>NW_023425344.1:64158803-65556753 GCF_014108415.1 Molossus molossus | reverse complement strand
CTTTTTTTTATCCTCACCCCAGGACATTTTTCCATTTTTTATTCATATAGAGTGGGAGGGAGAGAGAGGAAGAGAGAGAGAGAAACACTGACGTGAAAGGGACACATCGAGTGGCTGCCACCTGCATGACCCAACCAAGGCCGGGGACATGCAGCCAAGGTACATGCCCTTAGCGGGAACCAAACCCAGGTCTCTGTGGACCGCCGTCTGATGCTCTAACCGCTGAGCCAAACCGGCCAGGGCTCATCAATGTATTTTCTGAAGAGAAATATTCTTGACCAAAAAAAGATTAAGAATCACTTCTTTATATAATCTCTCTTTGGGTTTCAGTTTAACATATCACTTTCTTTTCTCCCTCATTTCAAACACTTGTAATGTTCATGATCTAATAACTTGGTTCTCTGTCACTCAAGTGGTAGTTGAAAGATAACTTAGGCCCTGGCCGGTGTGAGTCAGTTGGTTGGGCATCATCCTATTGCACTAAGAGGTTGCCGGTTCGATTTCTGCTCAGGGTACATGTCTGGATTTTGGGCTCGATCTCGGGTAGGGGGCATGCAGGAGGCAGACAATGGATGTTCTCACATCGATGTTTTCTTTTTCCCTCTCCCTTTCCCTTCCTCTTTCTCTAAAAATCAATAAAAAAGAATATATTTTTTTTCTTTTTCTTTTTTATCTTCACCCAAGGACATTTTTGCATTTATCTTCAAATAGAGCGAGAGGAGAGAGGGAGGAAGAGAGAGAGAAACATCAATGTGAGAGAGACACATTGACTGGCTGCCACCCACACAAACCCAACTGGGGCCGGGGACAAACTGCAACCGAGGTACGTGCCCTTAGCAGGAACCCAATCTGGGTCTCTCTGGACAGCGGGCCAATGCTTTAACCGCTGAGCCAAACCGGCCAGGGCAATAAAAATATTTTTTAAAAAACCATACAACTTAGAAATCATAGATCACTAAGTTTTATGACCCTAAAGCCCTTGATATGTATTTTACTTTTAAGTTATTTAAAGTGAAAATCTAGACAACGTATATATATATATACATATATATATATATATATATATGTATATATATATATACTTAAAGGATTATAAGAATAATACCACCCAATGTGAAAAACAGTAAAAAAGCACCTTGGAAACTGAGGATTAGTATGCAATGTCATTGTTGTAAATACTTGAGAAGAAAGGTAGGTTGCCTAAAGTATACAATGCTGAGAGAGGTAGTTTGCCATGGGCCCTTAGCATCCCTGCATATTCTTCTCAAGTATCCCAGAAATGAAGGCTATGACCATTTTTTATCTGGGACAATTCTCAAGGCTATGTTTGTGGTGAGCAAGTTTGAGGGATGACATAACCTCTGTTCCCAAACCAAAAGCAGGCTTTCTATCAGGCCACCACAAAGGGGCAGGTTCCCAGGCTCTTCTTGAAGTATTCCTCTCCTGTAATACTACCCACCGCATGTGCAGAAGCCCACTAGGCCCACTATGTCATCTCCATGGGACTTAGAGGGCGTGCAGAACTGACACCAATACATCTGCAACAAGTCTCCTATCCAGGGGTTTCGTATCTCCTACCAGCATGCAAGAAACAATAACTGGCTAACTTGTTAGCTTGGAAGTAGGGTAAAGTCACAGACCCTTTACAGTTCTTGACATACAGAGAATTACCTTAAATACACACCCCTCCGTTATTGCTACCCTGAGGACGTTAGAGACAGCGCGTTAATACAACGGTGGAGAGAGAGCTGGGAGAACAAAGGGGAAAGCCGTTGGGACCCCCACTTCTATATCTTTAGTGACTCCAGGAAAGATAAAAGCAGAAAGAAAAAAGAAAGTAATTTCAGACCTAGAGTAAAGGTGCTCTACTGATTTTGAGACAAAAAAATTCAGCTAGATCTGTGGTTAATGGAGATGGTTAATTTTCATAAATTTTTTTCAGGCTGTTTGAACCCTTTCCTTCCCCACTAATTAACATTCAGCAACAGCTATGAAAGTGACTTTACACCCAATCTAATGTTTAGAAATATATGGGAGAAAATGGTCAGGAATTATATTCAAGGAAAAAAGTACACAATCTGACTTAAAGATTTAAATTTTTTTCTTTATTGATTTTTTTTTGAGAGAGAGAGGAAATGAGAGGGAGAGAGAGATAGAAACATCAGTGGAGAGAACATCGACTGGCCGCCTCCTGCATGCCTTCCACAACCTGGGTATATGCCCTGACCGGGAATCGAACCGGTGACCTCTTGGTGCATGGGTCAACGTTCAACCAATGAGCCAAGCTGGCCAGACTGACTTAAAGATTTAGAAGGAACAAACAAGTTTAATATCATGATTTAATTAATAGTCCTTATATTTTGAAAGGCACACTCTGTAAAACTCATCATGTACCACAGATAAAAATGTGAAGTTTCCCTTCATATACAGGCACCTGTACAGAAAGCCTGGATTTGTATACATTGAGGTAGGCAGCATAATGGCCCTTCCCCACATGAACACTGTAATCCTCAGGACCTGTGAGCATGGAACCTTACAAGGCAACAGGGATTTTGCAGATGTGAGTAAATTAAGGATCTAGGGATGAGATTATTTTGGATTATCTGGCAGGGCTCAGTGTAGTCACAGGGGTCAGAGGAAAGAGGCAGAGAGTTGGAGAAAGATGTGGCGACACAGGAGAGTGCTGTGATGCCGGCTTTGAGGACGGACGTGGGCTGGGGGCCGAGGAACACTGGCAGCCCCTGGACGGGGCAGAGACAAGGCCGTGCGCCCCTCCTGGAGCCTGCAGAAGGAATGCAGCTCTGCCTCCACACACCTCTGACCTCCAGAACTACTAAGACAATAAGCTTCTGTTGTTTTAAGCCACTATATTTGTAGTCATTTGAAACTCATACATCTATTTTTTCCCAATTTCTTTCTTTCTTTTTTTTTTGTGTGGTACGTGCCCCTAGTGGGAACCGAACCCGGGACTCTCTGGCCGATGCTCAACTGCTGAGCCAAACTGGCCAGGGCTCAATTTATTTCATTTTAAGTGAAAGAAAAGTTGCCATTATCATTTCTTATAATGTGAAACTGTTATGAGGTACAGTGGATGTGGTAGTTCCATGCCTCACTGGGTGTAGACAGGAGGTTTAGGTAGGTCTAGCTGTCCCAACACTGGGAATGGGCCGAGACTGGCCCAGGCCAATCAGTATATTCTTGTCTCTGCTTAATGCAGGGACTGGCCTTAATTCAGGTCTGAGACAATCAGCACTCAGTCCTGGCTGTACCATGGTGACTGGTGAGACTGTTGAAGGCTGCTCTGGATGTGCAGTGAGCAGGTGTGAAGCAGGAACCTGACACAGACACGTGGCTATCATGAAGCAAACACACACAGAGTAGAGCATAAATGAAAACAGCAAAGAAGTGGAGCCAGAGACCTAATCAAATTTTACCTGATGACAACAGAATCTTTTTAACTACATAAGGCAGTAAATTCCCCTTCTTATTTAAACCAAGTTGAGTGGTATTTTCTATTACTTGCAACTGAAAACATCCTAACTGTCAAATGTGGTAACCACCTTATTAATAACAGCAAACATGTATCCAAACACTAATCCACTTAAAGAGCTCTGAGAATCTCCTGTCTATCAGGAAGTCTGTTTAACTCTATTAAATCCTACCAGTGTAGTCTGTGAATGACTAATTTATGAGCATCTTTTCAAGAGAATAGAAGTAAAATCAAGAGCCTGAGATGTGTATGCATACACAAACAAAACCCACAAATAATTGCATAGTACCTTGTTGCTTTTAACACCAGTGAAGGAAGTGACGTGTCTAATGCTCTCTTAGCTTCTTCCAAGGTCATGCCTTGTGTGCTGACTCCATTCACATAGTGGATGACGTCTAAGAGCTGGAGATTACCCTCAGTCGCTGCAACTGACCTTGGATTGATATCGCTAATAAACACCACTTGATGAAGGCTGTCGTGACCTCCAGATAAGGAAAAACCTTCAGGGAATAAAAAATATTTGTTTCCTTAGCCTTTAGAGTACTTATTTTTAATCTAGCCAAGAAAAACCACACTGCACAAAGCTTGAATCTGCATTACCCAGCTCCTCTTCGCTGCACGTTAAGGGAATGTCAGGTAGCAAATGAGGCAGCACTGGCATCCTGGGTAATTCCAAAACTCGTCCGAGAACTAATCTGACTGTCTTGGGTGCAGCTCGGAGCAGATTCACCGCATCTGTGTGAGTCATGTTTGTAACATCTGTATCATTAACCTACAAAAATGAGAAAGGGGAAAAGTAAGATTATAAATTTTGGAACAGAGAAGTTGCCAAGAAAACCCCCTTAACTCAGCGATTTTTCAACCTGTATACCACAAGAATGTTTAAAACATGCAATACTTATTTAGTCAGGAGCACTGACCCCTTTTCCCTTAGATTGTCATATAAAAATATTAAAATAGCCAACACAACACTAGCTGTCTGGTGTGAATGATCAAAATTATACCTATTTTTTCCATCAGGTTGACAAAAAAAAAAAATGCATTTTTTGGCGTGCTGCAGAATTTTAGCAATTAGTTTATGTGTGCCATGAGATGGAAAAGTTGAAGATCGCTACCCTAACATTTGTAATATAATATATATTAGCCAGTAAGAGATTCACCATAAAGAATGGTCTCTAATTTACTGGTAATTCCCTGCACTGTGGAAATCATAAACACAATGATCAACTAATTATAAGTGAAATAATAATGTAAAATACTTAACAATTACATTGTTATTTTGCTAATATAGGAAATGTATCCTCATAGCAACTTAAGAAACTTTCTGTCCCTGAAACCCAAATAGCTTGTTTAATGCTTTAACTGAGATTAGGGGGGCTTCCAAATTAAAAAGAGAACTTCAAGCGTTTCTCAAAGTGTTAACTATATGAAGGCCTTCACATCTAAGAGGCGGAGAAGGAAGTGTAAACCAGAGAAATAGAATGTTGTATTAACTCCACCTTCCTGCGCTTCTCCAGCCCTGGCTTGCTCTCTGGCCACATTCGCACAGATTCGTTCCACACAATGTCTGACCTTTATGAGCCGGTCCCCAGGTTTTAGCCTTCCATCACTTTTGGCTGGATCCTGAATGACATCATGAACATAACAACCGATACTCTGATTGCCTTTGGTTACTGTAAAACCCAGGCTTCCTTTTTCCGATTTAATTAGGGTAATGACGAGTTCTACTTCCTAAGGGAAAAAAACAGTGAATCTTTTAGAAAGTCTATTCTGCCGTACAGACAAATATAAAGATGACTACTATTCCCATTGAATAACAGAGGAGGAAACCAAACCTTAAAAGGTTACTATTCTCGTCCAAATGAAGAAGCCAGGTCTATCCAATTCTAGAAAGGATGCCACCCCTCCATGTAAAAGTTGGGTTTAAATACAACATTATGTGTTTGTCTAGAGGTATCTGAGACAGAACTTACTCGTGGTTCAACTCTTGTATTTTCAGAATAAATAAGGACACATTAATGGTTATATCTTGATCATCAAAGAATACTTTTGAAAGGGGAGGTTCAGAAAATTCTTCATATATTTCTAGACAACCAAGATATATGTCAAGAGCCACCAAAAAAAATGTGTTTTTGAATATGAAGTCTTTGGGTGATTAAATATCACAACTTCATTATTTAGTTGTATAAAAAAAAAGATTTCAGCTGACATATAAAGGTTGCTTACAGTTTATGGGGGTGATGACAGATTTCCAAGGAAATCATTCAAAAACTATTTTCACTCCATTGCTGAGAATGAAACTGAAGATACAGAAGACACACACTCACACACACACTCACACACACACACACACACACACACACACATTATAGACAAATAAAGTATGTGGAACAATTAACTCCCAAATGTTTATGGTTTTTAGGTGGCAAGATAATAGTTTCAATCTTCTTTGTTTTCTAATTTTCTTATAATAAATATTTATTACATGAATAATAAAAACAGTATTGAAAGTGTATGACTTTCAATCAGTGTAAATGATATTCTTGAAAATTTGGCTTCCAAACAAAATTTGTAGGCTAAGATGTTCTAGGGCTATCAGTACAATGTAAAGGAGCCCATTTGAGCACACAAAAACAAGTAGGGAGGAGGAAAGGATTACATTCAGTCCTGATTAAAAATTAAACAGGTAATTCATCAGAATTTAGCAAGCAGCAGATACTGAACTAGATTATCTATCTATATTATTCCATTTAATCCTCACAATTGTATGAGATTACTAGCCCCATTTTATAGCCAAAACTACTAAGATCAGTAGTAGAAACAGGATTTGTACCTAAATATTTTTGCCTTTTATCCTAATTCTCAACAGAGAAACATACCAGATATGTTATCTTTTTTTTGGATATAAATATAAAGGTATGCTACAAGACAGTATGTGTAACTACCATGGGACTTTCTTTTTCTTTTTGGAATTTTCTTTCATTTATTTATTTATTTATGGAATTTTCTTAATACAGAGAAAATAACTCACCAGCTCTAAGTCTTCGAGGTAGTTTTCCAAATCATTTTTCAAAGATGTTACGTTTTCTTGTCTCGTTGGTTCAGAAGTGTGATGTACATGGTATTTATCTGTTAGATTAGTGGACACAGATTCTGTTTGGGGTGGCCCAGGAGTCACATCCGGTGGTAGAGGGGAAGGAGGATTACTATAGAGACAAAGAAGCAAGACTTTTTTCAAATACATTTCAATGCTAATATAGTAAGTCTGTGCCAGAAACATAAAATTTTAATAAATATTCATGTCTGCTTTTGAGATCCTAGCTACTCTTTGACTCTGGACTATGAGTTTATTTCACACCTGTCATATGCTAACATTACCATTTTTTTTCTCTGTCTAGGTTCTATTTTAAAGCTCTTTAATATGCACAAGTCATAAGATGTTAAAAAAATATACTTTTGATTCCTAGTACCTAATTCAAGGCTGAAGTTAATGTTACCTGAAGGCTAATGTGTTTCCATGTAATAAGAAAGAGATGAAATTTTTAAAAAAGTCTTATTCCTGTGGTTATTTTGGATAATACAACAGGAAAAAAAAATCATGAATAAATATGGTTGGACCTGGATATATACAAAGACATAACCAAACAGTAAAATGTGTGAATAACTATTAGAGGTATAGATGTAGTCTTTCTCTTTTTATGCCTCTATGTTTTCAATTATCTCTCCTTTCCCCATCTTCCACACTCTTTCATATCCTACCTTATGCAAACCTTCTACCCCTTTTCCACACCACTTCCCTTTGTATTTCTTCTCCCTACTCTCCCACCCCAGCCCTCTCTAGATAGATTTCTTCTCTTTTTCTTAAGTAACATGAACGATGGTGAAATACAGACAAATTTCCCAATTTTCAGTAAATATGCTCAAGAGAGCAGCAAGGCTCAGGTTGTATGGCTAGAGAGCCTACTGGTTAGCTCACTAAAACTGCAGTCGCAATAGTTAGATAGCCAATAGAGTCATCATCTATTCAAACATGAAGTTCACATACAGGCACATTTCATTCTTAGAGAAACGTAGGTTGCTGCTCCCGTTACCAACAACCGAACCGGTTCCCCTGAGTGCTATGCATTACAATACGGACAATACCTGTGGTCCAGTCCTGGCTTACTGGGTATTTTCTGAGGATAGCAAAACATGGTACAAATGGCATCTTCTTGACTTTTGGTCACTTCGTGTTGACTTTGTGCTTGTGGTACCATGTTGCTTAGAGTCTGATGCAAAGCTGGACTCCAGCTCATCCTGGGAACTTTCGCTGGAGCTTTCGCTAAGTCTTCTTCCCCGCCCCCACTGCTGTCACTGTAACTGTCCCTCTGGGAGGAGGATGTGCACTGTTGCAGGCTTTTGTCAGACACTTCGTTTTCCTCTGAGCTGGCGCCTTGCCCCCCACATGCTGGTTGAGAAGGGTCTTTACTGTTTGGAAATACTTGTGCTGGAGAATGCAGTGGGCTCTGTAATGGACACATTTAAAGAGATCCGAATGTGGCAACTTACATTCACTTTAGAACACTTAATTGAAAATGAACCTGTTGAACAACAGCACCTTCTATTAAAATATTCAACTATTTTTTTGTTAATTAAAGTAGTTATATTCACTAGAGAAAAATATCATATATAAAAATAACAACGGTTAATATTGTATGACTTATACTTTGAATCAGGATTAGTTACAGTATATACTTTGCATTGTAGCCTACTTTCAAAATTAAGGTTTTTATGAGTATTTTCTGAGGTCCTTAAATTTGCTTTGAAAACAACCACATAAAAGTGTATAATAATCCTACAGGTGGCTATACCGTTCATTTATTTCAGAAGTCCCTTTTTATTGGATACAGTGCTATTTCTAGCTTTACACTATTAATAAAAATCAAAGAGAAGTTCTTTGTATATAGATCTTCACCTGGGTTTCTCATTATTTCCTTGATATTTTCTATATAATAGAAATACCAAGGAATTTTCTATAATAAGCACATAGAATGTTGTTACTTATTTTATTTATTTTTTTGTTAATCCTCACCCAAGGATATATTTTCTATTGATTTTAGAGAGTGTGGAAGGGGGGTTGGATGGGGAGAGAGAGAGAAACATCAATGTGAGAGAGACAAAAAAATTGGTTGCTTCCTGTACTTGCCCCAACTGGGGATCAAACCTGCAACCTAGGTGTTTGCCCTGACGGGAATCCAACCTGCAACATTTTCAGTGTGCAGATGATGCTTCAACCAACTTAGCTACTGGCTGGGCAGAACATTATTTTAAGTAGACAGGACAATGGCTGTCTTTCTTCATTTGTATTATTATTCATCTATGTATGGATTCTTACCCATCACTATGCAATTTGTAAATAACACTAAAATAGATTTTAGATCCTTTAGCTATTCCTTGACATGAGAAAGGGAAATAAACAAACATATTGCTTACTCTTTGATTTCAGCATTAAAAATAAAGACAAAAAAATCTTAATTATCATTTTTATCTAATCAAGCTCAGATTGACGACTATATTTCCCAATTTGGTTCAATGAAGAAATAAACAAAATATTTTTTGTAGCCATTATTTTATGTCTTTTTCTACTTATGCTTAGAATACAAATTCTTAAAATCCTAGAATCCTAGAATTGGAAGGGAGAGAAGAGAAAGTGAATCGAATTACTTTATATTGCAAATATAGAATGCACCCAGAGGTTAAATGACACACACAAGACAATACTCTCAGTTGAAGTAACTAGGATAAAACCCAGGAGATCACACATACATGAAACCACTGCAGCTGAATTAATCACTCAATTGATATCCTATAAAAATAAAAATTACTTTGCACAGGTCTTACCAAAAGAGCAGGGTCGATGTCCGGCAGCACACCAGGTGGAGGTCTGCAGAGAAGCAAGGACACTTCTGGAGCTGTTCCTCGGAGAGTGGATATCACTTCCTAGGGTCCCACACATGACAAACGAAGCTGCAGTTAAACCACCGTTACTAGGTCATCCCGAAGGGCCAATCCGGCTCACATGCTAGGGCTCACCTGCTGAGACAGTCCTTTCAAAGAGGCTCCATTCACTTTCAAGATAACATCTCCCACATCAATTTTTCCACTCTCTGCTGCAGGCTGTCCAGGAAAGAGTTTTTTAACCCTTACTATGCTGGCATTCATTTGCTCAGGTATAAGATTATCTTCTCGAGAAAAACTGAATCCTAGGCCTGAGCTATTTTTAAACAATTTCACCTCAAATGTATTCTCTGCAGGAAAAAAGATATAAAAACATTTTAAATATTTTAACATGCTATATATACATATGAACACACAAACATAAATACTTTTAGACACATTTTTTAAAGCCCATTTTCCCACCATAGTTACAGTTTTATACACACTCGCTGCACTCTTATTCTATAATAAAATCCTATTTCATACTCTCTATCAATAAGAAAACTAAACCTAGTGAACTAAGCTTCATGAACTAACTGCTTGAACAGAAAAGACGATTTTAAGTCAGGGTTCTGAAAATGAAATTTAATCCCATGTGGTTTAAAAGACTGTAGAACCACAGAAAGAGAAGAAATAATTCCAGGAGAGGAGAAGAAGAGAAAGTTAGGTATACAGTGGGAGAACCATGGTAAGAGTAAAAAAAAGTTCGTGAGGCACGGGGAAGATGACATTCTCACATTTTGGTACAGTACAATGTAATTCAGTAAATTGCAATGACATTATGGAAAAAATTCTCATCATCAACAATAAAATTTTACAAGCAATAGCCAGAAAAGAATTTTTAAAAACATATTTAAAGGAAGAATGAGGGAAAAAATAAAGAATATATAAGGCAGTGAGATAAAGTGGGTATACTAATTTTACTTTCATAATCAGGAAAAATATAGGCTGTATTATTTTTTCTCCATATTTTTGGGACTAATTTAGAGTTGCTAACATTTGTGTAATCAAATAAGAATTAAAAATAAAAGAAAAACAATGACTATACCACCACTTTCGTTTATAAAACAAAGGACATTTATGCCCCTTAAAAGGAAGCTAAATGGAACCTGAGAATAAAGGAGATTTCTGTATTATGAAGATATTTAGCCTTAGGAAAAGTTCACTACTACATCATTCTTAATTTTCTTATTTTACTACCAGTCCAAGGGCTGTCAAAGTTTGTAAGAAAGATCAGTCTCTGGGATCTATTAGGTTAATTTCTATTCAGGGTTAGCTTGACAAGTCCATAAAATTAAACCTAAGAGTCAAGGTTTCATATGGGCTTGAAACCATTTTTGGCAATTATTTATATATTTTTCTATTTTTCCCTTACAAATATGATTTTGAATTTTACAACTATTTAAGGCACTATTATTTGACCCTAATCTGTTTCATGCATGACTTCATTATCCAGTCTTTCAGACTCTAAAAGCTGTGAATATGTCTTTTTTTAAAAAAAAATTCACTGTAATGCTGCATCAGGTTATTTATACTTGACAAGTGTAATTAAAGAGACTCAGGCATGAATTGTCAGCCAACATACAAAAGTCAAATTTTGAATAAGCCAGGAATAAGTGAAAGCTGAGATGACAGTGTCCCAAGGCCTGACCTTCAGTGACAAAGCTGTAGTCTTTGACAGGAGTCATTTTCTTCATTATTTTATCTGGGACTTGACCTTGGCTGTCCGGATCTGGAAGGGTGCACTGTGTGGTTACAAGGGCATGTTCTTTGGATGCTGGAGATTGTCCCTTTTCTAATAACAGATGAACCAACTGAACAAATAAAAAGCACTTCATTAACTAAAAAGAATTATAAGAAAGTAGATAAATTTTCAAGACTTTGTACAATTGATGGTATAAAATCATTTCAAGTAAATACCTGATCTACCAAAATGTAGGTAGAGAAGAAAAAAAAATAGAGGGACAAAAGCAAGGGACTGAATATTTCAAATTCAAGGTTTTTTTGTTTTCTAAAATCCTCACCCGAGGATATTTTTTCATTTATCTTCAACTAGAGTGGGAGGGGGGGTGGAGAGAGGTGGGGGGGCACATCGATTGGTTGCCTCCCGCACAACCACAACCAGGGCCAGAGACGGAACCACAACCAAGGTACATGCCCTTGACCTGAATAGAACCCGTGACTCTTTGGTCCATGGGCCAACGTTCTAACCACTGAGCCTAGCTGGCCAGGGCTCAAATTCAAGTTTTTTACTATTTTCTGTATAAAAAGATAAATGACTGAGAAGAAAAATTTCTATTATAAAAACAACAAACATGCCCTGTCCAGGTGGCTCAGTTGACTGGAATGCCATCCTGCACACCAAAAGGATGTGGGTTCAATTCCCGGTCAGGGCACACACCTAGTTTGTGGATTTGATCCGTGGTTGGGGCGCATGCAAGAGGCAACTGATCGATGTTTTTCTCTCGCATCAATGTTTCTCTCTCTCTCTCTCCCTGAAAATCAATAAAAACATATCTTCAAATGAGGATTAAAAAACAAACATACTATACAAAATTTGGCTATTAGAATAAAATCACCATTGAATTATTACATAAAGACTTTATAAATAACTTGGGAAACTCCCTAACTCAAAATGTATTTGAACAGAATGAATTATTTAGCCTTTGGGATAAAGAATGACTAGAAGTGAAAATCACTAGATATTTGTAGATGCTGATGAAAAATTTTAAAAATGCAATCTCCACCATCCCTCCTGTCAGGTCTCTGCTAATATTAGGAGTAAATGTGATCATAGAAAGCCAGTTTCCTCAGTAAAAACAACCACTAAAAAAACCTCGTCGTATACTTGCTTCTTAATCTGGAAGAAAAAAACACTAGGATGTTTATAAAACTCAGGCTTGGTTTCCTGAGTAACAAATTTGGAGCTCTCAATGAAAATTATATTATTCATATATTATTATGTTCTTTTAGGGTATCTTAAAAATTTGGCACAATGAACTATTACCTGTCCTGTATTTCTCAGTGTCTCCACAGCTTGCTTATGGGTAGCTCCTTCCAGACTAACTCCATTGACAGCGAGGACACGATCCCCTATAAATTAGGCAGTTATTTTGAAATAAGCAAATCATAAAATATAATCATGCTCTGTAATACCTTGTGGTCTTGTTTTGTATTGATTTGTTGAGGAGAGACTCAGACAATTCTGGACAAAACTGTGTCACAGTTACTTTTAATGTGTATTTAATTTCTTTCCCAATTCTATGGCTAATCTTAGGTACATTTTAGAACAAGATATTGTATATACTGTAAAACTGATTTAAATCATGGTATAAGATAACTGAACTACAAATGTAGAACAATTGGAGGGAACCAACCTAGTTAGTTCTTATTAGAAAGGGAGATGTCAGTGTTTTCAACAAGGGCACCATCCTGTTCCCATTCTCTGGTAATTTGTTTCTTAGAAAGTACAAAACATGAATTAAAACACTGTCAAGATATTTCTGATACTAGAGAATAAGCTGGAAAAAAAGAGTTTTTGCAATGACATCAAGGAGTGTTTTAATGCTGAAGTCTTAAAATAAATGTGTATGTTATTTTATGTCATGAATAATTTGAAGCTCCATATCAACTTTCTAATTTTATTTATTTGTTGACGTGATAATCCTATACATAACTCCCATGCACACACAAATACTCTACCTTTGTGAATTCTACCATCAAACTCTGCTGCTCCCTTGGGAATAACAGCTTTCACATAAATGCCACCATGTCTGACACTGGTATTCACACCTCCCTAAGTGGAAAAAGACAAATA
Source organism: Molossus molossus (assembly GCF_014108415.1). Classification (NCBI taxonomy): domain Eukaryota; kingdom Metazoa; phylum Chordata; class Mammalia; order Chiroptera; family Molossidae; genus Molossus; species Molossus molossus. Next base: position 65,543,470 of record NW_023425344.1, on the reverse strand, counting down.
AAATAACATTTGTTATACAAAAAAGTTCACACTCCATTTTTCAAATCTGAGATCTAGAAAGCATTCAAATTCTCAGCGAAAGCAGCCACAACATGTCAGCACATGCAATTACTTGAATACCCAAGAATATTCCTAGCTAAATTTTCCATCTGCTAAAGCAGTTACTTTTTAGGAAAACTCTTTATTCAGAAAATAACAACATGCCAGATCATGACTATAGGAAGAATTACTCTTCCTTTGCAAGTCTACACCATGCATTACGAGCAAGCAGAAAGCAAAATCCATCCATATAAATTAGCGTGAGAACTTAATTGTCAAAAAAAAATAGCATATGGAATAATATACTTCTGACCATATTTGGTATTCTGAAAGCAAATCTCATGAGTCAGGCAAAAAAATTTTTTTTATTTTGAAAGGTTTTGGTAGAGAAGTTTGGTTATAGTGTAGAATGAGAAGTAATGAGTAGATTCTCCATCTCATATGAATATACAGCTTTTATTTCCCTTCACAATAGGAAGATACAATTCTAAAGAAGTTAAGGGCAAAAGGAAAAGAATTGTAATATTTTTACAAGTGCTAGAAAATTAGGTGTTCTTTTTGATATCGATATATTAATAGTGCTATTTCTATGTTTCTAAATCTCTTTTTATAACTAATATCCTTCAAATATCATAAATGATAATGTTACCACTTAGGGTATAGTATACTCATTAATAGAATTCTAAAGTAATTTTAGCAAGTAGCCTATGCTCATATTTTAACTACCTTAAAAATTACATATATTCCTTGGGCACCTGTAATTCTAAAATATTAATCATGTTTATAAGTTAAGATGTATGATAGAGAGAAAGGGCATATACATTATACTTATATTATTTATGATGTAGGTTAAAATGTATATTATTCCATGCTCATGCAGAATCTATCAAATGTATACAAAGCATACTTATCAATTTTATATTTGCCAAGTCTCATGTCAGATTAAGCAACTGTGAAATCTATGGAAAAAATGTAGCGTTTGTCTAATTTCTTTTAAACCACAGGAAAAAGTGACTAGTACACTGGAGTTTTTTAAAAAGTTTTAACATATGGTTCAATTTTTAATTTTGGAAGTATTTGACAAGTTTCCTTTTTGAAGCAAAATAACTCAGTTAATAAATCGGAATACAATAGGCTGCTGGAAACGGAGAAGAGAAAACATTTGAAAACCTTGTCAAACAGTACCGTGACACTTATCCCCAAGCTGTTATCATTTTTAGCCAGTTCAACCTCAAAGATATCTCCAGGTTTAGGAGGTGATGAAGAAAAAGTTTTAAAATTCATTTTGTTGGATGTATTCATTGAGGAGGAAGATTCCTTAACAAAGAAAAAACAAACAAAAGGATTTCTTGTTAGATCAAAATGAATTACTACTGGAAGATTTGATGTGTTTTTTGGAAAAATTAAGAAAAAGCAAGGTATTAAGGGATAGAGTGGATTCAAAGATCATGAGGGTTGGAAAAGATCTTTGAGATCATCTAATCCAATGCCTTCATACTTTATGGTTGGGGAAAATGAAGTCTAGAGATTAAAGGGCTTGCTTCAGGTCAAACAGCTAGATATGGAAGAGGGAAGCCCAGAACCCAGTTCAAACCCGGCTTTTACATAATCCTTGCCCAATGCTTTTTAGGCTCCCAAATTTGGAAAGTACTCTCATTTCCTGTACAAAACATCAATATATATTAAGCAGTAGCTTTTAACTTAGAAGTTTTTGGATAAGTAGCCTGCATGTTTATAAATCCAATATAAACATAGGTACAACAACTGAGCCGCATTTAAAAGGGCATAACCCTCTAAAGAGGAATGTTGGTTTTTCAGTTAAAAAAAAAAAAAAAGGCTTAAGAGATCTTTTCTGAACTTGCTTGTAAATATGAGCTTAAATTTATATCATTTCTAGGAAATGAGCAAATTTCTGCATCATTGTTGTTCTTATTGTCATACATCCAGAATTTCAGAAGAATTTGGTTATCAATAGTAAAGCCAACTCCATGTAAAGGCCATTCCATGCACAATTTAGGACAATGTTTTTCAGTATTAAATTCTCTTATAACATGAAGTATGCCAAGAGATGCAAACTTGTAGGAAACTACCATGATTTCATTATTAATTCCTTTGTGTTATCAGGTAACAAGTTCCCAGAATAATAGCCATTTTAGAGTTAGTATTCAAAGCTGCTAATTTCTCCAAAAGTTAGCATCAAATGCAGTAGCAGTTAGTAGCACAACATATAAATTATTCCTCCTTTCCACAGTAGATTATTCTGCTCTATAACATATTTGCTGTTGTTTGTTTTGTTTAAATTTAAAAAACAACACACAAACAAAGATTCAAATTAAACTATGCCTTTTTTGGCGTTTGACGATCCTGACTGCTCGAGTAAGTGGCTTCGTCCATGTCTGAGTCTCCACGATCCGAGTAATCCGTTGCATCAGAAACGCCCGGTTTTTTAGCTTTGCTTTGGTTGCTGTCAGTAGAAGTCCTCTTCTTGTCAGTGGCTCTGGCGATCACAGACGGGGAGGGGCTGCCGTGCTGTGATTCCTGCCAGGTTCGGTCCGCTGCGTTGCTCGTGAAGAACCCATTGACCTGGCTCTGGGACAGGCTGGCACTCTCGGTCCTGGAATCCTGAGAACTCAGGCTTCCTTCCCGCAGCCCCCCAGGCAGCCCAAAAGAGCTCTCTGAGATGTGCCTCAGGGTACCGCGTGGCCAGCGGTGATCCTCAGAAGAATCTACAGTGCTGCCTTGCATGTAGGAAGGTTTCTTCATGTAATTTTTCATGCCGTTGGCAATGTGCACAGGAGTAGAAGGCACTATAAGTCAAAATCCAGCAATGAAAGTAACAGGTTAGTGACATGCACACCTGAGCTTGCACACATACACCATGTCCCTGGTGATTGTTGGGAGGATTTTACACAGGATGACACGTACACTGTACCTGACCGGGGGCCAGGACCCATGACAAGAACCCAACAAATGTAATGTGCTTTCTGTTTCCTTTGCTCTTCCTGCCTTTGGTCATTCTTTTTTTTTTTTTTTTAAATTATTATTAATTATGCTTTATTTGTTTTTTTCTTTCTTTTTTTTTGGTGGTACGTGCCCCTAGCGGGAACCGAACCCAGGACCCTCTGTTCTGCAGGCCTATGCTCAACCGCTGAGCCAAACTGGCCACGGCCCTTTGGTCATTCTTGAGGCAGCTTCACCTTCACTCCCCATTTTCATTCTCTAAGACCTATTTCAAGTAATCTGAGAAGACTTTCTTGATTCCCTAACTAGAGATAAGTTGGGTCTCCAAAAATCCTAGTTCTTTGTTTAATATTGTCCCACCAATTACTCCAAGCAATTATCAAGAAAGGCAACTCCGCTTTTTTTATATATAGTCCTTATCAAAAGCCACTTAAGAAAGCTTTCCTAAGTAAGACACAAACCACATGAGGCATTTGCAAACGAATCACAGATGTAAATTTATAAGAAACTAAAAGTTTTATGTAGCAAACAGAGCCAAAAAGAACTGAAGAGCAATGAGCAGATGGAAAGAAAACATTTGAAAAAAATAGCAAAAAATAACCAAAGAGTTAATACCATTAATATACAAAGAGTTTCTAAAAGTCAGTAAAGTTTAGCCTTGGCCGGTGTGGCCTAGTTGTTTGGAGCATGCGCCTAAGAATTGCAGGTTTGACTCCCGGTTGGGGCACGTAGGGAGGCAACCAATCGAAGTTTCTCTCTCTCTCTCTCAAAACAAAATAAAAATATCCTTGGGTGAGGATTTAAAAAAACTGAAGAAAAAAGAAAAAGAAAAAGTTTAGAACTCCTGTGGAACAAAGGTCTGATACATAGACTTGAAATTAGGAGTAAAATCCTCATAACTAATAAATATATGAAAACACATTCTCATTGTTGATCAGGGATATGTAATTTTCTACCTATTTGCCTGACAAAAATGAGAATGACTAATAGTTTCTCATGCCACGGATGGTGTGAAGGGCACTATCGTATCTAGTTGGTTGACTGTAAATTGATACAACTTGGGCAAATTGGAAGCATTTATCAAAAATTTAAATGTGCATACTCCTTAGTCTACTTCTAAGTATCTAATCTCTGGAAATACGTACATTTCCAATGGTGTGTAAAGAAGTGTATTTGCTGCAGCAACATATGTAATAGAATTCTAGATAACCTGGCTGCACAACAAAAGGAAAAATTAAATAAATTTTGATATGCCCATGAACATAAAATATAATGCTACGTTAAAAAGGTATATATTCATGGATGTCCAGAATATACTGAATGAGCAAGTTACAGACTGATATTCACAGTATTAAAAATTTTTGTAGCCCTGGCTGGTTTTGCTCGGTGGTTAGAGCATCGGCCCACGGACCAAAGGGTCTCAGGTTCAATTCCCAATCAAAGGCACGTGCCTGGGTTACAGGTTTGATTCCTGGCCCCAGTAGGGGTGGTGCACAAGGCAGCCAATCGATGTGTTTCTTTCACATCGATATTTCTCTCTCTCCTCCCTCTCTTCCACGCTATCTAAAACTCAATGGAAAAATATCCTCAAGTGAGGATTAACAATAACAACAAAAATAATAATTGTGTTTTTTTAAAAAGTATATGCCTGTATGTATGTATATATGTATACACACGATTTTAAAACATTTTATCTACAATATATTCAAACATACCCAATAGTTTCCCTAGGAAACAGGGTAAGGGGACTTTTAGTTTTTGCATAAATCAGATTCATTTAAATACACTAGTATACATTCTATAACTTAAAAAAATTAGCAAACAAAATAATAAAAGCCTTCTTTTTTGGTAACTGACAATAGAGAGGGATAGCCTGAGGTACATAATGGTCAATGTTATTTGAGTTTTAGCTACACACCATGATATTAATTGGCTTTCTGAAGAAATAATTTCACAGAACTATACTTATGCTTTTAATTTTTATTAAGAAAGGATAGTAAAAGATAAAATAACCACAGGAAAGTCTACCAAGAGGAAAGTTTTACAGAATACATACTAGGATTCTGTTATTTTTTATTTTATTTTATTTTTTAATATGTTTTAATTGATTTTTTTTAGAGTGAGGAAGGGAGAGAGAGATAGGACCATCGAAAGGAGGGAGAAATGTGGATCGGCTGCCGCCTGCACACTCCCTACTGGGGATCGAGCCCACAACCCAGGCGTGTGCCCCGACCAGGAATCGAACCAGGACCTCTCAGTCCATGGGATGATGGCTAATCCACTGAGCCTCACCAGCTGGGTGGTTCCTGTGAAGTGCTCTCTGGAACCTTGACTCCTTCCTCATGTTTATCAGTTATAGCTGATTAACAACTGTGTCCCCTGATAAAGTGTAAGTTTGATGAAGGTAGAGGTCCTGTTTTATATATCACAGGCACTCAATTAATATTTGTTGAACAAATACATTTTCTATACAACATTTATCGAAAACAAAATTAAGATGGGAGTCTTAGCTCTGGCCAAGCTCTGGCCAGGTGGCCCAGTTGGTTGGAGAGTCGTCCTGTATACCAAAAGGTTGTGGGTTCGATTCCTGGTTATGGCACAAACGTTGGGTGCAGGTTTGATCCCTGGTCAGGGTGCATCCAGGAGGCAACTGATCAATGTTTCTCCCTCACATTGATGTTTCTGTCTCTCTCTCTCTCCCCCCTTCCTTTCTAAAATCAATTAAAAACAAACAAACATATCCTTGGGTGAACATACAATACAGATATAAGTCTTAGAGCTTTGTTCAAGGAGAAAATGAGTTTCTTCTGACTTCATATGTTTCTTTTGCCAAAATAACGGTGAGTAACGGAACCCAATGTTCTGCTTTTGTTTGGGTCATGGTTGCTTGAAACTAAGAATGCTACAACATTTTCAACTATAATCATCTTCCTTTGCCTAAGATGACTAGACCACAATTAGATTATAAGGCTTTTTTGGGCAGTGGTGGTGTTTTTGTTCTTGTTTTTTTTTAAACTGTTGTGTTTGTTCACAGTAAACAAGTGCTGAAAACATTTATATATGTACATTATACACATATATACACACACATACAACATATGTAGAATATTTAGTGAATAAAAGAAGAAACCACAGTTATCTGTATCTAAACTCGATTTTCAGCTATTATATCACTAATTATTTTACATATTTCCTGGTACCTTTGGGATAAAAAGTAATTTACATGTATCTAATGCATCAATGTTTTTGAAAAATACTGTTAATAATGACAACTAATATGTTGTCACTTTTAAGTGCCTAATATGTACCAGGCAATACGCTAATTCTGCACACACATTACCTTATTTACTTCTCACAACATACGAGATAAGCACTTTAAAAAAATTTCTTTTTTCTTTATTGATTTTAGAGACAGAGGAAGGGAGAGAGAGAAACATTAATGAGAGAGAACATTGACTGGCTTCCTCCTGCATGTTCCCCACTGGGGATTGGCCCCCAACTTGGGCATGTGCCTTGATTGGAATCAAACCCGCAACCTCTTGGTGCATGAGTTGATGCTCAACCACTGAGCCATGCCAGCTGAGCAAGATAAGCACTTTTATACTCATCATTTGATATAGGAGCACAGTGAGGCTCAGCAAGTTCAAGTGATTTACTCAAGGTATACAGCGTTAAGAGTGAAGATGGAATCTGACCTTAGACGCTGGAGCCCCTCCCATTGCCACTGCACTGCACTGCACTGGGGCTGCACTGGGCTGCACTGCATCGACCTAGACTGCACTGCACTGGGCTGCACTGTATCAGACTAAACTGCACTGCACTGGGCTGAACTGCATCAGACTGGACTGGACTGCATCAGACTGGACTGGACTGCATCGGACTGAAATGCACTGCATCGGACTGGACTGCACTGGTCTGCACTGCATTGGACTGGACTGCACTGGTCTGCACTGCATTGGACTGGACTGGACTGCACTGCATCAAACTGGACTGGATTACACTACATCAGACTGGGCTGCACTGGACCAGACTGGACTGCACTGCATTGGACCAGACTGGACTTCATTGCATTGGACTGGGCTGGACTGTACTGCATTGGACTAGACTGGACTGCACTGCACTGGGCTGCATTGACTACACTGCACTGCACCACACTGGACTGCATGTGCAGTATGTGCTTCTTTTAGACACTGCCCTATCAATTGATCCTCGTGACAACTCTATGCCAGGCAGACAAGGCAGGCCCGAGACTGTCTCCTCTTTGAAGAGAAAAACCAACTGTGGCTCAAGAGGACTTAGGTCATCAGCTAGTAAGTGGCTCAGGCATGGCTCACACTTAAGTTGTCTGATCTCCGTCAGGGGGTTTTCTCTCACAACATGCAAATAGCAGGGATTGAGACAAAATGATATGGTCTTGTTTTGAAATTTCTAGTAAGTTGTTATCTTTTCCTTTTTATAATCTGGTTCAGGACAGAACTTCATAGATATTATATTTCTATCTGTTGTGTTTTACATTTCACTGGTAATGATAAAGAATTTCATTTCTGATTTGGCCTAAATGAGAAAACACCAAGTACTCAGGAAAATTTACTTAAGTGACATCAATTTTGCACAACAAATCCATTTTAATTCAGATACAGTTGGCCCTTGAGCAACACAGGTTTGAACTGTACAGGTTTACTTATACACACTTTTTTCAATAAATACCCGTACTATTTTTGATCGTGGTTGGGAGTCTGCAGATGTGGAGGGCTGACTGTATGCATTGACGTATGCCACGTTATAAAAGGGACACGGGCATCCATGAATTTTGGTATACATGGGGTGGGGGAGAGCTCTGGAACCAATCCCTTATGGGGAGACAATTTAGATTTTAGGGGAGTTGAAAGTTAGACAAGGAATTTAAAATGTGTGTGTGTGGGAGGGGGTTTGGTGCCCCTAACACTGGGTTGTTCAAGGATTAACTGTATTACTAAAGAGGAACAACACAGAAAATCTTCAAAGTAATAAATCAAAAAATATACTGATTCATAAAATCAAAACAATCAGAACTATACATGTAAAATTTCCAGAAAGGAAATAAAGAGCTTAAGTCTCATTTATTGAGCCAAGATATTGAAGTTCTTATAAAAACGAAACAGAACACACAGTTAAGAGACATTTATGTTACCTTTGGGTATCTTTTCTTTTGGCTGAGAGATAACAAGTGTCACATCTTCAGGTGCATTTTGCAAAATTTCGATTGCAGCATGGTGGCTGACCCCCTCTAAGCTCACACTATTTACAGATATCAAACGGTCTCCTGTAAAAATAGACATTCCAGTATTTTCAATGACAACGAGAATTCCAAGCTAAATATCAATAATGTCTTCCCTCCCATTACTTTTGTTTTGCCCAAGTTCCACGTTGACATCTGTGCAAATTCATGCTGATCACTGAAGTACTCAGGAAACTACCTAAGTGTCAAGTACCTGGCTTTAAGCATCCGTCCAAGTCAGCTGGTCCTCCAGGGGTAATGGAACTAATAAATACACCTAGATCCAGTCTTCCCATCTTCTCCCCACCAATAATTTGAAATCCTGTGAAACAGCACATTTTAAAAAGATCATTATACTGGTACTTTCGATGACTAATGATTAGCCTGTTTGACTCACAGAAAAAGTGTGGAGACTGTCATAGCAGATATGAGTAATAGGTAACACCTGTGAGGTAGGACTGCTAAATTTGGTGGAAGAATGGATTGTAAGCATGTCATGTTTGGCATTTCCTGACTGGACGGGTGGGGTGAGGAGTTGCGGGTGGGCAGCCAGTGTCCTGATGAGAAGTAGGTTGTGCCCCAAAGCCAGTGCAGTGCTATAGACTTTAAGAATCTCACAGTGACTTACCTAAGCCGTACTTTGCGTCTTTTTTCAGGTTCACCAAGGTGATCTCCCTTTCTGGTGAGGATACTATGCTCCATCTTTTGTGCAGCACATCTATTGAAAATGTATAATTTTAAGATAAAATAAACATAACATGCTTAGGCATTAAGACTGTCTGTTCCAATTTAAATGTTAACAAGGCTCATTAATAGATTGCTCAGTCACTATAAAATTATACTTTAAATAATATAATGCCATCATCTTATATTTTGATAGTGATTTATAGTTTACGAAATGACTGTATGTGATCACATTTATTCCTTAGAAATGATTCTCTGTGAAATAAGTATATTTCAGGTAGAAATTAGTAAACACATTTCAAGAGGTTAAATAATTTGAGCGGGTTCACTCAGCTGGTACTGGAAGAGTTTTTGTCTCCATGTCTTTCTGTTGCATCATCATTGACTTTCTGAATTTGACAATACTCAGTATGTTAAGAATTTCCTACTAATAAGTGGTTGACATTTTTATTTATAATGAGTAAAATATTCATGGTAAGTTCTAGAGTTAAACAGCCATAAAAAGAAATGATTTGTTTTTTAAAATTTCATTAATAATTACTTGGCTAGCACATTTACATTCTCAAAGGACTGTCATTTATTTCCTACTTTACTTGTGAAACAATCTCATGAGGTAGGTAGAAAGATTTTTAATCACTGCTCTGTGGATGAGGAATAACAGTTCATGACTTATTCAACATTACAGGTAGTACCACTGCCCAGCAATTCGTCATGTCAGTACTTGATAAATGCTAGTTAAATACTACAATTAACTTTTTATTTCTATTTGGGTTATTTTTATTTTTTTTATTTTGTCTCTTTATTATTTAGAGAGAGAGAAAGAGAGAGGGAGGGGGGAGAGAGAGAGAGAGAAACATCGATTAGAGAGAACATCATTTGGCTGCCTCCTGCATGGCCCCCCATCGGGGATCTGGCCCACACTGGCCAGGCTTGGTTATTTTTTTAAGTAGGATGATCATTCATAAATATCTCCTAAATGAAACCAATAAATGCCATTTGTCATTTTAATAACAAACATTATTTACTTGCAATCAAACACTCTTTCTCCCCTTGTTATGAGCTGAATTGTGACCCCCCCCCCATTTATATGCTGAAGCCCTAACTCTCAGCACCTCAGGATTTGACCATATTTGGAGACAGGTTTTTAAAGAGATAACTACATTACAATGAAGTCTTCAGGGCAGGCCTGTGTCTTTTTAAGAGGGAATCTGGATACAGACATGTGCACACGAAGGGAAGCCCTTGTGAAGACAGAGAGAAAAGAGCGTCACCTACAAGCCAAGGGGAGGCGCCTCAGAAGAAACCAGTGTTGCAAACACCTTGATTCCAGACTACTAGCTTCCAGGACTGGGAGATAATAAATCTGTGGGCCTTGTTATGGCAGCTTAATTAATGCAAATTAATGCACTTCTTAAACGTCAATTATAATTTGACAGTTCAAACTGGTCTGTGTGTGAAGGGGTGGTAGTGGTAGTAAATGAGTTAACACACTCAGAAAGATATTTTTGTAAACTAAATCTTCAAATTCATCTCTACATAGTTCTTAAGCATATTGGAGCCTTTTAAAATTAGAGTTTATCTGCCAACATATGATTTACCCATGGATTTAAAATTGTATTGTGATAAAACAAGAAGTAACTTTATTGTACTACATGCATTAATGCTTAAATATGTATATGTGATACTCTATAGTCTAGAAATAAAATCCTTTAATTTCAGAAAAGGACAAAAGCAATCATTTGGTCTCTGAAGTAAATTAACCTTGTCCCTTAAGCATAAGTATTAGTGAAAGTTTGCTAGCTCCTTGTAGTATACATGTCCATTTTATTGTTTCTCTTTTGACTAAAACTCAGTTATAAACTTAGTTATAATCACTAAGAATAATAGCAATTCAGTATTTCCAATTAATCTATTGAAATCCCTCCCCCAAATCACTGGGCAATAGTGTGACGTCTTAATATATATATTAAGCATATAAGTATAAACTCCATGTGTTTGTTAATGCTTAGCTTAATATTATCATCTAAGCATCCATGATGCTTTTATCTTAAAATAGACAATTAACTTGTCCTGGCTGGTGTGGCTCAGTTGGTTGAGTGTTATCCCACGTCCCAGGAGGTTGCTGGTTCAATTCCCGGTCAAGGGCACATGCCTGGGTTTCAGGCTCAATCCTTAGTGCGCATATGGGAGGCTGCCGATTGATGTTTCTCTCTCTCTCTCTTAACAAAACAAAAAAGTCGACTAACTCTAATTTTCAGCTAGAATCAAATACAAAATACAGCAGAACAAAACCCATAAAATAAATAAGGGAGTGAGGTTACATTAGGTATTAAATGTAAACTTTTGTCACCATTGTGAAGACTATGTCCATTTACTTTATACAGTCTTTTTGCCTTCAATCTTAAAACTGATATATTTTTTTTTATCCTCACCCGAGGACATTTTTCCATTTTTTGTTCAGATAGAGTGGGAGGGAGAGAGAGAGAGAGAGAGCGAGAGAGAGAGAGAGAGAGAGAAACATCGATGCTAAAGGGACACATCGAGTGGCTGCCTCCCGCATGACCAACCAGGGCCGGGGACAAACTGCAACTGAGGTACGTGCCCTTGGCGGGAACTGAACCCGCGTCTCTCTGGACCGCAGGCCGATGCTCTAACCGCTGAGCCAAACCGGCCAGGGCCAAACTGATATTCTTAATATTCCTTGGGAGTATCTGTTAGAAGTCAAAGAATAAAAATGCCATTGTCATTATTTTCCTTTCCAACACATGCACTAACAAGATTGGTTATTTATATTACTTATTAGGCTAATGTGTATGTTAACATATACCCTAGGTAAACATATTGGAACACATACACACACACACACACACACAGCTAAATTTGCAGAATTTTGGGGTATTTACTTTCCTAACTAGAAACAACAGATCAGGCTCTCTATATTCAAGGATTCACCAGTGATATTTGAACATTCATTTATTCAATTATTCTTTCATCCTTCAAATGTTTACTGAACAATTTTCCTGTCAAAGTCCCTCACTAGGCAATTAGCGAACATAAAATAATGTATATGAAAGTCGTTAGCATAATAAATGTGAGCTGAATCAAACCAAATCTCTGTTAGACTAGCAAAGATCTAGCCTGTCAGGGAAATAGCTGCTTAGCAAAGGTTTGAGCCAGACCTATAAGAAAGGAGAGGCTTCTTCCTGCCAGAAATAAAGACGACTTCAAGGAAATGGGGCAGGATTTTAGTAAGTGGATTACAGAGATGGGTATACAGCAACAAATATGGCATTAGCGAAAGTTGAGATGGAAATCAGGCAGAAAGTGTTCTGGGGAAATGCCACAGATCAGTTTGGCTAGAGTACAAGACTCGAGTGGGGCGGAGTTGAATATTCTTTTGGAAAAAGGAAGCCTTGCTGACCCATTCTCTTTCTGATATCCTCCCCTGACCGCCCAGTCTTCCTCCATCTAAAGTGGCTTATTAATGTGGGGACAGAGGAAGGAAAAATGTGGTGTGCAACTACATGTCACTAGTACTCTGCACATGCCAAGTTTTTATTTATCTTTGTATTCTATTTACGCAGATGTTCAAATACTCTTCCACTGGTTTAAAAAAGAGGGAGGAGGCAGTATCTGAGGGTATATGATACATGACAATTAAATTTAAAGGTATTTATGGAATTCAATGAGGACTGAATAGGACTATGAATCTCTGAAAGTGAGGTAGCTAGATATTTCAAATACCAAAATATTTGAGTCAATTACTACAAGGAAGCAAGTATTAATATTCAAGGAGTACTTATATTTAAATCCTTAAAAAATTTTTTTCCCCATTAATGTACTCTATGATTCGGCAAATTCTGCAAATATTTCAAAGTGAAAAAAGCCTCAACTTAAAATTTCCACTTCTCTGATAATACATGCTGTATTATCATGTCAGTAACTAAGTAATTATCAGTGTCATTCTCAATAATGTTTTCCTGGAACAGATCTTAATAAATGCATAATATAGAATAGAATGTATACCCTCTCTGCATTAGAGACTGCTGTTCCAACGTTGCCTTTCTCTCTCACAAGGTTCACGTGGATATCTATGGTCCCTAACTAGAACCAACCGTAGGTTCTAATGATAGATGTATCTGTGAGAAAACTAATTGAATTTCCCAGTAGGATCATATATCTAATAAGTCCAAAGTCATACAGGGTGGGGCAAAAGTAAGTTTACAGTTGTTTGTACAGAAAATAATGCAATAATTAATAAGTAATAATACAGAAACAAACCGTTTCACATACAACTGTAAACCTACTTTTGCTCCACCCTGTATAATCAATGTAAGTATGAGTAAACAATTTTTTTTTCAAGAACAACTAATTTCTTGGTTATAGATATAGACCCTTGTCAATTATAGGGCAGCTCCATGCCATTGATTCTAAGATTAACTGGACTACAGGTAGAGAAGGCCCTGGATAAATCCATCACTCACCCGAGGGAAAAGGACCCACTTCAAATCCAGTGAAAATGGGTCAGTAGCACCATATTGGTATGAAAACAAAGGGAAGTATTTTTCATTGTTATACTGCTAATATAATAACTGCCCCAGTGGTAGGTAACTGCCCCAGTGGTAGAGGATCTTAATGGAAACTTTGGTGTTTTATTTCTGTGCCAGTACTAAACAGCTAAGTGTTTTGGGCCACATAACATCTTGGGAACTTGATCAGCTCATCCATAAAATGAAAATACTTGGTTTAGATCAACTTTTAAGTTCCATTCGGTCAAGGGTTTAGCTGATTTTATTTTTCACTTTTAGTTAATTTCCACATCTGCTGAATTCTTTGTAAGCACTTTGGACTTTTATCTTTATTATAATTTTCAACTTTGTATACATTCTAATTAAACTGTAGTGGAAAAAAAAACTAGCATTTAAAATTACATTGGTACTTGACATCTGAGTAAACAAAGTGTTTTAAAATATTCTGTTTGTACATTTTATTTCTTGGAATTAAGATTCCCATAAAAATAATATTCAGTTTTAAAATCAGGGAGAAAAAAGAGCTTACTTTACTGTCTGTACCAAGTTCCTCTGCACGAGAATAACCTCTTTCACATGGCATTTTGTTTTTTGCATTTTGTTTTTGTTGAGAGTGTTTGACCCCATTTTTGTGGTTTGGACAGGAAGGAAGGTGACAAATCTAGATAAAAGTAACTTTTCAATTATATAAAAATCCTGAATTAAAGTAAAATGAGAAACACTGAAAGATAAGTTTACACAATTCCTACAAAAGTTCTACATTTTTGTTTTTACTATCTTAGGAAGAAATATTGTAAGTGTGTTGTTTGAAAGGTTAAGCAACCTTATTTATTTATTTATTTATTTATTTATTTATTTATTTATGAAATTACAATAAAAAAAATTGGAATCCTTTCCATATCTGTTTCATGAGATTAGAAGATTCATGCCTTTTTAATCTTCTCTTTCAAGGTTCACCTTCTTTGAGGGTTTCTGAAAGTTGTAAAAGGTTAAGATTAAATTTTATCTGTTGGTCTTTCTATTAGGTGATGAATAACTTAATATTAATTGATGCTCATTTCTAATTTTCTTCTAATAATCTTGACCAGCAAGGAAGAGCACTGAAGTTAGAATAAGAAGTCATATATTTGATTCATGGGCAAGTACTTAACTTTTTATCAGTTACTTTATTTGGAAAAACATTTGCCATGGTTTATTATAAGAAAACTCTATTCTCAGCAGAGCACTAATTCAGGGTTAATGGGCAGACCCAGAGAGAACCTGAAGGAGCCACAGATGTGCCTGCAAGGCAACTGGGGCACATCCATCGGAAGGCGGATCGACCCTTCTTTATAGGGACGGGGGGGAAAATGATGTTTCTAAAGGTTTAAACAGAGAAACTACCCACATGCTGCTCATGTGGTATCCAGTGTAAATTCATACTCTTTTCCACCAGAAGCTAGGTCAAAACACATTTCAATTTCTTATCCTTGAATAAATTATTATACAGCTTCTTCGCTGGTAGAAATAATACCAAGAATATAATCAGGCATTACCATGCTAGGAGACAGTTTGAAGAGTGGATTAGAGTGCATGCTCTGGAAACAGACCTCCTATGTTCAAGTCCTGCCACAGGCACTTGCTAGCTCCATGCTCCTGTGTAATTCAGCCTCTCTATGGTTTGGTTTCTCATTTGTGAAAAGGAAATGATATTAGCACCCAACTCATAGGGTTATTGTGGAGATTAAATGAGAGCTGAACAGCAAGTGTTTGGTACATAGTAAGCACTCAACAGCTGTTGGTCAGTGATTACCACCATTATAGACATTTTAATAATTGAGCTCTTTAGGCACATGGATATTCTAAATTCAGTCCATGTAGGACACTTGATCATCATAAAGATATAAGGGTCTTAGTAACTTGGGCCCAAGTATAAGTTCACTAACTTTTTCTTTAATGATATGCCCTCAGATTTTTCAAGATTGATATATATTTTTAAACAATATGATAAAATCCTACATTTGCTTTAAGTATTTAAGATATTGTGTGTATTTTTACATTATGACACAATTTTACTTCCAAGGAAAATTTTCCTCTCTCAAAGACCTGGTATGTGTATTTCATTTCTATTAGAGAATGAGAATTATAGAAAATAGCACTCTGGTGTTTGACCTACAAAAACAACACTTTCATACGGTTCAGTCTGTTCTTATGCCTTCAGTTTTGCCTTGGTTCTCAGGCAAATTAGAACTAAACTTAAAGCTTCATCAAGTTTAAATATATTAAAACATTTGCTTCTTTCTCATCAGATTTCTTATTTCAACTTCAAGAGTTTGAGGGTAAGACTGAAGTATTTTTGAAGGCAAGTTGTGTATGCATAGTAAAACGTTCTTTCTACCCATGAAAGAGCAAGTAAAATAATATCCATGAAAGTATTTTGTAACTTAATTTCTAAAAATTGTGAATCCGCTGATTTTGAAGTCACTGCACAAAGTTTCTTCCCATAACTTTGTTTCTAACTAGACTTCTAAAGTATAAATCTCAACATTTTAAGTCTTCAAATTCTTCCCCTAATACTTAGGATAAGACTCACAGCTAGTCCCTGTTTACTTCTTGAGCTTCAACCTAGTCCTCACCTGCCTCCACGCTGAGATTCTTGCAGTTCCCCGAATCTACCTTTTCACACGTCTCCATGTCTCTGACCATACTATGCCCTTGGTCTGGAATGCTCACCCTCACCAATCTACCTGAATTAATCATTTTATTTCAAGATTCAGCTCAAGCATGTCTTTAAAATCACCATCTCAGTTAAAACTCTTTCTAATCAAAACTCTCTCGCGCCTGAATTATCTTAGCTTCCCAATCAGTGTCCATAACTTTACTTTGTCATTTGTCTAGTTTATCAACATCAGCCTAAATTACAGGTCCTATCACACCACTATGATGTTGCAAAACACAGTTTTCCTTTGACTCCAATGTAAGGCCTAAAATCCTTGGCATGAATTTGGAGATGCTTCATTATGAAGTTTAAGATCAGCTCATAAGGTACAAAGACAAGATATGATTGAAAGGAGGGGAAAAACATGTTATAAACCTACCATTTTCTTTTAAGGGTACTTGGGATGAAGAATTTCCAGAACTATGCAAAGTCATTCCTGTGATATAAATTAAATTATTAGACAGTTTATAAAATGATCATATACTAGATATAGAAGTGATTTCTTCTGATAAATTCATAAAAAGCAATAAAACATTAAGGTAGCAACATTTTCTTTTATTTATACTCAGAAAAATGTCTTCCCACAATGGGTTTATTTACTATTTTTAATGTGGAAGTTAAGCATATTAACTTGTTTTGCAGAATAAATTTAAACACAAATGTATCCTTTCTGACAATGACATTTTGATATGCCACATATGAAATGATGAAACTGAAATGAGTTTTAAAAACATTTGCTCAAATGTTAAAAGAAAATGCAATATTTAATAAGAACAAATAATCTGAATAAAAAAATGTAGAAAATAAATTTTCTTTCATGAATGACGTTTATCTGTGTTTGTCTATGGAATATTTACTACTCTACATCTGAGATATGATGGATTTTATGTAGGCCAAAGCCTTCCTAATGAAAAAGCTTAGACTCTCTAAGAGATCCCATTAGTGATGGTACTTCGAAGTGTTTTCTAAAAGACTGAATCAGTGTCTTAAGCTATTTTTAACATATAAGGTGACCAAAATCTTGCCTTTTCTCTGTTTAAAGTTTTTTTTTTAACCCATTAAATTAAAATTGATGATAGTATATTAATAAAGTAATGTTGCTTTCCATAAATATTTATCAACTATAATGTAGAGTTCTTTTCTGACTTCACTTCACATATTCCCAATCCAATTACAGGATGAGAAAATACCGCTTTCTAACTTTATGGAATCAGAGTTAAATGATCAAACTCTGACCTCTCGATCATTAGTATTACTTGGTGAGCAGCAGCAGAAGAGGGTTACTCTCGTTTCCCTTTTGTCTCCCCAGCCATTTCCTATTTTGAGCAATCTTTTGGACCTTTGTGCTTAAATATCTACTCTTCTGAAAGCTCAGTTCTGCGCATGTCCCTTTGAAGATGGAAACCTGAGCTATTTATCTTGGAAGGACATCCAAAGCTATGGGTTCCTTGTCTGGGTTCTCCTGCTAAGACAGCTTTTAATTGCCACCACAAGAAAGCTAACTGATGGTCTGTGTCACGGAGCAATCACTTGTTAAATCATTTTTTTATTTGACTTGGTGCATTGTAAGTAGCCTAAAATTTTGTATTCACAAATAGTTTTGGCAGTTAGGACATAGAACCAAAAATAATTTCTTGGTGAAATACATGATCTCATTTACTTCGCTATGAGCACCAGCGATGGGGAGAAAGAAGGTAAGCTTGTTCATGCTGACCTATAACATATGCTTGACCAGGGTCTTCAAAAGGTGAGTCTGATTCCTGTTTCCTCCTTTCAGGACTTCTATTTAAACTTGCAACAGACCTTGAACTAAAGAGGGAAAAGGAAGGTAGGAGGGGGTAGTGTCAATGTAAAAAAAAATTTAAAAATGGTGAAAATAATAAAACGTCAAAACAAAAATAAATGTATGAAATGTAGAATTTACAAATATGTAGTTTGGGTTAGTTAATTATGGTCTTACTTATTAAGTTTTGTGACTCCTGCCAAAGATTCTGTATCAGATCTCGCCATCTGGTGAAATGATTTTCCTACCAACTCCGCAATGGATTGTGATGGGGATTCCATGTTAACAATGACATTTTTCCGATGAGGATAGAGAGAGGCCTGACTGAGATCATGGTATGATTTACTCATCTCTCTAGGCTTTTCCTCCCATGAAGCTTTGCCACTCTTCTCCTTTGTACTTTTTTGCAAGGGCTGGTAAAGCGACAGCTCTGAGCAGGATAGCCTCTTCAGAATCTCAGCTTGGACTGACAGAGGTCGAACGGCAAGTTTGTTCAGGGTGCTGCTGGCCAGACTGCCAGTGCTGATTGCTCGTCCCATATTAAATCCTCTAACGGACTCCGCTTGGAGATTCAGGCTCCTAAACGAAGCTCTCTCTACAAGGAAATAGGATTGCTTTACACGATGGAAACACTGCAGTACCTTTAGGAGAAGAGTTATTTTAATAAACAAAATACAGCATGCAGTTTCTAATTATCTTGATTGCCAGCATAAGTAGAAAGCTTTCAAAGTGTGGCAATCCAGGGTTTTAAGAGGAGGTGGAAGGTCTTGGCTTTCATACCATCTCTCCATCCTTGCAGCTTTCTCCCATCCAGGGCTTGGTCAGCATTTCCTACTTCATCTAATGATTCCCTTGGAGCCAATAATGTTTGGCTTCAGGTTTGCTGACCCCAAATTCCCAATTATGGGTTTCCTTTAGAAACGGGAATGACATTTGACAGAAAATTTCAACCCTACTAGTGTGTCTGCTCAAACACCAGCAAACCAAGGATGGGGAGAGAGAAAGGGGAACCTGGAGAGGCCAACAGGGTGAGATCATGCCTGGAAAAGAAGCTGTGTAGAGGAGTTTTGTCCAGAGAAAAAGTTCTTGATTATTACATTTTTAAAAGCTTATGGCAGATTGTGGTGTTGGTTTCACAACTCTAAATATACTAAAAACTGAATTGTACACTTTAAGCGGGTAAATCGTATGGAATGTGAATTATATATCTCAATAAAACTGTTAGCAAAAAAAAGGCTTTATGGTAAATTACTTTTGTTATTATATTACTATGCCAATCCCACCATCCAACCTTTGTTGACGTTTTATGATTTAAATGAGGCACAGGAACCATGGGAGAATCAAATAGTACTTGTCTTCTCTCTCTTGGTTTCTGTTAATTAATGTGATCAAGGAGCTGGGGTTGTCTTCATGTTTAAATTCATTTCACTGCTAAGTACACATCCAAAATCTTCTTTTAGAGGTTAAACTTAGAGAACCTTATAACAAATGCTTGGCTATTCTATTTTGGAGAACCAATGTCATGGAAGTATTTGAACATTTGAGGCTATTAACAAAAGCATTGCATCACAGAATTTTTGCATCAAAACCCTTCCATGATTTAGTTGTTCATACATTAGTAATCCACACCACAAGCACCCCATTTACCACCTCCTATGTGAATGACCAACCCTGTGTTGCACTCTAAGGAATACAGCTTGACTACTATGCAACAGCTGTGAAACTTCCTTTTAAAAAGAAAACATCAACTGTTGCTGACTCAGATCTTTAGATTGTTTCATTATCTTCTAATTCCTAGGGAGATTAATAATAAATATTTCATCTCAGGTATAAACAGATAGGAAAACATTGAAGGTTTCTAATATTCATGTATCAGGATGAAGTTTAAATGAACATGTCTCATTATCACCAGAAAAATTCAATGTTCTTTTTCTGAAGTAGAAGTTAAAACAAGATAAAGAAAGAAAAAGACTTTGGTTTAAAAATTCCCAGAATGACTTTTAGCCTAAAACACAATTTTTATTAGAGCACAAGGCATTTCTATTTTCTTTAATAAAAGACACAAAACCGAGTCTTACACAGATTCAATTACCAGGAAATACCTTTACATTCAATAGATTCTTCACCCTTAGGGCAAATGCAGACCAAACTTTGGCAGAAATAGGGGCAGCCAGTTCAGTTTAGGATATATCTCTTTTATAAACATCAAGGATTTGCTATTCATATCCACTAATATCCTATCCCTGGGTAGGACTTAAAATATTGCACATATTTATGGGATGGGATCATAAACCATCCAGTTACCTATTGATTTTCACCTGGAAAAAACTCTTAGTGTAGCCAGGATGGGATAAAACATTAGAATGAGTCTACATCCTAATGTAATGTTCAAGCCTTGAACTCACAGGCTTGCTCGTTTCACACTCAGTCTGCACTCCACACTGCCTGTTCCTTGTGCTCCTGTTCGGTCCCTGTTCCTGTTCTGTAATCCTTATGGTCAGCTCGACTGTATGCTCTCGGGAGGAGAGGGACTTCAGTTATTTGTTTCCCACAGCAGCTAGCATGGTGTGGACAAGTAGTAAGTGCTTAATAGATGATTATCAACCTTAATTTAATTCCAGGCAAATTAGTTCTTAGGAAGCTCACCAAAATAGAAAGATTATTGGATTAGGATCGAAGAGATCAGGGTTCCAGCCTTGCTTGACCACGAACTCTCAGGTTAGGTGAGACACTACCTTCTCTGAACCTGTCTCCTCACCAGTAAAATTTCGGACTTATTGGCCTCTAAGGTTCTTTCTGGCACCAAAATTCTATAACTTTAAAGAAGTAACATACATTTGTTAGCCTTCAACATCCTATAGAAAACATCAGTTATTGTCACTTGTCTAGTACAGATAGTTATGTGGGCAGGCAGTTACTTCTAAGCCAATTCTAACCAGAAAATAATTCCTTTGATGGTTTAACAAAATCTGGGGGAAAATGTAGATAATACCACCCTAAAATGCTTTCACATATAAGTTCAAGGATCCATAGCTGTTGTGTTCCTAGGGCAAATCTGTGAGATACAGGGAGCAGTCCCACTTCATGGATGAAGAAACTGAGACTCCAAGAAATCACTTATTTTCCTAAGGTCATACTACTCCTACTACTCCTACTCCTAGTAGTAGTAGTAGCAGTAGCAGTAAAACAATGTTGATGATGATCATAATAATATGAAATATTTATTCAACATGTACACTATGCCAGGCAATTTTAAAGTACTTTACAGTATGTTCATCTCAGAACAACCTAGCGATATGGGTATTGTCATTATGATAATCATTTTATAGACGGGGAACTAAACCAGAGAGTTTCAGTAGTATGCCAAGATTCAGAACTTATAGGTAATAGAGTTGAGGCTTGAACTCTGGCATCTGGCTCCATAGTTCATGATCTATATTGTTAAGATCTATACTATATTGTTCTTCAGTATAAGACATGTTGAGGATGAAAGGCTAGCTTCACAGTTTGTCTTCTGACTCTTTTTTACTATAGCATACTATATCACATCTATAACGATGAAACCTTCAATTGTTCAATTCTGGTTTGTACCGAACAGAATATAAATCCAAGTAGAAATATGAATAGTCCTAATAAGTTTGATATTGTACTTTACTTTGAAAATATATAAGAGCACATAAATTTTTTAGCAGAGCAAAGCAGGGAAAGAAAAAAACTAATGAGATGATAGCAGTAGTTATCATATTTTAGCATGCATAAACATCATTACTGAGGGAAGCCTGTTAAAATACAGATTCCAGGAACCTAATGTCCAAAGATTAAGATTCACCACGTTTCAGGTAGGTTTCTGGAATCTTCATTTTTAATAAGCAAACGGCCCCTACCACTTGATTTCGAAAAGCCGAGAAACATCTATTCATAGGTTGCATCACCCCATTTTGATCCCACAGGGAATATAATTTCTGTAAGACTTCAGGATGTGAGAAAGTTTGGATAAAGAATTCATAGGGCTCTGTTGTGCAAGGTCATGAGTGCTTAAATTTTTAAAGTCTCCAGAGTGTTTAACTTAAAGTCTACAACAATATACTATGCAGAATGAGATTTTGTATAACTTTAATTTCTATATATGATCTTGCAAAGTAACCTTTAAATATTTCGGTTCTGACTGAGATATTCTTTTGGAACTGAATTAGTTTCTCCTGCTAGTTCCTTTTCAAAAGAAACTGAAACCACTCTCCTGACCATGTATACTGAGTACTGTGGTTATTCACCTCAGTCTCAGAACACGGACACACCCAAGTAAAACTAACAGGTGAGAAATGTGCCACCCCCCAGCCCCTGCCCTGTTTCCCATGTTCTTTCCCTCATCTGGAAAGCCTGTCCATTTATTTTCAATCTATTTAATTATTTTTGTCCTTAAAAATTCCAGTTAAAGTGCCACCACTTAAGACCCCTTGTCTCTGATCTCCCTCTCCTCTGGTGGTGATCACAGTTTGTATGATTTAATCCGGTATTCAAACCTTGACGCCCCTATTGTGTAATAGTTGTTTCATGCGTATTAGTCTTCCCTTCCCAAATAGTACTTAGGTTTACTATGGGTAGAAAATATAAGCCAAACTTTTATGACATTTACATCAGCTACCTTAATGATAAGCACAAAACAGACATTTCAACATGTATTCCCTGACTGATCTGGGGTGTTGTTTTCAAAATGAACGTGAAGTTGAAATCTCGGCTTCATTTTGACACCTTTGTAAACTAGTCATTTGACATCTACATATCTTGTAATTTTCATCCTAAACATGGAAGTTATTTTAAAGCTTATGGCAAACACCATGCATATACCCTGGAGTCGTCTGCCGTAGTTAGCGTCTCCTTACCAATATCTTGGGCATCCTGGTTGCTCTGTCTTGCTCTCATCTGCAGCTGGAACTTATGCTGGGAGGAGCAGAGATGCAGCAGGTACTGGCACACCTTACTGTTGTCTGTCTGGAAGGCATGCTTTATTCCATCGGATGTATTCTGCAATGTGATTTTCTTCTTCTACGATATTAATCAGGGGCATTAATAATTAGGACATTTTCCAGTCACTTTATTACATGACTAAATTCTATGAACAATAATTAATATGTAAATATTTTTATTTCACATTATTAGGCATAAATATTCCTTGACTTACATTTAATACAAGTATAGAAAAATATAAACCTGTATTATTACAAATTCAGAAAATAAATGAAATTAGTATTATTGACCACTTTCAGAAATTACAGTCTAAATCAGACTGTACACCAGCCATCAGCAAGGAAAACAGGTCCCTTAATGAGATGGTTGATATTTTTCATTTACTGCAATGTTTACAAGCACCAAACCTATTTGAAACAGAACGTACAAGAAATATATGTTCCATTCTCTTGGATAAAAAAAAATGAAGTTCAACAAAAATTAATTTATCAATATATAATAACAGGAGTTGTGATTAGGTCAAGAATAATGTTAGTGGTATGAAGGCTGGAATGGAAGCTTGGGAATGTTGCAAGAAAATTCTGGAATGGAGAGACACTGGATAACAAAACTGCTGGGCTGAAAAATGAACACATCAGTATTTAGAGACAGTGATTCTGGCCAAATTCAGAGAAAGAATAAGAACCACAAATTAGTCTTATCTCCCTGATGTTTCTTGAAAACCCAATCTCTTTTGTGTAAGAGGGCATCCCAAAATGTTGCAACCTACATGGTGAGGTTTGAAGGTGATCTGTGTGCCTTAAATGACTAGCATTCCAAATGCCAGGATCTAAGACTAATGTCTGCAGAACTGCTTAAGCCCAGTTAGATTCTACACTAGCTCTTGGCTTCTTGCATGGTGCAAATTCTTCTCCCTATTTCATGTCCCTTGTTTTTGCTTCAAATGCAGAAATAAGCACAGAAAAGTCAAATTTGGTAGGCTCACAAAAGATACAATTAACAGAGTATTACTTAAACTTCATTCATGCAGGTGACATTTTCATAATTTCTGGTCTTGTTTATAAATTCTTATATTGACTTTACTTACATAAATTCACTTGAAGAAACTTTATATCACAACTGTAAATAAAAAGCCAGTACCACTTGCTATACATAGAATTCAGCTATAAAAATATGAAATCAATGCAATAAAAACAAAATAAGATGTTGTTGTCAATGAACTCTCTGGGGCCCTGTTCTCTTTGTTAAAAAAGAAAACCATCATTCCAAGATGACTGCAGGGTAGATGGAAGCTACACTCACCTGCTCTCAGCCCCAAATCAAATTTACAGTTAAAATATAAAACAATCAATCTCAACAAACAACTGAAGGCTAGCTGAACTGAAATAATATAACCAAAGATTTACAGAAGCCACATAGAGACTGGTAAGAAGGGTGGAGATGTGGAAAGGGCTAGCTCCCATACCCAGGTGCGGGGCTGAGAAGACAGGGGGATTTCTCAGCTGCAAAACTCCCTCTCCACAGGAACATGGGGTCACAACTCCACCCAAGGTTCCCCAACTCGGAGCAACAGAGATGGAAAGAGGAGCCCACATAGCATCTGGTGGTGAAAACCAGGGGGATTCAGTCCACCTGGGAAAGAAGGGAGTCTGCTAGAGACCTAGACACACCCTTCCCAGGTTCAAGCACTCTTATTGTTATAGCACCAGCCTAGGGAGTGCACTGCCCGGTCCTCCAACTACTGGTGACACCACTCTGCCATGCTCAGGTCCTCGGGTCATACAGAGGGGTCTGCTGACTGTGCCCAGCAGGAATATTGGAGTGCTCTTTTTTTGGGGAGGCTCTTGGCAGAGACTCAGATAGTGACTAAGCTGTGGCTTTGGAAAGGGGACAGGTTTCCCTCACCTCGAGTGCAGAGCCAGCATCTACCCCCACAACCCGTTGAATCACTTGGCTGCCCCATCCTGCTGAGTTCAGCCACAGAGAGAAACCAGAGTGCCATGCAGAGCCGGGACTTCTGGTGCGAGTCTCCTGTGGAAGCTTTTGTCTGGGAAACAGATGGGTGGGTAAAGGGTTGTGTGGCAACGTGGGGGCCACTTCTATCTCCCCTGTGAGCTGCACTACCCTGGAAAGGGAAAGAAGTGACTAACCCCCTCCTATAAACTTGCAGGCATAACCTCCAAAGGGCAACTGTTTGGATCTGTTCTTCCAAGTCCCAGATACCGTGCTCCACTGAGCCCAGTGTTGCAGGGGGAAGTGAGAGCTGCTCACAGCTGGAATATTCAGAGTGTGAGTGTCTCGGGGGCTATTGTCTAGGACCAGGACAAAGTGCTTGGTCCCCTTCTGTGGGCTAGACTGGCATCATCCAAAATGGGAGGCTCTTCTGATCTGTCCCTCTGAGTCCAGTGACTGCAAGGCTAAACTTGCTCCTGCAGAGGGGCTGGCTGGCTGCACCCAACCTAAACTTGCAATGAACCCCTCTAGGGGGCACTAGAATTGGAGCCTCTGACAGAGACTGAGTGGTTTGACTCTGAAAAAGGGGCCACTTTCCCATAATTGAGTGCCTGACTAGGTGATGTCCAAGTAGAGGACTCACTAGCCCCATCCTCCCAACCACAATTGCCCTGCACTACCAAACTTGCAGCCTGTGGAAGAGTCTAAGGGTTGTAGCCCACCTGGCCTTTCTTTGGAAGACTCTGGAGGAAGACTGAGCAACCTCAGGGGGAGAAAGAGTGCTGAAAGATAAAGGTGGACCTCAGGGAGCCTTGGTCATTTTAGATTTGCCCCCAGCTCTAAGTTGGAAGAAGATGACCCTTCTACATAGATTGGCCCCTTGCCCACACACACAGGCCCAGTAGATGCAGCCACCAACAGTGAACTGTGTAGTAGCTCCAGACAGGTAGCTTAAGGCTGGTTACACACAATGTATGACACTGACCTGACCCCGCCTAAGTGGTCCGAGAACCAACACAACCATTGGTGGGCTTCAGACCACACCAGAGCTTGATCCAACTAGACACACAAGCAGCACACCCAATGGGAAATTCTGGCAGGTACCAGACCCTGCTGGGAACAACTCTGCCTTGGGGGGCAACCCCTGTACAGCGACTCATACACAGTGATGGAGGATTATCCATACAGTCAGACAGCCTGAAGTGTTCACTCCAACCACAAAAGAGCCAAGAGCATTCAAAACTCAACTACAACAGGAAGGTGCATATAATGCATAAGAAACATTCCTGGAGCACAGAACTCAGGAGATCTGGGAGATGTTGCCACTAAGCCCAGTAAGATATCTTCATCATAAAGCCATTATAGCAAGTTTGAGAGTCATAGCAGATCTACCTAATACATGGAGACAAAATGGGGAGACAAAAAAATGTGCCCCAAAAGAAAGAAAAAGAGAAGTCCACAGAAAAAGAATTAAATGAAATGGAAGCAACCAAAATACCAGATGCAGAGGTTAAATCAATGTTTATAAGAATGTTCAGGGATCTTAGGGGAAGAATAGATTATCTCTGTGAGAACTTAAACAAAGAAATTGTAAGCATTAAAAAAAAAAAAAACCCACAGAAACCATAAAAAAACAACCAGTCAGAAATGATAACATAATATCTGAAGTGAAGAATACACTAGAAGGAATCAACAGCAGGTTTGATGAAGTAGAGAATCAAATCAGTGATTTAGAGGACAAGATAACAGTAAGTGTTCAAGTAGAGCATCAAAAAGAAAAAAAGAATTTAAAAAATGAGGAAAGCCTGCCCAGCTGGTATGGCTCAGTGGATTGAACATCGTCCCATAGACTGATAGTTCCTGGTTCGATTCCCAGTCGGGGCACATGCCCAGGTTGTGAGTTTGATCCCTAGTAGGGGGTGTGCAGGAGGCAGCCGATCAATGTATCTCTCTCACATCAATGTTTCCATTTCTCTCTAAAATAAAAACAATGTCAAGCATAACAACATGCACATCATAGGGGTACCAGAAGAAGAAGAGAGTGAGCAAGGGATTGAGAACCTGTTTGAAGAAATAATGGCTGAAAATTTCCCTAATCTGGTGAAGGAAAAAGTCACACAAGTCCAGGAAGTGCAGAGAGCCTCAATCAAGATGAGCCCAAAGAGGTCCATGCCAAGACATATAATAATTCAAATGACAAAGATTAAAGACAAAGAGAGAACCTTAAAAGCAGCAAGAGAAAAGCAATTAGTATCTACAAAGTACTTCCATAAGACTGTCAGCTGATTTCTTAACAGAAACACTTCAGACTGGAAGGGATTGGCATCAAATATTAATAGTGATTAAAAGTGATTAAAAGCAATGACTTACAACAAACTACTCTATGCAGCAAGGCTATCATTTAAAATGGAAGGCAAAATAAAGAGCCTCCCAGATGGAAAAAAAAGCTAAAGGAATTCACTACCACCAAACCGGTACTGCAAGAAATGTTAAAGGGCCAGCTTTAAGAAAAAGAAATAGAAGAAAAATGGCGGATGAGTGAACGGGGCTACACAGACCGTCTCCCAGAACCAAACTGGAATTACAACTATAACACAGACAAATCGATGGGAAAAACCAACAGAAAAGCAGCTTGCGAGGACCATACAACGATGGACACTGACTCCATCCCGGTAGGATTGCTAAGGCGCGAGACGGGGCTGGAGCCCACGGTCGGCAGCTCGGCAGCGGCCTCAGCTGGGAGCGGCGCCCTCGGGTTACACTCCCAGGCGGCTCCACAGCGCAGCCGGGACAGAGGCTGAAACAGCCACAGCCACTCACCTTGGGCTCTGGCAGAGGGAGGGCAGACTGGACTGGAACTGTGTCGGGACACTCGGGGTTTGGAGGGCTCTCGGAGCTTTGGCTGAGTGCAGCCACTCAGGACGGTGGCCACATTGCTCCTTCCCAGGGCTCTGAGGAGAGGCAGCAGCCCCTCCCTCGGAGATCCAACCCCACCCTGTGGGCCATTGAAGTGTTAATTGAGGCTCACTAACAACCAGCATCTGTCCCACCCTCGTGAAGCCCCTTGGCTGAGCACCAGAGGGAGTTTTTCAATCAACTGACAACCCAAAACTCATCAATTAACCTAGACTGCTAGCCTCCAGGCAAAAAGCTAAAGGATAACAGTACGTTTCCTGGGCTGGCAACTTTAACCAGGAAAGTAAGACTTGACAGTGGTGTTCAACGCGGGTCCTCCCTCGCTCATCTAAACACAGGAGAGGGAGCCACAAACAGCAGAACACCAACACCCACAGGGAGAACTTGACAGGCTCCAAAGCCCACAGTGATAGCTAAAATGGTGAAACACAGAAACAGAAGCCAAATGAAAGAGCAAGCCACCTCCACCGAAGATGAGATCAATGTGGAGCAATTAGGCATGTTAACAGAGCTAGAATTCAGAGCCATGATCTTGAGGAAGCTGAACAGCATGAGTAAGGACATAGAGACACTGAAAATAAGCCAAATGGAAATTAAAAACCAACAAGAAGAGATAAAAAATGACATATCCGAAATGAAAAACACATTGGAAGGTTTAAAAAGCAGAGTAGGGGAAGCTGAGGACCGGATCAGTGAATTAGAAGACAGGGTAGAAAAAATCAACCAATCAGAAAAACAAAAGGAAAAAACTATTAAAAAACAGGAAGACAGCTTAAGAGAACTATGGGACAACTGGAAACGTAATAATATTCGCATCATAGGAGTCCCCGAAGAAGAAGAAAATGAGCAAGGGATAGAGAATATATTCAAAAAAATAGTGAGAGAAAACTTCCCTAATTTGGTGAAGGAAGAAGGCATTCAAGTTCAAGAAGCACAGAGAGTCCCAAGTAAGAAGAACCCAAACAGTCCCACACCAAGACACATAGTAATTAAAATGCCACAAATTAAAGACAAAGAGGGAATCCTAAAAGCAGCAAGAGATAAGCAACAGGTTACCTACAAAGGGAACCCCATAAGGCTCTCAGCTGACTTCTCACAAGAAACACTACAGGCCAGAAGGGAATGGCATGAAGTAATCAAAGTCATGAAAAACAAGAATCTGAATCCAAGACTACTCTACCCAGCAAGGCTATCATTCAAAATAGAAGATCAAATAAAGAGCTTCCCAGACAAAAAAAAAGCTAAGGGAATACATTAGCACCAAACCAGCACTGCAAGAAATGTTAAAAGGACTGCTGTAATTAGCAGTAGAAATGGGAAGAAAAATAGAACCACACTAAACAAAAATGGCAATAAATAAGTACATATCAATCATCACCTTAAACGTAAATGGATTGAATGCTCCCATAAAGAGACACAGAGTAGCTGATTGGATAAGAAAGCATGACTCATCTATATGTTGTTTACAAGAGACCCACCTCTCAACAAAAGACTCACATAGGTTGAAAGTGAAGGGATGGAAAAAAATTTTCCAAGCAAATGGAAAGCAAAAAAAAGCTGGGGTAGCAATTCTCATATCTGATAAAATAGATTTCAAAATGAAGACCATAACTAGAGACAAAGACGGCCACTACATAATATTGAAAGGATCTATCCAACAGGAAGATATAACCTTGATAAACATATATGCACCCAATATAGGAGCACCAAAATATATTAAAAATCTTCTGGAGGACTTCCAAGGAGAAATCGACAACAATACAATCATAGCAGGGGACTTCAACACCCCGTTGACAGCACTGGATAGATCCTCTAGGCAAAAAATTAGCAAGGAAACAGAGACTCTAAATGAAGCACTAGACCAAATGGATTTAATAGATATCTACAGAGAATTACACCCCAAAACTACAGAATACACATTCTTCTCAAGTGCACATGGGACATTCTCAAAGATAGACCACATGATAGGACACAAACTAAATCTCTACAAGTTCAAGAAGATTGAAATCATATCAAGCATCTTCTCAGATCACAATGGCATGAAACTGGAAATCAATTGCAACAAGAACATGCAAAGACATTTCAACACATGGAAGCTAAATAGCATGTTATTAAACAATGAATGGGTCACCGAGGAGATCAAGGAAGAAATCAAAAACTTCCTGGAAACCAATGAAAATGAACACACAACAACACAAAATCTATGGGATGCAGCAAAAGCAGTTCTGAGAGGGAAGTTCATAGCACTACAGGCCTACCTCAAAAAACAAGAAAAATTTCTAATTGACTGTCTCACCTCACAACTTAAAGAATTAGAAAGCAAACAAAAAGAAAACCCCAGAGCAAGTAGAAGGAAGGAAATAGTAAAGATCAGAGCAGAAATATGACATAGAGACCAAAAAAACAATTCAAAGGATCAATGAAACAAAGAGCTGGTTTTTCGAAAAGATAAACAAGATTGATGGACCCTTAGCTAGACTCACCAAGAAACAAAGAAAGAGAACCCAAATACACAAAATCAGAAATGAAAGAGGAGAAGTAACAACCAACACCACGGAAATACAAAAGATCGTTAACAACTACTATGAACAACTATATGGCAACAAATTTGACAATCTCAGCGAAATGGACAAATTTCTAGAAACACACAGTCTCCCAAAACTATTCCCGGAAGAGATAGAAAACTTGAACAGACCAATAACAACTAAGGAAATTGAAGAGGTAATCAAGACTCTCCCAGCAAACAAAAGCCCAGGTCCAGATGCTTTCACGGGGGAGTTTTACCGAACATTCAAAAAAGAACTAACACCCATTCTCCTCAAACTATTTCAAAAAATTCAAGAAGAAGGAAGACTTCCAAACACGTTCTATGAGGCCAGCATAACTCTAATTCCAAAACCAGAAAAAGATACTACAAAGAAAGAAAACTACAGGCCAATATCCCTGATGAACATAGACGCCAAAATCCTGAACAAAATACTAGCAAATCGGATCCAGAAATACATCAAAAAAATTATTCACCATGACCAAGTGGGATTCATTCCAGGGATGCAAGGCTGGTACAATATTCGCAAATCAATAAACGTGATACACCACATAAACAAAATGAAGAATAAAAACCACATGATCATATCAATAGATGCTGAAAAAGCATTCGACAAAATCCAGCATCCATTTCTGATAAAAACGCTCAGCAATGTAGGAATAGAGGGATCATATCTCGACATAATAAAGGCCATATATGAAAGACCTACAGCCAACATCATACTCAATGGACAGAAACTAAAAACATTTCCATTAAGAACAGGAACAAGACAGGGATGTCCACTTTCGCCACTCTTATTTAACATTGTACTGGAAGTCTTAGCCACAGCAATCAGACATGAAGAAAAAATAAAAGGGATCCAAATTGGAAAGGAGGAAGTGAAACTGTCATTATTTGCAGATGACATGATATTGTACATAGAAAACCCTAAAGACTCCATCAAAAATCTATTAGAC
Organism: Molossus molossus; assembly: GCF_014108415.1. Classification (NCBI taxonomy): domain Eukaryota; kingdom Metazoa; phylum Chordata; class Mammalia; order Chiroptera; family Molossidae; genus Molossus; species Molossus molossus. Next base: position 65,512,184 of record NW_023425344.1, on the reverse strand, counting down.
TTAATAAATGAATTTGGCAAAGTAGCAGGATACAAAATTAACATCAAGAAATCGACGGCATTCTTGTACATCAATGATGAACTCACAGAAAGAGAAACTGAAAAAACAATCCCATTTACCATCGCGCAAAAAAAATTACGATACCTAGGAATAAACTTAACCAAAGAAGTAAAGGACCTATTTGCAGAAAACTACAGGTCATTGAAAAAAGAAATAGAGGAAGATATAAAAAAGTGGAAGCACATACCCTGTTCATGGATTGGAAGAATTAACATAATTAAAATGTCCATACTACCCAAAGCAATCTATAGATTCAATGCAATCCCCATCAAAATACCAACGACATATTTCATAGAACTAGAACAAATACTTCAAAAGTTCATATGGAACCAAAAAAGACCCCGAATAGCCACAGCAATCTTGAAAAAGAAGAACAAAGTTGGAGGGATCACAATACCAGATATCAGGTTATACTACAAAGCGACTGTAACCAAAACAGCCTGGTACTGGCACAAGAACAGGCATATAGACCAGTGGAACAGAACTGAAAACCCAGAAATGGACCCAAGGCAATACGCTCAATTAATATTTGACAAAGGTGGCAAGAGCGTACAGTGGAGTAAAGACAGCCTCTTTAATAAATGGTGTTGGGAAAATTGGACAGCTACATGCAAAAAAATGAAACTCGACCATCAACTTACACCATACACAAAAATAAACTCAAAATGGATAAAAGACTTAAATGTGACCCGTGAATCCATAAAAATTCTAGAAGAAAATGTAGGCAACAAAATTTCGGACATCATACGGAGCAGAATTTTCACTGATATATCACCTAAGGCAACAGAAATAAAGGAGAAAATGAACTCATGGGACTACATCAAACTAAAAAGCACAGCAAAAGAAACAATCATCAAAATGGAAAGGCAACCCACTGTATGGGAGAACATCATTGCCAATGATGTATCAGATAAGGGGTTAATTTCCAATATATACAGAGTGCTCATACAACTCCACAAAAGGAAGACAAAGAACCCAATTAAAAAATGGGCAGTGGAGCTGAATAGACACCTCTCCAAACAGGACATACAAATGGCCAAGAGACATATGAAGAAATGCTCAACATCACTAATCATCAGAGAGATGCAAATTAAAACAACAAGGAGGTATCACCTCACACCTGTCAGAATGACCGCCATCAACAAATCATCAAACAACAAGTGTTGGCGAGGGTGTGGAGAAAAGGGGACTCTAATACACTGCTGGTGGGAATGCAGACTGGTGCAGCCGCTATGGAAAACAATATGGTGCTACCTCAAAAAATTAAAAATTGAACTTCCATTTGACCCAGTGATCCCACTGCTGGGAATATACCCTAAGAAGCCTGAAACACCAATCAGGAAGAATATATGTACCCCCATGTTCATAGCAGCACTATTTACAATAGCTAAGATCTGGAAACAGCCCAAGTGTCCACCAGTAGACGAATGGATCAAAAAGCTGTGGTACATATACACAATGGAATACTATGCAGCGGTAAGAAAGAAAGATCTCTTATCCTTTGAGACGACATGGAGGGACCTGGAAAGTATTATCCTAAGTGAAAGAAGCCAAGCAGAAAAAGACAAATACCACATGATCTCACTTATATACGGAATATAATGAACATAACAGTCTGAGGAATACAGTAGACCCAGACACATGGAAGTAGGGCACAGACTGACATCCCTCGGAAGAGGGGATGGGGGGTGGGGGGGTGGGAAGAGATAAACCACAGAACTTATATGCATGTATGCATGACCAATGGACATGGACAACTAAGCCGGGGACAGGGTGGAGGGTGGGGTGGGGTGGGGGGTGCCAATGGGGTAAAAAGGTAAAATATCTGTAACAAAAAAATAAATAAATAAATAAATTCATAAAAAAAAAAAAGGAAAAAGAAATAAAAAAAGAAATAGAGAGATAAATAAAGGTATAGAAAATAAAATGGCAATAATAAGTACCTAGCAATAACAACCTTAAATGTAAATAAATTAAATGCTCCAAAAAGACACAGGGTGATTGAATGCATAAAAATCATGACCCAGGCCCTCGCCAGTGACTGGGTTGGTTGGAGCATCATCCCATACACTTGGTCAGGGCACATACCTAGGTTGCGGGTTTGATCTCTGGTGGGGATGCCTACAGGAGGTAACCAATTGATGTTTCTCTGTCACAATGATGTTTCTCTCTCTCTCAAATCAATAAAAACATATCCTCAGGCGAGGATTAAAAAAAGAAAGAAAAGCCCTGGCCGGTTTGGTTCAGCGGTTGGAGCGCCGGCCTGCGGTCCTGAGAGACCCGGGTTCGGTTCCTGCTAAGGGCGCGTACCTCGGTTGCAGTTTGTCCCCGGCCCTGGTCGGTTGTGCGGGTGGCAGCCACTCGATGTGTTCCTTTAACATCGATGTTTCTCTCTCTCTCTGTTTCTCTCTCTCCCTCCCACTCTACCTGAACAAAAAATGGAAAAATGTCCTCGCGTGAGGATAAAAAAAAAAAGAAAGAAAAAAGAAAGAAAGCCCTGGCCAGTTTGGCTCAGCGGTTAGAGCGTCGGCCTGTGGTCCGGAGAAACCCGGGTTCGGTTCCCGCTAAGGGCACGTACTTCGGTTGCAGTTTGTCCCCGGCCCTGGTTGGTCGTGCGGGTGGCAGCCACTCGATGTGTCCCTTCACGTCGATGTTTCTCTCTCTCTCTCTCCCTCCCACTCTATCTGTACATAAAATGGAAAAATATCCTCGGGTGAGGAAAAAAAAAAAAAGAAAGAAAAAAATTATATATATATAATTATATATATATATATATATATATATATATTCCACAAGAGATTCACCTCAGAACAAAAGATATAGACTGAAAGTAAAGAGATGAAAAATAAATTATCCCATGCAAATGTAAACAAACAAAAAGCTGGGGTAGCAATTCTTTTTTTTTTTTTTTGTTTCAACTACATCACTTTATTTTATTTTATTTTTTTTTATGAATTTTTATTTATTTTTTTGTTACAGATATTTTACCTTTTTACCCCATTGGCACCCCCCACCCCACCCCCTCCACCCTGTCCCCGGCTTAGTTGTCCATGTCCATTGGTCATGCATACATGCATATAAGTTCTGTGGTTTATCTCTTCCCATGGGGTAGCAATTCTTATATCTGACAAAACAGACTTTAAAACAAAGGCCAAAGAGACAAAAAGGTCACTATATAATACTAAAAAGATCAATCCAACAAGAGGTTATAACTCTTGTAAATATATATACACTCAACATAGGAGCACCTAAATATATAAAGAAAATCTAGGGGGATATTAAGGGAGAGATCAACAGCAATATAGTCATAGTAGGGGATTTTAACATGCCACAGTCATCAATGGATAGATCTTGCAGACAAAAAAGTCAACAAGGCAACAGTGACCTTAAATGACACACTGGATTAGAAGGATTTAATTGATATTTACAGAACATTTCATCACAAAGGAGAAGAATATACATTCTTCTCAAGTGTGCATGGAACATTCTAAAGACAGACCATATATTAGGACACAAAATAATTCTTAACAAATACAAGAAGAATAAAATCATATCAATCATGTTCTGACTACAAAGATATCAAACTGAAAACCAAGTATAATAAAAAAAACTGAAAAACATTAACACACATGGAGGCTAAACAGCATGTTATTAAACAATGAGTGAGTTAAAACAATCAAGGAAGAAATAAAAAATGACCTAGAAACAAATTAAAATGAACATGTAACAACTCAAAATCTATGAGACAAAGCAACAGCAGTCCAGAGAGGGAAGTTCATAGTATTGCAGGCCTACCTCAAGAAGCAAAATAAATCTCAAATAAATAGTCTAAACCTACATTTAAAAGAACTAGAAAAAGAACAACAAAGAAAGCCCAAAGGAAGTAAAAGGAAGCAAATCATAAAGATCAGAGTGTAAATAAATGATATAGAGACCAAAGCAAACAAACAAAAACAAAACAAAAGATTAATGAAACCAAGAACTGGCTTTTTGAAAAGATAAACTAGACTGAGAAATCTTTATCCAGACTCATCAGGAAAAAAAGAGAGGACCTAAATAAATAAAGACAGACATGAAAGAGGAGAAGGAACAACTGACACCACAGAAATATAAAGGATTGTATGAAAATACTATGAACAGCTATATGCCAACAAATTAGACAATCCTAGAAACATACAATTTTCCAAAAGTAAATCAGGAAGAATCAGAAAACCTAAATAGACTGATTACAACTAATGAAAGTAAAGCAGTAATAACAAAAACTCCCAGCAAACAAAAGTCTTGGACCAAATGGCTTCACAGACGTATTTTAACAAACATTAAAAGAAAAACTGCCCTGGCTGGTTTGGCTCAGCGGTTGGAGCATCCCAGGTTCAGTTTCCACTAGGGGCATGTACCAAAAAAAAAAAAAAAAAAAAGAAGAAGTACTAACACCCATCTTTCTCAAATGATTCCCAAACAATTCAGTAGGAGGGAAGACTTCCAAGCTCTTTTTACAAGGCCAGTATTATCCCAATTTCAAAACCAGAGAAAGACACTAAAGAGAAAGAAAACTATAGGCCAATATCCCTGATGAATATAGATACTAAAATCTGTAATGTAGTATTAGCAGACCGGATCGAATAATACATTAAAAAGATCATACACCATGATCAAGTGGCATTTATTCTAGGATGCAATGTTGGTAAAATATTTGCAAATCAATAAATGTGATATATCACATAAACAAAATGAAAAATAAAATCACGTGATCATATCAACAGATGTAGAAAAAGCATTTGATATAATCCAACACCCATTTATGATAAAAACTCTCAGCAAGTGGGAATAGAGGGATCATACCTCAACATAATATAGGCCACATATAACAAACACACAGCCAACATTATACTCACAGGGCAAATACTACAAGCAATTCAGGAACAAGACAGGGATGTCTGCTTTCACCACTTATTCAAGAAAATACTAGAAGTCTTAGACACAGCAGTCAGACAAGAAGAAAACATAAAAGTCATCCAAACTGGAAAGGAGGAAGTAAAACTGTCATTATCTGCAGATGACATGGTATTATACACAGAAAACCCTAAACACTCCATCCCAAAACTGCTAGATTAAATAAATGAATTTGGCAAAGTAGCAGGATACAAAATAAATATCCAGAAATTGTTGGCATTTTTTTATATTGATTTTTTTAGAGAGAGAGGAAGGGAGAGAGAGAGAGAAACATCAGTGCGAGAGAGAAACATAGATCAGCTGCCTCCTGCACGCCCCCTACAAGGGATCAAGCCCACAACCCAGACATGTATCTTGACTGAGAATCAAACCAGGATCTCAGTCCATGGAACGACGTTCAATCCACTGAGCCACACCAACCAGGCTGATGGCATTTTTATATACCAATAATGAAGTATCAGAAATAGAAATTAAGAAATCAATCCAGGGCTGGTTGCAGTTGGGTAAAGAAGGGGAAAATGTGGTACATCTGTAATAGTCAACAATAAAAAACAATAACAACAATAATCCTATTTACTAATGCAAGGGAAAAAAAAGTACCTAGGAATAAATTTAACAGAGGAGGTAAAAGACCTGTACTCAGAAAATTATAGGATACTGAAGAAAGAAATTGAGGAAAATACAAATAAGTGGAAGTATATTATATTGGCTTCATGGAGTGGAAGGATTAACATAATTAAAAGTCCACACTACCCAAAGCAATCTACAGATTTAATGCAACTCCTATTAAAATACCAATAGCATATTTTACACATCTAGAACAATTATATGGAACTAAAATAGACCCCAAATACCCTCAGTAATCTTGAGAAAGAAGAAGAAAGTTGGAGGTATCACAATACCTGATATTAAACTAAGCTACAATGCCATTGTAATAAAAACAGCCTGGCACTGGCATTAGAATAGGCATATAGACCAATGAAACAGAACCGAGATCCCAGAAATAAACCCACACTAATATGGTCAATTAATATTTGACAAAGGAGGCAAGAGCATATAATGAGGTAAAGACAGCCTCTTGAATAAATGGTGCTGGTAAAATTGGATAGGTACATGAGAAAAAATGAAACTAGATCACCAACTTACACCATATATAAGAATAAACTCAAAATGAATAAAAGATTTATTTATTTATTTATTTTTATCCTCACCCGAGGATATTTTTCCATTTTTTGTACAGATAGAGTGGGAGGGAGAGAGAGGAAGGGAGAGAGAGAGAGAAACATCGATGTGAAGGGACACATCGAGTGGCTGCCACCCGCACGACCAACCAGGGCCGGGGACAAACTGCAACCGAAGTACGTGCCCTTAGCGGGAACCGAACCCGGGTCTCTCCGGACCGCAGGCCGACGCTCTAACCGCTGAGCCAAACTGGCCAGGGCTGAATAAAAGATTTAAATGTAAGTCACAAAACCATAAAAGCCCTAGAAGAAAAACATAGGCAGTAAAATCTCAGGCATCCCTCGTAGCGATATTTTTGCTGACACTCTGTATCTCCTCAGGTAAGGGAAATAAAGAAAAAAATTAACAAATGGTACTATATCAAACTAAAAAGCTTTTGCACAGCAAAAAGAAACTATCAATAAAACAAAAAGGGAACCCACTGTGTGAAAAAACTTTCAAATTTGCCAGTGATACATCTGATAAGGGGTTAATTTCCCAGACATATAAAGAACTATACAACTCAACACCAGGAATACAAACAATCCAATTAAAAAACTTGGCAAAGAACCTGAATAGACACTTCTCCAAAGAGGACATATAGATGGCCAAGAGACACATGAAAAAATGCTCAATGTCACTTATCATCATAGAGATGCAAATTAAAACCACAACGAGCTATCACCTCAAACAAGACAGAATCACTATCATCAATAAATCAACAAACAACAAGTGCTGGCAAGGATGTGGAGAAAAGGGAACCTTTCGTGCACTGTTGGTGGGAATGCAGTCTGGTGAAGCCACTGTGGAAACAGTATGGAATTTCCTCAAAAAATAAAAAATGCAACTACCCTTTTACCCAGAGATCCCACTTCTGGGAATATATCTTAAGAAAATGAAACACGAATTTGAAAGAATATATGCACCCCTATGTTCACTGCAGCATTATTTATAAAAGCCAAGTTCTGGAAACAGCCCAAGTGAATGAATGAATGAAAAAGCTGTGGTACATTAATTTACACAATGGAATACTACCTTACCGTACCTTTTGCAACAGCATGGATGGACCTGGAGACTATTATGCTAAGTGAAATAAGCCAGTCAGAGAAAGAAAAATACCTTATGTTCTCACTTATATATGGTATCTAATGAACAAAATAACTTGATGAACAAAATAGAAACAGAGGCATGAATATATGTAACAAACAGGCAGCTACCAGAGGAGGGGGAGGGGTTGGGGGACTGGATGAAAGAAGGTGAAGAGATTGGTCCAAAACCATACATATATAAAACACATAGACAAGAGTGTGGTGATAGCCAGAGGGAAAGGGGAGGGGGCTAGGTGGAGGTGGGCAAATAGGGAAAAATGGGGATGGAAAGACACTTTGCTTGCAGCAATGGACACACAATGCAGTGTGCAAATGATGTTTTATTGAGTTGTACACTTGAAACCTATATGGTTTTGTGAACCAATGTCACCCCAATAAATTCAATAAAAAAAGAAAAGGAAATCAGCAAGTATTAGAGAGGAGTTAAAGATACAGTACCACCCAACTAGTTAGTATCTTGACTCTCAGCATTATATCCTGTAGCTCCTCAAGTAGTTAGGAAACGTTTTTCCTTATATACCACTTAACCACTGTCAAGTAATTCCCAAGGATTTTGACCTCCACAGCTATAAAGCTGTACAGGTTTGAAACAAATTATTTGAGTAATTGATTCTTTCTAAGTTTTAACTGATGGACTGGACAAGAAAGGTGCCCAAGGGAATTCAGTTGTGAAAGATGAGAAGGACACAAGAGGGGTGATGCTTCCATCTCCCCAGAGGCTAGTGGAAGAAAATATGAGGGTTAACAAGTGAGCTCTGTGTAAGAGCAAGCACTTTGGTTGAACTAGATAAACAGAAATAGTTTGCATGGCATTTGGTTTAGTCTCTATTACTGGAGATCTTTAGAAATGAACTAAACATAGGTCCACATATGGCAGGGCTGGTGGAATGGCTTGGGAATGACAGAGAGGGAAATGAGGAATGATTATGTGATTTGTTGCCTTTCAAAACTGGTTCAAATGATATTTGTATTTAATTAATCTAAGGTTCCCTCCAGACACTTGCTATGCTAGCATCTCCACTGCAGAAAATAAATGAAATCCAAGTAAGTTTCTGGTCTTGACAATCTTGAGAAGATGAGGATGGTCTGGGCTTTCCTGAGATAACACGTTATCTGGTAATCTTAGTGGGACCTCTGGGTTTCAGTCTAGAACTGATTTCAAAAGTCTCTCTAGGTTGAAGATTATCTAGAGTCAGTTGGGGCCTTGATACTGACATTTTTATAGACATTGTTTGGGTGAGACCGTATTTCAGCTCAGACATAAACTAAAGATGTCAGCAGTCCTTGAATACTATTAGGAAAACAAATACCTGAATATATTTTTTATGCACCTCTGGGTTTTGCCAACTGCATTTCAATGTTCAGAATCAAAATATGCCTTTATAGCTCACTATCTTTCATAAACATGATTTTCTAAAAATCACTTTTCTAACTTTATGTTTATAGAGAATCTACACTAAAACTTAAAACTGCAGAAAGTTCTGGGAGTAGTTCATTAAGTGAAGTAGATGTGTGTACCCCTGAGATTCAAATACAGTTGCTTTAAGGAACCTGTTACCGAGCAAGACAAAGTTCACTGTGGTTAAGATAGTTATCTACCCTAAATACATTAGAGGGATATGAGAAGTTAGTATCCCAGAATAAGTTCTGAATTAACTGTGAAGTCCACTAGGTTGTAATTTAACTAAAGTTAATTGAGCGTATAACCACAGGAATGTACAATATATATAGTTTTAAATCACGTCCTGAGAAAACCAAACACAAATAAACCTCAATAATACTTCCTACAGCTAAGAAAGAAGAGTGAAAAAAAAGTATTAAAACATATTAGCCCTACTGAATGATAGGGTTAAAAGTTTACGTAAGTAAAGTCAATTAACATGCTACATTTCAAATTGACAACACCTATTTAAAAACACAATCAAATGGGGAAAAAGTGGACATACCGAGAAAGAAATCTTTTTGGTTTCCCTCCATGGAAAGCGAAGGACCAACGTTCGAACTCCATTGTGAACCTCAAACACAAGGACACCTTTAGAACAGACTCCTAGTAATATTCCAGTTTGTGACTTTTTCTCAGGGTGTACCCGGTGAAAATGAACTCCATATTCTGTCAGTCTTTGGCAGACCTGTTGGAACAATACAGTACACCTTGCTAAAAGGTGACAAAAAAAATATAGAACTCGTACCAATATAGTTTAATATAGAAAGGATAGTCTTTTCAACAAATGTTGCTGGAATGATTGAATATTCACATGCCAAGAAAATGAATCTTGACCCTTATTATACCCAATATGTAAAAATTAAGCCAAAATGAACCACAGACCTACATATAGGAGCTAAAACTATAAAACTTAGTAAATCTTTGTCACTGTGGGTTAAACAAAGATTTCTTAGACGGACCATAAAAAGCTTGAAGCATGAAATCCATAGTCAGACAGATATGGGTTAAAATCACAATTTTGCTCCACAAAATAGACACTGACTTTGGGAACATTACATTTCCTCTCTGAGCCTCGGTTCTCTCTTTTACAAAATTAGAATTAAAATATCATGGTTTTAGTCAGGAATACATAAAATGAGATAATGCACAGTCTATCATTTATCGGTATCCTGCTTACTTTGAAAAAGATATGAAGCTTATTGTTTGTGATCTTGCATGCTTACCTTTAGAAATTCTAACTCTGTCTCTTTTTCAGAAGCTCCAACATAGGTATTATGCAATTTGGGCAACTCTTCTTTAATGTAGGATAAATCAAGTTTCTCCATCACTCTGGGAGGTAAATAATGCTCCAGTCTAAAATAAGACACACCATGAACCTGGAAAGGAGAATTATTTTGTAAGCAATTCTGTTTGCCCTCTTCCTCCGATCCTAAAATTTCTTGCCTCAACCGAGAGACAAGGTACCTCTCCTTCTACCTCTCTGAGAAGTGAGTTTCAGAGGAATTGCACCAGTCTCTCTCTCATTCAGTGAGGTAGTATGACCAAACTGCCTGGCAAACTTGAGGAGAGACTGACAATCCAGGACCAAATGTCACTACAGTTAAGGGTTGTGTTGTAAAGGATGCTGCTCGAGTGGCACAGTCTCCTGCCCTTGCTTCCTCGTAGAGCCACTTAGATTCTACATTTGTCTTTGAACATCTATTGTCCATACAGTGAGCTCTGCTAGGACCTTGGCCCAGCACTGCATGGGTCCATGTGGAAAGTGAAAGACCGCTTTGATCCCGACTTGACTGGTAACTCTGTGTCAAGTATCTACCAGTTAGAAATCGGGAAAAGAAAAGGTAAGTGCTAGATAGCCCAAAACTCTGAAATAAATAATTTAAAAAAAAAAAAAAAGGAAGGAAGGAATAAATCCCACATTGCATGATTGTGTACAACCAGCGTACGTGGGGAACTTGGTAATTTTGAAGTACCAAACTAGCCTCGAAAATCTCTGGATCTAAAACAGCAAACACCTCAAACAGGTTTAGTCTTTAATTATGCTGAAGATAAGAACTCCAATGCAAAAGTGGTACTGGAGAAATAAATAAATCCCACCTCTGGTTGATAATCTCCATACTCAGCCTGGAGAGCCAAGGATGCCAACAGTAAAGAGGTCTCATCGTCACAGTGCATCATCTCCTCCAAGATATCTTTTCGCAGCTGAAGATAATACTGATGACAGGTCAGAGTATGTCTGGAAAATAAATACAAACACAAGACATCTAGGCTTTATCCTCAATCTAGAGGTAATTTTTATAATTAACAGATACGTTTAGTTTCCAAGATAGTTTACTATTATGTTTTTAAGCCACCATAATTTAATAAATGATGTTGAAGGAATTATTTCTTTTATGATAAAGGAGACATTACCATTGATTAGATCAAATAATTCCATATCAGTAAACTAAAGGGTCAAAAGCCCAGAGTCAAAAAGATCAAAATAGAAACTGTTGTGTACTCACTGTATTAGATTAACATCATCCATGAAAAATTTAATTCGGAAAAACAAAGTAAAATTAACGGTGGCTTTGTTCTTTTTCTTTGGTTCTTCTTTCCATCCCTCTGGGGCAACTTTGGTTAATTTTAAATCAGGATCAACAAAGAAATATTCATTATCTAAAACAGAATAAGAAAACATTCAGATAAAATAAAAACACTTTAATGTTTTCTTTCAATTTCTTCTTCTTTTTTTTAACTTTCACCAGAGGATATTTTTCCTTGCTTTTTAGATAGAGTGGGAGGGAGAGAGGGAGAAAGAGAGAGAAACATTGATGCGAGAGAGACACATCGATTAGTTGCCTCCTGCATGACCCCAGGGCTGGGGATCAAACCTGCAACCCAGGTATGGGCCTTTGATTGGGAATCGAACCCATGATCCCTTGGTCCTCAGGCTGACACTCTAACCACTGAGCCAAACTGACCAGGACAACACTTTCTTCATTATTCTTTTTTGGTTAGACTTGCACAAAATACTTTTACATGAGAATAAAATAAGATTATGAAGAAGTATGACAGGGAGCTCTAAGGCACTGAATATGGATGGAGGCAACATTGATCAGTCTTTTAAGAATGAGGGGTCTGAAGACAGACAGAGCTGGATTCAACTGCGGGCCACATAATTTACTATCTGTGTGACAATGAATAAATTTAACCTTTCTAGACATCAACTGTCTTGTCTGTAAAATGAGGATAATGCTATTTCCTGCAATTCCTGCCTTAATAAGTTGCTATAGGGAATAAAATGACATAATGGATATAAAACACTTGGTAAAGTGTGTGGTACATGGTAAGCACTTAATAAATATTAGCTATTATTTATTACTATTGAGCTACCGGCTGAAGCCTAGGAAGAACAAGACATTATTTTATTTTAATTTTTTAATGTCATCACTTAAGTATTATGACTCTCTCCAAATAATAGATTATTCAGTAAAATTTGACTTATCCACAATGTTTAAAAATTAGGTATATTATAAATAGAAATTCTAATTAACTGAATATCTTTATTTAATTAGTACTACTTACTTAGCATATCATTGTAATTAGTAAAATGATAAAACAACTGTAGGTACTAATTGAATATGTATTGTATGACTCTACAGAATGAACTATTCGTTTTTAAGAAAATAATTCAATAAATTAAATTGAAGAAAATGTTTCTCTTATGACAAAGAAGACATTGTCCTGATCTAACAGGATTTCAGGATGATTTGATCCTTCAATTATAATTTATGGTACTTTGTTTTTAAAGCTTTCTAACTTAAACTTTGAGGTAAACAGGAATATGAAATATTAAAGAGTAATTTATGCCCTGGCCGGCGGTTTTGCCCAGCGGTTAGAGCATCAGCCTGTGGTCCAGAGAGACCGGGTTCAGTTCCCGCTAAGGGCATGTACCTCGGCTGCAGTTTGTCCCCGGCCCTGGTTGGGTCGTGCGGGTGGCAGCCACTCAATGTGTCCCTTTCACGTCGATGTTTCTCTCTTTCTCTCTCTCTCTCTCTCTCTCTCTCTCTCTCTCGCCTCTCTCTCTCTCCCTCCCACTCTATCTGAACAAAAAATGAAAGCAATGTCCTCAGGTGAGGATAAAAAATAAATAAATAAATAAATAAATAAATAAATAAATAAATAAAGAGTAATTTATAAATATAATTATTTAAAGAGATTTATTAGGCCCAACTCCAAAGGGCTTCTTATTGCAATGGAAATTCCAATTGACCAACAGGAACGGCTTCTGATGAGGCTGTGCTCTGAGGCCACTGTAGATGCAAAAGTCACAGAGTCCCGCGGACATAATGCTGAAAAAGTAGGTGAAATGATATTTTCAGTCATCGACTAACAACATTTTAAAAACTCTGTAGTATATTTTAGGATAGTAGGCTTAAGAACTTGATGTGAAGATTCAGAAATAGGGTCCTGCTATATATTCAAATTCATATTATCAGGATACTAACTTCTAGTGTAGCTATATAGGCAACTGACATATATAATGTCTCCAAAATATAACAATTACAATCTATTTTTATATAGCCAAAGCCAAAGAAAAAATTTTCATGGTCAAGTGCAGAAGATGCAAAAAGACACATACTAAAACAACACGCCCAGTTGGGAGAAGGAAGGGAGTTCCCAACTCTTACTTCTTCATGCTGAATAACCATGTAGCTACAATTTTGCAAAACAAGGTTGGGCATGACGAGTATAGGAAGTCAAGTCGTTGCCAAGTTTTCATATTGTAATCTCAATTTAAAATGTCTTAGTACCTTTGAGGGTAGCTAAAGCAAACAAATGATGTTCCACTAAGCCGATGTGGGCCACGACCATATCAAACACATCTTTACATATAGTTTTGGTATCACAAGTCAGTTCCAGTCTCTGCCCGCTCAGAAGAATTACATTTACTTTTCTTCGGTTATCCTCATTCTTCCCTTTCTTCATCTACAATTAAAAAAAAAAAAAAAAAGAGTATGGCATCTAGTACAGCAAAAATTTATAAGAATTTCAACTTTTTCTTTAAATCACAACTAAAATTATTTTCTAAGAGTGACAAAAACTGGTTTTTTACTTACAAGGATAGACCGTGGCAAATCCAAAGATATAAAAGGTTCTACCGTCATTTTCACAAACTCAGGGCCAAAGAAATTCTGAAATCACATAAGTAAAATTAGTAGTTTTTACTATTTATTCTAGCTCTCTCCTGGAAAGGAAATAATGTAATAATAAGAATAAACTACATGTCAAGCCACCTGATTAGATCCAGGTAAGCTGGAACAAATGTAGAAACTTCCAATAAAGAAGTACAGTGGAATCTACCAAGAACAGGAGTGGATGGTGCCTTACGCTGTGAACAGAAATTTTTCCTCAGCTCTGTTTTCTACCAGTGATGTCAAATGTAAAGTCTTGTTGTATACTGTTTTACATTTTTGAACTCCAGAATGACTCAGACTCTCTAAAGAACAACAGTAGTCTTCATTGTTGAAGTAATATAGAGTTATCAAGCAAGATGTGGCTTAATACTGCTAATGTGTGAAAGGATTGAACGGAATCCCACTGTCTTAGAGATTTAGCCTAAAACAAGTCATAATTAAAAAACGAAATCTATAAAATGTTGTGATTGTTCGAAAACACATTTGTGATTATAAAATATCCATATCCATATGTAATCATGTTCCTAGAACCCCGTGACACTGTATTCTTTTGTTCTAAAAAGTGACAGCTATGGACAGTACAAGTATCACAGTCTCCGCCCCCCTGCTGCCTCAAGTAAGAAAATAATGTCTCAAGAGCTGGGGCACTCCGGAATGGGAGAAAAGTGGAGTCCACAGACTGCGTTCGTTGCTTCTCAATCTACTCTTTCCCTTGAGCTCCTGTACCTCCAGGGGTTGCTGCCAAGAGGGAAGAACTGGCTGAGGAGAGGACTTCAAACAAGATGGGCTCCAGGTGGGAGCAGGATCAGAAGCGATGCAACGATTGTGTCCAAATGGCCGAACAGTAGAAGAAAAGCAGGGCTAACCTTCAGGCCAAAGGCAGGTGGTGTGTGGATTTGGACTAATGGAGGTTACCGAAGTTTTATTTTTGTGTTTTTTCTTTGTCTTTGGCTGTACAGCTCATCTGGTTGCTTGGTGTGGGAATTCTATCCAATTAACCAAGTGTGGAACGTGTGACATGACAGATACCATTTAAGTAAAAGTTTAACATTATGGGTTTGTTAATAATCAACCAACCAACAGGACACATTTTAAACAAGAATAGAAATAGAGCAGAAAAAAATGAGAATGGTCTGCCATGGGAAACACGGAACCCAATGTAGACCAACTATGGCAACAGGGTATGATGTTAAACTATGCCGGCACCAACAGTAATACAGAAAAAAATTAACTACACATTTATGTTTGGGGAAAGAACATTACTTCAATTATGAAACTGTTCCTCCAAATACTAGTACCCTTCTTTAACCGCCAAAGCATACCCTTTCTGCTCTTTTCAGAAAAGAACAATAATAATAATTAAAAACAAAACAAAACACCACTATGTGACTCTCTAATGACCAGTTGTTCAAATTCTCTAGTCATTGCTTAAGCATGTCTCTGATATAGTGTGTGTTTTTTAAATAGCCAGACACTGACTTTCTGTAAGAAAGCACAGGTTTTTAGTGATATGACACATAATAGTAGCATATTGTAAAGGTACAGATTACTATCTATATGAATTTCTAATGAGCCAAAGTTCTACATTAATTCTATAATTTAGGAAAAAGATGTGTATGTATGTGTGCCGTTTATGCTTTATGTATGCCTTTAATTATTAGAAGCCTATGCTATTTAGAATGATATCCTGCCTATTGCCTAATTTTAATAAAGGCACTATTAATAATAATAAATTGATGGCCTTACTGAGCATCTTCCTTTCAGCTTAAAACAAATGCAGTTATGTTTTATTAGAATTTATTAACTTTAAAACTGGACAACCCAATTCCAATTTTATTTTTTATTATTATTATTTTTTTTATCCTCACCGGAGGATATATTTTTATTTTTTGTTCAGATAGAGCAGGAGGGAGAGAGAGGAAGAAACATCGATGTGAAAGAGACACATCGAGTGGCTGCCACCCGCACGACCCAACCAGGGTCGGGGACAAACTGCAACCGAGGCACATGCCCTTAGCAGGAACCGAACCCGGGTCTCTCTGGACCGCAGGCCGACACCCTAACTGCTGAGCCAAACTGGCCAGGGCCCAATTCCAATTTTAAAAGTTAGCGCATCGAGGCACAAAGAGGTTTAAAAGTTTACGTGAAGTCATAAAATAGCATTATTAGCAATAAAATCCAAGTATTCTAATTTGTCGTTTCAATGCAATTTTCACCACCCAATACTTTTTCTCTGTTTAGAAATATGAGGGAAATTTGAATTCTATCAGCTTCAGGGCATAAAAATAAGCTTTTCAGATAATTCCTTGAAATAAGTAACAAAAAATCAATAGGGTAATATATTTAGTGCAGAACAAAAAAGAAAATAATCACTCTAGATTTTATCATGTTTACTAGCATTTATTTTGCTTTTGAAGAATTATTTGTAAAGAACCAATACAAATGAGACACTGCCTTACCTATCAAATTGATGACAATGAAAAACAGAATAATAATATCCAGAGTAGGTAAGAATACAGTGAACCAGGCATGATCATAAAAGCATAAATAGTACAAACTTTTTAAAGAGCAATTTGATAATATGTGTCAAATATCTTAAAAGGTGCTTGTCTTTGACTTGAAGGAAGGTACCTGCAAAGATTTAGCTATAGGGATGTTCATCAGAGCAATGCTTACAATAGCAGCAACAACAACAAATTAGAAAAAAATTAAATATCCAATAATTGGAAACTTATTAACAAGACTAAGGTACATGGTAAATTCACACAATGGAGTACTTTTATGCCCCTTAATAATATTACAGAAATTGTAAAATGTTCAAGATATTTGACATGAAGTAAGTCTGATCATTTTGAGCGTATGTTTATAAAAATATATGACATACTGAAATGAAAATAAACTAAACACATTTAAAAGTTACCCACAGATATAAGATGCACATTTATTCTTCATTGTGTCTGGATATTGTAATATGAGGATATATGCTTGGAGCTAACATGACTATAAAGTGAACTACTGCCATAACTCTGAGGACAGAGCAGACAGACAGAATGTTCTTGATAACATTCTTGAGCTTCTGAATCAACCTTGAACGTCTATCTCTGATCTTCTTGGTTTTGGGGATAATACATTTCTTATTAAAAAATGATCCCTGCAATGCTGAATAAATCCATTTGACTTTAAGGATCACACATGTATTTTAAAATATAGAGTTAAGATACTCTAAACACATTCAATGTTATTTTAAAGCTGAAATAATAAAAACAGCTAAATATTTATTTTAATATCAACCAACAAGATTTTAACACCTATAAAAACTAACATGAAACTTCAATTTCATCTACAGGCAACTTTAGGATACCTAGAGGATATTTAAAAGTTCTTTGCATAACATTTCCCTGTGAGACGAAGTTCAGATGCAGTAATCTGAGGATCAAACTTACCCTCAGTTTTCTTTGGGTCATGGCTGTTTCTAGGGCCATTTCTCTTAAAGGATCCCTGGTGATGTCAAGCATGGAAGCTTTGATTGTGTCTCCTGGATACAGACTCAACCGAGACTGTCTAAGGGCCATTCTAGCTTGGAGTTGCATCATTTCTTCTTCTTGCCGTTTTAGCATAACCTCTTGATTAATTAAGTTGCCTTCAAGGGGTGTTTCATATTGTCTGCTATACAGAAAAGAGGAGAAAAGTACGGGTTGGGAAGAAAATTATTTTAAGTCTAATCAAGAAATAAGTGAAGACTTAAGAAGATCTTAGTAAGTACTAGATTATCCTTAGGACTCTACATTAACTCTATAATGTTCTTGGTATTAAGAAGAAAAAGCGCATTTGTCACAGAAATTTAACATGTATGTATGTTGCTTAGATAAATGTAATCACTGTAAACAACTACATGATCTAGGATTTTATTTTGAAATGGGAGCTTTTTTGTTTACAAGTTCATTAAAAACTAAAAACTAGGAAAAAAACATGTTAAATAAGGAATCAAAATTTAAACAAATTCTATTTTTGTCATCTCAAAAGAACACTTGCAGTAACATTTTCACTCTACTTTTAATGTATTGAAATAATATGCAGTCCCACTTCCAGTGGGTAGATCTATTTCCTCCACCTCTTCTCTGAACATTCAGCATCCTAAGGAAACGGCTTTCCCTGCAGTTTTCTCAGATTAGGGCTATTTTATTCTTATAATTATAAAAAACTGGGTCTAGAGATGGGATTGAGATTCCTCTTAATACTAATTTCAGCTTCCAGGTGATTGTTGACCCTCCTCCACCAGCCCCCAGCTTTCCTAAGGCACAGGCTATGAAATCACACCATCCATTGCTTGGCTTTGCTCTAGACATTTCTTGTTCTATTGGTCTACCCCCCCCCCCCCTTATTTATTAATGATTTAAATGCCTGACTCAAGTCCTAGCTGGGTGGCTAGGTTGGAGTGTCATCCTGTACACCAAATGGTGGCAGGTTCAATTCCCGAACAGCACATACCCAGGTTCTGGGTTGGATTCCCAGGTGGGGTGCATTCAGGAAGCAACCTATCGATGTTTCTCTCTTCCTTCCTCTTTCTAAAAAATCAATGGAGTAAAATAAAAATTTAAAAACAAACAAAAATCAATGCCCAACTCAGTCTTTTTCTTCTCCTCTAGTCATCATTTATGGCCGTGTTGTACACACAGACTGAAGAGTCCTCCAACTCTCTGGCCTCCTCCACTGCAGCCAACAACCTACTCCTACCGTCATACTGGCTATTAACAGGAACCACACCACCTCTAAAATCTCCTATTTTTATTCTCCAATACCTACCACCTCTATACGATGTCCTTATTTTTTCTAGCTTACTTCTCTTAATAGTCTTCTTCAAATAATTCTGGAAACCACGATCTTTTTATTTTCCTTCTGCTTCACTGGCTCCTCATTCTTCGTGTCTTATCCTGGGTCCTCCTTCATTTCCAATCTCTTAATGTTAGCCTACAACAGTGCTCAGACCTCCAGATTTGTCTAGTCTCCTTATGTATGCCATACCTATATCTCATCTCGTCACATGACCTTAATGACTTTATATGTTCCTATAACTCCAGCCTCTTCCCTGAATTCTAATTCTATCCACCTGCCTAGGTGAGTGTTTGACTCGGATGTAAATATGCATCTTTAACCTGATATGTCTAAAACCAATTCTTTTCTAGTTTTTTTATTTTTGTTAATCCTCCCCTGAGGATATTTTTTCCATTGATTTTTAGAAAGTGGGAAGGAGGGAGGGAGGAAGACACACACACACACACACACACACACACACACACTCGCGCGCGCGCAAAGATTGGTTGCTCCTGCACATGCCCCGACTGAGGCTGGGGAATGTACCTGCAACCCAGGTACATGCCCTTGACCAGGAATCAAACTCACAACCCTTTGGTTCTTGGGCTGATGCTGTAACCACTAAACCACACCAGCCAGGCAGGGCTAAAACTGAATTCTAGATACTTTCCCCCAAATCTAACCCTTCTCTCAATCATTTCCAGTTGCTTAGCAAACATATGAGAGTCATTTTTGATTCCTCTTTCTTGCAAATCTCACATCCAGTAGAGCAGCAAATCCTGAAGGCACAACCTTAAAGATATCTCTGTCTGATGCTTCTCTATCACTAACAACTGTGCTGCATCCATCTCACGCGGCGTGCTGAAATTGCCTAACTGGTCTCTTACTCCTCTAAATCTGGTTTCCACAGAGCAGATCTACGTAATCCTATTAAAATGTAGATTAGATCCTGGCTGTCTATGCTTTCAACTGCCAGTGGCTTCCCACCGTACTTTAAATAACATTCAAGTGCTCACCTCAGCTTCTGATGTCTGACTTGATTTGGGCCCTGGTACCATCCACTCCGCCTTTCCCTCACTCCACTGCAGCCACACTACCCTGCTTGCTGTTCCTCCAACATGCAACGCATCTCCCACACACCATGGCCTCTGCTCTTTCTGTTCCTTTTGTCTGGAACCCTCTTGCTCCTGGTATCTGCGTGGTTCACACTCTGGCTTCAAATAGTTTTCTGTTACAATATCACCTCTTGGGAGACACCTCCTCTGATCACCCTGCCTATGTAACACAGACCTTGGACATCATACCTCTGCACTCTCTGTCCCTTTAGCCCGCTTTATTTTTCTTCAAAGCAGCATCACCTCTAATGGTGCATCATTCACTTCTTTTTCAGTAGTTTATTGGCAATCTTTCAGCTCCAGAACAACCCCTGATGGACTTTTTTTTTTTTTTTTGTCTTGTTCCCAGTACATGGTAGATGCTCAACAATCATTTGTTGAGCAAATGACTGAATATAATTTTATGGCTCATGAATCTCACTTAATGGGAGTCAAGGAAAAAAAAAATGTGAATGTATATATTTTAATTCACACCCGTTATTTTTCATTAAATGTATTAGCCTTCTTATTCAATTTATTTTATACCAGAGCCACAAACAGGAAGCCAACGATTGATTATCATTTTATCTGTCCCAACACAACATTCGGTAGAAGTTACTATAAGAGACTGAAAAGTTTGAGTGACAAACAAAACAAAACAAAAAGACCAAACAAACAAACAAAAAACTCATAAAATCTGAATCATTTAGGAATGAATAAATAGGTTGTTTCGAGTCGGGGGAAAAAAAGTTACCTTGTCAAGCAGACAGGCACGGAAGTAGTGGGAATTGTACTATGTATAAACTACACTTCAAAGTTAACACAGAAGAAAACTTAGGGATGCTCGTTGGCAAACGGCATTGAATATGCTTTTTGATCACTGAAAGACACTTTTGATAGCTCAGAATCCAAAAATTACTCATTCTGTGGCATCTGACTCATAATTTCCTGTTAATCTACCCCCACCCCCCTGTTTTACAAATCAATAGCACTGTCTGGATCTGTTTTTCCACTACATTCTAGCTAAAGGGAATGGAAATTTTTATAAAGAACCATGCAACATGTTTAAATACAGCACTATTTATAGATCTCACAAATATGTGGCCTCAAGATCAAAATAAGATCTCCTGATTGTGTACCAGTGTGTTAAGGACTTTATCAGAAACTCTGTACACATTCAGGAAATTCTGCACCTGAATAAGGAATTTGAACAGTATTTCAGTTAATATGTTTTTCTGTGGGCAAAAAAACAAGCAGATGAATAGTCCCATTCTAAAAGAAATAGAGTTTAGCATCTTACGTTAAATATAACATATACACAGACCTAACAATCTAATTCTTGAAATATTTTTCTTTCACTTATATCTTTTATCTAATGCATATACTAGGAACACATACGGTATTTTCCCTCTTAAAGTGTGAAATAAAAGATATTTTATTACTAAAACATGATTTGATGAGCTAAGCTGGCCTTAAAGTAATGTATTTTATATAAAACTTGGACAAAACTAAGATACTCTCATAATCTTGATACTTTTGAGGTACCTTATCAAGAAAATTGAAATAAGACACACAAAATGATTTAATTTTATTTAGAGGAATATGCTTTATATGACTAACAAACTGACTACAAAATCAATCAATTTTAAACACACCATCCCAATAATTCTTTCAGTTGTCTTTTCTACTCCTACTTTTGATCAAGCTAAAAGAGCATTATATTAACTATTAATAAGTTTTCTCCAAATTACATATATAGAGAAGAGTGACTTCTTCAATTCAACACAGAGCTCAGTGCAGTTCAGTATGTGCTTCTTCCTGGTGGTCATACCCAAACACTTGTGCTTCTTTAAGAAAACTGTCATGTCAAGCACAGATCTGTCTTCGTTGCTTTCCTCTTTGCTCAAAATTACCCAAACAGGCTCATCACAAGTACTATTACCACAATGGATAGTAATATAAAAAGTTATCATGCAAGCATAACATCACTTTGGGTAAATGACTACTTATTAGAACTTTCCTCAAGTAAAATAAAACATCACGGACTATTTCAAAAGGTATAAGAGAGAAGAGAAAATTACATAAATTAGAAAAAAACTGAAACATTAAGGATAATTTTAGTGTAATGTATTTAATTACTTGGAGTCCAAACCTTTAATCACATGGCTAGGGTTACCTGGTCTATTAATAGTTTACGGGTGTGAAACACTGTCTGCCAGAATTAATTAGTTAAGGGGCAGGTTTTTGTTAATTTCCAAATGATTCTTTTGTATATGGTGCCACTTGAATGAAACAAACTGAGATAATGAATTTAAAAGGATTCCCATAGTTTAGGTATAAATTCTGAAGCAACCTCTGGTTCTCTAATATCGTATTAGAAATTTCAAATTAATGCTTAACATAAACAAAATGCTTTTGTTCATGTAAGGGACCTGTGCACAGGAAAAGAATACACACCAGTATCTTCACTACTGCCTTGATATTTTTCAGGTTAAACAAAGTAAATCAATACACAGCTATAATACCATCATCCTAAGTCTGGAACAAGAAAAATACCTAATACCTTTTAAGAAAGCGGAGTATTTCAGTATGAAAATGAACTCTTAGCCTAAATTAGGCTTTAAAAAAATACAAGATAACCTCTTCTAAACCAGGAAAAATGTAGTGAATAATTAACTTTTTACATAACAGGTTACTTAGTAGTAACCTACTCATTATTAGTTCAACAAATACTTAATGAAATCCAGCTTGTTGAACCTGTTTAACCTTTCAAAAGAGGTATTATTCTCTATCTTTTCACATGCTTAATGCCATGCCTTCAGAATTTCCTGTTAATAAGTTATTGACAATTTCAAAAATCAAGCACAAACTATAATGAGTTGATTCTAACTTGAAAAGATGTCAATAACTCAAACTTCAACTACCACTATGTCTTTCTCATAACTGAATACATTTGTGAGAACTTAAAGAGGAGGGGAAGAAAAAGAAAAATGGAGAAGAGGATAATTTTAAGAAATTCTATTGATTCTAATAAAAACAAAACCTGTCACTGGAAACATGTATTATTACGTTTTCAGGTCACATACCTTGATCTGTGTGACTGGCCCTGACGTGGAGTTTCATCCACTCCTGGGAGACCACTGTTAGATTCAAACCTCTTTGAAGCTTCACTTTTTCTCACTAATTGTAAATGAAAAAGGGGTAATAGCACAGACGATAAGAACACGAAGTAATCTTATTTAAAACTCAAGCATTTAGGAGACACTAAATCAGATTCAAATCAGATTCTAAATTTTATAAAGAATTATTCTTTTGCCACCTCACTCAACACTACTGAAAAAGAAGAACAATCATGGTTTCTTAAAAACATTTTACTTTTTGAGATGCCTCTCACCTTGTCTGAAATCTGATTCAGAGGAAATAATAGATGGACTTTCACTGGAGGTGCTAAAGATATCACTGTGGTAAGTTTTATATCTTCGAATTGGTTCTAAAAGGATTAAAATAAAAAAAAACATTAGAAAGTAAACTAATTAGCTGTTCCACACAAACCAAGTAAAATATTACATTTATTCTTGTGAGACTAAAACATTTCATACAATGCTTTAAATTTACAGATTGCTGGACGGTAGTCAAACAATGTGATTCCAATTTTGAGGCAGTTTGGCACACTGGTGGAGAGCCTAGACTCTAACGCCAGATTGCATGGGTTTGAATCTCAGTCCCACCAATTGCTACGAGCGTGACTTTAGGCAGGTAATTCAACCTTCCTGTGACTCATTTCTTCAGCTGAAAAAAGGGTATAACAATAGGTACGCCTCACAGGGTTGTTGTGAGCATTAAATGAATTAATATACTCAAAGCTCTTAGAACAGAGTAGATGTTATATAAAAATCCTCACTGACAACGACTTTTGAATGCTTACTATGTATAATTCTCTGTGTTAAGCGCAATAAGGGATAGAAAATCCAAAGACACAGTCCCCAAGCTTAAATACTCTTAAATGTACAAAAGATTTAATTCAAGATAGGATGTTTCGTTCCACCAGAATGGGATGAGCGAGCATTAGGAGTGGGGGAGGCTGTGTAGGGCTGTGCAGTGTGTGGGCAGGAACCCACTAAAATCTAAATTCTACCTTCAGAATGTTTCTGACCTGCCCCCTTCTCCATACTCACCAAGCTGCCACCAAGTCACCTTCACCTCACGCCCGACTACTGCGTGTCCCAGATTCCCGTTTCTGCAGTCGTGCTCATATTGTAACTCACATTATAGAGCATAAACTTTTCAGAAACAAAATCTGAGCATATTGCTATATTTCTTAAACTTCTTTGAACTAGAGATTTTAAGATACAATTGACCTTCAAAAGCCTTTTCTAGCTCAATCTTCGACTACATTTAGAACAGTGGCTCTTGATACTGTCAAGTCACAGATTCACTTACTAGAAACAGGCTAAAAATATAGACCTCTTTCTTCCTACTCCCCCCATATACACAAACATTTAACTAGAACTTTAAAAATTCAATGCAGGTAAAGCCCTTGTTCCAATGGCCTCATCGCCATCCACTTCCTCAGACAAATTCTGCACTCACGTTCCAAATTTGCAAATTTATTAACCAAAAGCATGTACACTTTACGCTCCTTCCTGAAACACTCTCTGCTAGGAATGTTGTCCATTCACCCCCCTCTTTTTTTAAAAAAAAACAAACCTGGATACTTTTTCTTTTTTCCTGTAAGAGAAGCCTTAACTTCAACACCAACGCTTTCATGACCACCTACAGGCTGAGTTGGGCAATGCTTCCCTCACCTTCATAAAGCTTTGCTAGCTGCAGCGAGTTCCAGCTCTTCCACCGCCCAATACTTCTCCACGTGTTTGTTTCCTCTACCTAAGTGATGAACTCTCTCACAAAAAGGATTGTGGTTTCATAGATGTATCTCTAGTATCTACCAAGTGTCTACTAGCAAGCATAAAAATAAATATTTTCTGAATGAATATAAATGTTAGGCAAAGGTGACTGGTGACCTTTGAGAGGACTATTTCCATTGTAGAGACAAGTCAGAGGCCAAATCAGAAAGGGTTAAAGAAGGACCACATGGTAAGGAATTGAGAAAATGAGTATACACTATTCTTAAAATTAGTTTAGGTGTTTGAAAAAAGGGGGAAAAAAAAGACTGAATGAGTAATGAGGGCTTTTTGGCAGCGTGGAATGTCTGAGCGTGATTTCAGGCAGGTTGGTGGAGACTGATGTTGTAAAGAGCAGTGGGGAAAACCAGAGAAGATGGAAAAAACCTAAAACGCATCGAACGGTTAGTTTGGCAAGGTGAAAGAACCTTTTCTTCTTAAGAAAAAGAAATGATGGAGAAGAAAATGTGAAAATACAGAGGGAATTCCAAGATACTCTTATCAGAAAGTTGACTTGCTCCTGGTAAAAAAAAAAAAGTGACTCACTTCCTGGGAGCCTATTTAGCTGGGAGCTTGAAAAGAGTAAAGAAATCCTGCCGTGAGGAATGTGGTAAGTCAGCAAAAACCACATGAAAGCTTTTATGTAGCCATGAGAGTTTAGATTAGGCCAGAAAGCAGGTATTGTATTGGAACCAATCAGAATGGTTTTGTGGCTTTTTCTTGGCACTAGAGAAGGTAGACCATGGGAAATATCTAGATCTGAGGGGTGACTTGGAATGTACGGCAGCAGATAAGCAAGGTATGTGAGGGAGTCTATTTCACTAGTTTGCCAACTCGAGAACAGGGATCTCACAAAATGAACTGTTCCTTGTGCTACAAGTTGTTCAGTACAGAATGTTAAAAGAAAGAGAGATGAATGAATGAATGAATGAATGGATGAATGAATGAATGGAAGGGAGAGAGGGAGGGAGGGAGGAAGAGAGGAAGGAAGGAAGGGAGAGAGGAAGGGAGGAAGGAAGGAAGGAAGGAAGGAAGGAAGGAAGGAAGGAAGGAAGGAAGGAAGGGAGGAAGGGAGGGAGGGAAGGAGGGAGGAAGGAAGAAAGGAGGAAAGGAGGAAAGAAGGAAAGGAAGGAAGGAAGGAAGGAAGGAAGGAAGGAAGGAAGGAAGGAAGGAAGGAAGGAAGGAAGAAAGAAAGAAAGAAAGAAAGAAAGAAAGAAAGAAAGAAAGAAAGAAAGAAAGAAAGAAAGAAAGAAAGAAAGAGAAAGAAAATAGTTAAATGGCAATATAAGAATCAGGCTGGGAGAACCAGGATTGAAATAATGGCTGGAAGAATTGGGAGATCGTGCTGAGGCAAAGCTTTAAAATAAAGAAGGATAAATGACTGGCCATGGACATGATGGAGAGGAGGCTGTGAATTCTTCTATGACATTACCTGGAGAAATAGGAAAATATAGCAGATTCCTTCTTTGTCCAGCTTTGTATATAATGAACATGAATATCAGATAATACTATAATAAATGCCAAGAGTTTTGGAATTGAAAATCCAAGTGTTTACCAATGTTTTTTTCAAAAACGATTCCATTGTACCACAGGAAAATCTTATGAAAAAATACATAATTTTTAAAAATCCTCTGGTTAAAATGAATGTGGTTTAAAAGGATTGCAGAATATATCAAACAATAATTTTATCTAATACTATTTAATTTTAATGAACATAGTTAAAAGATTACTTAAGAAGAATGGTTATTTTTTTTCAAGGGGCACCAAAGAATTTTTTATTTTTATAGAACTCCCATGCTAAATTTTTTTTTTTTTTTATCCTCACCCGAGGACACCTTTTGTTAAGATAGAGTAGGAGGGAGAGAGAGAGAGAAACATCGATGTGAAAGGGACACATCGAGTGGCTGCCACCCGCACGACCAACCAGGGCCGGGGACAAACTGCAACCGAGGTACATGCCCTTAGCGGGAACCGAATCCCTGTCTCTCGGGACCGCAGGCTGATGCTCTAACCGCTGAGCCAAACCGGCCAGGGCCCATGCTAAAATTTTTGAGGAATTTTCCCAAGGTAACTTGACCAAGTTACAAACCCAACATTGCAACATACAGAGCAGTAAAAGCAACAAGGCCAAGGAGAGGACTCAGTTGTGTAGGTGATGTAGTTTACCTTACAAAGAAAAACAGGAAGTCACAACTAGTCTATTGTATGACTGAAGCAGAAAACGTCAGTCATTTGGATGTTACACCATGCAATAATAATTTCACATGCCATATTAAATGAATTTACTGTTTCATGACTATTTCTGCAAAGTGGCTGTAAAATGGTAGTAAGTAAATTTTAATTTCCAGTCTTTGGTGGTGCTTCATAGTTGTTCTTATACTATTTTATGTGTCCATATTCCCTCTCTCCTGTTAACCTCTGTTTTGTTTCTTTTTTTTTAGTTTACTCTGACAATACTAGTAAACTTTTAAAATTCTTTGGTTCCCTCTGTAAGACAAATTAAGGTAACTTCAACTATCCCCTTTTTAAAATATAGTGATAAATCATCTTTCCTTGATGAGCTACTCGGGTTTGTAAATGTTCTCAGTACCACACCAGGGGCAGAAAGGGACCTGCCTTATGATGCTTTACTGCTTTCTAGAAATAAGGAACTAGCACTCCAGAAACATAAACTGGATGACTAGTTTGGCAGGACTATTAGGGGTAAAAAGACTTTTTCTCCCCCCAAGTTTGGAATAGGAATGGGTACCTATGTTAATTAAAGTAGTAGAAATCTTTTTTGTGAGGTTCTGTATTCTGAACTATATCTATTAAAATGTTGTTATCCACGTTCCTTTCATGTAATGGCATGGCAGATATAACCAGATTAAAGTTCCCAGGCAATAGTTACTATTCAAGCCATGCTCATAACAAGGTTATAATCAGATTAAAGTTCTCAGCCAAAATTTACTACTTACTTATGCTTACAAGAAAGGTTAGCCCTTGTAAGTACAGCCTTTCTATTTCTGAATTAAATAGTAAATTTAACCATTTCAGAAATTATTATAAAATTACACATCTTTTACCATGAGTATATTGCATTATTGGTGTATACAGAGTGGCACATTTTCCAAATGCTTGTAGATCATTTGGGCAAGAACAATTATTGGCCTTTTGAGATGATCTACATAAAGGCAGCCAGTAGATATTAACTGGAAAGAGAGCAGTTTTCCTCCTCTGTTCTGGTCTGCAGAAGGGTAATCCCCAATTTTCCGAGCTGTCCTAACATTAACAACTTTTCTTTTTGAAAGATCCAGATACTACAACTATTTTTTCTATTTAAATGCATAATGTTAGCACCTTAGATTTGGTCCAGATCCCAGGATTGTGGTATTAACTGAGTGATTAAAAAACCCCAAACAAAAACTTCTGGACAGACAAGAAAACGGAACAAGTCCTCACATAGCCTCTCCAGCATCAACAAAACCTAGTGATTGTTATTTTAATCAGAGAATGTCAGACCATTTTTTAAACAAATGCTCTTAAGTATTTATATACCATTATAAAGTTTTTTGAGGGCCAACTTTCTTGAATCATGTACAGTGGACCTTTTAAGAATACTCAAATACACACTTTAAATTTAAGCTTTCACCATTACAATTGCAGAACTAAATTTATTTGTCTTTTGTGGGATAAAATTAAACGTAATATCTAATTTTTGGTTTGCAAATTTCTTATCTCAGCTAGCAATATTTCAATGAAGAGTACCTTGTACAAATCAATGTATTAGGGTCCATTTAGGGTCATAATTATTCCTCATTTCACTAGAGAATTTCCTTCTCTGACTTTCATGAACATTGAGTTTGCAGATGTGGAACACAGAGTGGTAGGAAAGAATCTTAGTGTAGAAATATTATTAAATGGGAGAGTAAAATCAGCCTGAACACATATCACCAAATCAGAGAACCAAATTGGGTGTGTGCGAGTATATGTATATAAACACATAAAACATTTGGGAACATATTTTCTCCAAAATACATTTTGTGGAATAGTGGTGAGAAGAACAGGGACCATGGAAGAATGGCTTAAAGAATTAACATCTGGATAGAAGTCTAGAGATTTTGTAATCATACATACTTTAACATTTAACGAAATCTTAATTTCTATTAGTATCTTCTATAACTAAGAGTATACTATATTTTGTCAAATGACAAACATTTTATAGTCCTTTAACTGTAATCTGATTCTCCAAACAAAATTCATTTAAATACTAACAATAAAAAAGTAGCTTTTCTATAGACTAGAACGTTTGGCCCTGGGTTCTTGATGACTAAGAGTCACAATTTTCACCACCACTTAACATACTTTAAACATACAAAGTTATGACATGCAATCGTGACCAATATACTTTTAATGTTTAGGAGATTATAAAGATTTGCATGATATTCTGAGCTTACATAAGACTATTTCAGATAAAATATTCAAATCTACCATCTTCACATGAAGAGGAATCTAAGGCAGCACAAACTGCAATCTAAAAACACTATTTACAAGTGAGACATATTCAAGCTCAGACAAGTAATGCGCAGAAAGTAAAACTCAGCCGATTGCAACACTGAGAATTAAATAACCACATTTTGCTTGGCATTTATTTACTTTTAATATGACTCAGATTACACATATAAGTTTCAGAGAGAAATGCACAAAATGACTGGTTTTGTACTTCAAAACTATGAAACTTTAAAACCCTGAATTTTTAAGGTCATGGACCCTAACAAATAAAATATGTTAATTTTCAAATAAAGCAGAGAAATAAAAATAATAACATTATGTATTCATGTATGATGTGTTTTTCCTTATGCTTTCTTTTCAAGGAATTAATGTCTGGAGATCAGACATTGTACCTTGTAGAGTCCACTGATTCTATGGTGTACCCTGCTGCAAGATACATGAATAGAAAGTATCCTAATTCCTTGAGAGCAGGATCTGATCAATAAAAATTTCAACCAGGAACATAACTTATGCAAGTATGAATATATATAAATGAGGAAGAGTATATGGAGAAACGCTCAATGAACCATACTTTATAAATGTAAAATTTGTGCAGAGTAAGAATGGCAAGAAGAACGAATCGCCTCCAATTTCCTCTCCTCGATGCGGGTCTTGCTCAGGGCAGTAACCACAGATCTGGGCCACCACGCGCATCTGAGCTGGCTGCAGCACTCTCCAGCACCTGTTGTCACGACCTCACCGCCTGTTCTAAAGCCTTCAAACAGTACAGAGTTCTAAAGGGAAAGGGTTGTATTTATTGGTCAGGCTATGACCGACAAGTATGTGATTTTTCTCTTAGCATCGGACAAAACAGAGGGGAAGGAGGTAGATTTCTTCTCACCATAATTTGTCAGAGAATATTGTTGTATTCCATATCTGAAATAGCACCACCGAATATACTAAATATTTAATATTAATAGCCACAATGCAATACTCAGTTCGCATGAACACACAATTATGAGTATCTATTCTATGCAGATGCTCAGGATTCAGTTATGAATTAGACTAGGCCAAAAAAAACTGGTGTCCTACAGGAGGAGAAGCAAGTTCTTCAACAGAAATAATTCCGGTGGCAAACATAAGCCGGCATCCTAAAGCTGAGAGAACTTCCTGAACCAGGCACTGACGGAGCCTGGGTGGTCAGGAGGCAGAAAGCTGCATGAAGAAAAGCACAGAAATATTTACTGCCTGTACGCAGGGAGGGAGCACAGGAGGAAGGAGGTGGGGACAGAGGGACACGAGCGTGTGCACGCGGAGTGAGGTGTAAGACAGGAAGTGCTCAGGCATGAGACTCAGGAGAGATCATCCTGGAGGGGCTCGTATGCCACAGTCTGAAAAGAGTTAAATTTGTACCCTGCTCAGATAATGGAAAGTTATTAAATGACAGAAGGCAGAGAAGAATGTATGGCAGGGAAACGGAAGACAAAGTGTAGCTGCCAGATCAATTTAGAAAGCTATTTCCAGAGTCCATGGGAAACTAAAGGTATTGACTGGGAGGGAATAAAAATATTTTGGAGGTTACAACTGCTGGGTCTTCAAAATCACCATGACACTCCTCAGTAGTAAGAGCCATTCAAAACCTTTCTTAAAATATACCCATCTATGCCTCTCAGAAGGTAGAGATGTCGAAGCCAAATTGGGTCTATGTTAACTATGTGTGAGTTAGGTTTTAATTAGGTCCCTAACTTCTGATAATGTAGTCTATGACTTCTGTGGACTCCAAAATCAGTATTAGGTGATTATGAATATAGACAATGAAAAGTTCATACTAGTTTCACTTTTAACCCTGCTTAGTGTTTAAAAATGCACTTTCATTTATACTCTCTTGGATAAATCAAAAGTAAAGGTCTGTTCTCATTTGTATTTTAACTAAAAAATAACTTACTGTCTACCTCTTCTCAAACCAATCTTTCCTCAATTGAATATCAGTATTTTACACTGAACTAACCTTCTATTCTTTTTTTTAATTTTAATTTTTTTTATTTTATTTTTAATTCTCAACCCAGGATATTTTCCCCTGTATCTTCAGATAGAATGGGAGAGAGGGAGAGGGAGAGAGAGAGAGAAACACTGACGTGAGAGAGACACATCGACTGGTTGCCTCCCACATGACCCCAAACAGGGCCAGGGATGAATTGCAACCAAGGTACGTGTGTGCCCTTGACTGGAATCGAACCCATGACTCAATGGTCTGCGGGCCGACGCTCTGACTGCTGAGCCAAACCATCCAGGCCTGAACTAACTTTCTACGAGAAGGGTCTAAAGCTGTACTATTCTAATACAGTAGCCACTAGACACATGTAGTTATGCAAACTGAAATAGAATATTCAGTTCTTCAGTTGCACTAGCCAAAATGCAAGCCCTCAGTAGTCAATGTGACCTGTAACCACTGAATTGGACTTTGTAGCTAGAGAACATTTCCTCCGCTGAAACAGTTCCCTTGAACAAGCTGGTCTCAAATATAAATCTCTTCACACTTCAGCCTGGAAACACAGTAGGCACTTGCTTTTTTCTGGCTGAGTAAGAGAATGAATCCATCTGCGAGAGTGTGCTCTTTGGAGATACAAAAAATATTTGTATCTTAGTAGCTTAGTAAGTCATTAACACCTAGAAAACAGGTGATACTTGACCAATACCACATTAAGTCCCTGCTTATTCATATTTACTTCTGTGGAACTGAGTAAGATAAAAACTGAATATTAATGGAATTCAATTTAGTTTTTGGAGTATCTAAATAGCAACTCAATCATATCTCTTCTGTGTTGTTGTTGTTTTTTGTTTTCCTATTCAAAAGTAAATACGGTAAAGAAATGAAAACTGAATGCTTTATCTTTATCATTTTTGGATTTTAGAAAAGAGAGGTAAGTTTTGAAAAATTTTTTTCTCCCCATAAAATGTCACTAGAAGCATCCTACATGATGAACTGTAACATTTATGAATCCATCTCTTGCTTTTCTAAAATATACTATAAAAATGTATGAACTTTCAAATTCAATCTTCTCATGGAAATGAAACATTAAGGTGCCTCCACAATGAGAACGGGCTCGCATACTTGAGTGTGTCCACGTTCCAGTTGCAGAGCACAGACCTTAAACTGTATTCACAGGGCAGACAGAGAACAGCAGAACTCGGCTACACAGGGGACACAGCATTGAAAGGAAGGAAATAATTCGATTTTGATATAAAGTAGATTGACTTAAGTAATATTTAACAACAGTCACTTTTGTAGGATTTAATTATATCTGGTCTTCATACTTTCCCTTCTAGTATTATACAGAATACAGAGGAGTTTTGACTGTTGGAAGCAAAATGCTACTCATGGTCCCCACCCAGGGTGTGGAGTGCTTTTCATACTATACTCACAGGACTGGTTCCAAGTCACTGTCTCATAATCAGGAATGTGCTGCCAACACAGACAAGGGATGGGGAGTGTATGGTAATTACATCACAAGAGAGATGACAACAAATACGCCTATTAAAAAAATAGACCATTGTCTCAGATCTTAAGATGAAGTAGAGAAAGGTAGAAAAGAAAAATATTGAGAACAAGGAAGGAAAAAAAAGGAGACTAGGACAGTCCTATGGTGAGGTGAAAAAAAAAAAGAAAATGAAAAGAATAGAGCAATAAAAGAGAGCGGCATCAAAATTTAAAATGAGTTTTCACAAGAGAAACCTGTTCTGTTTCTTCCTGCCCCCTCCCTACTGCTTTATGTATATAGAGAAAGTTTAAGTGTTCACTTAATAACCATGGTAATAATCTTATATTTATGATTTGTAAACTTCAACTATAGTTTCGTTCCTGGGATCTTTTTAACGTTGCTATTTTGTTCACAAAGAAATCAGAGCACTCAGTGGCAACCACTGCTTTTCAATAGCTTACTCCCTCATCTCAGTCCCAGGACATCCATGTGACAGAACCTATCTTAGCAAAGCCCCAACAAAACACAGCCCACCGCAACATAGCATGTGTCACAACGGACCTCCATCGCACCCCCTCCCAGAGAGGTTTACTGCAGAAAGAACCAAAAGTGCCTCATTTTGAACCTTTCTGTCATAAAGCTAGCATGTTTTCCTGTATTAAGAGATAGAAATTTATTAGATTAGAAAGAGACTTAACGGGTTTGTTAGGCGGTTACTTGAATGTCCAACTTCCCTGGCAATAAAAAAGTTTTCCCGACAATGTATCTGGTTTCTGCTTGAAATCAGAATAGCAGTGGGAAAAAAACCTTGTTCTGGGGCTCGAGAGACCTGCATCCTAAATACGGCTCTGTTATGAATTATGCATCTCCTTTGGCAAACTAGTTTACTCTGGGCCTCAGAAAATGAGATGTTTGGTTTAAATGGTATCCAGATTTCTTCCTGCACCAAAGTCCATGATTTTAAGGTCTGTTCTCCCTGTGGTGTTGGTTGGTTGATGTCAGCTGAGGAGAAGCCGAGGGGGTGATTCAGGTAAAGTCTCCTTTCAAGAGGATGGGCTAAGGAGAGGGCTAGCTATCTGAGGTTCAAGGAGACTACTGTCTTTCCATAGTTCAAAGAGCTTCCTTGCACTCCCAAAACAACAAACTGAAATTCAGTAATTTCTTTTCTTCCGATTGTTGTATTAACTCAATGGACAATAGTATTATGCTAAGTGAAATGTCAGA
Organism: Molossus molossus; assembly: GCF_014108415.1. NCBI lineage: Eukaryota > Metazoa > Chordata > Mammalia > Chiroptera > Molossidae > Molossus > Molossus molossus. The sequence goes on along the minus strand of NW_023425344.1, from coordinate 65,478,237 downwards.
CAGAGAAAGACAAGTATCATATGAGTTTATTTATATGTGGAATCTAAAAAAACAAAATAAACGAACAAACATAACAGAAACAAACTCATAGATACATAGAACAAATTGATGGTTGCTGGACAAGAGGTTGAAGGACTGGGTGAAAAAGGTGAAGGGATTAAGAAGTACAAATTAGCAGTTACAAAACAGTCATGGAGATGTAAAGTACAGCTTGGTTGATAATAATGCAATCACCATATATGGTGTCAGGTGGGTACAAGACATTGGGGAGGAGGGTCACTCTGTAAGTTATATAAATGTCTAACCACTATGCTATACACCTGAAACTAATATAATATTTAATGTCAACTGTAAGTTAAAAATTACTTTAGATTTAAAAAAAATTAGAAAGTAATATGTAGTGGGAAATCCTTAGACTGAAACTCTGACATCTATGATAGAAATCTACAATCTCCCCTAATGTTGAAAACTCTATCATTAACTTGTTATGTGATCTTGGATACGTTATTCAATCTTTACAAGCCTAAGAACATGTACTCTACGACCTCTGCTAATTCTAAAATCACTCATATCCAGTAGCAAATGCCAAATTTAAAAATCACAAAAACTGTGCAGAACATTAGCAATATTTTAAAATGCTTTCAAACAAGAATATATATATTTTTAATACACATTCTGGAATGCAAAGCTCTTTTTTTTCTTTAATCCTTACCCGAGGATATTTTTTGCATTTATCTTCAGATACAGCGGGAAGAAGAGAGGGGAAGAGAGAAAGAAACATCGATGTGAAAGAGACACATTGAGTGGTTGCCACCCACACAACCCCAACGGGGGCTGGGGACAAACTGCAACCAAAATACGTGCCCTTAGCGGGAATCGAACCCGGGTCTCGATGGACCGCAGGCTGACACACTAACCGCAGAGCCAAACCGGCCAGGGCCAAAGCTCTTTTTAATTAAAGTATAGTTGACATACAAAATTACATAAGTTTCAGGTGTACAACATAGTAATTTGACATTTATATACCTGATGAAGTAATCACCACAAGAAGTCTAGTAACTGCCTATCACCACAGAAAGCTATTACAGTATTACTGGCTGTATTCCTTGGGCTGTACATTACATCCCTGTGACTTATGTTGTAACTGTAAGTCTGTACCTCTTCATCCCCTTCACCTTTATGCCTGTCGTCCCATCACCCAACCCTCTGGCAACTATCAGTTTGTTCCCTGTATCAATGAGTCAAACAAGAATATTTTAAAAGAAAGAGAAGTGTACAAGAAAATGCGAACATTAATAACACCCACTGCTCTGCTTGATTTATCCCACATAAAAGGCATCTGTGGAGCCTGCTTTTCATGAGAATTAAGTGAGATAAATGGGATATGTAGTATTTTCTATTCTTTTACTTTGTATATGAGCTAAAATCTTCTATTTGCAATCTGCACTTTTGTTTACACAGTTAAAAAATTATCTCACCTGTAGAAAAAGACACCACGACACAAAACCAACAAGCTACTCAACTAAATAACTAAAAAGTATTGCTTTTTAATTCCAAACATCAAATATTCCTTTTGAATAATGCTTTTAGTCTAAAGCAAATATAATTTATTACTATTTGAAAGTTACTATATAATAATGTTTATTTAAAGTGGTGTAAGCATTTCCATAATAAACAAACATTTTGAAGGCATTTTATTTAACTTGGTTATAAAATACACTCTGGGAAAAAAATGATTCTTTGTGGGAGCAAATGCTTTTGAAAACTCTTCAACAGTCCTGACCAGTTGGTAGAGAGTTGGTCCTCGAACCAAAGGGTTGCAGGTTGATTTCCAGACAAGGGCTCGTACCTGGGTTGCAGGTTTGATCCCTGGCCCCAGTCAGTATTGTGCGAGAGGCACCAGTCAACGTGTCTCTCTCACATCGATGTTTCTCTCCCCCCACCTCGCCCCTTCCACTATATCTAAAAATCAATGAAAAAATATCCTTGGGTAAGGATTAGCAAAAAAAAAGATGAAAACTGTCCTGTATCAAACAATTCAAAGCACTTTTTATTTTTAAAAAGAATTTTTTTCCTTTTCTCATACCTCTTGAATCTAAAATTTCTTAAATTGAAAATTGTGTTTCATAATAAGTTACCATTTTTAACAAATGAGGGTCTACAATGACTATACATCATCTTTGCAAATATATATGCATATGTGGAAACAATGTGTTCTGCTTGAGTTTCCTAAACACACATGCATGCACATATTACTGGAGAAAATAAAAGGCTCGTATGCAAACTAGGACATCATTTGGTTTAATATTCATTTTACAGGTAATTAAAAAAAATTACCTACTCAATTAAAATATATTAAATAGAACATTATAGCATAATTTAACAGGTTAAATATATTTTCATTAATGTTTGATTACTGTTTAACTCCCAAACCAAAGGTCAAGTGTAAAAAACACTTTCTCAAACTTCACTAATCTACACTTCTATTAATTTATCAAACATTAAGTCAATCCGCACAACCCAACCAGGGCCGGGGACAAACTGCAACTGAGGTAAGTGCCCTTAGCGGGAACCGAACCCAGGTCTCTCGGGACCGCAAGCCGATGCTCTAACCTCTGAGCCAAACCGGCCAGGGCCATTGGTGTCCATCTTAACTGCTTGTATTTTGAGACTATCATGGTTCATTGATTTGAATAACTTGGGTTTTGTTTTTTTGATTCCACAATGGGCAAGATTTCTTTACATGAATGCATCCATGAAGGCCTGCTTATAAGAAGGCCAGGCTAAAGCACTATTCATATGCTCGCTGTTGTGCAACACTAAACAGTCATGAAATACACCTTCTAAAAGGGAAGAGCATTTATGCGGCCAGAAGTGCCTATTCTTTGCTGTCAAAACTCAGAACACTTACTGATCAAAGTTAAACAGTGAAATCACTCATAAAACAAATTTCTAAGTTTTTATTTTCTGTATTTGAAAGTTTTCGGATCAAGGTTACAGATGACCATCTCATAAAGTTAGCTAATGTTTTTTAAGATGCAAATATACACAAATCGTTACTATCAGTTCAGTGTTCAATCATTTCCTCCGTACTCTCAAATTATTTACTAATTTGCAATTCCTGAATTTAAAATACAATTGCAAAGCTTCTTTTACTAGAAGTAAAGCACAATGTTGGGAGTATGTTCAGGTCCAGAACTATGCCTAAAACTTAAGAAACAAACAAACCTTTAAAGGCAGCCTATGAATAAAAAATATTCTACTAGAACAATGACCTTAAATGAATGAAAGCTCCTTTAAGTCTCCCCTCATCAGCTATATCCCCAGGGTTTGTCTAGAAAGCAAAGCGTAGTTATAAAAGTTTAATCCTCAAAAATGTGGAGGATCAGATCAAAAACTCAATCTTATTTTGTTTTCTCTTTCATCTATCTATATTAAAAATAGCCTCTATCCCTGTCTAGAACACAATTTTATTCCATTCAATATATTGAGCTTTGTATGTTAATCAAGTATTGTCGGAACAGAGCTTTTCCTGCAAATAATAAGAATTTATCATTTATAAAGTTATTTTTATGCCTCTCACACTAATAATGTAATAACCTGATTTATTAATCACTTTACATTCATTAACCAATTCATCTATTTTTGTTGAAAACATTTTTCAAATGGGGTAATTTAAGTGTGATTAAACCCAACTGCTGAAGGGTCACAAAGCTATTGCTGTAAAAAATTTACACCATAAAGATTTAAAACTTCATTCCAGACCAAACAAATTGTCATCCCCAGGAGTCGTGCCCCGCGTTTTGTGATCTGAACCAGTGGTTTGGGTGCACTAGCTCCGCCCTGCTCTGCCTCCGGCTCATTTCCCAGAGCCTGCCGGCCCTCGACGGCAGATGCCCACAGGCAGCGCATGACACTCGCTACTGTGGGGATTGAAACGTGGAAGACACGGTGCCGGCCCCTGAGCAGTTTACAATCTAAAAACATACTCCTCCAACACTGAGACTATAAAGTGACTGGCCAAGGTGGTTAGTAGGGATGACTCCGTGGAAGCAGTGGACTTTGATTAGGGTTTTGGTAGAAGGGGGAACAGAAACTGGTAGAGAAGTGAGACTGATCTGAGCACAAAGGGTTGGCAGTGGAAATAAGACTTGTGGAATTGTTTATTAACCCTTCTTTATTTCAAAACACAACTGTAAAGATTTCAATTCAATTCTCTCTCAAGCACACACAAAATTACTAACCTTCTACATTCATGGCTTCTCTCAGAACCTGAAGTTTCTTTTGTCTCTCTCGGATTCGGTCCAAAGCGCTTGATATTGCCGAGGAGGTGGGCAGTTCTCGCACGTGAAACATAGGATCCATTTTCTGAGGGCCGAAGACGTCCAAGGCTATGCTTCCGTCCGAGTACCTTGCCTCCTTTTTTCTAGGAGTAGTTGAAGTCCGCACTGCTACTGCCTCCGGGAGCCAGTGTCGGCACCTGCCGGTCTCCCCAGAACAGCCGTCTCTGTCAGCTGAGCAAAGCAAGTCGGTAGAGGAAGCCCAGATCTTCTTCTTGGGAAGCACTTCGGCGCCAGGGATCGCTTTTTTTTCTGGGCCACTAGTTTTGAACTGGTAAGGAGAGCAGGTATTTTCAGAATCTTCATGTCCAGAATTATCTGACAAAATGTCCTTGAAATAATCTTCCTCATCTTGTGTGTCTCTGATGGACAGAAATCCCATAGATTTACTAAGCCCTTTGTTAAGAAAGGTCTGATGACAGAATGAAGACTTGTGTATGTCTAGTGCATCAGAAGTAGAGCTTCTTCCTGGAATGATAAGAATCTATCATGTATGCACAGAATTTTTAGAAAATAACTGGAATGTAACCTTACTATTGACAATGAAAGTGGTGACGATTTTCTAAATTCTCCAAAGGGAGGCTCCGAGATGGGATGGGATGAATGGAATGGTCATGGTGGTGGCGGCAGAGGAAGTGGAAAGAGATGCTATACTTGAATAACTTTTCATAGTCCGATGTTTCTTATCTAACGAAATCAATATTATTTTGAACTTTATTTTTTGAGTAGTATCATTTGTTATTCATCAAAGGTGAACAAATGATTTTTAGAAAATAGATAAAAGTGCCTGATACTATCCAGTTTGGGGGAATATTAATTATTCATGAAATGATCTGGGGTAATAATAGAATGTATAGTTTACTCCTTTAACTTCAAACATGCATTACTGCAAATGTAATTCAAACATACTTCAATATGAAGCCCTGGTATTCTCTGGTCATTTGAATAAATATGTTTAAAGAATAAACAAAGAATTCTTGCTATAGTCTGAGTGGGAAAAAAAGGATTATAGCATTTGAAGTTCTTAAGTATCAAAGTTTTATTAAGATTAGATGTATTTTCAAAATTTGATTATGTTTGAAATCCAGATGATTTGATTGTGTTTAAATTATGTAAAAAACTTAAGTTTTTTCATGGCAAACTATCATGTACTAACATAGTTTTCTCTCTCAAACATAATGTAGCAATATTTATTAACTGGAATTAAGTACCAGTTCTTATTTATTCTTTAGTCCTTGATAAGTTCAAACCAATAAGCCATTCTAATTTTTTTAAGGCAGTGGACTGTATATGCACTGAGAGATGGCAAACATGCCCAGCCAGAAATTAATTTTTTGAATCCATAGTTCAACAACAAAAAATCATATATATGGTTCTACTATTGAAAAAATAGTAGAACTGGTTTGGCTAACTGGTTGAGCGTCAATCCATGCATCAGAAGTTCACTGGTTTGATTCCTGGTCAGGGCACATGGCCAGGCTGTGGGCTGGATCGCCAGTGGGGCGTGTGCAGGAGGCAGCCAAACCATGTTCTTGCTCATCGATGTTCTCTCTCATCGATGTTTCTATCTCTCTCTCCCTTCCTCTTTCTCAAAATTCAATAAAGAAAAAATACTATTAAAAAAAAAGAAACAGAAGAATTCTTTATAGTTACTAACTCAATAGCCCAGAAACACAGAAAATTTCCCTTGTGACCATCTGTGATCCTTCTTTAATTATCTTTTTGCTATGTACACAATATAAAATAATGACTCAAACCTTCTGAGTAATAAATTGCTTATTAATTAATTTGAATAAGTCAGTTGCCTGTTCAGGGTAACAGCTATGAACTTTAATTCCCTGACTACAAACTTTACCTTAATAACTTTAGAAAAGTGAATTCATTTCAAAATGAAAACAAGTACATTCTCTTACTTGAGAATTAGGTTCAAACAATTTGCTTTTCTTGCAACTCATCTTTTCTTGCACATTTCTACTTACGTGCAAATAAGGATAACAATATTTGGGGTGTGTCATGTAAAGAATACTGAGAAACATACCATACTACATCCAGACACACAGACCTATGTTTATAATTTTAAAATTAGATTAGAAGCTAGAGTCTGTGACAGACTGTATTACACTATTTTAGGGGTGAAGTACATTCTTAAACAAACCACATATTAAAACTCATTAATTTAAAATTTTATTTAAAAATACATAATAGGTATATTCTTAAAATTTAATAGAATACATTAAATAAAAAATAACAGAAAGAATTTAAGGCTCATACAACTATAGATAAACTCAACAATCTATCTTCTTTTACCACCCTGACTACCAACAGGTAGTCAAATGGAAAAAATCAAATAAGTGACTATTTTGGCAACCCCATAAATACATGGTCAACCACTTTGGACACTTAACATCATGTGTTAACAGTAAGGTAACTTACTCTCTACAATGACTGCTTCACTTTTTCTCATTCTTCAAATTTCCCACTTCAACTCCTTCTCTTTTACCTGATGATCTTATCTCATATTCCACCAAAAAAAAAATAATAGCTGTCAGAAGAGAGCTTTCTTATTTTTCCATGACTAATTCAACATATCTACGTGGGTCTGCTAATCTTTTCCCTGTAGTCTCAAAGGGTAAAATTTCCTACCAATTGAAGGCCCACTCTCAACACCCCTTCAATTCCCCCTCCTTTTACTTATCAAAGATTTCACTTCTTTGGTTAACCTCTCTCCTCTCTGCTTACATCTTCATTACTCCCCCTTTATACCGAGTCATTCCCATCAGTATACAAACATGCTCTAATATCTGCATGATAAAAACCAAACAAACCTTTCCTTGTTACAATACAAGGGTGGGCAAACATAGCTCTGCAGTTCTAAGGACAGGAAACAGAGTTTATTTTTGCATTATTTATTTGTATTACAACTGTAAGCCTACTTTTGCCCACCCCTGTATTTCCGTCTAGTTACTGCACTCTCCAATTTCTCACTCCCCGTTCATTATTTCTACCTACTTTAGTCAATTTCCAACTCCTCCAACCTTGGTAATGTTCATCATGTATCACTAATGACCTCTAATTGCCAGATCTAATGGACACTTTTGTATCCATATAGTACCAGCAACAGCTGTTAGTTATGACAATCCCTTAATGAATCATGTCTCTCCTTATAGGTCTGGTTTCCTCCTACTTCTCAGACTTCATTCTTAACCTTTGCTTTTTCCTCGTCCTCTACTGGATATCCAAATGTTGGATTTCCTCAAGGTTCAGTTTTAGAACCCTATCTTTTCACTCTTTTTTATATAATTTCGTCACTAACAAGGCTTTTTAATATTATCTATACACTAACATCTCCCAAACTTATATTCTTGGTACTGACCTCTTCTGGAAGCTCTAATCTTATATAATTAAAACTGCTAGTGTATATATATCAAAGCGCCTCAAACTGAACATGCTTGAAACTAATCTTTTACTTTCCACATCCAGAGATGTCCATTCAACCCATCTTTCCATTTCAGTAAGTGGCACCATCATCAAACCGACTACTCAGAACAGCAATAGGGGCACCATCCTGAAATCCTTCATCTTCCTCATTTCCCACGTCAAATCCATCAGAGTGCGCTGGCTATTTAAATCTCAAAGATACCTTACTCCGTGTGATTCCTTCCAATTCCACTGTCAACACCCTATTCCCAATGAATATTATCACTTGACTAGATAATTGCAATGACTTCTGAATAGGCCTCCCTGCTTCTTTTACTTTCTTCATCCAACTATCTTCCACTCAGCAGCCAGAATTATCTTTTCCAAATATAAACTCCATGGTGCCACTACCCTGCTCAGTGAGTCTCAAGGGCATATGGCTGTACTCTAAATAAAATCTAGACTCCTTATTGGTCTTGAATCCTTTTCAGTTTCATCTCCACTTCCCTTATTCCATCCAGGCCACAGGTTTTTCTCTGTTAAGCTCTATTATATGTTAGGCTTAGGGCCTTTGTACATACGTTTTTTTCCCTCTCCCCGGGAATAGTCTACTCCTGACCTTTCTCATGGTTAGCTGTTTCTTATCCTATAGTTTTATTTCAAACGTGACTTCTTCAGTGAAGCCTACCCCGACCACTACTGAAATAGAGCACTTCCCCAATGTATCACAAGTCTGTTCCATTTGTAACAGGTACATTTATCATTCTCTTTTAGGTCATTAGTATTTACTAACAATGTATCAGTGGACCAGGGTATCCTAAAAGAGCCATGTCTTCTCACAGCCGTGAGACCTAAGACTAACTGCTAATAAGGTGGCTCTTGGATAACCACTGCTTTATAAATGCTAGGTCTTTATCGTCATGTTAATGATATTCACTATCTTTACACTAGATATGTTCTTGCCTGATTATCACTTCACAGGTGGATACTATATATAGTATCAGATGTAGCAATATAGTATTATGTTTGTTTCATGTTGTTGAAGCACTAGGGAAAAAATTTCACTAATGTGAAAACCCAAAATGAGAGTTCAAATATAGAATCTGGCCATATAAATAAGGAAAAACATGGAATCCTAGGTTCATTAGATGCTTAAGTCCACTAGACCAGTGAAACCATGGACTATTAACACTAGTGTTACTTAACAACAGTATTTGAGACTAGATAAAATGCATTGTCTTCAACTGCTTTCTAGATCTTTCTAAATGTGGCCCAGGCTATTATAATTATTTTATCTAACAGGCAATAAACAATACTGAAATCGTTAATTAAGTACACCTAATGACTGTGCTCACTACCCATTTTGATCACAGGAAATGTTATTTCTCAAAGCAATGCCTTTGACGCTACTCTTAAAAGATTTCAGGTGAAAACTTCCCTGATAGTTCCCCATCCTGGCAGAATCAGTACCTTCTTCTGCTACACGCAGAGCATGCTGGGCCTCTATTAAGACATTTCTTTCACTGTATTAAAATCACCCTTCATATTATAGATCTGTCATTACTCCCAATCCTTTGTCCACCCCCAATTGGAACAATGACATAATATAAGGGACCGCATCTTATTTGTTTTTGTATTTCCAGTTCCCAATAATGGAGATTTCAAAACACGGCTTGCAGAATGGATTGATTACATAACTTTTTGAAACCCTTTAAAGCAAAAGCTTAAACCACCAGAAAGATTACTATAAAAAAAAACAACACTTGATTTTTAATTCTAGCTTTACCATTCAATCCATGAACTTGGGCAAGCCACTTAATATCGATTTCACACTTCCTTCATCTACAAAAATGTGTACAGAATTTGTTATGCCTTCTTCTTAGAGATGACAGAATACATGAATTAACTAATTGAACTAGTATGAGCTCTTCTGAACAAGGGCAACATAAAATTCTCATTTTGTTTTTCTTTTTTTTCTACTTTATTTTCTTCAGCATATAATTATCTACTAAGGGGGAATATAAAAGTTCCTTTGAGAGAAAAGCATGAAACTGGAAATCAAAAGATCTACACAAAATTTAGCTTTGTTCTACAATTAAAAAAATAACTTTATTCAAAATAGAAAAAGTGGTGACTATAGGTAGATTTTCTGTGCCTTAAGGCAGCTCTGAGTTCAGAGAGAGGTTACAGACAACATTAGATTATATACAATTATAAGCATTTAAATTTAAAATGAAACCATATTCCTTTTGGAGAGTACATAGCTTGCTAATAACTAAAAGGAGAACCATAAATACACTTTGAAGAGCTATGAATAAACAATTTTAAGAACATAAAAAATTTTCATAATAAAACACATTCCATTTTAGTTAAGCTGGAAAAAATCTTTCCTGTAAAATGCATTATATTTTAAGTATTTTTGTTATAAATGATAACATTATCTCTAATTGGATATCATATCATCATTTATCTTTCCCCTCCCACACAGACTCGAAAAATTCACAGCATCTCTTAGAAGCTAACTTCAAAATGACATTTCACTATTAAAAGAAGCTCCTCGATTCCCCATCTGTCCTCACAAATGTGTTCAAGTACATAAAAAAAGAAACATGATATTATCAATACACCCAAGTTCTGAAGCTATATCATGCTGATCTGATCATGGTGTAGGTTTCCACCTTAAGCTTGGCAGGAAATGTTTGCTTTCTTTCTGCTTAGTGAAGCCATTTTATCAGCATTGGCAGTATTAAATAACAAAGTGGGGGCAGACAGCCCACTAGTTTGGGCCTTAGCTTCTTTGACAGATCTCAGAGGTGGATATAAGGAGGGACCTTGTAAGGTCATTTATTCATAGATGAAACATTTTATTGTTAAGTTTTAGTTGAACAATCAAATTACAGAGACACAAGGCATCATCCTTAAAATTGTTCATTTTTCAAAATCTAAATCTGTACCTCACTGCCCATTTTGACATTTTCTTTACTAAAAATTGTGGTCAGGAGCCTAATTATACATGAAAGCTATCAATACATAGAGGTTTGAGGTTGGTTCACATCAAAGACAACACTTTACTACTAATGTAGTATGACAGGATTGCTTTGCTGCAAGTGACCATTGATAACTTGAGAATTGGCACTGCCCCCAAATAACACCTGTTCCCAGAGGAATATTGCTTTTACACAAGGTAATTTTTTCTTAATCTTAAAGCTTTTATAATGCTATATGCCACTGGCTCTTAGCTGCTAATAATTTCTGTCTGGTAATGGTTATAACTGGGATATTATTTTGATTCTGTTTCTGAGATGTGGTTTTATAAATTTGTTAACGGTAAAGTAAGAAAGCCCCTGAGCAGCAGGACTGTGGAAAGGTATGGCTAAGACGAACTGAGGAATCTTCTTACATTACACTTGATCCAAAAGACCAATTCCTTACAAATTCTCTTGAGTTTACCTACAGGGGAGAATTTTTCTCCAAAAAAGAGATAGGGCTATTAGAGAATAAGATCAATGGAAAGTATATTTAAAGATTTCTCTGTTAATTTTTTTAAGTCATTATTGTTAATCCTAGATTATCTGTGTTTGGATAGTCTGTTAGAGTCATAGAATTTTAAAGAGCTGTTAGACAATAATACTAAATCTTTCTCAATATTATAAAAACAAAGTCACAAATAAAGGACAATAATAATTTGGTTTAAAACTTAAAACAGTAAAAAAAAATATGAACCAATATAGTGAACTATAGTTTTTCTTTTTACTTTGTACAACCTCAGGTTTAAAATAGGTTATCTAAAAACAATAAATAAATCATACAGTCATATATATTTCTCTATGAATTTACTAAAAATTATATTAGAAATGTATTATTATATTAAATATTTTTAAACCCTTTTCCATACCCATCAATCAATACTCATTAAACACCTACAAAAACTTATGTACTTAATATAGTACTTTTCCCTATGCTTAGCATCTATATGTCTAGTAAGTTTTACTTTTATATATGACTTTTATTAAAATATATATGTAAATGACAAACAAATAACTATTTAAGGTATGTAATATACTAGGTATGGATTCAGTTCAATCTCTAATTCCTACCCCTAAAATATTATGTAATAATTAATGTCTATAACAATAAGATTGAATCAATGAAGGTAATATAATTTAACTATATTAACACTTGGGAGTTTTTAAAATTTAATAAACTAAATATGGCGGGGTGATCTTTTTTCTTTTCTATAGATTTATAATGAATAGGGATAAAATGAAGTTCTCCTATATATGGCATTTTTATTGTTAGGAAAAAACAAACTGTCTTTAACAATTAATAATAATGTAACATTATATTTAAGTAAACAAGTAGTAACAAACAAACAAACCTAATTTCATAACATGGCCACTTAATTGATAGTAGAAGCTGATAGAAAGGAATTCTAGAAATAGGTTAAAGAAAGTACAGAAAAGAAATAAGAAAGCAAGGAGGAAGGGAGAGAGGGGAGGGAGAGGATAGAGAGAGGGAGAAAGACAAAGGGAGGAAGAGAAAAGGAGCGGGGAGGGAAATAAATTAGGAAGATAAATAAGAGAAACAGAAATCATTTCTTTAAATCTAATGTTTCAGTTATTGAAGTATTCATTATGTCTCCCTGACAAAGACTCTTTCAGCTTGCCACTGACATTCAGCTCTAACTTTCTATTATTCAGTTCTAAAACAGGAGACTGCTGAAAATGTGATGAATCAACAAAGTGCTGCTATTCTTAGCACCAAGGTTCACACTATATCATATTTCAAATCCTGGTATAGTTTTAAAATAAAGGGAAACAGATTTTTACTTACAACAAGGTGTGTCTCTATATATGGAAGCATAAGTACATTAAATAAACACAAGAGTTAAAAATTCTTTTTGAATTGTCATGAAAGTATTGTTAAAGTCTAAAAACTAAGTTAAAGTCTGCCTTTTTTTTTTACATTTACATAAACTAATAATATATGTTAGAAAAGGGACCTTATGTAACCAGAAATAATTTGATTTTATTGGTGATATGAAAGCTAAAATAACTTTTCAGAAAAACAGTAATTATTTACAATAAGTAAAATAAAAGTACCAGAACAGGCACTTAACTAACTGCATCATCACAGAACCACTCCATCAGAAATAATTTTATTGCTTTTCTTTGACTTCTTCCAGAACACCCGTCTCAGATATGTGAGAGTTCTGAATTTGACAGAACATTTGGTCCAGATAATCAATCATCTATATTTAGTTTTCACAATGAGAGTTTCTCATGGGTTTTAAATAAGATAGCTGGGCTCTGATTATGTGATTGCTCTGAAAAGTTAGGCATTTTAGCTTTCTAATCTGACTATATCAAATAGAATGTTTTATTAGAATATATTTAAGCCATATTTACATTTACTTTACCCAGTCCCCATAAGATAAAATATTTCACTCACAAAATATTTTGTTAGCATGTTTAGATTATAATTATGAATATTGCTTGCTAAGAAGTAAAGAAAACAAAGATAATCAAAAAAACAAAAGTTCATTTTATAAATAAGCCAAGTCTGAAACTTAACTTTCATTTCACATGTTTGGAGTTCCTATTCATTTCCTTAAAAAATAAATTTAATGATTATATAGAATCCATAATTATCTAATGCTATTGGCAAATAGCAAAACCATTCTTCATCAGTTGTTTTTTTCCACTAAGCATCATATAACCTAAAACAGTATTTATAACTGCAAATCATGAAATTAGTTGGTCATGAAATCAATTTAGTGGGTTGTGACCAGCATTAAAAAAGGCAATGGAGTAGAAAATAAAGTACAATAAGAATAATGCTGCTTTGTGAAACTCTTGTTCCAGTAGTGTTTATATTCATAAATGCATATTGTTTTCATCTTGCTTTAAAATGCATTTTTAATGTAAAATACCATGCAAAGTAAATAACTGCTATTATTGCTATAATATGGGAAAGAAAATGATTTACTGTGAGAGTCTTGATTAATAATAATACTGTTATTAATCATATTAATCATGTTTTCTGTATAACTTGAATGAACTGATGCATTAATAAAGTTAGTGTTCCTATGTGTTCCCTGCCTCTGCCTTGCAAACTTATATTCTAATTATGGTCACAATTATCAGATTTTCAAGCCCGGTAGTATAATTTTGTAAGGGAACTATAAAATAAGGTTTAAGCCCCAAAATTTCCTACTACTATACACTTACCTGTTGGTAATCCTTTCCCTCTCAATCGGTCACGAATAGCCTGGCTTCGATCAGGTTTTTGTTCACTGTTGCAGGAAAGCTGATCCGTCTGTACATAGGTAATCAAAAATCAAGTTTGACAAAAGAATCTCCCCCTGTTTTTTCATAGTAACTGGCTACAGAATGACATTAGTTAGACAATTTTTGGAGGCTGTAGCATTAAGTAAAGACATTCCACATTTGCTATTAATTTGTATTTCTTGGATAAGATTTATGTAGCTCAGTTCTGGCCAATACATGGTCAGGAAACAAGAGGGAAGACACAAAGAGCGACCTGCTAACGAGGGAACAAAGTAAGCCAAATTAAAGTAGTTAAAACGAGTTCCATTTGAAAACTGTAAACCTGAAACATTTTCTTTCCCCCAAACTGATAACTATGTTCCTCTCTCAAATTAGGTTATAATTTTAAAACCATACTAATTTGGTATAATAAAGCTTTCACCTGATTGTAACTATGCATTGAGGGTACTGATATGGATTATTTTCGGAAATAATTTTCAAGCCCTGGCCAGTCTGGGTCTGCGGTTAGAGTGTTGGCCTGTGGCCTAGAGAGGCCCGGGTTTGGTTCCTGCTAAGGGCATGTACCTCGGTTGCAGTTTGTCCCCGGCCCTGGTTAGGTTGCCACTCTATGTGTCTCTTTCATGTTGATGTTTCTCTCTCTCTACCTCTCTCTTCCTCTCTCTCCCTCCCACTCTATCTGAACAAAAAATGGAAAAATGTCCTCAGGTGAGAATTAAAAAAAAGAAAAAATAATTTTCTAGATTTTTCCCTGCCAGAAATTACATTTGAGAAATGCTTTAAACTAAATGAACATATTGAGGAATGGCAATTAAATTTAAATCAACACTCTTTGGCCTATCAGGTGTGACTCAGTGGTTGAGCGTCAACCCATGCACCAAGGGTTGTTGGTTCGATTCCCAGTCAGGGCACATGTCCGGTTGTGGACTCGATCCCCACTAGGGTGCGTGCAGGAGGCAGCCGATCGCTATTGATGTTTCTCATCAACGTTTCAATTTCTCTCTCCCTCTCCCTTCTTTTCTCTTTGAAATCTATAAAAATATATTTTAAAAATTTAAATCAGTGCTCTTTTGAGTCACCTTTATAACAAAATGTTTTAGTAGTCTTAAACTTTAGTAACTTTAACCAAGGGTACTTGGTTTAAAATAAAGCATGTCAAATTGGATCAAATTCCACATTACAAGGGATGAAAAGTTAGACAGAACACTGGGTTTATTCAGATGGTTATCAGAGTGGAAATTTCAAGAAATAAATGGAAGGAAAGAGAATGGTGAAGATAAATTACTTAAATCTGGCACCAGAACATACATACACATCTGTTTACACACACGCGCACACGCACCCTAACTTTCCTCCTTTAGTGAAACTTGCTTGAGTATGGATTAAAAAACTGTTTAAGGTGGTATGTTCAAGGTATTATGTTTCTTACCTATAAGACTTAAATGAATACATTTCTAAAATGATGCTATCATTAAAATTACATAAATGATGTTAGTCCAGATTGCACTCTATTGTCAGTAATGAAGAAACAAAAACATCTGTATCACTGGGAATCCCTACTGTCATTCATTGAGCAATTACTATAAGGTATAAGGTAGGTACCTTAGTGTTTTACATACTTTATGTTATTTAGTCCTCAAAATACCTCACGTGTTAGAGGTTTATTATTCTCTTATTACAGTTAAAGGGAGAAATACCAAGGACATTTCTAAGAACCTTGAAGCAGCTCATCAACATTGAAATAATTATGTTCACAAATGTTCAGTAATATGGGTAGATGGAATGTACTATTTTTCCTATTATACAGATAACTAAAATTGAGGTAAAATATGTAACATTAAACCCATGAAAGAACCAGGACAAGAAAGCTAGCCTGCTTGATGACTTTTACTTTATGCTAATTAATTTAAAGAAAGGATGATGGTCACTTATAATTAATTTCACACTGAGTGAAAGACTAGCTCATTCTGTCAGCTACTGGACGTAACAACAGCTGCAGAAGAGCATAATGGCTAACAGAATGGGCTTGGGGTCGGAGAGATCCAGGTGCCACCGTGTCTGTCATTTACCATGTATGTAGTCATGGTAAGTTATTTAATCTTCCTGAGCCTTAGTTTCCTTACCTCTAAAATGAGGATAAAATTAAAATGATCTCTTGTAACTTGGGTTGTTATGATGAACAGATGTGAAAAAGCACCTAAGCCATTTAGCATAGTGCCTGACACAAGTAAACACTTAAAAAAAAATGGTAGCTGTCAGAGTTTCTTCTGCCCAGTGATGTCCAGGAGATGAGCAAGAGCATTGGAAAGATGAGGAGAGCACTACTATTTCTACTTAGTAGAAATTTGCCTCTGGAGAGGCAGGCTCTCTATATACTGATTCCAATGGACCCTCCTATTCTTCTCTCCCACTAAACACTCCCACAACACACCCCATACAGACTTACTGCTGTTCCTCAAACACAGCCTGCTCTTTCCTATTTTGCAGCATTTTTTTCAAGTTTACTTCCTTCTGCCTGAATTACTCTTTCTATCTAGTCTAGAGGATCTAGTTCAAAGTGCTGTTTTTCAATGTGGTATCCTTTTCCCTCAAGCTCTCATAGCCTTGAAAAATTTTACTGTTAATTTCATATCTTTCTTTGCATTTCCTAATTAAGCAAATGGTTGTAGAACTTTAAATAAGAGCTCTTAGAAAGCAGAGCATATTGTATTCCAATCTGTATCTCCTATAGTACCTAGCACAGGTTTCAGAAGTAAATGAGGAATGTACAGCTATTGCAATAAACTGAACTAAATACTAAAAGTGGTGGAGTCTTTTGTCTAATATGGGTAATTATTGGATGGATAATAGAATTTCATAGAAGAATATTTCTTCATGGAAACAGAAAAAATATTTCCAGCAATTTTACTATAAGAGTAAAAACAGCAAACAGGACAAAAAACTTAGAGAAGGTATGGTGTAACAGAAAGACCTCTGGACTGACTTATAAGAAATATAAGTCCCATAAGCTATGTCTCAATGTTCTTATTTATAAAGTAAAGAAGTTAATGTTGATCAACATTTCTCAAAGGGAGTGTTATAAGACGATCTGAAAAAAGATCAAAATAAGTTTGGTGTATGTTTCATTTACATGCTTATCTCTCTTGAAAGTTAGTACTATAGTCTAGTGTAATAAAGGTTCTGAGAAGTTGTGCAGTAAAAACACAAATTCCCTTAAATCGTTTTTCCTCAAGCTTCTTTAATCATAGCAGATTTTTTTTTTAAACAAATATATGTTTGAGCCGGGCTGGTGTGGCTCAGTGGTTGAGCATCGATGCATGCACCAAGAGGTTGCCAGTTTGATTCCCAGTCAGGGCACATGCTCAGGTTGTGGGCCCGATCCCCAGTGGGGGGCATGCAGGAGGCGGCCATCTGATGTTCTCTCTCATCGATGTTTCTATCTCTCTCTCCCTTTCCCTTCTTTTCTCTCTCTAACATCAATAAAGAAAAAAAAAATTAATGTTTGAAACTATGTAGAAAACTTCACCTTGCAGAGAGGACTTTCATAGATTTTTAGTTTTAAAAAAATCACATGCAGGAATATAAACAAATCAATCAAATAAAAGTGGAGCAGTTGTAGTTAAGGAGAGGAAATAAGCAGCTAAGTCCCCCATTCACTCAGCCTCTATTACCTGCATTCCCCTTCATTACAGAATCACAAAGGCTCCACAGGGTACAGTTTGCAAACCATTTAAGAATCTCTTAGCCTGTTTCTTATCAACTGGCAAATGTGTGGAATTTGGATATACTCCTGTCAGCCATACATCCTGGTTAAGGTGGCAGAACTAAACCCCAGGGATGAGGAAGCCAGCAAGAACTCGTGGGACAGTGATAAATATGTAGCTCACACAAAGGACAAGGACTCAGGGACCATAACTCCTAAGGGTAAGAACAGATAAAGTTCAGATTTAGATCAGATGTCAAAACCCAAGGAGTATCCAAACCAGGGAAAATAGGACAGAATATAGCTTAAGAAATGCAGAGGAGGAACTATTTGATAGAGTCTGTCATTCTTGGGGTTCTTCATATCTAAGACAAGAGGGAAAGTGGAAAAGTCCAGGTTTGGGGCAATATGGCAGGAATACACACACATCCTCTCGCCCCACCACCCACACACACCAGACGCCAGTGTCCAGCAAAGAAGGGGAGGGGTTTGGGAACACTTTTGGGGCCCAGACAAATAAGTGGCCAAGAAAGAAGAATAATGCAACAGAAAGTAAAACTCATTTTTCATATCAATGCATTTTTCACAACAGACAGAACCATGAGGCAAGAGCTGACATTTTCAGCTCTGATATGCTGAGATTCTATGACACTTCCTGAATTAAAGATCTAGATAAAGACTAGGTATCAATATCTAGGGCTAAGTTATTGCACTAGGCTAGCAAATTTTAATTCTTGTTCACATAAACAGTTGACATTAGAAAAGGCAACTCAATCTCCTGTTCTTAGTCTTCATTGAGAAAATGCTACGTATAAAATAACTTTAAAGAAAATATGTAATATGCTAAATATAAAATATGACTATAGGTACCAACTGGAATGGTAGCTTACCCCAGAAAGATTTCCCAGAACCAGTTTTACCAACTGTTTCACGTAGGAAAATGAAGGTGCACAGTTGCTATTCCGAATGTGGGCACTGCAAGCATCCAGCACAGTCCGGACAGAAACACGAGCATAAATGACATCCTCACACATTCCAAGCAGTATGCTGTTGAGATGATCTCCAAGCTTGATCGGCTGAATATAAAGAAAAGAGAAGCCACATTGATACGTGAGTAAATCTTACAAATCTAATAAGACAAGCCATTTTAAGAGTCATAGGACCACAACAAACACATTTCAAATACTGGGAAGAAATTAATTCCTTATCTAATAGTATATATATTTTACTGCATTTTACCTTCCAATATTCCAAAAAATTATTAGCAAAAGATCGTTAACATACATCTCCCAACATAGGAAGTACTATAGAAAAACTTGAGGGGGTTCTCTGTATATAAAGAAATGGAATTCTTTATTCAAATATTTTGGTCACCCTTTACTGTATATACACAACATTATGGGGGAATAAATAATTTCCTAATATTTAATAAAATGTAATATATTCAAATGTATATTTAGTATAAATTGACACTCTCATAACCTAGAAGAGATTTCAAATATTGTGATAACAAAAGATCATTTAAATATGTTTTCAGCCTGGCTGGTGTGGCTCAGTGGATTAAGCATTGTCCCATGGACTGAGAGGTCCCAGTTAGATTCCCTGTCAGGGCACATGCCTGGGTTTCGGGCTCCATCCCCAGTAGGGGGCGTGCAAGCGGCAGCCAATCAATGTTTTTCTCTCACATCAATATTTTTTTTTCTCTCTCCCTCCCTCTCTCTCTTTCTAAAAAAAAATCAAAACATATTTAAAACAATAAATAAATAAATATGTTTTCATTATGCTGGTGAAACAGAGAAGACAAAATGAAATTTTAAAAATGAGCTGAAATAATTTGTAGATTATATCTAAATGTCCAATAAGCATACCAAGAAATGCAAATTAAAATAACAAAGAGAAGCCACTACACACTTGATAAAGGAGTTAAAAATAAAAAGACTGATAACATGAAGTACTGGTGAGTACTGGAGCATTACTAATGTGAGTTAAAACTGGTTCATCCACTTTGGTTTAAACATATGCTAAGTCTGGGCCCCTTTCACTTCTCCATCTGAGCATTATGTCATATTTTAGATACAGCTTAGATGTTCTCTTCTTTATATTCTAACCCTTCAAGTCTAGTTAGAGGCTCTGAGTCTGGTTTTCTATAGCACCCTCCATTTTCCTTAACATAGCATTCATCACATTGTGTTATCATTGGTTTAGTTGTAGTACCCACGAATGAAATCTATAGTCATGGGCCATTATATTCCTAGTGTCTAGTACAGTGTCTAAAACAGGTAGGCACTTATTACATACTTCTAAATTAATGCTAAATATTTCCAGATAATTATTATTTCTAATAGGAAAATACAAGTAAATGTCTATACCTCCCCTCCAATTTATACATTATTGACATGGACTTTATTTTCAGTTACCAGAGTATGAAGTGTTAATTATAAGCTATCACATTTTACATGTAAATTAAGTTTTATAATACATGAGACCAATATGTCCAGTAGTAATTTAACTTTCTCATTTATATTTATAGAATTGAAATTGAGGAAAGTAAACATAGTATTTTTCATGATGTAAAATGAGATCAAATCAAGTTGAAGACTATTCCTCTTTCATAGACCTTAAAATGTATAAATTTTAGAATAAAATTTAGAATAAGTGTTTGTAACTTCTTAACTTAATGAAAAACACACCTAGTTATTTTGTTTTTTAATTCTAAATGCCTGTAATATAACCTAATTCTAATATACTACATCTTGGCTTTAATGAAATATAGCAATTTCAAAATTTTCAATTACTATTTTCTACTATGTTAACATAGTGTTTTTAGGAATCAGAATTAGTGCAGAAAATAAAGACTTAGAAGCATCCCAACGGTCATGAGAACCTGAGACACCTCAGTGTTTCCTTAACATCTGTGTCTGCTGCTGCGAGCAGGTAAGTGAGGCTTCCGAAGTGAAAAGAGAAAAAAGTAGCAAAGTCTAAACCCTACTCTGAGACACAGAGTTCCTATTCATACAGTTTTTGCACCAAAAAAGGTTATCACTTTCAGTATAAGAATGAATCATCAAAGACATTTACAATCCTTCTTTATCAGCCAATAAATTAAAATAAACAAAATATGTTCCCATTTCTCTTGCTATAGTTTTTGAAGAGTTTGAATTGTTAAAACCTGAGTAGTGACTGCTATAATTCTAAAAGCCTTTTAAAAAAATAATTTTTTACTACTTTATTATTATTTCACTGAGAGTCTGACATTATTTTTATTATGATTATGATTTTTAATTCTCACCCAAGGATATTTTTGCAGTTATCCTCATATAGAGTGAGAGGGAGAGAGAAACACCAACGTGAGAGAGACACATTGACTGGTTACCTCCTGTACAACCCCAACCAGGGTTGGAGACTGAACCACAACTGAGGTTCGTGCTCTTGATCAGAATTGAACCTGCAACTATTTGGTCTAAGGGCCGACGCTCCAACCACTGAGCCAAACCAGCCAGGGCAAGAGTGTGACATTAATGTGAACAACCAGCATAGAAATGTTGGTGTGCCTGACAGTTATGCTGTAGAACACATAAATATGTGAAAGAGCTTTTTAAATTTTTTATTTTATTTTTCAATTACAGTTTACATTCAATATCATTTTGTATGAGTTGTAGGTTTACAGCATAGTGATTAGATAATCACATACTTTCAATTCTGGTCAAGGGTTTAATCCCTGGCCCTGGTTGGGGTCATGGAGGAGGCAACCAATCAATGTGTGTCTCTCATGTTGATGTTTCTCTCTCTCTCCCTTCCTCCCTTCCACTCTATCTAAAATCAATGGAAAAATGTTCTTGGGTGAGGCTTAACCAAAAATAAATAAATAAATAAAAATATTATTGACAATAATCCCTATGCTTATTTTATACCCTTGTGACTATTTTGTAACTGCCAATTTGTACATCTCAATCTCATTCACATTTCTCACCTAGTCCCCAAATCCTCCCCCCTCCCCCACAACCATCAGACTGTTCTATGAGTCTGTTTCTGTTGTGTTTGTTCATTTATATTCTTCTTTACATTCTTCATATAAGTGAAATCATATTTGTCTTTCTCTGACTGACTTATTTCACTTAGCAAAATACCCTCTAGGTCCATCCATGATGTCGCAAATGGTAAGATTTCATTCTATTTTATGGCCGAGTAGTATTTCTTGTATATATGTACCACAGCTTTTTTATCCACTGATCTATTGATGAGCACTTGGGTTGCTTCCACATCTTGGTTACTGTAAATAAAGCTGCAATGAACATAGGGAAGAGCTTTTTTAAAAGTGTAAAGTACAAATGTGACAACTTACTTGGCTCTGAGGAACTTCATGATCAGCCCCCCAATACAATGTCATTCCAAGAGAATAAATATGGATCTAGGAATAGAATTTTTTTAAAAGTCATTTTATGGTAAAACAAGATTTAAAAATTTGATACATACTATATATTAATGATCTTTTGTTCCAAAGAAAGTATAACACATGATTTGAGAAAATCATTTTGTATTTTTTGTAAGTGTGACAGCTTTTAAAATAGAAAATAAGACTAGAAATTATTGGAACAGACCCCCACCACCGGAATTCCCCAGCCCATCCTCTGTGAGCAGTCATTTTTTATTAGTTCTTATTTATCTTACTGTCTTTATGCAAACTTAAGCAAAAGTGAATATACATTCTTATTTTCACCATTTACTAAAAGGTCAGAAACTTTAAAAATTACTTGTACTTTCATTTCATAAGAGAGCTATTTCCATATCAATGCTTAGAGATCTTCTCACATCCTTTTTTAGTGCTGCATAGAACTCAATTTTGCGGCTGCAACACTGTTGTTAAGGGGCAATTAGGATTTTCCCAAACTTTTGCTATTATAAATAATGTTTCAGCAGTCTTTTGGTATGTCATTTTGTACATGCAGGTATTTTTCTTGAGTTCATTCTCTGAAATTATGGATAAAGGGTAAATCATCTATAGTTCTGATACATGTTGTCAGATATCCCTATGTAGAAGTTGCATTATTTTTGCATTTCTACCAACAACATATAAGGTTTTTCACAAGCCTTGTCCATAGACTGTGTTATGAATATTTGGATTTTTGACAATCTGAAAATTAAGAAAAAAATCTCATTGTGGTTTTGATTAGCTTTTTTTTTTCTTCTTATTTTGAATGCATGGGGTAGTAGATGGAGAACAAAAAAAGATTTCACACTTTCTGATTTAATCATTTTACTACTAGTAACTTATTATGTTAATTTTCACACTTCTGTGGATAGTCATAGCCAATACTGAATTCTCCAAGGTTCCATATCTAAATTATTACAGCCTGCTATATATACTATATTTATCTCCAACTTTTCATAGCTTTGATGATGAAATCAGATCTTCTTCTGATGCCAATGGCATCACCATCCCCAGACTGAATATTTCTATCACAAACTTTGCCTTCTTCATTATTCCATCAAATGAAATGACAAACTGTCAGCTTTGCTTCCACTGTAGTGTGTCCTATATTCAGTTCTTTCCCCTGTATTATTACACTCTTCAGTCAGATTCCTGCAGTCTTTCATCTCATCTACTCATCCACTTTTCTCAAGCTTACCCTCTGAAATAAAAATGTCATTATATTACTCTCCTAAAATTAGGGTAGTTCACCACCGCCTCAGAAGAAACTCTCAAGTTCTGGCATTTGGAGTCTTCCTTACTCAGACCTATCACTTCCTTTTCTTTCCCTGATCACAGCCTTCCAGGCAGCTAATGCTCTCGCCCAGCGGGTCTAACCAATCGCTCCATCATGGTGGGTAATGTCTAACCTGCCATTCCACATACTAATAGCCCTGAGTGAAATGCCCATTTCTACCTATTTTCGCTTTTCTAAATTCTACTCATTCTACAAAGCCCAACATAAATACCACCTTCTCTATGATATCATTCTACACTAAAAATTAATTTGACCTCCTCTAGTTACCAAAATACTTTATATCTCTATATAGCATTTACTTCATTCTGTCATGTATTATAGATTGTTCTATACACGTTATCAAGATCATTTCTGTAGTTACTTTTTATCTTCCTTATGAGCACAATGTTTTATACTCTTAAAACATTTAATAAGTTTTTATAAACATCATTTAATAATGGCTCACATTTTTTCATATTTTGCTTAGATCCATAAAGTTTTTAAAACAATTTTGAATTATTAACATAAATACGAACTTCTTAAAATACAGGATCATTTTAAAATTAATGAGTTTTTCTTCAGAGGATTGAGGTAGGGTAGCCCAGTGTCTTTATTTTTCCTACCCCAACAAAATAAAAAACAAAATCAAGCAAAAAAGACTTAACAGTTACCTTTTCGACGTCTGAGAGAGAAGTTAGTGACTGATTTTGAAGAACCTCTGGTGCAGTGAATGCTCGAAGATCCTGATTGGAAATATTTTCGTCTGTAAATGACACACTACCAGATGGCAGCAACAGCAGAGACCACGGAGAAATGATAAAGCCAAGGGCAGCCGGATCAGCTATGCTTACTGCTTTGCAACCGCACAGAATAAAAGGAAAAAGGAAAGATAATTGCTCAGAATTATAATGAGAGGCAATACAGATCACTTAAATGAGCATCCATGGTAATTGTACAGTTACAGACACCATTATTAACAACAATGCCCTGATTTGGTTTAATCTTTCAAAACCCAGACGGAGATCTTAGAAACTATAAATAGAGAACTTTCATTGTCAGTCATAAGACTTAAACTGGTGTAAGTACTTTATTACAGTGAGGCATTTGTTCACTATTTCACTAGAATTTCAGGCAGCTTGTATATTAACAAAAGTGATAATGGGTCTCTAATTTTATTTAAATGTTTACCTGTGCCTAAGTGTTCATGTTTGGAAGCATTAAAAAAATTCCTTAAGATTTGAGTAGTCTTCCTTCCAAAAGTAAAGCTACACATTAGGCTAAACAAGCAGACTTATTAGAAGGAAATTTAGTTTGTTCTCCCATTTCACAAATAAGTTAACATAGCTTTTAAGGTAACTGCTAAGTGAACTGGATTACAGACTCAAGAAACTGTTATAGGAAAGTCACAAAAAGGCCTGTGACTGCCAATACCATTATTATTCCACCTGAATGGGTTACACTGATACCGAGATCAAATCATAAGAAATTGATAAAAGTCTATGGAACAGTTTATCAAACTTACAGTATGTATGAGTTCCCAAAAACTACTTTTATTAGAACTGAATCATTTATCCTTTCTGAGTGTGTAACCTCTACTTATGGCCAAGATCCTGATCTTTATGTCAATAAAAAAGTAAACTATTAAAGTTCATTGCTCCTTCAAAATTTAAAAAGCCATATATATATATATATATATATATATATATATATACACTCTTGCATGTTTATGAACCTGAAACAGAACTTTAATAGCTGTGTCAAGGAAGAAAAACGTGTTTGAATGCATCTTTTAATCAGTCAGCACATCTATGTTGCACTGAAGCTGAGTTACAGACCAATGGTCCTCACAGTCTGACCTACCCACACATCAAGCTGCTAAAAAATATGGCTCACAAGTCTCATGAAAAAATCTGTTTCAATGAACCATCATAGCTGGCAAGCCTAGGTAGACTGTCATCTTTCATAGCCACTTCATGCGTTTTCTGTTAAAAACTTCTTAGGTATCTCAAGAACAAACACAATCTAGCTTGAGAAAAACTCAAACAAGGCAGAATAATATTTTCTTTACCAAAGAATGCAATTCAAAATATTAAGGTATCACATGTCACAGCATTATAAAAGAGTCTACGATGAATTCCTTTCAAATGAGCAGCTAAAGGGAACCAACATTAGGAGACCAGTTAGGAAGGCAGTACACTAACACCTGCTATGAGATGATGATGGCCTGCAACCAGAGTGCTGGCAGCAGAGGTGGTGAGAACCTGCGGGAAACCCGATGCCCCTTCGTAGAGGTAGAGCAGTACAGGCAGTGACAGCAGAATGTTCTGACAGACTGGACGTGGAATGAGAAAGAGAGGAATCAGGATGACTCCAGGTTTTTGGTCTCAGTAACAGAAAGACTGGAGGCCCATCAACTGAGATAGAGAAGACTACAGACAATGCAGGTTGCTGAGGTAGCAGTTGGGAGATGGTGGTTGGAATTAGAACTTTACTTTGGAACCTATTAAGATATCTGTCAGCCCAGCTGGTGTGGCTCATTGGTTGAGCATCGTCCCATGCACCAAGAGGTCGCTGGTTCAATTCCTGACCAGGGCACATGCCCAGGTTGTGGGCCCGATCCCCCATAAGGGGCATGCAGAAGGCAACCACTCAATGTTCTCTCTCATCGATGTTTCTATCTCTCTCCCTCTCCTTTTCTCTCTCTCTCAAATCAATGAAGAAAAAAATTAAAAAAAAACACACAAAAAATATTTTAAAAAAAATCTTTCAGATACCCAAATGGGGTGTCAGGTGGGCAGTTGGATCTTGAGTTTGGGAAAAAGGTGTCAAGAAGACATAATTTGGAGGTAACTTGCCTAATAGGTACTATTTTAAGCCCTGTGACTGGATGAGATTACCAAAAAGTGAGTTACGACAGAAAAGAAATCAAGACCAAGAACTGAGCCCTGGTATACACCAGCACTGAGACGGCTTCTTCTCCATCATTGTTTGCAGGTTCTTTTGCTCTTGGGCATCCACAAGTATGGTGCTGTATCTCCCTATCACACTTCTCGTTCACTCGTCGCCCTCAATCTCCACCCCACTACTTTAATTCATTCTTTTTATTAGCCTCTCTATTCTGTGCTCTGGTATCCAGTCCTGAGCCTAAGATTAGGAGGCTAGGACTCTAACTCTCATGCTTAATTCCTGACACAATTATGATTTCTGGTATACCTGTTACCATTTGAATTTATAAATTGTTGGGAAGCAGAGATAACAGAGGCATGAATGCCTCCTAGAGGTCTAAATGCTATTCCTGTCCTGCCACCCTGGATACTGGTACTCCCTCAGGACGAGAAAGAGCTCACTACACTCCTCCTCCTCATCATCCCTGGCCACAGACCACACCCTCCCTGACAGGTGGCATGGAACAGAAACTGCTGAAGGTGAAAGAAATCCCTAATTGCTTATCACTCTGAAATTACTAAGGGATTTATTCACTTACCAACACAACCAAGGTCAGCAAAACTATTATTATTCTGGCAAGAACTGTATTTTTTAACTTTTGCTTTATATAGTAGGTATTTGTTTGCTTGTTTGTTTTTACTGAACACCTACAGTAAACCATAATTTAAGCACTATACATATTTAAACATAACCTTCCAAACATTACAGGTTGTTTGCTCATAGAATCCATACTACTGTTGGAGAGATTAAATGTATATATAGAAGAAAAAAAAGGAATATAAAAGTGATTTAGAGGATATCAAAATTTCTTCAACTACAATGAAAAGGGAATTTCTTTCTTTTTAAAAAATATGTGGCCCTTTCGATGGGTAAGATTTGATCATGGTTAAGGGGGAGATTCCATAGAGAAGTAACAGCCAAAGCAAAGGCATGTGGACAGGAAGTTATTAAGTTTGTACGTGAACAGCAGGAATTTTGGACAGAAATTTGGTGGAGAATAGTGAGAAACAATTACTAAGGTTGGACATATTTTTACTTGTTAAAATAAATACACACCCACAAATGACAAATATTTTCATATGTGATTTTTAAATGTCTTGTAATAAAGTTAAAAGTATCTGTGACAACAAACTACACTGCTGTTAAAATTCCCTAAACAAAATTCTTTAGGTGCTGAATCCTTTAGAAAACAATTAAACCACAAAATATATTTTTAAATGATTGTAAAATGTTACACAAACATACAAGTGAGGAAACAGAATCATGGCTAGAATTAGCCTAATTTACTCTCAATGTCCAATTATTAAGGAAGAAAATTCAAGCAAATGCATTCAAAATCTTTCAAAGAATGCTAACATTAGAATATTTAAAAATGAAATTCCAGCCCTGGTCAAGTGGCTCAGATAGTTGGAGCATCAACCCGTATTCCCAAAGGCTGCAAGTTCAATCCTCAGTCAGGGCACATACCTAGGTTTCAGGTTCAATCCCCAGTCAGGGCACCTGTGGAAGGGAACTGACAGATGTTTCTCTCTCACATCGATGTTTCTCTCTCTCTCTCAAAATCAATAAACATATCCTTGGCTCGGGGTTAAAAAAAAAGGAATTTTTGAACCTTGTAATTTAATGTCCTATAATATTTTAGTTGTGTGATGACTGACCTCAAGAATGCTACTATTATGAAAGAGTAAATCTGATGTGAACTGCTTCCAGCAGTCAAAGGATTCTATTTATAGACTTTACCAACATTCCACAGAAAAAGTTGCTTAAACAGAATTTTAAGCAGCTAGAAGCGGAGTTAGAAATAAACAGAAATTTGATATGCAAAGTAACGTCTTAGAGCTTCCTTGCAATGTTCTTTCAACTAGGACACCGCTCCACACATTTTTTTCCTGAGAGATATTGCCTTTTTCTTTAAATGGTCCCCCTCGTTTTATGTTTTGGATTTCCACTTATGGTATGAAAATAAGGGAAATGATCAGAACTGGGTATCAAACATGATAAGGGAATACCAATCAAAAGTATTAGGAAATTATCTAATGTCTTAGAACAACAATGACACCCTTTTGACCTGAAAAATCCCTTTGCCTACTTAGGCACAAATAGAGAAATTGTAGTCTTCCCATTTTATATGTGATGTCAGGATTCTTGGCAAAAATCTAGCAGTGGCCAGTTTCAAACTCTGAAGGATTTCATGAAGTCACACTATAATACAGATTCTCTCAAAAATTTAGTTCACATGGGCAGAAAAATGAATATGTAGTTAAATCAATCACCTGGTATAACTACACAAATAAACAAAAATAAATTGTTTAGAATATTTCCCCTGTATTTTCATTTTTTCTTGATAGTAAAGCTTTGTGATAAATTACTTAAGGCTCACTGAAAATTATAGTACATGCTACAGATTGATTCCCAATTCAAGTTTTATTAATTCTTCATAAAAAATTGTTTCTATTTTTTAAAAGTTAAGTTTCTCTAATATGAAAACAAAATAGAATAGCAATCTCGTTTTAAAAGTAAAGTCCTGGCCGGTGTTGCGCAAACCCTCGCACTGAAGGGTTTCAGGTTTGATTCCCAGTCAAGGGCATGAACCTGGGTTGCAAGTTTGATCCCTGGCCCAGGTTGAAGAGTGTGCAGGAGGCAACCAATTGATGTGTCTCTCTCACATCAATGTTTCTCTCCCTCCCTTTAAAATATCAGTAGAAAAAATATCATCAGAGGAAAGTAAAATTGTATAAATGTAAGTTGATAGTGATAATCTCTTCAAAGACATTTTCTATCATGTAAATTTTCTTGATACAGCCAAACATTCAACAGCATTTCATAAACTCCTACAACCTTTCATCCTCAAAAACTTATATTCTGATGTAGTAGGTCCCAGCCCTTGCTAATCATACAAATCTCTTACCCAGAAGTCATATTATAAATACAGATGATTTAAGGTACAAAGTATCCTAAAATAGCACTAATTTTTACTTTAATTCCTTAGGGAAATATATTTCTATCAGTGTTGTATTTATTACATGGTATTTCCTAGTTAACCCACATCCACAATTTAGAAAAACTGATTTAAAATTTTATAATCAACCTAATTAATACTTATTGAGTAACTATACAAATGAAATAGGTAATTTACTGTATCTAGTCATTATTTTTAAGTTTAACAGAAATTATCAAATGAAAATATGTATTTAAATGTACATATATTAAATACAGCATCAGTATATAGTTTTAGAAAAAATGTTATTTGTAATAGAAGCTATAGCATTTTGATTAACATGAAATTATGCAGACTTGTCATTCCAAATTAATATTTTATGAACTTTTCTTCACTAGACCAGGAGACAAAAGATATTTTTATTTCTTGGTAATGATCTTTGTTGCACAAACACACACAATACTTTAATTTTTATTCCTTGTTTTTTCCTTAAACACTAAACACATGAAAGGCACCTATTCAACCAAGCCACAACCCCTCGAATCTTGATACAACTTCTGATCCATTAAGCTTCTAGTAGTTTTGTTTTGTTATATACTTGTGAGACTCAAGGTAAGTCCAAACCGTGCATCTTGGTAATAAAACACTAATGAGATCTGAGTTTAACAAAAGTGAGATATAGGTAATCTATTAGTGAAATGAAACTGGTTATGGTTATTAAAAGCAACAGGGCTTAAACGGCTGGACAATATGGAGAGAAGGAAACAAGTCTCTAAGAATTTGCTTTCTTCTTCAGCAAATAAATCTCCTTGGCCATCTGATCCAGGAAGCATGAAAGAAACTGCAGCAGTTTCTGAGGAATCTGCCCACGTTATTTTGGTGATATATTAACTTCCTCCTCTTTGTTTTTCCTTTGGTTTCTACCTTTCCCACTAACCTTTATCCTCAACAATAAAAAGGAAACACCCCCAAATTACATACCAAAATACTGAACAAAATGCTTTCGTAACTGTTTTCACATATTTCTTCTAGAATATAAGTGGCTTAAGGATAGGATTTATGAATTTCCAAAAGATCAGGTACAATGGCATTATAATAATGTAATTCAAATACCTGAAAATAATAAATGTTTCCAATTCTAACTATATTCTATAGGTCCATGACCGTTTAAAGGTGTCCTTCTGCCCACTCTGCTCTGACAACAACTTATCAATTTAGATTTTGCTGGTCACACACACACACACAAGTTATTTTAGAGCTCCATTATGAAGAAAACAAAGCTTTGTTTCAACTTTCAAACACCAAGAACTCTACATTATTCAACCAGAGAATACTCTGGACCTTTAATTTTATTCTCCAGTCTTTATTACTTTCAGTTATTTTTTTCAAGTATGATTCAAAGGAAGCGTCAGCTTTGTTAACTATAATATTGAAAAAAAGTTACTTCCAAAGCATCTGACTTTGAGGGCTTGGGGTAATTAAGAAAGCACACAGGCCTTCTGTCTCTTAAGTCATCGAGAGTTTTTATGTGAATTCTGGCGAAGGGGAACAGTATTCTGCACAGTATTTTTTTTTAAAGCTTCCTAGGGATTCAGATGTGCATACCAATCTACCCGACACATACATCAGGACCACTAATAAAATGATACCATGGCTCAAGTAAGTTGCTTCTTGACCTTGTACTTGTTCCATTTCTATGTCAATTGACTGATACTAAGAACATCATCAAATGGAGTATGTACGACTTATGTCCTTCCCTAATGCTTAAAACAATTTTTTTTCAGGTTATAAAGCCAACAGTGAGGCATTTTGCAAGAGTTATGGCAAGCCAGAAAGTGTTACAAGTAACTGGTTTATATAATTATAATAAAGTCATTTCATATTGGAAAGGCATCTGAAATAATTTTAAACTAGAAGTAAGACCTAAATAGCTCTTCTCTGCTTACAAGGAAGAAGCTGAATAAATGACACCAAACTCAAGATGTCACTGACTATGAATTTAGAAATAAATTGCTTTACCCACCTAAAATATTATCTTTATTTGGCTTTTTAAAAACATCCCACTCCTAAAGTAAAATAAACCACTTGAACTGCCTACACAATTTGCTTCTCCTCTCACACTTGCTATAAATCCAATTAATATCGATATTTTATCTCCTCAAGCCTTGGAGTGAGCACCTTTGATCTCTTCCACCCTGTCTGAGAGATGAATGTATCATGAAGTGTATAACCAGTACCTAGAAACGATCCTGGGATTAATACCAATTTCTATTTTTCCAAGGAAGATCCAAACTTTGAGAGCAAAATTAATCCACAGAAATGTAATATTTTAGGCACTAGACTTTTAAGGTAGTTTCTTTCTTAAAATACACCAGTCATATCTTATTTGATCATCCTATTCAAGCGGTTGTAAAAATGATAAATTTGAATGATAAAGTATTTATTTATTTATATTTTTTTATACTTTTTCTTTATTGATTTTAGAGAGAAGAGGAAGGGAGAGGGAGAGAGAGATAGAAACACTCATGAGAGAGAACATCGACTGGCTGCCTCCTGCACGCCCCCCACTGGGGATCAGGCCTACAACCCAGGCATGTGCCCTGACCGGGAATCGAACCGGTGACCTCTTTGTACATGGGTCGATGGTCAACCACTTAGCTACACCGGCTGGACATAGTCATTTAAAAACAAGATTTTGTTGGCAGCTTATCGATTTTGTTGAAGCAACTTTGGAACCAAGTACTAAGCTTCTTAAAGCACTGCATTTACTTTGCCACCTAACGACATCATGACAGCCTCTGCAGATCACACAACTGCAATATTTTATTTTGCCAAACAAAATAAACTAGAATGTAAGTAATTAGCAGTAGAACTAAGTTTTATGGTAAAGATCTTTTATAAAGTAGCAGGTGTGTGTGTGTGTGTGTGTGTGTGTGTGTTTTCAATACAAAGTTTCAAATTAAAGGAGATCTTTTTCCACCCCTGCTATTTGCATAAAGCCGGGGGGGGGGGGGGGATTTTAAAAAATAATCTCAGTGACTTCTCTTTACTTTTCAGGGCCTAGAATCTATACAAAGACTGAACAACCAGTGCTTTCAAGGGGTGAGTAGCATTTATCTCATTTTGGAGAATTAGATGAAAAGATCAATGAAGATTAGTATATATTTTCAGTTTTCAGAGGGAAGAGGAAATACAGTTTTCTAGAGAGGAATTTGCTTTATTTATAATGACATGATTCCACATAACCCTGATCTGTAACTACTTATGAAAACTATTTCTGTGATCACTAATGCCATCCTTTCCTGCTCTTCAGCTATCATCCCACCATTTACATTTTAAAGAACCCTGGCCGGTTTGGCTGTCAGCCTGAGATCCAGAGAGACCCGGGTTCGGTTCCCGCTAAGGGCATGTGCCTTGGTTGCAGTTTGTCCCCAGCCCTGGTTGGGTTGTGCGGGAGGCAGCCACTTGATGTGTCCTTTTCATGTAGATATTTCTCTCTCTCTCTCTCTTTCTCTCTCTCTCTCCCCTTCCCTCCCTCCCTCCCTCCCACTCTGTCTGAACAAAAATGGAGAGATGTCCTCGGGTGATGATAAAAAAAATTTTTTTAAAGAAATGTTCCTTCTCAAAGAAGAAATGGGATAGGAGGTTTATTTGAATGATAAACTATCCCATTTTTCAAAAAGAAATATTAAGGATACGTTTCTCATAAAAACGTTAACCATGACTGGTACACATCACCCTAAAAAAGCAAAAATCTTAACTTGTTACTAAATGATACAAGGCACAAAGCCACCTTTTAATTTCTTTATTTGAGAAAGAAGTAAAGTAATTGTAATGTGATTTCTTTAAAAAGTTTGGTTACATAAAATGGATAAATATCAGAATGTTGAGTAAAAGAAGGCAGAAAACACAAAAGAATTCACGTTGTATGGTTCTATTTGTATATTTATTTTCAGGCAAAACTTAAACTATATGATATCTCATAATAACAATTACTCTTGGTAACCCAGAACTGACTGACTACAATGAAGCATGAGGGAACCTGCTAGAAATGTTCTAGAACCCAGTGGTGGTGATGGTGGTGGGTATATGGGTGTATACATTCATAAAATTCATCAAGCTATATAATTAAAAATAATGCTTTTTATGGTATACATTATATCTCAATATGTTTTAAAAAAATCCCTGTAAGTATATAAATTGAAATGAATACAGTGGCACTAGAGATAGACAGCATGACCCGTAGCAACCTTCCTTTCTAAATACATGATTCTTTAAATTTATTAAATGGTCTGTTTGTAAAATCTAGAGCCAAATAATTTCAAATCAAAACAAGTGTATCGACTGTGTATTTGTGGCACAGGAGAGGTCCACTCTAAGTGCTTCAAACACTTGTTAAACAACCCACGTTATTTATTTTTAAAATGTTAGATATTAAATTAATTTCATGTTTTATAGTTTGTTTCCAGGGGACATATGGGGTAATTTTATAAAGTTCAAACAAATTTAACTTGAAGAACCTGTTAATTCTGGCCTTATAAATGCAGGGCAAGATGCAGCATGTCAAAGACAACTGATGCACCCTGTTAAACAACATTATGATGGTAGATAATTACAAATGTGATAGAGACGAGTTAGGTTTTGGTCTTTAAAAAGCTGCATACCCTATGCCAATATTTACGCAAAAGTTTTTCATCTATAAAAACTTCCTATATTTCCTGTAAAGGCTTAAAAAAAATTAGAAATTAAATTTTAAGTTCTGTGCTTTGTCTCCCTTCTCATACACTGAGTTACTCCTTCTCCTTTGGTTCTACCAGATTGAAAGTTTTACATTTTCCTTCTTTGGTTTTATGATTATCCTTACTAACATTAAGAATATTTGACTATGCTAACTCTAAAGTCAATATCCTTACCATTCTCATGAACAGAATTAAACCCTTAAACTGTTTTAATTCCTATCATTCACACCAATCTAAATGTTATTTATAATTTTGAAGTTATATCATTATCATTAAGCTTTTATACAGCTAATGATTGTTTAGATTTACCATCATGTTGACTAATTCATTTACTTGTTCCTTCTTGAAGCCTTCTTCTTCCTTCTGCCTGAAATACATCCTTTGCTCATTTGTTCAGTGAGGGTTTCCTTGAGATGGTAAATACTCTCAGTCATGCTTAAGTATGATTATTCTACAAATAATAGCCACATCATTTTTTTTAAAGGCTAAAATTGCAAGGAGGCTCAAAGATGAAGAATTAAATCATTTTCTTGACCTGCGTTTAGTACCCCCCACCCCAGTAGAAATGTTTTTTACTAGCCTTTTTATTCATAGAAATGTCAATTTTCACTTAAATACTGAAAAAAACACAGGTTCAAAAATATAGGAAGAAAAAGCCATCCCTAAGAACCAAAACTAAGACACAGAAACCCAAGAGAGAAAAACACATTTTAGAACAACGAACTTCTTAGAGACCACCGTATTTTACCTGCTTTTATTCCCCTAACAATACTAGCATTATTCATACAGGTGTTCCCTAGAGAACCATGACCAACTCCATTCATCCACAAAATGAACAAATACAGGTATCCCCTGCTTTTCAAAAGTCTGTTTTACTCCACTTGGCTTTTATTAAAGATCTATATTAATACTTTTCTTCGCTAACTGAAAGAAATCTGAAGAGGATTTCCGCTTTCACAAGAAAGGGTGCAAGCAGCACTCAGCACCTGCTCTGCAGAGAGCCGCCACAGAGGCAGTGCTCCTGGGCAGCGGAAGTGGCCCCAAGCTCTTCCCGGAGAGACCAGGGGTCACTGTGACTTTGATTAAATTTAGCTTTGAATCCTAGCTCTAGAAATCATCTCTATCTCTCTCTATTCCTCAGAGACCTAGCCTTTTCCCAGGATAATCAGCAACCCTGGGGGCTGAAGAAGACACTGGCCCCGATCTGACTAATGGTGCCATGGTCTAGACCTCTGGCAGGCTAAAGATAACCTACTGACCTAACTTATGTATCAGAGCCTGAGCCCTAAGGTGGAAGAGGCCCCTGGCTACTTTACCATGAGACTGGATAGAGGGACAAGGGAACAGATCTCAAAACTGTCCTCAAGACAGAAATAAATGATTTATCACTCTTCCTCACCTACATCCAATCAGTTCCCAGCATGACCCCGAGCCCCCTGACCCCAGAGTGTCTTGTGCGTTTGCCCCATATACTCTGGAAACTACATGCCATTGGGGAGTTCGGGCTTTAGAGCACCAGCTTCCCATCCTCCAGGACGGCACCTCCACTGCAGTTCTCAGTGCTTGGCGCTTGGCTCTGTGGAGCTGTGTGGACGGACTCTTCTGTTCTGTAATACCTGGGGACCACAGTCAGCATCAGGCGCCCATGGTTTTGAACTGTGTCTGTGGGCATCTGTGCTTTATTTCCATTTACTTTGTACATCCATTACAAAAATGTGTTCTAAGGTATTCAGAAAAGCCTAATAGAGCTTGTGAGGGTTTTACTTAACACTCACCATAAAACTAGATGTAATTAAACATATTTGGTATGATTTGACAGGTTATTTGGGGGTGGGGTCTGGGAACACTCAACATTTTTTCCATACAAATTAATGGCAGCAGCATTCTTGATTTACAATTTCAGCTTAACGAAAGGTTTCATAGGAATGCTCTACTTCCGTACAGAAGGGGACACCTATCATTGTTTTATTTCAGTTTTTTGAGAGTAAGGGAAAAAATTTTGACAAAAAAAGACTGCGCTATTAAATACAAGAAATAAAAAAAATTCATATATTTCAGATAAACTAAATCAAATAAGCATAATTTTCTTCCAAATAAACAAATTTCCAACTGGCAATCATGATAGTTGGTAATCTCCAGACTGCTAAAGAATTCAATTCAATTTGTCTGTGTTACTGATGCTACTCTGTGAACTGGACTGAAGGCCTAGGTCTTATGGTAACTAGCTCCCATTGGACAGTGTGTAAGACTTAGCTGCCTTTTAATTTATTTTCTCTTATTAAAT
Source organism: Molossus molossus (assembly GCF_014108415.1). Lineage (NCBI taxonomy): Eukaryota > Metazoa > Chordata > Mammalia > Chiroptera > Molossidae > Molossus > Molossus molossus. The sequence goes on along the minus strand of NW_023425344.1, from coordinate 65,441,878 downwards.
AATTAATTAATTAAATGTTTGTTAATCCTCACCCGAGGATATTTTTCCATTGATTTTTAGAGAAAGTGAAAGGGAGGGAGGGAGTGAAGGAGAGAGAGGGAGGAGAGAGAGAGAAAGAGAAACATTGATGTAAGAGAGACACCATCAATTGGTTACCTCCTGCAGAACCCCAAGAGGGGCTGGGGATCAAACCTGCAACCCAGGTACGTGCCCTTGAGCAGAATCAAACCTTCAGCCCTTCAGTCCATGGGCCGACACTCTAACTGCTGAGCCAAATCAGCCAGGGCTTACAATTAATTTTATAACACATGTAGTAAGTCTCTTTATTGTAATGTGCCAATATGTTATGCAATAATTACATCTCAATGACAAGTACTTTATATTGAGACATTGAATCTCTATTAGAATTACAAAATTTGAAAGGAAGAAAACCCTCAGGTACTCAGAGTATGCAAGATGCTTTATATTCTGAGTCACAACTAGGGCGGTGATCCTGCCAGTAGTACAATAAAAAGGTATTATCTCTCCCTCCTCCATGAACATCTGTAGTACTTACTGTCTCTATCCTCATTTGGCATACTGTCTCGAAGTAGTAAACTTTTCACGTGGACTGATCTGAATAAATCCCTTAAGGGCAACAGTGACATCCTATTGGGATCTTTCATATAATACCTCACAAGCAGATGTTTCTCAAATATTTATCTGGCGATAGTTAATTGAGTAATGCCACCATATCCTTTCTTCAATAATGTCTTTGGAGCACAGCTACCTCTTCTATATTCTAGAGTGCCTGTACTTTCAAATTCTCTGAACAACTAAAATGTGGCAAACAAAGCTACAAGGTCTTCTAAAATAGCTAGATTTGGGAGCATCCGAGATCTTGCTCCCCATGAAAAATCTCAGGGTTTGGACGTCTTTTTACATCGGTAGTGATAATGGCCACAGTGATGATGACAGCAAACTCTTCCTCAGTGTGTGGGCCCATGAAGCCCTGGACCTGGGGGCCTGGAGACCGGAGCAGGGGTCTGGGGAGAAAGGCCAGTTCCAAAAAGACCCACACTAGCAGCAAGCAGGGTGTGTTCAGAAAAAAACAAATAAATAAAATAAAATAGCAAGATTTTAAGTAAGTGGCACTAAATAAAAAGAATTATTTTTCTTTCGATTTATTGTAATTCTAATCAAAGGCCTTCAGACATCTAGGTTATAGCAGAATTGGGTGGGACCTAACACTGTTTTAAGTCCCAGTCACTGTATTGAAAAACAACAGCAACAAGAATGTCAATAAAGCTTTGCCATCTGTCCCCAGTCTGTACTCAATCAGTGGTCACTCCTACAACTTCCAAAAGGTCCCCATGCTTTAGGTCTTAAGCAATGCAACTCATAACATGCATCAGAACATCTTAAAAACTTGTTAAAACACAAATTTCTGGGCTATACCCCCAAGAGTTTCTTATTCAGTTAGGTCCACAGTGGGCCTAAGGATCTGCATTTCTAATAACTTTTCAGGTGATGCTGATGCTACTCATCCAGGGGCCATACTTTGAAAACTATTATCTCATCGATTTTTATTATTATATATATTTATCTGATTAATTCATTCAGATCAAAGACTGATTCTTCCTTTTTAGATGAAGCTTGGTTTCTTTACCTACTGTTCCAAACAGGTGTTGGTCATGTGGGGCTTTTCAGCATAATATAAAATGTTTCAGGACCACCAATGGGTGACTCCCTAATTTTTCCAGCTACAAAATGCCACACAACCATTTGGAGCAGGTGACGACCTCTACAGTGAAGCACCAGAGTAGTTGTTCAGTACACATTATCCCAATTTAGAGTTTCAGGGATGCAGAATAGTATTATTCTCTCTGCCAGAAATGTTTTTCCCTCCCTCTTACCTAGTTAATGTCACCTTTTCTTTCAGATCATAACTTAGGGATGATTTATGCAAGAGGGCTTCCTTTTCTTCCCTAAAACTATGTCAAATGCTCCTACTATGGGTTCTCATAGAGTCCCCGAATCCCCTCCTGTGTAGCCCTTGTCGTGGTTGAAGTTTTTACATAAATATTTTATCAATAGCTGTTTTCCACACTGGACTATAAGCTCCCTACAAACAGGGAATGTTTTTGGTTTCGATCATCATTATGTTTTCAGTCTTTAGCACAATACCAGGTACACAGAAGATGTTCAAATAAAGGTAGATAAATTCTGAGCTTTTTTTTAGTCCTAAGAGAGGTTAAGAGAAAGTATTCTTCTATATGCTACCCTTTTATCTATTTTCAGGTACTCAATATTCAAAATTAGGAAAAAAAACAAAACACAAAAAAACAAAACTTACCTTTCCTGAATAATTCTTGGAGACTTTCAGCACTTTGATTTAATACAGCCCATATTTCTTCCTCCTGCAGGGGTCCACCTCGAACCTCCAGGGCCTCAGCTAGTGACACGTGCATATTACCTAGGAAACAAAGGTAACAGATGGTCTACACATCGACTTTACTGCACATGCAGTAGTGAAAGTCCTACCTCAGTGATGACAGCGGTTCCTGTCTACCTCATTTTCAATGTGGTTTTCAATCTAAATATAATACTATACAAACTCATAGAAGGTAAAGGAATTGAAGGGTGGAAAAAAACCCTCAAAACAACCCCTTGCCTTACCTAGCACAACAGTGTCAACCTCAGAGACAGAACTAGAGACGAGTGGTGATGACTATTTTATGGAAGAAGACAGTGAGACCTCGGGCTCCCAGGAGGCCAAAGTGCAGATGATTAAACCAAAGCAGCCAGACTGAACTGAAGACCTTTCAGATTACAGTTCCAAGTTTCATCCTATCTATCCAGGTAAAATGAGTAGGAGAAGGTACCTCACTGTCATTTTAACTTGCATCTCTCTGATGATTAATGACATTAAACACCAATCAGAAAGAATATATGCGCCCCTATGTTCATTGCAGCATTATTTACAATGGCTAAGATCTGGAAACAGTCCAAGTGCCCATCAGTAGATGAATGGATAAAAAAGCTGTGGTACATTTATACAATGAAATACTAAGCAGCTGTAAAAAAGAAGGATCTATTACCCTTTGAGACAGCATGGAGGGACCTGGAGATTATTATGCTAAGTGAAATATGCCAGTCAGTGAAAGACAAGTATCACATGATCTCATATATGTGTAATCTAATGAACGTAATAAACTGATGAGTAAAATAGAACCAGAGGCATGGAAATATGAAACAGACTGACGAATCTCAGAGGGAAGAGGGGCAGAAAGAGATTAACTAAAGAACTTATATACATTGCTATGGACATAAAGAGTGGTGAAGACCAGGGACAGGGTGGGAACCAGGTGATGGGGAACAAGGGAGAAGAGGGGAGGGGTATCTGTAACACTCTCAACAGTAAAGATTTTTTAAGAAGAGCAGGAGTAGTACAGAGGAGACCCTGCAGCCATAGTGGAAGAAGCTGCAAATAAGGTGGGATACAACTCTTCCGTTCATTGATCGATTTCTGTGTCTCCAATATATATACTATAACTATAAATTATAATAGATTTAACTATTTCTAGACGCAGCTGTGCTGCTGAAGAGGTTCAGAAGAAACCTCCCCAAAGTGTGCCACTTCGGCATGTAAATTATTTTGAGCTGATGGCAAATTGAGACCCTCCAGGCTTGTGAGAAACTTTTACCTCTCCTTAAAGAATTAAAATGTGGGGCCTTGCCCATAGTAAGAGTTATTACTAGAGATTAATTTTTTTGACCTCTCTAGGGGACAGGGGCAAACATCTAATTACTGAACATCTGCTCTTCTTATTGTCCTTTAAATAACCTTCTTCCCCATGGGAAGCCCCAAGTTGCCTTACCTCACGCTCAGTTCAGAATGCCATATTAGACCTCGTTTTAACTGTCTCTGAACCTCTTGTGTTTGTGGGGTCTCTGAACCTCTCCTGAATGTGAGGTTCCCACATGTATGTATGTAATTCAATTTGTTTATTTTCTCTGGTTAATCTGTCTCATGTAGATTTAATTATTTAGACTAACTGAAAAAAAACTTTAAAGAGTGGAGGAAAATTTCTTTCTCCCCAACACTGCAATTTACCATTTGCCCCCGGGAAGTCATCTCACCTCTAAACATCAGTTTCCCATTGTGGCATAGGAATAATAATAATAGTAGTAGTCGTCATGCTTTTTGGGATGACTATGACAAGGAAAGAGGTTATGCCTACAAGCATACTTCATAATCTAAGACTCTACAAAGATTTAGAAATGTGCATTTGTGGTAACCTTTTTGTAGGGTCTATTTTTTCAGTGACATTCAATGAAGTAAATGATCAACTGATTAACATTTAAGGTTTTCTATGAGTCTCAATAATCCTATTTTCAATATATGTGTATGTGTGTGTGTGTGTGTGTGTGTACATATATATAATGTGCAGAAGCAGATGAGTTGGAAAAAAAGCCAAGAAGCTAAAAGAAACAAAAACCTTAAATATTTTATTTTTTGTAAAGTATCTTTTGTTAAATTAAAAAATTAACCTATAAAAAGTTAAACAAAAAAGCTAGTACTTTCTTTTATTCTACATTTATGATAATTTAACTCAGACTGTAAAAAGCAAATCCAACTATAAAATGAGGCCAGCCTTGTCCTGTTACTTTCCTTTTCAAATATTTACTATAGCATTGTATGCTTAGAATCAGCCTTGAAGATTGTTTAAATGGACAATGTGGTAGTTAAAAGGGAAGATATAAGCCCTGATCAGGTGGCTGAACTGGTTGGAGCATTGTCCCGTACACCAAAAGGTTGCAGAATCGATTCCTGGTCAGAGTGCGTATGTACGAGAGGCAATCAATTGGTGTTATTGATGTTTCTCTCTTACATCAGTGTTTCTCTCTTTCTCCCTTCCTCTTTCTTTAAAAAAAAAAAAAATCAATAAATTAGTAGATGAATGGGTAAAGACTCTGTAGTATATTTACACAATGAAATACTATGCAGCTGTAAGAAAGAAAGACCTCTTAGCATTTGAGATGACCTGGAGGAACCTGGAGAGTCTTATGCTAAGCGAAAGAAGTCAGTCAGAGAAAGACAAGTATCACATGATCTCACTTATTTGTGGAATCTAATGAACAAATTGAACCAATTAACAAAACAGATCCAAAGACATGGAAGTAGGGAACAGACTGACAAACCTAAGATGGAAGGGAGGAGGGAGCGGGAAGAGATAAACGAAAGAATTTATATGCATATATGCATAACCAATGGACATAGATAACAGTGTGGTGAAGGGGGGGGGGGATGTCCATAGGGGTAAAAAGGAGGAACATCTGTAATACTTTCAACAATAAAGATTATATATATATATATATATATATATATATATATATATATAAAATCTCCTCAGGTAAAGATTAAAAAAGGGGGTGGGGGAATATAAGATAGTGCTTGGAGAAGCAAAAATAGTTGTTATTTAGCTTGTATAAGAAGTATAATTATTTATTCAGACACCTTCACTATCACCAAAACTCCCTAGGTTTTTCATGTACTTTATTATATGATAAAAAAGGGGAAAAAATTAAATTTATTAAAGGGAAAAAAGCAGACGCTCATTCCTTTCTAAGAGATATGTTATATTCTAAATAAAACGCTATATTAAATTGGAAGTTTCAATGGAGACATCAAGATACTATTAGCACTCAGTAAGTAACATGACTTGTAAAAAAGATTATCCTGTTGCAAATTTCAAAGTTATATGTCTGAGAACCAGTTAGGCGGCTCTAAAACCAACACAGGTATGAAGATTAGATAGAAAATTGCATGAGAATTTCCTTGAAGAGAGTTATGCTGATTTTCTTGCTTCTCCAAAACAGGAGGGGTGTGGGGGGAAAACAGTTTCCTTGTCTCACCGAAAGAAGCTTCGGTGAGACGCTTTGGAGTGCTTGGTGTGTGTTCCTTAGAGTAAGGGGGACACCACAGACTGCTGCCTGATATTTTAGGGATCTAAAAGCTTTGGTTCTCACTCTGAGGCAGCAGCCAGTGGGGAGGAGAGGGGCACTGGAGAGTCAGTGTGAGGCAGAGGGTGTGTTGGGAGCTGGCCAGTCTTCCACTGGGGGGGGGGGAGGGGGGAGGGCAAGAAGCAGGGCTACACAGAGGGTCAGACTGGATGGGGTCAACCCTATCCAGATGATTAAAAAGGTCCCCAAAATTTATATTGTGGTAATTGTTCTGCGATTCTGTGCTTATACTAAAAACCACTGAAGGTACATTTTAGAAGGGTGAATTTTGTGGTATGTGAATTATATTTCAATAAAGCTATTTTTAAAAATCCTACCCAGGGCACTACTCAAGGCTTCCAGAGTACCACTAGAAGGAAACAGGGGGAGGGGGAGAAAAAGGGAAGGAAAAAGAGGAAGAATGAAGGGAGGGGAAGAGAAGGAGAAAGACGAATTAGGTATTGGCTAGTAAGAGGAAAAATGTTTTGAAGTATCACAGGTATTTTGGTTTGAGTGACGGATTCTGAAGAACCCAGAAAAGTACACACAAGAGAAAGAACCACCCTCAAGCATTTATCAAGTTCAAAAAGAATGAGGCCATTTTACAACAGGAGTCAGGTAAAAAAAATTGTTTGCCTCTCTACCTTTTGTCTTTCTCTCAGGTTAAGTCCTGGGGCAGAGGGGATGTCAGATAGAGCAACTTGCAAGAGGGTGAAAAGCTAAGCAACAAAGAGAGAAGCCAACCCCACTGTCTCCTTCCTACAGCTAATCCTAGCTTCCGAAAGTTTTAGCTTTAAATGAAGATTGAAATATTGATTAATGCTGACCAGGCACTTTTAATTATGGAACTGACATTGTGTTTTCCAGTTAAGTGACTGCAGCTATTGTTACTATAAAATTATGGGCCTGAGTTTTTACATAGAGGCAAGGGAAGAACATGCTCTCATGAAAGAAAGAAATAATGAGAGCAAGGAAAGTGATGGGCAAAATAAGTTGCTTTTGATTATATCTTCTGTACTATACTGTAAAGCAAATTATAATATACAGGGTAGGGCAAAAGTGCATTTAGAGTTGTAAGTGCATGAAATACAGTTTCTTCTTATATTATTATTAATTATTGTATTATTTTCCATATAAATCTACTTTTGCCCCACCCTGCATATTACATACACAGAGTTTTAAATCTTAATATATTGCTTTAACTTACATTTAAAGAAGTCGTTTTTTTAAATATAATTTTTCCTATAAATAAGAAAGTGAAAAAGTAAAAGTAAATGTTTGTTGCTTGATTCAATCAGGTCTTAGTTATGTTTTATTAACCCTGTTGATTTCCATTTATAAATTTTTTGATCTATTAGTGAAGGATCTCTATACATCTCGGTTGAAACTTGTTAGAATTCTAAAACACAGGAAGGAATATTTGTTTTTGTAATGTCATTTAGCTAACAATAGTTTTGATATTTCTAATAACAGTTATGCTAGAAAATATATTTAAGATCACCCCTGTAATCACTTAATCCAGCGGTTCTCAACCTGTGGGTTGCGACCCCTTTGGGGGTGGAATGACCCTTTCACAGGGGTCACCTAACACCATCAGAAAACACATATTTCTGATGGTGATTCATAACAGTAGCAAAATTACAGTTAGGAAGTAGCAACAAAAATAATTTTATCATTGGGGGTCACCACAACATGAGGAACTGTATTAAAGGGTCGCAGCATTAGGAAGATTGAGAACCACTGACTTAATATCAAGATTTAATGTAATGTTAAAGCAGCTTTCTAAAAATCAAACAATGACACTATACTTTATGAATTGTCTGCCACCACTATCTTTAGCAATTGCCTACCGTTATCATCTCTCTGTTATTTTTATTCACCTTTATTATAGCTCTCCAGATCATTACCTCCAAAAAAGAGAAGATAAAGGAATGAAAGAAATGCAGAAGAGGAAGACACAGACACACACACAACCAAAGTGGAGAAAAAATAGCTTGAAGTCAATTTGCAGATGAGAGAAACAATTCTTAAGTCTATTTCTTCAATTGTTTCCTTTAGACACAGTACTAGATAACGGGATACAGATATATGACTGCCATATTTTACTATAAAAATGGTCCTGCTTTACAATAAACATAACCATATTATTCACTTTTGTTTCCTTGAAAGTTGTGGGCATGTGATAACTAGACAGGTTTGGGGCTATCAAATAAGAAAAATATATAACCAGAACCATTATTATGTGTTTGGTTAACATAGGTATTATTGTCAAGACCTTAAAACTGTGTCCACATTTACACAAAGCCACAAAGGGATTCTAACAGATGTCATTTTAATCCTGAAGGATTTATGGCACTAACAGACAGAAAGCACATAAGTGATTTTAATAGAATGAAATAGTAAACAGATTAATGGAATCCAATCAAATAGCACAACAGTCTGTCCAGGAATAAACTAATAAATGAGGAATATTTAAATTAATTCTGAGGAAACGGGGCCATAAGAATACCCCATTTCAAGAACAAAGCTACTATAAAATAGAGCTCTTGTGTGACCCCTAGTGAGGGGCAAAGGTCACCCTCCTGGCTAAGGACTTCTTACTGAGCTGTAGGAAACCACAGTGAGTTGACAAGGCAGCCCCCCAAAACTGTAAACATCTTTAACCCAGGATAATTCACCATTAAGTTTATAAGTTTATGAGAAGTAAACACATATATAAGTATTTTTTTAAATTAAAGAATCTGTACATGTTTGGTATTTTAGCTGCTTATAATGTTTAAGAGAATAAGGTCAGTTAGAATAACAGATTAGCCTTGTGATTCCAAATTAAATAATGTTAATTAAGAAAATGAGATATTTTAAAGTGTGTAAAATAGCACTGAAACATGTAAGAGAACTTAAGTCTTAACATACTTATAAATTTTCATTCACTAGAAGATTTATTTAAGCACTTGGGAAGGTTTTTTTGGTCAGACAACTAAATATTTTAAAAATAGGCTTTAAATTATACAAATGTAGTTTTATAATATTTAAGGAATTTTAATGAACAGAGTTTGAAAATGGGATAATAGCCCAGCCGGTGTGGCTCAGTGAACTGAGCAAGGTCCCATGGGCTGAGAGGCCCCAGTGTGATTCTCAGTCAGGGCTCGCACTCAGGTTGCAGGCTGGATCCCCAGTAGGGGGCATGCAGGAGGCAGCCAATCAATGTTTCTCTCTCATATTGACATTTCTATCTCTCCCTTCCTCTCTCTCTAAAAATATCAATAAAAAGTCATTTAAAAAATGGGATAATACACGCAATCAAAAAGGCCCCTTCAACTTGACTTAAAATTTTTTTTTTTTTTTATCCTCACCTGAGGACTTTTTTCCATTTTTTGTTCAGGTAGAATGGGAGGGAGAGAGAGGAACAGAGAGAGAGAGATAAACATCGATGTGAAAGGAGAACACATCGAGTGGCTGCCACCCGCACAACCGACCAGGGCCGGGGACAAACTGCAGCCGAGGTACGCGCCCTTAGCGGGAACCGAACCTGGGTCTCTCAGGACCGCAGGCCGACGCTCTACCCGCTGAGCCAAACCAGCCAGGGCGACTTAAAATTTTCTACAAGTAGAATACAAAAACAAAATTGATCTTAACAGGTTAAAAACCAGGTTTTAAAATTTTTCATTAAGAATATTTATTTTTAAGTAATTTCCTATTAAGCTTTTATATGTATATACCTGGGAGACCTTTTTTCTTAATGTAAGAGAAAATCTTTGTAATACTGAATAGACAGAGTTTTCTTAGATATGATACTTAATGTGTATTCAATAGAAAAAATAAAGATAAATTGGGCTTCATCAAAATTAAAACCTCTGTTCTTTAAAATGAACTGTCAAAAGACTAAAAAGACAGCCTACAAATTAAATGAAATATTTTTGGATCACAAAACTGATAAAGGACTTGTGTCTAGAATATATAAAGAACTCTCCCAAACTCAATTATAGGGGGAAAAAAACCAACAATTTTTTTTAAATGGGCAAAAGACTTGAATAGATACTTCATCAAGGAAGATACAAATGGCAATAAGCACATGAAAAGATTCTCAACATCATTAGTCATCAAAGATATAAAAATGAAAATAATGAGACACACACAACTACATAACTATCAGAATAGTTACAATGAAAAAGACTGAAGTGTTGACAAGGATGTGGAGGACCCAAAACTCATACATTGCTAGTGGGAATGTAAAAAGTACTCCTTGGGTAACTGTTAAAGAGTTTCTTTAAAAGTTAAATATAAGCCTATAATGTGAGCTAGGCATTCCATTACATGATATTTTTCCAATACAAATTAAAAGCACATAACCATATAGACTTATACACAAATATTTATAGCAGCTTTATTTGTAACTAGGAGCAAGCAAATGTCTATCAACAAGAGAATGGATAAATAGATTTTAGTATATTCCCACAATGGGATACTAATCAATAAAAGGAATAAACTATTATTGATACATAGAAAATATGGATGTCAAAATAATTATGCTGAGTAAAGGAAGCTAGACAAAAGTATATTCTTTATAATTACATTTGTACAAAATTATAAAAATTGCAAACTGATTTACAGTTACAGAAAGCAGACCCGTTGTCTGAGGGCGGCACTGCCCGTGGAGAGGCATGTAAGCGTGATTACAAAGGGGCATGAGAAAATAAATGTTGGGAATGATGAATATGTTAATTACCTTGATTGTGATAATGGTTTCACAGTGCATACATATGTCAGAATTTATTAAATTGTACAATTTAAATATGTACAGTTATGTCAACTTTACTCCAATAACGCTGTTAAAAAGAGAAAACAAAAACTAAAACAGCCCAAAGCCAGAAAAGCATTCCTTTTGTTTGTCCCATGAACCTGTCTGGATTTTTATGGTCAGAAGAAACCAAACCCCAACTTCCGGTAATACATAGGTTTTGTTTGTTTGAATTGTTTTTTTAAATTTATTTTCTAAAGGTTAACTTCTCCCATTAAGAAACAATCTACAGCCCTGGCCGGTTTGGCTCGGCGGTCAGAGCGTCGGTCTGCGGTCCGGAGAGACCCGGGTTCGGTTCCCGCTCAAAGCATGTACCTCGGTTGCAGTTTGTCCCCGGCCCTGGTTGGGTCGTGTGGGTGGCGACCACTTGATGTGTCCCTTTCACGTCGATGTTTCTCTCTCTCTCTCTCTCCCTCCCACTCTATCTGAACAAAATATCAAAAAATGTCCTTGAGTGAGGACTAAAAAAAAGGAAACAATCTATAAAACTAAAGAAACCAAAATCTAAGGCTAAGGTCTAAGATCTTCACTCCTTAGACAGTCAAAGCATATCTAAGATGCCATATAACTTATGTTTATAAAGTTAGAATTTGTGGGTAGGTGACAGATCATTTTTTTAAAAATCCATTACTTAAGATAGCACTTTTTTGTTTTTCTCTCAATTTCTAATTTCCTAAAGCATTTAAATATAAGTGATAACTACAATAATTCCAAAACAATTTAAGTAATGTGAAGTTATTTCTACCTTCATTTTTTGATCCAGAATGATCAATACAAAGATAGGTGTTTACGAAGTAGAAATAATAAAAACACTATTAGAGCTCTAAAAGGCTAAAGCTTATCTCTCTAGTAAAATAGACTCATTAATATTTTTTTCCAGTAGGGGTAGGTATAGATCAGGTAGCAGAGAAAAAAACATTATTGCCTAATATAGTTAGGAAAGACTAAAAAAAATTTGGGATTTTAAGGAGAAAAAGAGAGAAAACCCAATGTTTTAATTGGATGTTGCTCAAGGTAGAAAACAGCATGTGTCTAAATATTTTTATTGAAGTTGGAGCAATGCATAATATTTGTCAACTTTTCCATTGTACTTTCCCAGTGAGAGAAAAGAAACTAAAACAAACACAAGTCTAAATTGCTTTTCTGGGTCTCTGGCTCATGTCAATTACTTATCTAAATAGAAATCATATATGCCTGCTCCCTGCTTTCAAAGGACAGTTTCAAAAAACCAGAAGAAAAATTCGGAATTTCTCAAACCCTCTCTGTATCATTTAAACTGAAGAATAAAGTAAAATTCCAAATTTCACATTTGTTATATTTCTTCTCACCGACTGAGTGGTACCAACAAAACAATGTAAGGGTAGAATTTTGGTTTTGAGAATTGTCTTTCTAGAACAACCCTTACTCTACACCCACTGACTTTGCTTAAAATCAGTTTTAGGAAACTTGCTTGTCTTCAAGTAATATAGACTTAAAATATCTCAGATTGGACAACCTTTAAAGGAAACAAATATGTATAAAGCACCAAAGACCAAGTAAAACTTTTCATATTTGTCCTTTATATTGTAGTAAACAAATTAGGGTAATAGATGGAATTCTGAGATTGCCCTCAAGATTCCTACCATGTTGCCTAAGTAGAAGAGCACATGGAAAGGACTCGAGGGTGGCCTCTAGGAGGGAACAGTGTACCCCAGCCAACAACCAGCAAGAAAATGATCCTACAACCACAAGGAACTGAATTCTACCAACAACCAATGAACTTGGTTGATTTCAGTCTGGTGAGATCCTTAAAAGGGTAACATACTAATCTGGACACAGATTCCTGAGCAAAATAAAAAAAAGTGTGAGATAATAAATGTGTGTTGTTTTAAACCAATAAATTAGGGGTAATTTGTCACACAGCAATAGAAAACTAGTACAGATTTTGGTACCTGAAAGTGGAATGCTGCTGTAACACTAACTAAAAACATAAAAGTGACTTTGGAATTAGAGAGCAAAAGCTGGAACAAAAAAACAAAATTTTTTTCTTTTATCCTCACCCGAGGACATTTTTGCATTTATCTTCAGATAGAGCAGGAGGGAGAGAGGGAGAAGGAGAGAGAGAGAAAGAGAGAGAAACATCGATGTGAGAGAGACACATCAAGTAGGTGCCACCCACACGACCCCAACCAGAGCTGGGGACAAACTGCAACTGAGGTACATGCCCTTAGTGGGAACCGAACCTGGGACTCTCTGGTCCAAGGGCCGGTGCTCGAACTACTGAGTCAAACCGGCCAGGGCTGGAAAAATATTTTTAAAATAATAATAGAGAAAGCCAAACTCTCCTTAAACCGATTTTTAATAGACATTTGAACTTTAATCTTGATGAAGATGGTGAGGGCTCAGAAGAAGTGAGGACATGTCATTAGACAGTGAAGGGGATCTTTGTTACGTAGTGGCAGAAAGCATGGTGACATTATGTCCTGTAGTTACATGGAAAACAAAACTTACAAGTGACAAAGCTGGATATATAGCTAAGGAGATTTCCAGGTAAAGTGTTAAAGGTGATACCTGAGAGCATACTCAAGCTGACAGTCAGCAAGAAAATGGGAACTTCAGACCTATGGCTGCAAGGAACTAAGTCCTGCCAACAACAAGTGAGCTTAGGAAAAGACTGAAAGGCTCAGATAAAATTTCTACTCTGGCAAACACCCTGATTTTTGCCTTCTACAACCCTAGCCTGAGGATTCAGTTAACATGTACCTGGACTTCTAACCCACAGGAACTATGAGATAATAAATTTGTGTGGTTTTAAGCTACTAACTTTGTGATAACTTGTTATATAGCAAGAGAAAACAGAGTCTAGATTTTGAAGAAAATACACCAAAGTAAAAAAATACACCAAAGTCTGTTACTCAAAATACTACCAAAGTAAACCCTCTTATTGAGGTGACTTTCATCATATTCTGTTTGGGATTTCATGTTAAATGGTCCACGAATATTGACCAAAACTCACTCCACAACAAAGGAAAGTAACTAACATAAGCAAGACAAACAGTTCCCACCATTTACGAGTTTCCGGCCACTTTTCTTATTCCCCACCATCTGGTATTCCCAAGATCAAGCAGTATTTCTGAAGTCATGATCTAACTGATAAGCAAGAAGCCAGCTATTATAGGTGTTAGAAGGCACAAGGCAACAAATGCAATCTACTCAGCAAATACTGGAAGTTGAATATTGAAGGTTAAAGCGTTTCTGTCTTCTCCTCTTACTCTTTCTTAAAAGTCTCCTAAATCTAAAATGTTTTGGGTAAATTTATATTGTGGTAAAAGAAAGTAGCAGATGTCATTCATATTAGTGTGAAACAAAATAAAACTCTGATTCCACAGAAAACAAATGAGAACAGTAAGCCCAAATAACTTCACAAGTGATAGATGAAGCATAATATATCTAGGCATACTTCAGTAATTGCAAGAATAGGTTCAACTTAATATTTGGAGACAAATTTCTACTCAAACTATTCTAGTCTGAAAATAATTTTACTGTTACCAATTTGCATGTTGAAATATTTTATTACACTTCAATTTTTTAAATATCTAATTTTGTATCTAAGCAGTTAGACAAGAGATATTAATATTGAATATTGTTCATTATGCCATTTTCATATTATTTCACATATCATTGTGATAACTAAATTAGATTGTTTGTAATTTAAATAATGATAACTTGCAAGAACTAATAAACTTACTCTCAAACCATGTGGTTTGGGCTACTCCCTTATTTTGTAGCAATCCAACTAACTCTATAAAGATGTGTTTCTCAAGGTATAGTTATTATACCTACAATTTTCATTTTAATTAATTACACAGCACTTCATACAACTGTCATAAATAAGAATGACTAATATGTAAAAATATTGGGGTCATTTTCACATGAGAAGGTAAAGGAGTTCTGGCTTATAGACAGACAATGACAAAGTCATTTTGATACTAATTCAAATTTAATATTACTGTATTATAGATAACAAAAACCAGAATAATGTACTCCTATACAACTGATTTGTCAAAATTACAAATTTCTGATTACATCACATTATCTTCTTTAACTATAATCAATGTCATTTAAATCAAAATTAATTTTTAGTCAAACAATATCCATCCATTCTCATAAAGTTAGTGTTCTTTATGGCCAGTTTCTAGAGGAGAACTCATCTGCCACCGACTTTACCTAATCACCTTAGAGCAGATTAGTCCTAAATCTATCTCCAGCCTTGAGATAGCCTTGCTTCAAAGTCTGGATTCTCAGTTTTAACTATATACCGTACATTTTTGCCTATGTAGATGCTGTCTTCTTATATCACATTCAAGAAATCTAATAAAACCCAGTGTTTTCCTCCTAATGAGCCTGTCTCACTGTTCTAAGTAGATTAATGGGACTGCTCCTCTGCAGACTCCAAGTCCCTCTTCCTTCATGCCCTCGCCCTTCCCCCTTAGCCTTGTCGCCAACAACTGTTGCTTATTCATTCTTAAGCTCTTCTAAAAGTAATCCTTCTTTCAAGTCTCGCTTTTTCTACCATCCATTTCCACCCTTATTTTGTATATATAAATATTTTTGAGTTTTTTAAATAGTAATTATTCTGCAAATATGCTTCCATGACTTGCTTCCTCCACTTCAAATTATATCATAAGATTCATCCATGTTCACTTGTGTGGCTTATTCACTTTCACTGTTGATTAGAATTCCATTGTAGGAACTTGGATTGTTTCTAGGTTTTTTTTTTGTTTGTTTGTTTTTGTAGTTAATAAAAATAATGTGGCTATGAATATTTTGGTACCTGTATGCATAAAATGAATAGAAATTCTTGATTATAAAGTATGCACATCTTGGCCCTGGCCAAGTAGTTCAGTTGGTTAGAGCATTGTCTCAGTATACCAAGGTTGCAGGTTCGATCCCAGGTTGGGGCACATACCAGAATCAATCAATGAATGCATAAATAAGTAGGACAACAAATCGATGTTTTTCTCTCTCCCTTCCTTTCTCTCTCTAAAAAAAGCAATACAATTTTTTAAAATAAAGTATGCATATCCTTAACATTTAGATAAAGCAAGTTGCTTTTCAAAGTGATTACACCCATTTACATTCTAACAAGTAGCATAAAAGACTTTGTCACATGAAATTGCAGTACTAGATATTCACAGTTTTTGATATCAAACTGGTGGGTATGAAATGGTATCACCTATAATTTTAATTTATATTTTTGTAATCACTAGTAAAGTTGAACATTAGGTTTCTGAATTTAGTTACTGTATTAGTTTACTAAGGTTACTATAACAAATCCCTCAGACTGGGTGGCTTAAACAATCATTTATTTTCTCGCAGTTCTGGAGGGTAGAAATCCAAAATCAAGATGTTGGCAGGGTTGATTTCTTCTGAGGTCTCCCTCCTCGACTTGTACGTGGCTGTCTGTTTCCTGTCTCCATGTGGTCTCACTCTGTCTATGTTGTCTGTGTCCTAACCTTTTCTTATAAGGACACCAATCATATTTGATTAGGGCCCACCCTGAAGCCAGTTTTAACTTAATTACCTCTTTAAAGGCCTTAACTTCAAATGTAGTCGCATTCTGAGGTACTAGGGATTATGAATTCAACATATGAATTTTGAGCATACACAATTTAGCCCATAACAGTTACCATTAGAACTATAACACACTTATGCTTTGGTTTCTTGATTTATCTACTGAGCTTTCATTAAAAAGAGTATAAAGCCTGGCCAGTGTGACTCAGTGGTTGAGTGTCGACCCATACACCAAGAGGTCGCTGGTTCGATTCCTGGTCTGGGCACATGCCCAGGTTGTGGGCCTGATCCCCCAGTTGGGGGCATGCAGGAGGTAGCCAATCGATGTTCTCTCTCATCGATGTTTCTGTCTCTCTCTCCCTCTCCCTTCCTCTCTCTCTGAAAATCAATAAAGAAAAAAAATGTTTTTAAGAGTATAAAGATTTTGTCATAAACAATCTGTCTTATATACAAATCTGTCTTGTACATTAGAATACAACAAAAACTACTTTTAATAACTGAATATTTGCTACTATTCAAAAGAAAAGTAAATGGTCATGACACTTAATTTTCCTAGCCATGTATCTCTTAGTACCTTACTCTTAAAAATACTAGGATCGACAATTATGATTCAGAAAAATATTCAACTTTCTAACATTCTCCTCTAACTCCCACTGCTCTTCCTTCTTGGCAGGCTTTGTCTTCCACCATAAAGGCTGGAAATTCCAGATATTTATAACTCCAGTCTCACTGCAGTTAGGATGTCGGCAACAACCCAACCTGGCTAATGGCACTGAGACAGATTCTAGTGAGAGACAACCAGGAAAGATTTTCCTTCCTAATAAAAAGATACGTGAAATGTTTTTAATCTCTGTCTACCTATGCAGAAAAGAATCAACAGTCAGACTGCTGGAAAGGTTGGCCATTGGCTGGAGTCTGGGAACTCAGATTTCAGGAGGATTCCCATTAGTCTCAGAACTCATAAGAGTGTCTCACTGTATCTAAACTGTTTGTGCACACAGTGTGGTTTATTTTTATTTTTTTATCCTCACCCGAGGACATTCTATCTATTTTTTGTTCAGATAGAGTGTGGGAGGGAGAGAGAGAGAGAGAAACATCAGCGTGAAAGGGACACGTCGAGGGGTTGCCACCCACACGACCCAACCAGGGCCGGGGACAAACTGCAACCGAGTTACGTGCCCTTAGCGGGAACTGAACCCGGGTCTCTCAGGACCGCAGGCCGACGCTCTAACCGCTGAGCCAAACCGGCCAGGGCCACAGTGTGGTTTATAATGAACATCTGCTTTTCTGCCGAGAGTCTGGAATTTTGGTACAGGTTAGTCTGTTACCCACATGATCAACCCCCACTAAAAACCTTGAGCACTGAGTCTCTAATGAGCTTCCCTGATAAATAACATTTCACACGTGTTGTAACAACTCATTGCTGAGAGGATTAAGCACCTATACGAATTTACAGGGACTCGAAAGTTTGCATGGACTCGAAAGTTTGCACCTGGTTTCTGCCAGGATTCGCCCCACAGCCTTTTTCCCTTTATTGATTTTGTTTTGCACCCTTTTGTTATTATAGCTCTACTGTGCTGAGTCCTGTGTGTCCTCCTAGCAAATCATGGAACATCTTGGGATCCCCGAAACACTGGCCCAGTGGGCTATATGTGGGTATCTGGAACTGTGGCAGCCATATTTCTTGCAAGCACTAGAAGATAAGCTTTAAAGATTCAAGATAAGATTCAGAAGAACACTCGGGGAAAAAAGTAAGCAAGATAAAACTAGACACCTTATTAAATGTACGACTGAGCCACTGAACAAACCTTCCAACCTCCTACCTCTACACTTACGTTCAACATTTAAAAATAAGATTATTTTAGCAGTTGCAAAGAGAAAAATCTTTAGAAGGACTTCTCCGAGGGTTATAAAAAACTGATTATGGAACAGTAAAATAGAGTTACCTGAAGACTTTATTCTTGGGGATTTTAACATTTTATATTAATTTCTCCAGAAAAGCAAAAATAAAAGAACAGAAGATTTTTCACTTCTTAACATCTCTTTATATAGTAATATCTAAGGTTGGAGAGTGCCTATATTTTAGTAAGTTATTCAAAGAGTTGTCCGTTTCATCTGTTATTGAATTTGTTGGCATAAAATTATTTTAGTTCTGGCCGGTTTGGCTCAGCGGTTAGAGCATCAGCCCTTGGACCAAAGAGCTGTGGGTTTGATAACCGATCAAGGATACGTACTATGGTTGCAGGCCCGGGTTGGGGTCCTGTAGGAGGCAACCAATTAATATATCTCACATTGATGTTTCTCTCTCTTTCCCTCCCACTCTATCTGAAAGAATCAATAAAAAAAATATCTTCAGTTAAGGATTTTTAAAAATTATTTAAAAGAAATGTTAATGTTTGATTTTTTAGAGAGACAAGGGAGAGGGAGGGAGAAACACTGATTGGCTGTCCCCTGCACGCACCCCGACCAGCAACCTGGATATGTGACCTGACTGGGAATTGAACCTGCGACTTTCTGGTGCATGAAATGACATTCAACCAACTGAGCCACACTGGCCAGGGAAAGCATAATATCATAGTAATTGTCCTTTATTATTCTTTTTATAAGTGCAGAATCTATAGTGATGTCACCTTTCTCATTCCCGATATTGGTAATTAGTGTCTTCTCTTTTTCCTGATCAGTCTTGCTAGAGGTTTATACATTTAATTGCTCCTCTCAAAAAATCAGCTTATGGTTTCATTAATTTTCTTTTTCCTTTTTTTGTTCTTCCCCATTTTCTATTTCACTTGTCCTCTGATCTTTATTCTATCATTTCTTCCTACTTACTTTTCTACTGCTTTCTACTTTGATCTTTTTCTAGGTGAAAGCTGAGGTCATTGGTTTGAGACATTTAGTGCTATAAGATTTCCCCTAAGTCTTGCTTTTGGAGCTTGCATCCCACACATTGATATATCGTGTTTTCATCTGTATCCCAAACAATATACTTTCTCACCTCCTCTTTGAGCCATGTGTTATTTAGTTTTCAAATATTTGAGGGTTTCCCAGAGATGCTTTGTATGACTTGAATAAATTTAAATGCATCAAAATTTGTTTTATGGCCCAGAAAATGGACTATCTTGGTGAATATTCTGTGTGCACCAGAAAAGAAAGTGCATTCTGCTGTTGTTGGATGGAGTGTTCTATAAATGTTAGATCAAGTTAGTTGATTGTGTTGTTAAAGTCTTCTATAACATATTGACTTTCTTCTTCTGTCAACTATTTAGAGAGATATATTAAAATTTCTAACTACATTTGTGGATTTAAAAAAGTCTCCTTATAGCTATTTTTTTCTTTGTGCATTTTGAAGCTCTATTATAGGGGAATAAATATTTAGAATTATTACATTTCATGATGAATTGACCCTGTTGTCATTATGAAATATTTTTTCACCCTGGCAATATTCTTTGTCCTGAGATCTGTTTTGTCTGATACTAACACAGACAGTCGTTTTTTTTTTTTTTTAGATTAGTGTTAACATGGTATATGGTTTCCATCCTTTTACTTTTAATAAACCAAGATTGCATATAGTTGAGTTTTGATTATTTTTAATCTAATCTGACAAGTTCTGCCATTTTTGTTTAATGTCAATTGTCTTAAAATATTTTATTGTGGCCAAATTGGAGTGGCTCAGTGGACTGAGCATCATCCCATGGACTAAAAGGTCCTGGTTTGATTCCCGGTCAGGGCACATGCCCAGGGTTGTGGGCTCAATCCCCAGTAGGGGGCGTATAGGAGGCAGCCGATCAGTGTTTCTCTCTCACATTGATGTTTGGTGTTGGTTTTAAATATTTTTTCTTTATTGATTCTAGAGAGAGAGAAAGGGAAAGGGAGAGATAGAAACATCAATGAGAGAGAACATCAATTGGCCACCTCCTGCATGCCCCGCCCGGAGATTGGGCCCACAACCTGGGCATGTGCCCTGACTGAGAATTGAACCAGCAACCTCTTGGTGCATGGGTTGACACTCAACCGTACTACCAATCTTTACCCACAGGTATTTTTTAAATCATCCCCATGTTTTTTAAACATCAGTAGTAGTAGTAGTAGTAGCAGTAGTAATAGTATAGGTCAGATAACCCAAACATAACTTTTGTATGTAAAGTCATAAAATGTTAACAACTGTTATTATAAATGAAAGAGAAAAATTGTTAAATCATTTAGGTCTATAGTCCAACCAACTGGTGAGAGACCTGGCTGAGATGATGTAAGGGCTGGCTCCCTGGATAAGGGTTCACCACCTCCCTGGAACACATGAGAATATATTTTTCCCTATTTCATACCTGCAGAAGGCACATTCTGAACTGTGTTAAGTTAGAAGAGGAGACCTGGACTTTTGGCTCCCACATCTATGTACATTTTGAATTAAAAAAAATTACAGTTAAAAGTGCCAACTTGAGTGGCTTTGACCATCCAATTGGAAACAATATATGATACATGTGTGAGGAATTGATGACATCTGCCAACTCTTCTTTATTTCTTCCTTCTTGACTCTTTGCTTGATCCTCTTTGACTGTACCTATTCCATACTATTTCCTCTTTCCTTGATGGCAATGTAGAAGAATGGTCAAGTACCTAAGTTTTCATGTCAGACAGAATGAGTTTAGACCCAGCCCAACCATTTAATAGTTGTGTAATCTTATATTAGTTATTTCACCTTTCTATAGCTTATTTTCTTCCTTTGCAATAGAAAAATAATGATACTTAATCATAGGGTTGTTAGATGGATTAAATGAAATGATATAGGTGAAACTTCTTGCCCATAATAGTGGTCAAAATGTTGATCATTATTATTTCATTACTGCATTTTGAGATTCTTGTAAAGTGGGCCTATTAATCTACTTTTCTCAGCCTTTTATCAATTCCCTTTTAAAGGCATTTAAATAAGAAAAATATCATATATGTTTACCAATGTAGTTAGCGTTTCCAGTATTCTTCATTTTGTTGGGTAGGTCCATTTGGCATCATTTTTCTTTTGCCTTAAGGACTTCAACACTTCTAGCATTTCAGGTCTCCTAGTGATGAATTCTTTCAGCTATTTTATCTCTGAAAGTCTTCATTTCACTCGTTTTTAACATGTTTTCAGTGGGCAGAGAATTCTAGGTTGACGGTTTCAGTACTTTAAAGATGCTGCTATGGCTCTGGCTGGTTTGGCTCAGCAGTTAGAGCATCAGCCCATGGACCAAAGAATCATGGGTTTGATTCTAGTCAAGGGCTCGTACCTTGGTTGCAGATCAGTCTCTGGCCCTGGTTGGGGTTGTGTGGGGCATGGCCAGTCAACGTGTCTCTTTCACATTGATGTCTCTCTCTCTCTCTCTCTCCCTCCCTCCCACTCTGTCTGAAGATATATGGGAAAATATCCTCAGGTGAGAATTTAAAAAATAAATAAAGATGTTGCTGCAATGTTTTCTTGTTTGCATTGTTTCTGACAAGAAATATACAGTCATCCTGATCTTTGTTCCTCTTCTCATGGTATCTTTTATTCTTTAACTGTCTTTAAGGCTTTCTTTTTATTACAGGTTTTGAACAATGCCTTGGTGAAATTTTCTTCACATTTTTATGCTTGGGGTTCACTGAATCTGTGGGTTTGTAGTTTTCATCAAATTTGGAAAAGTTTCAGCCATTATTCATTCAAATATTTTTTCCATCATGCCTTCTTTCTCCTCTCCTCTAGCAACTCAAATGTCATGTATATTAGGCACCTGAAGTTATCCCAAAATTCATGGATGTACTGTTTATTTTTTTTAATTATTTTTGTTTAATTTTGAATAATTTATGTTCGTTTATCTTCAAGTTCACTAACCTGTTCTTCTGTAGTGGCTAATCTGATATTAATTCCATCCAGTGTAATTTTCATCTCAGGCATTAAAATTTTCATCTTTAGAAGTTCAACATGGTCCTATTTAACTTTTGAAGATTTGGAAAACAGTTATAAGAATAATTTTAATATTCTTATCTGCTAATTTTAATTGTGTAGTTATTAGTCAGTTTAACTGATTTATCACTATAAGTAATATTTTCCTGCTTCTTTGCATACCCGGAAATTTTTGACTGAATGCCATATATTGTGAATTTTGTCTTGTTGATGCTTATGTCTAATTCTCACCTGAGGATATGTTTTATTATTATTATTGATTTTAGACATAGAGGAAGGGAGAGAGGAAGAGAGAGAGAAACATCAATATGAGAGAAAAACATCAATCAGTGGCCTCCCTTATGCACCCAAACTGGGGATTGAGCCTGCAACCTGGGCATGATGCTCCAACCAACCAATCCACACCAGCCAGGGATGGATGCTTATGTTTATATGTTTATAAATATTCTTGAGTTTTGCTTGTGGATGAAATTAATTATATGAAAACTTGGAAGTTTGATCCTTTTGTGTCAGCTTTTAAGATTTGTTAGACTGGTCCAGGACAATGCTCAGTGTAAGGCTAATTATTTCTTACTACTGGGGAAAATTCTTCTGTGTACTCTACCTAGTGCCTCATGAATTTTGAGGATTTCCAGTGTGGTCTGTGGAAACAGGCACTATCCCTAGCCCTGCATACACAAGTACTGTTCCCTCTAATCCAGCTCAAAAAGTTTCCTCACATGTAGGTGCTATTGAGTTCTCAGCTCAATACTCAAAGGAGACCTCTATAAATCTCCAGGGCTCTCTCTGTATGCATTTCTGACCTCTCCAATAATGGGTCCTATTAACCCTAGCTGCCTGTGTCTCTCAAGACTTTAAAGCACCATCTCCTAAATTCAGAAAGTCTACCATTCTTCACCTGGTTTCCAATACTTTGCATGCAACACAGTCTAGGAAGTCTCTTCAATTTAGTAAGCTGGGCAATCATGAGGCTCACTTTGTTTCCGTCTCTGAGAGATATCACTCTTTCATTGCCTGATCTCCACGGTCTTGAAAATTGCTGCTTCACATGTTTTATCCATTTATTAGTTGTTGTGGGCAAGAGGGCAAATCTTGTCTCCATTACTTCAACTTGGCTAGAAGTAGAAGTTTTACTCGCTTATTTTGTTTATTTTTTCTGTACTGAACCACTGTAAATGGCATCTCCTTCAATCATCCCTGATGGATTAGGGTCAAATCTTATATGGCTATGAGGCTGCCCCTCAAGATTGTTTCTGTGTGAGTCTTTTCACTAACCATCTTAAAGGCAGTCATTCTTCTGTTTAAAAAGCACATTTGAAAGCACAGTATTAAGGCTAAGGAATTTTAATGCCATGGGGAAGAATGTCTTAAAGTTTGTGCAGCTTAGTAAGTCACAAAATGATTTTCATTCTATGGAGTTTCTATAAGAAAGATTTCTCTTTTAAAATTCTTGTAAATGAAAAGAACATTTATGGGAGGAGCAGGGAGATACTAAATGTGGAGGCAGGAAAAGAAAGAATGGCAGATCTTGAGAAAGGGGTTTAAGAATAAAACTTTTCTAAGAAAACTCATGAAAGTCAAGTCTGAGACATTTACATACAAGATACTGTCTCTATATATTTTGTTCTTTCCTTTCTTCCTACACAAAAATTCAGTGTTTACCCAACTAATATGCTAACGTGAAGTATTAAAGCACACAACTGCAAGCATTATCGTTATTATCCCTTAATAAATGTCAAAACAAAATATGGCAAGTTCATGCAAGTGTAAGGTAATTAAGATAATCTAGGGCACAGGTAGCATACTGGTGGCCCATGGGCTTTATTTGGCCTTCAGTCATGTTGTATTTGGCCTATAGAGTGATGGTCCACATCATATTTTACAAAAATATGAATTTGTGACTAATATTTATAAATTAGACTTCACAAATTGGAGAGATTTCATATAAAAAATATTGAATAAAAAGGAGATATAACAGTGTTCAAAGTAGGCAGCAGGGTCTGAGCCTGTCAGTTTACTACAGTGACTATTATTCATTATTGTCATCCTCCCTCCTCAACTATCTCTGGCCCTACTTGCCCTTACAGTATGTTTAGGCAAGTGACACCTGATCAACAGTACTAGCCCACTTACAGAACAAATGTATAAAGTCATGACCAAAATATCCATTATTTTTTAAAGGGAAGACAGAATTTCTAGAAAGATACATTGAAAAGAGTACTTAGCCCTGGCCTGTTGGGCTCAGTGGTTAGAGCATCGGCCCACAGACTAATGAATCACAGGTTCATTCTGGTCAAGGGCAGGTACCTCAGTTGTGGTTTGTCCCTGGCCCTGGTCAGGGTCATGTGGGAGGCAACCAGTCAGTTTGGCTCTATCACATTAATGTTTCTCTCTCTCTCTCCCTCCCTCCTTTCCTCCCCCTACTTGATAAAAAAAAAAAAAAAAAAAAGAAAGAAAAAAGAAAAGAAGAGAGAAGAGTACGTATATTCTACTAATTATAGGAAAGCTGTATTGGAGGCACTTTTTCAATCCTCACCTGAGGATATTTTTTTCATTTATTTTTAGAGCGAGTGGAAGGACGGGAGGGAGGGAGGGAGGGAGGGAGGGAGAGAGAGAAATAACCACATGAGAGAGACACATCGATTGGTTGCCTGCCATATGCACCGGGGATCCAACCTGCAACCCAGGTATGTGCCCTTGACCAGGAATCAAACCCAAGACCCTAAACACTGTTCCACACTGCCCAGGGCTCTGGGACACATTTTTTTCTTTTTAATCCTCACCCAAGGACATTTTTTTTTTTTTCATTTTTTGTTCAGATAGAGTGGAAGGGACACAGAGGAAGAGAGAGAAACATCGATGTGAAAGGGACACATCGAGTGGCTGCCATGCGCACGACCAACCAGGGCTGAGGACAAACTGCAACCGAGGTACATGTCCTTAGAGGGAACCGAACCCAGGTCTCTCTGGACCTCAGGCCGACGCTGTAATTGCTGAGCCAAACCGGCCAGGGCTCTGGGGCACATTTTTAACTATAGATTCCTGGGGGTTTAGGAAGTATCTCAAAATGCTTATTGTTTAACAAATTCATAGGTAATTTGGACATAACTCACTTTGGAAAGCACAATGTACCCTACTTTTTGCCTACATTTAAGAAGATACACATAAAAGAAAGCACAATTTGACAGAGTTAAAACACAATGTTATTAGAAAATCATGCTCTGGTATCCTTTTCCTCCCAATGCACTCTATTTAAGCAGGAAAAAAAACCCTGAACTTCAGGTACACACTAAGACTAATACACACTGTATTAGTCTTTAGTATTCATCCTTAAGCCAAGGAAAGAAAATTAGAAGAGCAAACATGTTTTTTTAAAAAAGCAATACATCAAATTTCTATACACCAATAATGTCTACATACTGAGGTTTCTTTGCAACCCAGTACTCTATAAAACAGAAAAACTGAAATACATCTAAGTACCCCTTCCAACTGTAAAATGATCCAACTTCAACTATACCCAATATTTGTCAGCTTTAGTGAAAAGAAAATTTCCAACTTCACAAACAAAACAGTGTAAGACATCCCTGTTTGCTTTTATTACTAACAGATTTTTAGTTGCTAATAAAAGAATGGAAATTAACAGGTCAAAAGTGTCAGAAATGTCTAATGAGCTAATTTAAGGGGGGTAAGAAACATTAAAATGTACTCCATTATATAAAAAAGACTATATAAATATTTTTCAAAAGCAAAGAACTTTCTGCATACTAAAAGTGGATGTAAAGTTTTACATCAGCTTGACCTATCACTCATTAATGTTTCCTCCTGGCTTTGGTAATATTACTGAAAATATAGACTACAGAAGAGCACCCCAGGGAGGGGGCCTGGAAGCAGGGCTAGAAAGATGGCTTACTCTTCAATCTTTATACTTTTTAATCTTGTACAATACACATTTTATCTATTCTAAAAAAACAAACAAACAAAAAAAACAACTTAAAAATAAGAAAACAAACTTTACCTGCTATAATAATTAAAGTCTGCACAACTCATTCCCATCTGAGAGTAACAAAACTGGTTACCTAATAAAAGAACTGCTTGATCACCTAAACTCTCTGCATGAGGCTGCAACTCTTTTTTTTTTAAGATTTTTTTTTATTAACTAATTTATTTTTGTTACAGATGTTTCTTTTCCCCCACTGATTCCCCCCTCCCTCTCCCTCCCCACCCCATCCCCAGCTTTGTTGTCCATGTCCATTGTTCATGCATACATGCATATAAGTTCTGTGATTTATCTCTTCCCCACCACCCCCTTTTCTGGGGATTGTGAGTCTGTACCCCACTTCCACATCTCTGGGACTACCCCATTCCTCAGACTGTTATGTTCATTATATTCCACAAATAAGTGAGATCATATGATAATTGTCTTTCTCTGTATGGCTTGTTTCGCTTAGGATACTTTCCAGGTCCCTCCACGTCGTCTCAAAGGATAAAAGATCTTTCTTTCTTACAGCTGCATAGTACTCCATTGTGTATAGGTACCACAGCTTTTTTATCCATTTGTCTACTGATGGACATTTGGGCTGTTTCCAGATCTTAGCTATTGTAAATAGTGCTGCTACAAACATGGGGGTACATATATTCTTTCTGATTGGTGTTTGAGACTGCAACTCTTAAGTGGGGATAAAAAAAGGAACTGAAGAATGTTAAGGAAAAGGATTAATAGTGATTTTAGTTTTATGACTCAAAGAATTTTAGGATACAAATTCCACTTCTCCAAATACAAGCAAATGTCAATCAATTATATTGCAAATGAATTTTTATTTTTTATTTTTTTTATTGTTTAAAGTATTACAGATATCTCCTTTCTTTCCACAATGACCCCTTCCTTCCCGCTCCCACCCGCAAATGAATTTTAAAACCATACGATAAAATTTAGACACTTTTGTAGTTCCCCTATCAGACACTTTTTATACCACCACGTACAAAGCATCCAAGCCTACTAAAAGAGTTGATTCAAAGGAGAAAAACATAAACTTTATTAGCAGTTACCAACAGTTTGGGGTTCTGTAAACAACATCTGTCAACCAAACCAAAGGATTTTTTTAATGTACTAAAAATGGAATGGAGAGTTGGTCATAAGTATTCATTTTTAAAAATGTTTCTTGTTGAAAATATTACAGATGTCCCTCTTTTTTCCCCCATTAGCCCCCTCCTCCCTGCTCTGACCACCTTCCTGCTTTCCCCAAACTATTGTCTGTGTGCATTGGTTATGCATATAGACATATAAGCTCTTTGGTTTATCTCTTCCCAATCCCCACCCCCCTTCCCTCTGAGGTTTGTCAGTCGGTTCCCTACTTGCATGTCTCTGGATCTATTTTGATTGACAGCTTATTCTGTTCATGATATTCCATAAATAAGTGAGATCATGTGGTACTTATCTTTATCTGGGTGGCTTATTTTGCTTAGCAAAATACTCTCCAGGTCCCTCCATGTGGTCTCAAAAGTTCAGAGACCTTTCTTTCTTATAGCTGCATAGCATCCCATTGTGTAAATGTACCACAGCTTTTTTATCCACTCATCTACTGATGGACATTTGGGTTATTTCCAGATTTTAGCAAATGTAAATAGCACTGGTGTGAACACGGGGGTGCATATATCCTTTCTGGTTGGTGTTTCAGACTTCTTATGATATATTCCTAGAAGCGGATTCACTGGGTCAAATGGCAGTTCCATTTCTAATGTGTTGAGGAAACACCACATTGTTTCCCACAGTGGCTGTACCAGTCTGCATTCCCATCAACAATGTGCTAGAGTCCCCTTTTCTACACACTCTCGTCAGCACTTGTTGTTTGAAGATTTGTTGATGGCAGCCATTCTGGCAGGTGTGAGGTTTTCTGAGAGCAAGTCTTTTACCTCCTTGGTTAACTTTATTCCTAGGCATTTTAATTTTTCTATTGCAATGGTAAATGGAATTGTATTTTTAGTTTCCCCTTCAGAGTGTTCATTATTGGTATATAAGAATATCATTGATTTCTGGATGATAATTTTGTATCCTATTACTCTGCTTAATTCATTTATTAAATCTAGTAGATTTTTTGATGTAGTCTTTAAGGTTTTCTATGTACAGTATCATGTTATCTGCAAATACTGACAGTTCTACTTCCTCTCTTCCAATTTGCATGCCTTTTATTTTTTTTCTTCTTGTCTAATCACTATGGCTAAGACTTCCAGTACTATGTTGAACAAAAGTGAAAAAAGTGGTCATCCCTGTCTTGATCCTATTCTTATGGAAAATGCTTTTAGGTTTTGCCCATTGAGTATGATATTGGCTGTAGGTTTTGCATATATGGCTTTTATTATGTTGAGATATGATGCCTCTATTCCCACTTTGCTGAGCGTTTTTATCAGAAACGGGTGCTGGATTTTGTCAAATGCTTTTTCAGAATCTACTGATATGATAACATGATTTTTTTTTTAATCTTTATTGTTGAATGCATTACAGATGTCCCTCATTTTCCCCCATTGACCCCCTCCTCCCCACTCCCGCCCCCCTCCCACCTTTTCCCACACTATTATCTGTGTCCATTGGTTATGCATATAAGTTCTTTGCTTTATTTCTTCCCATCCCCCAACCTCCTTCCCTTTGAGGTTTGTCAGTCTAGCAATGAATTTGTACTTCTTAATCTCTTCACCTTTTTCACCCATATCCCCAACCCCCCTCCCATCTGGCAACCAACAAAATGTTCTCTGTATCTACGAGAATGTTTCTGTTCTGCCTGTTCATTTTGTTTGTAGATTCCGTTGTCAATACATATGTATTCGTTGTCATTTTGTTTGTTCATATATTTTATCTTTTTCTTCAAAAAGACCCTTCATCATTTCATATAATAACGGTTTGGTGGTGATAACTCCTTTAACTTTTTCTTGTCTGGGAAAGAATTTATATGGCCATCGAATCTAAATGAGAGCTTTGCAGGATAGAGTAATCTTAGTTGTAGGTTCTTGCTCTTCATCACTCTGAATATTTCTTGCCACTCTCTTCTGGCCTGCAAAGTTTCTTTTGAGAAATCAGCTGACAGTCTTATGGGAACTCCCTTGTAGGTAACTAGCTGCCTTTCTCTTGCTGCTTTTAAGATTCTCTTTGTCTTGAACCTTTTGCATTTTGATGATGATGTGTCTTGGTGTGGGCCTCTTGGGGTTCATCTTGTTTGGGACTCTCTGTGCTTCCTGGACTTGTATGTCAGTTTCCTTCACCAAGTTAGGAAAGTTTTCTGCCATTATTGTTTCAAACAGGTTTTCAATTTCTTGTTCTTGCTCTTCTCCTTCTGGCACCCCCAAGATGTGAATGTTGGCATGTTTGAAGTTGTCCCAGAGGCTCCTTACACTATCCTCATTGTTTTAAATTCTTTTTTCTTTTTGCTATTCTGATTGGGCGTATTTTGCTTCCTTTTATTCCAAATTGATGGTTTGCTTCTTGGCTTTACCTACTCCACTATTGAATCTGTGTAAATTATTCTTTATTTCAGTTAATGCCTTCTCATTTCTGACTGTGCATCCTTCATTTCTGACTGGTCCTTTTTTATGCTCTTGAGGCCCTCACTAAGTTTGCTGAGGTTCTCACTAAGTTCATTGAGCATCCTTATAAGCAGTATTTTGAACTCAGCATCTATTAGGTTGCTTATCTCCATTTCGCTTAGTTCTTTTCCTGGGGTTTTGTTCTGTTCTTTCATTTGGGACCTGTTTCTTTGTCTCCTCATTTTGGCTGCCTCCCTGTGTTTGTTTCTGTGTATTACTTAAGGAGAGTTATGGGGCTATCTGAGACCAGATGCTGCTCGTTTGAAAGAATTTAGGAAAACCTGAAGCAGGATCCAAGACAGGCCAATCCTATGGTGAAGCAAGTGGCAACAGCTTGGGTGGGCCTGAAAGTTGGGTGGGGTGGGGCCTCAGGGAGTCACCAGGGCGGGGCTACCAGTGTGAGCCAGGTTGCTGGAGTCCCAGATATGGTGGCTGTCTGCCGCCCCAGGGAAGGACTCACCAAAGAAACAAAGGCCTCTGACAACACTTCTGTCCAGGAGAAAGGCCCCTCTCCAGCCCTCGCTCTATTGCCAAACAGCTCAGTTCTTCCCTGCATGTCTCTGGCGCCCCTTGAGCTGCCTCCCCTCCAAGCTTAGAGGGAGAGAGTCCGACAAGTCCACGAGCGGGCCCCTTAAGGAGCTGCCTGGGGCTCCAGCCGCTTCAGCTTCCCTGAGCCTCAGTTCCCGCTGGTTTTTCCAGCCAGAAGTTATGGGGACTTTCCTCCTGGCACTGGAACCCTGAGCGGGGCACCTGGTGTGGGATGGGGACCCCTCAGTCCTCAGGGAGGACCTTCCCAGCCGAGGTGTCCTCCTGATTTTTATCCCCCACACGTGGGTGTGGAACCAGCCTGTCTGCCTCCGCCCCTCCTACCAGTCTGGATGTGGCTGCTGCTTTAATTCCGTAGTTGTAGGACTTCCATTCAGCTTGATTTCAGGTGGTTTTGAATGATAGTTGTTCTGTAGTTTAGTTGTAACGTTGGTGTGGTTGTGGGAGGATGCGATACCTCATTTACCTACGCCGCCATGTTGACCAGAAGTCGATAACATGATTTTTGTCTTCCATTTTGTTTATGTGATGTATCACATTTATTGATTTGCTAATAGTGTACCAGCCTTACATCCCTGGGATGAATCCCACTTGGTCGTGTTAAATAATATTTTAAAATATATTGCTGGCCCTGGCCAGTTTGGCTCAGCAGTTAGAGCACTGGCCTATGGACCAGAGTTCCGGGTGTGGTTCCCCCTCAGGGCACATACCTCAGCTGCAATTTGTCCTTGGCCCCGGGTTGGGGTTGTGTGGGTGGCAACCACTCGATGTGTCTCTCTTGTGTCGATGTTTCTCTTTCTCTTTTCCTCCCTCTCTCCCTCTCGTTCTTTCTGAAGATAAATGCAAAAATGTCCTCGAGTGAGGAAAATAAATAAATAAATAAATAAATAAAAATATATTGCTGGATCCGATTTGCTAATGTTTTGTTCAGAATTTTGGCATCTGTGTTCATCAGGGATACTGGCCTGTAATTTTCTTTCTTTGTAGTGTCGTTACCTAAAAATTAGGATTATTAGAAAAAGAGCTTGGAAGTCTTCCTTGCCCTTGAATTTTTTGGAAAAGTTTGAGAATAGCTATTCTGTAAATGCTTGATAAAACTCTCCATGTGAAGCCGTCTGGACCTGGGGTTTTGTTTGCTGGGAGTTTATTGATACAGCTTCAATTTCTTTAGTTATTAGACTGTTCATGTTTTCTGACTCTTCCCATTTCAGTTTTGGGAGACTGTGTGATTTTAGAAATTTGTCCATTTCACCTAGATTGTCCAATGTGTTGGCATATAATTGTTCATTGTATTTTCTAACAATCCTCTGTATTTATGTAGCATCAGTTGTTATTTCTGCTCTTTCGTTTCTGATTTTGATCATTTGGGCCTTATCTCTTTGTTTCTTGGTGAATCTGGCTAAATGTTCATCATTGTTTATCTTTTCAGAGAACAAGCTCTCGGTTTCATTGATCTTTTGAATTGTTTTTTTAGTCTCTATGTTATTTATTTCTGCTCTAACCTTTATTAATCTTTCCTTCTGCTTGTTCTGGGTTTTTCTTTTTGTTCACTTTCTAGTTCTTCAAGTTGTAGTGTTAGAGAGTCAATTAGAAATTTTTCTTGTTTCTTGAGATAAGCCTGTAATGCTATGAAATTCCCTCTCAGGGCTGCTTCTGTTGCATCCCATAGATTTTGTGTTGTTGTATGTTCATTTTCAGTGGTTTCCAGGAAGTTTTTAATTTCTTCCTTGATCTCCTTGGTAACCCATTTGTTGTTTAATAACATGGTATTTAGCCTCCACAGATTTGAATGTTTTTGAGTGTTTTTATTGTAATTAATTTCTAGTGTCATGCCACTGTGATCTGAGAAGATGCTTGATATGATTTCAATCTTCTTGAACTTATAGTGCTTGAACTTGTGTGCTAACATGTGGTCTGTCTTGGAGAATGTCCTATTTGCCCTTGAGAAAAATGTGTATTCTGCAGTAATTATCTGTGAATATCTATTAAATCCATCTGATCTAATGTATTGTTTGGGGCCTCTATTTCTTTGTTAATTTTTTGTCTAGAAGATCTATCCAGTGATGTCAGTGGGGTACTGAAGTCTCCCACTATGATTGTATTATTATTAATTTCTCCCTTGAAGTTCTCCATAAGTTTTTAAATATATTTTGGTGCTCCTATGTTGGGTGCATATATGTTTACCAAGGTTATATCCTTTTGTTGAATCACTCCTTTTAATATTATGTAGTGGCCTTCTTTGTCTCATTATGGCCTTCATTTTGAAGTCTATTTTAGCAGATATGAGTATTATTACCTCAGCTTTTATTTCATTTCCATTTGCTTAGAAAATTTTTTTCCATCCCTTCATTTTCAACCTGTGTAAGTCTTTTGTTTGAGGTGGGTGTCTTGTAGACAACATATATATGGGTCATGCTTTCTTATCCTCTCAGCTACTCTGTGTCTTTTGATTGGAACATTTAATCCATTTATATTTATTATTGATATGTACTTATTTATTGCCATTTTCATTTATTATGTCTGTTTCTTTCTCTATTTCTTCTGCTTATTATAGCAGTCCCTTTAGCATTTCTTGCAGTGCTTGTTTGGTGCTTATATATTCTCTGGCCTTTTTTTTTTTTTTTTGGTCTGAGAAGCTCTTTATTTCACCTTCTATTTTTAATAATAGCCTTGCTGGATAGAGCAGTCTTGGGTTCGGATGCTTGTTTTTCATTACCTTGAATACTTCATGCCATTTCCTTCTGGCCTGCAGTGTTTCTGTTGAGAAATCAGCTAACTGCGTTATGAGAGCTCCTTTGTAGGTAACCTGTAGCTTTTCTTTTACTGCCTTTAAGATTCTCTTTTTGTCTTTAACTTTTAGCATTTTAATTATGTTGTGTCTTGGTGTTGACCTCTTTGGGTTCTTCTTGCTTGGGGCTCTCTGTGCCTCCTAAACTGGTATGCCTTTTTCTTTCATCAAGTTAGAAAAGTTTTCTGCCACTATTTCTTCAAATAGATTCTCTAACCCTTGCTCACTTTCTTCTTCTAGTACTCCTAGGATGTCTTTGTTGTTATGTTTCATGTTGTCACACAGCTCTCTTAAACTGTCCTGTTTTTTAATTGATTTTTCTTTTTGGTTCTCTGATTGAGTAATTTTTTTTGAACCCTGTCTTCTAATTTGCTGATCTGATCCTTGGCTTCCTCTAATCTGCTGGTTGTTCCTTCTAATATGTTCTTTATTTCTGCTATGTCATTCTTGATTTCTGATTGGTCATTTTTCATTGGTTCCATATCTTTTCTCATGCTGTTAAACATTTTCATAATCATTAGTCTGAATTCTATATCTGATAATTTGCTTATTTCCATTTCATTTAGTCCTTCTTCTAGAGAATTCTCTTGTTCTTTCATTTGGGATTTGTTTCTTTGTTTCACCATTTTGTCTGTCTCAGCAGTTTGGAGACTGCCAAAAGTTCATAACTATTCTCAATGACCACACCGTCATAAGATCATTACGTATAACCCTGAACTAAAAGTTATAGATGATTTTCACAATTAAAATATTCAGTGTGCAGTGATTAAATACACAGGCTTTAGGACCAGATAGCATAACTAGATTGAAAATGTTGGCTCTCCCACTTAACTATCTATATTATTTGGGCAAATTACTCTCATTCGACCTACCTTAAGGCTGTTTTGGGAAACTGAAATTTTACTACAGCAAACAGTACATTTTATGAGTGTTTATTATCATTATTATTACTGAAATATCCTTGTGAAACAGTAACCTGGCCTTAAGTACAACTTCTAGTTTTTCTAAAGTGTTGGCTAAGATATTTGTTGCATTACAAGCAGTAAGGCTCTTTCGTATTTTAAAAAAATCTTCAGGTAAAATATCGTAACCTGTTTCTCAGCTCAACAGAACAGATTCTATATGTCATGAATTCTTCAATCTAATCCTTCTACCCTAATATATCCCTTATATATCACCATTTGGGGCATCTTTCTTTCCATTTAGCATTTTTAAAAATGAAAGTTTTCATAAAAATAAAGTAAAACAAAAACTATGGTTATAATCATGCTTTATTTACTAAATTTTATCTTTTCTCTATTTAATATATTTCTATGTTAGCCTGGCCAGTGTGGCTTAGTGGTTAAGCATTGACCCAATGATCAAGAAGTTGCTTGTTCTATTCCTGGTCAGGGCACATGCCCCGTTTGAGGGCTCAATCCCCATTGGGGGTGTGCAGGAGGCAGCCAATCAACGTGTCTCTCTCATCTATGTTTCTGTCTTTCTCTCTCCCTTCTTCCCTCTCTAAAAATCAAGAAAAACATAAAAAAATATACTTGCATGTTATAAAAAAAACTCTTATCAACCTAATTTTTGATCACTACAACATTCCATTGTAAGGACTTAGAATACTTTATTTATTTTTTAATCCTCACCTGAGGATATTATTACATTTATCTTCAGACAGAGTGGGCGGGAAAGAGAGAGAGAAACATCGACACGAGAGAGACACATCGATTGGTTGCTACCTGCATGACCCCAAGTGGGGCCATGGACTAACTGCAACCAAGGTATGTGCCCTTGGCCGGAATTGAACTTGGGACTCTCTGGTCCGCAGGCCGATGCTCTAACTGCTGAGCTAAACTGGCCAGGGCGGATTTAGAATACTTTAAACCAACCTCCTCTGTAAGCTATTTATGTTGTTTCCAATTTTATACCATTACAAATAATGCTGTGAAGAGCACTTAAATATTTTTTAAATATTTTCCGAAAGACGCTTTATTATATTTATTTAACAGTTTATAGTAAACTTGATGCTATGAAGACTACGGGTTAGTAGAGGGAAATCTTGGTGGAGGTGGCAAGGGAAGGCTGAAAATACACTACGTTTGCAAGAACAATTGTTCAAGAAGCTCATGACAATTCCAACATAGACTGTGGAGTTCTGTTTCTTATTTGCCATGTAAATTGAGGTACTATTTTGCTCCTCATTGTACTGCTCATTTCATTTATTTATTTATCTCCTCACCTGAGGACTTTTTTTTTTTTTTTTCATTTATCTTCAGATAGAGTGGGAGGGAGAGAGGGAGGAAGAGAGAGAAACAGTGATATGAGAGACACATCGACTGGTTGCCACCCACACGACCCTAACCGGGGCCGGGTACAAACTGCAACCAAGGTACGTGCCCTTAGTAGGAACCGAACCCAAGACTCTGATTCGCAGGCTAACACTCTAAATGCTGAGCCAAACTAGCCAGGGCATTGATACTGCTCATTTTAAAAGATACTATTCACATGAGAAGTTATGGTTAAGATAATTGACTTTGATGTCAGACAGACATGAATCCAAAATTCCTGCTTCACCACCAATACCTATGTGACTTAATGGTAACTCACTAAGGCTCAGTTTTGTCACCTATAATAAGAATAATAGTATCTTCTTACAGGACTGTTATAAAGATAAATAATATCCTACGAGTGTCAAATTCTTTTTTTTCTTTTTAGTGTTTGTATGGATTTTAGAGAGGAAGGAACAGGAAACGAGAGAGAGAAACTGCCTCCCACAAGCTCCCCACCAGGGATCCAGACCATGACGTGGACATGTGTCCTGACTGGGAATTGAGCCAGCAACCTCTGGGTGCACGGCAGGATGCCCCACCGAGCCATACTGGCAAGGGAAAGGCCATGTATATTTAAAAGTATGTTGTCTAAGTGAACTAGGAATAATTTATAAATTAGCTTAACATTATTTATTCTAGATTATTTCTCTTGGAAGTATGGAATATATAAACTAGCAAAAAGGAAAATTCACCAGCCACTATTATGTGCAATGGCAGTTAATTCTTTAATGATGTGGCTAAGACACTATTTTTAGAGGCCTACACTGAATTGTGCTGTTACTTAATAATCAAGTAGGTAACTTTAGGCAATCCACCATTATTTGTAGATAGCCAGCAGGTTTTGCAATATGCTGTTTCAAGAATTAAATGTTTTATCTGCAAATATAATGCTAACATCTAAGAAGAGGATAGAAAATTATTTTGTAGTCAAAGCAATTTGCAGAAAACATTCCCAATTAATTTAAAATTCTAAATCCTAGTGATAACAATCATAGTACTAAGTAAGTTTAAAGGCTACATAAGTAAAGTCACACTAGTGGTAAATAAAATACCCAACTACCATAACAGAATAATAAACACCAGGATGAGATTTTTATTTAAACACTTTTCCTGAATTTATAATTTAGATGGCTCATTTTAACTACAATCCTCAACCCCAGATTAAGTGAACCAAGCAGTAAATAATCCACATAGCAGTTTCAGTTGGACAAACATCACACACACTACTTAGAGACAAGATCTTTTGTCAGCTTGTTCTAACAAAGTGGCAGAGAGCAGCAGCAAATGAAAAATATCTTCAACTCAGTCAATAGTTGGCTTATTGAGCAAATTCAGAAGGTGCTGAATAAAATCACTTTCTACTTCATCCAATCCTCCCTGCCTCAGTGAGGTTTCTTCCTTACTGGAGGCCCCATATTTTACTTGACCATCACATATTACCAATAATCCCTATACCTTACTCTTCATTTTCTGCAGATCTGGATTTAGGCTGTCACTGTTCAAATTATTCAACTTCAAACTGATAAGACCTGGAAGTCCTTTATCAATCTCCCTTTACTTTCCCAACAGTGATGATTTCTAACCTTTACCTTGCCCCTCAAACTTCCAATTCTTCACCACTACCCAAATCATACTTAAAAGCAGATAATCTTGCCTCCTCCGACAGCACGTTCTGAAGATAACAACATTAAGTGTAAATTCTCTTACAAAACCTCGCTTTCATTTCTATCACTTGGCCCACATCTATCTTTGATGAATTCCCTTAAATCTTACAGAAAACTGTTGCTTTCCTCATGACTAAAGCTGGCAACCCTACCTAGGGCTCATTCTTTCACATCTAAACAGACTCTCACAAAAGGAGATTACTCTTTTATTATAATTTATTTTTATTTTTAAATATGTTTTTATTGATTTTTTAGAATGAGAGGAAGGGAAAGAGAGGTAGAAATATCCATGTGAGAAACATCGATCCACTGCCTCCTGCACACCCCCTACCGGGGATCGAGCCCACAACCTGGGCATGTGCCCTGACTGGGAATCAAACCAAAACCTCTCAGTCCATGGGACGACGCTCAATCCACTGAGCCACACTAGCAGGGCAAGGAGATTACTCCTTTTCACTCCTCTAACACTTTAAATCTCTTCATCTCACAGAATCTGTTCATCATCTTTAATCTTAGAAAACAATTTTTTTCTGACCTATTAAATCTCATCCATTTTGCAACCAAATACCATCCTATATTTTAATGTCCTTCCATTATTTCCCTTCCTTGCCAGTGTAGTAAAATAGTTTTTTGTTGTTAATTCTCACCTGAGGATATTTTTTCCCTTGATCTTCAGAGGCAGTGGAAGGAAGAGAGGGATTGGGGGAGAGACAGAGAAACATCTATGTGAGAGAGACACGATGATTGGTTGCTTCCTGCACATGTCTCAAACAGGACCAGGAATTGAACCTGCCACCCACGTATGTGCCCTTGACTGGGAATCAAACCGGAGACCCTTTGGTGCGCAGGCTGCCGCTCCAACCACTGAGCAACACTGGCCAGGGCTGGTTCTTTTGCTAGTAATAACGTTCAACTGATCACACTGTTCTGTTTCTTCTACTTTTCTTTCTGTGTTTTTTTTAATTGACTGATTTCAGAGAGAAAGGAAGGAGGAGAAAAACATGAGTTTGTTGTTCCACTTACCTATGTATTTATTGGTTTATTCTTGTATGTGCCCTGACTGGGGGTTGAACTCACAACCTTGGCATATCGGGACGATGCTCTAACCAACTGAGCTACCTGGCCAGAAACTTCTACTTTTCTTTAGTCATCTTTCTTTGGCTCCCTGTGGCATCTGGCACTATTGGTCACATAAGTCCTTGACAGATTCTCCTAACACGCTTTCTCTAGCATTATACTTTCCTATTTCTTTTACTCTGTACTCTTCCTTAAAAGTTTTATTGCACTTATTCACTGTTTTGAAATATAGAACAGTTTCCTATCTTTCTTATCTGTCTTGTTTTAACCTAGATTCAAAGTTTTTTGGTAAAAAGCATTTTCTTTTTATTTTCCAATATTTCTCAAAATACAGAAAATAATTCTGAACACAGAGAGGTCAGTCAAATACTGTAAGCTGTATAGTTAGTTTAGATAAGAAACAAAGGACATTCAAAACAAAAATAAATGTATATTACTTGTAAAACATTTCTAATTGTTGCTATTTTAACTATAGTCAAACAATCCTCTGGATAGTTTTTCTACCAATTTCTATATTTTTCCATAGTCAAGATGACATGGCAGATTTGCCCATTTTATTTCCTTTAAAATTTCAATCATTTTAGTCTTAAAATGGCATGTCTGTAGCTACCATGTCTAAAAAGATCTTACATATATAACAATGTAATAAAAGCAGTCAGTGAACGAATCAAAACAATGTATACTAGAGAAGTCAGTATACATTGGGGGATAAAGAGATAAACCATGCTATTGTCTCAGTATTATTAATCATATTTCTTAGGTAACTGTTTCCCCTAGTATAAACAGCTGAAGAAAGAAGTGAAAGGTAAAGAATTTTTATAAATGAAAATCAATGGACTGTGCCCAGTCATTTTATATGTGTAGTAAGTCAGGAATAAAGCTCACAAAAAACCATATGGTAGGTATTATTTCCATCTTAAAGATTAGACACAGAGAGATTAAATTACTTATCCAGAATGACTAATTACTAAAAGAGCTAAAATACAAACCAAAAACTCTCTAAATTCAAAATCTGCGTTCCTTCTATTACATTATACTTTCTAATTTATATTTGAAAGTAAATAAATAAATCATGATACTACCTAGATTTAGTTTTGACAAATGTTAACATTTAACAATGGATATAAATACATTAATTTTCTCTTGTTAAAGGTGAACAATAACTGAATTTAGTATGTAAATGGTAGACTGAACACTGATTTTTTTTCAATTGTACAAATGAGCCATATTATTTCAAGGAATTAAGTATCAAACAATGCAAAGAATAAAAGTACCAAATCTTAATGGCCATGAATCAGCCTCCACAGAAAGTGAATTCAGTTTCTTAAATATTCTCTACGTCAAGACACTGTAATCAGCATCATTTATGTGTTAGACACCAAGTGGGAAGTCAATAACAACCCCTCCCCCCAATCTATGCATATTACAACCAAATTCCACTAAACTGGAACCAAATGGAGATCAGATATTGAGAAGTCTGGAGAGAAAATAATTGGACCCCCAACATCTACTCTCTTCAATTAGTTTTGAGACAGCCAAGTGCCCAGCAAAGGCCATCGTAAGGAAGTGGAGAAGAACAATAAAAGATGTCTGGGTCGGTTCTGGAGTATTAAGCCTGGACTTCATGATATGTTAAAGGAAAATAAATCCCTACCTTCTTTTGGTCCATTGTTATGCTAGATCTCTTGTATTAGCAACCCAATGCAATTTCTAACTGTAAGAAGCAGAACAAATCATTGCAATGGTCTTGGACAGGGCACACACAGAGAATATTCAAGCAGCATTTTTCAAATCAGTGCTCCTATTATGAGACATGTTAAAAGACGTACTATGAATTCTGTAGTTAAAATGTCAAATAAATAACAAACGATATATACGATATCATCTTGGAGATTCAAAGGTATGTTAACATAGTAAAGGTTCGAAAGTATGCACAGTATCTGTCGGGAAATGTGCTACAAATACTTTCTAAAGAATTTGAGGTGATGACACACAACACTTACTCCCAGAGGCACAGCAACCTAAAATCCACAAATATTAAATAAGAGCTCTGTGTTTGTGAAATTGTGAACATGCACATATCAATATACTAGAATTTATAAGTCCAGGAGTGTTACCCTTCAAAATAGACACTTTGGGAGGATACATACCCATGTCCTCGAACATAATATTATCAAAAACATTTCTGGGACTATCTTTTATAATTATGTTTACAGCCACATTTTTATTTATTTTATTTTTATTTTTTATTGGTTCTAGAGAGAGGGGAAGGGGGAGGGAGAGAGAGATTGAAATATTGATGAGAGAGAACATCGATTGGCTGCTTCCTGCATGTCCCCCACTGGGGATTTAGCCCACAACCTGGGCATGTGCCCTGACCAGGAATCGAACCGGCAACCTCTTGGTGCATGGGTCAATGCTCAACCACTGAGCCACACTGGCTGGGCTATAGCCTTATTTTTAAAATCACTGCTTTTATTTTATAATCATTTTTCATTTTAATTCAAATTATACTCCTTAACCACTCACTCACCTTTCTAAAACATGAATACATTCTCTAATTGAATCAAACCCACTCTCAAAGAACAGATGTGCCACTAGAAAAGATATTCAAAACAACATGCCATATGCTCTAAAAGTAACTCCAAAACAGGAGATGTACTGTTCTTAAAATGAGTAGTTTGAAGAGGACATTTGTTTTCATGAAATGTGTGAAAATCAGGCACACATTACATATATCAAGGACCCAAATAATAAGTAGAAGAAATATGAAGCCCACAGAACAAAGCAAGGTCATAACTTTGAAACAAACAAACATAAAAAACCCTTTTTAGTTCATATATTACTTTTACCTAGTGTTTTTTTTTAACTTTGTAAATCAAATATATACCCAAAATTAAAAGCTAATATTTATCTAATACTTGGTTTGCACTAGGTACTACTCTAAGTGCTTTACATGTATTAACTCATTTGGTCCTTACAACAATCCCATAAAAGAAGTCTGGTAATTATCCTCCTTTTGCAGATGAAGAAAACAAAGCACAGGGAGGTTAAGAAACTTGCACAAGGTCAGAGAGTTGGTACGTCAGAGTCAGCAAATCAAAATCTAGGCGGCCTCACTCCAGAGTCTGTGCTCTAAACACCATGCTATACTGCCCTGGCCGGTTTGGCTCAGCGGTTACAGCGTCCGCCTGCGGTCCGGAGAGACCCGGGTTCGGTTCCCGCTAAGGGCATGTACCTCGGTTGCAGTTTGTCCCCGGCCCTGGTTGGTCGTGCGGGTGGCAGCCACTCGATGTGTCCCTTTCACATCGATGTTTCCCTCTCTCTCTGTTCCTCTCTCTCCCTCCCACTCTATCTGTACAAAAAAAAAAAAAGGAAAAAAAAATGTCCTCGGGTGAGGATAAAAATAAACACCATGCTATACTGATTCTCTAACTAATAGGAGAGGGCACATCATGCACAGCTGCATCTGAAAACAATTCATACCTATTCAGATAGTTCCCCCCTTTTCAGTAAAGTTTTACGAGTTCACATGTTATTTAATTTTCTCTTCACAACTGTTCTGTGCCAGTATATCCTGCCAATAGATCAATTTACTTGGCATGAACTCAGATGATTAAAGCTATGTGACCACAGACTATTTCATTTATGTGTTGTCTTGAAAATGTGTCCTCTCTGTGTGAATCACCATTGCCTAGTAAAGTACCTGTAAGAAAATAGGAATTCATGGTATATTTACAGAACACAGAACAATTAAAAAGGGAGCTGGGCATCAGAATGTGGATAGGTCAGTCCAGATTCAACACTACCAAAAAAAGTCAACTAACTGGTTTGGTTCACCAAAAGTGATTCGTTAGTATCCTTTCTTTGGGTGAACAATATTATCCATTTTTCAATTAAATCTCAGTATCTCAATACAATCTTAAAATCCCTTTGCAGTTTGGAATCTTGATGCACTAACATAAACTGAAAGATTCAGATAAAAATGTTAAGAACAGCTCAGTTTGGTCTTCAGTTACACAATGGGTGTGATATATTACGTGACCACATTAAAATATTTTCTTTCATTTGAAAGTTGAATGAAATCCCCATTAATTTAATAACAGAATAATATAGTCCAGAGGTTTTATTTCAACTATAAGAATTATGTAACTATAAACACTGGAGGATATGTTGACTTGAATTATAAGTGAAGTAACAGTATTGTTGGGTACTATATCCTATTTTTTATTCATTTCTATATACCTCAAAGTTCTGCCAGAATTTCAAAGTTCTGATTGAACTCAAATGAATGGTATATATCTACAATACAGTTTTATCTAGTTTTGATTTGATAATGGAAGATTCCTGAATTAAAGTTTCTATTATATTTATTTCTTTGTAATTATTAGGTTTTTGTTTTAACAAAACAGCCATTCCAGCTTTCAAGTGTAGCTTCAAAAATACATTTTAGCCTTGGTAAATTTTCACACAGCCCATAGAAAATTGAGATGTGTTACATTTGAACCACAGCCTCAAGCTCATTCCTTAAACTAAGCATAGACACTATCATCAGAATAAAATTAAAATAGATTGTGTAAAGAATGAAATCAATAAACATTATTATGTTCAAACAATTCCATGTAATTACATCTCAGCACAAATCAAGAACATGAAAGACAACGAAGAGGAAATAAATCTATCATTCAGAACCTTACAATAAGGAAAATTCCTGTACCAAAATACTAATTTTTTTTTCCACTTCAAAAACTGAATTACATTATATTTTCCAGAAGAGATATTTGACTACACTAAGACTTAAAACAATTAATCATCCCCCAATGGTTTAAATGTTTATTTTAAAAATTACATTTTTCTAGAAAAAGTGCTTAAGTAATAAATACTTAAGCAGTACTAAGAGAAACAAAATTTCTTAAAAGCGTTCCCTTATTTTACAAAAATTCCCAGACTATATCTTTCTTTTAAACACTACCAATCTTGAATATTTTTTACCACATACTCGGGTTATACAATCAACCTTAATTTAAGTTATTCAACAAGAATTTTTCATTTTTTTTCCACAGACTACATTAGAACTAAGTGGAAAAAATTAATACATAAATGTGATGTTGTATACAAACCATTACATCAGGCATCCTTTAAAAAAAAAAAAAAATGCCAACAACATTCTGGATGCAAATTTGTCTTATGTGAGTAGGTAAGAAAGCATATGTTTATATAAAAAGAAATGTACTACCTACCAATAAGGGAAAAGTAAATAAAATACTTTTTTAAAAAATATGTTTTTAATTGATTTTTTAGAGAGAAAGGGAGAGAGAGAAACATCAATTGGCTGCCTCCTTAATGCCCGCTACTGGGGATCGAACCCTGCAACTCCGGCATGTGCCCTGATGGAAATTGAACTGGGATCTCTCAGTCCATGGGAGGATGCTCAATCCACTGAGCCACACTGGCTGGGCTCAAGAAATTCTTTGAACTGAAAATAATTTGTTTCCATTTCTACTTAAGACACACTAAACCAATAGAGAAAACTTTGATTTTTTTTTTTTTTTATGTGTTAAGAAGGAGCTGCAGATGAGACGAACTACACATAGTAGTTTCTTCCAAACTGTGCATCAGTAGTTAACAAGTGGCAAAACACCATCAAAATTCATGACATGTTGTTAGTTTCCGATAATCTCAAATTGTTTAGAAACCTTATTTTGTTGAAGGGGATGCTTTCTCATATGGGAAAAAAATAGTCTCTTGTATATCTGCACGTTCATGTTAAAACTAATAAGATGATTTTCTGTTGAAAAATTAAATCATATTGTATGACCTAAAGAGTCTCCATTTGTAAAAGAAAAAAGAACCTTCCCCAAATAGAAAAACCTTGAATGAAATCCCAACATTTGAGTTGAAATGATAACTTTCTCTATTTCCAAACCAGAAACTGTTGTAATATACGAGAGCAATTTTGAACCGTTGGTTAGATTCAGAGCATTTTGATAAATAAACACAAAGACATTAAAGTTTCTCCTCGCAGTTAAGTTTAAAAAGGAAAACCTTACAAGTAGGTACAACACACTGAGGAAAGTGTTAATGTAAACATCAAAAATATGATATTTCCGCTCACTTATAAAACTATCAAAAGTACATATTTTTAGGTTATAAATGTGAAGGAAATGAACATGAATATGAATATTCCATTTGATGATGAGAAGTTGGAATACAAATTTTAAAATCTAGAGGTAATACAGAATTTTCTGCGATGTTAGCTACAAGTGGCTATTGAGCATTTAAAAGACTGCCGGTCAGAACAGGGAACTGTTTTAAATTGTTATCTAATTAATTTACATTTAGCCTCTTGTGACTGTAACTACTACACTGGACAATATAGCTCTAAAAAACTGGAGGAAGCCCTGGCCAGTTTGGCTCAGCGGTTAGAGCGTCGGCCTGCGGTCCGGAGAGACCCGGGTTCGGTTCCCGCTAAGGGCACATACTTCAGTTGCAGTTTGTCCCGGGGTGGCAGCCACTTGATGTGTCCCTTGATGTCGATGTTTCTCTCTCTCTCTCTCCCTTCCTCTCTCTCCCTCCCACTCTATCTGTACAAAAAAAATGGAAAAATATCCTCGGGTGAGGATAAAAATAAATAAATAAATAAAAAATAAATAAAATAAAAAACTGGAGGAAAATATCTGT
Organism: Molossus molossus; assembly: GCF_014108415.1. Lineage (NCBI taxonomy): Eukaryota > Metazoa > Chordata > Mammalia > Chiroptera > Molossidae > Molossus > Molossus molossus. The sequence goes on along the minus strand of NW_023425344.1, from coordinate 65,396,985 downwards.
TTCTTATTTCTGATTGAAATAGTAAAAAGTCCTATAGATGGGCATATACATAAATGCTTCTGTCTCATGAGTTCACTTTTTAAAAAGTACTTGTGGCCCTGGCCGGTTTGGTTCAGTGGTTAGAGCATCAGCCTGAGGTCCAGAGAGACCTGGGTTCGGTTCCCGCTAAGGGCACATACCTCGGTTGCAGTTTGTCCCTGGCCCTGGTTGGGTGAGTTGTGTGGGAGGCAGCCACTCGATGTGTCCCTTTCACGTCAATGTTTCTCTCTCTCTCTCTCTCCCTCTGAACAAAAAATGTCCTCAGGTACTTGTGATTTATATAGAAGAAAGAACTATAATTCTGTATAATAATGTTGTGGTATTTGTGCATATCAAGTTTTCTAATATTAACCTAGAGAGGAATAAAATATTGGTTCACAGGTTGGCTCTATGTTTAATTTCTTTCTTATTTTTTTTCTTAATCCTCACCCAAGGATATTTTTACATTTATTTTCAGACAGAGTGGGAGAGGGAGAGAGAGAGAGAGAGAAACATCAATGTGAGAGAGACACATTGATTGGTTGCCACCTGCACAACCCCAACCGGGGCTGGGGACGAACTGCAACGGAGGTATGTGCCCTTGGCCGGAATCGAACCCGGGACTCTTTGGTCTGCAGGGCAATGCTCTAACTGCTGAGCATAACCAGCCAAGGCTCTATGTTTAATTTCTTAGGGAGCTTCCAAATATTTGGATACATTAGTCTCACTCCCTGCCCCACCCTCCAAAGATTCTGGTTTAATTGGTCTTAGTTGAGTACTGGGTATAAAGATATTTCAAAGCTACTGAGGTGATTCGAACATGCAGCTACTCAACTAGAAATAAAATAGGAAACCGTTTTTTAGACATAGATGCAGTATGCAGCCAAAGACATTGCTTATAGATATACTCACTCATTTCTTACAGTTAGTATAAAACTTTAACTTACACCATTTAAAGTCCTAAATCAATTTTCTCATTAAAAGCTATCTTTTTAGCCTGGCCAGTGTGGCTCAGTGATTGAACATCGACCCCATGCACCAAGAGGTCGCTGGTTCGATTCCTGATCAGAGCACATGCCCAGGTTGTGGGCCCAATCCCCAATGTGGGGGCATGCAGGAGGCGCCAATTGACATTCTCTCTCATCCATGTTTCTATCTCTCTCCCTCTTCCTTCCTCTCTCTCTAAAAATTAATAAAGAAAAAAATTTAAAAACTCTCTTTTTAAAATCCAGTTCCTGAGTTGTTCAACCCATTTTAATTTTCAATTAAAAGAGAAAGGTTCTTCAGCCTCGCCACTTTTGCTCAGCGGTTAGAGCCTCTGCCTGCAGACCAAAGAGTCTCAGGATAGATTCCATTTAAGGGCACATACCTGGGATGCACTTCCATCCAGGCCTTGGTCAGGGCTGTGTGGGAGGCAGCCAACTGATGTCTCCCACACACTGCTGTTGTGCACTCTCTCTCTCTCTCCCCCTATCTTTTCCTCCTTTCATCCCTCCCTCTCTTCACCCCTCCCACTCTATCTGAAAATCAATGGAAAATATCCTCAGGTGAGGATTAAATTTAAAAAAAGAGAAAGGGTTTCTGAGAAAAAAATGGGAAATCAGAGCAACAAATCCTCTCCCTTCCCCATCAGCATGAATCCTTCTTCCTGAGACCCAATATCTTTTCTCCTTTTCCAGGCCCCTACCTTGTAAAGTGAGATTAACTCAAATGAGTCACACTTTGTTACATCAGAGGCCAGATAGAATACCTTCAATGAACTATTCTAATTAATAGCACAAGTATATGCCCAAATAAGAATATGTTGACAAGTAACTCCTAAATGCACTGACTTGGAGTATGGTAGTGTTTCTTTTCTATTTCAAATGGTATTAATTACAATTTAATTTTAACACAAAAATGTTTTATAGTTTATTTAAGAAATACAGCCCTGGCCGGTTTGGCTCAGCGGTTAGAGCGTCAGCCTGCGGTCCAGAGAGACCCAGGTTCGGTTCCCAAGTAAGGGCGCGTGCCTCGATTGCAGTTTGTCCCCGGCCCTGGTTGGGTCATGCGGGTGGCCTGACTGGTGTGGCTCAGTGGTTGAGCATCGACCCATGCACCAAGAAGTCGCTGGTTGGATTCTGGGTCAGGGCACATGCCCAGGTTGTGGGCCCGGTCCCCAGTGGAGGGCATGCAGGAGGTGGCCAGTGGATGTTCTCTCTCATCGATGTTTCTATCTCTCTCTCCCTCTCCCTCTCTCTCTAAAATCTATAAAGAAAAATAAAAAATACAAACTGTCAAAATATTGGATTAAGCAGTGGCAGCTTATCCCCAATAATCCTTTTCTCCACTCTCTTTGGAGCTCATCAATAAGATGAGCTAGAAAAATACATACTCAATTGATATAGGAGAAGCTACAATGCTCTTCCATTTAATCCGTAACCTATTAAAAGTGAAATAAAGCAAGGATTTGACCTGTTTCTCTTTTTTTCTAATATTTTTTAATTGATTTTTTAGAGAGAGAGAGGAAGGGAGAGAGAGAAACATTGATGTGATAAAGATGTCTCCTGCACGCCCCCTCTGTGGATGGATCCCGCAAGGGCAATGTGCCCTCTCCAGTAATGGAACCAGGACCCCTCAGTCCATGGGTGGCCGCTCAATCCACTGAGCCACGCCAGCCAGGCTGACCTGTTTTTCTTAATAATAAATAAAGAACACATAAATTTCATTCATTTAAAGATTGACATCTATTGCCCCCCTCACCCCCATGCAGTTCAGTTGGTTTAGCTGGTTCTGTGAGCCAGGAGGTCACTGGTTTGATTTCTGGTAGGTTTGATTCCCTGTCCAGACACATGCCTGGGTTTCAGGCTCATCCTATGATGGGTTTGCAGGAGGCAGCCGGAGGATGTTTCTTTCTCATGGATGTTTCTCTGCTTCTTTCCCTCTCCCTTTCTCTCTCTGAAATCAACAAAAACATAGTTGAAAACTAACTAACTAAATAAATATTTTTAAAAATGGACACCTATCATCTACTCAAAAATTGATCAGACAATTCTCGAATTTACTTCTTGGATTTATGAGACATACTTACAGAAGAAGATAATGTAAGTATTTACAACTTTTGACTCCTATCATAATATCAAAATCTATCTTTTCAGTGGACACTGGTTTCACTGGTTTGTGTATACATGTATTACTTGTGACATGAAAAGCTATTTATAAATATTTTTGGATGCTGGTAATCACCCTCCAAAAAGTAAGTAGGCTTTAACATGCATGTAAAAATCCCAGCCCTGACTGGTTTTGTTCAGTGGTTAGAGCAGTGGCCTGCCAACCAAGGAGTTGCAGGTTCAGTTCCCTCAAGGGCACATACCTTGGTTGTGGTTCCTCCCAGGGGGTCCAGTGGATGAGTCCCTCTCACCCTCTCACGAGAGTCCTATGTTTCTGTCTCTCTCCCTTTCACTCCCTCCCACTCTATCTGAAGATAAATAGAAAAATATCCTCAGGTGAGGATTTTTTTTAAAAAAATTTTTTTGGTGGGACAAATGTAAATTCAAAAGACAACCCTACCTAATGGTAAAGGAAGTCATAATTCTCCAATTGTAAAAGTGAAAGACACTATGAATTAGTCTCTTTTCTTAATAACTAACCCTAGTTACTTTTCTATTTTTAATTCCTGCTTCCATCCTACCCTCTCCCCCACACATACTCCCACAAAGCAGCTACGACATCAAAGTTAGAACACAATGTTATTATGAAAAAGTATAATAAATTTAGAATTGAATGATAAAACATTCAATTAGCCCTCTGTATGAATTTACTGAATCAATATATGCATGCATTTGACTTAAAAATGCTAATGACATGAAGAGGAGAAATAATTTGTATCATAGCACTACCACAAGCAACCAATAAGCATGAAGCAAGTTTTCACTTGGACCCTGGGAACTCAGTCATCAAGAATTTGGGAAAATATCAACGCTTGCTTCATAATACAGCAACTTTCATTTTCCCCCCATCCTTTAGTAAACTCTGTAGATATACATTTTTAAATCTTGCTAATTAGTTACCAGCGCCCTCACAGATCAGGTGTCCTACATTTTGTTTAGGTCCCCGCCTTGAAAACAAACCCGATTGCCCCATTTTCTGAGAGGTAAACTCAGCTCCGGGCAGCTCCCTATGAAGTCACCGCGTTTGTTGTTTCAAAGATGCAATTAAACAAAAATGACACAAGGCTGTCTTAGAGATTAGCTGGACGTGTGTGGGGGTGTCGTTCGTATACGTGCAAGGCCAATGAAACCTGTATTGTTTGCTGTATGTCTATTTTAGTGGTAAATCCCCCCCAGCTCCGTTTCCTCTCATCCAATATATTCACAACAGAAGGAAATTAAAGTTCGTAAGAACTTGCTCGACTTGACCAAACTTTAACTTTCTTCCCGCTTTCCGTACTAAAGAATCAAGTAATGAGTGGAAGGGGTTGGGGGACGGTGTTAACTCGCGCACCAAGAAGAAAAGCAATAAAAGAGCTTGCATCAGACAGTGTCTCTCCATCTGCCCCCACTGCCCCTCGTCCCCCACCACCCCACCCCCTCTTCCCCGAGCCCTTACATATACACATTCTTCTGGGCGGCCTCTAACCACATCATGTCCACAATCATTTACAAAAATTAGAAACAGACTCCGAGAGCCCTTCCCTTAGCACGCACAGAGCAGAGCTGCACTAGCATGATGGGACAATGTCACTCCCTATTACTCCACAATCTCGTACTTGCCCTTTGAGGTTTCATTCCCAGGAATCCGACTTTCCTCCGCGGAAGAGGTGGATCTACCTAATTCAAAATGACATTTCATCTCATCTCCCCCCACCCCCACTCTAACATGCAAAAACATCCCACTACGAAAACCAAAGAAAAGTTTCTTCCACCAGGGCAACAGAGGAGTTGGTTTTAGGGGCTGGAGCAAAAGCAGAGGGGAGAAAGAGGGCGAGCGCGGTGTACTCTGCTGTGCACTTCTGCACATGCAGTCCGGAGCCCGAGGCCGCTCTAGTCCTTACCGGCTCGCCTGGAGACCGGGTCCTGCTACTGGGGCGCGCGGCGAAGACGCGGCGTCGGGGCGGGCCGCCGGCAGCCGCCGCGGGCGCCGAGAGCCACCACCTCTTCTCCCCTACGCGGCTGCGGGCGTGGGCCGAAGGAGCTGGAGAAGGAGCCTGGGGAAGGGGCGAAGAGGAGCAGCATCTCCTCCTCCTCCTCCACGCCTCGGAAACGCCCCTCCAGCGGCGACCCGGGACGATCGCCTGACCCAGGAGCGCTCGCGCAGTCTCTCCGCCCTCCGGTGCTCAGCGCGTCTCCAAGGGCTTCGCCAAACCCCTCTGGGGCCGGGTGGCTCAACTCCTGCAGCCGGCTCCGAGCGCTGCCGAGGTGGCTGGGGCGGACTGGGGAGCCAGGGCGTGCTGCTCGCCAGCACGACGGTCTCTAGAGGCCGTGATCATGGTGTGTCACCCGCGCCGCGCCGCGACCGCGGGAGCTATTCGCACAACTCCGGCTCCACCTTAGGCGGCCGCGCCGGCCCCGCCCCCATTCCTGTCATTCAACCCTTCCCGGGCTCCTGGAGGACAGCAGATCTCCAACCCTGTGCTCCCCTCGGCCTGATTGGCCCACTAGGCCTCCAGCCCCGCCCCCTCCCAAGGGACGAGGTCGCCGGGGAGACCAGCGCTCCGGTTCCCATGACAACCGGTGCCTTGGGCCTGGCTTTCGCCTTCTGCGGACTAGGCTGAAGCCCAGGTTGATGGCCTCGCGGCGCTGTTCTTAGCTCCTGTAGCGTGGACTCCTCAGGCCAAGTTGAAAATGTAGCAGAGCGCCCCACACTTCCAACTTCAGAAACAGAACTTCAAGGCTCTGAGGAGTGCGAGGAAGAGTGGAAAATGCCTAACTGATCGCTCTTTCCCTATCTGTCTAAAGAACCCCTCCCCCTTTGGCCTCTCCTGCCTTCCAGCCCTGTTTCCAAATTCTCACCGGGCGGATTTGGCTTTGAAAGGGTGAAGAGAAGAGCAGAGATAAAGAGCAGGGCTGTGCCCTCTCCCTGCAGCCACTTGCAGATGGCGGGGTCAACGAACACAGCTCGGTGAGTTTTCCCACAGTTGTAAAGTGATCTTCAAAAGTGTGGTGGCAGCACTTGTCAACCCCCAATGCCCTCAGGAAAACTCAAATTCTCATATTTTTTTAAAAAAACGATGTACGTTTTTGCCCTGTTATTTTCCCTCTGAAACTAAAACAACCTTACAGTTTATAAATTTACCATAATTGAAGAAAATAAAGAACATCCATTTTTCTGTGTAGGATTACATACTACACTCGGCAAAGGTATGTCCTAGCAGCTATCCCACTCCTGCAAGCTAAAAGATTTGGGTTTCACAATTGACAAGAAGTCCTGCTGGATTCATGAGAAAATACTATCTTGTCATCTGAATTTCAATCTTTTGAGTTTATTCTCAGAGATCCAAGGTAACCTGGTCCACTTTGGGAAGGGGACCTAGAGGTAAATGTAGTTCTGGACCCTTAATGTTGGGCCCTAGGTATATCTAAACTTCATGGTTGGCTCCAAAACGAAGAGATTTGAGACAAAGTTAAAGCTGCAATCCTAGGTTCCCTAGCCCCTGAGGCTGCTGTGCATGTATGATGAATGAAGGAATTAATAGTAATGATATACCTTTGGTGAGCACTTAAATTTTCATTAACTCATTTACTGAACGAATAACTGTGATGGATGTCTTCAGTCAAACATGCCTTGCAAGTATGCATTGAATGTATTTACACACAGTGCGAAACACAATGGGGAATGCCCAGCAGAATTTTAAGATAAGGTCCCTGTCCTCAAAGGATCTAACCACAAAGCCTAAGAAAAAAAAACTAGCGCTCTTTGAAACAATTTGATAACAATGATAGCTAGAATGTACAGCCAAACTTGAAGTATATTAACAAATGGAAGTCTGTGGTATGTGGAATAAACTAGATTAGTCAGATTGTGGAAGAAGGAAATTTAAACTGGGTTTTGAAGGATAGGTAGTGGTATAAATGAATCAAAGATGAGGAAAGACAGTTGAAGGAAAAAACAGAACCAGAGAGCAGCAGGAATAGAGTGGTAGATGTAAATAATAGTGAGGAGACCGGCCTAGCCGAACTGGAAACAGAGTGAAGGCTTGGTACTCATTTCCCAGCCTTTCCTCATTTTTTGGAATAGGAGTTTTTAAATGTTCTGGTTCAGGTACCAGGCTGGTAAGATAGAGAGGGTGAGGTAGGTTTCTGAGAATAAAAACCTTCATGAAACATCTGCCTCTGTTTGCTACTGAAAGTTCATATATTTATTGGAAAGAAAAGCAATGTCCATAATACTTGGAATAGCTTGTGAACTCATGTCAGAAAGAAGGTATTGAGAGTATGCTGTTAGAAATTTTCACAAAAGCCTGGCCGGTGTGGCTCAGTGGTTGACCATTGAACCATGTACCAAGAGGTTGCTGGTTCAATTCCCAGTCTGGGCACATGCCCAGGTTATGGGCCCAATCCTCAGTGGGGGGCATGCAGGAGGTGGCCAATTGATGTTCTCTCTCATGGATGTTTCTATCTCTCTCTCCCTCTCCTTTCCTCTCTCTCTCTGTAAAATCAATAAAGAAAATAAAAATAATTTAGTTATAAAAAAATTTTTTTTCACAAAAGTAGACAAACCATAGTGTTGTGAGCCCTTCCTTCCTTCTTTCCCTCCCTCCTTCCCTCCCTCCCTCCTTCCTTCCTTCCTTCCTTCCTTCCCTTCCTTCCTCCCTCCCTCCCTCCCTCCCTCCCTTCCTCCCTTCCTCCCTTCCTCCCTTCCTCCCTTCCTCCCTTCCTCCCTTCCTCCCTTCCTCCCTTCCTTCCTTCCTTCCTTCCTTCCTTCCTTCCTTCCTTCCTTCCTTCCTTCCTTCCCTCCTTTCTTCTTTCTTGTCATTTCAAGTGGTTGCCTTCAAGGCTTTTGTACCAGTAATCTTTTCATTTCGTATGAGCTGAAAGGCTGTTTTTGTTTATTGTAATTGTTTTTTTAAATGGCTATGGTACCTGCCCTGGCCGGTTTGGCTCAGTGGTTGGAGCGTCAGCCTGCAGACCAGAGAGTTCAGAGTTCGGTTCCCGCTAGAGGCATGTACAAAAAAAAAAAAGATAGATAAATAAATAAATAAATAAATAAATGACTATGGTACCAAAACTTGATAAACAGTACACAAAAGAGAAATCTACTGGTTAATCTCCTTTCAGATGTAATATAAAATTAAAATAACAATATTAACAAATAGAACTCAGAACTATATTACAAATGACATGCCAGTTGACCTTTGCCAACCTCATAGGTACAAAATGCTCTCTCGTTAGAGGAATAATTTTCATTTCTATTATGAGTATCTCTTTGTATGCTTACAAGCCATTTTCTTTTCCACTACCAAAAATATCCTCCTATCTTTTCTTCTAGAACTTTTATGGCTTTGTTTTTTTACATTTTATTTTTTTATTCACGTGGAATTTATTTTAGTGGTAGCAACAGCTGCCCAGTTGTTCCCAAAACCTTAAAAGAATTTATAAATTTTACTACATAAAATATAAAGCTTCTAGCCCTGGCTGGTGTGGCTAAGTGATTAGAGGGTCAGCCTGTGGACCACAAAGGGTCCCGAGTTAAATTCTGGATAAGGGCATGTACATGAGTTGCAGGTTCTATCCCCGGCCTTGGTTGGGGCACATGCAGGAGGCAACCAATCGATGTGCCTCTCTCACATGGGTATTTCTCTCTCTCTTTCCCCTTTGTCCCCCACTTCCACGCTCTCTAAAAATCAATGGAAAAAATATCCTGTGTGAGGATTAAAAAAATATATATGTATCTATATATCTATATATATATAGATAGATAGATAGATATATCTTCTATATAGTAATAAAAATCATTAATAAGAAATTTACAAAAAAAGAAATTCAGAAAAGCAATTAATATTTGAAAGTAAAACAAGTGTATAAATTAAAATTAAAACAAAAAATGAGCTATAATATAAAACTATCAAATTGGAAAAATATTTTTAAAGACTTATAATATCTGCTATTGGTGAAATATGTGAAATAGGTAATGGCCCATGATTGTTGGTAGGATTATAGGTGGACTTATTTTATTTGAGAGTGCAATTGCAATGTCTTTTATAATTCATAATGTTTATATCCTTTAACTTATTACATTTTAGAAATTTATCCTAAGGAAATATTTACATACATGCCCAAAGATACGATCAAGAATATTTATTGCAGCATTACTGGCAATTATAATATAAAAAAATACATGTCCATATAGTGAATGGATTACATAAACTGTGGTCTGTTTGTATATATTATCTAGTGACAAAGCCATGTTGCAGTACAGTATGATCTGATTTCTGTTCAAAAGTTCATATATCTATGTATATGACAACATTCATACTGTTAACAATGGTTTCTCTGAGGATTATAATTACAGAAAACATTGCATATCTGAAATGTTTTTATTTAGAATCTTTACAATCTTTTGTTATAAAAGGTCAACATGGCCCAGCCGGTGTGGCTCAGTTGGTTGAGCATGGTCCCATGCACCAAGAGGTTGCTAGTTCAATTCCTGGTCGGGGCACATGCCTGGATTGCAGGCTCAGTCCCCAGTAGGAGGTATGCAGGAGGCAGCCGCTTGATGTTTCTCTCTCATTAATATTTCTATCTCTCTCTCCCTCTCCCTTCGCTCTCTCTCTCAAATCAATTAAAACATGTTTTTAAAAAAAGGTCAACATAGATTTATACTGCTAATAATAAAAAAATTAGATACTTTACCATAACACAAATTTTTTTCTTTTCTTTTTTATTGATTTTAGAGAGAGAGGAAGGGAAAGGGAGAGAGAGAGAGAGCAATATTGATGAGTGAGGACATTGATTGGCCGCCAACTGCATGCCCCCCCCCCCCCCCCGGGGATCGGGCCCACAACCTGGGCATGTGCCCTGACCTCTTGGTGCATGTGTCAACGCTCAATTACTGAGCCACACCGGCTGGGTCATAACACAATTTTTCTTTTTCTTTTTGTGGTATGTGCCCCTAGTGTGAACCGAACCCAGGACTCTCTGGTCTGCAGGCCGAAGTTCAATTGCTGAGCCAAATTGGCCAGGGCCTATAACACAAATTTAACTGGGCTCCCAGGTGTCCAATGAGCCCCAGAATGTTCATCACTTAGGGGCCATACTTGTGATACATGCTAAATCAGGAATATTTTATATGGAGCCCATGGATCACTCCATAATGGACCCCTTGAAACTATATTCCAAGTATGTGTATTCATGCATTTTTCTAGGAAGGTCATCTGTATGTTTTAATACATTCAGAAAGGGGTTTGTATCTATCCAAAATGTTAAGATTGTGTTCTTTAAATGTCAATAATTTTTTTAAAAGCACTTTTACCTCAAAGGCTGAAATGAATTGTGGGCTAATTTAATCTGTAAATAGCAATGTTTTCCCAGCTGGCTTCTTGTATTCATCTCAATGTGAAATATTTGTATTCTGGCTTGTACCAACTACGTTAGTGTTTTCTCCCCTATAAGCCCAGAAACATGTTATCCTTTCTTGCTTACAGAGTAAGGACTATGATGGGAACTTTGCCCAGGTGAGAGCAGAAGCCAGATAAGTAATCCACCAAAACATGAGCAGGTAATTGGAGCACAAACTCTGACAAGTGCTTAAGGAAGACTTTGTGAGGCGGTGGTAACACTTCCAAGTGAACCAAGAATTAGCTAGGGAAAAAATGCAGCGATGGAAACCAGATAGGACTACAATTACCCTCAGGTCTATTGAATAAACAGGTTATTTTCTTTTGGAGGTAGCTGAACTCTCTTTAAAATGTGAGAATTCCCCTAGGATGTAGAGTTACATGACAGCAATGGCACAGATAACTCTAACTGTTGGGAGGCAGCCTGGTACTCAGGACAATGAAAGAGCAAAGCATCTGCACTCAAAAGACTCAAGTACAAATCTTGGCAAGCCACTTAACTTCTCTGAGCATCATTTTCCTCATTTATAAAGTGAAGGAAATAAGAATAGCCAGTAATGTTCTTTCAGTATTCAACAGGATTAAATGAAATATGTAAATGAAGACTATAAACTTTAAGGCATTATTTTAAAAAAATCAAACAACAACATTAGCTATACAGATTTTTGACATTAGTGTGTTAGACATATTGAGAAAATTCTTTTCAGATAATTTCTTTCTTTCTTTTTTTTTTTTGGTACGTGCCCCTAGCTGGAACGAAAGCGGGACTCTCTGGTCCACACACTGATGCTCCAACCGCTGAGCCAAACCAGCCAGGGCCAGATAATTTCTTTTATTCCAAAGAGAAACTTTAAAAAATATTTATTAGGTATCAAGGCTAGCTAGTTGTATGAAAGGTTAAGTCAGGCAGGTTTCATTGTGGTGCTCCTGTAACTTTCACTTTCTTTGCCAACCAAAGATTCTTAGCTCTTTTCTAGTTTCTCCCCAACTGACTCCAAACTGACCAGGCTTGTTAGTTACCCCAAACAGGGCTGGCAGCCTGTTAGGCTTAAAGCATTTATCTACTACTTGATTTGCCAGGTGCCTAATGCCTCCAACCTGAACCAAAGTCTCTCTCCTGAATGCTTCTGCTACAAATTCTTTTAGTCAGTAATGAGTTAAACTCCAAAGATGTTAACACTAGAAGGTCAAGGTTTAAATTCACTTTACCTTCCAGCATTCTCTCTTTGAACATTAGTGTAGATAGGGTTATGAGATTTAGTGTAGATAGGCTTATGTCACTTTAAACCCTGAGGGCGAGAGATACTGGAGAGGTAAATTTTAATTAATGACAGGGAAGGAGGAGAGAGGGAAAGCTGGTTTCAGTGTGAGTGGTGGAGAAACAGGGCAAGAGAGGCATTTGGTGGGCAAAGGTTGGCCCTCAGGGCGATGATACCAAGGGAGAGGATCAGGGAGGTGTATGTAGTGGGGTGTGGCACTGAAATCAAACTGCCTAATTCACAATTTTTACTAGGGCTGGTTCTGTCTGACTCATTTCTACTACTTGTCCTGGCAAGTTATGTAACCGCCTGTTCAATTTGGATGAAGGGAGTATGGCAAATAAGCATAACCCTCTTGTTGTTTGAAACTTAGCCATGTTTGAACATACACAAAGTAATTTGAGTATGCTGTCATCTAAATCTGACCTACAGGGACTTGCCTCAGGGTCATGGCTGCTAATCTTGACTTTTTTAAGTGTTCTCAGAAATGGAGGCCAAATCAGAAGTTAAGCTTTCTAGTTAATGTTCTGTTTTGAAGAGGGTGATTTCACACTTTGTGAGCTGCTGTGCAAGAAAGTTGATCATTAAAGGCTTTAAGTGAAGTTGAGTGTTAAACAAAATAAAGCATCACTTCGTGAAAAAATTCTTACAAGTTGAGTGCCTTGATTTTTGCATTTTCCTCTATAAGGTCTAATAGAAAACCTACGAGGAAAGTGGTCTTATCTACAGAAACTGGTTATGAGTTTAATGCCAAATCCAGACTGATGATATTCATATAAATGAAAAAAAAATGCTTTTAATAATCACATGAAGAGAGGAAGTATATCTTAGAGAGGTGAAGTTCTTTAGTGCATCTAAAAAGTTACAGTAGAGAACTATAACAAATTATACATATGTAACTTAAATATTTTGTTTTTACTAAAAATCTATCATGCATTTATTAGCCAATCTTTACATGCTGGGCCAAGGCCTGTCTGACCATGAACTTGCTGTTGAGAGTTTCAGGTTGTCTTTCTTACATAAAAACCCTTCCCAAGGGCAAAATGAACAGTGTTCTGTTTTGGGTTTTGTTAAAACCAAGTCTAGGTTTTTGTTGAAACCTAGAGCTAAAGGACATGTGTAAAATAATGAGTTTAGAATACTATTACATTTGTATAATATATTTCAATTTTCTTGCCTACGATAATCAGTGGCAGTAATTTGTCTTTTCACAACATTCAACTCTGCTTTTTAAAAACTGTGGTAAAGCAGGCCCTGGCTCGGTACCTCAGTTAGAATGTCGTCCCCATACACCACAGTTTTGAATTCAATCCCTGGTCAGGGCACATACAGGAATCAACCAATGGCCTTGGCTGGTTTGGCTCAGAGGTAGAGCGTCGGCCTGTGGTCCAGAGAGACCCGGGTTCGGTTCCCTGGTTGGTCGTGCGGGTGGCAGGCACTCAATATGTCCCTTTCATGTCGATGTTTCTCTCTCTCCCTCCCCACTCTATCTTAACCAAAAAAAAAAAAAAAGGAAAAATGTCCTCGGGTGAGGATAAAAAAAAAAATAGAATCAACCAATGAATGGATAAATAAGTGGAACAACAATTTAGTGTTTCTCTCTCCTTCCCTCTCTGTAAAAATTAATAAAAAATAAAATAAAATTTGTGGTAAAACATATATAACATAAAATTTATCACTTTAGGTGCCAGCTGGTGTGGCTCAGTTGGTTGAGCAGCGTCCTGTGAGAGGTCTCCAGCCCAGGTTTCGAGCTTATTTTGATGCAGGCTCAACTTCATTTTCAATAGGAAAAATATATTTGTACTTATTTTTTTCTTTTTTATTGATTTTTAGAAAGAGAAGAAGGTAGAAGGAGAGAGATAGAAACATCGATGAGAGAGAATATCAATTGGCCGCCTCCTGCATGCCCCCACTGGCGACCTCTTGGTGCATGGGTCGGCACTTTACCACTGAGCCACACTGGCTGGGCATGCACATTTTTTTTTTTTTTTCTTTTTTTTATTGATTTGAGAGAGAGAGAAAGAGAGAGAAACATCAATGAGAGAGAACATCAATTGGCCGCCTCCTGCATGCCCCACACTGAGGATCAGGCCCACAACCTGGGCATGTGCCCTCACCAGGAATCAAACTGGTGACCTCTTTGTGCATGGGTTGATGCTCAACCATTGAGCCATACCGGTCGGGCATGCATTTATTTTTTTAAAAGTTACCTTATTGCCTAATTAAATCACCTAATTGCATTAGAAATAACTCGCATTAAAAGTTTGGAAAACTAAAACAATTGATTTTTATGTAAATTTCATAAGGACAGAATTTTTGTTTTATTCACTGCTGTGTCCTTAGCTCCTAGAACAGTACCTGACACATAGTAGGCACTTAGTATTAAGGCAACAAATGGCTCTTGGTAGTTATAACTCTGCAGCAAGCATAAAGGTGCAGGTACACTATGGTATAGCCCACCGGTAAGTATTCAGAGGCCTCGGCATTCATCTTTATAGAGGGAATGAAGAGCATTAGTTAATCTAGTGGTTGACTAAGTGGAAGTCAATTAATAGAGCTTCTATTTTATTTTTTTAAATCCCCATATAGCACACCCTATACACAATACATTAATCTTTGTTGATTGTTGGTTGATTTCTCTATTCTTGTTACTCTGCTGAGGGAGGAAGGGAGAGAGTGAGGGGGAAAAAGATTAAGAAGGAGAGAGAGAAGGAAAGAGGAAGGGCAAAGAGAAGACCTTTTAATATTGCATACATAGTTTGGTGTGTGGAGGAGAAAGAGAGTTTTCTACCCTCTCAAAACAGTTGCTAAATTATGCCAATAATATAAACTCAAAGCAGAATGAACTCTATTCCCTTTGATCAGAGAATAGATTCCATTTACCCAGCTTTTAATAAGCATTCTCTTGCTTCATTGTTTGAATGATCCTCCTTTCTCTTGTTTAGTCCTCTCAATGGGAAAGTCTTCTCAATACCACTAATGGCGGCTTGAATTAAATGAAGAGTTAAAGTTGGCCACAAACCTCTGTTTGCTGTAGACCACCATGTTTAAAGCTCTTGCCAGCTTGAGCTATGGACTGGATTCCAATTACATTAACAACTCAAATCAGCTTCATCTACTCTCATAGGACCTTCAGACTCTTGAAAATTTTTCACCTACTTCCCAGATTTCCAGGATTCCTCAAGAAATAGTTCATCTGTGCTCTGTAATGTTGGTTTTTGTTATTATTATTTTTTTTTTCTGTATAGATTTTGGAGAGGAAGGGAGAGAGAGATAGAAACATCGATGAGAAAGAACATTGATTGGCTGCCTCCTGCATGCCCCCCACAGCCTGGGCTGGTGCCCTGACCAGGAATCAAACCCTTGACCTCTTAGTGCATAGGCCAATGCTCAACCACTGAGCCACATTGGCTAGGCAGTCTTTGTTCTTTATTTTAAAAATATGTTTTTACTGATTTTTTAGAGAGAGAGCAGGAGAGAGAGATAGAAACATCAATGTGAGAAAGAACCAGCATCGATCGGCTGCCTCACACACACCCCCTACTGGGAGATCAAGCCCGAAACCCAGACATGAGCTCTGACAGGAAATTGAACTGGGACCTCTCAGTCCATGGGAAGATGCTCAATCCACTGAGCCACATGGGCTGGGCTGGTCTTTGTTCTTGTAGTCAAAACTTGCCTGAAAATGTAACGTCTGAACATCACTTGCAGTAGGGAGCTGGTCACTTCCACTGCTGCTCATGCCCTCCATGAGAGAACCAATGTTGGTATCAAGGGCATTGTCTCTCACCGCCCCACAACTGTCCACCAGTGACTCCAAGCGGGGCTGGGCCCAACTGCAGAGGTGAGGCTACACCTGTGCTTTTGTCACCCGGTTCTTGAAGCAGCAGTGCTTGTGTTCGTTATTATATCACAAAGTTTCTGATGAAATTAACTATTTTAAATGAGTGGAGGTGAAGGAAGAAAGTCACGATGCCATGCTTTTTCTTTAACTGTCATCACTCTACACACACCCATGCACACACATGCAAACACATACACACACACTCACCCTGGCACACATACTCTTTCACTCTTCTTCAGTGAAAAGTAAGAGCACTTTCGTGCATAAACTCATTTAAATAGACGCTTTGAGCAGTCACCAGCTGTTTCTTTCAGCATAACCAGGCACTGATAATCAGAATATTGCAGGAAGATGCAGTGGGTAGGTACATTCTCTTTAATTAAGATAAGAGAGCTATCTTATAAAGATAGTCATTTGCTTTAGGCATCTGACCATGTTTTTCTCAGTAGAATGTGAACTCTTTGAAGGCAGTGCATCAAAAAGACTATTGGCTCCAAGTACAGAAAGGGTTATTTTCTCACATAATAAACAAGGTGATAGGCAACTGCTTCTGATACCCAAGCCAAGGTCATTGCAATTCTCTTTGCCTTCCTTGCACAATCTATAAGAAGACTGCTGCAACTCCAGATATCCGACACTCTTTTAAGACCAAAAGGAGGACGGAAAAGTGTGGGGCCAGACTTGGTTGTTCATACACACACACACACACACACACACACACACACACACACGTAAAACTTTTCCTGAAAGACTTTGCACCAGTACTCTGTCATCTACGTACAATTGGCCAGACTTGTGTCATTCTAATTACAAGGAAAACAGGGAAGAAAGTAGTTAGCTCTTCTAGTCTCTAGTGCAGTCAGGCACAGGAAACAAGGTTTGCAAATGTATATTGGTTTATTTCGACAATCATCACTGACTGTACTTGAATATCCCCAGCATGGATTAAGGTTCAGGGGATGGTGAGAGTACGGTGCGCAGGTTATAAGGATAACTTTTTCCATGGAATCTTTTCTTTTTAATTCTCACCCGAGGATATTTTTCTATTTATTTTCAGACAGAGTTGGAAGGAGAGAGAGAAACATCGATTGGTTGCCTCCCGCACCACCCTGACCAGGGTCGGGGACTGAACTGCAACGGAGGTACATGCCCTTGACCGAAATCTCTTTGGTCCACGGCTGGCTAATGCTCTAACCACTGAGCCAAACCAGCCAGGCTTTCCATGGTATCTTTAAGGAAACAAGAAACTTGATCAACTATTTGAAGTTAAAACAAATTTTAAATGAATTATTTTAAAAATAATACGATATTTTTATTAATATGTATTAATTTTTAATAGCACCTAAACAATTGCATTAGTAACATGTTCAACTATAGCCACAGTAGTAAGATTAAAATATAAATGTAAGCTATCAACTAAAATGCAAAAATCTTTTTTTAAAAAAATTTTTATTAATTTATTTTTGTTACAGATGTTTTTCCTTTTTTTTCCCATTGACACCCTCCTCCCCATCTCCCCCATCCCGTACCTGGCTTTGTTGTCCATGTCCATCGATTATGCGTACATGCATATAAGTTCTGTGGTTTATCTCTTCCCTCCCCCCACCACTCCCTCTTCTGAGGGTTGTCAGTCTGTACCCTACTTCCACGTCTCTGGGTCTACTCTATTCTTTAGACTGTTATGTTCATTATATTCCACAAATAAGTGAGATCATGCAATATTTGTCTTTCTCTGCCTGGCTTGTTTAGCTGAGGATAATACTTTCCAGGTCCCTCCATGTCGTCTGAAAGGATAAGAGATCCTTCTTTCTTACAGCTGCATAGTACTCCATCGTGTATATACACCACAGCTTTTTTATCCCTTCGTCTACTGATGGACACTTGGGCTATTTCCAGATCTTAGCTATTGTAAATAGTGCTGCTATGAACATGGGGGTACATATATTCTTTCTGATTGGTGTTTCAGGCTTCTTAGGGTATATTCCTAGAAGTGGGATCACTGGGTCAAATGGAAGTTCAATTTTTAATTTTTTGAGGAAACACCATATTGTTTTCCATAGTGGCTGCACCAGTCTGCATTCCCACCAGCAGTGTACTAGAGTCCCCTTTTCTCCACATCCTTGCCAACACTTGTTGTTTGATGAAATGTTGATGGCGGCCATTCTGACAGGTGTGAGTTGATACCTCATTGTTGTTTTAATTTGCATCTCCCTGATGATTAGTGATGTTGAGCATTTCTTCATATGTCTCTTGGCCATTTGTATGTCCTGTTTGGAAAGGTGGCAAAAATCTTTTAAGAAAGGATTAAATTTCATGTAAAATATTAGTTTCTCAGTTACTATAGAACATTTCCTATCAAATTACTAATCTTTTCAAGGTCCGTCGGTTTAGTTCCCATTTTCTTTTTGATGGTCATCAGTGTCAAGCCACTGCCTCTCTCTTCCCCCTCGGTGTTGTATAATTGTGTTTTTTTAGATGACACAGATGATTATTTCAGTCTTGCTCTAGTTATAGATTAAGCCAAGTAAAATGTAATAGCTCTAAGATGCCAGAGTTCTATTTTGGAAGGAAAAACAAAGAGCTAAAGTAGCTGATTTGATATCATCATGAATGAGTGTAAAGTTCATATAGTTTTGGTAAGACCAAAGTTCTGAATTTATACTTGCATGAAATGTGCAAAAACTCTTGCTTAATTCTGTTTTATACTACTATTGTATTCTTTCTCTAAAAAGCATGTATTTATATTAAGTAATATAGCATCTGGCCCTTGAAAATAATATAATTTTATACTGTACTTCTAAAAATATAAAGAAAAATAGCCCTGGCTGGTTTGGCTCAGCGGTTGGAGCGTCCGTCGGCCTGCAGACCAGAGAGTTCCAGGTTCGGTTCCCGCTAGGGGCACATACCAAAAAATAAAATAAAATAATAAAAATATAAAGAAAAATGTATTAGCTATAATTTATCTTGGACTTTTAAATTTCTTCTTTCCAATAATAAATGATATTTGTTGTTCGTTTCATATTTACAGTGACGAATATTTCTTGTACTTTTGAAGACAAAAAAGTCTATAGATCACTGTGAAGCTCCTGAGAATTCCTGTTATGCATGGCACTTGGCTAATAATATTTTAACAGAAAATAAATTCCTATTTGAGTATCAATTCTGCATATCGCTTAATTTACATGCCACCACAGTGTTTGAAGATATGCATGAATGACTTACCATGTTTTCGTAAATTCTAGAAACATATCTTTGCCAGCTAATAACAAGCAAGAACATGCAATGAAACTGTTATGTTGTGTTTTTATTCCTATTAATAATGTATTTTTAATTGATAATCTATTAAAAGATGCTTGGATATAGACTGTATAAAGAATTTCAAGTTCTTACACCTTATCTTTGTCAAAAAGCCAGCAGACATACACACAATAATAAACAACTCAAAGAAAGATAACTTGACTGTGCAAAACCGAACAAGAGTAAACATACAAATTTGTTCAGCCAGAATACCCACTGGGAGGATTTGATATCATTGAAATATCATTAGTGGAGTTTTTTTTTTTTTTTTTTTTATCCTCACCCGAGGACATTTTTCCATTTTTTGTTCAGACAGAGTGGGAGGGAGGGAGAGGAAGAGAGAGAGAGAATCATCTCGATGTGAAAGGGACACATCGAGTGGCTGCCACCCGCACGACCAACCAGGGCCGGGGACAAACTGCAACCGAGGTACATGCCCTTAGCGTGAACCGAACCCGGGTCTCTCCGGACCGCAGGCTGACGCGCTAGCCGCTGAGCCAAACTGGCCAGGGCTCATTAGTGGAGTTTTGATGGAAGTGCTTACTATTTTTCTTTTCCTGCTTGTGAGTATACATAATTTCATGGCAGAATCTTGATTTAATTTTCTTAGAGAGTTGATATAATCTGCATTTTACATTTTCTCATCATATTTCTGATAATACATGTTTTTCACTTGTGGAAGGTTGGAAGGGGTATATGTCTTCTTTGCTTATGGTAGTTATGCAATCAATAATTTAACTTCTAATTATTTTACAGAGGTTGAATTTTTCTCTGTCCCCATTTTGAGGCCTGCAGCTGAACTTTTCCTTTTGTAGAATTCTTTTTCTTTTTAAAACTGGTGGTGTGACCCTGGAAAAATCAATCTAACCTCTTTGTGCCTCAGTTTCCTCATTTATAAAATGGATGATACAGCAGTACCTATCTCATAGAGTTATTGGGAGGATTAAATTAAGAAGTGTCTGTGATTTTCCAGGGTTCCTGGCAGTTTAAACTTTGTATAACTGTTAGCTCTTGGTTCTGCTGCAATATTGGTGCTAACACTTACCTTTGCTTTCTAGAAGGGCAGTAAATAATATATTGAACAATAATTCTAGCTTAGTTTGTTTGGCCTTTCTATAGTCTTTTATCTGAGACAAGGTTATGTCCATGTGCCTTTAAAAATGTAAACAGCCCGGCCAGTGTGGCTCAGTGGTTGAGCACCGACCGATACACCAACAGGTTCCCGGTTCGATTCCCATTCAGGGCACATGCCCAGGATGTAGGCCAAATCCCCAGTGGGAGGCATGCAGGAGGAAGCCGATAGATGTTCTCTCTGATCAATGTTTCTATCTATCTCTCCCTCTCTCTTCCTCTGTCTCTGAAATCAATAAAGAAAAAAATTAAACAGACATGGAACAATGCCTTCTGATTGTTACTAAGTCATATCCCTGTGATCTAGGAAGTATGTTGACTCCATAAAAATCAAAATAATGTATTTTGTCTTGAAATAGAAGAGGGCTTACAAATTTAATATTTACTCCCCAAAGATTATATTAGTTTGGAATAAAAGATTATTCATTAAAAAAACTATTGATCAGCTCAGCCAGGTGGCTCAGTTGGTTGAGTGTTGTCCCATACACCAAAACTGTTATGAGTTTGATTCCCGATCAGGGCGTGTATGGAAGTGTATGGAAGCAGCTGATTGATGTTTCTCTAGAACACGGATGTTTCTTTCTCTCTTTCCCTTCCTCTCTCTCTCTAAAAATATGTGTGTGTGTGTGTGTGTGTGTGTACATATACATATAAATAATCAGGTGAGAATTTAAAAATCACACACAAATAAACCATTGACCATAGAGTAATGATTTACCTAGGGATATATAATGATTTAACTATGGATATAGAATTGTATAAGGGCCACAGAGAACCTAAATGTCCACTGTAGAGAGTATAATGCTAAGTGAAATAAGTCAGACAAAGACAAATACCGTATGATTTCACTTATATGTGGAATCTGAAAAACAAAATAAATGAACATACAAAACAGAAACAGACTTATAGATATAGAGAACAAACTAATGTTTGCCAGATGGGAGAGGGGTTCGGGGCCTGGGTATAAAAGGTGAAGGGAGAAAGAAGTACAAATTGGCAGTTGCAAAATAGCCATGGGGATGTAAGTACAGTATAGGGAATAGAGTCAATAACATTGTAATAACTGTGTCAGTGCCAGGTGGGAACTAGACTTATTGGGGGAATCACATCAAAAGTTACAAAATAGTCATGGGGATGTAACCACTACGCCGTTCTACATCTAAAACTAATATAATATTGAATGTCAACTGTAATTGAAAAAAAGGGGAAGAGCCATGGAGAAACTCACACTCTCCTTCGATGTCACACTTCCAGGCCATGTTAGCCTGACTGAAGCCCTGTGAAGAGAGGGATTCCTGGGTTAATTTGGTGGATAGTTGTCATGAGCTGCATTTTTCTTTCCCTCCATTACCAAGCCCCCATTCTGAGCTCCACTCAAAGAAATGAGCTATCCAGTTTACATAAGGTTGGAGGATGGGGGGTTTAAATTCCATGCCTCTTAGCTTACCATTAAAATCTTGCAGGGAAAAACATTTTATTTTATATAATTACTTAGACTTTTAGTATTTGTTTTATTATCTTTGACTATACTAAAATGATATATATTTTTGTTGTTGTTGTTCAGATAGAGTGGGAGGGGGAGAGAGAGAGAGAGAGAAACATCGACGTGAAAGGAACACATCGAGTGGCTGCCACCCGCACGACCAACCAGGGCCGGGGACAAACTGCAACCGGGTACATGCCCTTAGCGGGAACCGAACCCGGGTCTCTCTGGACCGCAGGCCGACTCTCTAACCGCTGAGCCAAACCGGCCAGGGCCTAAAATGATATTTTTTAAATATAGAAATTAAAATATTCCATAAAGCAGCATATTATTTAAAATTTAAGTAATTACTTTTTAGCAATACAGAAAATGATACAAAATTTAGTCAAATTAAAACTGCCCTGGCCGGTTTGGCTCAGCAGTTAGAGCATTGGCCTGTGGTCTGGAGAGACCTGGGTTCGGTTCCCACTAAGGGCATGTACCTTGGTTGCAGTTTGTCCCCGGCCCTGGTTGGGTCGTGCGGGTGGCAGCCACTCGATGTGTCCCTTTCACGTCGATGTTTCTCTCTCTCTCTTCCTCTCTCTCTCTCCTGCTCTATCTGAATAAAAAATGGAAAAATGTCCTCGAGTGAGGATAAAAAAAAAACAAACTACTGATTTACTTTTATACAAGGGATACTGTTAGGTTTCATTATGAATTTGTTCCAAATATACTATTTGTTAAAGTACAAATTTTCTTTAAGTTGGCTTAACTAGAAACTTTTAAAAACACAGAAGATGCTCAGCCGGTGTGGCTCAATGGGTTGAGCATCGAGCCGTGCACCAAGAAGTCAGCTGGTCGATTCCTGGTCAAGGCACATGCCCAGGTTGTGGGCCTGCAGAAGGTGGCCAATCAATGTTTCTATCTCTCTCTCTAAAATCAATAAATAATAATTTTTTTTAAAAAAAGAAACTCACTTTCTCTTTCCTTTAAAAACACACACACAGAGAAGGTATACACCTGACTTAAAAATATATTTTTCTTTTAGTGTACCTGAGAACTAAAAAACTTTAAAAATGTGTTAAATAAGTATTATAGTATGGCATACATAGAGAACGTTAAACAGGATACCTGAGGGGGAAAAAAACAGAGATATGGGGAAGAAAATAGATATGGGAAAGATTTATGCAGATGGCTTGTTTTTCTGAGAGTCAAGAGTAAGATGATCTGCTGATCCGATGTATTGCTGTAGTAATGACATAAACCAGATATCTTTCTTCCTTTTCTCTGCAGTGTATCCTGTTAAAGATATGTTGTTTGTGGTACAAGATATTGGAAGTTAGGTGAATTTCCAAGTTAGATATGTATTTTCTGTATGGATTCTTTTTTTTTTTTTTCCATTTATCTTCAGATAGAGCAGGAGGGTGAAAGGGAGAGAAACATCTATGTGATGAGAGACACATCGAGCGATTGCCATCCACATGACCACAACCAGAGCAAGGACAAACTGCAGCTGAGGCACGTGCCCTTAGTGGGAACCAAACCCGGGACTCTGGTCTGCAGGCCAACACTCTAACCGCTAAGCCAAACCAGCCAGGGCTGTGTATGGATTCTTAAAAATTGCGTGATCTTTGTGACTTTAAAAAGTTAATAAAAATAACAGCATAACTTGCTGTCACTGTTTTTAAAAATAACTTAATTATTACTCCAATATGGATTTTTTATATGTAATGATAACGTTGGTAATCTGTCATTATCTAGTAAAGGTATTTTTGGTTGTTTGCCTATTATAATATGGTCTGAAATAGCTTTTCTGTTAGGAATCTGGATCTTCAAGATTTTCTGTCTGAAATGCTTTATTATGTTGCAAGTTGGAACTTGATGTGCAAGATGACAATCAAGATATATTTTGTCCTCTGTGAACAATTTTTTTCGTCTTTTCATTCATTCAACCAAAATTTACTGAGTCAACTCATATAAATTGAATTTTACTGACACTTCTAAAATTTGGGAGATAGTGATTAAGCTGAAAATGGTCTATGATTTGAATGTTTACAATTATTTTAACATTTAAAAATAAATATAATCTAAATAGCTCTTCTTGAAGTCTTTTAAAAAAGCAATAAAAGACAAAAATAGAATACAATCAACAACACTTAAAAAACACAGTCCACGCTCTTCCCGAAAGCAGCCAGAGGTGACCTCTGAAAATGGTTCACTGTTCACTTGACCCAGAAAACCCCACAAAATCATGCAAATCAAGAGGTTCAAATCTTCGTGTTCACTTTAAGAACACTCAGGAAACTCAGGAAACTGCCCAGGCCACCAAAGGTATGCATATTCAAAAAGCCACTAAGTATCTGAAGGATATCACTTTTACAGAAGCAATGTGTGCCTTTGCGTCGTGACAATAGTGGAGTTGGCGAAACAGTGGGGCTGGACACAGGGTTGGTGGCCCAGAAAGAGTGCTGAGTTTTGCTGCACATGCTTAAAAATGCAGAGAGCAATGCTGAACTTAAGGGTTTAGATGTAGTTTCTCTGATCATTGAGCACATCCAGGTAAACAAAGCTCCCAAGATGCATAGTATTTACAGAGCTCATGGGCACATTAACCCATACATGAGCTCTCCCTGCCACACTGAACTGATCCTCACTGAGAAAGAGCAGATTGTTCCTAAACCAGAAGAGGAGGTTGCACAGAAGAAAACGATATCCCAGAAGAAACTGAAGAAACAAAAATTTATGGCCTGGGAGTAAATTCAGCATAAAATAAAGACTAATAAAAGTAAAAGCAAAAAAAAAAAAAAAAAAAATCCCACAAAAAAACACACAGTCCACTAGTGTTTATTCCATCCCATATTTTCTTTCTGCAGAAGCAACTACTTCAAACGTTTCTAGCTCTTCTGATATTTTTTAAAAATAGTTTTATTGATTTTTAGAGAGAGGAAGAGGGAGAGAGAGAGAGAGAGAGAGAGAGAAACATTGATGTATGAACTAAACATTGATCAGCTGCCTCCTGCCCACCCCATACCAGAGATCAATCCCACAACCTGGTCATGTGCCCTGACCAGGAATCAAACCGGCAACCGTTCAGTGCATGGGACGACACCCAACCAACTGAGGCACATTGGCCAGGGCTCATTCTTCTGGTATTAACCTTTGTGTTTCTAAATAATGCCCTTGGGTTGCTATTGAGAAACAGCATAGTAAGATGGTCAAGAGCTGCTAGGATTCAGATCCCAGCTCTGCCACTCATCATTTCTGTTTTTCTTGGGCAGTGTTTCTTAACAGGCAGAATTGACATTTTGTGCCTGATAATTTTTTATTGTACGGAGATGTCTTGTGCACTGTAGAATGCGTAGCAGTACCCCTGGTTCCTACCCATTAGATGCCAGCAGCACCCCCACCGCAACTGTAACAACTGAAAATGTCTCTTGGTGCTGCCAAATGTCTCCTGGAGGAACAAAATCATGCCCAGTTGAATATCACTTCTTTGGGGAAGTTAAGCTTTCTGTGACTTGTTCTCTCATCAGCAAATTGGAATTAATAATAGTACCAACCATAGAGCCAATATGAGTTTTAAATAAATACCATTTGTGAAGTACTTCCTGCTTAGCATACAGTAAGAATTCTATATTTGCTAAACAAATACAACTATATTTTAAACTTTTCATCTTTGTGTTCCGATCCCCCCCCCCTTTACAGTATCGTTGTCTGTGTCCATTGGTTATGCATATATGCATGTAAGTTATTTGGCTAATCTCTTCCCATCCTCCCTACTCCTTGTCCTCTGAGGTTTGTCAGACTGATCCCCACTTCCATGTCTCTGGGTCTATTTTCATCAGCTTATTTTGTTCATTCTAGTCCACAAATAAGTGAGATCATGTGACATTTGTCTTTTTCTGACTGACTTTTTTTTTTTTTTTCTCTTAAATCTTCACTCGAGGATATTTTTCCATTTTTTTTGTTCAGATAGAGTGGGAGGGAGAGAGAGGAAGAGAGAAAGAGAGAGAAACATCGATGTGAAAGGGACACATTGAGTGGCTGCCACCTGCACGACCCAACTAGGGCCAGGGACAAACTGCAACCAAGGTACATGCCCTTAGCGGGAACCGAACCTGGGTCTCTCAGGATCGCAGGCCAACACTCTAACTGCTGAGCCAAACCGGCCAGGGCTGACTGGCTTATTTTGTATTCTCCAGGTCCCTCCATGTCATCCCAAAGGCTAAGAGATATCTCTTTCTTACAGCTGCATAGTATTCCATTGTGTATATGTACCACAGCTTTTTTATCCACTCATCTATTGATGGATACTTGGGCTGTTTCCAGATCTTACCTATTGTAAATAGTGCTGCTAAGAACATAGTGGTACATATATTCTTTCTGATTGGTGTTTCAGGCTTCTTAGGATATATTCCTAGCAGTGAGATCACTCAGTCAAATGGCAATTCAATTTTTAATTTTTTGAGAAAACATCATATTGTTTTCCATAGTGGCTGCACCAGTGTGCATTCCCACCCCTAGTGTACTAGAGCCCCCTTTTCTCCACACTCTCACCACTACTTGTTGTCTAATGATTTGTTGATGGCAGACATTCTGGCAGATGTGAGGTGATACCTTATAGTCATTTTAATTTGTATCTCTGTGATAATTAGTGACTTAGAGCATTTTTTCATATGTCTCTTGGCCATTTGTACGTCTTGTTTGGAGAGGTATCTATTTAGGTCCTCTGCCTATTTTTTAATTGGGTTCTTTGTCTTCCTTTTGTTGAATTGTATGAGTACTCTATATATTTTGGATATTAACACCTTATCTGATGTATCATGAGCAATTATGCTCTCCCATGCAGTGGGTTCCCTTTTTATTTTGATGCTTGTTTCTTTTGCTGTGAAGAAACTTTTTAGTTTGATATAGTGTCATTTATTAATTTTTTTCTTTGTTTCTTTTGCCCTAGGAGATGTATTGGTGAAAATTCTACAGCATGTGATATCTGAGATTTTGCTGCCTACATTTTTTTCTAAGATTTTTATAGTTTCATGAGTCACATTTAGTCTTTTATCCATTTTGAGTTTATTTTTGTGTATGGTGCAAGGTGGTGGTCTAGTTTCTTTTTTCTTTTTACTCTTTTTTCTTTTGCATGTAGCTGTCCAATTTTTCCAACACCATTTATTAAAGAGACTGTCTTTAGTCCATTGTATATTCTTGCCACCTTTGTCAAATATTAGTCGAGCATGTCTTGGGTTGATTTCTGGGTTCTCTGTTCTGTTCCATTGATTTATATGCCTGTTCTTGTGCCAGTGCCAGACTCTTTTGATTACAGTGGCTTTGTAGTATATCCATTAGACTTCTATTCCTCCCATTTTCCCAGTGCAACTGTAACAATTTCTATATGTCAATATTCAACCTTTATAATGACCATGACCATGCAATTACTCAAAACTGAGTCATGTAGTATATTCACATTTTCATTTATATTCAATATTTTCTTATACTATTTCCTTTTCCTCCTAATGTAAACAATTGTTCCTTTTTTTGTTTTCTTAGTTTAAAAAAAAATTTTTTATCCTCACCTGAGAACATTTTTCCATTTTTTGTTCAGATAGAGTGGAGGGGAGAGAGAGGAAAAGAGAGAGAGAGAAACATCAATGTGAAAGGGACACATCAAGTGGCTGCCTCCTGCATGACCCAACCAGGGCCGGGGACAAACTGCAATCAAGGTTTGTGCCCTTAGTGGGAACCAAACCTGGGTCTCTCTGGACCATAAACCGATGCTCTAACCGCTGAGCCAAACTGGTGAGGGAAAAAAATTTTTTCCTTTATTGATTTTTAGAGAGAGAGAGATAAATAGAAACATCTATGAGAGAGAACATCAATTGGCCACCTCCTGCATGCCTCCCACTGGAGATTCGGCCCACAATCTGGGCATGTGCCCTGACCAGGAATCGAACTGGTGACTTCTTGATGCATGGGTCAATGCTCAACCACTGAGCCACACCAGCTGGGGTGTTTTTTTTGTTTTTTTTTTATGTAGCTAACTATCTTTAAACTCTCTATTAGAAACATACATCTACTGTCAATAAGAGTGGACACATGTGGAAAATTTACATAATTTTCCCCGCTTGGAGACTGGCACTTCGCATTCTTCCTGGAGCTTTGTATTCCCTACTCCCATATGGACTTATATGGACTTGTTGCTCTCTAGGCCTGCTGCTTAGGTTGCATCTGGAATTTCTTTGCTCCACTGTCCTGGGATTACTCTTACCTTTGTTTTGTGTTTGATCCCCTATTTCTGGATTTTATGACTTTTTTCTCTAATTTACTCCCTTTATTTTATGGAATGCATCTCCAGTATTCCCTATGAGTGTCCTAAATATATTTATTCTAAGTATAATGAAAAAAATTTCCCCTAAAAATATTAAAGGCATTTTTCCATTGTCTCTTAACTTTCAGTGTCACAGTTGAAAAGTTTGATGTCATTCCAATTCCTGAGTCTTTATATGTAAATTGTTTTCCCACAGTGGAGCATTTGGGATCTTTGTTTATTTTGTCCGTGGTGCTCTGAAATTCTACAATAATGAGCATAATATAGGTATTTTTTGATATTATTATGCTGGGTATGTAAATTCAGGCTTTTTAGTTTAGGGAAATTTTCTTGTAATATAACTTCATTAATTCCTCTGCCTGTCCCCCACCCCTCCAATATCTCTGCTATCTCTGTGTGGAGCTGCCATTAATCTGAGCTTCTATTTTTCTTATGCCTCCTGCTCCCCACCTTAATTTTTTTTTATTTGGTCTTTTTTTTATATTTTCTGAGAATTGTTAAAATACCATCTTATGTGTTTTTAATGTTATGTTTTTATTTACAGGAGCTGTTTTAAGTTGTTTTTTTGTTTTTTTATCCTCACCTGAGGACATTTTTTCATATTTTGTTCAGATAGAGTGGGAGGGAGAAAGAGGACGAGAGAGAAACATCGATATGAAAGGGACACATCAAGAGGCTGCCACCCGCACAACCCAACCAGGGCCGGGGACAAACTGCAACCGAGGTACATGCCCTTAGCGGGAACCGAACCCGGGTCTCTCCGGACCTCAGGCCAATACTCTAACTGCTGAGCCAAACTAGCCAGGGCTGTTTTAAGTTTTTTAATGATCCTTCTAAAAATATACACTGTGAATGTTATTTTTCCTAGCATACTATGTCTTCTTACCTCTCTGAGAGTAACAATGATACTTTTGAATATTTTCTCTGCATATTGTCCTCTGTTTCCTCCAAGTGTCTTCGCTTTATTTGTTTATTTGGGGGTTGGCTTTCAAAAGTTAGAGGCCTCTCTCAAATGTTTTATCCTTGTCTGTCCTTTCATATTTAAGAAAGAGTTACGACATCATAACAAAATTAGGGTTTTGTAAGAATGCAAAGGTGGTTTGCCACTTGAAAAGCAATTGATTTAGTTCACCATATTAACAGACAAAAAAAAAAAAGAGAGAGAGAGAGAAAGAAAGAAAAGCCATATGATCATCTTAGTATTCAAAGATCATACTTAATGGTGAAAGATGTTTCTTCTCTCTAAGATCAGGAACAAAGAAATGATCTCTGCTCTAACTACTTCTATTAAATATTGTATTGAACATGCTTGTCAGAGCAATAAGAAACAACATATAAAAGGCATATGAAACAGAAAAGAAGAAATAAAACTATTATTATTTTCAGATCATATGATTATCCCCTCCCCTCAAATTCCAAGAAAGTCACAAACAAAATCTACTAAAATTAATTGGTCAATATATCTGGATCACAGGTTACAAAATAATTTATATTTCTGTAAAATTACAATGAACAATTAGAAATTGAAACTTTAAAATATCTCAACAGAACCAAAACATAAATATTAAGGGACAAATCTAAGAAAAATATGAAAGAGTTATACACTAAAAATTATAAAATATTGGTAAGAGAAACAAAAAAGAAACCTAATAGCCCTGACTGGTATGGCTCAGTTGGTTGGAGCATCATCCTGTACACCAAACGGTTGTGGTTTGACTCCCAGTTGGGGCATATATCTTGTTGCAAGTCCCATTCCTGGATGGGGCACATACAGAAGGCAACCAATCAATGTTCTCTCTTACATCAGTGTTTCTCTCTTTCTCCCCAACCCCCTCTAAAATCAATAAACATATCCTTGGGCTGAGGATTTTTTTAAAAAAGACCTAATAAATGGAGAGATATGTAATGTTAATGGATTAAAGGACTTGCTCTTTTTAAGCTGTCAATTTATCTCACACATTTATTTATTTATTTATTTCAGATAGAGTGGGAGGGAGAGAGGGAGGAAGAGAGAGAGAGAAATATTGATGTGAGAGAGACACATCTACTGGTTGCCACCCACATGACCCCAACCGGGGCTGGGGACAAATTGCAACCGAGGTATGTGCCCTTAGTGGGAACCGAACCCAGGACTCTCCAGTCAGCAGGCTGATGCTCTGACTGCTGAGCCAAATTAGCCAGGGCTATCTCACACATCTATAGAATGCATATTATTCAAATAAAAAATCTAAGCAGCTCTTTAGGTAGAAATTGACAGGCATTTAGTTATTTACTTAAAAACATTTTTTTATTCTTACCCAAGGATATTTTTCCATTGATATTTAGGTAGAGTGGAAGGGAGGGATGGAGAGAGAGAGAGAGAGAAACATCAATGTGAGAGACACACATTGATTGGTTACCTCCTGCTCTGAGCCAGGAATCAAACCTACAACCGAGGTATTTGCCCTTTACCAGGAATCGAACCTAAGACCCTTTGGTCCAAGGGCCAACACTCTAACCACTGAGCCAAACTGGCAGGTTAAATTTATTTGAAAATGCAAAGAACCGAGTATAGGCAAAATCATTTTGAAACCGAAAAAAAAGTGGAAGATCTAAGTCAAACTACTTGTCTTCAAGATTTATTGAAGTTACAGTATTCAAGACAATGTGCTATGGGAATAAGGACAGACATGCAGATAGAGTTCAGAAAGATGCTCACATATATATGGTCAAATGATTTTTCAATGAAGGTTCCACAGTAATAATAGTGTAAAAGATTTTTTAAAAAGGGTACTGGGGCCCTGGCCGGGTAGCTCAGTTGGTTAGAAGCACCATCTTGATACACCAAGGCTGTTGCAGGCTCCATTTCCGGTCAGAGCACATACAAAACTCAGCCAGTGAATGCACAAATGAGTGGAACAACAGGTCTCTCCCTCTCTCTCTCTCAAATCAGTACTTTCTATTTTTAAATAGTGCTGGGACAATTGAACATCATATGCAAAAAACTGAACCTAAAACCTACCTCTAAAAAAAAAAATTAAAATGAATCATAGACCAAAATGTGAAACCTGAAATTACACTAATGTTTAGAAGAAAATCTTTGTGACCTTTGCTTAGCACAGATCTCTTAAGACATAAAAATCATGACTGATACAAGAAAAAAAAAAATCCAGATTAAAACCTTGTACTCTTCAAAAGAACTACTGCAAGCCCTGGCCGGTTTGGCTCAGCAGTTAGAGCTCCAGCCTGCCGACTGGAGAGGACCGGGTTCAGTTCCCGCTGAGGGCACGCACCTTGGTTGCGGTTTATCCCCGGCCCTGGTTGGGGTTGTGTGGGTGGCAACCATTCAATGTGTCTCTCTCACGTCACTGTTTCTCTCTCTCTCTTCCCCCCTTTCTCCCTCTTGCTCTATCTGAAGATAAATGCAAAAATGTCCTCGGGTGAGGATTAAAAAAAAAAAAAAAAAATGCTGCGAAAATGAAAAGACAAGTCACAGGTTAGAAGAAAATATTTGTTAGAAACACATCTGATTAAGAATTATGTCCAGAATATATAAAGAATTCTCAAAACTCAATAGTAATAAAACAACCCAATTTTTAAGTGAGCAGAAGATTTAAACAAATATGCGCCAGAGTTTCAAGTCCCATCCCCGGTCAGGGCACATACAAGAATCAACAATGAATGCATAAATACGTGGAACAACAAACTGATTTTTCTCTCTCTTAAAAAAAAAATCAATTAAATAAATGAAATAAACAACTAAACTAGCTTTATGCAATGTTTCCACTGTTTTGGCAAAAACAAAATATATGCATGTATGAGCTACAAAATATGAATTGTATATTTTAATTATTCTGTATGTTAATTGCTCACATATTTGCATCTCAAACTAAACTAGCATTGCCAATATAAAGATGAATAGTGAAATTTGGGCTAGTAATTTAAATTAAATTTTTTTTCTTAGAAAATTAACTAGCAAATAAATAAACCAAAAGTAAAAAAAAAGTGACTGAGGAAGAAAGGAAAAAGCTGTATATTTTAGTTTATTTATTTGTTTTTTTAAATCCTCACCTGAGTATATTTTCCCATTGATTTTTAGAGCAAGTAGAAGGGAGAGGGGGAAGGAGAAAGAGAGAGACAAACATCAATGTGAGAGAGACACACATTGATTGGTTACCTCCCACATGACCACAACTCAGGCTAGGAATTGAACCTGCAATCCAGGTACATGCCCTTGACTGGAATCGAACCAGCCCTCCCCTCACCCCCTCTATTCTGGTAACCACATCCTGTTGTCCATATTTATGAGTTTTGTTTTGTTTGTTTGTTACTTTTTGTTTTATATTCTACATATGAGTGAAATCATACAGTTTTTGTCCTTTTCTGTCTGGCTCATTTCACTTAGCATAACACTCTCAAGATCCATTCAAGTTTTTTAATGACATTTTTTTCCTGCTTTTTGAACAAGGAGCTGACACATTATATAGCTGACTCTGTATAAATTAATTATACATTTAAATTATATGCTTAAAAACATATAAATTATATTGTATACTTATCATATGACCAAGAAATCATTTGTTGGGTTTTAATGTGGGATGACCAAGAGATACCCAGCCAGATAGCCCAGATACCCAGAATGCACATGTAGCATTCTGGGAGTTCAGTGGGAGAACAGGTTAACTCTCATCATTCAGAATTCGGATTTTTAATTTAACTCATCTGGTTTTAGTATGGCACTCTAGCCCTAATCTCTGTTTAGTGGCCTTAAATCCAGAGTTCCTCTGGTTTAAAAACTTCAGGGAATAAACCTCCAGTCATCTGCTTCATGAGATTGTTAGGAGCTGGGGGACAGAGGGGCCTAACTATTTTTCATTTAGACTTTTAACCAACTATCTTTTATGTTGTTGTTGTTGTTGTTGATCCTCACCTGAGAATATTTTTCTGTTGATTTTTAGAGAAAGTGGAAGGGAGGGAAGGAGGGGGAGGAGAAAGACAAAGAAACATTGATGTAAAAGAGACACATTGATAGGTTGCCTCTTGTACACTCTCCAGTGGGACCAGGAAATGCACCTGCAACCAGGTGTGTGCCCTTGACTGGAATTGAACCCGGGACCCTTCAGTGTGCAGGTCGACACTCTAACCACTGAGAATACCAGCCAGCAAGTTTGCTTCTTCATTTTATTTTATTTCAAATACAAGCAAAAGTTTATTTTAAAAGTTGCAGAGGTAGAAGTGAGCCATGAAAGAAGTGAGCCAGCTGGGCTGCGTGGACTCAGGAATAAGTTACAGAGGCAGAAGAAGGGCCCTTGGAGCTTAGAAGAAAGAAAACCCTGCCTAGGGGAAGGAAAGGGGGAAAGGTGTGGACATGCTTCAGAGAGAGAGAGAGAGAGAGAGAGAGAGAGAGAGAGAGAGAGAGAGAGATGCTTCTTATTTTAAAAAATTATTTTAAAGCATTTTCTATTATAGTTGACATTCAATATTATATTAGTTTCAGATGTACAGCATATTGGTAAGATATATATATAACTTATGAAATGATGCCCCTGATAAAACTTACATCCACCTGACACCATATATAGTTGTTATAATATTATTGACTATGTACCCTAAGCTGTACTTTATATACCTGTAATGATTTAGTAACTGCCAATTTGTATTTCTTAATCACTTCACCTTTTTCACCTAGCCCCTCAACTTCCCTCTCATCTGGCAACCATCAGTTTGTTTTCTGTATCTATGGGACTGTTTCTATTTTGTTTGTTCATTATTTTGTTTTTTAAATTCCACATATATGTGAAATTCATATGGTATTTGTCTTTCTCTGTCCCTTTTATTTCACTTAGCATAATACTCTCTAGGTCCTTCCATATTTTTGAAAATGATAAGATTTCATTCTTTTTTATGGCCAAGTGTATAATATACCATTGTATATATGTACCACTCTTCTTTATGCATTTATCTTTTGATTTAAGTATTTAATCCATTTACATTTGAATTCATTATTGTTAGGTATGGGTCATTGCCATTTTATTAATTTTTTTTTATTGCTTCTATAGTTTTCTGTTTCTTTTTATTCTCTTGCTTTCTTCTCTTGTATGTTGGAGATATTCTGTAGTGTTGCGACTGGATTCCTTTCTCCTTACTTCTTGTTTATCTCTTTTAGATTTTTGGTTTGTGGTTACTATGTGCTTCATATATACCAAGTTATTTTATAGCAGTCTATTTTAAGTTGATGGTTGCTTAAGTTTGAACACATTCTCAAATCACTACCATTTTTACTCCACGTTTATGTTTTTGTCATGTTTTTACATCTTCTCTGTGTGTGAATCTTTTAATTTACTGTTGTAATTACACATGATCTCCATACTTTTTCCTTTTACCTTTGTTCCGGCTTAAGTGTTGGTTGATCCACTGCTTTTATTACGTGTTTGCCTTTGTCAGTGGGAATACTTTTTCTTTGTGCTTTTTTTCTTAGTCATGTTTTTTTTTCCCCTCTTCTTCTTAAAGAAGTTTCTTTAACACTTCTGGTAATACTGGTTTGGTGGTGATGAATTTTTCAACTTTTTTTTCTTTTCTGGGAATAGTTTGCTTCTCGACTTTCCCAGGGATAAGCATTTTCAGTTCCTCTTGTTTGCTAAGAGGTCATTTACTACTTACTTTATCATATGCCTTTCAGCTTTCAGCTTATGTTTGACAGTTCTCTCTGCTGGTTTCTCTCTCCACTTCGCCTTTTCTTTGAGGTTTCATATTTTTAAAAATCCCTTTTCTGACATTATTTTTGTGATGTTTTGGGAGGGAGAAGGGGTAAGTATATACACATGTTTTTATCTGTTATTGGAAATATGTATTTAAAATTTAGATGTCACTGCAATGACTTTTATGTTTATTTTTTAAAATTTTATTTTCTACAGAATTCTACCACCAAAAAAAGTATTTTATTCTTTTAAATAAGACAATGCAACTTTAACAAGTGAATAGTGAACATGCTAAAAAGAGGACAGGCCCGGGTGCGTAAGAGGAGTGGAGCTGTGGTGTCCTCGCAGCAGAGATCTCTACCCTTGCCCACAGAGCACCATCAGATAGCTGGCTATACTTGGAACTGAGTCAGGAGTGATCAAAACCTGACCTAATTATATTTAATCCCATCTGAGCATCTGCTTATCTGGGGACCTGAACTGACCATGGGTGACTAAAGCTCACCCTTAGTGAACCCTCTGCTCATCCCCCTTATTTACCTTTGTTTGCTCCTTGTTAGCGTTTCACTCTTTGGATGCCGTCTACTCCCAGACGTCTGCTCTGGGAGTAGACCAAGCTGACTTCCGTGTTTCTCCCCAGGATTTTCATAGTAACCAGAATTCTCAAGTTATATTCTCTGTCACTGTATTTACCACATTATATTTTAGTTATATGTTTAATTATTTCAGTGGTTAGCATACATTTTCTGTAAAGTTTACAGTTAGCAAGTGTTTTAGGTTTTGCAGGCCAATCGGCAAAATCAAGAATATTATATAGGTGTGCTACTTTGCACACGTCATGAGAAGGCAAGGTTGTGTCTTACTTTGGGCTTGCCATGAGAAGGCAGTGTTCTTAGGAAAAAAAGGCAACAGGAAAAGAGGAAGACCCAATATGAGATGGATTGACTTAAAAAAAAAAAAGCCATAGGCATGAGGCTACAGGAGCTGAGAGGATTGTTGTGGACAGGACTGTGGACATCACTCACTCACAGGGCCACCAGGAGTAGGAACTGACTCAATGACATGTACCAAGAACTTATATAACAAGAAAGAAAACAAATGTTAATTATTTTTTGTTGACAAAATTAAAAATATAATAAAACAGTTGAGTACATTTTTTTGTAATACAGATAAAATCAGAAGAATGGAATTCTTCTG
Organism: Molossus molossus; assembly: GCF_014108415.1. NCBI lineage: Eukaryota > Metazoa > Chordata > Mammalia > Chiroptera > Molossidae > Molossus > Molossus molossus. The sequence continues at coordinate 65,361,244 of NW_023425344.1, read as the reverse complement.
GAGAGGATAACAATTCTCTTAACTATGATTCATGGTAAGTGTGCCCATTCATCAGATTAACTACAAAATGTTTATCTGTTAAAACTATTCTTATCTCATAAACAGGCTTGCTGACCTTTAATCTATTTGTTTAACTCTTTATCTCTACTACATTTTGAGATCTGGGACCTGTTCTGGGTCTTATTTATCTTTGAACGCCCAAGCAGCACTCTATATGGCACATTGCAGGTGCTTAGTTATTTTTAACAAGTTTTTTTTTTTCAAGCAATAAAGAAATTTAAATATTGGCTATCTCAGACTTTTTTTTTTATCCTCACCCGAGGACATATTTCCATTTTTGTTCAGGTAGAGTGGAAAGGAGAGAGAGGAAGAGAGAAAGAGAGAGAAACATCACATGAAAGGGACACATCCAGTGGCTGCCTCCCGCATGACCCCAACTGGGGCTGGGGACAAACTGCAACTGAGGTACATACCCTTAGTGGGAACCGAACCTGGGTCTCTCTGGACCACAAGCTGATGCTCTAACCAATGAGCAAAACCGGCCAGGGCTCAAACTTTCATCTTAATAGGTAATACCTTGACTTTATGTACTACCTTTCCTGTAAGGATGTTCAGATCAGTTATCTCATATCTGTTATCTAATATGCAGTAAAAAAAAGATTGATGTTATTATTCCCATTTTATTGATAGGAAAGTGACATAAGAGTAGAACCATGTCCAGCTGGTGTGGCTCAGTGGTTGAGCATCCACCCATGCACCAAAAGGTTGCTGGTTCCATTCCCGGTCAGGACACATGCCCAGGTTGTGGGTTTGATCCCCAGTGTGGGACATGCAGGAGGCAGCCAATCGATGTTCTTTCTCATCAATGTTTCTGTCTCTCTCTCCCTCTCACTTCCTAGCTCTCTAAAATCAATAAAGAAAAAAAAAATGTTTTTAAAATAGTAGAGGCAACACTACAATTAAGGAATTCTGATCCTCAGATATAGAGGGTTTTCAAAGGATTACAGAACACATGCTCAGATATGCATGTCTCTTGTCCATTTCAAGAATTATGAGTTATCAGAGAACTCAAAGGTGTATGTAAACCATGATGGGTTGGTATAGATAAGAAAATTATTATAGCATTGGGGGGGGCATTAAAAATTTGACTAAGAAATAAAATCTCTAGAAATAATGTTCTCTACTGAGTTTTCAAGTGTCAGATAGTCTACGTTTGAATAACATTTTTATGTATAGTGTGAAATATAGGTAATTTTCAATTTTTTTATCCTCACCCGAGGACATTTTGCATTTATCTTCAGATAGAGCGGGAGGAAGAGGGAGGGAAGAGAAAGCGAGAAACATCGATGTGAAAGAGACACATCAACTGGTCGCCACCCACACAACCCCAACCGAGGCCGGGGACAAACTGCAACCAAGGTACGTGCCCTTAGTGGGAACTGAACCCAGGACTCTCTGATCCGCAGGCCAATACTCTAACTGCTGAGCCAAACCGGCCAGGGCTGAAGTATAGGTAATTTTAAAATGCAGTCTTAAAAGATGAATACCAAATTCAATCTCATGAGGACTTATGTTATTATTGGTCAAAACATAGTATAAGTTACTTTTATATCTGTTGAATTTAGGAAAGGAACGAAGTGTTTTCAGTGAAGTTCATGTGTGTGTTTGTTTTTTGTTGTTGTTTTGCGGGGCTTGGGGGGAATAATTTCCTGAGAGATTCTACCCTAGTCATTGTTTTTCATAGGTCCATCATTGTCACATCAACATTATTATCAAAAACAGTCTTTTTTGTTCTAGTACTTTTTAGTTCTAATTTCTGGGGATAAAATAGACAGTATGTAGACCTGATCCTTGACCTTGGGAAAGGGAATAAATATATAAAGTGTAGCAACAGATGGAGGCATTTAGAAGACCAGACGATACTTGCCAGAGCAGTACAGGGAAGAGGGTTCCACACGAGTGTGATGTGTGCAGACCTGTTGGTAGGGAGGTGGTCGGAGAAGGCTTCCTGGAAGAGCTAACACTTGAACCACGTCTTCAAGCAAGGTAATAAAGAAGTGAGAAAATGCTTGGGGAAGGGTTTGAGTTAAATCGAGAAAGAAAGAATGTGAATGATGTGTTCAGGAAACAATAAATAGACCAGTTTATCTTGAGCAGGAGTTCTAGGTAAGAAAATACCTAGATACGTTTGAAGTGTTATGAAAGAATGTGAGGAGAAAGGCCAAGTAAAGGAGCTTGAAAGTTTACTGTAGGGAATGGAGAGCTGTCAAAGAAGTTTAAATAGGAATGTGGGGAGGGAGTAGGCAACAAGTATTGTGTGCAGGCTGAATTTTATCTATTCCTGAGTTGAAGCACTAAATACTAGATTATTTTTGCAGCATAAAGTGTGCTACATAAAAATGTTACATCCAGCCTTGGCTGGTTTTGCTCAGTGGTTAGAGCGTTGGCCCATGGACCAATGAGTCGTGGGTTCGATTTTGGTCAAGGGCATATACCTCGGTTGTGGTTCGTCCCCAGCCCTGGTCGGGTTGTGTGGGAGGCAACCAGTCGATGTGGCTCTATCATATTGATGTTTCTCTCTGTCTCTCTCTCTCTCTCTCCCTCCTCCTCACTCTGATGATAAAACAGAAAAATATCCTCTGGTGAGGAATAAAAAAAAAAAAAAGTTACATCCATGTACTTGTTTTTCATTGTGCTTTATCTCCCTTAAAATTAGTTTTCAAATGACTAAACACACGTTTATCTCTAATGATTCAGAAGGAACTTTCAGAAGATCTTTCAGAGCTTCAACTATATGTACTATTTTTGGATTAATTATTGTGGTTGAGCTGAAGTGCTAACTTTCTTTTTTTAAAAAATATATTTTTTATTGAATTTTTTTTTTTAGGGAGAGAGAGATATAAACATCGATGTGAGAGAGAAACATCAAGTGGCTGCCTCCTGCACACCCCCTACTGGGGATCCATCCCTGCAACCTAGACATGTGCCCTGACGGGGAATCAACGGGCACCTCTCAGCCCATGGGACGATGCTCAGTCCACTGAGCCACACCAGTCAGGCTGAAGTGCTTTAGAGAAAATTTGTGTGTTTGAAATCCTTTGTAGTCTTATCATAGTGTTCAGAAATATTTAATATCTTATACATTTAAGATTTGTGTATCCTGTCTACTGTTTTAAAATTATTACAACGTAATTAAAAGGACAGGAATGACAACTCTTAGTTTATTATTTTTTTAATTGATTTCTGAGATAGAAAGAGAGAGAAAGAGAGACATTGATTTGTTGTTCCACTTATTTATGCGTTCATTGGCTGACTCTTTATAAATGCTCTGGCTGGGGATCAAACCCACAACCTTTGCATTTTGAGATGATACTCTAACCAACTGAGGCTACCTGGCCAGGGCCTGAAACTTTTAGTTTATTTTAACATGGGTTTATTCTTCTCAGCAGAGTGTGAAGTGAGTGTATGTGTAATCTGAAAGTATACAGTACTCTGGATTTCATCAATTAAAAGGTGTTGCTCTGAGCTAGTAAAAAATGAAGTTGTACAAAAACGAGTTTGATTGCACTGTGTGTTAGTGTGCAGTCGGAGGCTGGCCCATCTTCTCTTGTGTCCCAGCCACCTCATCTTCTGACTGAATAGGGGCCATCTGGCTGCCACATGTGCAGCCAGCTCCATTCCCAACAGGAGTGGGAAGTGGAAGAACTTCTCACAGAAGCTCATTTGTAGGTTAGACTTCCTCCTGCTAGTCTGGAGGGGTTCTCTGGATGCCAAGTCATTAAGCACACTTTCCAGTGTGGGAGGCCCTCAAACCTCCCCCATTATCTCCTGCTTGGATAAATGCAGATTGTTCCACAAGCCTAGGCAAATACTTTCTTGTGTTATTCTCCAGGGTATTCTGACCTTGTATGCTTGAAGAATTCCTCCCCAAGACTATCTTGCCCTACCGGAAATTCACCCTTTTTAGAGCTTTGAGGCCTAAGTACAGACTAAAGAACATTTGCGTGTTACATCTCCTGGACATGGTGGTGGAGGAGGGGAAGGACCTTTCTCATGGCTCCTTACCTGGGCGGGATCACACAGCCTCCTCTTTATTGCAGAGTGGGGCGTGGGAGAGTGGGGTTCATTTGGTAGTGTCTCAGCACTTCTTCATCTATAGGCAAGTAAATGCTTTCCACACTGTTTCTTCCCTTCCAGCATCCCCTTTGAATCATGCACTGTATCTTAAGAGAGGAAAGGGAGAGAGACTGTAGTGGGGGAGCAGACACAGGCTTGAAAACCAGCTGATTTTAGGGGGAGGCAATTCCTGTGCTACTTAGAACAGTTGCCGTCTCTTCTCTCTTCTCTCCTTGCATGTCCTTTCCAAAACACCACACATCCAGCATCCTTTTGTGGTCAGAAGACTGTTCACCTCAAAGCTATGTGAACCAGAAGGAAGGTTATATGTATCAAGCAATCAGAAAAGTAACTCCAATTCCAAATGGGCTTACTTACCACATGACACCATAAACAAAGACGACAAAAGTGATTAGATATTTCAGCATGTAAAATCTGGCCACTTAATTGTCTAGATACAAATAATACTGCCACTCTGAACAAGTTCTCTTTGAGATGTTCTGATTTTTCTCTTTCTCCTGGAATTTTCACAATGATTTTACCCACTGACCTCAACACCTCTTTGTACCTCCCCCATATTTGGTAAAACAATGAATTATTTATGTGAGAAATTGAAAATTTCTTGTACGGAAATTATAAATCAAGATACAATTATGAACAAAATTCCTTTCTTTAGTATTAAAGTTTTACTTCTTTTACTTTAACAAAGCTTTCCATGACATTTATCTTCACTTATATATTTGCTGTCATCTCTGCACACTATTTGTTCCTCTTACTGTATTCATTCAACACCTCACACGTGTTTACTAAGTGCTCAGTATATATGACACATGCCAAGAGTTATGTGGTGGTTTTATATGCTTGTAAGGAAGAAAGAAATAAACATAACAATACAAGGTAGTATTCGACGGGCGCCATAAGAGTGATGCAAAGAAAGAAAGCATTTAGATGAGACAGAGAGAGAGAGAGAGAGAGAGATCAGTTTCTGCTGCAGGAATTCTGGGTAGGCTTTATGGAAAAAAAGCAGCATATGAACTTGACCTTGGATAGGCTTTTAATCCAGGGAATTCTAAACACTGGGGACAGTGTAATCCAGGGTGGAAATATGGGAAAGTGTGTGTCATATATAAGAAACTGGGTAGACTGGCATCTGATTTTGAAAGCATTGGGGCTGAGGCTGGACTAAGAAATTATAACTTTATTCCAAAGGGATTACTTTTTGAAAAATTTTTTTTTTTAATTCTCACCCGAGGACATTTTTTCCATTTTTTTTGTTTAGGTAGAGTGGGAGGGAAAGAAAGGGAGAGAGAGAGAGAGAGACACAGAGAGAGAGAGAGAGAGACAGAGAGAGAGAGAGAGAGAGAAGAGAGAGAGAAACATCAATGTGAAAGGGACACATCAAGTGGCTGTCCCCCCCCCCCCCATGACCAACCAGGGCCGGGGACAAACTGCAACCGAGGTACATGCCCTTAGCAGGAACTGAACCCGGGTCTCTAGGGACCGCAGGCCAATGCTCTAACCACTGAGCCAAACCCAGCCAGGGCTAATTTTTGAATTTTTAAAACCTGTATGAATACAGTCAAAGTAGAAGTTAGGATGAATGATCCAGGAAAATTAAGAGGGTGGATTTCCCAGAGGTTGGAAGACGTTTTAGAGGAGACCACTGTAGTAGTCTAAAAGGAAGTGGTGAGTGCCCAAACCAGGGAGATAAACGTTAAGGGGATGGGAAATGAATGGTTTGTCACGAACTGCAAGGAAGAAAAACAATTTCTATTCTAACTACATTGCCGGTTTTCTGAGAGCAAGGATTGTGTCTACGACTTGCATCCCCAGTGCCAGGTACATTGCTTCACCCAGAGAAATATTTTATGATGAATTACTACTGTCCTTTATTATCTACTTCATCCACTTTCATAATGTCTGTTTTAAGTACACACACACACACACACACACACACACACACACACACACACCACAGATGATTTTCCATAAAAACAGGCCTCAATAATACCAGAGCAGAATTTCATTCACTATGTTAACAAGAGAAACAACAATGCCAATAAATTTGATAATAAATAAATAAATAAATCAACAATGAAGAGTTGATTCTGGAAAAGAGGGAGGAGGATTTGGTGAATTGCATTCAGTAAAAAAATGAAAGAGCTTTTGAAACTGAGCTCAAATATGCCTGGAGCACATGAGAGTCTAGTTAATTAAGGCATGAGAGAATGTTTATTAGAAATACTACTACTACTACAGTGAGCGTTATATTATTCACATTGTATCATAAAAAGTCATGATACACAGCAACTGACAGTCATCTAGGAAATTGAACAGGGCTTTTACTACAATATGAGAATGTGATGTGCCTTGCTCTATTTTTGACATGAACTTTAAAAGAACCAAAACACTTCATTCCTGCACAGCTCATTAAATATAGTCTATGATGTCCTAGTATTGCACAGGAAAGGATCTACTAACTGAAAATGATTTTAAGATTCTTTATTTTGAATTGAAAATAGTTTACCCAGCTTTCTATCCCTAAATCAGTAGGGCTTATTGCAGTTTTTTCTTTCTTTCTGTTTTGCAATGCTGAGTTTATAACTTGCTGCATCAGTTAAAAGGGGGAATGCTAATATATTACTACTTAACTATCTTAGATTAGCTGTTCAAGAGATAAGGGTGATGAATGGTGCTTAGCACCAAATGGTGAAATTGACCCAGTTTTAAACTACCAGGTAGAACAGGCAGGTTTATCAGCTACTCCCTAAAATAAATATTTGGAAGTGTAAGACAAATAAGTGTAACTGATTCTATCCAAAATTTAGAATAAGAATTCCATTATAATTTGTAATAAACATGAAAACATGTATCCTTCTTTTGAAAACTCATTTGAGGAAAACAGAACATATCTCTACTTTAAGAGGAAATGATTCTGTAACATGTCCAAGCTATATGGGCACTGGTAGACTTTGGAAAATATTTAAAATATCCAAAAATTGAGATTTGTTTAACAGGGCTCAATCTGACCCTGAGACTTAAAGTAATTCATTCATATTGAAAAGTCTTTCTATTTTTCTTAAACCATATATATGTGAACTTTATATAATATGGTGAACTTTATACTATGATTTAATTTAGTATAGCAGAATTTTAAAACAAAATATTAACTGCTGCAATCATATGACTAATAATATTGTAAATTTAAAAATTGGTGGTTTTATATAAGGCTGATGAGTGGGCATGAAAGGTGAAGAATAAAGTATTTGAATAGTGTTGTTTCAAAATTAAAATGGTGTGTTTTTGCCTTTCCTTCTTTTCTTTTTTTAACCTTTTCCACAAAAGTAATCATTGCATTGTATTTTATACAAATTTTCCAAAGTAGACCAGGAGAAAGAAGAAAGCGTTCATTGTGAGGAAAGAGAGAGCCCATTTGTTGGTAGCATGATCTGATACAATTAATGGAGTAGTAGGACATTTTAAGAAAACTAAGCAGCATAAGCAAACCAAACTTAGAATAAATCTGATAATAGTGACATCACCCAATAAGCATTTTCATCTAGACAAGGCAATTAAAATAGAATTTTTAAAATCCTGTGATTATTAATACTTATTTGGGAAAATTGCATTTTATTTTTTAATAAGAGATGCTAGTCATGTGAGGGGTAGAAAAACAAAGCCATTGGATTTGGATAAGCCTTAAAATAAACTTTTTGGGATGTTTCATTGAGAGAGAGAGAGAGAGTTGGTTTTCTCTTTTCATTTTGCTTCAGTAGCAGACATTTGCCACTGAACTCTAATAGAAACGTGGAGATGCAGATGTACTTTCTCCGTTGATGTGAGGCATAATGCAATAGCAGACAAACTAGTTGTAACTGGGTTTATGGCAGGTCTTCAGTTCACAAAGAGCACATGCCCGAACAAGCCAACATGAGTCATTTCATGAGGTTGTATCATAACAATATTACCATAAAGATTTCTGAGTGGAGTGAATGGCCTATGTGGACTCTAAAATGTCACTATAAATGATCTGATACTGTATGCTAGACATTTCCTAAAAGTTTTATATGTAACTGTAAGTAACACAAAATCTAATTTCCTCAGGATACCAACTTGTACATTCTGTTACAAAATGTCAAAAATCCATTTTGTAGCAATAAAATTAATCTTCAAAGAGGCAATGTAAATTTTTCAGAGTGAGAAAGTAATTCAACTTAACTATGTTGCTAAATGAGAAACTTTTTCTGTTGAGGATGTTAAAACATTGCTACTGATAGGAAGGAGAAAGGAAGAGGCATGGTTGTCTGTGAGTTTTGTAGCTCACACCAAATGAGTCCCTGGTTTACTCCATGTCACTGGGCAGATCTCATACTAATCTCTTTTTTGTCTTTGTTTCCTCAACTATAAAAAGGGGATAATGATACAAACCTGTCTCAGAGGGGTGTGGTAAGAATTAATTAAGGCCCATAAAGGGATTCAAAGGCTGAAGATGAAAGACACCATACTAAGTACAAAGCCTCATCGTTAGCCCTGAAGTTGATGGACTATAAAAACTCATTTATTGATGCAAAAATTCTAAAACATTAAATAAGAATGCACTTTCTTCATTTATGTGACTTAAATTTATGAATTGGTTCATAAATATTTTATTTGGGTGCTCTATATTTAATTTTTCAACCTAAGCTAATAAAAGAGAATTTAAGAGAACCCTAGTTTGAAAATAGAAAGTATAGCCATTTGGAATAAAAAAATATATTTTTATTTACTTTTTATTTCAACTCTGTATGTTATGAACAAGCTAATCAGGTGTTTGTTTCCAAAGAATAACTGAGTTTAGAAAAGTTTCTTGGTAGTATATGAAAGAACAAAACATTTAATTTATTGCCAACATTTAGCATCAAGGTAATACAATTCAGTTTAGAATAAAGATGTCATTAAATTTTACCCAAGTCAGGACATTTAATCAACAGAAATATGGGAAATATGTTTCTCTAAATGCCTGAATTTAGGAGCCAACAGATAGAGTATGTACAAATAGCGATTTAATTTTCAGGTATGACTCCTATTGCACACCCCCTCCCATGACATATTGAGTTTCTTGGATTTCAAATTACTAATATGAAAGAAAAAATAAAAAAAAAAAACAACATTGTGATGAATCAATCACTTCTATGTTCTGTGATAAGAAAAAATATTTGTCGCCTACTTTTGGCTGAAACTAAACAGTATCTTGGTTTCATTAAATTTCAACAACTATTGCTAAATAAATGAACAGTTTTACCCTTTGAAATATTATCAAGTATATCAGTAGTTTATAAATGATTACATCTAAAGCCAATAAAATTCTTAAGGTATTATTTCCTAATTAAATATTTGCCCAAATCTTGGATGACATAAGTTAGTAATGAAACTATCATACCTCAGATTTCTACCTTTCTTAGGTTTTTAAAATGTACTCATTTTCAGTGGCAGTCTTTCCTTAGGTCGGTTCATGGGAACAATTCATTACTGATGTTTATTTTGCCTTGGGTTGGGCTGTAAAACTACTCTACAATAACATGACTTAGGAGGTTGTTATTTTAGAATTATTATATCCTATACTGGTTGTGGTCAAGAAAAAGACAGACTGGAAAACAAGAAGCAATACATCTTTAAAACATTTTCTACTGCCATTAAAAAAAAAAAAAAAAGAGTTTAACTCTAGTTAGAATTTCATTAATGGTCCACTTCATATTTCTTTTGCTAAAAACTCATTTATCCTTTACCCCAAATTTTGAATGTAAACATTAACTGTCAAGATTGATAGCCATGCAATTAACCAGCTTAATTTTGGTTAGAAGATGAATGATTCACTGCTTTTTTGTGTCTGATGAGTAGGCAGAGCACTGTATTTAAAATGGCTCTGTCCCAGAGGGTGAATCTTTAGGGTTTCACTGCCCAGCCCAGTCAGAAAAAATAAATGTTATAGAGGTCACAGCTAAGTACACAATGAGCATGAAATGGTGAGGACATCTCATAACTTGGTTATCTTGCCAGCGTTATAAGAATGGTTCTCATTTTTCATATTGTTAAATTTTAAATTTTAGGAGACTTTTGAAGATATTTTCCAAGTTATCTTTTGGTTTGGTTATTCTTTTTGCATCTCAGACTTAAAAGGGCTCTGTAATAAACAAACACTATAGTTTGTTTTGCTCACCATATCATTCATTTTGCAATCACAGCTCTCCATTCTGTGAGACAAAAATATTTCTCCTTTCTCTGGGGTCTGTTTTATGTACTATCTCTTTTAGTAGACACTTTTCATCTTCAGTGACTGAATCAGCAATTACTTTGCAGATTTCTCTGCCCAAAGTTTGTCTAAAAATATTGCTCCATTTCTGTTAAATATTACATAAGAGAAAAAACAAGTCTTGTCATTCTTTTTGATGCACATGTATTATATTTTATTACATTAGACAACAGATGAGTATGCCTTATTAGACTACCATTTAAAATTGTGTATTCCATTTAACACAATTCTGCAAAGGCATATTCTGAATGTTTTACCTGGAGAAAAGGTGAGACAAATAAAAGCTTTCTATCCTCAAGAAACTTGTAATTTCCTAGGCTAGATAATGTAGGTAACTCAGATTTCTTCAAGTTTCATCAACCTATGGGTACAGACCAGGTCATGTGAAATATAAACACACAATCTGCCTTGGTATTTTCCCATCCCTCTTGGTGAATTGCTTCTTGCCCCTCATTTCCCATTTATGTGTTTCTGAGACAGCATAGGAGGTGTTTGATCAGTTTGACAAAATAACCAAATCAAATGCGATGGACTTCAAAATACTATGGCCCAAAACAATGAAATCGACTCTCTGAACAAAATATACACATAATCTTAGTAACCAGAATAATCTTTTGGGATCTTCAAATTAAATTCTTATTTTATTAATAGGGTTCCTGATATTATAGTGCATGGTGTGATTAGTAATACATTCATATCATACACAAATTCTCAATCTTCTAAATCTTCATGACCCTTAGGGATGCAAGGATAATTCATAGGTGCTCCTCATCCTTTTTTTTTTTTTTTTTTAAATTCTCACCCAAGGATACTTTCCATCCATCTTCAGATAGAGTGGGAGGGGGAGAGAGAGACATCCATGTGAAAGAGACACATCAATTGGTCGCCTCCCACACAACCCCAACCAGGGCTGAGGACTGAATTGCAACTGAGGTACAAGCTACGTGCCTTGACTGGAATTGAACCTGTGACTCTTTGGTCTGTGGGCCAGTGCTCCAATTGCTGAGTCAAACCGGCCAGGGCAGTGTTCCTCATGCTTAATTTAGCTATTAGTTTCAATATTTTTCCTATCAAACCTCTTAAACTTTTTTTTAATTTTTATTTTCTTAATCCTCACCCAAGGGTACTTTTCCACTGATTTTTAGATAGAGTTGAAGGGAGGAAGGAAGGGAGGGAGGGAGAGAGGAAGAGAGAGAGAGAGAGAGTGAGAGAGAGAGAGAGAGAGAGAGAGAGAGAGAGAAACATAAATGTGAGAGAGACACTTTGACTGGTTGCCTCCCGTACAACCCCTACCGGAGTCAAGGATCGAACCTGCAACCCAGGGACATGCCCTTGACTGGGAATCGAGCCCATAACTCTTTGGTTCGAGGGCCAATGCTCTAACCACTGAGTCAAACTGGCCAGGGCAAACCTCTTAAACTTTTAATAAAGAGCAAAATTTAAACTTATTTTTCCCTATGTGATAGCTCATTATGTTTATTTAAATAACCAAAATTGACTTATTATGGTAAGCATTTATTATACAAATATCTAATCATTATGTTGTATACTTGAAACTAATACAGTATTAAATGTCAATTATACCTGTGTGGGGAACAAGGAGAAACATCTGTAACAAAAATAAATTAATAAAAAAATGTCACCCGGCTGGTGTGGCTCAGTGGTTGAGCATCAACCCATGTACCAAGAGGTCGCTGGTTCGATTCCTGGTCAGGGTACATGCCCAGGTTGTGGGCCAAATCTCCAGTAGGGGGGCATGCAGGAGGCAGCCAATTGATGTTCTCTCTCATTGATGTTTCTCTCTCTCTCTCTCTCTCTCTCTCTCTCTCTCTTTCTCTCTCTCTCCCTTCCTCTCTTTCTAAAATCAATAATGAAAAATAAATGTCAATTACACCTAACTTTTAAAAGAAGAAAAAAATGTAAATGAAAATAGAAAAAAATAGCTACCCTGGCTGGGTAGCTCAGTTGGTTGGAGTGTCGTCCTGATATACCAACGTTGTGGGTTTGATCCCTTTTCAGGGCACATACAAAGAAAAAACCAATGAATGCATAATAAGTCAAGCAACAATTGAACCCTCCCCCAACTCAAATTAAAAAGAAAAAATAACCAAAATGAAGGTCGTCAAGGAATAAAGTTTTCAAAGAATAAAATGTATCAAATATGGAAAATATTGAAAATATAAGCAATTGTTTGTTCAAGAACTGAGTCCAAGGCGTTCACTGGATTCCAACTCGACATGGGAAATTAAGTTATTAAGTCAATAAGCATTTGTTCATACATATTCAAATATTTGCCTAGGTATCCAGGACTCAAAAATGAAAAACCTGCAATCCTTACTCTTAAAGAATTCGGTCTAGCCCTGGCCAGTTTGGCTCAGCGGTTAGAGCATCAGCCTGTGGTCCAGAGAGATCCGGGTTCGGTTCCCACTAAGGGCACGTATCTCGGTTGCAGTTTGTCCCTGGCCCTTGTTGGTCATGCGGGTGGCAGCCACTCGATGTGTCCCTTTTACGTTGATGTTTCTCTCTCTCTCTCTCTTCCTCCCACTCTATCCAAACAAAAAGTGGAAAAATGTCCTCGGGTGAGGATAAAAAAAAAGAATTCAGTCTAGTGGAAGAGGTAAATACATGAAGAAATACATTGGATACACAGAAACAAGTGCTGTGGTAGATGCTAGGAACCTCGGGAAACTTGACAGAGGAGGTAAACTCTGGATGGTCTTGAATACAGATGGGCATTTACTATATACAGAAGAGGAAGAAAGGGCATTTCAGGCAAAGAGCATAAAATGTGCAAAGGCATAGAGTTTTGAAAAGATATGTGAGAAGTTCATTGTGGTTTGGAGCTTAGGGTTGTGGTGGGGAGTGGAAGGAAATGAAATTGGAAGAGTATATTCGGGTTACATCATGAAGCACTGTACCCAGACAAAAGAACTTGGCTTGTATATGGCATCTAGTAGGAAAGCAGGAGAAAATGTTTTGTTTGTTTGGAGGGTGTAATCATATTTATTTGATAAGAAGATAATTATGGCAGGAGTGTGAAAATGGATTGTAGAGAAGAGTGATGTGGAGAGAGACCAGGAAGGGCACTGTATCGTTAGTCTTGAATAGAAATCGTAAGAGCCTGAGTTGAATTAATGGCGATAGAAATGGGGAAGAATGGTCATATTTTGGATATATTTCTGAAACAAAATGGATAGGGTTTGGGTGTGGATGGTTAAGAAGAGGAGGGACTCCAGAATGAATTTCTCACTGGGGATATTAGAAGATGTTGACTTTATTAACCGTATTGGGAAGGTGAGACTTTTTAATGAGATAAGGGTTATTTCAGGTTTTTAAAAATGTATTAGGTTGACATGCCTGTGGAAAAGCCAAGTTGATAAGCATTTGAAAAAGCTTATCTGGAACTTGATATGTTAAAACTGGAGACACAGACTTGAGAACCATAAGAATATAGATAGATCCTACAATGCAGGTAAAATCAAATATGAAAAGTGTAGAAGGAAAAGCCACCAAAGATGAAACTGTGGGAAACATGAGCACTAAGACAAGCAGTGTCCCTCACTTTTTTCAACCCACAACTCCTTTTGAAAATATAAATACTTCAGCTTGCCTCTGAGCATGGCAATTCGGACATTTCCCCCTCAAGGCCCATGAGAGCCCCCTCTTCTAAATTCTCCTGACTTCTAACTCTTTTAAGAATTTCTAATCAAAGAAGTGGTTTGAGAAGAAGTCATTGAGGAAAACCAAGGGCCTCTTAGAAAAGTTGAAGGAGCCCTGGCCAGTTTGGCTCAGCGGTTAGAGCGTCGGCCTGCGGTCCGGAGAGACCCGGGTTCGGTTCCCGCTAAGGGCGCGTACCTCGGTTGCAGTTTGTCCCTGGCCCTAGTTGGTCGTGCGGGTGGCAGCCACTCGATGTGTCCCTTTCACATCGATGTTTCCCTCTCTCTCTCCCTTCCTCTCTCTCCCTCCCACTCTATCTGTACAAAAAATGGAGAAATATCCTCAGGTGAGGATTAAAAAAAAAAAAAAAGTTGAAGGAAAATAAGAAGTAAATAAGGTCTTAGAAAACAAGGTCATATTAGCTTCAAACCCCCACTGCAAAACCTGAACAAATCATGTGAATGGAATCTGGGCACTCTCTTTCCTCTTGGAACTACGTAGAGCTAATGACTTGGGTGTCTAGGTCCAACAGAGCCACAGAAGTTGGAATCCTTCACCTCCCTCAACGTCCCCAGCATATTGGAGTTGTGCATATGGTTTTTGTTCCTTCTTGTGACAGGGAGATCAACCCCACCTCCAGTTACCTTTCTCTGGAAAGCAGCTAAGGTCAGGGTAGAAGGGATCAAGGGAGGAATCTGGGGTGTGGTGTGTAGGGAGAGAGCAGCTCCATGCCAGTAATTAAAGTACATTTACTTTCCATTCTGAGCAACTGACAGGCTCAGTCAAAATTAAGTTTCAGTGTTTTCAGACCACCGATGCCCTTTGTCAATTTGGCAATTCCTCGACCCTTTCTATTCCCTAGCACAGGAGAGCGAGCAGCAACTGAAGCACCATTCAGGTGACTTTTCAATCCTACCTGTTGTTATTCAGACTCTAAATATTCATGACCAGGTAGGACAGTAGGAGAATCCCTCCCCGCGCCCCCCTCCCCACCCCCATCTTCCTCTGCTTACTGTTTGGGCAAGAACTTCACTACTGGGTCCTAGGTGTTCTCTTAATTACCAACTCAGTCCTTAGCATCCTTTGTCTTTCCAGAGAGTCACATTGGTCAGTATCCCATTCTTGTTGCCAAAAGCTGTCAAGTTGGCTTGCCACAATTTGTGGTGCTAGCAAAAAGACAGGAGACTCCTAAGTCAGAGAAAAAGGACTGTATCTCATAGCACGTCAGGCATCGTAGCATTCATGCGCCCACAAATTGCATGGAGGTGATGGGCAGTAACTCACGTGAGTGCTATGCGTGCAGCTGAGTACTTAGAAGGTTAGGCAGCCCCAGTCAGTTACAAGGGGGCTGCCATCAAGCCTGCCCAACCTTTGACCTAGAGGGAAACGTTATCTTTATAATACTGTGCAGCAAACAAACCTGCCCTCTACTCTCAAGAGATACACTTCTGTCTTCCAAGGTTGTTCTCTATACAAACATCCTCTAAAAGATAAAGCAGAAAAAAAGTCAGTTCCTCTGCTTGTATGTCGGAAATGTGAGAGACCCATGGAGAATTGTTTCTCAGCAAGTAGGTACTGTGTCTTCTTCTTTCTCCCTCTGTTAAACTGTCTTATTTTGTGTTTCTTATTTCTTCCTCTTTATTTCCCTTTTAAGATGCAATTTAACCTACTGAAATTGTTTTTTTAAAAAATAGGTATCCTCTAATGACAAAATTCAGTCGAAATAAAAATCTATCTTTAAACCTATGAAAATAAAATTTATGCCCAAATGGTTATGGCAGCAAAAAGTTACGAGAATGATTGGAAAAAGAAAAACTCAGGTTATTTTTTGAAGTATTTATTTTATTAGCCTTAATGAAAAGTTAAAATTAGGAATGATCTTTTTGATAAGAACACTCATTGATTATGAAATAAGCTTAATTACAATTATTCATTGAGTAAAGGCAATCACACAATTTTTAAAAATCTGGTTTTGGCCCAGCTGGTGTGGCTCAGTGGTTGAGCATTGACCCATGCACCAAGAGATTGCCGGTTCGATTCCTGGTCAGGGCACATGCCCAGGTTGTGGGCCTGATCACCAGTGGAGGGCATGCAGGAGGCGGC
Organism: Molossus molossus; assembly: GCF_014108415.1. Lineage (NCBI taxonomy): Eukaryota > Metazoa > Chordata > Mammalia > Chiroptera > Molossidae > Molossus > Molossus molossus. The sequence goes on along the minus strand of NW_023425344.1, from coordinate 65,345,079 downwards.
CAGTCAATGTTCTCTCTCATCAATGTTTCTATTTCTCTCCTTCTCCCTTTCTCTCTCTCTGAAATCAATAAAGAAAAGAAAAAAAAAATTTTTTAATTGGTTTTGCCTAGAAAATGTATTTTTAAATTAGAAAAATTAAAAATTGACATTAATGAATCTTGCATAAATCATGTGATTATTAAATAGTAAAAAAAATAATTTTCTATAAAATATGAATGAATTAGTTTTGTTTTTTGTTTTTTGTTTTGGTACGTGCCCCTAGCCACTAGGGCCTAGTGGGAACTGAACCTGGGACTCTGGTTCACAGGTCGATGCTCCAACCGCTGAGCCAAACCGGCCAGGGCTGAATTGGTTTTATTTGATGGATTAACACACGTATATACAGTTTGTTTAACTGGCCATTTTTTACTGTACATTTTATTTTTTATTTTTTGCAGTGAATATCATTTCTTTTTATTTATTTATTTATTTATTTTGTAAGGAGAGCTTAAATCTAGATTTGCATATTGTTTTTATTTTTTATTTTTTTTATTAATTAATTTTTGTTACAAATATTTCTCCTTTTTCCCCCACTGATTCCCCTCTCCCCCTCCCTCCCTGCCCTTCCCAGTTTGTTGTCCATGTCCACTGTTCATGCATACATGCATATAAGTTCTGTGGTTTATCTCTTCCCCACCACCCCCCTATTTAGGGGATTGTCAGTCTGTATCCCATTTCTGCGTCTCTGGGACTACCCCATTCCTCAGACTGTTATGTTCATTATATTCCACAAATAAGTGAGATCATATGAAACTTGTCTTTCTCTGTTTGGCTTGTTTCACTTAGGATGATACTTTCCAGGTCCCTCCATGTAGTCTCAAAGGATAAGAGATCTTTCTTTCTTACAGCTGCATAGTACTCCATGGTGTATATGTACCACAGCTTTTTTATCCATTCGTCTACTGATGGACACTTGGGCTGTTGCCAGATCTTAGCTATGGTAAATAGTGCTGCTATAAACATGGGGGTACATATATTCTTTCTGATTGGTGTTTCAGGCTTCTTAGGGTATATTCCTAGAAGCGGGATCACTGGGTCAAATGGAAGTTCAATTTTTAATTTTTTGAGGTAACACCATATTGTTTTCCATAGTGGCTGCACCAGTCTGCATTCCCACCAGCAGTGTACTAGAGTCCCCTTTTCTCCACACCCTCGCCAACACTTGTTGTTTGATGATTTGTTGATGGCGGCCATTTTTACTGTACATTTTAAAAGATCAAAGTCAAACTATACAAAGTGACATAAATCTGGATGATTAATGCACTATGGATAACATTATCGATGTTCACTTAGTTCTTTTTTCCTCTATTTTCTGGCAAATCAGAGTATTAGGCTTACCTTCCTCCTTGAAGTGAGGTGTAGCTGTGTGGCCAGCTTCGGCCTGTACATTGTGTGTAGAAGTGACGTATGTTACTTTCGGGAAGGAGCGTTCATTACCAGTGTGAGGGAAGCATGGGCTGAGTAGGGGGTGCCATAATGCCAGAGCAGCCTAGAAAGTGGACTAGCACACAAAGAAAGCAAGCCTCAGAGGACTTCATGTGAGCAGGACTTAAACTGTACTTAATTCTATTTGTGGTTTTGCCTGTTTTTTTTCTTTCTAACTGAGCTCCACTTTATTTATTTTTTAAATCCTTACCCAAGGATATTTTTCCATTTATTTTCAGAAGGAGTGGGAGAGAAGAAAGGAGGGAGGGAGGGGGAGAGAGAGAGAGAGAGAGAGAGAGAGAGAGAGAGAGAGAGATTGAGAGAAAGACATTGATTGGTTGCCTCCCCAGTGACCCTGACCAGAACCGGGGACTGAACTGCAACCGGGGTACGTGCCCTTGACCAGAATTGCACCCGAAACCCTTTGGTCCATGGACCAATGCTCTAACTGCTGAGCCAAAACGGCCAGGGGCCAAGCTCCACTTTATAATGCTGCTTCTGCATCTCTTTTATTCTAAAATCTGTTGCATATTGAATGCTAAATAAGTAGACATAACAGACAATAAAAGTAAAACTACCCATTGTCATACTTGAAGCCATTGGATCTGGGATCTTATTGTAAGGGCCAGTCTCCTTAGGGGCTGTGGATATGAGCTCTATATCCATGCTCTGGGGATCTGAATGAACTAGTGCACCTTGGGTATACGCTCAAAATGAGAAAGATGTTTTTTGGTATGCATTTACATGGAAAAGTTTGTTAGTGCTTGAAACAGGTGGAAAATCTGCACACCAGGCAGTTGTGGAGATTTAAAAGCTGTACTTGAAAGGTACTGATAGTAATACATAATAACATAAGATCACTTTTGAGATTTATTTAGTTTCTGCCCTGAGAAGTTCCAAGGCGCCTGACTTTTAGTGTAATATGTCTTCCCATTTTTCCCCCCAATGTGTTCTTCAAGAAAGCTATTTTATTTAAATAAACTTAAATGAACTTGACATGTAATAATGTTTCTGATCCTTTTGTATCTCAAGTATTTAAAATAAAATGTTTATGAATGGGAATAATAAATGAAAATTTATTAATTCTTTCAAGCAATATTTATTGAGTGCCTATTTTCTACTGAAAACTGTGCTAAGGCCCTGGCTGGGTAGCTCAGTTGGTGGGGGCATCATTTTGATATGCCAAGGTTGCAGGTTTGATCCCCAGTCAGGGCACATACAAGAATCAACGGATGAATGCATGAATAAATGGAACAGCAAATTGATGTTTCTCTTGCTCTCTTTCTGTCTCTCTAAAGTCAATTTTAAAAAACCAACAACCATGCTATGCACTAGGAATATAATAAAGAGTAAAACCAGACAATACAGTTCCAGTTTTCATACAGACATAACTAATCATCATCATAATAATGAGTATATAATTATAAATTGAGACTATAGTCTGAAAAAGAAATATAGTTCTTTGAGAACATATAATGAAGAAAGCTAACCTAGACTGTAGGTCAGAAAAGGTTTTTCTGATTTCCAAAGTGTGCATGAGAGTCAGGTAGGCAAACAGAGGATGAAGGAGTCACTGAAGCACATTCTGGAATGGTCAACTGGCACAGGGAAAGGCCCTCAGAGAGCGAGGGAGCCTGGCACAGCCCATGTAGCAGGAATACAGGGAGGAAGAGAAGAGAGGGCCAGACATGTAGAGTTCTATGGCCCTTTTATTTTATTTAAAAATAAAATTTTTTTTATTGGTTTTTAGAGAGAGGAAGTAAGAGGGAGAGAGAGATAGAAACATCGATGAGAGAGAACATCGATTGGCCGCCTCCTGCATGCCCCCTACTGGGGATCGGGCCCACAATCTGGGCATGTGTCCTAACTGGGAATCAAACTGGTGACCTCTTGGTGCATGGGTCGATGCTCAACCACTGAGCCACACCGGCCAGACTCTATGGCCCTTTTAAAGGAGATTGGTTTTTATTTTAAGGGCAATAAGAAGCCATCAAAATATTTTATTTTATTTTTAAATCCTCACCTGAGAATATTTTTCCATTTATCTTCAGATAGACTTGGGGGGAGAGAGAGAGAGAGAGAGAGAAACATCAACGTGAGAGAGACACATTAACTGGTTGCCTCCCTCATGACCCTGACCAGGACCCGGGACTGAACTGCCACCAAGGTATATGCCCTTGACCGGAATTGAACCCTAGACCCTGGTTCGCAGGCCAACATTCTAACCACTGAGCAAAACTGGCCAGGGCTACCATCAGAATATTTTAAACCGGAGTCTAATGTGACCAGATTAAGTTTTTGAAAATGTGTTGGAAGGAGGCCAAGCTGGATGTAAGAGAGACCGGTGAAGAGACTATCAGAGTCGAGCAGAGAAGTGGAGGTGGTAAGACGGGCAGTGGCAGTCATGGTGGACTCCTGGAGATGTATTTCAGCTTCAGTGTCTAGGACTTCATGATGGATTGGGTATGTTGGGTAAGGGGAAGGTGGATATCAAAGAAGGCTCCCAGTTTCCTGACTCGCATAACTGAATGAATGGTGTTAATTTTCACTGAGGTTACAGTGGAAAAGAAACTGGTTCGAATGGGGTGTATGTAGGGAAGGATCATGAATTCAGTCTGAGACTTGTAGATTTGAAATGCTTTTAAGATATCCAAGGGGAAATTTGAAGTAAACAATCAAGAACATATATTTGGAGTTCAGATGAGAAGTCAGAGACTTGAGAAAGAATTTTTTTAAATGTATGTGTAGATAATTCATTCAGATTAAGTTCAACTGTGAAGGACAGAAAATCCAAAATAAGAAGAACTTAAGATTTTTCCCACTTAAAAGTTTAGAAAAGTACTGTCCAATACAAATACAGTGTGAGCCATATACATAATTTATAGTTGAAATTAATTTTAATAAAATATTTTACTTTACCCAGTGTATACAAAATATTATGATTAGACATGTAATCAATATAAAATTATTAATGAGCTGTTTTCCTTTTTTCTCATAGTGTCTTCAAAATCTGATGCGTATTTTATACACAGTGAGCACAGCTCAATTTGGACTAGTCATATTTCAAATGCTCAATAGGTACATATGGCTGAGGAGTACTATACGGAACAGTACAGGTCTAAGGCAGGAGGTCCCGGGCTGACATAGCACTTCATGGTATCAGAGACCCAGGCTTCTTCTGCATGGCCTCCATTTACAAGGCCCCTTTATAGTCTATAATGGCTGATGCAGCTCCATCCATCAAGTCTGCATTCCATTTAGCACAGAGGAAGACTAGGAAAGAGAAAGATATGGTTTTTCCTCTTCAAGGCTACTTCGTGGAAATGGATACACCACCTTTATCTGCATCCTCTTGGTTAGAATTTTGTCATAAGACTTGAAGACCATATAGTTAACTGTAGGGAGGTTGGGAAATATAGCATTTAGTTTAAGTGGCCATGTGACTAGATAAAATTCAGGAGTTCTACTGCTGCAAAACCTACTGGGGTATAAATCATCTGTCTTTGACAGTGTCTGCTCTTTAGACTACCTGATATCTCTGGAAATCTTTCTTCCTACACAAATAAATAGTACATTTGTTGTGTCTTTCTAAGAAAGACCATTCAAAATCTGAGTCAAATTAAAATGTCAATGTCTAGGATATGAATAATGTACAGTCTTTTGTACCAGGTCCAAATTTGGCTCCTCTTGGTCCAGTGACCCATACAAGATAAGTTTTTTTGCTTCCCTTTTCCTCTACTACAGTAGTATAGGAACAGGGTAACTAAAATAGAAACACCCAATTGGGAAAGGGGAGAATGAGTGATGCCCAAATCGCAACATGCAGAAATAGGGAAGACTGTCCTCCCTGGGAGTAGAGGAAGCTTCCGAGTTAGCCCTTGCTCCTCCCTCACAATCCCCTGCTCTCCATTGGAAGCTCTGATTCTGCTCCCTTAGAAAAGTCCCTTGCCCGTCATCCTTTGTAACCCCTGTCACTGCCGGGAGATTCTTCCTTGTTCATTACCTTCCATGGCCACAACTGAGCTAGGCATCGGCGAGCATACGGCACCTTATTTGTTATTTACTGCCAGTTCAGAATTACATGTTAATGTGCTTTAGGAGTTGAATAAGCACAACTGTTTACAGGCTAGCCTTGTGGGAATTCTTTGGGGAAAAAAAACTTCTCAATAATTTAGTAGACTTCCAATCAATTTTCTGCTGGTCAGTTTCATATGCCAGTAACCACAACCAAAATATTTGTCTAGAGAAAATTTTTTGCATGAAGATTCTGGTCTCTATTGATATAGTTCAGCTCATTCCCATCACTCAGCTTAATGGTGGTTACAAAATCCACTAAAGCAATGGGCTGGTTGGAGAAGGCAAAACCTTAAATCCAGTTCTTTAAGCATCCTGGTATAATAGGGGCCACATGTTAAGACTGTAGTTTCTAAAACACTGTTTACAACTGCTTTGGTTGGGGGATAAAAGGCTTTGCTTTTAAGTCTGGGAGGTTTAATTCATTAGATTTTCTGTCTCCTTTTATTGTAGGTTGTAGGCAGAAAAAGCCTCTCTCAGCAGAGCTAAAGTCCTTTCCACCGTTGCTTGAAGTCTGACTAGCTCTAGCTCAGGCTTAGAAGAATTAGGTGCAATATTCTCACTTTTTTCTTTTTCTTTATTGATTTTAGAGGGAGAGAAAGGGAGAGAAAGAGAGAAACATCGATGAGAGAGAGCATTAATTGGCCTTGGTCACCTCCTGCATGCTCCCTACTGGGGATCTGGCCGACAACCTGGGCACGTGCCTTGACCAGGAAGCAAACCGGCGACCTCTTGGTGCAGGGGTCAATGCTCAATCCACTGAGCCGCACCGGCCGGGCATGACTTTTTTCTAATCATTTCCCAAGTACTACTAATTAGCAAGTGGTCTGCCTTCCAATTTACCACAGGTAGAATTTTTATTAAATTTATTTGTTAAGACATAAGAAGAGTTTCTGCCTTCCCAGCTCTTAGGAAAGTATTCCAACCCCTCTCATTGAGTCAGGGTCACGTATTTTAGGTTCTGTATGTGAAACAGCCCACTTTGTACACAGAATTTTGTATTAGATTTGACTCTGAGTGGCAGAAAGTCTCAAATAATAGTGGGCCAAAAATAGTTTTTTTCTGTTTAAATGTCTTGAAGTAGTTAGTACAAGGCCGGTTGGCACTCCACGGTGTCAGGGTCCAAGGTCCTTGTATCTTGTTCCATGGCGAATGAGCCTCCATTCCCAAAGAATGAAAAATGAGTTGATGATGGAGGGTTGTCCATGTTATGCTCTTTGTCATACTATGCCTGTCTTAAAATGGAAATATTTATTAATTGCTCATTGACCTGAAATTCCATTGTGATAATTTTAACTTCAGATTTTTGTTACTACAGAATAGCTCTTCTTTTCACAAGGATAACCTTGAAATTTTCAAAATAAGATGAACTTTTTGTGTATATGTGAGGGACTGGATTACAAAAGCAAATTAACCATAATAGTGATGGTAAAATTGGCGTTTGGTAACTTGCTAGTTTTCTATGTAGTGGTATTTGTAATCCCCTACATACTGATATTTTTGCTCATGTAATACTATTATTATAAAAAATTTGATGTCTGGACCTGGCCGGTTTGGCTCAGCGGTTAGAGCGTCCACCTGCGGTCTGGAGAGGCCCGGGTTCGGTTCCCGCTAAGGGCATGTACCTCGGTTGCAGTTTGTCCCCGGCCCTGGTTGGTCGTGCGGGTGGCAGCCACTCGATGTGTCCCTTTCACATTGATGTTTCCCTCTCTCTCTCTCTTCCTCTCTCTCCCTCCCACTCTGTCTGTACAAAAAATGGAAAAATGTCCTCGGATGAGGATTAAAAAAATAAATAAATAAAAAATTTGATGTCTGAATCAATTGTTACTTGAGATCAAGATCAATGACTCAATTCAATTTGTACAGAAAGATAACTCTACTTTAGACAGGTGTATGTTTTGTGAGTCTCAATAAGCAACCCTACTGTGGTATTGCAAAGCTTCTGTTGTGAAATGAGTATTGCTGCTAGTTCAAGATTTTTCTGGACAGGTGGAATATAAAAATAATAGTTTTAAACATGATGTAGTTACCTGGCCAGTGTGGCTCAGTGGCTGAATGTCGACCCATGCACCAAGAGGTCGCTGGTTCGATTTCCGGTCAGGACACATGCCCAGGTTGTGGGCCCGATCCCTGCGGGGGAGGGGGAGCATGCAGGAGGCAGCCAATCGATATTCTTTCTCATCGATGTTTCTCTCTCTCCTTTTCTTTCTTTCTGAAATCAATAAAGAAAAAAATTTAAAAAATAAGTAAATAAAATAAACAGGATGTAGTTAATTCTGCTTGAGAGTGTTCATTTATATGTGATAAAATTGAAGAAAATGAAAATGAACTTTAAATTCTTTTAAAATATCAGTAAAACAAAACAATCTATCAATCAAAACATGTCCCTGAAAAAAAATTGGTCTCAAAGTTTATCTCAAAGTTACCAAATAATAAATATACTTAATTGAAAATGAGGGCCAGAGGAAATTACTTGGAGTTGGCAATGAAGCTGTGTCCCACCAGCCCCCTAACTCATGCACTTGGAATACAGCGTCAGCAGCTGGAGACAGCTGCACAAAATTTTGCTCAAGGATTAATCAGGACAAAATTGATGACTTTGCTTTTATACTACTTTAATTAAAAGTGTGTTGTTTCATTTCCAAGTTTCATAGTTAATTCAATTATTTTCAAGCACTGTTTAATAGATTTTGGATATTTTAAATAATTTCATCCATGGATAATTGCTGTCACAATGGTCATGGTTAACATTTGTATTTTATACACTTTAATTTTTATTTAATGTTTTATAATATATTTATAAACTTATCTTTTAAATGTGTTAAAGGTTTTGTGTCACTGATTTTAAAATTTTAAAATCAAATACAAGCATCGATACTGGTATTTTCACATTACATGATATAAACAGTGAATTATCAGTGGTATGTTCATTTTGCTCCAGGACTAAAAATCACTAAACCATAGCAGAAAAAGCATAGATTTGGTTGGGCTGACAGTATTCAAGGATATAAAGATATTTTAAAGAAACCAGAACCATCCAGAGCATGTTTGCAACCTTTCCCGTACCTGAGAGCTGTACGTGACTCCCCTCTGAGCCCCCATTGTTCCCAGGGAGCAGGCTGTGCGCTCGTGGGACTGTAAAAATATTAGCACTGGAAGCGACACTGACGGCATCTCGACCTACTGTTGCTCACGGAAAGCTGAGGATAATTGGTCTTCTGACTTCAATAATCAAGCTCCCCCTCTTGAACTTTTACGGTGGGAATTTGCATTTGGGGTTTTTCCCCCAAATGCTTAATTGAACTCCTCCAAATCTGACCTTAATCACGGGTCCTGGCGCTCAGAGTGCCCCTCGCCTGCTTCAGTGCCCCGCTGTGGCATCTTGAAACTGTTAATACGTTTTCAACACAGAGCTCTGCATTTCCGTTTTGCACTGGGCCCTGCAAATTATGTAACCAATTCTGTTGCAGGGGTTCACTTTTATTTTCAAAGGAAGAATGATAAACTGTTCAATGGTTGTCTAATGTCTGACCAAATTTCTTTAAATGTGAAATCGGTACTGATTCTATTTGGATGTATTTAGGCACTAAGGCAAAATGTCCCTGGTCAGAGTTGAAGTGCAACAAATGTCTGAAGCGCCAACCTGCATCCCCTCTTTCATGAACACCTGCCCCCTTTCTGTCCACAGGGCCTTTGTGCCCCTTCCTGGACTTCCCTCCGCCTTCCGCCCAGTGTCCCATTTCTCATCATGGAAAATGCAACAAGCGTTTGGGGCAAAGGTAGTTTCACAGTTGCTTGTATGGTAAGTAATACAATAATGAACAAATAATAATACAAGAATAAACTGTGTTTTGCATCACAACTATAAGCCTTCTTAGACTCCGAGGAGCAATTGGAGCTAATCCACACTCTGGGCACGGAAACCACCGAACCTGAGCCAGACTGGAGTGCAGCCTCCCTCTCCTCCTGATGACTTTCTGCGATCACTCCACTGAAGACTTGTTTTAAGAAAAAGGATCAGAAGAGATTGGGAACCAGAAAAAACCCTGAGGTCTTTGAGGCCAATATTAAACACTTTACCAGAATCTGGCTCACTTGGTGGGGTTTTTAGATCCAAAAACCAGAATGCAGATGAAAGCAGTTTACATGAACCTGTGCCCCACCCTGTATACATTTTTTTTTTGTTTCCATTTAGAGACATTCCTAGCAAGACATAGTTGCTTTCTCTTCCATAACCATAGAGACCTACACAGTGCTATTGGGACGCTACCTCAGATGGTATTTCAGTAATTCCTTCGAGGTCTTTTCATCATGGCTTAATCTCCGTGGAAAAGGTCTTGGACTTGGAGACAGTCCTCAGGGGAGAGCACACCTGCCTCAGGACTCCCCTGGTCCTCACCGAAGTGGCCTTCTTCATTCTGTCTTACCAAAGATCCCCTCCACACCAAGGAAGAGGGGACAGACATGAAGGACACGAGGGGGGGGGTATCCTATTTCTTCAAGCACTTATTCCCAAGATTTAGCCTTTTAACCTGATACATCAATTCTACTCGTTAAAAAAGTTTTCAGGTGAACAAATTCTTGTACTCATTTCAAAACCCTGTATCCTTGGCCCTGTGGGCCTTGCCTTGTATTCTTCTTCTTCATCTTAGGATGATACACACATGGGCCTCGTAACATTGTTTGGCTCCTTTATTATCCAACATCGTAATATTTTGTAAGAGAAAAACAACAACACTCAGAAACATGACCACGCCTGCCATCGTTTTGCTGCTGCTTTTTCCTTTCTTTCTTACCTTCCTCCCTTGTTCCTTCCTTCTCCTCTGCTTTTTAAAACCCTTCCTGAGGAAGCAAGTCTGAAGATTTTGTTTCCTTTTGAAATAGGGAAATAAAAAACAAACAAAAAACCAACAACTTTCAGTTTTGAAAGACAAAACTCGTGGGCTTGTCTCTGTAACGGTGAAGTTGCTATGTCAGCGAAAGGCCTTTGTTCACCACAGGAAGCAATCCGGTCACAACAACTTCCTTTTTAGCAGTTCAATGGAACTATTGTTTCCGAAGCTTATCAGATAGACCCACTACCAGAAATCCCCATTGGCAACAAAATAGAAATGATCTTTTTTATAATCACCTAACTAAACTCCTCTCAGAGTGGCTACATTTTGTTTTATTTGTGTTTTCTGTTTATTAAATTAACTTGCATTGCTCACTAATTCTGATAATAGAATTGAAACTGGAGAGAATGTAAGTAGGTGACGCTTTGATTCAGTGAACTAAAACTACATTATGACTTGAACCAACTTAAGAGAGAGAGGGAGGGGGAGGGAGAGAGAGGGAGAGAGAAATAGATAGGCCTATTTAGAGGTTCGCAGCTTCCTATGCTGCTGCATTTTCAGTTAGAACAGTTGGTAGGCAGTTAAGTAGGATGCAGACTGTAATGTCAGCCTCGTCTGCAGCGTCAGCAGTTAAATTTTTTTTTTTAAATTGTAAACTGTTTAAATGTCTTCTTGTTTTTCATTTAAACTCTCGTTATCCTTTCTGTGTTACCTCCTGCCCCCTTACTTCATATTAGAAAATTGTTTTCTCTTCAGGGATTATACTAGTAAGCACCAGAAAGGCAACACATGACCTCCTGGGTTATTTAAGAATAATGACTTAATCTCTTATGGAAAAAACCCTTCTCAGGCATTCTTTGGGGGGGGGGGTAACCTTCTTATTAGAATTCCTCAGTTCCTCCCACATTCTCCATTCTCTTCCCTCCCCATCAGCAACACCGAATTTGGCAAAGAGACAAATCACCATTTCTCCCTCTTTGCTTTTCTCCAATCTTAGTTTAAGTGGCATTTCTACCTTTTAAACTACCTCACTGCTAGTTACGGAATTTTTTTCCCTGGAATGACGGTGTTTTCTGTTCTTTCCCTTCTTCACTTAGTGACTCACTTCGTCTCTTCAGATCCCATCTTGAAACATTCCTGGGCCTGTTTTCTTTGGACTGAGCCCGACTCCCACACAGTCTAATTCCCTTTATACTCCCCTTCATGTACTTGCCAAGGTTGCAAGTGTGCTTAATTGTATCTTTTCTGCATTCAAATTTTAGTTCTTCTCTTTTTAGTGTTTAAAAATTTCAAGTTTTTCTTGGAAAAGATTACCTAGTTCATTTCCATTCTATTTTCTTTTTTTTAGGTTAGAAATTAAGGTGAACAGAAAAAAGGGCAGTAGATTTTTACAGAATTAAAGTGTTTAGGGCTCCCATTTTTCTTAGAACCCTGTGAACTGGTTGTCTCTTGAGACATGACAGAGTCTCAGGTCATGCATGCATCACTTGATGAATGGGAAGTTTGTCCCCAATAAGCCACGGAAGAGTTTTAGACATTATATATGGGAAGAGGAAGAAAATTCCCAGGGGAAGATGTAAGATATGGATATAAGAATGGAAGAAGAGAAAAATAGCTGAAAATTAGCTTGAAGTCATGGTTGGTTAGAACAAATGTAGAAGTTGCGAGTTTGAACCTTGTTCTTGCAGCTCCAATCCCTGCTGCGCTGTTCTGTGTGCACCTCCTTCAGCCGAGCTCCATGTAGGCCCCCAACAAGACAGGCCGCCAGTAACTAGGGGTGTGGTGTGACTGCTGCAGCACATCCCTTGGGCTTCGTTGGCTTTGCAATTTCCTGGACTGAAGCAGCAGCACTAAGTCTGCCTTTCACGGGGTCCCTCCGTAAGCCCATCCTTGTGGTCTGTGGCTCTGGTGACAGACTGCATGAGGAGGCAGGCAAGCGTGCTAAGGGCAGGAAGAGATGTGGCACCTCCGGCGTGAGGGTATTCCGGTCCTTAGGCTGATCTGGGGCTGATGTCAGGGTCAGACGCTAGCTGCACTCTCATTCTGGTGACAGGCGATGCTGGGTTGTAACATGTCCTTTCTGACCGGGAGACCATGGAAACAAGATGGGAAACATCCAAGTGGTGTTGTTATGTTTCAATCTCAGAAGCAAAACAAGTAGTGTCTCCAGAGTTCCCTTGCAAGTATCCTGAAAGCTCAAACTTTGGCTGGCATCACTGGGACACTTGTTGGCGGCTGGAATCTGAGTTAGGGTCTGGCTGACAGGTCAGTGAACCCTGGGATCCTATAGCGAGTGTAACCCTTCATTTCACGGATGAAGAAACTTGAAGTTCAGGGACGCAGAAAGACTTATGGAAGGTTTGCAGCTCGTTAGTGCCAGAGCTAATACTCAGGTGTCTGGCTCTCTATCTAGTGTTCTTCCCACTGCACCACACTGCCCTGCGGTTCTCATGCTTGCAGCGGCCGGCTGGCCCACGATGCCGGGCGACAAAGCCTATGACATGCATGACTTCTTAATGTTATTTCTCTGGACATTATGGATAACATTTTCATCCTCTCCATAGTCTGAATAACAATATAATACATGCTCATTGTAGAGAATAGAACATTTAGAAATGTAGGGACAAAAAAGCCCAGTATTTTGTCATCCTGTTACCCAGAGATGATCACTGTTAACATTTCATTTCCCGCCAGTGTTTTCCACACAGAGGTGTGTGTGTACGCATGTGCTTGCACACGTGCCAGTGGGCTTTTATGCATTTACAAAATTGGGATTATATATTTTGTTTCAGTTGGAGTTCTTTAGTTGCAAATAAAACAAACTAACCTAGTTGTAAATTGAAGGAAGGAAAGGAACTCCCTGGCAGGTTACAAAATCAAAGGAAAACCCAGGCTTGGGAAGAACAGGACCCAGGAAACTCAGCTGCTTTTATCAGAAGAGAGAATAAATATACTGGGTAGGCCAAAATAGCGTTGAATATAGATGTCCTAGTTTTGAAATTTACAGTCGCATCTGGGATGAGTCAAGAATAGCTTTACATCTCCCTGTAACTGAAGTCAGTTTGCTGCCAGTTCATGGTCACTCTCTCTTCCGGGTTATTATTACATTCAAAGTGCAGGCTCCCTCCCAGGACTTCTCTTCCCACCCACCTTCCTCACTCCCTGCAAGTGTCCCATCAGGGGAAGTTCATGCTACCATCCTGAGTATCTGGGCCTTGTGCTACTCGCCAGTCCTGTTTGGCTGCGGCCTTGCCTTGTGTGGATTTTGCCTGTGGGTCCCTGGCCCCACGCGCGCGCTGCCGGTGTAGCACATCCTGTCTGCTCCGGGCACGGGCAGTGCAGTCCAGGGTGACTGCTGCCAGGAGCTTTGTCATCTTTCCCGGCCGGCCGCTGCTGAGAGCCAGCTGCCCCAGGCTTCAGTGTGGGGCCTCCTGATCCCCTGCTGTGGTCACCCCACCCCCACCCACCCAAAGCTGGTGTCTCATTGTTCCCAGCTCCCTTCCGTTTCCCTCTCTGGGGCCCATGGGGGTGTGGGGGCGAGTGGTTGTCTGAGGCCACCTTTGTCTCGAATCCCGACCTGCTGCCATGCATCCCTTCTGCAGCCACTTTCTGTCCTCAGTGGGCATTCCGAAAGCGGCTTCTCCCTGACTTTACGGTGGAAGTGGAACAAAAGTACCTTCTTTTCTCAAATCCTCAAACTTATTTGGAGCACAAGTATCCATCTCGAATTTCAACCTGGGCAGGGGAACAGTGCCCTCTGGGACTCTTCTCACATCTGGCTTTCCTCTCTCCTTCCCCTTTCTCCAGTCTCTTCCCTGCAGCCCAGGAGCGAATTTTTCTTTTTCTTTCCTACCAGAGAGGAAACTGACTTAATGTTAAATGCATTATTATTTTATTATTTTGGTTAATCCTCACCTGAGAATATTTTTCCATTGATTTTTTAGAGAGTGGAAGGGACAGAAAGAGAGAGAGAGACATCGATGTGAGAGAGACTCATCGATTGATTGCCTCCCATATGACCCTGACCAGGGCCGGGGATCGAACCTGCAACCCAGGTATGCACCCTTGACGGGTATCGAACCCTAGACCCTTCAGTCCAAAGGCTGATGCTCTAATGACAGAGGTAAACCGGCCAGGGCAAATACTGGATTATTTTTATTCTGCAATTAACTTTTAGCATTCCTATGTGCTGGTCTTCTAGATTCTGCCTTAATATTCTAGTCATGTCTTTTTTTATTAATTCAAAATAAAATTAATTCTTTCTCAATGGCCTAGTGCTTATGTATCATAAAGGCAGCGCTCTCCAAGGCAGTGGTTCCAACTGGCCCAGTAGGTGGAGAGCTCCAGACACAAGAAATAATTTAGTGAAAGAAAAATACAACAACCTCACTTTATAGATTTATCTTGTACATTCAATTTGATAACCTGTGTTTCCCACTGTCAAGAGGATTTTCTAATACAGAGCTGCATAGTATTTAAGTATCTCCCCATTTGTTTAATTATTCCATTATTTAATCTTCCATAATTGAATATTTAGATCATTTTGAGATTTCATTGTCTTTTTTCGTAAAAATGTTTTTATTGATTTTTAGATAGGAAAGGAGGGGGAGAGAGACCGACACGTCGATGAGAGAGAAGCATCCACAGGGAGCCGCCTGCACTCCTCTTACCGGGGATCAAGCCCGCAACCCGGGCACGTGCCCTGACTGGAATCCAACTGGCGACCTCTTGCTGCATGGGCCAATGCTCACTCCACTGAGCCACACCATCCGGGCAAGGTATCATTATTATCTTCAATACTATAACAAATGCTCCTGGACATACATTTATATATGTCTCTTCACTTATTTTATTGGACAAGATTTTTAGTGGGACAATGTTTGGGTGAAAAAGTTAAAAGTTTAGAAATAATCTTGGTATATTTTGCAAAATGGTATCCCAAAATGTTTCTCATTTCTACACCTACCAACAATATAGGAGGGTGTGTGACTTGTTGCACGCTTTCTGATTCTGAGTAATGATTTAATCTTAGCTTCTCCCAGCCTTCACTCGCTTATGTTAGATACTAATAATTTCAATATTGCTTCCCACTCCCCCCTTGCTAGGTGATGTGGGACCTCTAATGCTTTTGGAAATTCTCCTTAAGGCTCTGGCACTTTTTTATAAAGTGCCGGGGGCTTCACTCTTGTGCTCACACACCAGCCTCCTTTTGATTGTCTTTGCGTCAGCCCAGAGGCTGAGGTTTGGAGCCTCAGTGTTTCGTGCTAAGTGTGGGATGATGCCTCCCCTGCAGTGCGTCACTCTAGTAGACCCTGGGCTGTGCTGGATGTGCCAGTGCTTCAAAATGATAAAATTGCTCTTTCAGGTTTCCCTTTTTCTTTTCCCTGGATGGCCTCTCTCACTTCCTCTGTAGGAAGAATGCATTGAGGGAACCGGACTAGAAAACAAATCTGACAGACTGTACCAGTAACAACTGCTGTTTTACTGGACTGAATTCATTGCTCCTAATTTCTTTCTTCCAATTGTTCTTTTCAGAGAGGCTCTTCAATTTGCATATAAATAGGTTTTCAGCAAGTTCACCCCATGACCTGGACCCTAATCAGAGCTAATTTTCACATAGATTCTAGCATATGTATTTATTATAGCATTTAAAAAAGGTTTTGGCCCAGCAGGTGTGGCTCAGTGGTTGAGCATCGACCCATGCACCAAGAGGTCGCCGGTTTGATGCCCTCTCAGGGCACATGCCCAGGTTGTGGGCCCCATCCCCAGTGTGGGGCATGCAGGAGGCAGCCAATCAATGTTCTCGCTCATTGATATTTCTATCTCTCTCCCCCTCTCCCTTCCTCTCTCTCTAAAAATTAATAAAGAAAAAAAAGGTTTTTAATTTGATAGGTTAAATAGTATCTTGTATTTAAATTTGCTTTTATTTACTATTAAGCCAGGCATTTTTCTATATACATATTTCTAATTTGTGTTTCTTTCTTAAATTCTCTGGTCAAGTCCTTTCTCATTATCTCATGGTGTTTTTTTGTTTTTTTTTTCTTTATTGATTTTAGAGAAAGAGAAAGGGAAATGGAGAGAGAGATAGAAACATTGATGAGAAAGAACACCATTGGCTGCTTCCTGCGTGTCCCCCACTGGAGATTTGGCCCACAACCTAGGCATGTTCCCTGACTGGGAATCAAACTGGTGAGCTCTTGGTGCATGGGTTGACGCTCAACCACTGAGCCACACCAGCCCGGCTATCCCATGGTATTTTAATAAGAGATTAAAAAATATCCGATATATAAACCTTTGAACTTTCATATTTGTTAGAAATAGTTCTCTCATTTATTTATTTATTTTGGTTGCTCAGTTGCTTTTTTTTTCTCTCTCTCTCTCTTTTTTTTTTTTTTTTTTTTTTGTGGTACATGCCCCTAGCGGGAACCGAACCCGGTACTCCCTGGTCTGCAGGCCAATGCTCAACCACTGAGCCAAAGTAGCCAGGGCAGTTTCCTCATTTTTTTCACTTTTATTTATTTATTTATTTAAACCTCACTCGAGGATATTTTTCTATTTATCTTCAGATAGAGTGGGAGGGAGGGGGAGAGAGAGAGAGAAACATCGACACGAGAGGGACACATTGAGTGGTTACCTCCCGCGCAACCCCGACCAGAGCCGGGAACGAACCACAAACAAGGTACGTGCCCTTGACCAGAACAGAACCCATGACTTATTGGTCTGTGGGCCAATGCTCTAATTGTTGAACCAAACCAGCCAGGGCTCACTTTTATTTTTATATGTACAAAATTTTAACATTTACATGAAGTACCGTGTTCATGGATAGGAATGGTGAATATGTAAAGACATCTCTCCTGCCAATTTGGTTCATGGATCCAGTGCAGTGCCAACAAAAATCTAAAAAGATTGTATGGTCTAGCTGGTGTGGCTCAGTGGTTGAGCATCAACCCATACACCAAGAGGTTGCCGGTTCTATTTCTGGTCAGGGCACATGTCCAGGTTATGGGCCAGATCCCCAATGGGGGGCATGTAGGAGGTGGCCAATGGAAGTTCTCTCTCATTGATGTTTCTGTCTCTCTCTTCCTCTCCCTTCCTCTTTCTCTAAAATCAATAAAGGAAAAAAATTCCTTTTAAAGAAAAAGATTGACCTTGGCTGGTTTGCTCAGTGGTCAGAGCGTTGGCCCGTGGACCAGAAAGTCCTGGGTTCGGTTCCCTCTAAGGGCATGTTACCTTGGTTGCAGTTTGTTCCCGGCCCTAGTCGGGGTTGTGTGGGTGGCAACCACTCGATGTGTCTCTCTCACGTTGATGTTTCTCTCTCTCTCTTCCTCCCTCTCTCCATCCTGCTCTATCTGAAGATAAATGCAAAAAAAAAAAAAATTGTATGTAAACCTTATACCTTTGTTCTTAAATTTATATGGAAGAGGAAAGAGCTAAAATTATCAAAATATACTTAAAGGAAAAAAGCAAAACAGAAAGATATGCTTTACCAAATATTAAGATTTGTTTCCAGCCGGTGTGGCTCAGTGGTTGAACGTCAACCCATGAACCACGAGGTCGCCGGTTCTGTTCTCAGTCAGGACACATGCCCAGGTTGTGGGCCCAGTCCCCAGTGGGGGGCATGCAGGAGACAACCAATTGATGTTTCTATCTCATTGATGTTTCTATCCCTCTCTCCCTCTCCCTTTCTCTCTATCTAAAATCAATAAAGAAATTTTTTTTTTTTTTTTTATCCTCACCAGAGGACATTTTTCCATTTTTTGTTCAGGTAGAGTGGGAGGGAGAGAGAGGAACAGAGAGAGAGAGAGAAACATCGATGTGAAAGGAACACATCGAGTGGCTGCCACCCGCACAACCGGCCAGGGCCGGGGACAAACTGCAACCGAGGTACGTGCCCTTAGCGGGAACCGAACCCGGGTCTCTCAGGACCGCAGGCCGACGCTCTAACCGCTGAGCCAAACCAGCCAGGGCAAGAAAAAATTTTTTTTAAATATTTGTTATAAAGTTATAGTAATGAAGAGAATATGGAATTGGTGTTGGGATAGAACACTCAGGTGGGAAAAGGAGTTACTATTCCTTGGAATGAATAGTAAATGGTGCTTGGTAACTGGTCATCCATATGCAAATAAAGGAATTGCCTCTCCCATTGCTCCATACATAAACAAAGATTCTGTGTGATTAAAAACCCATCTGTGCAAGGTAAACACTTAAACTTTCAGAAGACAGTATAGGATGCTATCTTTATGAATACGGGTAGAAAAAGAAATTATCCTTGTGTTATAAAACAAGGTCCACAAAACACAAACCATAAAGAAAAACATTGATAATTCAACTCTATTTAAATGAATAATGGCTTTTTATAAAAAGATAGTGATCTACTAAACCATAAATGAGAAGGCATTTTCTATATGTATAATCTAGAAAGGAGTGGTTTACAGAGTAGGTGAAGAATCTCAAAAGCAATATGGTAAAGACACAGACAACCTGATAGAAAATTAAGCAACAGATAGGACCTGTATTTCTTAGGGAGGCTTTGAGACTTGAGTCCCTATAAGCTGGCTTCTCTACCCTTTTGACAGGCCACCATTCTCTGAGTACTTCCTTACTCATGCCACAGTAAGGTGTTCCAAACTCATCTGTACATTTTCTTTCTTAGCCATAGAATCGGCCACTTCTCCAAGGATCCCTGATTCCTTGTACGGGAGAACTGTATTTTGAAACCAAGATCTGTGTGCAAGGTGCAAATATTACTATTGTGGTGATGTTGCTCCCATTCCCTCTCTGTGGACAGAGGTAGAAAATATTTGCAAAAACATACACACACATACATGCATATATATACACATACACGTTACATCTAAGTTTATATCCATATGTGTCTATAATATTGAAAACCATTATGCTCAAATCGAAACCTCCAATTCCAGTTCATCACCACAAAGTTCAGTTTATTTTTCTCCATGGATCTAATTTATCCTGAATACATTCACTTATTTAATCAATTCCCTTATATACACCAATCTCTCTTTGCCACCACAACCACCTCCTTTACAACAATGCCTGCCTTACCCTGCTGGACTGCAGAGCTGGTGCAGCTGAGTGCCACCGCGCACTCTCCCCCTTTATCCTACCCGGTTTCCAACACCTATGCCAGGCCACTGTCAGGCAGGGCACCCTCCTCATCGTGCCCAGTCTCCAATACCTGTGCCAGGCCTTCCTCCTTTGCAGATGCTCATCTTACTCACTCTGGGCCACGATGGCTTTCCTAGCTTGGTGCAATTCCTATGCTGCTTGTCTCTACTTACTGGTTTTATGATGGAGTTGTTCTGGAAAAGAAGGGAAGAGGAGGAAGAAAAGAAGAGCTATTTTTAGATCTTTTTATTTTATTTTTTAAGTTTTATTTATTGATTGATTTGAGAGCGGAAGGGAGAAAGAGAGAGAGAGAAGGAGAGAGAGAGAGAGAGAGATTTTTGTTGTTCCACTTATTTATGCCTCCTTGGTTGATTCCTGTATGTGCCCTGACTGACCAGTGATCAAACTGGCAGCAACCTTGGTGTATTGGGAAGAAGATCCAACCATCTGAGCGACAGAGCTCCCTGGCCAGAGCACCTCTAGATCTTTTTTTCATTATGATTATCTCTTTAATCCATGGAAATACATTATAATTTAAAGATAATTTTACTTTGATCAAACCATCATTTACTATATAATTATATTTTATATAAATATTTTTTTGATTAGTTTGCTATACAGTGTTAAAATAAATGACAATCTATATTGTTGAAGACAGTGGGTGAAAGACAACCCTGGGAGCAGGAAAGCTAATTTGGTTTGAGATTTCATCTGCAACAGAAGGAAGAAAAATAAAGTTGAATTTTAACAAGGCTGAAATTTTCTCTTAAGAAGACAATATGTAAAGTCCAGTTTGGGAAAGTTTTAAAGTTCAGATTAAATAGAGAAAGCTCTTCACTAAAATGTGAGACCTCGGGATGACTGAATGTAACCATGTCTGGGCTCTGGGACTGCAGTACACTATTGCTCACGAGGGATTGTTCTTCAATCACATCTGTTTCTATCTAGAACAATAAACAAAAAAAGCCCCTTCTCCCCCTTGGCTCCACTTCTTTGAATTATGTCAAGTAAAATTAAACATTAGAAACCAAAAACTGTCCAAAGAAAGCATGGATTTATACGAGCATATTTACTATTATAAGTATTATGTAAGAAGACTGCTTGCTGAGTGTTCAAGGGGTTTTCAGTGTAGATGATGTTCTTTTATATGTCACTAAATTATTTAGTAGATCCTGTTATTGCCTCAGTCTTGCCTTGAGCCAGACCAGTTCTCGTGCTGTTCCTACATCAATTTCCAATTGACTAGGACCTCACAGCTGACAGTCTTCGGGGACATGGGGAAATTAAATGTTCCCATTATATTTCTTCCTTATTGCATTACTATAGTCTCACTGTGAACTTTGGGGATACATCCCACAATTGTCTTGGCTCTCCATTATTCTCCAAGATTAAATGATCATAGACTTGCTAAAATTTCTCTGGGATTATGTTCCCCATACTTGACAAAATATTTTGAAGTATCTAGTAACAGACAAAGAGACACTTCACAGTTTCAGGCCTGTGAATTTGACAGGTCTTCTTTTAGTTCAGCTGGTTTTGTATTTTTCCCTTTGAGAATTGTTTTACTACCAGTGTAGATGAAAGAGCTTCTGGAGGCATGGATATCTCATAGCATAAAAATGCATACATTTAAATGTATTCTTGGATTAATTCATTATATTGCTGATAGAAAAGAATGTAGTTAACTTAGGTTTTGTCTTCATGTGATTCTTGGATTGTAGGTTTTGAATAAATTATTGAATCTGTGTAGGCAGTAGTTTGAATTATTTTCTAGTAAATTTTGGAATTTTGTGAACTTCTGGAATTTGCTGGCTTTGGGAAAGGAATCTCCAGTGCTCACTTCTCAGAGACAAAGTTAAAGGGGAAATTTCTTTCTAGTCACCAACAAAACTCAAAATAGAAGCAAGGACCTAAAAGGCCAGTTATGACAATGTTGAGAAAAAATATTAAGCCATATATACAGATGGGCATGATTCTGTCATATTGGTTTTGTAAGTTGTAGACTAGAAAAGGGGCCTCGTGCCTGGCCAGTGTGGCTCAGTGGATTGAGCATGTCCCATGGACTGAGAGGTCCTGGTTTGATTCCTGGTCAGGACACATGCCAGGGTTGCGGGCCCAATCGCCAATAGGGGGCGCGCAGGAAGCAGCTGATTGATGTTTCTCGCTCACCTTGATGTTTCTATCTCTTCCTTTCTCTCTCTAAAACAATCAATAAAAACATATACGAGGGCCTGGCCAGTTTGGCACAGTGGTTAGAGCATAGGCCCGTGGACGGGAGAGTCCTGGGTTCGGTTCCCACTAAGGGCACGTACCTCCGTTGCAGGTTGTCCCTGGCCCTGATTGGGGCTATGTGGGTAGCAACCACTCGATGTGTCTCTCTCACATTGATGTTTCTCTCTCTCTCTCTTCCCCCCATCTCCCTCCCGCTCTATCTGAAGATAAATGCAAAAATGTCCTCCGGTGAGGATTAAAAAAAAAATACACATAAGAAAAGGGGCCTCTTTCCCTGGCTGGTTTGGCTCAGCAGTTAGAGCATTGGCCTGTGGACCAAAGAGTCTCAGGTTTGATTCTGGTTAAGGGCACGTGCCTCAGTTGCGGTTTGTCCTGGGCCCTGGTTGGGGTTGTATAAGAGGCAACCAATCGATGTCTCTCTCACATGGATGTTTCTCTCTCTCCCTCTCTCTCTCTCTCTTTCCTTCCCTCCCACTCTATCTGAAGATAAATAGAAAAATATCCTTGGGTGAGAATTTATTTATTTTTTAATCCTTACCTGAAGACATTTTTTAATTTCTTGTTCAGATAGAGTGGGAGGGAGAGAGAGAGAGAAACATGGACGTGTAAGGGACACATCGAGTGGCTGCCACCCGCACGACCCAACCAGGGCCGGGGACAAACTGCAACCGAGGTACATGCCCTTAGGAGGAACCGAACCCGGATCTCTCTGGACCACAGGCCGACGCTTTAACTGCTGAACCACACTGGCCAGGTCTCAGGTGAGAATTTAAATAAAAATAAAAAAATAAAAATAAAAGGAACCTCTTCCATGAGCAGGGTCAGAAACTTTTTCATTTGCTTTTTAAGATGACTGGAGAAAGTATTAATATATTTTTTATAATTAGCTTAAAAATTTTTTTTCTTTTATTGATTTTACAGACAGAGGAAATAAGAGGGAGAGAGAGACAGAAATATCCATGAGCGAGAACATCGATTGGCTGCCTCCTGCATGCCCCCCACTGAGGATTGGGCCCACAACCTGGGCATGTGCCCTGACCGGGAATCGAACTGGTGACCTCTTGATGCTCAACCACTGAGTCACACCAGCTGGACCAATTAGCTCTTATTTTGAAATGATTTTAGACTTACACAGAGTTGTAAAGATAGTGCAGTGTTCCTACATACTTCATCAGTTTCACATTTAGTGATCATATCTTATAATACCAGTGTGCAGTGGTCATAGCTGAGACACCAGCCAGTACAACACTGTTCATTAAACTTCATACTTTATACAAATTCACTAGTTTTTCCAGTAATGTCCTTTTTCTGTTCCAAAGTCTACTCTGGGATACCACATTACGTTTACTTATCATGTTTCCTAAATCTCCTCTAGTGTTTGCCTGTTTCTCATTTTTCCCTCGTTTTTCATGACCTGAACAGTTTTGTGGTATACCAGTCAGGTATTTTGTAGAATATCCCTTAATTTGAGTTCATCTGATGCTTTATTATTATTATTTTTTAATCCTCACTCTAGGGCACGCTTAGAGAGAGGAAGGAGGAGAGAGATAGAGACAGAGGCAGAGAGAAAGATCAATCTATTGCCTTTTGTATGTGCTCCAACCAGGGATTGAAGCCAAAACCCAGGATGTGCCCTGACCGGGAATCAAACCGTCAACGTTTTGGTGCACAGGATGATGCTCAACGAACTGAGCCCTCCGGCTGGGCCATCTGATGTTGTTGTTTTTTTCATGATTAGATTGAGGTTATAGGTTTTGGAAAGATTGTTACAGGCTTGAAGGACCCTTCTCATCACAGTGTATCAGGAGTACATGCAATCATCATGACTAATCCTGGTGATGTAAACTATATCAGTTGTCATTGGCCAGGTTCCTCCATTGGAAAGTTACTATTTTTCCATTTCCAAACCCTACTGTTTGGAAACAAGTCACTACATTTAGCTCACACTCAAGAGGGAGGGAGCGTGTGGGAAATTAATCTCTACCTCCTGGAAGGGAGAGTATCTACATGTATTTAGAAGTCATCTGTATGAAAAATCCAACTCTTCTCCCCATTTGTCTATTCACTCATTTATTACTGTGAGCATGGACTTGTGCATTTTATACTTTGGGTTACAATCGATTGTTATGTTATTTAATTTGTTGCAAAATTATTCCAGCTTTTGGCCATTGAGAACTCTTTTAGGCTGGTTTCTGTGAACATTTGACATACCCCAGCCTTTTGTGTTTTGAGTTTTGTGGCCGAAGATGTTCTGGGCTCATCTTCTATTTGTCCTACCTCAGCTCTAAAATCAGCATTTCTCCAAGAAGTCCCAGTTTATTTACCAGAAAATGATATTTGAATGAATTTTTTTTTTCCAAATCTTTATTGTTGGATGTAAAATGTATTACACATGTTCCACATTTTTCCCCCATTGACCCCCTTCTCCCCACTTCCGCCCCCCTCCCACCTTTTCCCACACTATTGTCTGTGTCCATTGGTTATGCATATAAGTTCTTTGCTTTATTTCTTCCCACCCCCCCCCAACCCCTTTCCCTTTGAGGTTTGTCAGTCTAGCAATGAATTTGTGCTTCTTAATCCCTTTACCTTTTTCACCCATTCCCCCAACCCACCTCCCAACTGGCCACCAACAAAATGTTCTCTGTATCTATGAGAATGTTTCTGTTCTACCTGTTCATTTTGTTTGTAGATTCCATTGATGATAGATATATATTCATTGCCATTTTGTTTGCTCATACATTTTAACTTTTTCTTCAAAGAGACCCTTCATCATTTCATATAATAACGGTTTGGTAGTGATGAACTCCTTTAACTTTTTCTTGTCTGGGAAAGTCTTTATATGGCCATTGATTCTAAATGACAGCTTTGCAGGATAGAGTCATTTTGGTTATAGGTTCTTGGTTTTCATCACTCTGAATATTTCTTGCCACTCCCTTCTGGCCTGCAAAGTTTCTTTTGAGAAATCAGCTGACAGCCTAATGGGAACTCCCTTGTAGGTAACTAGCTGCCTTTCTCTTGCTGCTTTTAAGAGTCCCTCTTTGTCTTGAACCTTTGGCATTTTGATGATGATATGTCTTGGTGTGGGCCTCTTGGGGTTCATCTTGTTTGGGACTCTCTGTGCTTCCTGGACTTGTATGTCTGTTTCCTTCACCAAGTTAGGGAAGTTTTCTGCCATTATTGTTTAAACAGGTTTTCAATTTCTTGTTCTCTCTCTTCTCCTTCGGGCACCCCCAAGATGCAAATGTTGGCACGCTTGAAGTTGTCCCAGAGGCTCCTTACACTCTCCTCATTTTTTTGGATTCTTTTTTCTTTTTGCTGTTCTGATTGGGGATTTTTTGCTTCCTTATACAGTGATACCTCGGTTCTCGAACATAATTCGTTCCAGGAGGACGGTCGAGAACCAAATTGGTCGAGAACCGAAGCAATGAAACCCAATAGGAAATAATGGAAACTGGATTAATTCGTTCCAAGCCCCAGAAAATGCCTATTTACTGGCCTAATTTGTATATAATATGTAGAAAAACATAAGTCTCAACAAGAAATAAAAGTGTACAGTATGTCTAAGGGTTAAATTCAGTGTAAAGCGTGACTCTCTCCACAAAGCGTGACTCTCTCTCTGCACTCACACTGATGACGCAAGCAAGGCGCGCTGGGCCGAATGAACGCCATTCCGCTCAACTCGGCTCATCTCGGAAGTTCGAGTTCCAAATATTTGTTCGGATTCCAAGACAAAAGTTTCTCGAATCTCCTGGTCGAATACCGATTTGGTCGAAATCCGAGGCGTTCGAGAACCGAGGTATCACTGTATTCCAAATCGATGGTTTGCTCCTTGGATTTACGTACTCTATTATTGAAGCTGTGTAAATTATTCTTTATTTCAACTAATGCCTCCTTCAATTCTAACTGTGTATCCATGATTTCTAACTAGTCCTTTTTTATGCTCTTGAGGCCCTCCCTAAGTTCACTGAGGTTCTCACTAAGTTCATTGAGCATCCTTATAAGCAGTATTTTGAACTCAGTATCTGTTAGGTTGCTTATCTTCCTTTCGCTTAGTTCTTTTCTTGGGGTTTTGTTCTGTTCTTTCATTTGGGCCCTGTTTCTTTGTATCCTCATTTTGGCTGCCTCCCTGTGTTTGTTTCTGTGTATTACTTAATGAGAGGTATGGGGCTCGCTGAGACCCGATGCTGCTCGTTTGAAAGAATTTAGGAAAAACCTGAAGCAGGATCCAAGACAGGCCAATCCTATGGTTAAGCAACTGGCAACAGCTTGGGTGGGCTTGAAAGTTGGGCGGGGCGGGGCCTCAGGGAGTCACAGGGCGGGGCTACCAGTGTGAGCCAGGTTGCTGGAGTCCCAGATATGGCGGCTGTCTGCCGCCCCAGGGAAGGGCTCACCAAAGGAACAAAGGCCTCTGACAACACTTCTGTCCCCGAGAAAGCCCCCTCTCCAGCCCTCGCTCCAGTGCCAAACAGCTCAGTTCTTCCCTGTGTGTCTGTGGTGCCCCTCGAGCTGCCTCCCCTCCGAGCTTAGAGGGAGAGAGTCCGATAAGTCCGTGCGCGGGCCCTTTAAGGAGCTGCCTGGGGCTCCAGCCGCTTCAGCTTCCCTGAGCCTCAGTTCCCGCTGGTTTTTCCAGCCAGAAGTTATGGGGATTCTCTTCCTGGCACTGGAACCCTGAGCGGGGCACCTGGTGTGGGACGGGGACCCCTCAGTCCTCAGGAAGGACCTTCCCAGCCGCGGAAGCCTCCTGATTTTTATCCGCCACACGTGGGTGTGGGACCAGCCTGTCCGCCTCGGCCTCCGCCCCTCCTACCAGTCTGGATGTAGCTGCTTTTTTAAATTCCGTAGTTGTAGGACTTCCATTCAGCTTGATTTCAGGCGGTTTTGAATGATGGTTGTTCTGTAGTTTAGTTGTAACTTTGATGTGGTTGTGGGAGGACACGATACCGCGTTTACCTACCCGCCATCTTGACCGGAAGTCCTCCTGAATGAATTTTTGTCCTGGATTATCGCCTAGGTAGACTTGGACAGGTAGAGTTCAGGTAATTTTCACAGCAGTGATCAGTGGCATGATCCAAAGTCTAGGAATTTTTACCAGAAACCACCCAATTGAGGAATTTTTATGAAAATTACACCAAAGGCATGTAAGTGAATTATAAGATTGAAGAACAATACTCATATAGTCTTGGATGTCCTCAAGAAAGTGCGCAGCTTTATCAAACTGACAGCAAGTGAAATCTCTGTGACTCATACCTGAGAGCACCACAGTGGCATGCAGTGCACTCCGAGAACAGCTCGCATGATCTTGGTCAGAACTTCGGTAAACAGGAGCAAATCAGAAAGTCATAAAGATTCATACTTAAACAAATCATATGGTTAATGTAAACACATTTTCCCCCTGGATTGATCATTATGACTTCCGAAAATGTCTAGCGGACATTCTAGTTAAATTTTTAAAAATTGTGGCATAGATAGTCAAATGCACTACAAAATGTATAGAGACATACATAAGACGGCGTCTCTGCCTTTCAGGGAGGTAAGTAATTCAAGGAAACATCATGTGGTAGGAAAGACAAGTTTTAATGAAGAGCCTTGGGTGCTGTAAGGTAAATAAATTCAGTGGCTATGACAACAGGATCCCCGAGGAGGCTGTAGGGGCTATATCTTTGCAGGATTCTAAGCAGGGAGTGGGGTGTGTTTGTGAGATGGGGAGACACACTGCGACGGGAAGACATTGGTTCCTCTCTCATGGGAGAAACATGCTAACTAGTCAGGGAGCAAATGAGGTTGAGTCCATGGGGCATGAAGTCCATCGAGGGTGAGAAAATCAAACAGTAGGACCATGAGCAGGAAGCAATGCCTTGGTGAAATATATTTGTTCAGTAACCCTTGGCTTTAAACCTCTTTACACATCATTTTAAAGTACATCACTTAGAATCAGGCCACAAAGTGGCCTAGAAGAGACTAGAGCCGAGAACTGGAAAGAACAAAGGTACGTGCAGAGCAAATATTCAATCTGATGAAATCTTGGCGGGGGAAAATGTAGCCAGCCAGTTAGGAATCCTGAAAGAATGAGTGCTCATACAGATCTCTGTTTTGATTTTCCACCAAACTCTTGGTGATATACTTTTTTTCATGTATGAATGGTTCGTTTAATTTTTTTTATTTGTTTTATCATGGTAAAATAGACATAACATAAAACTTAGCATTTTAATTATCTTTAAGGGTACAGGTGAGTAGCAGTGAGGACATTCGCATTATTGTGTAACCATCCCCACGTGCATCTTCAGAACTCATTCTTCATTCCACACTGAAACTACCCGTTCAGCATGAACTGCCCGTTCACCTCTCCACCCAGCCCCGGGTGAGCACTCTTCTACCTCTGACTCTGTGTCTGGCTGCTTTAGTGCCTCATCCAAGTAGGATCACACACTATCTGACCTTTGGTGTAGGGCTGTTTCACCTAGCATAATGTTTTTCAAGGTTCATCCGTGCTGTGGAGCTATATTTTTACTCCTGAAGTAGAAACATTTAAATTATGCTGAGCTTTTGTTTTCTCCCCTTGGGCAGTTTCATAGGCTGAGGTGAACTGGAAGATGAGCACACACTGCAGGAGAAGGGCGTGTGGCATCTCTAGGAGCGGCAGGACCGAGGGAGCTGGAACAGCGGCCCCAGACGCTTAGGGCTGGAAGCGAGTCGGAGATTGAAGACCAGGCATCGCACTGGGATGTGGGCGAGAAAGCACCACATTGCAAGACTGGGGCTGGCGGTGCAAGGCTAGGAGGCTGAACTGGAGAGGTGTCAGGGGGGACCCGGAGTAGTGTGAGTCCCAGAGTCATAGTGCATATCAGTATGGTAGGGTCAGAAAGGTGGACAGAAAGACTCCAGTTAGTGACTCAGATGCCAAGGAGGGAGATGCCACTCTGGCTGCTTGATCTGGGAAAGTTTTCATGGAAAAGGTAGTATATAAAGTAGGTAGCATTTGGACAGGCAGAGAGAACTGGGGTTGTGCTCTACTCTGAAGGAGTGGCATTAAGAGAGAGAGGTGGAAACTGCAAAGTACTTTTGGAGCAGAACAGACCAATCTGGCTGAACCGCAAAAAGTTTGTGTGGAATGCAGGAGATAGGAGTAGGTTGATGGTGTTGGTTTTCAAGAGTGCAGTTATTGCCAGATAAATGATTCAAATTATTCGTAAGTGACAGGCATCGTCAGGAAAGGAGCCAGCTTTATCCTTTCCTTGCCTTGAATCCTAAACCTTAATCTGGACCCTAATTAGAACATTTAGTATGCTTTTCCTTATAGTAAGACGGAAAGTGTCTATATCTCCTATGAAAATACAAACCGCCTGAAGGCAGAGCTGTTTGGTTGAAGTTCCTGTTCCTCAGTGTTAAGAACAGTGTCTTGAACTTCTGAGTTCCTCAGTGAGCATTCTTTGTATGGTATGGTGTTAGTTGGGGGTTTTTGATGAGAGAATGGGGTGAAATGGTCAAGGCTATAATTTAGGAAGATTAATCTGATAAGAATGAGGAGGGGACAGGGAGGCAGGGTGACTGGTTGGGGAGTTATTCCAATATTAGAGTGGCGAGGTAACCAAAGGCATTTCTCTCGTAGGTCTGGACAAGGAGGGGAGCGTTTGCGGAGAGATCTGACACCAGATCACCCCGTCTCTACACGCCAGTAGTCTTTCAGTGGCAGCTGAAAACAAAGCTTTGGAAGAGAGATAGAAAAAGCCTCTGAGGAATGAATCATCCTGCATATTTTCTCCTGTGAAACCCCGAACAAGTTACTTAATGTACGGCCAACAAATAGAATTCATTTTTTCTTAGAATCACAGAAACTGGTGCTTCTATAAAAAAATGATATCTATATTAGTCAGAAAGCAAAAGTAATTTAGCTGTTCTCATTCTCTGTTTGGACCTGTCTGACTAGTTGGTGGCCTGTGGGTTCTGTAGAAATGTTTCCTACTGTCTGTGAATAGTAGAAAATAACAGATTTGAAAAGATTTTTGTTGGCACATGGAAGCACAGTGAAGTATTTCCGAGTTATATAGAAATAAAATTACTAGCTGAGAGTTAAACCTATGAAACATTTACCCACAAGCAGCAGTTCAGCCACCTGCACAAGAAGTGGTGAGAGATAGCCTGGAAGTCTGAGTCCGAAGACTTTGGACAAACTTGAGGGGATACAAATTTCTCTGCAATGCTTTGGCACAAGAAAAATCACAGCACTTCGTTTTCCAAATCAAATGAAATCTGGCTCCAAGCCCTCACTCAGGAGGTGGTTGGCACAGGTGGTAAAATGCCACATGTAGATCATTATTGAGCCCCTCCCCCTTCCTAGGGGTTTTTCTTTGGTAGCTGCCCAGGGGCCAGTTAAACAGCCCCTGAATCCATTTTGAGAGGAGTGGCTCCTCCTACTGTGTCTCATTGGCCTGTGAGGACTTTGGCCCTGGCTCCCTGGCCAGGTGTCCAACCTCCTCCTCATGCTATGCAACTCCAGCCTCCATACCCCTGGGCACTTTGTGCCAGGAGAGATCACAATTTGCCATTTGTGAGAACCCCAGATCCTGTCCCAGTTCCATGTTGGAGAAGGTCGCCTCACCACCCTTGGTGGCCACTTCTGCCTTCTCTCTCTGGAACACCATCTCTGCTGGGGTATTCAGCCGAAACCCTCCATCCACCTCCAACATGAAATCTATTTACTCCCCCCCGGCGAGGGAGGCTATCACCTCTAGAAAGCAGTTTTTCTTTCCTGCAGTGGGGCGAGGAAAAGATATTCTCTACCCTTCTCAGCGAGTCTGTAGCAATAACAACAACAATAGTAAAATAATCCGTAACAACCACCACCATCTCCAAAGAATCCCATGGTGTGTCAGTTGGATTTTTTTTTTTTTTTTTATCAACTCACCTCATTGTACACCACATACTCTAATCAAGGGGAGTTGAATGTGTGCCCAGAGTGAGGGGTCTTAAACATGATTGTACTGCAGTAGGCTAAGGTAGAAGCAGTTACTGTATGACTTGCTCAGGCAAAAGCTGGTTAGCCCAAGAGTTTGATAAACCGAATGGAACCAGAATAAATTTTCAGTAAATCTTTAGTACTCTTTAATCTAAATGGTCTGGCCCTGGCTGGTTTGGTTCAGCGGTTAGAGCGTCGGCCTGCGGACCAGAGAGTCCTGGGTTCAGTTCCCGCTAAGGGCATGCACTGGGATTGCGGTTTGTCCTCAGACCCGGTTGGGGTCATGTGGGTGGCAGCCAGTCGATGTCTCTCTCTGACATTGATGTTTCTCTCTCTCTCTTCCTCCCTCTCTACCTGAAGATAAATGCAAAAAAAATGTCCTCGGGTAAGGATAAAAAAAAAATCTAAATGGTCTGGCCATTCTAAATGGTCTGGTCATGTTGGCCAGAATCTTGTTGTGGTGGAAAGGGTGCACCAAGTGATCATCAGATTGGCTGTCACGGATACCATCTGGCACCCCCTCTGTCCCCTGTCTTCCCTCCGGGTCAGTTCCGAACCTAGCGAGGTTGAGATCACGGTGGTGAGGCAGCCCCGAAGTTTTACCTAAGTGGCCAGTTATCCTCTCTAAGTAGTGTTTTTATCTTACCTGATTTAGTTATATCCAATTTCAAGAAAGACCTGTTTATATTAAGTTGACTACAGAAAAAAAATACATCTACTTTTGGAAGATTCTTGTTTTCCCAGTGGGTGGTGATACATTTTGGTGAGACGGGTAGTTGTTTTGCCTATAAAATGAAAATCTTCAGCTAATCCACTCACTCAAGCAGGAAATTTACCTTTATCTATATTTACCTTTACCTATATTCACAAATCTATACGAACCGTTCTATATATATATGACATGCCAGGGACTGTTCTAAGTGTTGGGGATACAAAAATGAATCTGTCGTGGGGCTTATATATTAACCCAGATAGTTTCCTGACCTTTCATTCTCTCTCTCTCTCGCCCCCCTCCCTTCCTCTCCTTCTCCCTCTCTCTCTCCTACCTATATTTTAATCAATTGCCAGTTTCTTGGTCCTAGCCCTGGATATTCTGATCAAGTGGCTCAGGAATGGAGTTTGAAATTCTGTAATTAAAAAACAAAACAAAAAACGAAGCCTCTTTGTAGTCTGATGTGTAGCTAGGTTTGAGAACCATTATTTCTAAAAACAGTCAAATCATTTAGAACTGAATGGCACTGGTGTCTGGACCGTATGTGGTCGACGGGAGCCAAGCATACAGACAAGCCTTACAGGATGTCAAATAGAAACTTTTTTTTTTTTTTTTTGCCACATAACTATTGTTAAGACCCAACCGAACACAGAAGCACAATGTGTTCCATGTTCTAAATTTAGAGCAGTGAGGGTTAGCCTCCCTTTTGCAGGGCTCACTGAGAGGCCCATAATTAGAGAACTGGCCCAACCACCCATTACTGTGCCCACCTCCCAAGGGAGGCTGGGGAGAGGAAGACAGCCTTTTGGGGAGTGGATTTTCAGAGTTTACTCCTTCTTTCAAGTCAAATACTTGAGGAACAGGAGCTCAAGTAAGTCACTTAAAAAGAAAAGTAAACAGTCGTTTTGTTCCTTTGCGGTGTGAGCTTCCTGAGGAGCAGATTGGCTGATGTGCCTTGTGTGCTGCTGGAATCATGGGAAGAGAACTGAGTGGGGTGCAGTCGAGGTGGAGTGTCCTCAGAGCAGGGGTGAGGAAGTCCTCACATGCCTGAAGACCTGAGAGTTGGCTCTGAGAATGTGAGTTTGGGAGCCATTGTCATCCCACAATTAATAAAATGTTGGGGGCAAAGAGGGACCCACATGTGCGGGAAGCATCTGTCAAAGGATGAGACCCGTCTCTCATCAGAGGAGAGTCTTGGAGCCCTGCTGGTCCTCGTGAGCCCACAGACCACAGGCCAGTCTGAGTGAGGAACGTCCTTCCTCTCATACCTCACCTTAACTTGGACTTTACACTCGGTATTCTGCTTGTGTTCTTTGTGTCCTTTAGCTTATAAGCTCTTAAGGATAGAGACTATAAATTATTTATTTTGCATACTTCATAACACAAATCAGAGTGTTTTCTACATAGCGGGTGACCGATAAAATATTTGAATGCTGAGCTGAGACGTTTAGCCTTAATTCAACGGGAAACTCAAAACAGTAGCCACAGAAACCAAAAGCCAATAGACGAGTTCAGGACTAGAAAGGGAGGGCAATTTAAAGAGAAACATTACGTGCCCAGAAATGTATTTAGAAAGATGGGTAGGGTGCCGGCTGCCAGACTCAGCAAGTGAAAATGCAGGATGCTCTTTAGTTTCCCGGACACCCCTGGCATGGTGTTAGTACAGCCCGCGCAGCCTGCGCAGGACGAGGATGGAGGTACGAGGAGACTCCTGAAGTTACCGTGGGAGAGAGGGTTTCTGACCGTGGCTATGCAAGGACTGGGTTCGGGGTGCATGGTTCCGGTGGAATGAGCAGGACTTGCTGACTGGATGTGGGAGTAGAGGGAGAAGTGCGAGCCGAAGTGATTTCTGCAAGGCATTTAATTAGGTGACTGCGAACATGACTGCAGAACGACGATTTCCCGAGAGCTGGGAGGAGACCAGGTTCATGTGGGAGAGGGAAGAGAGAGAGGAAAAATAAATTTAATTTAACCCTTTTCAATTTACGAGTGGAAATGACCAGTAGATATTTAGAGGTTCAGGTTTAGAGCCTGGGAGAGGTTTGATAGACACAGACATCTGAGCCTTCCAAGAAGGACTCTGGAAGCAGGGGGTAAAAAGATTTTACTGGAATATACCTGGTTTCTGGCCCAGGGTGAAGACACATGTCTCCTGATGCTGAATTTGGATCGAGAAACAGGAGCTAAATGTATATAAACATTCCTTTAAACAATGGTGTATATACGTTCAAAACGGTGACGTAAGGCTAAGTCTGATAGGGCAGTGGTCGAGCAAGACGCTTCATTCTGTAGAACCTTACGGAGTGGTACCGTAGCAGAGTCACTGCAAGTTTTGCCCTCTGTGTAGGAAAAATCATTTCAGGTGATGCTGCCGCTGCCTGCGTCACTCTTGGCTTTCTTATCTCGTGTGTTCCTGGATAAATTGATTGCGGACTTAAAGTAGAGGATGTACTTGGAGTAAAGGTGTGTGTGTGTCTGACCAATCCATAACCCTTCTACAGTTCTGCAGTGGCGATCAATACATATGTTTTAAAAAACAGTGAATAAATGAATGAATCTTGAATAAACAGAGATATAACTACCTTAATAATATCAACATAAAGGTAATAGAGTTGATATGGAAATCGAGCAAATTCAGTGTTTCCCATGAGTTTTTAGAGGTCTCCAGGAAGACCTCTGTGGGTAAGGAACTTCTGTTAGACGTGCACAGACACTGGAGAACAGCCCACAGCATGCATTCCCAGGCCTGCCACATTCTCCGTCCTCAGCGCACAGCTTGGCTGCACACAGCGACAAAGGCTGTGTGCAGCAGTGTGGGAATTTTCCTTCCCATGAAGACACTGTGGATGTCAGTACCTGTTCACAGTGCGCTTTCCCACTGTGAGGAGGGAGGAACAAAGTGAGAAGAGTTGGACAAAAATGTATGAACCAGTGCATAAAACAAAGAAGTCCCCAGAGGTAGAAAAACCAGACTGTAGGGTGTAGCTTCCCTATAGGTTACTCCTCCCATCTGCAGTTAGCAATTAGCTTTTGATGATCTGAGAACTAAATAAAAATGGAAGAGGTATATATGCAGAAGGAAAAACAAAATACAAAAAAACAAACAAAACAACAACAAAAAAATCCCAGAATTAAAGAAGCAAATCACAATCTCTACGAGAGACTATGACAAAACAGGAATGAAAAGAGAGAAAAAACAGATTTAACTGTTTGGAGCTCCATCTTGTCATGAAACAAGATAGAATTGAAGTGTGATGTTAATCATAAAAGCTAAAATGTATCCACCGGAACTGTGCTAAATGTATTATCTCATTCAAAACAGTTTGTCCTGCCAAATAAGATACAAACGCCTGCACTTAGAAATTAAGGCTCTTCACGATATGGCTCCAGTCTCTGGTTCCATCCCCGTTGATTCATGCATTTTAACAAGCGTGCTAGGGCCTACCAGGTAAGCAGTGCTGGCCTGGCCTCCATGGGAAGGACAAACACATCAGCCTTGGCACCTGTGTTCAAGGAGCAACTCTTTAATTCACGTCACCAAAAAACGCGTCCATTATTTTATATTTAAAGTAAGCTACACAAATACATGGATAATGCTTCTCTCCCCAAATTGAACCTTGACAGAAATGGCTCAATTGCCCTTTCATTGGAACCCCAGTCATCATAGCTGTAGATTTGTGGACCTTCTGGTTATTACCTAAGCTGTGGTATACATGTCTGTGTACACAGAGAAATTGTTTGGTATGTCTATGTATGTGTTTTATACTAATAGTAAAATGCTATACCACTATGTGCAATTGCTTTTTGCCCTTAACAATACATCTTGGGAATTTTACTCATGATATTTCATACCTTTCTAGTTTATTTTTTAAAACAGTGACATTGTATTCTGTAGTATTCAGCCAGTCTCCTTTTTTGCAGAATTACCAAAAAAAAAAAAAAGCTGTGTTAAGCATTCTTGTTCGGTACACAGGACCTTCTCTAGGAGAGCTCCCCGGGGTGGAGCGCTGGGCCAGGGCCATGTGTGCCTTCGGCCTGACAGGTAC
The DNA here is from genome assembly GCF_014108415.1 of Molossus molossus. Taxonomy (NCBI): domain Eukaryota; kingdom Metazoa; phylum Chordata; class Mammalia; order Chiroptera; family Molossidae; genus Molossus; species Molossus molossus. The sequence continues at coordinate 65,309,634 of NW_023425344.1, read as the reverse complement.
TATTGCCTCTGAGGTGCAATGGAAACGAAGGGGCTTCTCTCGCCACAATTCTTTGTCTGCACACCTGCTGACACTTTAACTTTAATCAAACTTTAAATTTTTTTGGTCAGTCTGATAGCTAAGAACTGGTATTTTATTGTTTTGATATTTACTTCCCTGGCTGTTCATTCTTTTATGTTTGTTAACCATTTCGTCATTTTAATTAGCAATTGACTCTCATACTTTGTGTTCATATCCTTATTCCATTTTTATTTATTTATTTGTTTTTGTTCATGTTTGGTAAGTTGGATTTTTTTTTTTTTTGGTGCGTTCAGGATAATAGTTTGTCATACATAAGAAAAAATATATATATTTTAAAAACTTTACCAAGCCCTGGCCGGTTTGGTTCAGCCGTTGGAGCATCAGCCTGTGGACCAGAGAGTCCCAGGTTCGGTTCCTGCTGGGAAAAGCATACTTTTCAGTATCTCTTCTGCACCTCTTCTGATATGAGAAGAGACCCACGAAAGAAAAGAAATGTCTGAGGCACTTATATTTTAGGTCAGGAATTCACATTTAAGAGGACAAATGAAAACGGAACACTATTACCAAAAAACTGGCCAGAGTAGAAACTTTATTTGAAAAACTGTTTATTAAATAGCTAAAGGCCATAGAGGAGGGATAGGAATGCGGTGTTGCTTCACAAGTGCCGCTCCCAGAAACGGGGAGGACTGACGGAGGTGAGGGTGTGCCGGCACAGCACCGTGCGGGGTATGAACCACACGGGCGAGGACCGCGGACGGTTGAGGGGTCCGCACCGCACCGTGCCGGTAGAACCCCACACGGCGAGGACGAATGAGGGTGGTGAGGGTGTGCGGCACGCACCAGTTGCCGGTATGAACCACAAGGGCGAGGACGACGGAGGTGAGGGTGTGCCGGCATCAGGCACAGTGCAGGTATGAAACAAACGGGCGGGCGAGGACGAGGAGGTGAGGGTGTGCCGCACAGCACCGTGCGGTATGAACACACGGAGACAGCAGGAACGACGGAGGTGAGGTTGGTGCGGCACAGCACCGTGCCGGTAGAACACACGGCGCGAGGGGGACCGAAGGAGGTGAGGGTGTGCGGCACAGCACCGTGCCGGTATGAACCACACGGGCGAGGACCGACGGAGGTGAGGGTGTGCCGGCACAGCACCGTGCCGGTATGAACCACACGGGCGAGGACCGACGGAGGTGAGGGTGTGCCGGCACAGCACCGTGCGGGGTATGAACCACACGGGCGAGGACCGACGGAGGTGAGGGTGTGCCGGCACTGCACCGTGCGGGGTATGAACCACACGGGCCAGGACCGACGGAGGTGAGGGTGTGCCGGCACAGCACCGTGCGGGGTATGAACCACACGGGCGAGGCGAGGACCGACGGCGGTGAGGGTGTGCCGGCACATGCCACCGTGCCGGGGTATGAACCACACGGGGCGGGCGAGACCGATCGGAGGTGGAGGGTGTGCCGGCACTAGCACCGTGCCTGGGTACTGACAACACCCGTGCAGGGACCGACGGAGGTGAGGGTGTGCCGTCACAGCAACCGTGCCGGGGTATGAACCACACGGTGCGAGGGACCGACGGAGGTGAGGGGGGTGCCGGCACAGCACAGCTGCGGGGTATGAAACCACACGGGCGAGGACCGACGGGAGTGAGGGTGTGCCGGCACATGCACCCGTGCTGGGTATGCACCACACGGGCCAGGACCGACGGAGGTGAGGGTTTGGTCCGGCACAGCACCGTGGGGGTATGAACCACCCGGGCGAGGACTGACTGGAGAGTGAGGGTGTGCCGGCACAGCACCGTGCCGGGTATGAACCACACGGGCGAGGACCGACGGAGGTGAGGGTGTGCCGGCACAGCACCGTGCCGGGTATGAACCACACGGGCGGGCGAGGACCGACGGAGGTGAGGGTGTGCCGGCACAGCACCGTGCCGGGTATGAACCACCACGGGCGCGGTAACCGACGGAGTGAGGGTTGACGGCACCTAGCCACGTGCCGGGTATGAACCACACGGGCGAGGACCGACGGAGGTGAGGGTGTGCCGGCACAGCACCGTGCGGGGTATGAACCACACGGGCGGGCGAGGACCGACGGAGGTGAGGGTGTGCCGGCACAGCACCGTGCGGGGTATGAACCACACGGGCCAGGACCGACGGAGGTGAGGGTGTGCCGGCACAGCACCGTGCCGGGAATGAACCACAGTGCAGGGCTGCTGGCCTGGTGGCGCAGTTGATTGGAGGGTTGTCCTGTACACAAAAAGTTTGCTTTTGATCCCCTGTCCGGGAGCGTGCAGGAGGCAATGAATTGATGTTTCTCTCTCTCTAAATCAATTTTAAAAAAAGTGCTGCCTTGGCTGGTTTGGCTCAGCGGTTGGAGCGTGGTCAGCCTGTGGACCAGAAAATCCCGGGTTCAGTTCCCTCTAGGGACATGTACCAAAAAATAAATGAATAAATAAAATAAAATAAGTAAATAAACAAACAGTACAGGGTCAAGAATGAGCATGTTCTGTTTTGTGGGGGATGCAGAATGGATGGTCTTTGCTGCTGGGGAGGCTCTGTTGGGGACATACAACTGGAAGGGATTCTAGGTACACTGGGAGGCAGGTGAAGTTGGACTTGGGAGCTCTACAGTTAGTCCTTTGGCAATTCTTTTCCTCTTTCTGGCACTTTCTTCCTAACCACCCCTCACCCCACAAAGTCACCCAGTGTCTCCTTGCCAGCTCTTCCTTAGGGACATCCTCACTCAGGTGTAGATGATGGTGATTTAAGATCTGGAAAGGCAAAGCAATCGGAGGATCGGGTGGGAAGGGGAGAAGAGGAAAGGTTTTCCTAGTTAAGATACAAATATGAGCCAAGGCACAGGAATGAAGGTTTATGAACAACTTAAAGAAAAGACTGTGGTTTCATTTGGCCAGTGCAGTAAGGTTCCTAATGTTTTAAAGTATGAAAATCTCTTGTTAATGAGAAAAAGTCAATAGGTCCCTACATAGTAATGACTGCATTATTAGCATCTTTTGACTGAGAAAATTCACAATGATAAATTATACTTGAAATTACATTACTCTAATATCTCTCAAGTCCTTGGCACAGAGGTTCTGTTCCACTGGGCTAGCTAGCATAGGTTTCTGCAGAGAAGGTCATTCTATGAGAGATTTATTCATTTATTCAGCATATATTTATTGAACATCCACTTAGTGCAGGGTGTTCTTTTAGGCTCTGGGAATACAGCTGTAAAAGAAACAAAGACCCTCCTGTCAGGGAGCTTCTGTTCTACTGGGAAGAGAGAGGTAATAAAAATAGTACACAAATAACTATAATATTGCAAATGAAGTTAAGTGTTATGTAGAACAGAGAGTGCCTTAGTGGCCTGGGGTGGAGGTGGGGGGATGCTGCTTCAGTAGAGTGGAGAGAGAAGAGCTGTTTAGGTTGGTGATCTTTGAATAGGCACTTGAATGAGTCAGAGAGACAGCCATACAGGTCTCAGGAAGCGTGTTCATGCCAAGGGAACTGCTGTTGCAAATCCCCAGAGGTGGGAACATATTTGTTGTCCTTAAGTAACAGCAAGAAGACAGGTGTGGCTAGAGGAGGGTTAGAGAGGTGGAGGACTGTGGTAGAGGATGAGGTCAGAGAGGTAGTGGTAGCCAGCCATTGTAAGTTCTTTGAATTTTACCCTGAGATAGAAAGATGTGACTGTAGAACTTCTTTTCTTTGTATTGTTTCACTGTTGCAGAACTTTAATTAGAATAATGAAATGATCTGATTTATGCTTTAAAAAGTCATCATAGCTGTTTATGAAATAAATTATGAGGTTACGGTTGAAACAGGAGACCCATTGTAGAAATCCAGGCTAGAAATTAATTGTTAAATACTTCTGATTGGTTGAAGACGATAGACTGAGAACCGACCCTTGGATTTGGCACTGGGGAGATTACTAAGGAGTGTGTACTCAGTTTGGTAGGTAATAAAGAGCCTTTGAATATTTTATAGTGAAGTGGTGTCATCAGCATTGTACTTTGTGAAAATCTATCTATTGGTGGCAGTAGATGGGAAGGTTTAGATTAAATGAAAAGAAATCTGAGAATAGAGAGACGTTTAAGCGCTCATTTTACTGAAAGATTATGGAGCAGCAAAAGTGGAAATGGAAAGGATGTTTCATAGTCTGAAGTGAAAGAACTAGACAATTGAAGGAATTCAGGATAAGACAGAGATAGAAGTTTCAACATGAATTTTTTTGAAATTGTGTGACTAGGAAAATCGTAGTTCTGTTAACGGAGTTGGTAAAGTGAGCAAAGGAAGATGATGCCTTTAATTTTATATTGTCATGACTTTGAAGTTCTAGACACCTAGGTTGATCTCAATGCTCACCTTTAAATTATTGTTCTACTGGATCCGTGCTTCTTCCTGGAATAAACCTTTGTTACTTTACTCTGTAGATGATATTGATGATCCGCACAGAATAAGAGCCTCACAAGAAATTTCTCATTTTCCTTTGTTATATGCTGCCTTTGAGGTGTCTGTGGTAAATCTTGGTGAAGATGTCCTTCAGAAAGGAAATGAAAGTCCAGAATATAGAAGCAAGATAAAAGTGGAAGACTGAAATATGAGAGCCATTTGCTATTAAACTGAATAAGAATTCTAAGGAAAGAATGCAAAATGAGAATAATATTAACTGCAGGTGCTGGAAAAATTATATGTAGTAGGAAAGTTAATTTGAAAAATTGGTGGGGTTGGGGGAAGGAGATGTACATTTAAAAGTTATTGAGATCAAGCCCTGGCTAGTTTGGCTCAGCAGTTAGAGTGTCAGAGTGTCAGCCTGTGGACCAAAGAGTCCTGGGTCATGGGTTTGATTCCCAGTCAAGGACCCATACTTGGATTGCGGAGTCCATCCCTAGCCACATTCAGTGTTGCAGTGTTGTGTGGGAGGCAGCCAATCTGTTTCTCTTTCTCTCTCTCTCTCTCTCTCTCTCTCTCTCTCTCTCTCTCTCTCTCTCTCTCTCCCCCTCCTTCCCTCCCTTCCACTCTATCTAAAAATCAATGGAAAAATAATTTCGGGTGAGGATTAATAAAAAGAAAAAAAGTAATTGAAATTTTAACTGTTATCACCACAAGAAAGAAATGGGCTGTGATAGAAATATTAGCTTATGTTATGATGGTAAACATATTGCAATATATAAATTGATCAAATCAACATGTTAGACATTTTAAATTTACCCAATATATATGCCAATTATATCTCGATTAAAAAATTTTAAATTGGTCCTGGCCAGTTTGGCCCAGCGGTTAGAGTGTCAACCTGCGGACCAAAGAGTCCTGGGTTTGATTCCAGCCAAGGGCACATACCTTGGTTGCAATTAGTCCTCGGCCCTAGTTGAGGTTGTGTGGGTGGCAACTGATCAATGTGTCTCTCATGTCACTGTTTCTCTCTCTCTCCTTCCTACTCTGTCTGGAGATAAATTTAAAAGTATCCTTGGGTGAAGATTTAAAAAAATAAATAAAAAATTTTTAATTGAAGAAAAAAAGAAGAAGAAAACTAAAGATCCCTCCACCCCTTAATAAAACAGCTATTGAGGAAATTCTTCAAAATGAAAATTTTTTGTTTGGTCTGTCACCTTAATGGGCCATATTGTAGTGGAAAATAAAACTCCATGCTGAGGGTGGTCTAGGGGTGATATAAAGACAAATGAGAAGGCTATGGGTCTGAAGGAGCAGTCTGGAGGAAGAGTGTGAGGAAGTCCAGGAACAGAGAAAAACAGAGAGAGGAGAAAATGCGAGGAGATGAAGTGGATGTTGGAGTAGGAGGGGGCAGGAGCTGGGATCCCAAAGGAGGTGATCAGTGACAAGTTCCTGATTGCGGGTATCGCTTTGGACTTTTGTTGTTGCTATTTTTAGTTATTTTAAGTTTTTTGTTTTGGTTTAGCTATTGGTTATTTTTAAAAATCATTCTTTCTTTCTTTCTTTCCTTCTTTGCTTCCTTCCTTCCCTCCCTCCCCCTTCCTTCCTTCCTTCCTTCCTTCCTTCCTTCCTTCCTTCCTTCCTTCCTTCCTTCCTTCCTTCCTTTCTTTCTTTCTTTCTTTCTTTCTTTCTTTCTTTCTTTCTTTCTTTCTTTCTTTCTTTCTTTCTTTCTCTATTGGTTATGCATATATACATATAAGTTCTTTGGTTTATCTCTCCCTCCATCCTTCCCTTTGAGGTTTGTCAGTCTAGCAACCAATGTGTACTTCTTAATTCCTTCACCTTTTTCACCCATCCCCCTAACCCCACTCCCATCTGCCATCAACAAAATGTTCTCTGTATCTATGAGTATTTTTCTGTTCTGCTTGTTCATTTTGTTTGTATATTCAATTGTTGATAGATATGTATTTATTGCCATTTTATTGTTCATATTTAAAAACTTTTCTTTATTGATTTTAGAGAGAGGAAGGGAGAAGGAGAGAGGGACAGAAACATCAACTGGGAGAGAGAACATCAACTGGCCACCTCCTGCATGTCCCCCATTGGGAACCAGGCCCACAAGCAGGGCATGTGCCCTGACTGGGAATCAAACTGGTGACCTCTTGATGCATGGGTTGACACTCAACCACTGAGCCACACCCACCAGGCTTGTTCATATTTCTGTTCTTCTTCTTTAAGAAGACTCATCAACATTTCATATAATACTGGTTTGGTGGTGATGATGTCTGGAAAATTCTTTATATGGTCATCAATTCTAAATGATAGCTTTGCATGATAGAGTAATCTTGGTTGTAGGTCCTTGGTTTTCATCACTTTAAATATTTTTTGCCACTCCTTTCTGACCTGCAAAGTGTCTTTTGAGAAATTGGCTGACAATCTTGTGGGAGCTCCATTGTAGGTAACTAATTGTTTTTCTCTTGCTGCTTTTAAGATTCTCTCTTTGTCTTTAACCTTTGCCATTTTGATGATGATGTGTCTTGGTGTGAGCCACTTTGGATTCATTTTGTTTGGGACTCTCTGTGCTTCCTGGACTTGTATGTCTGTTTCCTTCACTAAGTTAGGGAAGTTTTCTATCATTATTTTTTCAATATGTTTTCAATTTCTTGCTCTCTCTCTTCTCCTTCTGGCACCCCTATGATGCAAATGTTGGTATGCTTGAAGATGTCCCAGAGGCTCTTTACACTATCTTCATTTTTTTTGGATTTCTTTTCTTTTTGCTGTTCTGATTGGGTGTGTTTTGCTTTCTTATATTCCAAATAGATGGTTTGCTTCTTGGTTTCACATATTCCACTATTGATTCCCTGTAATTATTTTTTATTTCAGTTAGTGCATCTTTTATTTCTGACTGGTCTTTTTTTATACTCTTGAGTCCTCACTAAGTTCCTTGAAGCTCTCATGAAGTTCTTTGAAATTCTCACTAAGTTCATTTAGCATCCTTATAACCAGTGTTTTGAACCCTGCATCTGTTAGATTGCTTATCTCCATTTCGTTTAGTTCATTTCCTAGAGTTTTGTTCTGTTTTTATATTTGGGACCTATTTCTTTGTCTCCTCATTTTGGCTGCCTCCTTGTGTTTGTTTCTGTGTATTAGGTAGAGTTTCTATGCCGCCTAGGCTTCGTAGGGTGGCCTGTTAGTAGGCGTTGTTGTAGGTGTTCTGTAGAGTCCAGTGGCACAGCCTCCTGGTCACCCAGCTGGCCCACGCGGTGAACCACTTGTGTGGACTGTACACCCTTCTGTTGTAATACAGTCTTGATTGCTGTTGGCACATCAATGGGAGGTATTTACTCAGGCTGATCAGCTGCAAGGACTGGCTGTGCCCACTGACCACTGACCTCTGACGACCTTGGACAATCAGCTGTGCAGGGGCCACCAGACAGAGCAAAACTTACTTCAGCAGGGCTCTGGTACTCTGGATCTCTTTTGATTATCAGCTTATTTGGTTCATTATATTCTATAAATAAGTGAGGTCATGTGGTACTTGTCTTTCTCTGAGTGGCTTATTTTGCTTAGCATAATAGTCTCCAGGTCCCTCCATGTCATCTCAAAGGCTAAGAGATATTTCTTACTTACAGTTGCATAGTATTCCATTGTGTATATGTACCACGGCTTTTTTATCCACTCATCTACTGATGGACACTTGGGTTGTTTCCAGATCTTACCAATTGTAAATAGTGCTGGTATGAACATAGGGGTGAATATATTCTTTCTGATTGGTGTTTTAGGCTTCTTAGGATATATTCTAAGAAGTGGGATCACTGGGTCAAATGGCAGTTCCATTTTTAATTTTTTGAGGAAACCCCATATTGTTTTCCATAGTGGCTGCACCAGTCTGCATTCCCACCAGCAGTGTACTAGAGTCCCCTTTTCTCCACACCCTCGCCAGCCCTTGTTGTTTGATGATTTGTTGATGGCAGCCATCCTGGCAGTTGTGAGGTGATATCTCATAGTCATTTTAATTTGCATCTCTCTGATGATTAGTGATGTTGAGCATTTTTTCATATGTCTCTTGGCCATTTGTATGTCCTGCTTGGAGAAGTGTTTATTCAGGTCCGCTGCCCTTTTTAAAAACAAACAAACAAACAAACAAACAAACAAACAAACAAACAAACTTTTTTTTTTTCCTTTATTCATTTTAGAAAGAAAGGGAGGGAGAGGGAGAGAGAGACAGAAACATCAGTAAGAGAGAACATTGACTGGCCGTTTCCTGCATGGTCCCCTCTGGATATTGGACCACAATCTGGGTATGTGTCCTGACCGGGAATCGATCTGGTGCATGGGTCAAAGCTCAACCACTGAACTATACCAGCTTGGTCTCTGCTCATTTTTTAATTGGGTTGCTTGTCTTCCTTTTGTAGAACTGTATGAGTACTTTATATGGACTTTTATATGGGCTTTTAATCAAATCTCTGATTTTAGGATACTGTGGATAATGTGATTCACTATTATTTTGATAAAAGCTTGTCAAAAGAATGTATGACAATACATTAAATGTTCAGATTGATTGTAAGGTATGTCAAAATTCTTGAAACTTATTATGGGAAAAAATGTGTCTTAAAATAGCAGAAATACGGAATTTAATTTTAAGTCTTTTGCTATGCTATGCTATAATGTATCACATCCACTTACCTCATGTTCTCATTGAAACTTCAGTAAAGATGTGTGATCATAGCTACAGTGTGATTAGGTCTTATGAGATTAGTGTTTTGGGGAAATTAGCGTTTTGGGGTGTATTCCATGTTGAGTCAGTACAGAATAAAGCTAAGGAAACACAAGAGATGACACTTGAGAATTCAATAGAGGCAAGAAATCTGAGGAAGTGACTCAGAGTGATATAAGCTGCTTTAAATTCATGAAGGGATGAGGGATAAGGAAGGAGATGCTGGTTTTCCATCATTTGCAGGATAGGGATTCTTCCCATTTTAATTCACATAATATGCTAAAAACACATGTGACGATGGATTGGGGTTGGTGACTACTTTGGGGACATCTAGCTGGTACATCTGTGGATCACAACACATTTAGAGGAAAAAAAGAAGAAATGGAAGTGAGAAATGTATTCATGAAAGAGATAGAAGAAAATAATTCCAGGTGATTTCCAACACTTGGATGACTTTTTATCTAGTCTGATTAAGATGTGATGGAATCTGTTGACCTTTAAAAGTCACTTCAGCCCTATAATACAATGACCTATTTGTCTTTGTTTTTGGCAAGGGATTGACTCTAAAAATAGTCTTTACTTTCAACACAGGAGAATATTAACCTGTGCTTTTGGGGAATGAAATGGATGTGAATCTCCTTTACCTTCCATATAAACCTGACTAGATCACAAGTCCCAAGTGGACCATATTGTTTGTAAGTTGGAAGATAAGTTCAACACATGCACGTGTGTGTGTGTGTGTGTGTGTGTGTGTCTCTTAAGACTATTAATTCTCGGACTTCCGGTCAAGATGGCGGGTAGGTAAACATGGTATCGCGTCCTCCCACAACCACATCAAAGTTACAACTAAACTACAGAACAACCATCATTCAAAACTGCCTGAAATCAAGCTGAATGGAAGTCCTACAACTACGGAATTAAAGAGGCAGCCACATCCAGACTGGTAGGAGGGGCGGAGGCGGACAGGCTGGTCCCACACCCACGTGTGGTGGATAAAAATCAGGAGGCTACCTGGCTGGGAAGGTCCTTCTTGAGGACTGAGAGGTCCCCATCCCACACTAGGTGCCCCACTCAGGGTTTCAGTGCCAGGAAGAGAATCCCCATAACTTCTGGCTGGAAAAACCAGCAGGAACTGAGGCTCAAGGAAGCTGACGTGGCTGGAGCCCCAGGCAGTTCCTTCAAGGGCCCGCGCACGGACTTAGGGGACTCTCTCCCTCTAAGCTCGGAGGGGAGGCAGCTTGAGGGGCGCCAGAGACATACAGAGATGAACTGAGCTGTTTGGCACTGGAGCGAGGGCTGGAGAGGGGGCTTTCTCGGGGACAAACGTGCTGTCAGAGGCCTTTGTTCCTTTGGTGAGCCCGTCCCTGGGGTGGCAGACAGATGCCATATCTAGGACTCCAGCAACCTGGCTCACACTGTTTGCCCCACCCTCGTGATTCCCTGAGGCTCCGCCCCACCCAACTTTCAGGCCCACCCAAGCTGTTGCCACTTGCTTCACCATAGGATTTGCCTGTCTTGGATCCTGCTTCAAGTTTTCCTAAATTCTTTCCAACAAGCAGCATCTGGTGTCAGCTAGCCCCATCCATCTCGTTAAGTAACACATAGAAACAAACACAGGGAGGCGGCCAAAATGAGGAGACAAAGGAACAGGTCCCAAATGAAAGAACAGAACAAAACCCCAAGAAAAGACCTAAGCGAAATGGAGATAAGCAACCTAATAGATGCTGAGTTCAAAATACTGCTTATAAGGATGCTCAATGAACTTAGTGAGAACGTCAGGAAACTTAGTGAGGGCCTCAAGAGCATAAAAAAGGACCAGTCAGAAATGAAGAATGCACAGTTAGAAATGAGAAGGCATTAACTGAAATAAAGAATAATTTACACAAATTCAATAGTAGAGTAGGTAAAGCCAAGAGGCAAACCATTGATTTGGAATACAAGGAAGCAAAAAACACCCAATCAGAACAGCAAAAAGAAAAAAGAATCCAAAAAATTGAGGATTGTGTAAGGAGCCTCTGGGACAACTTCAAGCGTGCCAACATTCGCATATTGGGGGTGCCAGAAGGAGAAGAGAGAGAACAAGAAATCGAAAACCTATTTGAAACAATAATGGCAGAAAACTTCCCTAACTTAGTGAAGGAAACTGACATACAAGTCCAGGAAGCACAGAGAGTCTCAAACAAGATGAACCCCAAGAGGCCCACACCAAGACACATCATCATCAAAATGCCAAAGGTTCAAGACAAAGAGGGAATCTTAAAAGCAGCAAGAGAAAAGCAGTTAGTTACCTACAAGGGAGTTCCCATAAGACTGTCAGCTGATTTCTCAAAAGAAAATTTACAGGCCAGAGAGAGTGGCAAGAAATAGTCAGAGTGATGAAAAGCAAGAACCTACAACCAAGATTACTCTATCCTGCAAAGCTGTCATTTAGAATCGATGGCCAAGAAAAAGTTAAAGAAGTTCATCACCACCAAGCTGTTATTATATGAAATGATGAAGGGTCTTTTTGAAGAAAAAGATAAAATGTATGAACAAACAAAATGGCAATGAATACATATCTATCGACAATGGAATCTACAAACAAAATGAACAGGCAGAACAGAAACATTCTCATAGATACAGAAAATGTTTTGTTAGTTGCCAGAAGGTTGGGCGTTTGGGGGAATGGGTGAAGAAGGTGAAGGGATTAAGAAGTACAAATAGGTTACTAGATTGACAAACTTCAAAGGGAAGGGGTTAGGGGATGGGAAGAAATAAAGCAAAGAACTTATATGCATAACCAATGGACACAGACAACAGTGTGGGAAAAGGCGGGAGTGGGGCAGGAGTGGGGAGGAGGAGGTCAATGGGGGGAAAATGAGAAACATCTGTAATACATTCAACAATAAAGATAAATAAATAAATTTTAAAAAAGACTATTAATTCTCTTTGAAACTGTATACTCAGGGTGAGCTATGAATGCATGGTATAAATTTATCCCAAACTAACTACAGGAGAATGAATCCTTCTCCTGAGCAGGTTTCTCCCTATCTCCTAATTCTCCTGCTACACGGCAAGGGGGCATTGGGACATAGAGCTGCTGGCGCTTGAAAAAGAGCCCCATGTCACACAATAAAATGAGATTTTAGTTTTAATATGGCAGAACAGAATATATAGTATAAATGATTCGTTGGTTCAAAAATATAGAATCTGAATATGTACTTATTATGATATAAATATAGTTGTTTTTATAGTTGAAAATTGTTCAGGCTTGTATCAAATAATATGTACTTCAATCAAGAAACATTAGTTGAACTAAACTTTTAAGGTTTTAAATTTATTGTGAAAAAAATTTTTTTCTTTTATTAATTTTCGAGAGGAAGGGAGGGGGAGAGAGAGATAGAAACATCGATGAGAGAGACCATTGATTGGCCGCCTCCTGCATGCTCCCCACTGAGGATCGGGCCCTCAACCTGGGCATGTGCCCTGACCAGGAATCAAACTTGTGACCTCTTGGTGCATGGATTGATGCTCAACCAGCCGGGCCCAATTTATTGTTTAAATTGTTTATGAAATTCAGATCACTAATGCTAGTTTCAATTGCAATAGAATAAAATACATTTTTAATTCCAAAGAACAAAAATTTTTTCTTTTTTCAAGTTATATGGAGTTTCAAATCACTGCAGATTAAATTGTTAACCTCACATTAAAGGATAAAGAACATCAGACGTTTACCAAAGTATCATGTTTTTATCATTACTCCCACCTTCTAATTAGTTTATATTTTTAAATGTTAAGAGGTTTCAAGTACTTATTACAGGAAAAAAAAGCATACTGCTCTAATAAGAAGATTCTTTAGGTGTTTGCTTTGTAGATGTGGTTTACAGATTTAAGTTGTTCTGGGATTTATATTTGACCTAATGTGTATTCATAAGGATTTTGGTTGTAGCAACATGGCTTTCATTTTGCATATCTAATGAGGGTAACTGATGAGTCAGACTAATCATATTACTTTTTGCTTCTCTAACATCTTTCATCTGCAGCTTACTAAATACTTTATAAACATTAATTAAACATCACAACACACCTTGGAGGAAAGTAAGTGTTATTATCCTTTTATGGGGAAACAGATATAGAGTGCTTAGTTGAGGCAAATATTAAATATATAGAACTGAGTTTTTCTATAGGTTAATGTGCCAATAACGCTTCTTCCTGGGTATACAGAGAGAAGCATAGGTGTAATTACTACAAAATAACCAGAGTTTATGGGGGAATGTGAGTTTCAGGAAGCCCAGAACCCTTTGTGAAGTGTTTGGAGATTAAGTATTAAACTGAAGGTCCCGGTCTGTATCACCCAGTACGCAAACGTATCTTTTTCCTGATGGAGTGGAAAATCAGGTCAGGATTACTGCAATGTGCTTGAACTTAACTCAAATGGAATCATATGATCTGGGTGTTGTAGCATGGCCCTGATTTCCAAACAAGCTGATCTGCTTCTCCCATCCCCGGATTCAAACTGTTCTTATTGTGTGACCTAATTTTAAGTTTGAGAATCAAATCACCATAGGTATTAGGGGTAGTTTAAAGTTTCATTTCTATATCCTGAAATGAAGTGAGTATTGAGCAAAAATCAGGTAATTTGTGTGATTCAGATAGCAAGCATATGAGTTATAAATTTTATGCAATTGTTAGTAACAGATAGGAATTCCACAAAATGGCATTTTACTTTTTTTTTCTTTCATAAAGGAAGGCTGAAGAGAGATACCTTAGGGCAATATGGGGCCTCTGACGTGGCATCAAGGACCCAGGCTCTTTCTCCTTTTTCTCCACCATCCATGGCATGTAGTGTCCAACCCCGAGGTTGTCTTATGATCTAAGATGGTTGTCAGGGTTCTAAACATCACAAACGTGTCCCAGCAGGAAGCAGGACAGAGAAAAGGACATACTAGGTGTCTGTGTTCAGGAGCTTTCTCTAAAGGCCATTTATCCTTCATCAGCCATCCCTGACTGCAGGAGAGGCTAGTAAGTGTATTCATTTACCTGGATACACCATTACTGGCTATGAAAGCAAAGTGTTATTAATAAAAAAGAAGAGAAGAGATGTTGGATAGGCGGTTAGTGGTCTTGGCTATAGCAAGACACTAAAATTAAAGCAAAACAAAGTCCCCCTTTGACAGTGAATGATATGGTTTGGCCTTTTGTCTTGCTGCTATGGACTGAACAACGGACACATCTCCACTGCATTTTGTGCTGGAGGCACTGCCTGTGGGTGTGTATGTGGTGGTGGGGGGACGCCCCCTCAAGGAAATAACTGAACCCGCAAGTGCCTCAGCGAAATTGTCTGGGGTGTTCCTGCTGCAGTCCTGCCCCTGCCTCTGGTCTTGAACTCAAGTGAAGGTGCCAGGTGTGCTGGCAGCTCAGCTGCTTCGGCGCTGGTCATAACCACCAACACAGAGCCCCTTCCCGCTGTGCCGCGTTCTGTAGTGTCCTCTCCGGGAGTGTGTCTCTGTGTGCCATCCTGGGGTCCACTTTCTGTGCACTCCCCAGACACGAGCTGGGAGGGCTTTGAAAGCATTGGGAGTGGCTAACTTGCTTGAAAGGAATATGTCATTTAAAATTCTAATCACAAAGGGACGTGGGCATCCAGCAGTGATTTAAACGCTACAATACAGTATTATCAACTACGGTATAATCAGCACATTGTAAATTAGATCCTCAGAACTTACTCATCTTATGACTGAAAGTTTGTACCCTTTTGCCAACTTTTCCTCATTTTCTCTACCTCCTCAAGCCTTTGGCAACCAATATTCTCCTCTTTATTTCTATGAGTTTTTTTGTTTTGTCCTTTTTTAAAGGATTTCACATATAAGTGATATCATGCTGCCTGGATTATTTCACTTTCTTTCTCTGTCTGGCTTATTTCACTTGGCATAATGCTCTTCAGGACCATCCATGTTGTTGAAAATCGCAGGATTTCCTTTATTATTATTATTATTTTTTTTTATCCTCGCCCGAGGACATTTTTCCATTTTTTGTTCAGGTAGAGTGGGAGGGAGAGAGAGGAACAGAGAGAGAGAGAGAAACATCGACGTGAAAGGGACACATCGAGTGGCTGCCACCCGCACAACCGACCAGGGCCGGGGACAAACTGCAACCGAGGTACGTGCCCTTAGCGGGAACCGAACCCGGGTCTCTCAGGACCGCAGGCCGACGCTCTAACCGCTGAGCCAAACTGGCCAGGGCAGGATTTCCTTTTTTTAAAAAATAAAAAGCTGAGTAGTATTCCACTGTGTGTGTGTGTGTGTGTATTTTCTTTATCCATCAATGGACATTTAGGATGTTTTCATATTTTGATCATCATGAAAATGCTGCAGTGAACAGGGAAGTACAGATATCACTTTAAGATAGTTTTTTTTTTCCTCTGGATATAAACCCAGAAGAATTGCTCGATCATATGATAGTTCTGTAATAGGCAGTTAGACAGACATGAGCGGAGCAAAGACGATAGGCCAGGTAAGCAAGTCACCAGGGCAGCAAACGGGACCTTGCTAGGACCTTGCCTCCAGGGTGACCTTTCCTCCCCTAGCGATCACTGGTCATGCGGTTTGGAGCCCCTGACCTTTCCTTCCTAGAGATTACATCCAGACCTCAGTTGTATTTCAGCTCCAGGCCCAGACAACTGACACTACAGCTGACCTCAGGACCAGCTGTACTGACTAGTGACCCACCGCCTTGGTGCCCACTGATCAGCGGAGACCACGACCTTAACAGAGCACACCTGGAAAGCTGATGCTGCGTTACTGAGATCCTCCCCTGAGATTCCCACATGCAAGAGAGAAATAAATACCCTCAA
This sequence comes from Molossus molossus, assembly GCF_014108415.1. NCBI lineage: Eukaryota > Metazoa > Chordata > Mammalia > Chiroptera > Molossidae > Molossus > Molossus molossus. Next base: position 65,293,670 of record NW_023425344.1, on the reverse strand, counting down.
CACAAAGGACCTGGTGTGTGCTGTTCCTCAGAGGAGCACGCCTCTGCCATTCCCTTCCCCTCCTTTCCTCCAAGGGACCTCAGGAGATTGGCAGCCAAGGGCAGTGGGCAGGGGCAGCTCCTCCCACCGTAACCCCCTTCACTCTGACTTCGCAGTGAGCCGGCAGCCCCCTAGGCTCTCCCGCTGCTTCTTCCCTGCCAAGCGCGTCCTTGTTTCACCGCCCTGAGTGCGCTTTGCCGAGGCCAATAAATTCCTGCTTGCTTTGTTGTATTTTGTCTCTTGACTGAAATGTTTCCTTCAAGAAGACAAGAACCAAGGTCTTGTTGTCTCACATTTTTAATGTTGGCTCTATTTTTAATTTCTTTTTTTAAAATTGATTTTAGAGAGAGAGGAGGGAGAGAGAGAAACATCGATGAGAGAGAACATTGATTAGCTGCCTCCTGCATGCCTCCCACTGGGGATTTGGCCCACAACCTGGGCACGTGCCCTGACCAGGAATCGAACCAGCGACTCCTTGGTGCATGGGTTGATGCTCAATCACTGAGCCACACCGGCCAGGCTTGTTTTAATTTCTTGAGGAACTCCCCTACTCCCATAGAGCTGTACCGATTTACATTTCCTCCAACAGTGCACCAGAGTTCTCTTTTCTCCACATATTACATCCTTGCCAGCATTTGTTATCTCTTGTCAATTTACAATAGACATTCTTTTTTTGTTGTTAAAGTTCCAGTGAGGTATAATTGGTAAATAACTTTGTAAGATATTTAAAGTATACATCGTGATGATTTGCTATATACATTATGAAAGAATTCCTCCCACTTAGTTAATTAACACATCTAACATTTTGTTATTGGGGTATTCTTTTCTCCACTGAGGGCTGGGGGTGGACTCTTATAACATCTTTTTTTTGTATTCTTGAACCTGATTTTTTTTTTATCCTCACCTGAGGACATTTTTCCATTTTTTATTCAGATAGAGCGGGAGGGAGAGAGAGTGAAAAACATCGACGTGAAAAGGACACATCGAGTGGCCACCACCCACACGACCCAACCAGGGCCGGGGACAAACTGCAGCCTAGATACATGCCCTTAGTGGGAACCGAACCCAGGTCTCTGTGGACCGTAGGTCGACGCTCTAACCGCTGAGAAAACGAGCCAGGACTTGAACCTGATTTTTTAAAAAACTCATCTTTATTGTTGAATGTTTTACAGATGTCCCCTCTTTTTTCCCCATTGACTTCCTCCTCCCCAATCCTGCCCCCTTCCTGCCTTCCCCATACTGTGTCGGTGTCCATTGGTTATGCCTCTACGATAGAAGTTCTTTGGTTTACTTCATCCCACCCACCCTCCCCCCTTCCTTTTGAGGTTCATCAGTCTAACAACCAACAAAAATTCTCTGTATCTATGTGTCTGTTTTTGTTCTGCTTGCTCATTTTGTTTGTTTGTAGATTTAATTGTTGATAGATATATATTAATTGCTATTTTATTGTTCATATTTTTGTTCTTCTTCAAGAAGACCCTTCAACATTTCATATAGTACTGATTTGGTGGTGATGAACTCCTTTAGCTTTTTCTTGTCTTGGAAACTCTTGATATGTCCATCGATTCTAAATGATAGCTTTGCACGATAGAGTAGTCTTGGTTGAAGGCCATTGCTTTTCATTACCTTGAATATCTCTTGCCACTCCCTTCTGGCCTGCAAAGTTTCTTTTGAGAAATCAGCTGACAGTCTTATGGGAACCCCCCTTGTAGGTTACAAACTGCTTTTCTCTTGCTGCTTTTAAGATTCTTTCTTTGTATTTAACCTTTGGCATTTTGATGATGATATGTCTTGGCGTAGACCTCTATTTTTTTTTTAATCCTCACTTGAGGACATCTTTCCATCTTTGTTCAGAGAGAGAGAGACATCGATGTGAGAGGGACACATCAACTGGTTGCCTCCTGCATGACCCCGACCAGGGCCGGGGATGAACCGCAACCGAGGTATGTGCCCTTGACTGGAATTGAACACACGACTCATCAGTGTGTGGGCCAATGCTGTAACTGCTGAGCCAAACTGGCCAGGGCTTGGTGTGGGCCTCTTGGGGTTCATCTTGTTTGGGACTCTCTGTGCTTCCTTGACTTGTATGTCTGTTTCCTTCACCAAGTTAGGGAAGTTTTCTGTCATTATTATTTCAAATAGGTTTTCAATTTCTTGCTCTCTCTCTTCTGCTTGTGGCACCTCCATGATGCAAATGTTGGCATGCTTGAAGTTGTCCCAGAGGCTCCTTACGTTATCCTCATTGTTTTGGATTCTTTTTTCTTTTTGCTATTCTGATTGGGTGTTTTTTGTTTCCTTATATTCCAAATCAATGGTTTGCTTCTTGGCTTTACCTACTCTACTATTGATTCCCTGTAATTATTCTTTATTTCAGTTAGTGCATTCTTCATTTCTTATTGGTCATTTTTTGTTTTTGATGTTCTCACTAAGTTCTTTGGAGGTCTCCTTAAGTTCCTTGAATGTCTCACCAAGTTTCTTGAACAACTTTATAATCAGTGTTTTGAACTCTGCATCTGATTGATTGCTTATCTCCATTTTGTTTAAATCTTTTCCTGGAGTTTTATTCTTTTCTTTCATTTGCGACATGTTTCTTTGTCTTCTTATTTTGGCTGCTTCCCTGTGATTGTTCTTATGTATTAGGTAGAGTTGCTATGTCTCCTAGGCTTTGTAGGGTGGCCTATTGTTATAGTTGTCCTGTAGGATCCAGTGACACAGCCTCCCTGATCACCTCAGCTGGGCCCTCGAGGTGCACCCCTAGTGTGGACTATACACCCTTCTGTTGTAATTGAGTCAATTGCTGTTGGCACATCAATGGGAGGGATTTACTCACTGATGAGCTGTAAGGACTGGCTGTGCCCACTGACCACTGACCTCTGACTCCCTTGGAGGATCAGCTGTGTAGGGGCCCACCACACAGAGCAAGACTTACTTCATCAGGGCTCTGGTACCTACTGAGTCCACTCATTGAGTGTGTCACTTGTGGAGGTGCTTGGGTGGTGGTGTTTCAGTGTGGTCTGAAGCTGTCCACTGGGTGTGCTGGCTCTGGGGCAAGGTCAGCCTCTGCCTGTGTTCTATCTGGGGCCACCCGGCATAAGCTACAATGTGATCTGCAGATGGCTCCTTCTTGTGCTGGGCTTAAAGGTACCCAGGAAAAGCCAAGTTGTGAATCAAGGCTGGCTGCTTCTAGTGCCAGGCCTGGGGCCACTTAATGAGAGGTAGGGGGCTCGCTGAGACCAGATGCTGCTTGTTTGAGAGATTTTAGGAAACTCTCAAGCAGGATCCAAGACAGGTCAATCCTATGGTAAAGCCTTTGGAAACAACTTGGGTGGGCCTAAAAGTTGGGTGGGTCAGGGCCTCAGTAAATCACCGGGGTGAAATAGAGTGAGCCAGGTTGCTTGGGTCCCAGATATGGCGGCCATCTGCCGCCGCAGGGAAGGGCTCACCAAAGCAACATCAGCCTGTGCCAGCATGTATGTTCAGGAGAGAGTCACCTCTTTAGCTCTCGTCCCGAGGCCAAACAGCTCAATTCTTTCCTGTATGTCTCTGGCGCTCCTCAAGGTGTCTCCCCTTTGAGCTTAGAGGGAGCAAGTCCAAGTAAGTCTGTACACGGGCCCTTTAAGAGGAGCTGCCTGAGGCTCCAGTAGTGTCAGCCTCCCTCTGCCTCAGTTCCCGCTGGTTTTTCCAGCCAGCAGTTATGGGGACTTCTCTGCCTGGCACTGGAACCCTGAACTGGGCTCCTGGTGTGGGATGGGGACCCTTCACTCCTCTGGGAGGACCTTCCCAGCCAAGGTATGCTCCTGATTTTTATCCGACACAGGGGGGCGTGTGACCAGCCAGCCTGCGCCTTTGCCCCTTCTACCAGTCTTGCTGTGGCGGCCACTTTAATTTTGTGGTTTTAGAACTTCCATTCAGCTCATTTTCAAGCGGTTCTGAATGATGGTTATGTTGTAGTTTAGCTGTAATTTTGATGTCGACTCTTATAATATCTTGAGAAAAAGAATTTTCTGAGATGTGCACAGGAGGATGAGTGATTTTTATATGTGTGGAATTACATCCTTGGGTTTCCAAAGTCCCATTTACCTTAGTCCAATCATAGAAGAAGTGTAGCTGGGATTTCACTACAGCTAGAAGCAAAGCCAATGTGCAGAGTTTCTGTTCCGTGTTGGAGACAGACTTAGTTCAGCACTAGGATAGTTGCAGTCCATTAGTCCACTGTGTGGGGTCCACATGGCTGTGGACCATGTGAGTGAATGTAGGGGAACCAAGAGAGTGTGCCCCCTGCAAAAAGAGTTGCAAGAGAGCCAAGAGCACAAGAGGAACAGGAAAGTGAGTTTCTCTGTTCAGGGAATTAAATATCCCAAATTTCATGTCCTTGCAGTGGCCATGCCCATTCTGGCCAATGACCTGTTTCCAGGTGTGACTTATAGGCAAGCACCTTTTCTATGTCACCCAGACTTTACTGGACATGCATCTATTCTCTCCCTGTTTATTCTCTTCCCCAGCGACATGTGGGGAATGGACTGGTGGCTCCGTGGGGAGTGTAAAGCCACAACTTTCTTTCAGATCTGCCCAAATGACATGTCTATAACATTTGGCCTTCCCTTTGCTCCTTTCCTGTTATTAACAAGTAGGTTAATTACAATGGTATCAATTTCACATATTTTTCTGTTTTTTTCTTTTCTGGAGAGAACATTTAAGTTCTCTGTTAGCAAATTTTATTTATACAATACAATGTTGTCAACTATAGTTACCATGTTATACATAGATCTTCAGACCTTATTCATCTTACTGTTAAAATTTTGTACCCTTTTAGCAACCATTCCCTATTTTCCCCGCTCCCCAGACCCTGGCAAACACATTTCCACTCTCTGTTTCTATGAGTTTGACTTTTGTTTTTTTAAAGATTCCTTATATAAGTGATATTACACAGTATTTGTGTTTCTATGCCTGGCTTATTTCACTTAGCATAATGCCTTCAGAGTTCATCATGTTGTCACAAATGGCAGGATTTTCTTCTTTCTCATGGCTGAATATATATGTATTCATTCATTCAACATTAAGTTTTTAATCCATTTTGTGTTTATTATTTTATATGGTATAAGAAGGTGGTCTAGTTTCATTTTTTGCATGTATTTGTCCAGTTTTCCCAACACCATTTATTGAGTAGCCTATCTTTACCCCATTGTATGTTCTTGCCTCCTTTGTCAATTATTAATTGCTCATACAGGCATGGGTTTAGTTCTGGGCTCTCTATTCTATTTCATTGACCTATATGTCTGTTTTTATGCCAGTACTGAGCTGTTTTGATTACTATGGTCTTGTAGTATAGTTTGATATCAAGTAGTGTGATACCTCCAGCTTTGTTCTTTCTCAAAATTGCTGTGGCTACTTAGGGTCTTTTGTGGGTCCATATAAATTTTGATGTTATTCTAGTTCTGTAAAATGTACCATTGGTATTTTGATAGGAATTACAATTGAATCTGTAGATTACTTTGGGTAGTATGAACATTTTAATGTTAATTCTTTCTATCCATGAGAATGGTGTATGCTTCCATTTATTTGTGTCTTCTTCACTTTTTTTCTCGTGTCTTATAAGTTTTTGAATACAGACTTTATACCTCCTTTGTTAAATTTATTCCTTGGTATTTTAGTTTTTGGAGGCAGTTGTAAATGGGATTGTTTTCTTAGTTTCCCTTTCTGTTAGTTCATTATTGGTGTATAAAAATGCAACAATTTCTGGATATTTATTTTGTATTCTACTACTTTATTGAATTTATCAGTTCTAGTAATTTTTGGTGGAATCTTTATGGTTTTCTATGTACAATGTCACATCATCTGCAAATAATGACAGTTTACTTCTTCCTTTCCAATTCAGAAGATTTTTTATTTCTTCTTCTTGTCTGATTGCTATGGCTAGGACTTTCAGTACTATATTGAGTAAGAGTGGTGAAAGCAGACATCCCTGTCGTGTTCTTGATCTTACGGGAGACATTTTGCGTTTTCCCCCATTGAGTGTGATGTTAGTTGTGGGTTTGCCATATATGGCCTTTATTATGTTGAAGTATGTTCCCTCTGTTTCCATGTTGCTGACAGATTTTATTATAAATGGGTGCTGGATTTTGTTAAATGCTTTTCCTGCATTTGTTTATATGATCATATAATTTTTATCTTTCATTTTGTTAATGTGATGTATCATATTAATTGATTTGTGGATATTGTACCAACTTTGCATCCCAGGAATAAATTCACTTGATCATGGTTTATGACCTTCTTAATGTATTGCTGAATTTGTTTTGCTGATATTTTGTTGAGGATTTTGGCATCTATGTTCATCAGGGATATTGGCCTGTAGTTTTCTTTCTTTTTAGTGTCTTTATCTGGTTTTAGTATTAGGGTAATGCTGGCCTCATAAAATTAATTTGGGAGTCTTTCCTCCTCTTGAATTTTTTGGAATAGTTGGAGAGGGTAGGTGTTAGTTTTTATTGAATGTTTGGTAAAATTCACCTCTGAAGACATTTGATCCAGGACTTTTTTGGGAGTTGTTTTTTTTTACTACTGCTTCAATTTTGTTGGTTGTAATCAGTCTGTTGAGATTTTCTGATTCTTCCTGATTCAGTTTTGGAAGATTGTATGTTTCTAGGAATTTATTCATATTGTTCAAATTTTCCAATTTGTTGGCATATAGTTGTTTGTAATATTTTCTTATAATTCTTTGTATTTTTCTGTGGTGTCAGTTGTTACTTCTCTTTCCTTTCTGATTTTATTTATTTATTTTTTTCTCGATGAGCCTGGTTAGAGATTTATCAATCTTGTTTATCTTTTCAAAGAACAAGGTCTGGGTTTTATTGATCTTTTGTATTGCTTTTTAAGACTCTATTTCTGATCTGATTGCTGTTATTTTCTTTCTTCTACCCACTTTGGGCTTGTTGTGTTTTTTCAAGTGTAAAGTCAGATTGCTCATTTGAGATTTTTCTTGTTCTTAAGATAGGCCTGTAATGCTACGAATTTCCCTCTTAGGACTGCTTTTGCTCTTTCCCATTGATTTTGAGTTATTGTGTTATCATTTTCATTTGTTTCAAGATATCTTTTGATTTATTCTTTGATCTCATTATTAACCCATTCGTTGTTTAGTAACATGTTATTTAGCCTCCATGTGTTTGTGTGTTTTTCAGTTTTTTTCTTGAAATTGATTTCTAGTTTCATATAATTGTGGTTGGAGAAGGTGCTTAATATGATTTCAGGCTTCTTAAATGTATTGAGACTTGTTTTTTGTTAAGGTCACTACTTTTTATTTCATGACAGCAGTCCAAGCAGAGAGCACACCCTCTTCAGGCAGTCAGATCTCAGGGAGAAAGAGAAGGAAGCCTAGTACAGTTTCTTCTGCCTAACACACCAATCAGATATATCAGTTTTTCACTCCCCTAAACTTCCAGGTAGAAGAGAGGGATGGTCCAGAAAGCCAGTTGTGCTCACAGAAAACCCATTCTCATAGACTTCGTATTAGGTCTGCTCCCTAATATTTGCACAGTCAGAGGAGCATCAGAGTGGGTTGCTGTAAGCACAGGGCTAGAAGAATGTTGTGCAGAGCTTATCACTTCTTAATTCTGCATTCAGTGATGATTGGTAGATTGAAATAGGCCATGATGGGACTATGTCATGGGAACTGTCAAGCTGCAAATCAGGGTTCTTCTCCTCCTCAGGAAGAATTTATCAGCATACCACTTGGCCCTGGCCAGGGTTTCCCACTCCCTCCCGTGTTTATGGTTGATATTTTTCCCTGCCGCCATCATCTAGTGGAGCTGTTCAAGATCAGTGATAAACGCACACTGGTCATTGCCATGAAGAAAACCCCGCCTGTGCCTGCTGCATGCCTCTCGGGGATGCACTGCGTGCGGCCTGCTCCTCACAGCCTAAACAGCTGCATGCAGACTGTGCTGCACCCTCTGACCTGGAGGGCACGGGGCCTGAGGATGAGTCTTTCATCTGGTATTAAAACTGGACACTTAGTGCAGGCCACCACGGCCCCTCGACAAGTCTGCTGAGATGGGAAACACAGGTGTCACTTTGCTGCTTACGTGTAAGACAAATGGAAACAGGCCTATTCACAGGAAAACTGAAATTCTTGGCAATGGTATGGTCAGTAGAGGCGCAAAGTACCTGCGTTTCAGAATTTAGAGGCTCTGGATTTGAGTCGTTGGGAAGATCACCACTGTGTGACTATGCAAAAAGTATTTCTCTGCTTGGAGTGTTGGCTTCTTTTAAAGTAGGAACAATATTTTCCAGGTATAAAGTTTTGAAGATAAATGAAATAGCATGTGAAAATGAGTTACAAATCTTAAAAAGTCATGTTAATGTAAAGTGTAAGCATCATGAGAAGAGTATATATTTTGTGGCAAAAGGAGAGAGTAGCTAGTTCTGATGTTTAAACTAGTTATTTGCAGGACAAGAAGCAGAGCTGGGTTATCCACAGGCCGGTGAAGCCTGCGTGCAGCTCTCTAGCAAAGAAGTATTGACTTATTTTTTGGAGGAAAACAATTTGGTATGTCTCCCTCCATAAATGAATCATCATTAAAAATACAGAAATGTGTTAAATTTCTTTATGCCTATTTTACAGTTTAATGTTCTAAAATTACAATGTGGAAGGGAATTGAAATATAGCATTCTTAAAGAGTGTTTAGAATTTCTATGAAAATCAACCCATTCATTCAGCCACCATGAAATGATTTTCGTTTAGGTTCTTTTACCTTTCAGTGTGCTGCGAGGGCCGGGTGAAGAGCCCTGAGAGCCACATTCTGTGTCATGTATTTACAAAGAACACACATTACAGGCAGATCTCAGACATCTACTTTAGTATAATGCTCTTTTGTCAAACACAAAATAAGTAATTTTTAATACTGAACTTTGATGTTAACAAAAACAAAAATTAAATCAGATTTGAGCCCTGGTTGGTTTGACTCAGCAGTTAGAGCGTTGGCCCGAGGACCGAAGGGTCCTGGGTGGATTCCCGACCAAGGTTGCAGGTTTGATCCCTGGCCCCAGTCATGCAGGATGCAACAAATCAATGTGTCTCTCTCACATAGCTGTTTCTCTCTCTCCCTCCCTCCCTCCCTTCCACTCTATCTAAAAATCAATGGAAAAATATCCTCAGGTGAGGATTAACTGAAAAAAAACACACACAAAACACCAGGTTTGAGGCCTGCTTTTTAAGCATGCGTTTTTCAGATGTATCTTGGTCTCCCTCTAGTGATGGCTTAGGCAAACTGAACCAACACCAAGGACACAAAGCTCACTTCTTTGAATAAAAAATAGTTTTTTAAAAAAGGGTTGGAAAGCATAGAATTAATCTCAGATTTGGAATTACTTAGATACTCATGTTAATTTGCATTTTTGTTGCTATAGTTTGGGTTTTTGTTGTTGTTGTTATTGAGCTTTTCCTGTGTTTATTTTTGGTGGTAGTTTAGTGTGTGTGTGTGTGTGTGTGTGTGTGTATGTGTGTGAGTTTCTTTCCCAGCTCTATGTTCAGTTATAAATTTCAAGTTTTTCATGCTTTATGCAATATCTTCTGGTACAAATTTTAGAAAAAATAATTTATTGATAAGTTTTTGGCTAAATCTAATATTACTTTATGGGTTTTAAATGTCCTTTTGTAGCGCCCTGGCTGGTTTGATCCCTGGCCCCAGTCATGCAGGATGCAACAAATCAATGTGTCTCTCTCACATAGCTGTTTCTCGGGTTAGAGCGTCGGGTTAGAGCGTCGGCCCACAGACCAGAGTCCTGGCTTTGGCTCCCGCTAAGGGCACGTACCTGGGTTTGTCTACAGCCCCCAAGGCAACCTGTTGATGTGTCTCTCTCACATCAACGTTTCTGTCTCTCTCTCCCTTCCTCCTGCTCTTTCTGAAGATAAATGCAAAAATGTCCTCAGGTGAGGATAAGAAAAAATTCATAAATTTCCTTTTGTAGAAGTTCACACATTGCAAAACTCTGATCAAACCTCTAGATCCGAGTACAAATTTACCGGGAATCCAGAGGATGGAAGAACACGTTAGGATACACCGAAGAAATGTAATCAGTCAGACCCGGACTGAGAAATTCAACAGGGCATAAAAACACGATTCATCAACAAATAAATCTCAAGAGGAAAAGGAAGAGAGATGAAAGTGAAACCTGCAAATTAAGACACTTAAAAGACAACAATCATTTTCTGGCCCTTATTTGGATACTGATTAAAATAATCATGGTGAAAAAACCTATTTGTGAGATTTATGAGACAAATAAATATTTGATACTACATGTTTGATATTATTAAATATTGTTAGAGTAATAATGATATTTTAGTTATATTTAAAGACAAGTCATTATATTTTAAAGATTTACACTAAAACATTTGTAAAGGAAACCACAGTCTCTGGGGTTTGCGTTGGGGGAGGGGATGGATGGCGGCGTGTGGGTAGGGCAGAAATGGCCATGGGTTTATGGTTGTTGGCGCTGGATGGATACCTGGGAATTCATTACACTATTTTATCTACTTTTGAATATATGAAAAATTCTCCATAATAAAATATTAAAAACATCAATAAATTGGTCATGGTGTCATTAAACACCATTATGTTATGAATTACTAAAATAATTCTCTTTGCCCTCCTCAACCCAAGCCAAGTTTATTTTAGATTTCATTTTGTACTGGAGATACATACTAAGGTTGTAAGAGCAGTCTGAGACGTCTGGCAGTCCAAAGTGAACCTTGAGGTATTGAGCTGCTAAGAAATAGGGCTAGTTTTATCTGGACCTTAATTCCTATCTAAGTCATAGGGGATCTTAGACTAAAAGTCAAGCTTCATAGGGAAGAGACCATGGAATAAACAAATACCCAGTTCCTTGAGATCGAATCAAGATCAATGTAAAGGTAAGTGAGCAAACATTTCACAAGCAGTTATTCATGCCTGAAATGTGGCAGGCATTCTAAAGTAAGAGTAGTTAGAGGCTAGAGCAAGGGCAGAGGCTAAGACATTGACTGATCCTGATGTTCACATTCCACTCACCGGCAGGGTTTAAGACTTCTCATATACATACCCACTCCTGCCCTGGCTGCTGTGGCTCAGTTGGTTGAGCATCATCCTGTGCATAGAAAGGTCAGTCACCAGTTGGATTCCCAGCAGGGCACATACTCAGGTTGCAGGTTTGTTCCCTAGTTGGGGTGTGTACAGGAGGCACTAATCTATGTTTCTTTCTCTCTCTCTCCAATAAGAAAACATATCATATAGACACCCCTCCCTAACCGGCTTCCCTTCTCCACCCACCTGACCCCAACCTCTGCACATGTGGAAAGTCACTCCCCTGCTTGTTGCAAGGAGGCTGAGTATTGTTTTCTTCCCTGGTGTCTCCCTGGATTCTCGCTCTGAGCACACTGTCCATGCAGAACCTGGGTGCTGTTATCCTATCAGACTTCCGTCACTGCCTGCTTCTGATGTGATATTCTGTCTCCCTATCCACATGCACACAAGGTTGGACCTCCCTGCACCCTGATACCAATCTGACATAAGTCATGACTCTTTGCAGATTTTTAAGTTAAATTATTTCCCCTTGCAAACCCAAGATAAGCCCAGATCACTTCTCGCATACATATTTCATCCTTAATTCAACAAATAGTCATTAAGTGCTTACTATATGCTAGGCTCAGGGGTAGGCAGTGATGATAGAAAGGTAAGCAAAGAACAAACCAAAAACAAAATGAAACAAAACACAAGACCATGTTCCTTGTCTTCATTGAGTTTGCAGACTAATGAATGACTGAGGATGAGACTGTAATTTGTGACACATCTTTACTGAAGGTAGAAAGAGAAAGGAAGGACAGTGACCACAGGAAATATGTTACATCTTCCACACCAGCTCAGGCTGCCCTGCCTTCGTCTCTCTCGGCCTAGTGCCATTTGTCCAGGGGGTTGCTTTGGGCTGCTTGCCACAGGACAGAATCCAGGACGGACTAACTTAAGGATCCGGAGAGAGAATGCTTTTCTAACAAACTTATTTAAATCTACTTCCTTAAATCCTCATTTCTTGCCAGGATTAACTCCTGCCCAGGAAACTTAGAAAAAATAGAATTTCCAGGCAAAACTTTACAAGTTAAGATAAAACAAAAGAAAGTGGAGGTAATTTGAATCTTTTATAAGGAGGAATTTTCTAACAACATTTGCTGTCTCAAGGGAAAGACACCACGTTGTGAAGTTGTCCTCAGAATTATGTAAACAGGCAGAATAACTATTTTCAAAGGATGTAAAAACTTCCAAGAACATTTTCAGTGGCTAGAAATTTAAACATAGATAGCCAAAACTCCTATTTAACTGCTAATGTTTGATTCTTTGAACAATGAAAATGGAATGTTAAAGGCACTGTAGCGTCTGAAAGGGAGAGGGATATATGGGCAGAGATGTTTTCCCTGTGATCCTTGAATCACAGGATAGATTTTCACCTTCAGGCAAAGTAGGTGCAGACAGAAGTGTAGGCGTCAGGGTTACTGCACAGGTCATAGATGGGCAGGGGTCCTAGGCAGGGGGCCGTGGTGAAACCATTTGCCACGGCTCCTACATTCTCAGAAGAGACTTGAGCAGACCCGGCACTAAGAGCAGTTTCCACCGCAGGTCTGGAAGTGCTGGTACCCATCTAGCATAGTCTGGTCATCCCTCGGACCGTTCTCAAGGAGACAGTCCTGGCTACATTGCCAATCGTAGGGTTTGGCACACCGACTTTGCTGTCCTGTCGCTGCATAGGTCTGGATCTTCCTGAAACACCACCACCACCACCACCGTCACCAGCAGTAGCAACAACCATGGCATTAGATTATACTGGGTGACAAACAACAGTGAAACCTTAGTGGCTTATGACAATGAGATTTATTTCTCACTGTATCCTCCATGTCCACCATGGGTTGGCTGAAGTTCTGCTCAGTCTTCTTCCTCTGAAATCCACGCCGATGGAACAGACACCATCTGAAACATTGCCAATCACTATGGTTGAGGGAAAGGGAGAATATGAAAATTGTTTATTGGCTGTTAAGTTTTTTTCTTGAAATATATGGTCTTGGGCCTCTGGGTTGGAGTTAAGATGGTAATTTTGGTCTTATTAGGTCTGGGTTCCAGGAACAAGTAGATCCAGACTCCCACGAGTCCTCTTCTTTACAAGATCCTAAAAAAAAAAAGCATGAGTAAAATAGTAAGAAAGTATAGTATGCTTCCACCAATGTGTGTGTCTCCAGGTCGTACCTTGACTTGTCTTGGGTATTGAAGGAAGAGAGCTAGGAGGAACCAGACACACATAACACGCCCCTTTTTAACAATTGTGAAGTCTTGCCCCAGCCGGTGTGGCTCAGTGGTTGAGCGTTGATCCATGCACCAAGAGGTCGCCAGTTCGATTCCCGTCAGGGCACATGCCCGGGTTGTGGGCCCATCCCCAGTGGGAGGCATGCAGGAGGCAGCCAATCGATGTTCTCTCTCATTGATGTTTCCATCTCTCTCCCTCTCCCTTCCTCTCTCTCTAAAATCAATAAAGAAAAAACAGAAAAAAACCCAAAAAACAAACAAACACCACAATTGTGAGGTCTCCAGCCAGCAGGGCAACCTATAAAACTATATTTTTCTTAACCCTTAGATAGCAACCATTTATCAGTGGACACCAAGTCCTGAGGAGGAAGTCAGGAGGAAGCAGGGCTTCCTGACCCTGGGCCTTCTGCAGGGCAGAGTGAGGAACGGGCAGTGAGCAGCTTGGAGACGGGTCTTTCCCCTGAGGCCGTATTATCTGGCAAGGATGACCGAAATGGAAGCGTGTAAGGTATGAGTATGTAGGGTAAGAATGTTGGGTATCAGTTAATCTACTTTTATGTCACAGTAGGAAGGTATGTCACCTTAATGCTTAGACTTTAAAGAACTTTGTAGGTGGTTGTTTATGCCCATTCCTTATCATTTTATTCTATATATTTATTTCAAGCACATACAAGTATTTTTATTCTTTCTTAACAGCAGGTGAAAGTGGTCTATTTTTCACCTTACACATAGAGTGTGCCTAGGGCCTGTGCCGAGGTGCGAGTGTCCCCTCCAGCTCCTAATTGGGTTCCTAGAACCACAAGAAGAAAGTCACATAGTCCCAATGAGTAGCTTATTTTTTTTTTTTACTTTATTTTTTATAGACAGGGTTTTGTTAATGGCTAGCATCTCTGTTTTTTTCTTAACAATCATAAAGAGGTTTGATTCAGACATGCAGATAAGAAATCGATGACATGGCTTCACGAACTCGCAGCCTATTCCTGAGGACGAGAGAAGGAAGAAGACTGTCTGCAGATTTAGGGTGCCACTGCTAGAACAGTAGGAGAAGGGGGTGCGGATTGTCCTGAAGGTAGGTCTTGAGAAGGAAGGATGAGGTTTGGGGTCCTGTAACACCAGCAGGCCGTTTCTCTTGGGGGAGCAGGGCTGTAAGGAGGCATTCATTTAACTCGAGCAGGAGCTGTCCCCCCCCCCCACTCCCTTCCTTCCCTAACTGAACTCCTGATTCCAGGGCATTCTTGGTGGGCAGAGCACTGCCCTCTCCCCCTTGCCAAGTAAAAATATCCCTCTTTTCCCCTCAGTTCTTCGGTGAGGTGGTGGTGTTCAGGGTCTCGGCTCTGGAGCCAGACTTCAAGAGCTCAGAGTTTGGCAGCACCAGGCACATGACCTTGGCAGGTTTTCATATTTGGAAAGGGAGTGTAATTTTTCCCTACTCCCTCGGGTGAGGATTAAATGAGAGTGAATGTAAAGTGCCTCACTAAATGCTGGGAACACTGTCGGTGCTCACTACAGTGTGTGTTCTCTGTCGATCTACAGTTAGTGGGGGGTGTCGAATTTCAGAGGTGACTTGACTTTTAACCAATTTGGACACACTGTAAGATCATAGGTTTTGCTTTTTGGTTCAGGAAATATACTCTGTACCGCAGGCCGACGCTCCAACCGCTGAGCCAAATCGGCCAGGGCGGTTCAGGAAATATACTTACAATGCCTATGACTTTTAAAATGAAGGCACCTGAAAACTGCAATTTAAAAAGACATGCCATCCACCAGAGGTGTCAGAGTGAGTTGTTATTTGTCCAATTGATCTTAACCTTTTGATACTGGATCAGCATATTTATACAAAAACAGCGAATTAGAAAAACTCTCTATGCAGTCTTTCCACATCCCAGGGAGTTGCTCAGGACCCCCATCTTTCCAGCATTTCTGTCCCCCATCCATTTGCTCCCAGATTGCAGCGTGAGCTCTCACCTGGCCTGGATTCTGGGGTTCGGTTCCACTTTGAAATTCGCTTCTGGCTGCTTCAGATGTGATGACCTTCAAGACAGCCCTCCTATCATCTTGGCCCTCAGGACCCTCACCTGTCTCCCAGTTCTTCTCATCCCTTGGGTACGGGGTCTCCCTAATCATTCCAGGATTTGACCTAGGCAGCCCCGAGCCACAGCTGCTGGGAGACACTGTCCTTTGGTTCTCCCAGCCTCGGAGTGAACTGCAATGCCTGGGCCCTGGCTGGGTACTCAGCTGGTTGGGGCATCGTCCTGATAGCCAAGACGGCGGGCGGGCTCCATCCCCAGTCAGCGCACACGCAGGAATCAGCCAATGAGTGCATGAATCAGCCAATGAGTGCATGAATCAGCCAATGAGTGCATGGACCAGCCAATGAGTGCATGAATCAGCCAATGAGTGCATGAATCAGCCAATGAGTGCATCGATAGGCGGAACAACAAAGATGGATGTCTCTCCCTTGAAACCCTGCTGGGCAGGCACGTGCATACTCAGAGTCTGGAGGGACACTGTGGCTCTTGCCCTGGGCAGATGCTTCTCTATCACCATCTGTGGTGGTGCCTGTCGGGCAGGGTCGCATGCCCCTCGCTTTGGTGTGACATGATCGTTCCTGCTTGTGTGTCAGTGTGTGACAAGAAGTTTGCTATGGGTCTGCACTGTCACTCGTCACCACCGCACCTGTTCCAGCCTGGTCCACACCACTGAAGCCACGTCCATCCGGGACAGCCCTCCAGACCCCGGCAGGGAGCCGACAATGCAGACTGCATCTTTCTCTCTATGTAAAAACAAACAAATAGCAAACACACAGACGGTGATTTTGAGGACTTAAGGAATTAGAAAGTGAACAAAGTCAGGGACTATTTACTGTCCCCCAACCCCTGCCCAATGTCTATCACAATTTCTGATAAATAGTAGTGTTGGAATTTTAGAAGCTAAATAGTTAGGAACCAAGTGAGAGACAGACAAAGGAATCAGACCACTGGGAGCCAGGAGGCTGCTGCCAGCACACTCGCCGCCTTTGTTCAGGTAGATGAATGAGAACAAAGCAGCCACTCCTGCAAGATGGTGCTGAGGAGGCCCTGCCTGGGGTGGACGGTTAGCGAAAGGTGCTGCAGGCCTGGTGTGCAGCGCTGGGCTGCATTTTAGTTTCTGCTTGCAACCAGGACAGTGTCTTTGTGCAGGTGACTGTGGCGATCAAAGCGGGAGCACTTTTCTTTTTTAAATAATAAAAGTTGAAGCAGAGTATGTTGCATAGATATGCCACTACAGTGGGCTGTTAATAGTCTCTAACTAATTGAATATTACTCTGATAATAGAAGGATTCTCCATGTCGGGATAGAACCTGGCCCACTGTGCTTATCACACAGTGACAGTCAGTCAGACTGTGCCCTCCTGACACGGGCAGATGTGAAACACTGGGGCCCGGGAGAGCGTCTGCTAAGTTTGCTCAGTTCTTTCTTCCAAAGTTCACAACAATATACTTCTTTTTAAAAAAAAATCCTCACCCAAGTAAAAAATCACCAATCAGAACAGCAAAAAGAAAAAAGAATCCAAAAAAAATGAGGATAGTGTAAGGAGCCTCTGGGACAACTTCAAGCGTGCCAACATTCGCATCTTGGGGTGCCCGAAGGAGAAGAGAGAGAACAAGAAATCGAAAACCTGTTTGAAACAATAATGGCAGAAAACTTTCCTAACTTGGTGAAGGGAACAGACATACAAGTCCAGGAAGCACAGAGAGTCCCAAACAAGATGAACCCCAAGAGGCCCACACCAAGACACATCATCATCAAAATGCCAAAGGTTTAAGACAAAGAGAGAATCTTAAAAGCAGCAAGAGAAAGGCAGCTAGTTACCTACAAGGGAGTTCCCATTAGGCTGTCAGCTGATTTCTCAAAAGAAACTTTGCAGGCCAGAAGGGAGTGGCAAGAAATATTCAGAGTGATGAAAACCAAGAACCTACAACCAAAATTATCCTGCAAAGCTGTCATTTAGAATTGATGGCCATATAAAAACTTTCCCAGACAAGAAAAAGTTAAAGGAGTTCATTACTACCAAACCGTTATTATATGAAAAGATGAAGGGTCTTTTTGAAGAAAAAGATAAAATGTATGAACAAACAAAATGGCAATGAATACATATCTATCAACAATGGAATCTACAAACAAAATGAGCAGGTAGAACAGAAACATTCTCATAGATACAGAGAACATTTTGTTGGTTGCCAGTTGGGAAGGAGGTTGGGGGAATGGGTGAAAAAGGTGAAGGGATTAAAAAGTACAGAGTCATTGCTAGACTGACAAACCTCAAAGGGAAAGGGGTTGGGGGGTGGGAAGAAATAAACCAAAGAACTTATATGCATAACCAATAGACACAGACAATAGTGTGGGAAAAGGTGGGAGGGGGGCGGGGGTGGGGAGGAGGGGGTCAATGGGGGAAAAATGTGGAACATCTGTAATACATTTTACATCCAACAATAAAGATTTGGAAAAAAAAAATCCTCACCTAAGGATATTTTTCTATTTGTCTTCAGATAGAGTGGGAAGGAGGGAGAGAAAGAGAGAGAGAAACATCGATGTGAGAGAGACACATCAACTGGTTGTCTCCTGCACGACCCCAACCAGGGCTGGGGACAAACCACAACCAAGGTACATCCCCTTGACTGGACTTGAACCCATGATTCATTGGTCCACAGGCCGATGCCCTATACTGGCCAGGACACTTCTTCTTTTTTTTTTTTGCCTTGGGAGGAGGTGGAGAGGGAGGCCATGGGTATTATTGTTGCAGAAGTTCTTATTCATCTCATGGGATCATGAGAGCAGCAACTCAATTAATGCTTCCTGAATGAGGGAATACATTGTTAAGAAAGGGCAGATAATGCTATTTGTTGCATAAATGTAGTTAGTAAAGAACAGTGCTAGAATAGTCAGGAGGCAAGTTTTTTTGGTTAAATGAATGTTTTGTGACTTGCTAATATATTGGGAATATATAAACCATGCTCGGCTTGCTATTTGGAGGGTTTTGTGGCGGGGGGGATTGACTTTTGATAGAGGAACAGGAAAAGGGCCTGGGTTTAAAAGCCTCAAGTGATCAGAGAGTGAATTAGAAAGTACTCACAATGTTGATTTTGTTGGAGAAAGGTTAATCAATTCATCTGGAAACATTCAAATTTGACTGGAGGGAGAGGAGATAAAGAATTAGACTAATGATTTCTTAACTTGGGGACAATTGAACAGACTTTATTACTAGTGGATATAAGGATAGTTAAATTTTATTCCCTGGGAGGGGGAAAAAGGATAAGCCCATAAATTCTCAGGTTGCTGCTTGGCAAGAAGAAATCCTTTCTTTTTGGGCATCAGTCAGAATGTTGCACATGAGAATGATGGGAGAAATGAGAGGTTTTTTTTGGACCTTTTTGGGGAGCTCCTTGTGTTGTCTTCTATATTATACTCTTTATGAATTAGAATTATTCCATACTCATAAACTAACTAATTCTTATTAGTTTATCAGTGTAGTCAGGGATTTTGAAGGTCCTAAGACATATGAAGCATGTGAGTTTTGATGGTGGAGAAGAAATCAGCTGTTGGGTGGGTAGTGGGTGCCAGTGGAGTAAAGATGGGCCACCAGGGGGCAGGGTAAAGCAGGACCTGCTTGGAGGTATTTGAGTCTGTATTACCTACTGCTACACGAACAACTTCCCCAAGACCCAGTGGCTGAACACAAGTCATTATTTAGCTCATGGTTAAGGTTTGGGATCAGCTTGTGGTTTTCCTTCTGGTCTCAGCCAGGCTTACTCATGGGTCTGTGTTCCACCTGCTACTTCTAGATAAATTGGCGGGGCAGCTGGGGATGGCTGGTCCCAGATGGCGTCCCTCACATGTCCGGTAGTTTGCTGGCTCTTGGCTAGGGAACCGTGGGTTCGCCTCCCGTGGCCTCGTGCCCCTGGCAGGTTCCACCAGGCGGGTCCAGTGCTGGTTTCAGGTCTCAAGCACAGTCCTTTCCAAGCTCCGCTGTTCACCATGTTAGCTCATGTCCCACTTGGCCGGTCATGTGGCCAGACTCAATTCCAAGGGCAGAGCGATGGGATCTTTCTCTTGATGGGAGGATCCAAAGCACCACAGGGAAGGGGAAGATTGACGATCATTTTACCATTTACAGGATTCTGCTGCAGTGAAGACAGTAGGTTGGGGAGGAAGGAAGAGAGGGGTGCGGGGTGGGGGGAGGGGAGGCCCGAAAGATGTCTTTGTCCACGTCACAGCTTTTCCTGGGACTGCCCCTGACTTGGACTCAGTGCCACCAGGTAGCAAGAGGCATCTGGCAGACTCAGAAACGGAAGTTAACACCAGCAGTTATTTGGAAAGGGAGAAACTAGTAGAGGAGAGGAGTATGGCTGATTGGAAGATCCATACTGCAAAAATGTTTTAAAATGTTGCCCAAGACTCAGCCTTAGATATTATTTCAATTCCGTCTGGTAATCTAGGTCTGGTGTTATCCTCCCGTCATCTGGGCAGGGAGCCTGGGTGAAGGGATAGAACCCAGTTCATATGACTGTGAGCAAGGAGCCCGAGGAACCAGGAACCACAGTTATTAAAGCTGAAACGAGACATTGATGAAAAGGTACATTTTCCTTATTGTTGCGGAAAACTGCGGTGCGAGTAGACATTCCTTTCCTCGGCTGTGCCCAGCAGTAGCGGGGCGATGTATGTGGCCAGTATTGCTGAAGTGTGCCTGCTGGAGCCTTAATGAGACAATTAATGATCTGAGCAGAGTGTCATTTCAGAAACGGGAGGAGTTGGGGGAAGGCGGTGAGGAGCTGCTGCTCACCTGCCGAGGGACTGAATGGCCAGTGCGTGGGGCGGGGAAGCCCGGGGGTCACCCTCCTTCACCGGGGCCTCGCCTTGCCTTCCGCAGGCAGCCGCAGATCCTGAGCTCTCAGCAGAATGAGGACATTGTTGTCTGAGTCTTACCTTAAAACCAAGGCTTGGATTTCACATCGCCCCAAACTCCTCTACCTTGCTTGTCTATTGTGTTTGCTCATTGGATTTTTCATTGATTTAAAATTTTTAGAGCAGTTTTGTATTCACAGCCAAATTGAGGGTAAGATATGGAGTTCCCACATACCCCCTGCCTTCACACATGCGCAGCCACCCCTATCACCAATGTCCCCGACCAGAGTGGAACATTTGTGTGATTTCTTTCTTTTTTTTTTTTATCCTCACCCAGGACATTTTTCCATTTTTTGTTCAGGTAGAGTGGGAGGGTGAGAGAGGAACAGAGAGAGAGAGAAACATCGACGTGAAAGGAACACATCGAGTGGCTGCCACCCGCACAACCAACCAGGGCAGGGGACAAACTGCAACCGAGGTACGCGCCCTTAGCGGAACCGAACCCGGGTCTCTCAGGACCGCAGGCCGACGCTCTAACTGCTGAACAAAACCGGCCAGGGCTCTTTCTTTTTTTTTAATCCTCACCCAAGGACACTTTTCCACTTTATGTTCAGGTAGAGTGGGAGGGAGAGAAACAGAGAGAGAGAGAGACAGACAGACAGACAGACAGACAGACATCGACGTGAAAGGGACCTATCCAGTGGCTGCCACCTGCATGACCAACCAGGGCCAGGGACAAACTGCAACGGAGGTACGTGCCCTTAGCGGGAACCAGGCTGACGCTCTAACAGCTGAGCCAAACCGGCCAGGGAGATTTCTTTTTTTTTTTTTAAGTTTTATTTTGAAATAATTTAAACCTTTTAGGAAGGTTGAAAGAATAATAGAGAGCTCCCCATATACCTTTAAAATCATATTTAATAATTTTCAACACTTTGCCACATCTGCTTTTTCATATCCTCTCTCCTTTTTCTCTCTCCTCCTATACATACATACATGTATAAAAACACACATATACTTTTATAAACCATTTGAGAGTAGCTTGTAATATTATTCCCTCTGACTGCTTAGTAATTTATTGTGTATTTCCTAAGAAAATTGATATTCTCTTACATTACCATAGTACAGCTGTCAAGTTCTGGAAATTCATCACTGAAACAAGACTTTTATCCAGCCTACAATCCATGATCCCATTTGTCAATTGCCCCAGTAATGTCTCTTCTGGCATCTCCCCCTCCAGTGGAGGACCCACTTCAAGGTCCTGCACGGCAATCACTTTGGGTTTGTCTGGTGTTTCCTGATTTTTAGATTCAGATTGAGTGTTCCTAGCTCATATGACATCAGCGATTTGTCTTCCTCGGGGTACCCCCCCCCCCCCAGTGGCACACAGTGTCTCTCTGCCCCTTATCAGTGATGTTATTTCAATCACAGAACCAAGGTATTGCCCTGGCCAGTTTGGCTCAGCAGTTAGAGCATGGGCCTGTGCACCAGAGTCCCGGGTTCAGTTCCTGCTAGGGGCATGTACCAAAAAAGAAAGAGAAAGGAAACAGTAATTTTCAATTAAAAAAAAAAAAGAATCGAGGTGTTGTCTGGCTTCTCCCCTGTCCCCTGTGTGGTCGCTGTTTTCCTCCTGCAATACTCAGTAATCTGCAGGGAGACACCCTGGGACTGAGCACATGTCCTGCGCCTCATCAGACTTTACCCCCCCGGATTGTACATCCACTGACGATTCCTATTTGGATGCATCTTTATTATGACGGTTGCAGGGTTTTCTCTGTCTACCTTGTTCCACAATTTTATCTTCCTTTCCCCACAGTGGACACCTGGCTCCCAACAACATCATCGTGTTTTTAATTTTCCCAATCTTGCAATAGCAACATGATAGTTTTAGAGTAGCAACACCAATACACAATGAAAAAGAAAGGCAACCAGAAAGAGTTCGTGATTTCTTTGCAGTTCTTTTATTCCCTAGAAGTGGCTGTAATGTCAAGATGCTATGCTCAGAAGTTACTTGTAGTGGCTCATTTTCCCTTCTCTGTGATATTTATTTATCCTGCCCTATCCCTCAACGTGGTTATTCACTTCAAATACAGTTGTGTTCATGTGTTTCTGTGTCTATTAAATTTTAGTTTTTTTTTTTTCTCTTTCCTCCAATTCATTCTCTCAAATCTAAAATCCATAGTCTGCCATATTAGTCTGGATGATGGCCATGACAGAATACCGTGGACTGGGGGCTTGAACAACAGAAATTTATTTTTCTCCGTTCTGGAGGCTGGGAGTCTAAGATCACAGGGTTGGCAGGTTTGGTTTCTAGTGAGGTCCCTTCCTGCTTCCAGACGCCTGCCTTCTCCCCCGTACAGCCTTCCTCCTGTGCTCTCATACCCCTCGTGCCCCTTCCTCCTCGTATAGGACACACGTGACTACTTATTTATTTCAGACTCTTGACATCCCTCTCAGATTTCTACAAAAGCCTCTTAAATATTCTACCTCCTGCCTCCTGTCTTATCTTTTTAAAATTTAATTTACCCGCTAGAGTGCCCCGGAGACCGTCTCTGGCGCACTCTCTTCTGCATTACAACAACGAGAATGGGCTCTGGATCAGAACCAGTTCTGCCACTTACTTACATGTCTTTCTGCAAGTGACTTCATTTCTCTAAGTTTCAGCATTAAAAAAATATGCAAAATAAAGATAATAAAGCCCACCCTCTGTGGTTCTTATGAAGATGAAGTGGACGTACAGCCTGTGCTCCAGCACAGCGCCTGGTCTGGACTCAGACACCCAGTGGTTCGCTTTAGGTGATGGGCTGGGGGTCTTGCCAACTGCTCCGCCTGCACGACCTCACCCTGTTTAGCTTAGGGTGGATTTTATTCTTGCCACTTTTTGGATGATGAAACAAGGCACAACTTGTACAGAGACACACGGCAGGCAGAGTGGCAGGGGATTTGAGCCCAAAACACCTGCTCTCAGCAACACAGAGGTAGGTGGGAAGGGAAGGATGCTGTGGGACCGAGCCTCAGTCCTCAGCTGCTGGATGAACTTGGGCAGGTTTCTTAATGTTTGTGAGCAACAGTTACCTGTAGAATAGGATGTCAATACCTACTGGTACTGTGGCAAAGAGAGTTAAATAAGAATAAAGTATATAAAATAAATGGTATGCTGCCCTGGCCGGTTTGGTTCAGCGGTTAGAGCGTCGGCCTGCGGTCCGGAGAGACCCGGGTTCGGTTCCCGCTAAGGGCACGTACCTTGGTTGCAGTTTGTCCCCGGCCCTGGTTGGTCGTGCGGGTGGCAGCCACTCGATGTGTCCCTTTCACGTCGATGTTTCTCTCTCTCTCTCTGTTCCTCTCTCTCCCTCCCACTCTACCTGAACAAAAAATGGAAAAATGTCCTCAGGTGAGGATAAAAAAAAAAAAATAAAATAAAATAAAATAAATGGTATGCAAAAGCATTCAATAAGGATATCTATAGTTATCTTTATTTCTAGATTAAAAAGACAGTTACTCAGCTACTCTGTTAACTACTCTTCTGGCTAACTCTCATCCATCAATTCTTAAGTCTCCCCACTCCCCAACCTCCTTTTTTTACAAAACCATATTTGGTTAACAGCCCCAACTCCCCCAAGCGTAGCTGGATGCCTTCTCAGATGCCTGTGAAAGTGGGCATGCATCCATAGGATCCCATTTCCCAATCGTCGTTTTTCCTCACCGGACCGTGGGCTCTCTGAGGGGCAAAGCAGGTGTCCTTTGTTTCGCATTCCTAGACTTTCACAGTGAGACACACCATGAAAGCCCGATGTGTGACGACTAAGTGCAATCATCAGAGGTGCTGAGCCTGCTTCTTGGCAGACAGTAATAGCTATTTTTAGACATTTTAATAATTCTTGTATAATATACCACTTTAATGTTCTAGACCCTATTTTAATAGTACTTATTTAATTACTTATAATATTAGGGTGACATGTGAGGCTCAGCACTCTGCGTTACACTTTGTTCCCTTGTCCACGTTTCAGAATTCCAGCAATGTGTTTAGTGAAGTCTCTCTGTTACAGTTTATTCTATATTCTCACTTATCAGTTGAAGTAATTACACAGTGACTCTGCAAACTGCTTATTTTCCTAACTGTCCAGACACAGTGAAAGTCTCCAGTTATTTGGATTTTTTTTTTTTTTTTTATCCTCACCCGTTTTTTTTTTTTGTTCAGATAGAGCAGGAGAGAGAGAGAGAGAGAAACATCGATGTGAAGGGACACATCGAGTGGCTGCCACCCGCACGACCAACCAGGGCCGGGGACAAACTGCAACCGAGGTACGTGCCCTTAGCGGGAACCGAACCCGGGTCTCTCAGGACCGCAGGCCGACGCTCCAACCGCTGAGCCAAACCGGCCAGGGCTATTTGGATTTTTTTTAAGCACACTTGCTAACCAAATGTAATGTCTTTTGTTAAATTGTTAACTGACCTAAAAATCTAGGCATTTCCATTAAGTCAAACTAAAAAGAATTGTATGTGGGTTATGCTAAAATGACATACAGAAATAAACACGACACACCGCACAATGCGTTGGAGATCCTTTCAGAAGGTACAGTGTGTTGATCAGACTGTCTTCTGCCCACAAAGATTCAGCACTGGAGCCCCGCTGGGGAGGGGGTGGAGGAGGGAGCACGACGAGACTCCATTTAAATGTTTTGACAGCTTAGTGGGAGAAAGTGAACTGCCGCAGGGCTTTGCACATTCTAACCCCTGCTCTAACAGCTCAGATTCTTTCTTGCACTGTTTAAATCCCAGAATCGGTTCTTTGGAAAGCTGAACGTGTCATGCCTGCCACAAAAATATGTGAAAAAATATCAGGTGAGCAAGAAATGGAATACATTCAAATCTATCTTGGGTGGCAAGTAATTTTTCTCACTTTCATTTTTCACTGGGCTGTTATCCCAGACATAAGCAAGAGTGCCGGTGCACTGAGCCTTTCTCTCGGCCCCCGCATAAGGTGTCAACAACACATTCGGGCACGATGAGCGAATTTAATGGCGAGGAGTTAACAAGCCTGCTACTAGTTAGTCCCAGAGTTGGCCGAGTTAGGCATTTCTAATTTACAGGTGCGTCATACCGTTTTGTCACAGCGGTGCTTATTGGAAGAGGCAAGTCAGTCAGCAGGGGCTGTCATTGTTGGAACAAACCTGGTCTCTCAGGAGGGCAGGGGCTTCCTCTCTCTTTGTCTCTCCCACTCCCCTTTTCTCCTCCCCTCTCACATCATGGCCCTAGAAATGGGGGCACGAAGAGCAAAGAAAAAGAAGGTGGTGTATTTGGGATGTTGACTTCATGTAGCATTTCATTCTACAAGTAGGATTGATGTTGCTGGGCTGACCATTGTTTGAAATAAAACCCAGCAGCACAGAGCTGTGGGTAGCACACCACTTCAACTCCCAGTTCACAAACCACCTACCGCTGTGTCAGGCACAGGGCGAACCTAAGAGCTGTAAAAACAACGTCCATCGGACCAGTATCCCTACAAACTAGGCGGGAGCGTACCGTTCAGCAAACAAAACCTCTGTTTTATAGCTTACTAAGCTAGTAAGAGTTTCTGTGAATAAACAAGGCCAGCATTAAACTACTTACAATGAATCCTCTCCTTGTTATATTATACTTAATTGTACTGTGAAATAAATTCTAAATGTTGGGAAAAGGTTGATTTCTAATAAACAGCAACATTTTCCACTTCTCGTTTATGCCTGCTTTTCTTTCCTGTGGTTTTTCATTCTGAACGACTGAAACTGCACGATTTACTTCCACTTAACTTTAAAGGAGCAAAGGGAAATCGCTCTAAGTGGCGAGAACGTGGAGACTCAGTCTAGAGTTGAACAGAAAGTACTTATTGCTTTGCTCGTCAGATGGGTGGTTTTGGAACAGATGGCTCCACGGGGCTTATTTGAATTTCTTGCTTTCTTAAAATTGTAAGACGATCACGTTCATTGGCACCTGTTTCCAGCAGTACAAACTGGCCTTTAAGTCCCTCTTTCCATTAGAATGGACCAAGTGCTTGCTCGGCCACTTAACTGGCCCCTGGGCAGAGACTTTCTGAGCAGAGCACTGTGTCCCTGCCAGGCTCCACACTCAAGGAAGGGTTGAGAACAATGCCAGATGTTTTTAAAGGAGACCCATTAGGGGGTAAGCAAGAGGAATGGTGGCTGCAAGTCGTAGAAACACAATGGTAGAAGTGGGAATGATAGTGGTAGTGGTTTTTATCCCCCCCCCCAAAACTTTCATAGTAAAATTCTTTTACTTTTTTTAATTTGTATTAATTTATTTTGTTACAGATGTTTCTCCCCCCCCCCGACACCCTTTTCCCCCTCCCCGCCTCCCCCCTCCCCCAGCATTGTTGTCTATGTCCATTGGTTATGCATACGTGCATGTAAGTTCTTTGGTTCATCTCATCCATCCCCCTCGCCTCCCTCTTCTGAGGTTTGCCAGTCTGAACGATACTCCTTTCTATGTCTCTGGGTCTATTTCGTTCATCAGCCCACCTTGCTAATTATATTACACAAATAAGTGGGATCATGTGGTATTTGTCTTTCTCTGATTGGTTTATTTCACATAGCATAATACTCTCGAGGTCCCTCCATGTCATTTCAAAGGATAAGAGGTCTTTCTTTCTTATAGCTGCATAGCGTATATGTACCACAGCTTTTTTATCCATTCATCTACAGATGGACACTTGGGCTGTTTCCAGATCTTAGCAATTGTAAATAGTGCTGCTATGAACATAGGGGTACATATATTCTTTCTGATTGGTGTTTCAGGCTTCTTAGGGTATATTCCTACAAGTGGGATCACTGGGTCAAACGGCAGATCAATTTTTAGTTTTTTGAGGAAACGTCATACTGTTTTCCATAGTGGCTGCACCAGTCTGCATTCCCACCAGCAGTGTATTAGAGTCCCCTTTTCTCCACACCCTCGCCAGCACTTGTTTGATAATTTGTTGATGGCAGCCATTCTGGCAGGTGTGAGGTGATACCTCATAGTTGTTTTAATTTGCATCTCTCTGATGATTGGTGACGTTGAGCATTTCTTCGTAAGTCTCTTGGCCATTTGTATGTCTTTTTTGGAGAGGTGTCTATTTAGGTCCTCTGCCCATTTTTTAAGTGGGTTCTTTGTCTTCCTTTTGTTGAGTTGTATGAGCACTCTATATCTTTTGGAAATTAACCCCTTATCTTATGCTCTCCCATATAGTGGGTTGCCTTTCCATTTTGATGGTTGATTCTTTTGCTGTGCAGAAGCTTTTTAGTTTGATGTAGTCCCATGTGTTCATTTTTTCCTGTGTTTCTGTTGCCTTAGGTGATGTATCAGTGAAAATTCTGCTGCGTATAATGTCTGAAATTTTGTTGCCTATATTTTCTTCTAGGATTTTTATGGTTCATGAGTCACATTTAAGTCTTTTATCAATTTTGAGTTTATTCTTGTGTATGGTGTAAGTTGATGGTCTAGTTTCATTTTTTTGCATCTAGCTGTCCAATTTTCCCAACATCATTTATTAAAGAGGCTGTCTTTACTCCATTGTATGCTCTTGTCACTTTTGTCAAGTATTAATTGATCATAATGTCTTGGGTCAATTTCTGAGTTTTCTGTTCTGTTCCATTGATCTATATGCCTGTTTTTGTGCCAGTACCAGGCTGTTTTGATTACAGTGGCTTTGTAGTATAACCCAGTATCCGATATTGTGACCTGACCTACTTTGTCCTTCTTTTTCAAGATTGCTGTGGCTATTTGGGGACTTTTTTGGTTCCATATGAACTTTTGAAGTATTTGTTCTAGTTCTGTGAAATATATTGTTGGTATTTTGATGGGTATTGCATTGACTCTATAGATTGCTTTGGGTAGTATGGACATTTTAATGATGGTAGTTCTTCCAAACCCTAAACGAGGTATGTGCTTCCACTTTTTTATGTCTTCCTCTATTTCTTTCTTCAATGACCTGTAGTTTTTTGTGAAGGGGCCTTTACTTCTTTGGTTAAGTTTATTACTAGGTATGTTAACTTTTTTGCCCTAATGATAAATGGGATTTTTTTTTAGTTTCTCTTTCTGTGAGTTCATTATTGGTGTATAAGAATGCTGTCGATTTCTTGATGTTAATTTTGTATCCTGCTACCTTGCCAAATTTGTTTATTAAATCTCATAGATTTTTGATGGAGCCCTTAGTTTTCTATGTACAATATCATGTCATCTGTGAATAACGACAGTTTCACTTCCTCCTTTCCAATTTGTATCCCTTTTATTTTTTCTTTATGTTTGTTTGCTGTAACTAAAACTTTCAGTACTATGTTAAATAAGAGTGGTAAAAGTGGGTGTCCTTATCTTGTTTCTCTTCTTAAGGGAAATGCTTGTAGTTTTTGCCCACTGAGTATGATGTTGGCTGTGGGTTTTTAATATATAGCCTTTATTATATTGAGATATAATCCCTCTATTCTCACATTGCTGAGCATTTTTATGAGAAAAGGGTGCTGAACTTTGTCAAATGCTTTTTCAGCATCTATTGATATGATCCTATTGTATTTATCTTATATTTTGTTTATGTGGTGTATCACATTTATTGATTTGTGAATATTGTACAAGTCTTGCATCCCTGGGGTAAATCCCACTTGGTCATGGTGAATAATTTTTTAATATATTGCTGGATCCGATTTGCTAATATTTTGTTAAGAATTTTGGCATCTATGTTCATCAGGGATATTGGTCTGTAGTTTTCTTTCTTTGTAGTGTCTTTCTCTGGTTTTGGAATTAGAATTATGCTGGTCTCATAAAACAAGTTCAGAAGTCTTCCTTCTTCTTGAACTTTTTGGAATAGTTTGAGGAGAATGAGTGTTAGGTCTCTGAATGTTTGTTAAAACTCCCCAGTGAAGCCATCTGGGCCTGGGCTTTTGTTTGCTGGGAGAGTCTTGATTACATCTTCAGTTTCCTTAGTTGTTATTGGTATGTTCAATTTTCTAACCTTTCCAGTTCAGTTTTGGGAGACTATGTGTTCCTAGGAATTTGTTCATTTTGCTTAGATTGTCCAATTTGTTGCTGTTTAATTACTCATAGTATTTGTTAATGATCCTTTGTATTTCTGTGGTGTCAGTTGTTACTTCTCCTCTTTCGTTTCTGATTTTGTGTACTTGGGTTCTCTCTCTTTGTTTCTTGGTGAGTCTAGCTAAGGGTCCATCAATCTTGTTTTATCTTTTCAAAGAACCAGCTCTTTGTTTCACTGATGTTTTAAATTATTTTTTTTCGGTCTCTATGTCATTGATTTCTGCTCTGATCTTTACTATGTTTTTTTTCTTCTACTTGCTCTGGAGTTTTCTTTTTGCTTGCTTTCTAGTTATTTAAGTTGTGAGGTTAGATAGTCAATTAGAAATTTTTCTTGTTTCTTGAGGTAGGCTTGTAGTGCTATGAACTTCTCTCTCAGGACTGCTTTTGCTGCGTCACATAGATTTTGTGTTGTTGAGTGTTCATTTTCATTGGTTTCCAGGAATTTTTACCTTTCTTCCTTGATCTCCTTGTAACCCATTCATTGTTTAATACATGCTATTTAGCTTACATATGTTCAAATGTCTTTGCATGTTTCTGTTGCAATTGATTTCTAGTTTCATGCCATTGTGATCTCAGCAGATGCTTGACATGATTTCAATCTTCTGGAACTTGTAGAGACTTAATTTGGTCCTAAATGTTGTCTATCTTTGAGAATGTCCCATGTGCACTCGAGAAGAATGTGAATTCTGCAGTTTTGGGGTGTAATTCTCTGTAGATATCTGTTAAATCTAGTGCATCATTGAGAGTCTCTGATTCTTTGTTAATTTTTTGTCTAGAGGGTCTATGCAGTGATGCCAGTGTGGTGTTGAAGTCCCCTATTATGATTGTATTGCTGTTGATTTCTCCTTTGAAGTCTTCCAGAAGATTTTTAATATATTTTGGTGTTCCTATATTGGGTGCATATATGTTTACCAAGGTTATATCTTCCTATTGGATAGATCCTTTTAATGTTATGTAGTGGCCTTCTTTGTCTCTAGTTATGGCCTTTGTTTTGAAATCTATTTTATCAGAAATGAGTATTGCTACCCCAGCTTTTTTTCCCTTTCTGTTTGCTTGGTAGATTTTTTCCCATCCCTTCACTTTCAACCTACGTGAGTCTTTTGTTGTGAGGTGGGTCTCTTGTAAACAACATATATATGAGTCATGCTTTCTTATCCAGTCATCTACTCTTTGTCTTTTGATTGGAGCACTCAATTCATTTACATTTCAGGTTATTATTATTATTTAATATTATTATTATTATTATTATTTTTTGTGGCACATGCCCTTATTGGGAACTGAACCTGGGACTCTCTGGTCCGCATGCCGACACACAACTGCTGAGCCAAAGTAGCCAGGGCTCAGGTTATTATTGATATGTACTTATTTATTGCCATTTTTGTTTAGTGTGGTTCTATTTTTCTTTTTATTTCTTCTGCTAATTACAGCAGTCCTTATAACATTTCTTGCAATGCTGGTTTGGTGCTAATGTATTCCCTTAGCCTTTTTTGATCTGGAAAACTCTTTATTTCACCCTCTATTTTGGATGATAGCCTTGCTGGATAGAGTAGTCTTGGATTCAGATCCTTGTTTTTCATGACCTTGTTTACTTCATGCCATTCTCTTCTGGCCTGTAGTGTTTCTGTTGAGAAGTCAGCTGATAGCCTAATGGGGGTTCCTTTGTAGGTAACCTGTTGCTTATCTCTTGCTCCTTTTAGGATTCTCTTTTTGTCTTTAATTTTTGGCATTTTAATTATTATGTGTCTTGGTATGGGCCTGTTTGGGTTTTTCTTACTTGGGGCTCTCTGTGCTTCTTGAATTTGAATGCCTTTTTTCTCCACCCAGTTAGGGAAGTTTTATGTCACTATGTTTTCAAGTATATTCTTTGACCCTTGCTCCTTTTTTTCTTCTTCTGGAACTTCTATGATGTGAATGTTGTTACGTTTTCAGTTGTCCCACAGTTCTCTTAAGCTCTCTCCCCGTTTTTTAATTGTTTTTCTTTTTGGTTCTCTGATTGGTTGATTTTTTTTCTACCCTGTCTTCTAATTCACTGATCTGGTTCTCAGCTTCCTCTACTCTGATGGTTAATTTTTCCATTGTGTTCTTTATTCTGCTATGTCATTCTTCATTTCCACTTGGTTTTCAATATTTCTATATCTTTACTCACAGTGTTGAGCTCCTTATCATGCTGTTGAACTTCCTCAAGATCATGGCTTTGAACTGTACCCCTGACAACTTGCTTAACTGCATTTTATTGATCTCATCTTCAGTAGAATCCTCTTGTTCTTTCATTTGGGATTTGTTTCTTTGTTTCACCATTTTGGCTATCTCAGTGGGTTTTGGAGCCTGCCAAAATTTTCCTGTGGGTGTTGGTGTTCTGCTGTTTGTGGCTTCCTCTACTGGGTTTGGATGAGTGTGGGAGGACCCATCTTCAACACCATTGTCAAGTCTTACTTTCCTGGGTAGATTTTCAAACCCAGGGAAGTTCAGTTATCCTTTGGCTTTTTGCCTGGAGGCTATTAGACACAGTTACTTGATGAGCCTTGGGTTGTAGCCCTCAACTGAATGAAAAACTCCCTCAGGTGTTCAGAGTAAGAGGATTTCCAGAGGGTGGGGTGGATGCTGGTTGTTAATGAGTCTCAATTTGCATTTTTTTGGCCCAGTTGGGTGGGGTTAAATCTCCGAGGGTGGGGCTGCCACTTCTTCCAGGTCTTTGGGAAGGGGCTCTCCGAGCAAGATGGTTCCTGTCCTGTGATGGCATGACTTAGCAAAAACTCTCAGCGCCTTCCAAATCCCTAGTCTCCCCACACAGTTCTAATCCAGTCTGCCCTCCCTCTCCCAGAGACTAAGGTGAGTGGCTGTAGCTAATTTAGTGCTCTGTCCTAGCCCTCTGTGCTGTGGACCTGGCTTGGAATTTTAACCCCAAGGGAGCTGCTCACAGCTAAAACAACTGCTGTTTGTGGGCTCCCAGCCCGACCGCTCGCACCTCAGCAGACCTACCAGGCTTGATTCAGTGTCCTTTTCTCCTGTCTTTGCTTATATGTGTCCTCTCCAGCTGCTTTTCTGTTGCTTTCCCCAACTATTTGTCTTTATTTTAGTTGTAATTCCAGTTTTGTCCTGGGAGATGGTCTTTGTCACTTCCACTCACTCTGCTGCCATTTTGGAATCTTTTGCTTCATAGTCAAATTCTTTTGCTTCAAAGCTGCCTGAAAAATTAAATACTGGCAAAAATCATGGTGAATGGATTATGATGCCCACGGCTATTGATCTTGTCACCTTTGTTTCCAAAGGTGTATTTACAAAGATTCCTGAAGAACTGTCAAAATGTGTTCACTCATCTATTTGTCTCTTCATTTCTTGTCTGATCAGGGGCAGGCTTCTTTGGGCACCCCTTGTGTCAGGTGCTGTACTAGTCAATAATTGGCCTTGAGCACATTTTCTACCTTTGTGAACAAGTTGGGGTGCAGTGGGGTGAGGTGGTCAAGGCTGATGATGAAGGAAGAAAATAAATATTTTTAGGGACCAGTTTGGTATTCTGTGCAAGAAAATATTCTGTGTGTACTCTGCCAGAGACAACAGAGTGTGGAAGTTGCTGAATAATGTTTGAACATATCTATGTTTTTGGAGGACAACTGCAGTCTTTGTTAATAACTCCAATTTAAATATTTCATTTGGTTATATAATAGGTAAGTTAATTTTTTTTTTTTTTAAGCTCTATATTAATTCCAACATTATGTACTCAGCCTTGGGACATCTAAATTATTGGATATACAGGCTATTTTAACACTGTTCAATCTTTCAGAGATTGCCTCCCAACAATCTCTAGAACTTTCCATATTAGCCAGAAAAATAGCCAAAAGTAGGTTAACTTAAACACGAGAACATCACACTGCAGCAGTGACTCTAATGTTTTGGGCCTTATGTAAGTAAACCAAAACTGAAGCCTGTAAATGCCTCAAGGTTACAAAACCAAAATGCTAAGGACAACCAATCACAAATGACTAACTAGGCTTTAAGCTGTAGTCAGTCAAATAATTTCCTTTCTTTGCTTCTATCCTTTCTCTGTATGCCTCTCCCCTGGCTCTTGTCTGCAGAACATTCCTAGCTCCTTCCTGTTTGGTGCTACCTCAGTTGAATCAATTTTTGCTCAAATAAACTCTTAAAATTTTTAACATGCCTCAGTTGATCTCCTACCAGTTATTTTACCTTATTCATTTCTAACAAATAATAACCAATTGTCTATGATATGCCAGGAGCATTAAAAAATGAATGAGATGGAATTCCTGATGGAAATATATGCAAGACACACTGTACAGTTACAAAAAAAAAGCAAAATTGTGAAATAATATGTACCACATGATCCCATGTATGAATAACAAAGCACATGCCTAGAAACCTATGTAGGGACAAATTATTAATCAAAAGATAGCAGATCATTTCAAATCACCTCACTTGTCTGGAATATCCCATTTCCAAACAGAGGATGGGTTACCACAGTCATAGATATTACAAGTCCCTGTTCCTCCCCAACCTCAGCTCGTAGGGCAGGGGATGATAGACATAAGAACCAACCAGTTTAGATGTTCTCTAATGAGGATTTGTAATTGGGAGACAGACATGGAAATGAGTTGATAAACCTGCTGGACTTGGGAGTCTTGGCTGTGTTTGGGTCATGGGTGTGAAGGAGCAGAAAAAACTAGGCTGGGGTGGAGGAAGGAAGAGAATATTTCCTTATCTCTTTTCAGTTTTAAGACTCAGCTATATAAACCTGATCATACTTTCTGCCAATGAGTCGTTTGAGAAACTGGTGATATGTATAAATCTCTACATATGCATCCTAGTTTGAATGGCATCTCACAATTAAGAAAATCTTCATAGTAGTTCAGTTATTTCCTCTTTTGAAAAATTCAATCCTGCTACTTTAAGGTAACATCTAAGGTTGATACATGATATTCATTAACTCGGGCTGGGTTTGACCCCCTCCAAATAAAAATACAACACTTTCTATTTATCCTCACCCAGGGACATTTTTCCTTTTTGTTCAGATAGAGTGAGAGGGAGAGAGAAGAAGAAGAAGAAGAAGAAGAAGAAGAAGAAGAAGAAGAAGAAGAAGAAGAAGAAGAAGAAGAAGAAGAAGAAGAAGAAGAAGAAGAGGAGGAAGAAGAAGAAGAGGAAGAAGAGGAAGAGAAGGAGGAGGAGGAGGAGGAGGAGGAGGAAGAAGAAGAAGAAGGAGACAGAGAGAGAGAGAGAGAGAGAGAGAGAGAGAGAGAGAAACATTGACGTGAAAGGGACACATTGAGTGGCTGCCTTGTGCACAACCCCATCCTGGGCCAGGGACAAATTGCAACCGAGGTACATGCCCTTGACAGGAATCAAACCTGTGATTCATTGGTCCGTGGGCCGATGCTCTAACTACTGAGCCAAACGGGCCAGGGCAACACTTTTGATTTTAACATATATTTAATCCTCACTCAAAGACATGTTTAGAGAGGAAGGAAGAGCAAGAGAGAGTGTGAGAGAGAAACATCAGTGTGAGAGAGAATATTGATTAGTTGCCTTCCGCAATACCCCAACTAGGATTGAAGCCAAAACCCAGGTATGTGCCCTGAATGGGAATCGAGCCCACAAACTTTTCATGCACAGGACAATGCTCAGCCAACTGAGCCACACTGACTGGGCAGTTTCAACATATTTCATGATCACTACTTCAAAGCAAAAATTTTAAAGACTTCAAAGCTTTCACTGGTCCTAAGACAGAACTTCTAAAGAAACATTTTTATTGCCAAACATAAGTAATCAGAAATGACATTATTTCCTATGAAAAATGCCAGAAAATTTCTGTATAATGTTTTTCACTCTTATGAATTTCACCATGTTTCCAGTCTGCAACATTATATTTTCTCTGCAGTCTGTAATTTTTTCCTCCTTGTTTAAGCAAAATGCCAAACCACTCCCCTCAGATGCTCACAAATCTATAATTAAATAAACCTGTTAAGCCATAAGTACTCTCCTAACAGGATCCATAAATACCATTTAGAATTGTTTTTACCGGTTTAAAAACACTGTGGGAAAATAAATTTGTAGAAGACAATATTAGCCTACTGAAAAAAGGTATTTAAATGAACTAAAGTGAACTATTATCAATACAAGTTTGTGTACTCCTCAGAATTCTATTTTTCTAAAAAGGAAACCTCTTTAACTTGGAATGCTCATCAGTTTAAAGACTAAGAACAGCTGAAATCAGAATTTGGTATATGATACATTTTAGACTCCTGTGCTGTAACTCAATTTGATACATATAATAAGTTTATTATGACAATTGGTTTATTTCTGATAAATGTTCCTATGTAATTTTCTCAATATTGCAGCAAAACCCCTAAAGTCTCCCCCGCCAACCATTATGGAGAACAGTCTGGCAGAATTTCATCAAAGTATTTGTGTACCCTATGATCCAGCAATCACAATCCTGGCAATATATCCCAGAGAAATTCACACACAGCCCATAATGGACATTTAAGAGTTTTATTTTTTCAATTACAGTTGACATTCAATATATTAGTTTCAGGTGTAGCATAGTGGTTGGACATTTGTATAACTTAGGAAGTGATTCCCCCCCTGTAAGTCTAGTACCCACCTGGCACCATACCTAGTTATTACAATATTATCGACTCTATTTCCTATGCTGTACTTCACATTCCCACAACTATTTTGCAACTGCCTTTTGGTATTTCTCAATCTCTTTACCTTTTTCATCCAGCCCTTCCCAACTCCACTCCCATCTAGCAACCAAAAAGTAAATGACTCTAGCCCAGCTGGTGTGGCTCACTGGTTGAGCATCAACCCATGCACCAAAAGGTCACTGGTCTGATTCCCCGTCAGGACACATGCCCAGGTAGTGGGACAATTCCCCAGTGGGGGCATGCAGGAGGCGGCCAACCGATGTTCTCTCTCATCGATGTTTCTATCTTTCTCCTTCTCCCTTCCTTTCTAAAATAAAATAAGGAAAATAAATAAATAAATAAATGACTTTATTTAAAGACAAAATTGTGAAATTATTCTAAATTCCACACATTTTATTTATACTTTCAGTTTATACAATTACCCTTTTGATTAATACTGGAAAGTTACCCAGTAATCACCTGGGTTCATCTTTGTTAAACAAAAAAGTAAAAATTCAGCAGCTGCATTGTAGTGACGGTGTAAGAGTTTCTGCTGCAGGAGGAAGCATCTGTTAGGATTGTGATGAGGCCAGCTGCATTTCAGCATGCTCACAAGCACACCTACTCCACGTGATCCCCTCGACATCTGTATTATAGCATTCTTGATAATGGAAATAATGTGGTAAAATGTGATGTATTTTGAGGAAACAACCTTTTTTCCTCCATATAACCAAATTTATTTTATTTTATTATTTATTTATTTATTTATCTTCACCCGAGGACATTTTTCCATTTTTTCTTCAGATAGAATGGGAGGGAGAGAGAGGAAGAGAGAGAGAAGAGAGAGACATCGACGTGAAAGGGACACATCGAGTGGCTGCCACCCGCACTACCAACCAGGGCCGGGGACAAACTGCAACCGAGGTATGTGCCCTTAGCGGACACCGAACCCGGGTCTCGCAGGACCACAGGCCGACGCTCTAACCGCTGAGCCAAACCGGCCAGGTCTAACCAAGTTTATTTTAAATTGTAAATGTATTTCTACTTTTTAAATAAACCCAGGAAAACTATGTATAATTAAAAGAAGACACAAGAGGCCAATTCTTTTGAAAAGAGATAACATTGGTGTAGATTTCCACTAGATTCAATTTTCACGGATCTCTTATTTTGTAAGAGTAAATCTGTGGAACACTTATGAAATGAAAATCTTTTCTTAATGATAATTCCTCCCTAGCATCATATTTTTATTGCAATTGTACTACAAGTACTACATATTTTAATTAGTAATTAGTAATAAAATGTTAATAAATCATTTAGTTAGAACAGAACTTATAACTGGCTTTGTTTTGGTTACTGTGATAGCCACTAATCTTTTTTTTTTTTTTTTTTTATCCTCACCCGAGGACATTTTTTTGTTGTTGTTGTTCAGGTAGAGCGGGAGGGAGAGGGAGAGAGAAAGAGAGAGAAACATCGATGTGAAAGGGACACATCGAGTGGCTGCCACCCGCACGACCAACCAGGGCCGGGGACAAATTGCAACCGGTACGTGCCCTTAGCGGGAACCGAACCCGGGTCTCTCGGGACCGCAGGTCGATGCTCTAACCGCTGAGCCAAACCGGCCAGGGCGATAGCCACTAATCTTAACTTGTAGATTTTGAGTGGCCTGACTTTTGTTTTGGTTTATTTTGGCATTCTTTTATTCTTTTTTCCCTTTTAACTATATTCTATGATAAGTTTAAGTCTCTTCTTGTAGGAAGACCCTCTGAAGGCAAGGTAATTCCTTCTGCTCGCATTTAAATTTTTCCCTGGCACCAGGCCGTTAGGAATCATTTTCATTGCAAAGAGGATAAAGATGGAGTTAGATGTAGAATCAGAGGAAAGGGGCAGAAAAGTCAGGGAGATGAAATGGGAGCAGATGAAAACATTTTACTTAACACAAGGAGGTGTAAGTAGAAACATTAACTTTGGAGAAAATGAATGGATAAAGTGAATGAATGAATAGATAAATATTAAAATACATAGGATAAAACAAAACCCGTTGTTATTCATTTTAGTAAAACAAACATAATCTCATGAATGAAAAGAAGTTGTACTCTCTTGGAAGATGGTAACATCAAAATATCTATTTGGACTTTTAATATTTTAGATAAAAGCATAATCTTGCACCACGAAAATATTTGGTACTTTCTTTGTAAACATAGTTCTTTGGGACAGGAAACTCCAAATGACATCAACTTTATGTTTCAATTGCAAATCAAATTTAAATTATTTTAGATTAAAAATGGGATGCATCTTCATTTAGAAGCCAGATGTCTTATTAAATATAATTTCCTCTGTTGGCTGCTCTATATTAAGGGTAGATTTAAACCATGAACAGCTTCTGTGAAATATAATTATACCCCATGTGGGGCTTTCATGGTCATGGAGGCTAGAATATGAAGGTAATTGACAAATCTGCAAAGCAGTTTTTTTTTTCCTTTGTCTAAAGGAGATGCTTAAATCTTAAATCAGCTATCAATTTCTATTTCTGTTCCAGAGCCTTGTATGGTCTAGATTATGTTGGCTTGATTGATGTATCCATTCAGAGTTTCCTGTTATGGCTTTTAGAAGAAGCCTCTCATTGCCCTAGTCAACATCTAGCCATCAAATACTTCCTTGTTGGAGAATTTACCGTTTTTACAATATTTTTAGTCTCATAAAAGCATTAAAATGGACGCAGTACCATTAAAGACAAGCAAAAGCTACACTTGGTGTCTGGGAGTTCAAATTCTCTTTTTTTCTTTCTATGTCCACCCTCTGGTGAAAGAATGACTTCTTTGCCTTGCTTTGATTTTGTTCTTCCCTCTCTTAAAAAATCTTAAAGCATACATATCCCAATGGGATGTATTTATTATCCTCTTTTTTCTACTTATGTTTAATGAAATTGGAAATTATGGGCAACTGGAAAATCTTGGCAACAAGTGATTCCTGGTTCTTAAAATAAAGTTCAGTGAGGTGCTCTCTGTGTTATGGGGGGGGGGGTGTGTCACAGAATCCAGGAGCCGTGTGATTACCTAGTCTAGCAACTTGTCCAATATTCTCATTCTAGGGGTTCATACAGATCATGTCTAGGCACTGGCACTGATAAGGGACTTATGACTCTTAAGGTAGCCCATTCCACCTTGGGACAACTCTATTAGATTGTGCTGAAGTCTTCCTGACCTGTCCATTTATTGATCACAATTCTACCTAATGGCAACATATAGAAGCTCCCTATTCCATTTCCCACATATATTACCACAACCCTTCATATAGCTGAAGGCAGCTGTTCTGCCCGTTCGATTTTTTTCTTTCCCATATTTACCAATCTCAGTTCCTTCGGTTATATGTCATTGCAGTCCCCCGACTAACCTGGTCAATCAGGAATTCTATCCTACCTCTGCTAGAAAGTTTGTGTGACCTGAGTTCAGTTGACAGTTTAAAAAAAATTTTTTTTTCTTATTGACTTTAGAGAGAGGAAGGAGGAGGAAGAGAGAGTTGGAAACATCAAAGAGAGAGAACATCGATTGGCCACCTCCTGCATGCCCCCCTCTGGGGATCTAGCCCACAACCTGGGCATGTGACCTGACCAGGAATTGAACAAGTGACCTCCAGTCCATGGGTCGATGCTCAACCACTGAGCCATTTTGAAAAACTATTGTTTCAACTTTTAACCAACTATTTTTTGTCAATTTAATAGGGGACTCTTCAAATTCTATTTTGTTTTATGAAATATTCAAAATGCAAAAAAGTACATGTACCTGGATTGTCAAACAACAACAAAAATCTAGACTTAGTAAAGAGAGATTTTATTTGAGAAGATGGTTGCAACATGGGGAAAGGAGCTATTGCAATAAGGAGAACGTTTTGACTGTAGGATGTGCAAACATCTCAAGAGTTAGGCAAAAAGGGATTTTCTTTCCTAGAAGGGACTACTGTAACAAGGCGAAAGAACGGTGTGGGGAGTGGGTTGAAAAGGTAGCAAGATCAAATCATAGAGCCAAGAACAGTCTACCCTGAGATCAGTATTTTCAGAAATCCCTGTAAAGGAGCCGTTTGTCTGCTGGCCAGAGTTCAGGGACCCGGGGGTCAGAGGGAAGTAAGGCACACTTAACAAGCATTTTGTTTCGATCCCTGGGGATAAGCAGTTCAGCTAATCATTTATGAGGCAAAGAGTGGGGATTTGGAGGCAAAGAATAGGAATGGGATTCTGTATCTGGCCATATCTAAGGTAAACAAGGGGACATGAGTCTTTTCTAGTTTACACAGGGAGCGATGGTTCTATTCCAGGATCGCAGGGCTCAAGTAAATCTCAACGTTGTTCCTGTTCACCACTGATGCATGAGTGTCAACATTTTTTGTTATATTTGCTTCAAAACATTTTTTAAAGAAATATATACTACAGATACAGTGAACCTATTTCATTTCTTTATCTTTCTCTCCAAAGTTATCTGCTATACTGAGGTATATATCTCTCTCTGACATGTTTTTAGACTTTGCTGCTTATGTATCACCCACAACCACCACCACCACCACCACCACAC
The DNA here is from genome assembly GCF_014108415.1 of Molossus molossus. Taxonomy (NCBI): domain Eukaryota; kingdom Metazoa; phylum Chordata; class Mammalia; order Chiroptera; family Molossidae; genus Molossus; species Molossus molossus. The sequence continues at coordinate 65,253,183 of NW_023425344.1, read as the reverse complement.
ACACACACACACACACATACACGCACAGTATTGCTTGGTGTATTTTAAATTTACTGAGTGCTATCATTCAGTATATATGCATATAGCAATGCAGGGTGGGCAAAAGTAGGTTTACAGTTATGAGTATGCAAAAGAGTTTATTCTTGTATTATTTATTATTCATTTTGCTCCATGTGAACAACTGTAAGCCTCCTTCTTCCCACCCCTGTATAGATGTCACATAGTGTGTCTGTATATATCTATCTCCAACTCTATGAAAGTTAGACACTTGTGTTTTTAATTTTTTTCCTATTACAAACAGTAAGGTCTTTTTGTGTACCTTTGAATTTGTGTACGTGTAATAGTTTCTCTAAGGTATATACCTAGCCGTGAATTTTTTGGACCTTTACTAGATGTTATCAATTTTTTTTCTCAAAGTGTCTCAACCAGTTTAATAGACATGGTCAGATCTTCTCTGGTGAAGTTGCTCCAATTCATATTTACCCTCTCCCCCAGTAGTTGATGACAATTTCTTTTGCTCCACTTTCTTATATTTTATATTATCAGATTAAAAATTTTGCCATATCGTTAGGCATACGCGGGTATATCTTCTTGTTTTAATTTTCAGTCAGCTTAAGGTGAATCATGCCCTAGTGACAGAATTCCCAAATCTCCGGGTTTACTCCAACACAAGTTTATTACCTGCTCGCATTCACATGTGTTGACAGGCTGATGCACTTCTCTTCACTCCAGGGACCGTAGTCATAGCAGAAGATGCAGCTCCTATTTGGGACATGCTGGTCTTGTGTCAGAGAGAAAGGGAGGCTCTTAAAGCTTCTGTTTGCAAGTGGCCAGCACATTACTTTATCCCCACATTTCAATGGCCAAAGCAAGGGACGGGGTGAGGGTATATAACCTCCCGCAGGTGAACCCAGTACGAGGGGCAGCAAATATTTTCTTTTTTTTTTTTATCCTCACCCGAGGACATTTTTCCATTTTTTGTTCAGGTAGAGTGGGAGGGAGAGAGAGGAACAGAGAGAGAGATAGAAACATCGATGTGAAGGGACACATCGAGTGGCTGCCACCTGCACGACCGACCAGGGCCGGGGACAAACTGCAACCCAGGTACATGCCCTTAGTGGGAACCGAACCGGGGTCTCTCAGGACCGCAGGCCGACGCTCTAACCGCTGAGCCAAACCAGCCAGGGCGCAGCAAATATTTTCACAGTGGGCAAGGTACCACTCCAGCTTCCTGTCCCTTCTTTTTGGTTTGTGCTTTTTATGCCACGTTTTAATAGATTCTTCTCTAACCAAGTGTCATAAAAATACTCTTATGTTCCTTGAAAAGTTTGATTCTTACATTTGTGTTTTTGATCTCTCTGGAGTGGTTTTGGATATGGTGTGAGATACAGATCTAAGTTCATTTTATCTTTTCTTACTGATAATCGAGTATGCCTTCATTGGCCACTCCATCCCTTTTCCTCTGGGATTTTTAATGTAATCTGTGCCATATCTTCAGTTCCCATGGACATGTGATTTCTTTCTGGTGCTCAGTAGGTTCGATTTCTCTATTTGAGTATGCTTATGCCAATTACTATATGTACATTTTCTAAAATTCAGAAATGTATCAAAGCATGGTTCAGTCTTGGGGTTTTAATTATTCAAGGGAGGATTTTTTCTCCACCTGGGTGAAGTCACATTTTCCCTCTTAAGTTTCCTGTTTTGAGAAAGCCTGTTCCAGGACTTGGTTTTCTGTGTTCTTTCTCCTGGCCCCACCTTCCAGACTCGGGACACAGACTTCTTCAGTTGCATCTCATTCTTTATCTCAAGTTTCTGCTTTATTTCTGGCGCTTGAGACTTGCCTTTTTATTTATGATTACCTAGCTATGGACACTAATTTGGGGGTTATTCAGCATTTTGTTATGTTACTAATGTGAGGGGAGTCTGCACAGCTTAGCCTGTCCTGTTGCTGAAACTTACGGGAGACTATTTGGAAATCTGTAATATTTAAATGAGGGGAGATCTCATGGTAGATGTAGTGGTAATTTGATTGACAAGAGATATTTGATGTATCACAAACCTTCCTAGGAAGTCTCAAATTATGTAGTGAAGCAACTAGCTTTTAAAATTAATTAAGAAGCTCTTTGTTACCCAAGCTATTTTGATTAGGCAAGTTTAGCTATAGGAAATTCTCTAATTTAGTTCCTTGCTATGGTGTGTTGAGTTTAATGTCTGCGGTTTTCTATGCTCATTCTCAGTAAATATCAGAAACTGAAAGAAGCTTTCACATCTCCCTCCCTCCCTCCCTCCCACCCTCCCTCCCTCCCTCCCTCCCTCCCTCCCTCTCTCTCCCTCTCTCTGTCTCTCTCTCTGTGTAGAAGAGAAGGAGGAAGTAGGAATTAGGGAGGGAAGGGGAAGGGGAAGGATATTTTTCTTTTGTTCCAGCCTCTCCCTACAGCTACTTTCCTCCCTGCAAGAATTTCTCTCCTTTGTAACCTTGGAGTGAAAGAGACTGTTACATGTCACCCAATGTCTGACGCCTGGATAGGTCCCAACCATGTAACAGAAAGTTCGCATTATCCCCCCTCTCGAAGCAGGGATCACTTTGCATTAGTGTATTTGGGTGGCATCTTGGTCATTCCTGGTTCTAGCCTGTTCTTTATAATTGTTGAGTTCCTAATCATGGCTCGGATCTGCCTTAGTCCTCTGCAATTTCTGCTCCAGGACTTGACTTAATAACATAATGTGTAAGTGTGAGTGCGGACTCTGGGGCCAAATGGTCTGGATTCAGATCCTGGGTGGACACTCACCCTTTGTCAGATCTTGGGCATCTCAATGAATCTTTCTGTGTTTGTCTCCTCCCTTGTAAAATGGATATAAATCTAAGCCACCTCATGGGTGGTTGTGAGGGTCATGTAGTGAGTTATCCAGTGCTCTCAGATTTCTTGTCCATTCTTGTGCGTGCGTGGTCCAGATGATCTGTCGCTCCCAAGCCAGCACCGTGTCTTCATTGTCATCTGCCCTTGGCTGCCAGAACCTGCTTTGTCTACACTCAAGAATTTATGCCCCCCTCCCTGCTCTCCCCACCCCCAGCCTTTAACCAATGACTAACCCTTGTTGAGAACAAATACTCCGTCTCCCTTGCCCCAGCCATCAGACACCCCGGGTGATCCATAATTCTGAGATGTGTTTTACACCAGAGCTCTGTGGAATTGAGTTACCCTCCCTCTGACACAGCTCACACCTTTGCTTGTCCTCCTTCATTTATGGTCCTGCTTCGCCACTCCCCCTTCTCCTGAAAACACTGGTATTAAATCACCTCCACACAAGTCCTTGCCTCGGTGTCTGGTTCCGGAGAAGCCAACTTAAAGCAGTTTATTTGACTTACTATTTATATAAAGTGTTTTGCACGTAGTATGTCATATAAATGTTGGCTTTATTATTCTATACTGGTCTAAGGCAAGATGATTTGGTGAAGTTCCCTTTCTACTCACTGCCTCATCGCAAGCATATATATTTTATTGTATTTAATAATTCACGACAGGACTGCTAATGTAAGGCTCTGTGTATTAGCTTTCCAGAAGGTTTGGGAATAACAGTGTAGGGCATGAAAACTTCAAACTGGATGATGGATACAATTTATTTGTGGAGGACTCTACAGATTAAGCCTGGCCTCTGTCATTTGTGGTCTATTCTTTTCTTGGATCCTGCTGAGGGCAAGCTCCTTAAATCTTTGTGGTATAAATCTCTACCCTCTTCTGAAAACTGTTGTCCGTTCACAGGATCTCTCTCTTTAAAATGTGACTGAATATAATCTTTTTCTTTGAGTGACTGAGTGTGAATAATACGTCAGTATTTACATACAAATAGCACGTCAGACACTAATTTTATAGCCTTTTACAATATGCAGGAGGAAGAGAAAGAAAATAACTTTTAATGAAAATGATAGTTTTGAATTCCAGGACTGCAAGCATTAAAAGGGTTTGGTCAGTGAACATATGATTTTGTAAGCCAACATTTTAATGTTCTTAATAAAAGAGATGGAATAGTTTGCTTTAAGATTTGAGACATTTAAAGTCAAGTTTGAACCCAGATGCTGGATTGTAAATGTTCATGTAGCGGTATTATGTGAAATTCTAGAAAATTGGTTTTGCCATGGAAATGTTATTATAGCTGTAACTATGGGTGGTTCTTGTGGTTTGGTCTCTGATGATAACAAAACAAAAACCAAAAAACAAAACAAAACAAAACAAAAACATTGAAATTCATACCCTAGAGTAACTGAAGAAGCAGACACAGAGATGAATGTAGCATTTCAATTATTCTAAAATAAGACTATTTTCCCATAAATTAATATAATACTTTCATTTTTCAAATAGACTCTTGTACTTACAAAAGATTTCAGTTTAGACAAATTCTGAATGGTGATAAAAAAATATTTAGCTTAGGTTTTGAAGTATGTGGTATGAAAGAGTCATGTCAAAGTTTTGAGCTTTGGAGTATCTCTACTCACAACACTGTAAATTTAGAGAGGGAACAAAACTCTTTTATGCTGATTATTTCACCAGGATTAACCTCTACCATAAATTTACTAAACTATAAGAGATAGTTACAGTTTGTAGCTGTAACTACAGGGACAAGATTTGTCACAGTGTATTAGTTTTCTATTGCTGCTGTAACAAATTACCACACATTTAGAGCTGAAAACAACACACATGCATTATCTCAGTTTCCTGGAATCAGGAGTTCAGGTACAGTTTAGCTAGGTTTTTCGCTCATGGTTTCATAAGACTTCAATCAAAGTACTAGCTGGGCTGGATTTCTTTCTGTGATCATTGGCAGAATTCAGTTTGTGAGGTTATGGACTGAGGCCCTCATTTTCTTGCAGGCAATTAGCCAGGGCAACTCTCAGCTCCTAGAGGCCTCCCATTGACACATGGCCCTCTTACAACATGGCACATGCCTCCTCAAGGCCGGCAGGAGAACCTCTCCGGCCAGCCTGAAAGACAGAGTCTAATATCATGTAACATAATCACAAGAGTGACTGTACCATTGCTTTTGCCATATAATATAACCTAACCAAGAGAGTGATTGTCCTACTAACTTTGCCATATTTTGTTGACTAAGAAGCAAGTAATAGTTTCTTCTGCACTGAAAAGGATTATATAAAGGCAGGCATTACTCAATGGGGGTCACTGTAAGGAGAGTTCACTGCTCTTAGTATCCCCAAAACTCTGTAAATAGGTGCCATATCACATCAAAGCTGACTAGATTCAGGTAGTTTTTACATTTCATAGTATAGTATGATAAATTTAGACATAATTAAAAATTGTATTATTATGGAAACACACAAGTCACTGAAACCATTGGTGGTCTTGAAGAAAGTGTTCTGTAGCTTGAATTTGTATTCTAAATATCTAAAATAAATAAGAGGTACATGTTACTTTTATGATCAGAATGACGCTTGTAGTGTCTTTTGAGTAGTAGCTATTGGTGAGCTCAGAGCTTCAGATTTTGATGGATTATGGGAGCAAACAATTTTCATAGAGGATTAGATCTGGAGATAAGAAAATGAGATTCCAAGAACAAGAGAAAAACAGCAACCAGTTAGAAGATGTAATAGAAGAAAATGTCCATTCATTGTAGTGATAAATGATGAAATAGGAAAGAAATTAACAAAAATTTGCAATATGTGCATAAAAATTAAAATAGTATTAAAGAACATAAAGAAGCCCTGGTCAGTTTGCTCAGTGGTTAGAACGTCAGCCCATGATCTAGAGAGACCTGGGTTCGATTCCCGCTAAGGGCATGTACCTCAGTTGCAGTTTGTTTCCGGCCCTGGTTGGGTCATGCGGGAGGCAGCCGCTCGATGTGTCCCTTTCACGTCGACGTTTCTCTCTCTCTCTCTTCCTCTCTCTCCCTCCTGCTCTATTTGAACAAAAAAATGGAAAGATGTCCTCGAGTGAGGATAAAAAAAAAATTAAAAAGAAAAAGGAACATAAAGAAGACTTGGACAAATCTTGAGGCATATCATATTCTTAGATAGGAAAACTTGATGTTATAAAGCTGACATTTCTCCCTAAAATAATCTATACATCTAAGCTAAAATACTAACAAAATTTTTTTAACTAAACAAATTGACTACAATTCATATAGAAAAGTGATCAAGTAAATATAGCTTGGAAAATTCTAATTTTAAAAGATAGATAGATAGATAGATTTAGAAAGGATTTGCTGACCACATATTAATATGAATATACTATAATAAAGCTACATTAATTAAATTATGGTACTGGTATATGAACAGAAAGAATAGAAAGTTGTGAAAAAGACTCAAATGTATATATTGGATTTTAGTGTAAAAGTGGTATTTCAAATCAATGTTTAAAAGATGCTTTATTCAGTCTGGCCGGTGTGGCTCAGTGGTTGAGCGTCGACCCATGCACCAATAGGTCACCGATTTGATTCCCAGTCAGGGCACATGCCCAGCTTGTTGCCTGATCCCCAGTGGGGGGCATGCAGGAGGTGGCCAGTGGATGTTCTCTCTCATTGATGTTTCTATATCTCTCTCCCTCTCACTTCATCTCTCTCTAAAATCAATAAAAAGGAATTTTAAAAAAAGATGCTTTAGTCAATAAATTGTTAAGAGACAATTGGTTAGCTTTTCTGAAAGAAAGCATAAAGAGTGACCCCTAGGACCCCCCAATAAATCCAGACGAGTCAAAGATCTGAATATTAAAATATTGAACTAAAATAATACCAGAGAAATACAGGAGATGGTTTTATAACCTTGGCATTTGGAAGGCTTTTCTATAAATGACAACCCCCCACCCTGAAATCTTTTAAAACTATTTAATTCAATTTTATGAAAATTAAAAAAATTTTAAAACCCCATAAATATAGAAAAGTGATGAACAATATTTGAAATATATAAAAGTGCTACATTAAAAAATATATACAAATGCATAAATTAATAAAGAAAATTACTATGGGCTAACAGAAAAATGAGGAAACATCACAAAAAAGGAAATAGAAATAACTAAAACAGATGAAAATATTTTACTCATAATAAGAGAAAGACACATAAAACTATGATAATATACCACTTTTTTCGCTATGTTAAGTTGGCAAAGAAAAGTTTGATAATACATGATCAGCAAGTCACAGGGAAACTTACTCTCCTCCTTTACTGGTGAGAGTGTTAATTGATACAAACTCTTTGCAGGGTAACTTAGCAATATCTAGCTAAGAAATTCATACAGCCTTTGATCCTGCTATACATTTTTTATGTATCGATCCTAAAGTATACTCATACACGAGCAAAATGAAGGCACACAAAGATATTCATAACAGTATTGTTCGGAGCAGAAACATTTGGAAGCAACTCATATGCTGTTTAATAGAGTATTGGTTAAATAAAATATCATTTGTGAGAAAAATAAAGGCTTTTTTGAATGTTTATTGTGTGCCAAGTATAATTGTAAGGACTTTACATATATAATCTAAGTTAACTCTCACAACAAAAATAAGGTAGGAGCAGTATTATCCTCTTTTTACAAAAGCGAAAACCGAGAAATGGAGAGGACAACTAACTTACTCCTAACAAAAGAGGAGCTGGGACTCAGCCTTAGCCTCTAGAGTTGATGCATACTTACTAGTCTACAATTTCTACCATACATGTACAATTGTAGGAAGGTGTAAAAAAGAAGGAAGCCACTCTGGGTACTGTACTTATAATCTAGATTGTCTAGAAATACACACACATATATATTTCTAAGATACATATTTTATAAGAAAGCTGCAAGGAATAGAATGGTATAGTAGTACATTACTATTGGTGTGGAAAAGAGAATATATTGATACATGTTTATAAATACATGGTCTATTTAGCTACAAAAAAGTAGCACTAGTGTTTGCATTAGTGGAGAGAAACGGAGCATCTTGGGAACAGAGAAAGAAAGATTTATTGTTTATGTTTTTTATTTTGAATTTTATGCTATGCACATATTCTATTTATTAAAGAAACAGAAATTAAATAACAGCAACAAAAGTAGTAACCACAGGGAAGAGTCGTTCAGAGTTTGTAGTATGTTTTTGTAGGTATCTTACTTCTACTTATAAAGACAGTTTATGCTATAAAAATTTAACATACACCATAAATAAATGAAAAGATGAGTTCCAAAAACTGAGAAAAGATATTTATTTTTAACATGTAGAACCAACAAAGGATTATTATCTAGGACATATAAAGGATTCTTACAAATCAGTAAGAAAAAGGCAAACGAACTGATAGAGAAAAAAGAGCAAAGATATAAACAGGTAATTTATATAAGAGGAAATTTAGGCTAATAAGTACATGAAGAGATGATCAACCACATTAATTATTATGGGAAGGCAAATTAAAGGGGAGATAGATCATTTCACATTCCAAAATTTAAAAGGTTGACAGAGAACAACAGCAAGAACTGCTGGTAGAGAGTTGGTACAACAACTTTGGGGAATAATGTAGTGATGCCCAGGAGAGGGGATGATCCCCTGAAACCCATGTGACTCAGCAATTCCAACCACATGTGCTCATGGTGACATGTGCAAGAATGTTCATAGTGGCATGCTTTTAAAGATTTTTAAAATAGATTTTTAGAGAGAGAGGAAGGGAGAGAGAGATAGAGAGAGAAACATCAATGTGAGAGTGAGACATCAATCACCTTCCTTCTGCACACCCCCTACCAGGGATCAGCCCACAGTCCAGGTGTACGGCCTGACCAGGAATTCAGCAGGCAACCTTTCAGTGCTGGGGAACAACACTCAACCACTGAGCCACACTGGCCAAGCTGGAACTTTTAAAAAAATACGTTTTTATTGATTTTAGAAATAGAGGAAGAAAACGGGAAAGAGCGACACATTGATGAGAGAGAAAATCAATCGGCTGGCTCCTGCACACCCCCTGCTGGGGATCAAGCCTGAAACCTGGGCATGTGCTCTGACTGGGAATCAACCAGCAACCTTTTGGTACATGGGTTGATACTCAACCACTGAGCCACACTGGCCGGGCTGGAACTGTTTTAAAAATAAAATTCTTTTATGGATGTGTTAGGTAATATAATTCCCAAATACAGGATGAGGCAAAAGTAAGTTTACAGTTGTTTGTATGTAAAATAATACAATAATTGATAAATAATAATATAAGAATAAATGGTGTTTTGAGTACTCACAACTGTAAACCTACTTTTGCTAAACCATGTATTTTATCTAAGAATTTCTAAATCACTTGGCAATTGATAACCATGGCAAGTATAAATTGGCTTTGCTACCATGTTTTTACTGTTTTAGTGGTTGCCTAGAGTTTGTAATATATATTTACAATTAATCCAAGTACACCTTCAAATAACATTGTGCCACTTCATGGGTACTGCAAGTACATTATAATAACCAAATGTGATGGTTAACTTGATGTGTCAACGTGACTGGCTAAGGAGTGCCCAGAATAAACATTTTTTTCTTGGTGTATCTGTGAGGATGTTGCAAGATGAGATTAACATTTGAATTGGTAGACTCAGTAAAGTAATTGCCCTCCTCAATATGGGTGGGCATTATCCAACTCATTGAGGGCCTGAATAGAACAAAAGGTGGAAGAAGGAAGAATTCACCCCCTTTTTCCTGCCTCACTGATTGAGCTAGACATCTAATCTCAATTAGTATTTACACCATATACCCCCCTAGTTCCCAGGCCTTAGGACTCAGACTAAACTCAGACTGAATTACACCATTGTCTTTCCTGGTCTCCAGCTTGCAGATGGCAGATCTTGACACTTCTTAGCCTTCATAGTTGTGTAAACCAATAGAATTGTAATCCTATTGGTTCTGTTCCTCTGAAGAACCCTGAATAATAGAGCAAGCATTCCCAATTTCTCTCTCTCCACCCCTGTATCATTGCTGTCATCTGTTTCACCTATACCTAAGCAATAATCATCGAAAACACTGTTGGCATTATTTTGAACAAATTATCTGCTAGAGCAATTAAAAATAAGAAAAATAAAAGTTTTTATTTACTTTCACTTAGTCCTTTTCTAATCCTCTTTTGTTATGCAGATCTGAGTTTCTGATCTTTATCATTTCCTTCTGTCTGGAAGAACTTCTCATAACATTCCTTGTAAGGCAAAAAATTCCCCTCAAATTTTGTCTGAATAAGTCTTTATTTTTCCTTTACTTTTAAAGGATAATTTCACAGGATATAGAATGCTAGGTTGGTGTTTTCTCTTTCCTCTCAACACTTGAAATATTTCACTTCATGCTCTTCTTGCTTGTATAGTTTCTGAAGAAAAGTCAAATTAATTACTATTTCTACATCTCTATAGACAGGGTGTTTTTTCCTCTGACTTCTCAAGATTTTTTTCTTTAAAAATAAATTGAGATGTAAATGATTTAAAAAGAGTGTTTTCGACTTCCGGTCAAGATGGTGGCGTAGGTAAACGCGGTATCGCGTCCTCTCACAACCACATCAAAGTTACAACTAAACTACAGAACAACCATCATTCAAAACCACCTGAAATCAAGCTGAATGGAAGTCCTACAACTACGGAATTAAAGCAGCAGCCACATCCAGACGGGTAGGAGGGGCAGAGGCGGACAGGCTGGTCCCACACCCACGTGTGGCAGATAAACATCAGGAGGGCACCTCGGCTGGGAAGGTCCTCCCTGAGGACTGAGGGGTCCCCGTCCCACACCAGGTGCCCCGCTCAGGGTTCCAGTGCCAGGAAGAGAATCCCCATAACTTCTGGCTGGAAAAACCAGCGGGAACTGAGGCTCAGGGAAGCTGAAGCGGCTGGAGCCCCAGGCAGCTCCCTAAAGGGCCATCGCACGGACTTATCGGACTCTCTCCCTCTAAGCTCGGAGGGGAGGCAGCTCCAGGGGCGCCAGAGACACACAGGGAAGAACTGAGCTGTTTGGCACTGGAGCGAGGGCTGGAGAGGGGGCTTTCTCCGGTACAAATGTGCTGTCAGAGGCCTTTGTTCCTTTGGTGAGCCCTTCCCTGGGGCGGCAGACAGCCACCATATCTGGGACTCCAGCAACCTGGCTCACACTGGTAGCCCCGCCCTGCTGACTCCCTGAGGCCCTGCCCCACCCAACTTTCAAGCCCACCCAAGCTGTTGCCACTTGCTTCACCATAGGATTGGCCTGTCTTGGATCCTGCTTAAGGTTTTTCCTAAATTCTTTCAAATGAGCAGCATCTGGTCTCAGCTCGCCCCATACCTCTCATTAAATAATACACTGAAACAAACACAGGGAGGCAGCCAAAATGAGGAGACAAAGAAAAGTTCCCAAATGAAAGAACAGAACAAAACCCCAAGAAAAGAACTAAGCGAAATGGAGATAAGCAACCTAACAGATACTGAGTTCAAAATACTGCTTATAAGGATGCTCAATGAACTTAGTGAGAACCTCAGTGAACTTAGTGAGGGCCTGAAGAGCATAGAAAAGGACCAGTCAGAAATGATGGATGCACAGTCAGAAATGAAGGAGGCATTAACTGAAATAAAGAATAATTTACAGATTCAATAGTAGAGTATGTAAATCCAAGAAGCAAACCATCAGTTTGGAATATAAGGAAACAAAAAACACCCAATCAGAATCAAAAAAGGAAAAAAGAATCCAAAAAAATGAGGATAGTGTAAGGAGCCTCTGGGACAACTTCAAGCATGCCAACATTCGCATCTTGGGGGTGCCCGAAAGAGAAGAGAGAGAACAAGAAATTGAAAACCTGTTTGAAACAATAATGGCAGAAAACTTTCCTAACTTGGTGAAGGAAACAGACATACAAGTCAAGGAAGCACAGAGAGTCCCAAACAAGATGAACCCCAAGAGGCCCACACCAAGACACATCATCATCAAAATGCCAAAGGTTCAAGACAAAGAGGGAATCTTAAAAGCAGCAAGAGAAAAGCAGTTAGTTACCTACAAGGGAGCTCCCATAAGGCTGTCAGGTGATTTCTCAAAAGAAACTTTGCAGGCCAGAAGGGAGTGGCAAGAAATATTCAGAGTGATGAAAAGCAAGAACCTACAACCAAGATTAATCTGTCCTGCAAAGCTGTCATTTAGAATTGATGGCCATATAAAGTTTCCCAGACAAGAAAAAGTTAAAGGAGTTCATCACCACCAAACCGTTATTATATGAAATGATGAAGGGTCTTTTTGAAGAAAAAGATAAAATGTATGAACAAACAAAATGGCAATGAATACATATGTATTGACGATGGAATCTACAAACAAAATGAACAGGCAGAACAGAAACATTCTTATAGATACAGAGAACATTTTGTTGCTTGCCAGATGGAAGGGAGGTTGGGGGAATGGGTGAAAAAGGTGAAGGGATTAAGAAGTACAAATTCATTGCTAGACTGACAAACTTCAAAGGGAAAGGGGTTGGGGGGTGGGAAGAAATAAAGCAAAGAACTTATATGCATAACCAATGGACACAGACAATAGTGTGGGAAGAGGTGGGGGGAGGGAGTGGGGAGAAGGGGGTCAATGAAGGAAAATGAGGAACATCTGTAATACATTCAACAATAAAGATTTAAAAAAACAAAAACGAGTTTTTTCTTTATATTTGATTTTCTGCAGTTTGATAATGATATGCCTAGTGTGTGGGTTTGTTTGTTTTTTGCATTTATTTTACCTGGTATTCTCTGAGCTTTCTGGATCTGTATGATTTGTTGTCAGACATCAATTTTTGGAAATTCTCAGTCATCATTGCTTCAAATATTGCTTTTGTTACTTTCTTTGTTCTCCTTCTGGTATTACCATTATGTGTATGTCACACATTTTGTAGTTGTCCCATAGTTTTGGGATATTGTTTCAGTATTTATAGTTTTTATTTAATATTTGCTTTTCAGTTTCTACTGATTTACCCTCAAGTTCAGAAATTCTTTCCTCAGCTGTGTCTAGTCTACTAATGAACCCATTTAAAGGCATTCTTTATTTGTAATAGTGTTTTTGATCTCTAACATTTCTGTTGGATATGGATACTTTCTTAGGATTTCTATCTCTCTGCTTACGTTACCCATCTGTTCTTGCATGCTGTCGACTTTTTTCCATTAGCACTGTTAGCATATTAATCATAGTTGTTTTAAATTCAGTGGTCTGATAATTCCAATATTTCTGCAGTATCTGAGTCTAATTCTGATGCTTGTTCATTCTCTTTAAACTGTGTTTTTTTGCCTTTCAGTATGCCTTAGATTTTTTTTTTTTAAAGATGGACACAATGTACTGGGTAAAATGAACTCCTGTAAACAGGCCTTTGGTGGTGTGGTGGTATGGGGGCAGGGCAGTGTTCTATGGTCCTGTGATTAGGTCTCAGTCATTTAGCGAGCCCGCACCCCTGTCTGGGAGCTTCAGAAATGCTTCCGAGTTTTCTCCCTGTCCTAGATGGGACATGATGGCTAGAAGAGGCTGGAGTTGGGGTGTGAGTGATAGAGCTTCCTCCCCCCAAAATGATTAGGTTGTGATGAAGCCACAATAGTTTAAGGTCTGGTAAAATAGTTTCTCCTAAGGTCATGTCTCCTTAACAACAGCATGTGCTGTTGATTTTAAAGTGGGTTCTTTCCCTTCTCCCACCAGAAGCACAGAGGGTTTTTCCTCCAATCTTTACTGTGAGAACTTGGGAGAGATCCTGAAGGTAAATCTTAAAAAGTATGGGGTCTCCCTAGATGGGCCACAGTTCAGCTTTTCCTACCTTGGCAATGGTTCCATGGTTTCTGTTCTGATAAATTGTGATTTTTCTGTATTTGTTTCTCCAATTTGGGGGGTAGCAGTTGTGTCTGTGACCTTACTCTGTTGATGGACCTAAAGAGAGTTGTTAATTTTCAACTTTTTACCTATGGGTAGGATGGACTCCCAACTTCCAAACTCCTTACATGCCTGACTGGAAGCCAGAAACCTGCTCAGTGGCATTGCTGTTGATATGAAAAAATTGGAAACATCCTAAATAGTTGTCATTAGTAGAAGAAATAATTAAATTGTGGTATGTTCACATAATGGAATACTACAGTGCAATTAAATGTATTGGGTTTATATGATTTAAAGTGACTATATCACAAAAATATAGTGAAAAAAGCAGATGCAGAATAATGCACAGAGAACAACTCTATATATTGTTTATGGGTATATTTGTGCATAATGGAAGTACAGTAATGTAACAGAAAGGTATATATCATCGTTAGGTTAATGACTTCTTGGGGGGGAATATAAGGAATAATTGAATCAGTGAGGAATAAAACAGGGTCTTCACCTATGAGTACAATAATTTATTTCCAAAAAGAACAAAAGAGTTAAAGTAAATAGAACAAAATATTGATACCTGCTAATTCTGTGTGACCTTGGGGAAACTAATTAACGTCCAAGTGCTTTTCTTTTTCTTTGACATAGGGACAATAATAATACTTATCGCATAGTTTTTGTGAGGGTTAAATTAGCTTTTATATTTCTAATAATATTTAAATTTTTTATAATAAAAATGTAAAGAAAAGCAACAAGGAAAGAAGATGGAAATATTTTAAGAATATTGATGAACTTAAAAAGTGACATTATTTAGGTTATTATTGTAACAAATTCTGTCATATTCATCTCCAGGTAGACCAAATATATCTTCATAGCTGTGATTTTCTTTGAAAAATGCCACTGATGCTTCTGCTTTTGATGAGGACTTTATCAAGGGTAAAATTGAAAAGCAAAACACTAGTTTTATTTGTTCTGGAGGAGGCAGAGACTGATTTGGCTTCCATCAGCATTTCCTGAGGACCGTGACTACTTCTGCTGAGCCTGTTTGATTATTGTCTCCATATTTTAATAACTCACAAGGAGACCTCCTTTTGTGTTCCTAGATAGAAATAAAAATCTTTGCAGGCTTCTAGTGGAATTTACTACTGTTTCTGTTCATTAACAAAATACCAGGAAACAGCAGGAGAGCCTTCAAATGGGGACAACAGAAGGAACGGAATGCTCCTTAAATATGCTGCTTGTCTGTCTTCTCTCCTGCTTCCTCTTTGTCCTCTAGTGTGAATAGTGTCTGATCTGATTGAAGCCTTAGTCCTTCTTTTCTAAACCACTAGAGTCGTTTTCTGACGTATCAGATTGCTGTGACCTTGCTTGAGATTGCTTTGAAAAATACAGTGCTTTGGAATGATTTGGAAAATACCTCTGTTTAGGAAAATGCTTGTTCTATGCTCTGGTTGTCAGCAAAGCTAAAACTATTAAAAAGATAAAAATGATAAAGCCCTCTGGGCATCATTTTTCTAGCTTTAAGTGAAAAAAAAAAATCTATGTAACCATAGGAGCTATGAAAGCTGTAGTTTGCAGCCTGAAATTTCTGCTGTGAAAGAGCATGTCTTTGGGACACAGGCTTCGTGGCTAGGGGGTTCACATGGTTTCTGTAACGATGTAATGCAAAAGCAGGTCTCTTTGACCTAAACCGAGAAGCGTGAGTTCTTCTGTGAACTCGATGCTTGTAGCAAAATAAGAATAAGGGTATTTTGGCAATTTCAGAGCAAGCTGTGGGATGAATCAGAACATTGCAGCCTCGGTCAGATATCCTCTCTGAGTAAGTGAGAAAGCCCGGGGAGTCCCAGGTTTGATCTGTGGAATAGACAGACAGGCACACTCGCGTTCATGGCACATCCATGCAAATGTGCGCACCCAGATGCACCCCAGCTCCTTTATCCGGCATTGCTGAGGAGCGAGGTTTTTCTCTATAGAAATGAAATGTACTCAACGAAATAGAATAGTTTAATATTTAATAAGAATCTACCTTCTTTAATAAGTTTAAATACATTTATACTTTTTTGATGATTCATCCATCACTATTAATAATTAAATATGATGTTTTTATTTCTCTGTAATGCTTTGCTTTTATTCCTTTCCCCTTCACCATTACTAAAGCAATACTTATCACAGAAAAATCAGAAATACAAAGAGGAAAACAGCAATTATTACACTTCTCCAGAGAAAATTGATGCTAACACTTCATGTGTTTTCAAACACACACTCACACGCATACCTTCTTAAGCAACTGGGGACATTCAATGATGTCTTTTGTGATTTGCCTTTTTCTCATAGAGATTTATCATGAAAAAATATTTCAGTGTCATAGACCCATACCTGAAACATCATTTTAAATGATTATACAATATTCCATTTCTATGGACATATTTTATTTCAACAATTACATATTATTGGATAGTTAGATTATATCTCACATTCTTATATCACAAATGATACTGTATCAAATATACATATGTGTATATGTGTATAAATATATATCTTTACATACATTCTTAATTAGTTCCTACAATAAGAAGTTATAATTGAAAGAACATACACATTTGTGGAGATTTTGATATGTTCTGTCGGCCAGGCCTTGTATTCAGTTCATGTTTCTGGGTTTGGCTACAGAGCTAGTCTAGAGCTGGTATCTACTCTGACAGTTCTATAAATGTAAATTCCCACTTATATTTACACTTTGAAGACAGATAAGACCTCCCTGAAAATTTTTCTTTTTATTCTCATATAAAAGTAAACACCTGAAACTCAGAAATGTTTGAATATAGAAATTTTGGGGCTAAAAAGCAGATTCTTTCATGGATTAAAAATAAACAATAATTAAAAGATTTAATCAGGTACTTCAAAAAAAATACACATAACAACTAAAGACATGCGAAGGAGCTCCACATTATGGAAATATAAGTTAATCCAAAATGAGTACTAGACACCAATTAAAATGGATAAAACAGAAAATTTAAAAAAAAATTTACCATATGACCTAGCAATTTTACTTCTAGGTATTTATTCAAGAGAATGAAAAACTTCTCTTGAATAAATTACACAAAAACATACATGCAGCCCTGGTCGGTTTGGCTCAGTGGTTAGAATGTCAGCCAACGAACCAGAGAGCCCTGGGTTTGGTTCCTGCTAAGGGCACGTATCTTGGTTGCAGTTTGTCCCCAGTCCTGGTTGGGGTCATGTGGGTGGCAGCCACTCGATGTGTCTCTCTCACATTGATGTTTCTCTCTTTCTCTTCCTCCTACTCTATCTAAAGGTAAATGCAAAAATGTCCTTGGGTGAAGATAAAAAAAAGAACATACATGCAAATATTTACAGTGGCTTTGTCCATAATTGCCCCAAACTGGAAACTACACAAATATTCTCAACTGATGAGTGGACAAAAAAGTGTGGTACATCTATACAATAAAATATTTCTCAAAAATAAAAAAAAGAATTATTATTGATACATGTAGGAATATGAATTAATCTCATGCATTAAGACTCAACATAAAACGTGATTCCACTTTATTCTACAAAAGGAAAAATTATAGGGAGAGAAAACAGATCAGTGGTTGCCAGGGGCTGGGGATGGGACGAGTGGGTGACATTAAATTTGTGCCATGAGGAGATTTTTAGGGTGAGGAAACTGGTCAGTGCCAAAACTTATAGAGCTGTCCATCAAAAAAATTAATTTTACTGTGTGTAATTTAAAATTACACACAGTAAAATTTTTTTCTATTTTAATAGAAAAAAAGAAAATACCATGCTAAAATGTCTATAGTGGCCATAAAATGTGCATTGCTTTCTTCTACCCCAGGGAGTGTGACTGACCAAAGGGACCAGCTGCTGTGCCTGAAGTCTTGGCTGCATTTGCCAGTGTCTGAGCACGGCAGGGATAGTAAGGCAGGCCCATTGCTGGGGGTCATGGGATGTCCTGCTGGCCTTGTTAAACCTTCCACAGACTACACTGCAGTGTAGGACACTCCCACCCAACCTTCCTTTACTTCTTCACTCAAGTCAGACTTTCCTAGTGGTTATAGCTCTCCTCGCCTCAACTAGCTCCGAACTCAATTTCTCTCACACAGGCATTTCCCTGAGTAAAATCCTTGCAGGTTTAATCTTGTCTTAGCATCTGCTTCTTGTAGAACTTGAATTAACACAAACTCCAATTTTGTACTCTATCATATGATCACCACAGACATAAAATGTAGAACCACATTTTATTCCATTTAAAAAAAATAATTTTATTGTTGAGGGTATTACAGATGTCCCCCATTTTTCTCAATTAGCCTCCTTCCACCCATCTTCCACCCCACCCCAGGCCTTCATCTGTCTATTGTCTGTGTCCATGGGCTATGCAAATATGCATATATAAGTTCTTTGATTAATCTCTTCCTGCCCTCCTTCCCACCTTTCCTCTGAGATCTGCCTGTCTGTTCCATGTTTCCATGCCTATGGATCTATTTTGTTCATTAGATTCCACATATAAGTGAGATCATGGGATACTTGTCTTTCTCTGACTGGCCTGTTTCACTTAGCATAATTATCTCCAGCTCCTTCTGTGTCACTTCAAAGGGCAAGAGATCCTTTTTTTTTTTTTTTCACAGCTGCATAGTGTTCCATTTTCTAAATGTACCACAACTTTTTTTTATCCACTCATCTACTGATGGACTATTTCCAGATCTTAGCTATTGTAAATAATGCTGTTATAAACATAAGGGTGCATATATTCCTTTTGATTGGTGTTTTGGGATTCCTACAAGTGGGATTACTGGGTCACATGGCAGTTCCCTTTTTAATTTTTTGAGGAAACTCCATACTTTTTTCTATAGTGGCTGTTCCAGTCTGTATTCCCATCAACAGTGTATTAGGGTTCCCTTTTCTTCACATCTTCATCAGCACTTGTCATTTGTTGATTTGTTGATGGTAGTCATTCTGACAGATGTGAGGTGATACCTCATTGTGGTTTTAATTTATTTCTCTCTGATGATAAGTGACATTGAGCATTTTTTCATATATCTGTTGGCCATTTGTATGTCCTCTTTGGAGAATCAAACTAAACTACAAAGCCATTGTAATCAAAACAGACTGATAGTGGCACAAGAAGAGGCATTTAGATCAATGGAACAGAACCCCAGAAATTGATCCACATCATTATGGACAATTAATATCCGACAAAGAAGGCAAGAGCATACAATGGAGTAAAGATGGTTTCTTCAATAAATGGTGTTGGGGAAACTGGACAGCTACTACAAACATGCAAAAAAAAAAAAAAAAAAAGAGAGAAAGAAAGAAAGAAAGAAAGAAAGAAAGAAAGAAAGAAAGAAAAAGAAAGAAAGAAAGAAAGAAAGAAAGAAAGAAAGAAAGAAAGAAAGAAAGAAAGAAACTAGACTACCAACTTACACCATAAACAAGAGTAAACTCAAAATGACTAAAAGGCTTACTTGGCTAGTGTGGCTCAGTGGATTGAGCATTGTCCCATGGACTGAGAGGTCCTAGTTCAATTCCCAGTCAGGGCAAATGCCTGGGTTGCAAGCTTAATCCCTAGTAGGGGGCATGCAGGAGGCAGCTGATTGATGTTTCTCTCTCACATCAACGTTCCCCCCCGCCCCCGCCTCTCTAAAAATCAATTAAAACATATTAAAAAAAAGACTTACATGTAAGTCATGAAACCATAAAAACCCTAGAAGAAAATACAGACCATAAAATTTCATCTCAGGTAGCAGAATTTTCACTGATACATCTCTTAAGGCAAGAGAAACAAAGGAAAAAATAAATGGGACTACACTAAACTAAAAAGCTTCTGTACAGCAAAAGAAACCATCCTCAATATGCAAAAGGAACCCATGGTATGAAAGAACATAAAAACATTTTAAAAATCTTGATGTATATTGTACTTTAATATACACATCTTTTATAAAACTATTTATTGAAGTATAATATACAGAAAGAAAACTATACATACATGTATAGCTCTATGAATTTTCACAAAGTGAAACTATCACCCAGACACCCAAATCAAGAATAAGAACATTACTAGTCATTCAGAAGCTCTCCCAGCCCCCAACTTATGTCCTCTCTCAGTGACATACTGCCTTTTTTTTTTTTTTTTTTTAATCCTCATCCGAGGACATTTTTCCATTTTTTGTACAGATAGAGTAGGAGGGAGAGAGAGGAAGAGAGAGAGAGGGAAACATCGATGTGAAAGGGACACATCGAGTGGCTGCCACCCGCACGACCAACCAGGGCCGGGGACAAACTGCAACCGAGGTACGTGCCCTTAGCGGGAACCGAACCCGGGTCTCTCCGGACCGCAGGCGGACGCTCTAACCGCTGAGCCAAACCGGCCAGGGCACATATTGCCTTTTCAAAAGTAATCAACAACCTGAATTTCTAACACCACAGATTTTTTGGGGCCACTTATGAGTTTTATATAAGTGGCATCACTCAACATATACTTTTATTTTGGTCTGGCTTCTTTCAATTATCATTATGTTTGTGAGAATCAATCGTGATGATATATTTAGTAACAATTTATTCCTTTTCACTGTTGTAGAATATTCCACTAAATGAGTATACCACAATTTATTTATATATTTTAAAATTTTATGTATTATTTTTTCCAATTAAAGTTGACATTTGATATTATTTTATATTAGTTTCAGGTGTACAGTATGTGGTTAGACAATTATATAATTTACTAAGTGATTCCCCCCGATAATTCTATTATCCACCTGACACCATACATAGTTATTGCAATATTATTGATTATATTCCCTAGGCTAGACTTTACATCCCCATGGTTATTTTGTAACTACCAATTTGTACTTCTTAATCCCTTCACCTTTTTCACCCAGCCCTGCAACCCACAACCAACCTCCCCACCACCACCTTCAATTTGTTGTCTGTATCTATTAGTCTGTTTCTGTTTTGTTTGTTTGTTTATTTTTTTCTTTAGATCCAACTAGGGCCCGGGACAAACTGCAACCATGGTACATGCACTTAGCAGGAACCAAACCCAGACTCTGTGGACGACAGGCTGATGCTCTAACTGCTGAGCTAAACTGGCCAGGGCTACTATTCTTAATTTAACAAAGAATGTTTATTGCCCTGGTCGGTTTGGCTCATCTGTTAGAGCGTCAGCCCGTGGGCCAGACCTGGGTTTGGTTCTCGCTAAGGGCACGTACCTCGGTTGCAGTTTAGTTGGGGTTGTGTGGGTGGCAACCAGTCGATGTGTCTCTCCCACGTTGATGTTTCTCTCTCTCTCCTCCTCCTGCTCTTTCTGAAGATAAATGCAAAAATGTCCTCGGCTGAAGATTAAAAAAAAAGAAAAGAATATTTATTGAAAACCTGTGGCAAATATTATTTGTAATGGTGAAATATCGAAAGCATTTTCCCTGATATAAAGAAAAAGACAAGATGTTCTTTGTTACCACTTCTATTTTATTTTTTAAACATATGAGGTCCTAGCAAGGATGATAAGACAAGAAAAAAAATAGTATACATATTGGGAAGGGAGAAGTAGAACACTCATTATGCATAGATGGCATGATTGGATTCATATAAAACCCAAAAGATTACAGGTATATTTTAGAATTAATAAGTGGGTTTACCTAGATTGTTGGATGCAAAGTCAGTATATAAAAATAAATTTTATTTCTATATACCAGCAACAAAACTGATGGAAAATGAACTTTTAAGAATGATACAATTTAAAATGGCATCAGAAAAGGCTACATTGGTGCTTATACAAAATGACCACAGGCTGCTGTGCTTCTGATGTCCTCTTGTCAGAGTTTTGATAGTTTTCCTGTCTCTTAACTCAGTGGATTTTTAGCTGCCATTTCTGTTGCTATCATTATCCTTGTTTCTTTCTTTTTCTTTTCTTTTTTTTATCTTCACCCGAGGACATTTTTCCATTTTTTTTTTTTTTTTGTTCAGATAGAGCAGGAGGGGGAGAGAGGAAGAGAGAGAGAGAGAAAGAGAAACATCAACATGAAAGGGACACATCGAGCGGCCACCACCCACACGAGCCAACCAGGGCCGGGGACAAACTGCAACTGAGGTACATGCCCGTAGTGGGAACCGAACCCGGGTCTCTCGGGACCGCAAGCCGACGCTCTAACCGCTGAGCCAAACCGGCCAGGGTACTATCCTTGTTTCTAACTGCACCTTCTTTCAGTAATTTTCTGACTCAGATGTGCTATGATTGGGAAATCAATAAAAACATAAATTGGGTAAGGATTATCTTAATACAACTGAAAGGATTTTAGCACCTAGACTCAGCGACTTTCTTTTTGGCCACTTAAGTGTTACTCAGAGCCCTTTATACTTATCTCCAGGGTCCAGTTTTGCCAGAAGTACAAACTCCAGGGGGGAGGGATGTTACTTTATATGTATCTCTCTTTAGGTGATAGAAAAGACTAATGAACTCTCCCAGTTCCTTACTCGAATAAGACATTTCTTAAAGTTTTCTGTGAGATTACTTCATTTTGAAAGTTAAGATAAAGAAGAGCTAGGTTATACTTCTGTACAGGAGTCTTAAACAAAATATTGTGATTATCTCCATTTTGACACAAATTTGCTATAAACCTTTTCACTGTTTGAGGTTATTTTATTTATTTTTTATCCTCACCAGAGGACATTTTTCCATTTTTTGTTCAAGTAGAGTGGGAGGGAGAGAGAGGAACAGAGAGAGAGAGAGAAACATCGATGTGAAAGGGACACATCCAGTGGCTGCCACCCGCACAACCGGCCAGGGCCGGGGACAAACTGCAACTGAGGTACGCGCCCTTAGCGGGAACCGAACCCGGGTCTCTCCGGACCGCAGGCCGACGCTCTAACCGCTGAGCCAAACTGGCCAGGGCACTGTTTGAGGTTAGATATTGACTTTGATATGATATTTATGTTTTTTTTTTTTTTTTTTATCCTCACCCGAGGACATTTTTCCATTTTTTGTTCAGGTAGAGTGGGAGGGAGAGAGAGGAACAGAAGAGAGAAACATCGATGTGAAAGGAACACATCGAGTGGCTGCCACCTGCACAACCGACCAGGGCCGGGGACAAACTGCAACCGAGGTTCGCGCCCTTAGCGGGAACCGAACCCGGGTCTCTCCGGACCGCAGGCCGACGCTCTAACCGCTGAACCAAACCGGCCAGGGCTCGATATGATATTTAAAATACCAGTGACTCAACCTGGCCGGTCCAGATAGACTGGGTTTGGCTCCCGCTAAGGGCATGTGCCTCGGTTGCGGTTTGTCCCCGGCCCTGGTTGGTCGTGCAGGTGACAGCCACTCGATGTGTCCCTTTCACGTCGATGTTTCTCTCTCTCTCTTCCTCTCTCTTCCTCCCACTCTATCTGAGCAAAAAATGGAAAAGTGTCCTTGGGTGAGGAGAGAAAAAAAAAAATGCCAGTGACTCTTAGATAATGTTGCACTGGTTTAAGAAGGCTTTGTTTTGAATATTAGTTGAATTTGGCTTACTTTAGTAAGATTATAGCTAAATAAATACTAACCAACTAAGCCAATAATCATCAGGACCCAATGAGCACTGAGCCTCTAGCTAATGTAACAGGGACCAGTGAAGAGCTAGCTTTGTCTGTTTCAGAGGAGCTACTGGGACTATATTTTTAAACATTTGAGCTCTGGTCATAGCCTATGGGCGCTGTGGTACCATTACAGATAGTTTCTGTTCTATTGTCATTTATTAGATTTCATTTAAGAAATGCTAGTGGTAGCTCCCCAAACTGATTTCACTGCTCATTAATGTGTCATGAATTTTAGTTTGAAAAACACTAATTTAGGTGACACCAAAAATCAATCTTACTCCATCAATGCGCCGTTAAATTGGAGCCTTGGCACTTGGCCCGGCCCAGCCCAGTCACGGTCCAGTAGTTGTTAATAACTAAAATCTATCAGCCATTCATCCTGATTAAAAAAGGCCCAGGTTGTAAGAACATTTTGACCCTGGACCACAGATGATAAAATGAGATGATATATAATTAGTGCTACATCTTTCTTTGTTCACAAAGCTCCATTTATTAGTCTGTTTGTTACTTTTAAAGTGATTAATATAAAAAGTTCTCAATTTGATTGAAACATAGGAGTAGGCTAGTGGAGATTCTAATAAAATAATCCAATAACAAAAATAAGACTCCAAACTTGATCCAGAATTTCTGCCTTTGTGAAATGGGACTGAAAATTCTTACCTTGCACCATTATTATGAGAATGAACAACATACATAATGAATATATGTAAAATAGCTACTCATATAACCTCGGGTGGATGGTTATTTGCAAAGTTAGCCAAATCAGTTCCTACCATCCCTGTAGTTATGCCCCTTTATGAAGTCTGTTCTCCCCCACTCATCTGCCCAACCCACTCCCACTTGAGTCTGGGCTGGTTTTCAAACTTACTTTGACTGATAAAATGTGACTGAATTGATGTGGTGCTTTTATGCTTAGGCATCAAGAGGCCTTGAGCTTTTGTTCTTAACCTCTCGAAACCCCCTGACTTCTCAGGAAGAAAGGTAGAGAGAGAGGCCTAACTAACAGCACACGCCAAGCTTTAGCCATGGGAAGGAGGCCATATTAGTCTAACCAACCCAGTTGCTATGGACAGAATGTTTATGTCTGCCCAAAATTTCTATGTCAAGCCCTAACACCCAGCATGGGGACACACAGTGAGACGATAGCCCATCTATGAATCAGGAAGCGAGCTTCTGCCAGATACCGTATCTGCTGGCATCCTGATGTTGGACATCCAGCCTTCAGCCTTCAGAACTGTAAGAAGTACATGTTTGTCGTTCGAGTCACCCAAACTATGGCATTTTGTTATAACGGCTCAAGTGGTGAAGACTGTATATTCCTGTAGCCCCCGTAATTCCATGTGAGATCAGCAGAAGAATAACCTAGCTGAACCCAGCACAAACTATGGATTCACAGAATCATAAACAACACAAAACGTTATTTTAAGCTATTGATTTGGAGTAGTTTATTACATAAGGATAGATTAGTGATTAACCTGACATATATGTTAAATAAATGGCTATGAACCCTTGCCTCTTGACAGAAGAGTAAATATTTTTGTTAATCCTCACCTGAGGATATTTTTCCATTGATTTTTAGATAGAATGGAAAGGAGAAAGGGAGAATGGGAGAGAGGGAGAGAGAGAGAGAGAGAGAGAGAGAGAGAGAGAGAGAGAAGCATCGATGTGAGAGAGACACATTGATTGGTTGCCTCCCATATGACCCTGATCAGGGCTGGGGATTGAACCTTCCAGCCAGGAATCGAACCTGCAACCTTGTAGTCGGCAAGCTGACACTCTAACCGCTGAGCTAAATCGGCCAGGGTAAGGGAAGAGTAAATTTAATTTTGAAGAACAGTTTCAAATGTAATCCTTTTAATGGGGTTCCTTATGTTAGTGATATATTGTGGGAGTGCTCTCAGGAGAGAGGAGTGTGAAGGAGTCAGGACAGGAGAAGGGAAAAAAGCTAGGCACAAAAGTGCTCTGGGACTAGCAGTCTTCATCATCCAATAAATAGGTCAGTGCTACATTCCAAACGCAGGACATACTGCATTAAAATCCCAAATTGGCCTATCAAGTGTGCTTCTTTCCTAGCAGTAAGATGTATGAAGTGGATAACTTGCTTTTTAATTTGAAGAGGATGATTGAACATGGCTGAGACAACTGGACCCTTCAAATTTTAACGGACGAGATAGGCCCTGGAGTCTTTGTAGGGTTTCTCGCTCATCTTTTGGAGCCCAGAAGGCTTACAATAGCACCCAGAATACTTGTCACTTCTTGCTAATAAGGTCTGATTTATATGGTATCATGAGTATAGTGAATTAATGTGATGCTCTGTAGGATGTCAGATGGTCGAGGTGCCTTCATTACAATAGGGACCAAGAGGATTATAGCTCTGCATCAAGATTGTGGATCAGTATTGTTCTCGGTCTAACGTGAATGCAAACCATGAGATGGATTCCATTTACTACCTCATCTCATGACGGCTCTTTGCATCACCAGGTATCAGTGTAATCCAAGCCTTGTGTACAACAGTCCCCAAAGATGTGTGTCTTCTCTTTTTCCAGTGTGTCATTTACTGAGTAAATTTCTGCAGTTTCTTAGGGGAAGGAATGGGGAATCACTACTACATACACTTTCCATGGTATTTTACAATCCTTCCTAAGATAGATACAGCCTCTTTTTCAGTGAGTGAATTCTGAGTCTGAGAATTGGTTCAGGTCTGAAAATCCGACAAGGAATCATGACTTTGGGAGGACTGACTTCAGCCTTCTGCTCATCCATTCGTGATCTTTGGTTATAGAAATGAAGAATTATCCTTATTGGCTATTTGTCTTTTCCCTAAGAACTCTGGGCTTTGCCATATCAACCGATCCCTGTGAGTCTGGTCCTTCTGTCCTAGCTGCCCATTGTGATAATTATGCCTGTCTGTCTCAGGATTAAGTGCCACCACTTGGCTTTGGCCATTCTGTCACCCACTGCAGTGGCGAGAGCAGGTCCGGAGCCGCACCTGCTGTTATCAGCTCCGGCTCTCAGAGGACCACCGATCCCCAATAAGCTTCCTGCATACAAATCTCCCGAATTACAGTTTGCTTTTGGAAGAACCTACAAAACTGGGTTAAGCCAAGTTAAATAAAATTTCTTTACTACAGGGTTTTTATATGGCTTTTATGTGAGAGCAGAATGTAAATTTCTGTGAACAGAATGTAAAATTTGGAGCAGAAACCCTATGTGACTATTTTATCAGGTGATACTTGCCTAAGCTCTCAAGCTGGCCCTCGGCTGGGCCCTCGATGTTGCCCAAATCATAAGTGAAAAATATCTCAAAATAATATTATTTTACTTTTCATTCTCTAATTAGGGACATGTCTTCATATGTTTGTAACATTTATATTCCCTTTTCTATAAACTGTTATTCATAATTTGCCCATTTAAAAATTGAGTTGTTAGTCTTTTATTGATTTGTAGAAACTATATAGTGTGGGATTAGCTCTTTGCCTAATAGAATAGAAATGAAATTGTCTAGATTGTCAATTGACTTTTGAAACAGTTTAAGAGTTTTCTTTACTTTTCTCTCATCTTTCTTTTCCTTTCTCCTTTCCTCCCTTTCTCTCTCCTTCTCTTCCTCCTTTCTCTTCTTCCTAACATCTTTTCTAGTCTAAGCCATTGCAAAAATAATAGCCTTTTAACAATAATAGCCTGGCTTTCATTCCCGTCTGTCAGGTTTTTCTTTACACAATAGCTGGAATGATTTTTCAAAAGCGCACATGTGAGCCCTGGCCGGGTAGCTCACTTGGTTAGAGTGTTGTCCCCATATGCAAGGTTTAGGCATTGACCCCCAGTCAGGACACATACAGGAGTCAAACAACAAATGCATAGACAGGTGGAACAACAAATCAATGTTTCTTTCTCTCCCTTCCTCTCTCTAAAATCAGTAAATAAAAACTTAAAATAAAACCACATGTGAATAGTTCATACTACTTCTTCGAATACTTCAAATGGTTTCTCATTGCTCTTAGCATACGGTGCTGAATTTGTGCACAAGCTTCTCTAATCTGGGCCCTCACCCTCTCCTGTAGCCTCATTTCAAGCTACTTCCTTTCTTTTCCTCTCCTGTGCAAGGCTCCTTTTCCCTCGGAGTCCTCCCGCAAACTGTCACCTGTCCCTCTTTTTAAAAAATGTTTTTATTGATTTTTTTTTGAGAGAGAGAAGAAGGGAGAGAGAGAGAGAGAGAAAGAGAGAAACATCGATGTGAGAGAGAAACATTGATTGGCTGCCTCCTGCACACCCCTTACTGGGGATGGAACCCACAACCCGGGCATGTGCCCTGACTGGGAATCGAACCAGGACCTCTCAGTCCATGGGATGACACTTAATCCACTGAGCCACACCAGCTGGGCTTACCTGTCCCTCTTAATGCCTTTGCAACTTTGCCTGGATAATTTTTTTCTCTGCATGTCTTAATTTAAATAATAATTTTGTAGGGACAATTTTTCTGCCCATCAGATTAAGTTTTCTGTTATATGTCTTTATAGTGCACTGTAATAACCTTTGTGGTCCCTGACACAACTACACTGTATACACGAGTGATACTTTCTTCGGTTAACTATCTGTACCTCCTGTTGAAGTCCAGTCTTGTGTTGTCAGGAATTCTCCCGCTCTCTCCCTCTGCTCCTTTTGTATTTCCAGCACTCAACAAAGGGACTGGCACAGAGTAGATGCCCAATAAATAATTGTTTTAAAAGTATCAGTTGAATGTCAGAATAATTGAGGTTTGACAATTAGGCAGTACAAAATGATGACATCTTTAGTAACATGCTGATGAATTCATACTTTATGCTGTAGAAAATGAGAAGCCAATGAAACATTTAATAATAGAGATCAGTTATACGTTTTCTCTCTTCTTTTCTCTCTTCTTACAGAATGTTGGATTTTCGATCAATAATTATTTCTTTTTTAGATTTTATTTTATTTTTTATCATCATTTATGCCCTCTATGCCCTTTTCCACCTACACCCCCCCCACCACAATCACCACAATGTAGTCCATGTCCATGAGTTCTCTCTCTCTTTTTATTTTTTGCTCAATTCTTCCATCCCCCCAGCCCTGCTTCCCCCAACCAGAGTTGTCTGCCTGCTCTCTATCTATGAGTTTGTCTCTATACTGGTTGGTAGTTCAGTTAATAATTATTTCTTGAGTATTTTTTATATGACCAGGAATCTGTATGAATACAGATTAAGCAAGTAATTCCTAAAAGAAACTTACCATTTCTTCTCAATACTCTCCCAATCATAAAAGTATTTTAGTGATCTGAGCCATATTACAGTATTTTATGAAATAGATCAACATCATAGTATTAAGCAACCAGATTTTAATGGTAATAATATGCTCAGTGCTGCTTTTGTGAAGGAAGGAAAACACCCATGTGAGTATCAGGTCTTGAAAAAAATACTTGTCTTACATTTTTTAAATCTAGAAATTATTAGATAATAGTTCAATAATAAACAGAATAATAATAACAGAATAATAATAAGAGATATCTCTGTGCTTCTTTGCAAATGGCTCAATAATTTCTGTTTTAATAATATTAAGACTTACCTCATTTTTATAATGCTTTTTATGTTCAAATTACTTATCCAAAATTAAGTAATTAATCCTAATACTAAACCCTGCAAGGCAGATAAGAATTATCTTCATTTTACAGATTAAGTCAAATGTAGCGTATTCCAAATGATTAATGCTTCTGAATCTCCAATACCAAATGATCTATGTTCCTCTGGAAGCATGTGGAAATCCAAATTTACATAGTAATTATGTGTTCAATTGTGCTGAGGAGCAAGTGGCAGGCCCAGATAATGTTGCCAAAAAAAGGAAAAAAGAAAAAGACTGGTAATATACAAAATGGAGGAAAACAGTTTTTTAATCCTATTGAATGATAATATTATTATTCATATATATATAGTGATTCCCTCTCAGAAGTTGTCCAAAGCTAAAGATAAAAGCAAAACAACAAAACCACAAAAACCTGGGTAAATGCTCTTTAATGCATGCAATAAATTCAATGGGATGGTGGAATTTGAATCTTGAAAATGAAAAAGGAGCCGCAGTCTATTTGGAGATAATAATGATGCATAGTAGTTTTCTTATCATTTAATACATAAATACTAGTATTGGGCCACATTCTGATTACTATTAATATACCTTCTATGTGAAGAAAATTTGTGAGGAGAATTTGTGGTAAAAGTTATGACATATTATTAAGAAATAATTCCTCAGCTTTTTAAATTCCTTATATTGTAGAAAGACTGATAAATGTGCCATTTCTATTTTTGAAAAAGCATAGCACTTTTTCTCTTTTTCATGGCAGAAAAACAAGTCATAATTGATAGTGAAAATTTAGTCTGTCTATCTATCTATCTATCTATCTATCTATCTATCTATCTATCTATCATCTCCTCAATACTGTGTTCAGAACAAAGGCCATCCCCATGCAGACTTAGAAAAGGAGGGTGCCTGGTTGATGGTATTTTAGTTCAGTGAGAACAGTTCCTTCAGCACTGCCTGACATTGTGCAGAAGTGCCAGAAATATCACTATTTAGAGATCCAGGGACTTCTATTTCTGAAAATATGGTGTAACAGATGTCTGGAATAACCCTTCTTGTAAAGAACATCTACAAGTCCTAAGCAAAAAATTAATGCTTAGATGAGCTATTAGGAGACTAAGGGAAATGACTGGAGAAATAACAAGAAGGCACGAATCAGGAGGGCAAGAGACAGGAGTACTTTAATGACCTGTGAAAAGGACATGAGAAAACAGTCTTGGGATTTGTGCAAGGTGGAAGGTTAACCCATAAAGCTAGACTGTCCACAATCTCAGTGAGTGATCCAGAAAAATTCCTGCCTCCTGGAGGGTGATGTAGGCATCCTTGCCTGCCTCTGCCTTGGCTCTCTGCATGAAGCAGGGAGAAATATGTTTCTTTCTTTTTCAATTTTTATTTTTTTTTCTTTATTGATTATAGAGAGAGAGGGAGAGAGATAGAAACATTGATGAGAGAGAACATTGATTGGCGGCCTCCTGCATGCCCCCACCTGGGATCGGGCCACAACCTGGGCATGTGCCCTGACTGGGAATTGAACCGACGATCTCTTGGTGCCTGGGTTGATGCTCAACCACTGAGCCACACCATCCAGACAGAAATATGTTTCTTGAGAAGTCTCCATAAAGCCCGCCCTCACAGGTATTTTTGCCCAAACCCAGGCTATTAGGAATTGAAAGCCTTTGGCGGAAAGCTGATGTGCTCTCAGGCTTTGGGTGTTCTGAGGCCCCAAGCAAAATCAAAGGCAAATCTCTCTGGAGGAAATCATTATAAACTCAGGCCCAGTGAAACCCCACGGATAAAATCCCTATGCACATGAGCAGACACTACAAATCACAAAACACGTGCAGAATCACGAACAAGGACCTGTAAAAATATTCCGCTACAGAATCAGACCAGTAAAAACTGTGGGTATTGGAATTTATCAGATGCCAAATGTAGTATGAAAATTTAATATTTTAAAAGAAGATTCAGGATACTATCAAAGCATTATATAGTAACCAATTAGATTTAAAATAAGAACAAGTAGGGCTTCTGGAAATGAAATATATAATCACTTGTGAGAAACCCAAATGACTGTTTACACAGCAGATTTGACATGATAAGAAAAGAAATAATGAACTGTAACATGCCCATAAAAATAGTGGTGCACGGTTAGAAAGTATGAAAGAGAGATACATGGTATGTAAGATTGAGTAAGAGAGCATCATATATATGTAATTGGAGTTCCAGAGAAAAACTAGAGGACATTAGGGAGAAACAATATTTGGTAGAAATAATAATGAGGATTATTCAAAAATGGTGAAGGGCATGAAGCTCAAATTCTAGAGGCCCAATGACACCTAGAAGAATCTTTAAAAATAAATGCACACTGAGATATATTCTAGTGAAACTGAAAAACCTCAAAGACAAGTGATGATTTTTAAAGCTGTACAATATTTACTTACAATTAATTTCTACACAGTCGAAGATATTTAAAAAAAATAAAAAAACCTTTAAAGCATAGATAGATAATTATTGTTAATCTAGAATTCTATCAATGCAAAGCTCTCTAGCAACACATGCTTTTTAGAGAACATTCTGGAAGATTTACTTCAAAAAGAAGCAAAATGTTTGGCTGGTGTGGCTCAGTGGTTGAGTGTTGACCTATGCACCAAGTGGTCGCCGGGTTGATTTCTGGTCGCCCAGATTGTGGGCCAAATCCCCAGTGTGGGGCAAGCAGGAGGTAGCCAATTGATGTTCTCTTTCATTGATGTTTCTATCTCTCCCTCCCTCTCACTTCCTCTCTCTTTAAAATCAATAAAGGAAAAAAAAAAAAAAGCAAAATAATCTCATAAGAAACATCTGAGAGAAAGAAAACATAAACAAGGAAATTGGTAAACATGTAGGTAAATCTAAAAAAAACATTGAGCATGTTAAGCATCAGTAACAATTTATAATTTGTGGAGTAAGAAAGATGACGGAAAATAAAAATACTATTGGAAAACAGTAGCTTTCAAGTTGAGAAGGCGTGACCTGAGTTCAAGTGTTCAAAGTCCTTATAGTAACTGAGTAGAAGAGAGTTATATCATCTGATATTAATATAAATATATATTTTAAGGTAACCACAAAAATAACAGCAGTAAAGTATAATATTTTCAACTTTTTCAAGGGAGAAATATGAAATAAGAGATTTATATAAATTAGTTCAACCCTTTTAAGCTGTCAATATGTACTAGAGAACTCTGTGCAGTCTGTTCTTTACACGTCAGGGTGATACATTTAATCCTCTCTCTATTCTGCCTTTTTCCCTCTCTTCTTGCCTCTTTCCTTTCCTGAATCATTCCCGAGGCACCTGATGTGTAGTAAGACTTAGGTGCTATGGATTCAGAGGTAAGTGTTCATATGCAGTTCAAAGACCATCTGCTCTCCAGCAGGTCTGACGGAAGGAAGGTTTGCTGAGACAAAGAAGAAATACTTTTGATCCACAGGAATATTAACAGAGCTTTGAAGAGGGCAACTATGGGGAACCAGCTATCAGGTGGGCTCTAGACCCGGAGTAACCAACGCAGGTCTGAGTTGCAGAGTTGGGAGGGTGACACAGGCAGGTTTCATGGACTTGGAAGCCACATCTGATTACTTGATGCAGCTTTAATATTTTCTCTGAAAAAAAGTGATCAAGTTGAAAAAAATGGAAAACTGGGTACCAACTTTCTGCAGGTTGTTTTTTTTCTCTTTCCTTGCATTTAATAGAATACTTGTTATATGCTAAGTACTTTACATTCATAGTACTTTACATTAAAGATACAGAAACCAAGCCTGAACTAGGTAAATTAATTTGATTCCAGAACACAGATGGTAGGTGAACAGGAAGGGATTCATGCTTTCAATGAGTTTGGGACGCACAGGATTAAAGCAAGTTAAGCATGCAGCTTTCCTAACATGGTTTCAGATACTTTATGTGTCCTTAAAAAAGGGCTGCAGTGTGCAGCGTTTCCCAAAGGGTGGAACAGGTGTGTTTAACCAACACAACTCATGGGATGCAATCCAAATGCAAATTTATTTTTGTCTCTCACCAAATCTCCAAAATTTTCTCAGGGCGATGGGCTTCCCTAGCCTAGACGAAAACTTGACAAGGCCAGATTTTCTGGTCACTCAGTAAAAAAATCTTTCATTTACTTTAAGTTGGAAACAGGATCTTGGGTCAGTAATGAAGTCTTCCATCCTCCAGCTGGGGCTAGCTGCAGGAGGGCATCTTTCTCTCTAGCTAGCTGGTGTTACAAGATCTTCCCTCAGTAGGAACAAGAGGAGAGGGGGAGGGTAATTCACCTTGCATCGGCCTTGGTTTTTCTGGTGATCTATTCCATGCAGACTCACTCTGTTGAGCCCTCTTACTCTTGCCAAGTCTGAGTGGCTGTAGGCCATTTTCTTGTCAGGTGACCCACCTCTGAAATACATCTACACCTTGGACTTTATCTCCATATCCTTTGGCTTGAGAAACTTGAGGTCTGTAGGCCAAGCCAAGGTGGTCACTGCCATAGGAGCCAACCGTGGTTTCTTGCCTATTGGCTTTTTCAGGTGGAAGTCAGCTCCGGTTCAGTGTGCGCCCAACTCCAGCAGTCACGTTATCCTCCGCGACTGGAACTATTAAAGCTCCTTTCTTGGATTTGAAATGAGGGACAGGCACCTCCCTGTCCTCTCAGCTCTCTTGGTGATTGTGTGGAGTGGACTTACAGTACTTAAAAAGAGTAGTTTAGATAAATTCTCACAAATCCTTCTTTATTCTATTTCATCGAATCTGTATTAGTTACATGTTACTGAATAACAAGTTATTCCCCAAATGAGCAGTTTAAACAACAAACATTGATCATTTTGCACAGAGTGTTTGAGGGTCAGGGATCCTGAACAACATAAGGCCATTGTGGCTCAGAGTCCTCAGGTGGCAGTCAAGGTGTCGGCTCTGCTTCTGAGATGGCTTACTCAGGAGGTCGTTTCTTACCATGTGAGCTGTCCAGAGGGTAGCTCATGACATAGCACCTAACTTCCCCCAAAGCCCAGTGACTGATGTGAGCGAGAGTCCAAGACAAAACAGCAATGTCTTTTATAACCTCATCTTGGAAATGACATCTGTCACCTCTGCCATATTCTGTTGGTGATACAGCACACTCCTGCACAGTGTGGGATGTTACCACACAAGGCCGTGGATGCTGGGGGTGGGGGTCACTAGGAGCCATCTTGGATACTGGCTACCACTCAATCCATTGTAAATACACCATTTATTTTATACACCACTAAGGGAAAAGAATGTGATATGCCATTAAGTGTGAGATATATCTAACTTGAGAATGCTAAAACGTGGAAGAAGTGAGTCTTAGAATTGATGACATACAAAATACCTTCCTTGTAGATAAGGATATTTTAAAATCATAAAATTGATTATTTTTATTTAAAACTACATCTTGGTCTAGAATATTACCTTGGAATTTTCTATCTGTTGTGTCTTGGGCCCTTCAATTCAAGCCACCAATTTATCCCATTCTACTCCCCTACCCCCCAACATATTTTCTCGAACCAGTCTCATGTACTAATCTGCTGAATGCTTTTTGGGGAATATTATTCTAGTGTGAATGCTAGCTACTTCTCTCTGCTTGTTTCTTTGGTTTAAAGCCCTTTATGATTAAACACTAACAGAGTGCCAGCGCCGAGCAGAACATCATGCAAATTACAATAGGACACAAACACTCTTAAGCAGCTATGTGATCTCATTTTATAGAGGATAAATTACAGCAAACACAATGAAAATATCTACTCAACTGGATCATGGAGGGAAATGTTTGATTTTAAAGAAATTGACAAACGAGTTCAAATATTTCAATTGCACCTTTGCAGGTCTGATGGACTACACAAATTTTAATACAACTTATTTAGAGGTGTTCACTTAAGTAAATTTTTATAACTATTTCTGTTTTGGTATCATCTGCTAATATAACTTGGTACTTTAAAACTACAACAAGAATTGAACGTATTTACATTTAGTATTCAGAACTATTTTTCAAATAATAGGATGATTTGTAGGGAAGAGTGTGTGTATAGTAGAAAGCACGAACAATGAAGTCAGGCAAAGATAGGTTGAATGTAGTTTCCACCAATTACTAGTGGTGTGATTGAGCACAATGTTAGCCTCTTTGAGCTTCAGCTACCTTTTCTTTTTTTTTTTAAATCTTCACCCGAGGACATTTTTCCATCTGTTGTTCAGATAGAGTGGGAGGAAGAGAGAGGAAGAGAGAGAGAGAGAGAGAGAGAGAGAGAGAGAGAGAGAAACATTGATGTGAAAGGGACACATCAAATGGCTGCCTCCTGCACGATCCCACCAGATTCCACCAGGCCTGGGGACAAACAGCAACCGAGGTTCGTGCCCTGGGCTGGAATCGAACCTGTGACTCATTGGTCTGTAGGCCGATGCTCTAACCGCTGAGCCAAACCAGCCAGAGCCAGCTACCTTTTCTATAAAAGAAGAATGATATCACCCTTTCTATTAAGAAGCAGTGAAGATTAAATAAAACCGTGTAAATAAAGTCCTAGCCTATTGTCTGGCACATAGTGGCCCCCAGCAAATGGTGGTGGTTATTATTATTTACCAAAAGGCAGGGCAGAATTTGATGTGTTGTTCTGGTTTCATGTCTGTCTGAGGCTGTGAGAGCATTTAAAGAGAAAGTGGGAATTTGGGTGTTTGGGCAAAGTTCACAGTCTGCCAGTAGTTTGATTCTAAAAAGGACTTAAAAATCCAATCCATAGTGGCAGACCATTTATTTTGAATATAAGTGTTTTAAACATCATAATAAAAATTACATTTAAAAATAAGGGAATATAAATACATTGCATTTGCAGAAAAGAGTAATTCCAGCATTATATTTGATAAACAGTACAGATGGCACACCTAGTGAAAATGTAGGAAATGACCATAATTAATTTATTTCTTTAGATTAAACAAAGGGAGGCCAAAATAAGGGAAAGAAATGAAGAGACTTTTTGAAACAAACATTTGCAGTGTAGGCATCTTTCACATGGCTTAGTTTAGACTGAGTCTAGAAAAAACAACTTATTTGTGACATATATTTAAAATATAACTCTATTATTATGGACAAATTTTGTTTAAGTGGAGAAAAAAAGCCGTAAGTTAAGCACAGTGCTTAAATTATAAAACAGGATGATTTGAAGAAAGATCTTAGAAAAACTGAACTCTCCAACAGACAAAATAGATGTATTTTTAGTAGTCTAGTTAAAATACTAAGGTCTACTTTCTTGTTTTATTATTTTTTAAAAAAATATGTTTTTGTTGATTTTTTTTAGAGAGAGAGGAAGGAAGAGAGAGAGATAGAAACATCCACATGAGAGAGATACATAGATGATTCACCTCCTGCATGCCCCAACTGAGTATTAAGCCATAACCTGGGCATGTGCCCTGACTGAGCATCACACCAGGACCTCTCAGTCCATGGAATGTGCTCAACCCACTGAGCCACACCAGCAGGGCTAATTTCTTTTTATTTGGAAAAAAGCAAAATAATTTGAGTCACTTTATATGTAATATATTATTGTTTTATATATATTACAGGTACATAATTAAATTATTTAAAACAAGCTAAACTAACAGTGATGTGTATCAGAAGTAATATGCAGCTTCCAGTGGAGACACATTTCAAGATTATAAATAATATTGACCTAATAGTCATTTTGCTTTTTTTTTTTTATCCTCACCAGAGGACATTTTTTGTTTGTTTGTTTGTTTGTTTTTTGCATTTATCTTCAGATAGAGCGGGAGAAACATTGATGTGAGAGAGACACATGGAGTGGTTGCCACCCACACGACCCCAACAGGGGCCGGGGACAAACTGCAACCGAGGTACATGCCCTTAGCGGGAACCGAACCTGGGACTCTCTGGTCCATGGGCCGACACTCTAACCGCTGAGCCAAACCGGCCAGGCTAATATTTTGCTTTAAGATTACCATTATGTTGTCTACCTTTCAACCAATAGGCAATGTTTTGGGAAATTAAAATATTAGGAAAAAGAGGGCTTTTATCAGTCCTTATTTTTGTTAACCATGCTGTTGTTTTTAGAGCCTCTGTTGGTTCTTTCTTTCCTTGGCTTTCACTGTCTTGGCTCTGTAAGTCCTTGCTGGTTACACTTCTCCCCCCTGACCCAGACTGTGGGACTAGTCCTTGACACTGCTTCATCCCAAAAGTCTTTCTTTAGGAGGCTCATTGAGATGGTCCTCAAATCTTCTTCCTTGGCCATGACATTTTCCCCTCCAGACTTCTTTCCTCATTTCTAGCTGCCAGCAGGACATATTTTTTATGGTGAGTTACGCTTGAATCATTGAAGTCATCTTTAGATTTTTCTCTCTTTTGTCTCCATCAAATGAGTCACAGTTCCTCTTTTTGACTCATCCTCTCAGAATAGCAAGAGTCCAAAGCTCTGGATTCTCGTTTCTTAACCATGAGGACAGAATGACTGGTGGAGGTGGCCAAGCATAATTCAATAGGTAGCCTCCTACAGTGAAGCCCAAATTGAGACCAGGCAGCCAGCCCGACTAGGACTCCTTCACAGAGGTGTTAGAAAGAGTGTGAGAATATAAGCTGATACAAAATGATGGAAGTAGAGGACATAAAACTTGGAGAAATGGGTCTCCAGTGGTGGGTGGGAAGTAAAGTCTGGTGGAATTCCATGAGCTACCAGAATATCATCATAGGCATTTTTTATAAGGTGTCTTCAGCCTTATATAGGGAAAGATCCCTTAGAGGCACTTCCTTTATATGAATTTTTTTTTTTTTTTTTAAATCCTCACCCGAGGACATTTTTCCATTTTTTGTTCAGGTAGAGTGGGAGGGTGAGAGAGGAACAGAGAGAGACAGAGAAACATCGACGTGAAAGGAACACATCGAGTGGCTGCCACCCACACAACCGACCAGGGCCGGGGACAAACTGCAACTGAGGTACGCGCCCTTAGCGGGAACCGAACCCGGGTCTCTCAGGACCGCAGGCCGACACTCTAACCGCTGAGCCAAACCAGCCAGGGCCCTTTATATGAATTTTGCTAAAGTCTCCTAATTGGTTTGTGGATCTCTCAAGTCTTTACATTTTCAATACACCTTGTATACTACTTTTAGGTTACTTTCCTAAAAACAATCTCTTTACCTGTGTCTCTTCCCTGCTCAAAATTATTTTGATTCTCTTTTTCTCATGGGATAAAGTACTTTGCCTGGCAATGAAGCTTTCCACACTTGTACACGTGACTTACTCGTATGGTGCCCTCATTCCAGGAAGACCAGGCCACTCAGTACTCACACTGCACAGCAGGCGAAGCTCACCTCATTCTCACTCTATCCCTGTATGTTTCCCCTTCACAAAGAAATAACATCCAGAAATTTGTTTGTGAATGTAAGGCCTCCAGATCTTCTTCTCCTTCTTCTTCTTCTTCTTCTTCTTCTTCTTCTTCTTCTTCTTCTTCTTCTTCTTCTTCTTCTTCTTCTTCTTCTTCTTCTTCTTCTTCTTCTTCTTCTTCTTCCTCCCCCTCCCCCTCTTTTTCTTCTTCTTCCTTCTCCTCCTCCTCCCCTTCCTCCCCCTCCCCCTCCCCCTCCCCCTCCTCCTCCTCCTCCTCCTCCTCCTCCTCCTCCTCCTCCTCCTCCTCCTCCTCCTCTTCTTCTTCTTCTTCTTCTTCTTCTTCTTCTTCTTCTTCTTCTTCTTCTTCTTCTTCTTCTTCTTCTTCTTCCCTTCTCATCCTCCTCCTTCGTGGAAACAGAAAAACTTGTTTTGACTGAATAAGCATCACATGCAATATCTAAGACACTACAAAACAAAAAATATTTACGACCCCGCCAATGTGGCCAAGCAGCTACAACCCATTACATACGTGCTTTCACGGTCAATAATAGCTAGTTTTCAAGAGGGCTCAGTAGCACCATTTGTTATGCATAGTTCATCCTACATTCACCTGATAATCGGAGTGACTCTGTTAGCTTATTGGGTTCCTCCAGAGGAAAAACAAACTTCTCATATCTTTATGACAGGAGAGAGTTTCACAAACTGGAGCAAGGTGCCCACGGAGGTTCGGCTTCCACCTTCCCACAGGAACTGGGAGATGGTTTACATTTCAAACAGATGGCCCCCAGGTTGCTTGAAAAAGACATTCCCGGGTCACATAGCTGGGAGTTGGGGGGAAGGATACCCTTTAAAGAGATGAGAATGTACTTAGAAGTTTTCTAAGGTAAATGCTCTGAGAAGACAGAGGCATATTTTTTCATGGTGAGTGATACAGACACATTTCAGCACAGCCTGAAGACACTTCCCATACACCCTGGGAACATAATGTGACAGGTGTGGGATGCTGTTGTGTCAGATGTGACAGATTTTCTAGACCAAGTTCCAAGCTGTCTGCACCTCCTGCCACCTACCACCTAATTGCTATAGTCATTAGCAAGGACACCCACTGCCCCTACAATAGCCACTGCCAGCATTTGTTGGGCTTTATTATATGCCAAGTACATTAACTGGTTCAATTTTGTGCTTAATCCTATTTATTATTGCTTACCAACATTTTATTAATAAAGGTGAAGTGACCTATTCGAACTCATCCTACTAGTAAAGCAAGCTCTGCTCTATCCCAAAGTCTTTACTCTTTCTTTTATGCCTTATTTCTTTATCATCTCAATCCCGTGGTTGATTTGTTATTTATTGCATACACATATAGGTTCTGTGTACCTACCTGGACGTTTAGCTTCTGCCTAAAATTCTTTGTACCCTCAGCATCTAAAGATAGTGTTGTATGTGACACAGGTGCTCAGTCATTATCTGTGCTTTTATGCGGATGCTTCCATATTTCAAGAATGGAAAAGCAATAGAAAATTAGCTAGTTATTTAAATTATTTTGTTCCACCTGAATTTTTATAGAAATGTTTATATGACAACAATGGGAAACATTCTTAGAATGTCAGTATCCCAGAATGCCTAGTCTCTTCACAGTTGCTTCTATAGATAAAATACATTGTACCCTAAGCTATGTGGACTTCATTGTGATGCTAATGCGTGTGTAAGTACTATCAGGGGAATACAGCTGACATGTTCACTTTAGTTCCATATATTCTGAAGCGAGGGTCCAGGAGAGGAGAGAACTGATATCTCCAGCGGAAAAGAATGAAACTAATGAGAAAATAAACTTTAGTTTCCAACCTTTACAAAGTACATTAGCAAAGAACAACAAAGGCCGAGGAAAAGAATTAAAATTCATTTAAAAAAATCTTTTGTGCTTTTCTTAATGTGTTTTGCTTCCTAATATATAGGCTGTTTGCTAGCATTTTCTAATTTCCACTATCTTAATAAGCTGTTCTCAGTTTGATAACACTCCCAGTTGAGTTATATAGCCTCCTGTGTATCATATACCCTGAAATCTTTTTACCTTTCTGTTTTTGTCTGCCAGTGTTTTGAAATTTACTTTATTGAGTGTTAAAAATATCCTACCTTAAAGAACACTAAAAATAATTGTGACTGTGTTGGCTTACTGAGAATGCCAATGATGTTAACATATGTGATGTTTAAAATTGTCCCTGGCCTGTTTGGGTCGTGCGGGTGGCAACCACTCGATATGTCCCTTTCACGTCAATGTCTCTCTCTCTCTCTCCCTCCCACTCTATCTGAACAAAAAATGGAAAAATGTCCTCGGGTGAGGATAAAAAAAAAATTGTGTAAAATTTACTTCTCAAAAGAGAAATGTTATTCTGATTTCCTATACTATTCTCATAGGTACACTAGGAACCATATATGTAGCCATTTTTTTCCCTTATTTTAATATTTAGGTCCTTGGTAAGTGTCAGTGGAGTGAGGGAATAGGAAAGACATTGCCACTCCAAAGCAAGTAAGAAGCTGGCTAATAATGGATGTGAAGCACTTGGCATATAACATAGCAGATTGTGGCAGTGATTGTTCTGGCTTTAGTGATTGTTGGTGCTAATGGCTATGGCACTTACGTGGTAGGTAAAATTGAATACATCATCAGATAAAGACAAGTATTTGGAAGAGTCTCTTTCCCATCTGTGCAGTCAAATTTCACATCGGAGGACCATTGCCATGTGTTAGGCATT
Source organism: Molossus molossus (assembly GCF_014108415.1). Lineage (NCBI taxonomy): Eukaryota > Metazoa > Chordata > Mammalia > Chiroptera > Molossidae > Molossus > Molossus molossus. The sequence continues at coordinate 65,212,153 of NW_023425344.1, read as the reverse complement.
GCCCGGTCTTTATCTTCTTTGACAATGCAAGTGCTCTTAGAGGTGTAATGCGTTCAGAATGGTACCTAACCCTTCATCCATTCAGTTAAAATTCATAAAGCACCTGTATGTTGCAGGTCACTTTGCTGGTAGGAGCAACATATTCATGAACATGACAGATAAGACTCTCACTTTCAAGGGCTGACGTTCCAATATCAGAGCCAGATGACCCATAAATACAAAAATAAAATACACAAGCTAGTTAACTGGTGGGATGAAGCTATGAGTGAAGTCCCAAACTGAGAGATAATTCAGGGGGGCCAGGGAGTGGAGAGGAAGTCTCTGGACAGGAAATTCCTCCCTGAGGCACTGAGTGGGAAGTCACACGGAAGGTCTGGAAGTTGGCCCCAGAGCAGAGCGCAGCTGGAGCGCAGTGAGCACGGGAGGGGGGGCACGACGGGGCTGCAGAGGGGCACCCTGGCCCCGCAGGGCCTTGCAAGTCATGGTAAGGAATTCAGGTTTAATTCTAAGAGAAACGGGAAGCCACTAGTAGGATTTTGTCAGAGGTCTGGCACAATATCATTTGTGTTTAAAGCTCACCCTGGCTGTGATGTAGAGAACGTTTGCTCTAGCGAGTGGTGGGCTGAGATCTGGCCGCTGGGGCTGCTGTGCAGGCCGCTTCCTGAGTTGCGCCCCACTTCCTCCAGGTGGCGCTTTGTCTCCCCTTTGCCTGGAGCGGCCTCTTTCCGCCTGGAACCCCTCGTTCTCCATCTGTCAAGCTCCCACTTTTTTTTTTTTTTAGATATAAGCTCAAAGGCAACCTTCTCTGAATGAGTCGATCATATATTTATCATCTTCATGAGATATTTTGAGGGGCACTATTAAAAATGACCTAGGAAAACGTGTAAAATAGACTGTTCCAACCAAACAGGAATGTTGGCCATCTCTGCCGCCACCTGCTTTTGCTCACGTCTTTATGACATTCTGTACTGTTGCTCCTGTTCCGGCCTGCAGTATACCTGCTGGTTAAGGCCATGGGCCCTGAAGTCAGGCCGCCAGAATCCAAATGCCACCTCTGTCCCCTACTCGTTTTGAACTGTGTGACTTCGGTCAAATCATGCAAACCCTTTAGGCTTCAGTGCCTTCATTTGAGAAACACAGATAATGATATTTCCTTAATGACTACTTTATTGTGGAGAAAAAAAAATTAAATAATGCATGTAGAATGATACTTAGCACAGAACCTGACACGTACTTAGGATTCGTTAAATATTAACTATCGTTGTGCTTTTTAAACAAGATACAGCTATGTTTATAGGTCTTTCTCCCCTAATAGACTGTGAACTCCTTGGGGCAGGGACCATGTATTATTTGCTCACCTTTGTATTCTTAGTTTACAATCCAGTGCCTATCATACAATAAATTTTAAAACATGATTAAAACTGCAGAGCAGATACAAGGCAATTTAGAGATTCTGTTTTATTCTCCCCACTCTACCTTTTTATACATGAAAGAAGACAGTTTAAGTTGTTTTTTTCTTTTTATTTCAAAGAGAGGAAGGAAGGAAAGGAGAGAGAGAGAGAGAGAGAGAGAGAGAGAGAGAGAGAGAGAGAGAAGAGAGAAGGAAACATTGGTTGCTTCCTGCATGTGCCCTAACTGGGAATCAAACCCATCAAACCCATCACCTTCTGGTGCGTGGGATGATGCTCCAGCCAACGGAGCCAAACTGGCCAGGGTTTAAGTGTATTTTTTGAGTTACAGAGAGAAAGAATCAGAATCTATTTCTCTATGCTGCCTGGCTATTATGCAAAGGTGTCTGATTTGATAGTGGTCAGAATAAAGAGCAGATTGCTAAGTAAATAATGAAGTAATTAGAAATGTCTATTTCTCAAAATCTGAAACAGCGCAAATGTTTATTAGGTTAGCACTTAGGAGCACTACTGTTTTTAGCTAAAATTAAATAGCAACTGTTTTGCTTAGCTCTAGTTTGCTTATAAACTTACAATTTCAATCATACACAGAGCTAAAATTAAAAACAAACTTATCTCAAGATTTTTTTCAGAAAAAATAAAAGAAAATTTAAAAATATAATTATGACTGTGGCAGCACAAGATAAATAAGTCAGAAAGGCTTATCTTGTTATGCATTTCCCCTTAAACCTGAGCAATTTAAAGACAATAATTTATTGCTATTAAACATAAGAAAATGAATGTGATTAGAGGCACAGGACTCTCTACTTCAGAATAGTAAGGATCAGGTGCTTTGATATTATTGTCAGTCAGTGTACCAAGAAGCAAAAAGGGCACTAGAACTTGGTAAAATGACCCAGAAGATGGGAACTTCTATTGAATGTTTTCATTAATATCTCTCTCTCTCTCTCTCTCTCTGTCACACACACACGGTTATTTTATTGAAAAGTAGACTTTGTACACTTAAAGATTGGCTTTTTAAATATAGTTATTTTAATTTAGTTTATCATTATTCCTTTAGGGCCACATAATTCCATGAATTTGTGGGTTATGATGGGGTCATCAACAGAAGTGCTGGTGGTTAATATAAAAGAGTTTTAACAACAGGAGAACTAATTCCTCAATAATCCAAAATAAGCATTTAGTTTTCCATGTGGTTCATTTCTGATAAAGCTGTTGTTGGATATTGTGTTCTAACATGTAGAAAAATGGATTGAGAGCTGTCATTACAAGTATATGAAACAGGTGACAGTACTGGGCAGGTATTTGTTGTTCAAATCCACCCGACTTGCAGCCTCTTACCAAATATTTATGGTATATTTATGTAATCTCCTGTAGGACTCATGTTCCTTGGTAAACCAGAACTCATTTGGAGAGGGAACCAGGTCTTACTCTCCTTCTGGTTGGTGCAGAACTTGGCACATATTTACTGACATTCAGAATTTTAGTGATGGAATGAGTGAGTACAGTTCTACGGAGAGCATCCTGTTAGGACACACAGAAGCCACGGTGATGACCAAGATACAGTTGTAAGTTTTTTCTTGGGTCATTACATCTTTGTTTTCAAGATTTGCTTTAAAAATTCAATGATAATTATTATGGGTATTATTTGAATGCCACTGAACAAGAAAGATTTCTGGGAAGGGGCATAAGAGAAAATAAACCAGAACATGGAGCACAGGTAATTTGAAACTTTATGTTTTTTTCTCTAAGCTCTGAGTATTCTCTTATATACCATTATTTAATTTTCATTTAAAAAAATCACTCATTGAAATTGGTGAATTTGAAATTCAAGACAAATATATAAAATATCAAATGATTATTAAAGCAACTTAATTTCACTACTTATGAATGCATTAAATTTTATAGAAATTACTTGATTTAAAACATGATCTTCAAATCTGATGGTATAACCCATTTAATTCAAATCTACAGTATAATTAGGTAGGATCATGCTGTATGATAAATCGTTATGTATGTAATTTTTGTTTGTAAATGTGCATTCTGTAGAGATCAGTTGTTCAATATGTATGCATATTCTGCATATGGTATTTAATTTGAAGAATTGAGATTTCAGTTGTTTTTCACCCTCAAAGTCAGAAGGAAAGCAAAATCAGCAAAACTGATAAAAACACAAAGAGATATTATAAAGAAATACTTTTTCATATAGAAAATGACTTATTTTTTTATAGTCAGGGCTCTTCTTTAAAGCCAGAAAAACAAGATATGTTTTCAACATTGTGAAAGCTTATTAAGTAGGTCCTTGCAAATATTCTGCCATTACTCTTTTGTGATAAATAGGTTTAATTGATCTAGTCTTTTTTCTTTACAATGCATTTTTATAACTTTTGAACTTTTCAGTTACACTTGGCATACAATATTATATTAGTGTCAAGTATATAACATAGTGATTACATGTTTATATAACATACACAGTGATCATCCAATAAGTCTAGTACTCATTGACACCATACATATTCCTTACAATACTATTGACTATATTCCCTATGCTGTACTTTACATCTCCATGACTATTTTTATTTTATTTTTCTTAAAATTTTTTTCTTCGTTAATTTTAGAGAGAGAGAAAGGGAGAGGGAGAGAGAGAGATAGAAACATCGATGAGAGAGAACATTGATTGGCCACCTCCTGCATGCCCCCCTCTGGGGATTGAGCCCACAACCTGGGCATGTGCCCTGGCTGGGAATCAAACTGGCAACTTCTTGGTACATGGATTGATGCTCAACCACTGAGCCACACCAGCCGGGCATCCATGACTATTTCAATTTTTTTTTAAATTGAACTTATTGGGGTGACATTTGTTACTAAAGTTATATAGGTTTCAAGTGTCAATTGATCTAGTTTTTAGGAAAGATTGTTGAAAACAAAAGGAGAAACATTTTATACTAAGATATTTTGAATAGTCTGCAGTTGTCAATTATAATTTATAATTCTATTAGCTCTACTTGATAAGCTTCAAGTTACTGCTTTGGTACATTTCACAATAAATGATTTTGCCAAAAGTCTTTAATAATCTGTTATTTTATTATAATCTCTCTCTGGTGGATAAAAATAGAATGCTTTCTATAACATTGGATAAAAATACACAAATTTTTAAAAATGTAGGGCTTGAAGAGAAAACACATTTTAGATGGTGATTTAGAAATGGCAAACACTACATGTTGAGAAAATAAACCCAGATGAAAAAAACTCATGTTTTTTCTTAGCTATACACAGTCAATTTGCTGTTAAATAGTTATTCAACAAGTGTTTATCAACTACTGTGTGCCTTTAATATTCACACTATTAATCATAATCTCCAGCAGCATTTACTGAGTATGTACTCTGTGTAGATTCCCGTACTAGAGGGAGTTAGTAGTTTGAAATGATTAATAGTTTGTTTATTTCCAGTACAGCCAGGCTCTGCTGTGTGTTGTTTGGGGTTTGGTATTTCACTGAGGTAAGCTGTATTATGGTCAGAGAAAAAGGTTGGTTCACCGTCATCTGAAGCAAGGGAATAGCTTTGGAATGAAGAACAAATTTTACATTTTATGCCAAATTTTGGGAAAGATATCTTATGTATTTTTCTCTAAAAATGTTCACTCTATTTCTAGAGTGTGTACTATGTACCATATATACATATGCAAAGTACTATGTGAATAAAAAGATTAATAAAACATAGCAGCCATATACAAAATGCATTTATTGCTTACCTTCTATTGGGATGGTTCATACCATGTGGAATGAATGATTTTATCATTTACCTAAGAAAATAAGGACTTTGCAGGATAAGACCCCAAAGGAGAAAAGTCTGGAAAGGGGAGGAAAGGTTTTGAGAGAGGTCAGTGACTAGAGGATGGGGTAGCGAGAATGGCTTTGAGCATGTCAGAAATCCAATAGGATCTCTCAAGGGATAAGTAGGATCTCCAGCTTAAGTTATAAAATCTCAGAAATCATCTGAAAGTGGATATTAAAATAATACCTAAATCCATGCTTATTCAACTCCGTCAAAACTCAGTTTCTGTGGTTAAGAGACTCATGCTGAAATAATTAGACCTTGAGCTATAGCTTTAAACATGTGGTTCAAGGATTTTTTTTTTTAAATATAGGCAAAAAATTGAAAAAGAGATACATTTGGGAAACGGTCTATATTTGTGGCAATTTAAGAAACTATGTTTTTTTAAAAAAGTCTATAAACACAAACTGCTATGGAGAATCAAAACAACTATTTTTTGGATGGGTGGGTAATTAAATGCAAATAAACAACAAAATCAAAAGACAAAAACTCCAGTATAATTTTTTAGTTATTAAAATAATTGATATTTGAAGGGTTTTGTTTTGGGGAGAGAATATAGATTTTCAATAAAAAACTCTCAAAATTTTAAATTCTACTTTTAAAATAACTAAAAATTATGCAGATAGCACATTCATCATACCAAATTAACAGCTATAAATGTACAAAAAAAATAAAAATATATGCTTTGATAATTATATGAGTGCTTAGCTAATCAGTTAATATTGTGATGTATGTATGTGATATTATGTATGTATTTCTATGCGTGCATGCAGACATAAATAGATGATGCAGATTTTTCTGAGTTAGAGGAATGAAGAGGAAGAGAGTGGTTGGCAGTGTAGAGTGGACATATGCTACATATAACCCACCTACATGAGCTATTCCATTAGAAGAGTCTCAAGAGAGAGGCTCTTAATACAATGGGGAGAAAAAGCAATGATTCCACCCCTGGTCCTAACCTTCCATCTTTCCCTTAGTTTCAGGGCTGGATAGTTTCAGCTGTCAGAGTTCATTCCTTGAGAAGAATCTGGCTGATGGTGGATTAATATAGGAGGCTCTCTCTGGCCATGATTTACCTGTTTCTGGACCTTCTTATCAGTTGTATGTGAGGGGAAAGCAAGAAAGCAGTTTGGAGCTCAGTGTTTCTGAGTAAGGAAGGTGTGTGCTAAGGCAGCTTCATATTGCAGGCCAGGCCTTGATTCCTCTTAAAATTTGCTGTAACCAACAACTGTCATCAGGAGCAGGGGCTTAATCTTCCCTGGCTAATTCCCCCAAGGAATTTTGGGAGAGATGATGAAGGATGTGGGAAGCATCCTTCTACCCTTTTCTACATGGTCTCTGTTTATGAATTCATAACAATAACTAGAACAAGCTTTTATTGAGCATTTACCTAGTTTTAGGTTCTATACTCATTAACTCATTCAGTTCTCAACACCCCATGAGGGTGATTGTATTAGTTTGTTAGGATTGCTAGAATAAAACACAATAGGCAATAGGAGCTTAAACAAAATAAATGTATTTCTCACAGTTCTGGAAGTAGAAGTCCAAGATCAAGGTGCAGGCAGGCTTGGTTTCCCTCAAGGTCGCTCTCCTTGGCTTATAAATGACTGCCTTCTCCCTGGCTTTTTGTCTGTGGATGTATCTTGGGATCTCTCCTGTTCTTATAAGGACACCAGTCTATTGGATTAGGGCCCCACCTTTATGACCTCATTCAGCATTAATTACTTTTTAAAAGACCCTATCTGTACTGTAGTCACACTGGGGTTAGGGCGTCAACATACACATCTTAAGGAGTCACAGTTTAGTTTATAACAATTGTACCAGTATTATCCCCATTTTACAGATGAGAAAAATTTTACGGATTTCAATTTACTAGGATCACCTAGGTAGTTGATGATAAAATTCAAATCTAGCTTTGTGTGATCTGGAGTGCATATTCATGACCACTGTGCTATACTGCCATACTTTGTAGCTACTGTAATTTCTCTAAGATTCTGGCATTAGGTTGTCTTTCAGTTTTAGTTTTCAAGGTTGTATTGAGTTTTTAGCACTTTTCTCTATCTCCTGAGCGTTTTGTTTTTTTTTTGTGCGAAGATGAGAAAAACTTGTTACTAATAAATGATTTTGAACCATTTGGACGAACTAACTCTTGATGTCAACTATATTTTATATGGGCAGAATAATTTACTCTGGAATGGAATCAAATCTATAGTTTTCTTACCAGACTATAGTAGGTATATGCTAATCCCCCCAAATACTACCTGTTTCCTGTTGATTATAAAGTTCTTTACTGAAGAAAACAAATAATCAGAGATTCACAACACTTATCATTTCTGTATAGTTATCAAAAGCTCTATTGTGTAATAAAGCAGCTTTACAGTTTCTCATAGGAGAACTCAAAAGACCCAAAATAGCCAAAACAATCCCGAGAAAGAAGAACAAAACTTGGGGCATCAGGCTTCCTGATTTCAAACTATACTGCAAAGCATTGTGCTGGCATATAAATAGCCACATAAACCAACAGAACAGAATCATGAGCCCAGAGATAAACCCTTGCATATACAGTCAACTAATATTTGACAAGGGAGCCAAGAATATTCAATGGGGAAAGAATAGTCTCTTCTTCAATCAATGGTTTTTGGAAAACTGAATAATCACAAGAAGAAAAATAAAATTGGACCCCTATCTCCCACTATGCACAAAAATGAACTCGAAGTGAATCAGAGACCTATAACTGTAAAAGTCCTAGAAGACAACATAGGAAAAAAGTTCCTTGACATCGGTCTTGGCAATGATATTTTGGACATGACACCAAAAGCACAAGTAACAAAAGCAAAAATGAACAAGTGGCACTGCATCAAACTAAAATGTTTCTGCACAACAACAGTAACAAAACAATCAACAACATGAAAAGGCAACTTATGGAATGGGAGAAAATATTGCAAGTCATGTATCTGATAAGTGGTTAATATCTAAAATATATAAAGGACTATTACAGCTCAATAGCAAAAAACAAACAGTCTGATTTTAAAATGGGCAGAAAAATTGAATTATTTTACAAAACCATTATACAAATGGCCGACAGGCACACACGAAAGTGTTCAACAAAATTAATTATCAGGGAAATGCAAGTCAAAAACCAGGAGCTATCACCTCATACCTGGCAGAGTGACGATCATCAAAAAGACAAGAGATAGCAATTGATGATGGTGTGGAGAATAGGAAGCCCCTGTGCACTGTTGGTAGGAATGTGAACTGGTGCAGCCACTATGGAAAACGCTATGAGGATTCCTCAAAAAATTAAAAACAGAACTACCATGTGATCCAGCAATCTCACTTCTACGTATATGTCCAAAGGAACTGAAATCAGGATCTCATAGAGATATCTTCACTTTGATGTTTATTACATTATTATTATTCACAATAGCCAAGATATGGAGACAACCTAAATTTCTTTCAATGGATGAAAAGGTAAAGAAGGTGTGATATATATACTTGAAGGAATACTATTCAGTGATGAGTAAGAAGGAAATCCTGCTCTTTGTGACTTAGATGAACCTTGAGGGCAATCTTTTCAACTGTTTAATTAGCACCCCCCTGGCAGCTGGGTGCTAATTCCTGCACATTTACTCACCATGGGATATCTGCTAGGTGCTTGCTTCCACACTTAATGGATCCCCTTATTAACAATTCTAAATGCTAGATTGCAGAATAAATGATGGACTACATCTTCAAAAATGACTTAGTATGGAGATTATAGTTTTATAATTCCAAATCAGCATATACAGTCTGACAACTACACGTGTTCTTAGAGGGACAATAAAATCTGCCATCTACTGAATGCTGTAGGTCATATGCTATGAAGTGCTTTATACAAAAACAACAACAGATGATCATTGAATACGATGTGCCAGGATCGTGCCAAATTGTAGTATAGGATTTTCTTGTTCAATTCACATAAACCACTCTAGGAAGTGGATACTATCACTATCCTTGTTCCAGGTCATAGAGTTAAAAAATATGTACAGGAGGATTTGAATCCAGGTGTCCTATTTCCAGAATAGGAACCCTTAAAGCACTGCACTACTTTTGTTGTCTGGCTACTGAAGTAGTTTGAAATCAGGACTTCCAATATCTTAGGTTTATGTTGCACCTTCAAGATTGTCTCTGATGCTGTGAAACAAGATTTTTAAGGTTCATCCTTCTCTTCTTACAAATTATTTTCCCCTGAAAAGATTTTGCTTTTTTTCTTTTTAAATGGGGCTTAAAGTGGCAGGATCAAACTGCCAGAACTCAACTTTAAAATTGAATTTAGCCCTGGCCGGTTTGGCTCAGCGGTTAGAGCGTCGGCCTGCGGTCCGGAGAGACCCAGGTTCGGTTCCCGCTAAGGGCACGTACTTCGGTTGCAGTTTGTCCCCGGCCCTGGTTGGTCGTGCGGGTGGCAGCCACTCGATGTGTCCCTTCACATCGATGTTTCTGTCTCTCTCTCCCTTCCTCTCTCTCCCTCCTACTCTATCTGAACAAAAAATGGAAAAATATCCTCGAGTGAGGATAAAAAAAAATAAAAAAATAAAAATAAAAAAATAAAATTGAATTTAAAGAGAGCATCTTCAGAATTTTAAACAGTGGCAAAATACTTTCGTTACAGTGCATAAACGTAAGAAAGCATCACACGTAACGGGTGATATAGAGGCCCTGGTGAGTGCATTAGCATGGAGAGTCAATGAATCAAGCACCAAGAGTAATAAAAGTCTGGAGTCCTAGAAAACAGTCCTAGAATATGTACACTCAGGCTTAGGGTGCAATTCTCATAGGGAGAGTTAATTAAAAGAGGAGATTTGAGAATATTGACTGCTTTCTTCAACCAAGCATAAATTGTTCAGGAGGCTTCACTAGAATTAAATGACAAAATTTTTAAATTGTATTTTTCAATTACAGTTTACATTCAATATTATTTTGTTTTAGTGTCAGGTATACATATAGTGGCTAGACAATCATATACCTTACAAAGTGTTCCCTTGATATTTCCAGTACCCATCTGACACTATAGATAGTTATTACAATATTATTGACTATATTTCGCTTTGCTGTACTTTATATTCCTGTGACCATTTTATAACCACCAATTGTACTTCTAAATCTCTTCACTTTTTTTTACCCAGTCCCTCAGTCCCTCTCCCCTTTGGCAACCATCATCAGTCTGTTCTTCGTGAAATGACAAAGTTTTATTCAAGGGTCTTAACTGAACTGCAATTTTGAAAACACTACCAAGCAATACCCAGAGTGTTCTGAAGAAAAAGAAAAGTTGAGACTTTTCATAGTAAACAGCACATTTTTAAACTCTTAAAAAAATTAAGTATACTATATTATATTAGTTATTTTAGTTTCAGGTGTACAATATTTATTTGACATTTTTATAACCTAACAATGTGATCACCACACTAATTCTAATAATTATCTGTCACCATGCAAACATCACAATATTATTGATTATAGTCTCCTTCACCTCTTCCACCCACCCTTCACCCTCTCCCCTCTGGCAACCATCTGTTTGGTCTCTGATTCTATGAGTTTGTATAAACCACATTCTTGAGAAGAAAAGTCCTGCATTTTGAGTTTCTGAATTGGTCTGAGATGGTAATCTTCCAGCTGTCTGGTGGTCTGGACAACGGAATTTCCCTCCCCCCCCAAATTTTTAGACAGTTATCTGTAGGATTTATGTACATACCAGCATTGATCCACAACTGAAAAGTTTAAGAATTTAAGTTTTCAGGCTAAAGTAAGGTAAGAGGGGTTCCTCGTGTTGCAGCTCACTCTGATTTAAGTAGTTTTGTCAGCTTGACTATAGTGACTGCATTTTGTTTTTTTCTCTTTCCTCAGGTCATTCAGATAACAGAAATATATGTTTCTCAGCTGTATTTGGTGTTCTTCCAGTTCCTGGCTCACAGCTCCCAAACCTTTTGGAATTCCCTAAGTGGTGAGAACAATGGCATCTCTTATTGTATGAATGAGGTAACTTTTGGATCCCGCCCAAGGGTGGGGGCTGGTTGCCGCTAGGAGCCATCATATGGTTAGAGGATTGGAACACTCCTACCCCCTGATTTTTGAGGAGGAGAAAGTAGCTTGAGGTTGAATTAATCGCCAATGGTCAATGACTTAGTCAATCATGACTACGTAATTTAGCCTCCATAAAAACCCAAAGGATACCTCATAGGCTTTTTTGTGAGAGCTTCCACAGTGGGGAACCAGACACTTTCCTGTGCCACCATGTTAGATCCCAAGCTCCAGGAGGACAGAAGCTCCTTCATTTGGGACCTTGTCCTACGTGTCTCTTCATTTGGCTGTTGATTCATATCCTTTGTAATAAGTCAGTATAGTGAGTAAATGAGTTTTCTTGAGTTCTGTGAGCTATTTTAGCAAATTAATAGAACCCAAAGATGGGATCATGGGAGCCTCAGATTTGTAGCCTGTTGGTCAGAAGCACTGAACAACCTGGGCTTGCAGCTGGCATCTGAAATGGAGGGCAGTCAGGAGGCTGAGCCCTTGACCTGTGGAATCATATTCTCTATCTCCTGGTAGGTAGTGTTGGAACTGAGTTGAATTTTAGGATGCTTCTGGTGTCCAAGAATTGCTTGTTGTGAGAAAGCCTCCACACACAGGTTGAAATGGGGTCTGGGAACCACTTTTTACCCAGGTTCCATCTGAAAAACTAGGCAAAGGTTGTAAGTCTCATATTACCCATACTACCCAGCACCAGGGATCCACATAAAGCCAATGGTATTTGTTTCTGAATTACCAGAAAAGAAATTGACTTAGTTCCTGCCATTCTTCCTCTGATTCAATATTTATCTGCTGCCTTCACCTTAGTTGTACTGTCTGTGCCATGAGAGCTCACTGTAGGTGTCCGCCACAGGAATGTGCCTGGCAGACGGCAAACTATGGGAGTGTGATTGACCAAGCCCCTGCCCACTCACTCTGAAACCTGTTGTTGAATTTGATCCCAGGCCGTGCTTTCTTTCCATGACTGACTGTGGCAGGGACACTAAAGCAGGCTTGTTCCTGGGAGAGCTGGGCCAACTTGGCCTTGAGGTTGCTCCAATGGCCTGCCAAACCTTCTAGACTGCACCATCGTCTACAGAGCTTCCATCCAACTTCCCCTCATTCCTCTGTTGCTCAGGGTCAGACTTATGCCACAGACAAATGACTCACCTCTCCCAGCTCCTTCCCCATTTTTTTCTCACAAAGGAGTTTTTCTTAATGGAATACTTAAACTTTTTATCCTATCTTAGCATCTACTTGTCAGAAAATCTGGATTGACATACAACGGATATAGTGGATTTTCCTTCTCCCAATCCCAAACTCTTTGCTCGTAGGTTTGGTGGCTGATTTTAAAATATCCTGGCCATTGAGTTTGTTTATAGTTTCTGTACTGATTGAACATATTTTTTAAAAATAGGGGCATGGGATACTTTTTAGCCAGTTTTCAGTTGTGTTCATGCAGAGGCTGGACAATGAAGGAGGAAGAAGGATAGTTTTCCAAAAGAAAGTTTTAAGAGACTCCAAAACAGTAGCAAATATTCAATATAGGTTATGGACCTAATACAAATTTCAACGCTGCTCTCTTTGAGCAGATAATAAGCCCTTATATTTAAAAAATAACCTTTAAACACTGTTGTAAATAATCTATTTTGAGTTTTACAATATCCTGTGAGTATTATCTTTATTTTATAAATGGGAAAAAAGAAATGTAGAGATTACGAGATTTATTCAGGGTCAGACTGGTTAATAATAAAACATATAAGGTTATTTATACTCCACTTTCAAGACATATAATAAAATAGAAAAATACAAATGAGTAAAATTTAAAAAGGGAGACAAAAATTTGTTAGACTAGAAGTTATAAAGTAGAACATGGAGAATATAGTGCTATATGTAATGAATTTGGGTCACACATTTAGGTATTAGCTTCCAGGTACCCAAAGTGCAATGAGAAACATGATTAGCAAGAATAAAACATATCAGCTCCTAATGGGAGTAATGCTTTCCTAGTTGGAAGATATAAAAGACATTTATCATGTAGCATTTTATGTAGGATGCTCTAGTGGGTAATAATCTCAATAACATCCCTCTTGCTATTGTAGTTTTTAATGCTGTTTTTTACATTGCCATTTAATGAAAGCGAAGAGTCTAAACACAATGTGCAAGTCAGTAAAAGCTATTTCTAGTGGAGGACAGGATAAAGCATACCTACACGCCACATCATATATTCACACACATAAACGATGTGCAAAACATATCATGTGTTGCACTAATATATAGGACACTAATGATAAATGTTTTGTTCACTTCAGGATTTGATATTCATGTTTTTCATTTAATGCTTTTTCCTGTTAAAGGAATAGCAGCAAATCAGAAATAAAAATTCCACTTATAAAGCATATAGTCAGATGTACTAAACCATTAATTTGGAATTCTGTAAGTTGTAGTTCATAACTCTGAGAAAATTGTCCTAGTAACCCACATTTGACTTTGCAATCTATGTTCACTATCCATGCATATCTAAACACATAATCAAAACTTACATCTCTTGGATCTGACAAAACCATTTTAAAAACTTAAGAAATAATGGTTAATTATAGCTTACTTTAGAATTATTTTGTGTAGACCTTATAGTTAAGCCTCTGAACTTTTGGCACTAATATGCCATTGAATTAGACGTAAGCGGCTTCCAGAGAAACTGCAAGGGAGCAAATCCTCCCGTTAAACTCCTCTCTCAGAGAGCAGCATCTGTTACATGCTGAGCGACAATTAGAAAGCTTATTGTGATGTTTCATTTTTGTGAAAAACAGTAAATTGATTCAAGCACATTTATTCTAGAAAATATGTCAACTGTTATCAATATCCTGGTTTGAGTAACTAATAGGGGCTCTGGGGCTAAAAGGTATTTTCTGTTGTGCTGTCATGTGTTTGTGGTAACTTATTATTCAGGGAGTTAAGCCTCTCCACCACTTGGGAAGGAAGGAAGGGAGGGAGGGAGGGAGGGAGGGAGGGAGGAAGGGAGGGAGGGAGGGAGGAAATCTTTACTATTCCCTTGCTGATTTTCCCTGTACTTTACTATAGTAGTGTTCTCTCGGGGCTTTAAAAATGTCTGCTCCCTCTTAATATGACACTTTATCTTGAGAAACTGTATTAAATATGGATGTGGGAAATAAATGCATTAGCAGAAGGGCAACATAAATAACTCTCAATAAGTAAAAAAAAAAAAAAAATCAGTAAATAATGCCAAAGAAGAGGTGAGCTTTTGTCAGAAACTTACCTGACCCTAAGGTATGTCATCAAAATTCCCAACACGGTGGTAAAATAATGATAGTTTAGCGGGAACGTTGTATATGATGTGATGATAAGATGTGAGATGTATCTTTTTATGTCGGTATTATATGTTAATGTATGGCAACATATGCCACAAGAAAATTTTTTAGCTGCGTTGTGTTTTCAAGGTTATAGTTCCCTGTACTCATTTACATCTCATGTAACTAAATATTTCGTAGAAACTGTATAATTTCATATGTATTGTGGAAAATTTAAAGTAAATTTATTTTTATGTCATTACCAAGTTTTCATCCTTTTGTAATATCGCTAAGCCCAGGTAACTGTTTCCTCCTCAGCGTCCTCATTGCACGAGGTTCATACCACTCGGACAGCATTTGTCACATTATGTTACAGCTAAGGAACCACCTCAACCTCGAGGACACTGAGGTGAGAGACTGTCCTTCTCATCTTACCCTGCCAGAGCCTGTTGGAGACCAGTGCGTATTGGATGCCCAGTAGTGGGTTTGCTGAATGAACCAACTGATCACGCGACACTGAGCACAGTTACAGCTGTGATTCTTGCCCTCAAACTACTCAGAATACAAAAGTGGAGATTGTGTATTAGTTACTAATAATAAAGAACATTAATACTGGAAGAAAATCTGTGCTAAGTAATAATCTTTTGAGTTACCTTTGATTTAGTCCTTAGGAGAGGCAGAACTGGGCAGGGAGCGGGAGCATGGAGTCTATAGACATGTTATTTTGGTTCAATCTCAGCTCTGCTGTTTACTAGCAGCCTGACTGCTGACAAGTGACTTGATTTTCTGAACTTCAGGCTCCTCATTCTGAAGGGGGTGTTGATAACAATACTATTTACCAGACAGAGTTATTTGGCAATGAAATGAGTTAGTCTTCTTAGAGTAGTGAAAGCAGCACCTGACATGTAATAAATATTCATCATCTGCCTGGCCGGTGTGGCTCAGTGGTTGAAGGTTGACCCATGTACCAAGAGGTCGCCGGTTCAATTCCCGGTCAGGGCACATGCCCAGGTTGTGTGCCAAATCCCCAGTGGGAGGCGTGCAGGAGGTGGCCCATCGATGTTCTCTCTCATTAATGTTTCTCTCTCTCTCTCCTTCTCCCTTCCTCTCTCTCTAAAATCAATAAAGAAAAATATATTTAAAAAATATTTATCGTACTTAGCCACAAGATCTTTGGGCCTTTAAAAAGAGAATCCCACCCCCCAAATTGAATTTCAGTGTTTCTTCACTACCTGAAGAGCAAAGTAACTAGTCGTTGGTTTGCCTGTCTATGTATCACTTATCTATCATCTTATGTCTCTCTCCAGAACTGAACTGAAAACTAGTGTTAGGAGTGATGATAGTTGGGGATACAGATAAACACTGGAAAGTCGATATTTCTCCATGCCCACTTTTTGAAAAAGAATAATTTTGTGTACCTGGTGGTTGTTGACTGAAACAGGAAGAGCCTGACAATTTACTTATTTTGGCAGAGCAGATTCAGTTCACTTAACCACCTGTGAAATCCATTTGGAAAACTGAAGCCACAGACTATTTCTATTGGCTATCAGAATACATTTCAATAGACTGTAACTGAACGCAAGGGCTAAGGGTTAAAACATGGCAACCGGTAGCACACCTCTCTAGATGAGGAGGAAAAGAGGGGATGCTTTGGGAAGCAGTGGTGGGTGCAGCCATTCCGCGGGGAAGAAAGACATCCCGCAGCCCGGGGGAGGAAGAACGCACTCCTGGAAGTTCCTAGGGTCTTGAGAAGGAGCAAAGATGCCAAAGACAATTTTTCTCTTCTTAAAGAATGTTTGAAAGGCTTTAAAATAGGAGAGTTAACCATCTGTCTTGAATAATGTATTCGCTTTTTGTGAAAACAGAGTTGAAGTAATTGGCCCTTCTGTATCTTGGCTCTTCTACATAAAACATACAGTTGTAACGCGGCCACGTTTCCTTCTCCAGAATCTTTTCTGCAATTCTGCGGGCTCCACGGAGCAGAGATTCTCTCTCTCTCTCTCTCTCTCTCTCTCTCCCTCTTCTCTCTCATCTATCTATCTATCTATCATCTATCTATCTATCTATCTATCTATCTATCTATCTATCTATCTATCTATCTATCATCTATCATCATCTATCACAATCCTTGAGGGAGGAATTTGTAAAGGTAACAACAAAATATTTGTTTAGAATGACTAAATTCACTCCACAGACTGAGAACCGCACACAGCTAAGTCAGTTAGGCCAATTCCACCTCGCTGAGGAATTTATAGAAACTTTTTAGCTGTGTTTAATGGAATGTCTCTTTCCGGATCTATTCCAGAGCATCTTTTTTTAAAATTAATTAATTAATTAATTAATTAATTAATTAATTAATTGTATGCTCATTTCATCTTTTCCTTCTCCCCCATAGTTGATGCCAGCACTATCCAACAAAAATATGAGTTACAACAGTGAGCCACATATGGAGTTTGAAGTTTTCATGAAACCACATTAAAAACTAAAGAAGTGAAATACATTTCAATAGTATATTTTGTTTAACTCAATATATCCAAAATATTTTCCCTTCAATATACTATCAATATAAAAATTACTGGGTTACTTTACAGTTTTTGGCACTAGGGTTTTAAAATACAGTGTGTATTTTACACTTGTATGGTTTATTACAGTGTCATCTAGCCACACTTCAAGTGCTCAGTAGCCAAATGTGGCAAGTGCCTGTCATATTGAGGAGAGGAGCTGCCGGATTTCCATGTTAGAAAAATTGCTTACTTAGTTTTGTCCTAGAAATGCCCCTGATGCACAGATGTACAGGACAGCATGATGCACCCAGTGAAGCATCACCCCAGTTCCCCAGCACCCTCATCTCCCCCAGCCGCACCTCTCCCTCCCTCTACAACTACCCTTGTCTGGCGATTTAATGTTTAACCCTTTTCTTCACAGTGATTTAGTGACATCTGTATTCTTTCGTTCCTCCTGTTGGCATTTTTGATAGTAATACGTCTTAACTTTTGGTTACTACATGATGGTATGGTTTTTGAAAATGTTGACACGTTAGCTAGTTATAAGTGACAAGGTGAAAGCATCTACTTTACAGTCAGAGGTTAACCTTGGCAAATTCTCCAAATATAGGACTGTTGAATTTTTAAATACAGTAGATATTAACCGATAAATTAGATATTAACCAATAGCATGGATTTAGACATTAACTATAATATTGAGTGCTTCATTTCTGGCATGATTATAAAACAAAGGTAACAGACCTTGTTTTTATATGAGTTACAGTAAGTATCCTTTGGTTTTAGTATAGCTTGCATAACATATGTAATGTTGTGATGGTGGATTTTTTTACTAACTCATTACTGTGAATGGATATACTTTGAACTGGTTTTCAGAACCGGTGGAAGATTTAGATGTCCTTTCACTTTCGAGAGCAGAGTTCCCCACAGACTGTGATGGGCACAGATGTATGGCAATATGACCCCCTCAGCCACTAGAGCAGCCAGGCTGTGCTTGGGGTGGCCCACAGCCTTTGGCTATTGCCTTAGCTAAGGGCAACCTCATCTATTATCCCAGAGCATCTTGTAAATATCATTTTCTATGTGAAAAGATTTGGTAAAGTTGAGAGGCTCTGTCATAGTATATCCAAACCTAACTTTACTTTTTAAAATAAATGAGATCCCTCAAGATAGAAAATGTGCTAGAATGTTAAACAAATACAGCATTTTCTCCCAATATCCTTTTCTATGGGTAATTGTGTCTCCTGAGTTTTCAGGGTTAGAAGTGAAGTTTGCTTTATCTTCCTCTTCTCCTTAAACTGACTGTGTCACTGTTCCCCAACCTCTAAAATAAGACACTACTATTAATAATGCAATATTCTCTTTAATATTATTTGAGAGAAAAATCCAACATTTTTAAAATAAAAAATTAGTCCAAAAGGTAGTTATTTTATTTTCAAACTGTACATGTTTTCCTAATTTGCTATATCCTTTGAGGATATAGCCTTTAAAAAAAAAATCACTAAAAATGCTTTAGTTTTAAAATATTGATAAACCAAGTATGAATGAATGGCACATTATTATTTGCTTAAAGAAAAATAATTTCAAATATCATCAATTCTTGTTTCATATTAGTCATCTGGTGTTTTCATTTTTCACTAATGTGTTCTATGCTCTTAATGTTGCAATAACAGAGTTGATCTTTAATACCCTTATGGAGGTCCTTCACCTTAGTGATTTAGCCAAACAGAAGGAAGGTAAGAAAGACTACAGAACCTTGGATTATATATTCTTCATATAGGAATCTTTTGTTTGTTAATCCTCGCCCAAGGATATTTTTCCATTTATTTTTAGAGATAGTGGAAAGGAGGGAGGGAGAGAGAGAGAGAGAGAGAGAGAGAGAGAGAGAGAGAGAGAGAGAGAGAAACATCAATGTGAGAAAGACACATTGATTGGTTGCCCCCCCACCCCACCCCACGGCCCCTAACAGGGCTAGGGATCAAACCTGAAACCTAGGTATGTGTCTTTGACTGGAATCCAAACTGTGACCCTTCAGTCTGATGGCTGACACTCTAACTGCTGAGCCAAACTGGCCAGGACTACACAGGAATCTTTCGAAAAAAATGTTTTACCCTTTATTGATTTTATTTTATTTTTAGAGAGAGAGGAAGGGAGAGGGAGAGAGATAGAAACATCGATGAGAGAGAATATCGATCGGCCACCTCCTGCATGTCCCCCACTAGGGATTTGTCCCACAACCTGGGCATGTGCCCTGACTGGCAATCCAACCAGTGACATCTTGGTGCATGGGTCGACACTCAACCACTGAACCACACCAGCTGGACATAGAATCTTATATATAGCTTATCAGAGAACAAAACTTCCTACAAGTTTTCTTATACCTCTCTCCATCTACCCAAAGTTTCTCACTCATAATTGCCAGAAACGTCTGTCCTATACAATCTCCTCAACAACACATTGTCACCAGCCAGTTCTTTCCCACCTCTCTTCTGTTCTGAGCTAAACTTTCTGCTGCTTGAAGCCCCCTGGGGAATTTATTCTTTCAATCAGCACTTACTATGTGTTGGACACCATCCTTAGCACTGATGATATAGTGGAGAACTATAATCTTCATTATTCTCATTTTATCTGTTAGGATTTTTTTTTTTTTCAGATTACAAAAGATCCAGCTCAAATTGCCTTATCAAATAGACAAAAACTACTTTAATGGTTTATATAACTGAACAGACAGCATTGGTTGAGAACTCAAAAGATATCCTTAGAATCCACTTTTCTACTCTGCTGCTTCTCAATTGCCTCTGTTTTCATGCTCTGCCAGCCAGCCTTGCAGACTTTCTGGCTAACAGCATGGTAATACCCAATCCAGCCTAAGAGGGACTCCACTTCCCTGATGCAGTGAAGACAATTTTAGAACTGAGCTCATTGGTCCTAATTGGCCTGTTTTGTGTCTGGTGCCACAAATCACTACTGCGGCCAGGAGACGGAATGTGCTGCTTGGCTAAGCCTCCAGCACCTTTGCCCCTGGATCTCAGAGATGGAGTTAGTTTTACTTGAAGCAGTTAGGCTGAGAATGTGAAAGGGATGGTTGCCCTGGGAGGAAGTGAGTGCAAATGCATTCTGAATTCTCAAAAGACCATGGTCCATGCCACACTCTTATCTCTTCCCCAAGAGGACACTGCCTCTTTTACCCATGTTAATAAGCATCATCTCTCTTGTTGCATATGAATTTTTAGCTTCGTCCAGTGTAATTTCACACTCAATGCAGGAATTTCTTCTCCTATTTCCTCAAGAAATTAAACCTTCATTTGAGAATCGTCAGAGACTGAGTTCACTGCCTAGAGAGGTAGCCTGCCCATTGGCTCACTAAGCCATGGGATCGGGCCTCTCTTCCTTTTCTGCTCTCCATTTGCCTTCATGCGGAGTTATGAAAACAGTTGTGAATGCTTAGAGTAGACAGTTCTATTATTTTCCAGTCATAATATACTTAAAAACTTGCATGTAAACATATACATGGTATGAATGAAAATTGAATTAATCTGGCTAATACATCTGGAAGGTAAAAATCTAAAGTATTAATGGATTTTGTTTCTGAATTCAAATATAGTTTTACATACTAAAACTCTGCTTAAAGAAGAAGCCATTAAATATACAGAAAGGCTTGAGTGTAAGTTGTGCATTTCTAGTTTCATCTTCCTCAATTTCATAACTGATTTGTGTGTAGGCTCTCGAGTCTGAAATGAGTTCATATATGGAGGAAACTAAAGGGTTTTCCCAAACAATATTCTAACATTTTCAGAAAGGCTTCACTGGTAATGAAAATAGGTAAAATAATAAAACCTCTTGGAGAGCAATTGTGTGGCACAGGCTCTGAGAGCCAATCTCAGAGTCAAACACAGGAAGATACTAAGGATGATATAACCACATGGGCCAAAGATTGGTAACTTGGTTTTCTGGCCCGAAGTATTTTGGAAGGCACTAAATGTTGGACTGCTTGGGAGGAGCTATAAGGGGCCTTAAAACACATACAGCACCTGCTAGCATGTACATCAAGCAGTGCTAAGTTGCCAGTACTTTTGGATAACAAAACTAATGTGTGAGAATCACTCATTCCAGATGGAACCAAGAGAGTGATGATTTCCCTAGGGTTATACTGAAGTCAAAGGTGGAATTTGAAGAATAGGCTCAGGGCTAACTGCAGGAAACACTGTTTTAATTCTTGTCTTCGTACAGGAGGGCATGTAAGTAAGGGCACAGATGAGCTTTTATCTGTTCACTCATAATACATCTTCATGAAGAGTAGCTCACAGTAGCTGACTGTGGAAACAGAAAGAATGGAAGAGACATGATCCTGCATAATGGGCTGCTAACAATATGCTGAAACATAGTTGTGTGTGTGTGTGTGTGTGTGTGTGTGTGTGTGTGTGTGTGTTGAGATGTCAGTTAAACCATTTCTCACTTGGATTTTGCTTTTCTGAGTAAGAACCAGTTACATAAAGCAGGTACACAAAGTAGTATGTTTTCTTTTTTCCTAACAATGGGCACCACTATAAAGATGCCTTCAGCTTTAAGCACCTGCTTAGGCATTGATGAGAACTAATATTTGGAAACCTGGCAACAGGAAATGTTAATATCTGAAAATCAATAGCACAGATGTTAACTCAAATGTTGAGCATTTTTGGTCACATGAGGTTGCAAAGAAATGTTATAAAAGCATCATTTTATAGTTCTCTTTTTAAAAGTTTCTTTTTCTCATCAACTTAATAATCACCTTCTATTCTTTGGGAAGTGTTTTAACAAAATTCAGGTGAGAAATCAGGTATCTGCTAATTAAGAAGAAAACAGTAGACATCTTAAATTAGCTCCTAAACCTCTGGTGGTAGCATTTAGTCACAGTGAACTCACAAAATTGTGTTCTGGGTCAAGACCTTTCCTTTTTTTTTTTTTTATTCTTCTCAAAATATTTTGTACTTCCTTTTCCTCTTATCGGGATAAAACATTTAAGTTTTGTTCTAGGCATCATGAGACAATGGAGTGGTGATTCTCAATGGGATATGCCGCACTCCCCCAGGAGATGTTTTGAAGTTTTTGTTTTTGTCTTTATTGGGTGTTACAATGATTGGGGATCCAACTGGTCTATAAATGGTTAGGATAAACAAAGCTAGATGTTTTGTAGTGTGTGGGCCAGCCCCACACGATTAAAAATTGTCCCTTGTTCAGAGGAATTTTCAAATATCTCACTGGTGACAAACCTTTATATATTTTATCATGGTTTTCATATACATACTGAATTTTCTAGGAATGCATTTACTGTGTAAGTAGGGGAAAGATTTTAGACAACCTTTTTGTGTTTTCAGAGTTACTAGGGGTTGGTAAGGAATTAAAAATGTGTTACTTAAGGCAATATCACTTGTGGAATTTGAATTGCTGAAATGGATCATTCTGCAATTAGAGCTGTGGAATCCGTGTTTAAAGGACTTCGCTCTTCCATATATCCAATTCTGAATATATTTATCTCTTATTTTCAAATGACAAACACAAAGAAGAAAAGTTGGCAATATTCAATTGAATATTGCCTTTTCTTAAATTCAAATTTATTCATTACAATCGAAAGGGAGCACCTAGCTTTTTTTTTTTTTTCCTAGTTTGGCCATACTTGAGAATTTAAATACTGAAATGCATATTATTTTGCTATATAAATGGATTTTTATTTCTCCTTTATTTCATAGTTGAGGCATTATATTGATTCTTTGAAATTGTTTATGTAAGTAGGTTGTATTATCTATAAATTTCACTCCATGGTGGTAGGAGGGTGATAAAAGATTTGTTATTAGAAGTGTATATTGGATTGAATAAGATTGAAAACCACTGCAATAGATCTGCCTACCAAAGTGAGATGCAAACAAATTGCAGATTTTTCAAAGAAGCTTTGCAATACTTTAGATACATTAGTCATGGCAAGAATTTAAAAGGAATCATAGTTTTGTTCTGTTCTTTCATTTGGGACATATATTGTTGTCTCTTCATTTTGGCAGGCTCCCCATGTTTGTTTCTATGTATTATGTAGAGCTGCTACCTCTCCTGGGCTTGGTAGAGTGACCTTATGTAGTAGGTGTCCTGTGGCCCAGTGGCACAACCTCCCCATTCACCCGAGCTGGGTGCTCTAGGTGACCCCACTTCCCCATGGGCTTTGTACACCCTTCAATGGGAGGGAATTACCCTCAGGCCAATTGGCTTCAAGGACTAGCTGTGAATACTGTGAAGAATCAGCTGTGCAGGGGCTGACCGCAGGAAGCAGGACTTAACTTCAGCGGGGCTCTGGTGCCTGCTGAGTCTGCCTCTTGAGTGTGTTGCTTGTGGAGGTGGTTGAGTGCTGCTTCAGACATGGTCAAAGCTGTGCACCAGGTGCACCGGCTCTGGATCCTCCTGGGAGGTGCACGCCAAGGTCAGCCGCTGCCTGTAGGGCCACCCGGCATGAGCTACAAAGTGATCTGCAGGTGGCTGCTACTTGTGCTAGGCTAATCAGAATGTGGTGAGGGGAGACAATTTGTTTAAAAAAGAGAAAAGATGTCTTTGAAGAGAACTATTAGCTTTTGGGTCCCTGCCCCTTTCTCCAGGTGATTTGGGTAGAATGCAACATCCCCTTTGGGCTCAGGGTGGGGAACTTCCATGAAAGCAACTAGAAAGCTTGAAGTGTGTCCCCTGCAGTTGGAGACATGTGTGCCTTTCTCACGTCTGAGAAAGCTAGAGCAGTTAGAGGAGACTGTCAGCAGGATAGAAGGTCCGTGTTTTGTTTGATTTGTACTCTGTGTTTGTAAGGTTAATGGATACATGCCTAGATATGGGTACGAGAGAGAGAGAGAGCCAACACAGTACCATTTTCTATTCTACTTAGCCTAGAGGAGCACCAAAGAAGACAGCAGGATTCCAGTAGGTGAGGGTCTGTGTGAGGTGGACCATAAATAGTGTCTAAGGTATAGGGGGAGGGTGGGGTGTTGTGAGCCAAAAGTAATGGATTTGTTCCTGTCAAAGCGGCTCCATAGAATCCACAATTGTGCCCAAGAGAGGAAGAGTCAGCCTTGAAGAACTGGAAGGCCCAGAGTGTGAACTGTCTAATAGGTAATATCCTAATTTCTTTATTTTTTTCTCCTTCCTCTAATGTGGGGCTTGAGAGTGAGGGGAGGAAGTCAGTGAGAACAGAGAAGAGAAGCCAACCCATACTCCTGTAAGACCAGTGACAGTCCACCGTAGGTATCTGCTGGGGGAGGAGGGAGAGAACTCTCCCCTTGGAGTAAAGACTGACGTGCTGACGAATAAAATGGGTCGGACCTTCTAGTTCTGAATAGAGACTTATTTAATTAAAAGTGACTATATGGACTGTAGAGGAGGACATTTTTCCCTTTATTCTCCCTGGTTAAATTGACCTAAGGCAGATTAACAGGGAAAAATACACACACATTCAATTATGTATGTACGGGGCCCCAGAAGACTAGGCAATGAGGCTACTATGCCATTCTGAGCTAAGGATAAGGAGATGAGGGTCTGAGGCTTCGGGAGGAGGAAGGTAATGCAAAGGATGACAAACGAGCAGATGTCTGGTAATGAGATGTTTTTCTTAAATCTGCTGGGTGTTGACTGCCTTCAACTCAAAACAGTCCATATGGCAAAGTGGCACATTTTGAGGAGACTTGTTCTGAACTTATGTAAGAGTGAGTCAATAAGCAATGGGCCTAATTGAAACATAGATTTCACCTAGGGGCAAGGAAAACATTTTCCTCACTTAATAAAGTTAAGGGAAATCTCAGGGCAAGAATGTTTGGTAACTTCCCATAGGTCATGTAATAAATTAGGCAAAATCACGCTTCAGGTATAGTGCTCCCCTTTTATGCGCATCCTTCCGAAAGGGCTTATACTATCTTTATAAGTATGCTATCCTTATCTCCTCTCAGAATGTATCATAATATTTGTCATTTTATTTACTCTACACCTTGGTGAAATTATATCAGCCTGTTTGTACTGTGGGAAAAGGGAAAAATTCTTGCTCCCCTGGTTTTTTTGGCTGGTTGAATAATAACTCAACATGATTGACAAGAGAAAATCAAATTTAAATTTGTGTGCATGGGAACCCCACATACATGAGAGGGTCAGAGACCCCACAGACATAAGAGGTTCAGAGACAAAGGGAACATGGGCGTGTAAGACAGTTTGAGCTAAGGATGAGGTAAGGTGCTTGAGGCTGCAGAAGTTCATTTCAGGGAGAGCCACGTTCAGTAATTAGTAGTTTGCCTTGCCATATAGAGAGGTCAAAAAAGGTTATCTATGATAATCTCTTATTATGTGCAAGGCCCCTAATTAAAATTCCTCTAGATAGTTAAGGGGAGTGAGGTGGAAGTTTCTTTTGAGTCTGCAGATCCTGGGTTGCTTTTAGAACAAAATAATCCTCATACTACAGAGGCAAATCTTGGGGTGTCTAATTCTGAACCCCTGCTGTGCTTTCAGTCTCTGTAACTGTAGAAGAAAAAGCCTGCCTTCTGTTGAAGGATTTTTAGTCTCCTTTTCAGGAAGTAGAAGCGCTTTCTGAAAATGGCCTTGCTCCATCAATGTAGGAGAAAGGCTTTACGGATGAAATTTTATATTCTGTTGTAAAGGCATAACACACTCCTGGGTGCTCTCTCCACTCTCAGACCTCTCCTGCGACACACTTCTAATTCCAGATGTGTGGGTTTTCCCCACATCAAGCCATGTTGCTACACCAGCTGGCTGTCCTACAAGTTAACTCAACTCTGAATCTACCTGAAGATAGCATCAGATGCCACAGGTTAAGGGCCCATCCCACAAGACCGCCCTCCCCACTCTGAAAACACACACACTTTAGACAGGTCCCAAGAACAGATTGCTACCTATGCTTCTGACCCACTGGCTGTAAGTCAGAGGTTCCCACGACCCCTTCCTGGGGTTAGATTAATTTGCTAGAGCACCTCAAAGAACTCAGGAAAACAGTTTACTTACTAGACTACTATGGATAATTAAGGAACAGACAGATGGAAGAGGTGCTTAGGGCAAGGTATAGCTTGCATGTCCTCCCTGGGCCTACACAACTGTCCCTGCGTTTCTGTGTGTTTACCAACCTGGAAGCTCCCCTCGCTCTGTCCTTTCGGGTTTTTATAGAGGCTTTGTTACTTGGGCATGATTGATTAAATCATTAGCCATTGGCAATGTAACTCAATCTCCAGCACCTCTTGGCTCCCCTGAGGTGGAGGAATTTGGGGTGGGGCTGAAAGTTTCAACCACTAATGAAGGTTAGTTGCCATGGCAACCAGTCATCATCCTTAAGTTACCTAGAGGCTTTCCAAAAACCAATTTATTAATATAAACTCCGGTGTGGTTGAAAGGGGTTTGTTATGAATAATAAAATACACCTCTGTAGACTTAATCACTTAGGAAATTCCAAGGGTTTTAGGAGCTTTGTGCCATGAATGTGAGGAAGACCAATACATACATATATATATATATGTCTTATTATAAATCACAATATCACATCTATCTGAGACAGCACAGGGACTTGGGATCAGGAATAGAAAATACCAGGTGGCCAGAGTTAAGACCAGGGGGTCAGAAGGAATCCAGGATAATCTGACCAAAGAAATGTCACCATTCCTCCACTCCCGACTCAAAAATGCAGAGGTAGCTCATTTGATCTCCCTTCTAACTGCCTGCTTAAACTACTGACCCGATGCGGATGCACAGTGGATTGAGATTTGACCGCTATGCAACCTTCCTAGGGTTGCAGTAATGAGCAGTCCACCATCTTGCCCCACAGCACAGGTGAGAACATAGTTACAAGGCAACAAAGTTGGAAAAGGAGGTCACCGGCCTTAACATGGAAAATCCTGCAAGCCTGCCTTTAAAAAAAAGCCTACTTTTTTCTCACAAGCTGGCTTTGTGCCCATCTTATAAAAGCAGCCAAGCACAGCCAGCCCCCAAGCTGGTTCAGAGGACCTTCCTGTCCTCTGTGCTGCCTCCCTTGTGCTTGAGTATAAGCTTAATAAAATCTGTCTGGAAATGTCTCTGGGGTTTTTGCTCTATTTCTGTCTTGGGGAACCCAAGGACTCCAATGGTTGGTAACATACCCTAGGCTATTCATGTATGTTTTGGACGTTTCAAAGCATTAGAAGGAATACACTTAAGAGGTCACTCATAATGTGTTAATAATATGTCTGAGGCAATAAAAAAGAGATCTGGCTATGCAATAAATTTGAACTCCTATGATCTGTTGACGAGGGCACAGCCAAATGCATCCAGGTCTAGTATTAATATACTCTTCTTTGTAGTAGTTTAAAGAATTTGCTTATAATTTTAAATTATTATCATCCACTAACTTAAAGAAACATATATTTTTTTCAACCTAAATAAAGATGTAAACTGAGGCAAGCTCAAATGACCAAAACCTGAATTTATTCAGGAATAGCAGAGGAATTTCAATTTGGGAAACACGCACTGTAGCAAGCTACAGACGAGTGTGTTGAAGGTTTGTGGTGGGCTGTGTTTATAGGTAAGGACACGCACTGTAGCAAGGTACAGACGAGTGTGTTGAAGGTTTGTGGTGGGCTGTGTTTATAGGTAAGGAGTGCAAAGAAGAGGAAGTCAGCCAGCGTCCAAGCAATAACTCCATTGGCTTGAGAACTGAGAGAGATTCTTGGCAGATGTTCATCGGTCAGGATATACGTCTTGGTCTTCTGTACATCAGGCATTTAATGAACCAAGAAAGAGTAACAACCCACAAGAATGAAAGATAATGCAAGAAGGAAGGAAGGAAGGAAGGAAGGAAGGAAGGAAGGAAGGAAGGAAGGAAGGAAGGAAGGAAGGAAGGGGGAGGGAGGGAGGGAGGGAGGGAGGGAATGGGAAAAGGAACACCAGTAGATAAGAGATTTTAAAGATGCTTTAGAAGATGGAGAGCTGGAGGGTGAGTAGTAACTCCTTTACAGAGCAGATAAAACTGAAACCTAAGCATCCACAGAGGGAAAAGCCAACATGAAACACACCGGTTATCTAATTCATGATTTCTCTTAACAAAATATAAACAGCAGTAAATTGATTAATTAGTTACATTTGTTTTCCAGATAATTTTGAGTGCTTACTGTATGCCAGGTACACTGTTGGGAATTACATACATTGAATTGACAACTCACTTAATATCTCTGAATTCTAAACTATAAAATGAAGTAAGATTTGTTACTGGCATTGGGGTTCTTGGGTTCCCCAAGATAGAAATTGAGAGGAAATCCCAGAGAAATTTCCAGACAGATTTTATTAAGCTTATGCTCGACCACAAGGGAGGCAGCACAGAGGACAGGAAGGTCCTCTGAACATGCTGGGCGGCTGGCCCTGCCTGGCTGCTTTTACAAGCTGAGGGCAAAGCAGGTTTGCACAAAACGATGAGCTTTTTGAAAAAGGTGGGCTTGTGGAATTTTTCTTGTCAGGGTAGGAAAAACAAGTGGTTAGAAGGGAGATAAACATCTGCAATTCTTCTGAGCAGGGAGAAGGGTGGTGACATTCTTTCAGTTAGATTATCCGGCATTCTTTCTGGCCACCTGGTTTTGACTTGGTTTCCTGGCCACCAGGTATTTTCCATTCTTGGGCCCAAATCCCTACACTGTCTCAGACTGACAACTTTGGCCTATGGGTATTGTGATACATTGTATTGCTATTCTTAACTATATGCTGTTCTTTTCTACTGGGCCCATCCTTACTGGGCTCCTACCTTAGAATTTGCCCTTAACTTCCCTCCAATCGCGCTTCCTGTTGAGAGTTCCAGCCCATATGACTTGCTCTGGCTACAGGAATGTGAGTGGAATGTATGCAGCAGTCATTTTAGAGATGCTCAGATTCCTCCTCAAAGGACCAGGCTGTGAGGGGGATGGGTATAGTCTGGAGACAGCTTCCAGCTGTTAGGTTCTTTAAGATCTGCCCCAACTGCAGAGAACTGCCTCTCCTAAATTATGCCCTGCCCAGTCAACCCACACCTGGCGACTGAGTGAAGGGGGAATAAGAAGACCAAGCAATTTCGGTCCTCTTTGGGTTACTCTGATGGGCAATATTTTCTCCAGAGCTCCCTGCTGGGTTAGTAGAAGCTTTGTTCAGCCTGTATAACAGTTTCGTTTCTTACTGTGATCAATCCTGCTCCTTCCCTCTGTCTTCACAGGTGTTGACTTCTAGAGAACATCTTGTCTCCCCAAACTAATTTTCGCATCTGCTTCTAAAGAACAAAACCTGTGATTTATGCCATGTCTAATCTGCAGTTTTAAAAGTCATCATGTACTATAAGTATGTACTATATATAATGTCTGGTGTTCAAAACAAAATTACAAGGCACACAAAAGCCAAGGTAACTCAACTCAGTATCAAGAGAGAACAGAATTAGCCCCAGGCAGGTGGCTCAGTCACTTGGAGCATCGTCCCATGCACCAAAAAGGTTGTACATTCGATTCCCAGTCAGGGCACGTCCCTAGGTTGTGGTTTTGATCCCCAGTCATGCATGTATGGCAGGCAACTGATCTCTCTCTCTCTCTCTCTCCCCCCCTGCCATTTCTTCCTCTCTTTCTCAAATCAATAAACATGTCCTTACGTGTGGATTAAAAAAGAGAGAGAACAGACTCAGATTCAGAAATGACACAACGATGGAAGTTATAACACAGGGATAAATTCTTCCTGGTAAAATAGATAATAATTGGTGAAAGAAACTGCTAAAGATAATAAAACCATTGATAGCCACGAGATAACGTGAGGTAGTCATTAAAATTTTGTACACACTTTTGTTGACATAATAAATAATATAGTCCATGCTCTGGGGGCATAAAAATGTTTAATTCCTTAGCATAAGTATTTATGGAAAATTGAAGGGCCTTCAGTTTCCTTTTGTACAACCACAGAGGAATCTACACCATTGTTTACATCTCATGATACAATAGATAACACCACAAGTGAATGGAAGCAGCCTATATCTGTATTCTTTTACTAAAGCTGCCATAACAAAGCACAGTAGACTGGGTCCCTTAAATGGCAGACATCTATTTTCTTACAGTTCTGGAGGCTGGAGTGCTGAGATCAAGATGTCAGCAGTGTTGATTGTTTTCTGAGGCCTCTCTCTTTGGCTCATACGTGGCTGTTTTCTCCCCCTGGGTGGTCATGTGATCTTCCCTGTGTGTGTCTGCATCCTAATCTGTTCTTGTAAGGACACCAGTCGTGTTGGATTTAGGTTGGGCCCATCTTAATGACTTCATTTTTTTTTTTTTTTTAATTTTCTCTTCATTGATTTTAGAGAGGGAGGAAGGGAGAGGGAAAGATAGACAGAAACATTGATGAGAGAGAACACTGATTGGCCGCCTCCTGCATGCCACCCACTGGGGATCAGGCCCACAACCTGGCCATGTGCCCTGACCGGGAATCGAACTGATGACCTCTTGGTGCACTGAGCCACACCGGCTAGGCTTAATGACTTCATTTTAACTTGATAACCTCTTTAAAGACTCCAAATACAGTCTCATTCTGAGGTTCTGCGGGTTAGGACTTTGAAATGTGAATTTTGAGGGGAACCAATTCAGCCCCTAACAATATTTAAACTAAAAGAAAAGGCAACAGACTGAGGTCGACTTAAAGAATTCTTGGCACTTGTTAATTTAGTTAAGCCTGGGAAACAGAAGGTCATAGTTCCAGCGTGACTTCTAGTCTCTCCTTCTAATACTTCGTTTTTCTTGTTTGTTTCATATCTGTTAGCCAGAACCTTAAATGCTTCTATACAGCCACTCTCTTATTAGATAAAAACAAAAAGAAAGCATGCTGATTCATCTTCAAACCAAAAACCACATTTACTCTCAAACTAAAAACATTTTCACACACAAAGCATTGTTTTTAATGTGCATCATTGACAGTGATGACGATCTGGACAACTCTGGCTGGTTTCTTCTGCAGCTTTGGCTGAGGGAGGACCAAAAGGGAGGTTTAAGAATGCAGTCATAGTTCCCACACTCCCAGTAAAAAACTGATTGTTTTCTAGCCATGGTAACAGGTAACCATAAGAACTGGTTTTAAACCTGTTTAATCAATCAATGACAACTCAGCTCAGTGACTATACTTTTTCAGGTCAATCAACCATGACAGCCCCTTACTTTTGAAAGTCAGCCAGAATCACTCCAATGAACATGCTTTTGAAAATCAAGTTGTTACCAACAGTCTGACCCAAGTAGCCATGATTCCACAGTGAATGTCAGCCTACTTTTGCTTCTGTAAATCTGCCGTTCCCTGATCTCCATGCTTCTTAAAATTCATATGCAACCTCAGTAGTCTATTCTGCTCGGGGAGTTTGTGCATAAGCAGCAAATTTAGCTTTATATGGTATCATTTTAGATCTTGAACATTGATACCATCCTTTCTCTCACTACTGTATCACATGAATCTCACTTGCCACTGTGATGCGAAATAGTATAGCAATTATAAACCTGGACTGTATACTGATTCTACTGCATTCTGGCTGTGTGATCTGGAGCAATTTGGCTATGCACTGATTTCTTTTTTCATTTATAAAATCAGGATAATTAATAGCATCTATCTACCTCATAGGGTTAAACTAATTATATGAGTCACTTAAAAATTGTATAGAACTTATTCAAAAGCTATTAGGTAACTAGTAAGTGCTTTATAAGTATCAGCTAATGCTACTATTTCTTGCTTTTATACTTAGGGTAGGTTCAAAGTTCAAAGGAGGTAAAGGGGTTCACTATTTCTTTATAATTGAAGGCTTAGCTTCCATTTTTTAACATTACAAATTTAAATGTAACCTTAATTCTTTTAAAACTTGGAGGAATTTTGTCTATGTGTGTGTGTGTTCATGTGTGTGCATGTTATATACACTCATACACACATATATCTCTGTCAATTTAACTATTTTTGTTGTTTGAGGAATATCTTGTTTTTAAACTACATTCATAGGAAAGCAAATATCTATTTAATATAGTGCATACTAAAAGCAATGTAATATTATTACTAAATACTTGAATGTTTATTGCTAAGAGTTAACATATTGAGTTCTATATTTTATTTTTTGCATTAAGAATATTCTATGTATAATATAATTTTGTTCATTCATTAATCCATTTGTTCATGTAGTCATTTCACAAAAATGTATTCTTTGCATGTTTTGGGCCAGGCAGTGTTCTTCGGGCTGGAAATAAAATGGTAAGTGGTTGTGTTGAATAAATTTCATTTATCTATGTTGCCTTTTGAAATCAGGAACATCATGGATAGAATTTGTATTATTTATTTCTGTTTATCTTTAGGTGTGTTTATGTTTATGTTTATATTAAGGTTGCATAATAAACAAGAATTTGGATATTGTCTCAGTTTACTCATTTCATGTCCATGTGAACTATGGAACTGCCTTTTTTTTTTCTTTTCTTTCTGCTTTTCTTCTGCCATCTGAGGAGAGTGAAAATAATGGCTTGTAAACAAGGTGACCAAGGCTTTCCCTTCACTTATGGTGAGTAATGTGCAGAGACTGAGTAGAACATTGTGGACAAGGCAGTGCCAGCTACTCAGAGAGAAAAGTGCAGGGACTCACTCCAGTATAAATTGGAACCTTGAGTGCTAATATCAAAAAAGACTTTTTATAAGTGAAGATTCTGAGTGAATTAATAAAATTAAATATTGTGTGATTTGGTAGAGACTTGCACCTAAACAGTTGTTCAGTGTGAAAGGAAGCTCTAATTTATTGTTTTGAGTTTAATACATGGCCATTTTATTTTTATTCATTTATTTTTTATTGATTAATTAATTAATTTTTGTTACAGATATTTCTCCTTTTTCATCCACTGATTCCCCCTGCCCCCCTGCCCTGTCCCCAGCTTTGTTGTCCATGTCCATTGTTCATGCACACATGAATATAAGTTCTGTGGTTTAACTCTCCCTCACTACCCCCTCTTCTGGGGATTGTCAGTCTGTACCCCACTTCCACATCTCTGGGACTACCCCATTCTTCGCACTGTTATGTTCATTATATTCCACAAATAAGTGAGATCATATGATACTTGTCTTTCTCTGTTTGGCATGTTTCGCTTAGGATAATATTTTCCAGGTCCCTCCATGTCATCTCAAAGGATGAGAGATCTTTCTTTCTTACAGCTGCATAGTACTCCATTGTGTATATGTACCACTGCTTTTTTATCCATTCGTCTACTGATGGACATTTGGGTTGTTTCCAGATCTTAGCTATTGTAAATAGTGCTGCTATGAACATGGGGTACATATATTCTTCCTGATTGGTGTTTCAGGCTTCTTAGGGTATATTCCTAGAAGTGGGATCACTGGGTCAAATGGAAGTTCAATTTTTAATTTTTTGTGGTAACACCATATTGTTTTTCATAGTGGCTGCCCCAGTCTGCATTCCCACCAGCAGTGTACTAGAGTCCTACACGGCCATTTTAATAATGAATATATTTTGGTAATAATACCCAAGAGCAGAAACTCATTAGCAAAATTAAGAGGAATCACAGAGGAAATGATCTTTTCTTATTCAAGTAAAATGTGATTTAGTTCTATGCATAAGCTTGAAGGAAATCTTCCCTGTCTCAGACCCTTACTAATATCCTCCCAAAAAACCAGCCAAACAAGTCCAACTTACCCAACTTCTTCCACTCTCTGCCCCCACCCTCCAGGGTAAGGGACAGGCTGGGCACCCCAGCCAATGCCACCCAAGCATGGGGGTGTAAGATGGGGTGGAGGGAGGGCCTATCCTGACAGGGTATCACACTGTGGTAGGGGAGACCAGACCCAGGGTGGCCACACTGTAGCACAGGAACCTCCACCAGCTGGAGGCCCCAACACTCAGGCCTGTCCCAGCAAGCCACTGCCTTCCTGTCTGCAGCCCCCTCTGGTCCCCTGGCCTCTGCATGCAGCCCCCTCCCCAGGTCTTCGCAGCCCTCCCCAGGCCTGGGCAGGGAGCCTCCTCCCCAAGAGTCGTTTCTGGGACTGTTTGGAACTCATAATGCAGTTGGTCCTCCCTATCCATGGGTTCCACATTCACAGATTAACAAACCAAAAATATTTTTTTTTAAAAAGTTATGTTGTTGCTGACGTATACAATGTAGTTAGGCCTAAAATGACTGCATATGTAGTGAATATGTACAGATATTTCTTTCTTGTCATTACTCCTTAAACAATACAGTATGACAACTATTTACATAGCATTTCCTTTGTTCATTGTACTAGGTATTATAAGTAATCTAGAGATAATTTAAAATATATGGGATTAGAGAGAGAGAGAGAGAGAGAGAGAGAGAAACATTGATGTGAGAGAGACACATGATTGGTTGTCTCCTGTGTGTAGTTTGAACCTGCAACCCAGAAACATGCTCTTGACGGGGAATTGAACCCTCAACCCTTCAGTGTGTGGGCCAATGCTCTAACCACTGAGCAACACCGGCCAGGGCATACCATGCCGTTTTATATAAGGGACTTGAACATCCAGGGATTTTGATGTCCATAGTAGGGGAGACAGGAGTCAATCTCTCATGAATACGGAGGGATGGCCGTAAAGTACCCTGCAGCTGTATATGAGTTAGATCAGGGTATTTCTTCAGAATTTGACTTCTCCATAGACCTTTGTTTAAATATGTTCTCCTGTTTTTATTCTATTAGAGTCATGTGTAAATTTTCTCTTTCTGTACATATTTTTAATTGAACAGTCTTTTTACGTAGCCACTTTGCTCCAGTACTGAAGTCTTGAGACAAGTGATGTTTCACATCCAAACCAGTCTCCAAGGATATCCTAGCCCAGTCTAAATCTCAGAGCCCCAGACCATTCCGTTATCTTATCTGAAAAGTGGGCACTTGAGAGCCAATATTTATGCCTTCAAATTTCAACCTGTAGTACACTAATCCTTTCTGTTGTCAGAGAACTTAAATTGCAGAATTGCTATGTAACTCCAATAAGTTAGGCATTGTGGTATGTGTCGGGTTCAACAGGGCCAATAAATAGAATCTTTTCCCTCCCTGCCTGGATCTTAATAATTTAAGGAAAAACATTAATAAGGTAGATGGAAGCAAAATATCATCTCTGTCACTCATAGAGCAAGATTGTGGACATAGTTTCACAAGAGAACCAAATGGGCCTGTGACCAGCACCTTGGAATTAGAAATAGCTACCCAGATGGTCCCTGCAGCGCTAGACTAGAACAGACCTTTCCCACACAGGGATTTAGGTCCTAGAGAGGAGGTGAAAAACATCCTCTTGCAGACAAGCAACTCCCAAGAGAGATAATGGTGTAAATGAGCAATTATTATTTAAGAATGTCCAATTATTATTCTTCAATTTTCATTTTTCTTACAAGAGCAGTGTGCAAAGGGACAGAGAGATCCCAAAGTATGTTTAGGGAGCTATATTTCCATGCCAACCAGGAGTGGGGTGATAAGATTCCCTTCTGACAGAATGTACCAGGGACACAGTGGTGCACAGACATGATCCCTCCCCTTGTGGAGCTTATAATCCAATGAGGAAAGGCAGATATTAAGCGTATAATTACAAATGATAAAGTGGGGTGCAATTGCTTTGTGCATTGTACTTTGAGGGGGCAGATACTGAGTGATGAATTGCGTATGTAAAAAATATTTTTTCCTTCAGCAGTCCTTTTGTCTCTCTTCTCCTAGTTAAGGCTGGATAAGTACTATGACCTAAGGCTTTCTTTTTTCATGTGCTTTAGTCTAAAAATCCCTTGCTATTTACAGTCTTTTTTTTTTTTTTTTTTACATTAAGCACCATACAATTGATTGTTTCATTTTTCTAACTTATAACCACCTTCTAGTCTAACATCACGGAGATTATACCCAGGTAATGTTCTTGGGGTGTTTCAAACTCTTCAGTTTTATATTTGCAAACAGTCTCTTGATTTACCCCTCCTGGAAGCTAATCATGTTCACTGTGTGTGGACTTTTACAAGTTTAAATCTCAGATTTGTATTCCTTATTTAAAAATTTGGGGGTAGCTATTCATGGAAACCAAATAGATTTTTAGAAATAGTGATTCTTTATAAGTTCATATTAAATATATATGATTAAATTGTAAAGGACCAACTAATGATAAAATAGTTCATATTATAAAGAAAAAGCATATAGAAAATGTGAGCAAAAGTGAGATGAGAGAAATAATACTGCTGAAGTAAAAAATAGGGTTGACGCTTCTAGGAATATACCTTAAGAAGCCTAAAACACCCATCAGAAAGAATATATGTACCTCCATGTTTGTAGCAGCACTATTTACAATAGCTAAGACCTGGAAACAGCCCAAGTGTCCATCAATAGCAAATGAATAAAAAAGCTGTGGTGCATATACACAATGAAGTACTATGCAGCTGTAAGAAAGAAAGATCTCTTATCCTTTGAGACAACATGGATGGACCTGGAAAGTTTTATCCTAAGTGAAACAAGCCAAGCAGAAAAAGACAAATACCACATGATCTCACTCACGGAATATAATGAACATAACAGTCTGAGGAATACGGTAGACCCAGAAACATGGAAGTAGGGCACAGACTGACATCCCTCAGAAGAGGGGGTGGGGGTGGGGGGGTGGCAAGAGATAAACCACAGAACTTATATGCATGTATGCATGACCAAAGGACATGGACAACAAAGCCGGGGACGGGGTAGGGGGAGGAAGAGTGGGGTGCCAATGGGGTAAAAAAGGAGAAACATCTGTAACAAAAATAAAAAATAAAATAAAAAATAGGGTTGATTTTTTGTTTTTAATTTCACTAAACATGAGGAAATCTTTTGGAAAGCTTGTGTCATTTCTGATGCTGAATTGTGCTTCATTAGATTTTAAAATGGTAGATTAACAATGGTTGCTAGATCGGTAAGGAGGTATGTAGAAACCAGAATAAGGAGTAGTGGCTGGCCCTGACCGGTTTGGCTAAGTGGTTAGAGCGTCGGCCTGCGGTCTGGAGAGACCCGGTTCAGTTCCCACTAGGGGCACGTACCTCGGTTGCAGTTTGTCCCTGGCTCTGGTTGGGTCGTGCCGGTGGCAGCCACTCGATGTGTCCCTTTCATGTCAATGTCTCTCTCTCTCTCTTTCTCTCTCCCCCTCCCACTCTATCTGAACAAAAAGTGGAAAAATGTCTTTGGGTGAGGATTAAAAAAAAAAAAAAAAAGGAGTAGTGGTTGGTAGATTAAAATAGTAGAATAACAAATAGGAATTTGCCAGTTTCTGCATCAGTTAAGGGCACGTACCTTAGTTGCAGTTTGTCCTTGGTCCCAGTTGGGGCCGTGTGGGTGACAACCAGTCAATGTGTCTCTCACATCAATGTTTCTCTCTCTCTCACCCCTCTCTCCCTCCCGTTCTGTCTGAAGATAAATGCAAAAATGTCCTCGGGTGAGGAAAAAAATTTTAGAAACTTTTCATAATGAAGTCTCATAATTTGCATGAAACATTCACTTGTGCTTTCCTGTACATCTTAATCCTACAATAAGCAAATTTGTTGTCTCCACTTTGAAAATATATTCTGACTCCAACCACTTTTTTTTTTTTTTTACTTGCCCCTACTGTCCTCATCCAACTATCATCTCTCCTTTTTTAAACTCAGAGGATTTTAATAATTGCACAACACAACATTGTAAGAATACAGGTGGCAACAATAAAAGAAAAAAACTCCATAATTTCATCATTTTAATGTGTCCAATAATCTAAAGACATTTTTCAAGAAACAGGGCTTTTTGTATTTATAGAGATTTTTGATCAGGTTTTTTTTTTTTTAATTTAAATATTTTTTTGTTCAATTGCATTTGACATATAATAATATATTAGTTTCAGGTATATAACCCAGTGATTAGATATTACATAACTTCCTAAGTGATTATCCTGATAAATCTCATACCCATCTGACACAATACGTAGTTATTACAATATTATTGACTATATTTCCTATACTGTACTTTACATCCTCATGACTATTATGTAACTGCCAATTTGTACTTCCTAATCCCTTTACTTTTTTTCATCCATCTTCCCCAATCCCCCCCCATCTGACAACCATTAAAATGTTCTCTGTATCTATGAGCCTGTTTCTCTTCTGCTTGTTTATTTTGCTTGTTTTTTTGTCTTTTAGATTCAATTGTTGATAGGTATGTATTTATTGTTATTTTATTATTTATATTTTGTTTTATTATTTTTTTCCTATATTGATTTTAGAGAGAGAAAGTGAAGGGAGAGAGAGAGATAGAAACATCAATGAGAGAACATCCATTGGCTGCCTCCCACATGCCACCCACTGGGGATTGGGCCCACAACCTGGGCATCTATCCTGGCTGGGAATTGAACCAGTGACCTCTGGATACATGGGTCGACTCTCAACCACTGAGCCACACTGGCTGGACTATTCATATTTTTAAATAATATTTTCCTTTGTATTAAAGCAGGTCTTTTAACATT
Organism: Molossus molossus; assembly: GCF_014108415.1. Classification (NCBI taxonomy): domain Eukaryota; kingdom Metazoa; phylum Chordata; class Mammalia; order Chiroptera; family Molossidae; genus Molossus; species Molossus molossus. The sequence goes on along the minus strand of NW_023425344.1, from coordinate 65,173,592 downwards.
TCATATAATACTGGTTTGGTGGTGATAAACTCCCTTAACTTTTTAGCTTTTTTTGGTCTAGGAAGTTCTTTATATTTCTTTTAATTCTAAATGATAGCTTTGCTAGGTACAGTAATCTTGGGTGTAGGTCCTTGCTTTTCATCACTATGAATATTTCTTGCCAATTCCTTCTGGCCTGCAAAGTTTCTGTTGAGGTCAGCTGACAGTCTTATGGGAGCTCCTTTGTAGGTAACTGCTTTTCTCTTGCTGCTTTTAAGATTCTTTCTTTGTCTTTAACCTTTGGTATTTTAATTACGATGCATCTTGGTGAGGGCCTCTTTGGGTTCATCTTGTTTGGGACTCTCTGCATTTCCTGGACCTGTATGTCTATTTCCTTTACCTCAACAGGGAAGTTTTCTGCAATTTTATATATATATATATATATATATATATATATATATATATATATATATAATTTACTTTTTTATTTTTTTATCCTCACCCTAGGACATTTTTCCATTTTTTGTTCATATAGAGTGGGAGGAAGAGAGAGAGAGAGAGAGAGAGAGAGAGAGAGAGAGAGAGACATCAATGTGAAAGGGACACATCGAGTGGCCGCCTCCTGCACGACCAACCAGGGCCGGGGACAAACTGCAACTGAGGTACGCGCCCCTAGCAGGAACCGAATCCAGGTCTCTCTGGACCGCAGGCTGACGCTGTAATCACTGAGGCAAACCGGCCAGGGGTGTAATTATATTTTTATATAGGCTTTCAATTCCTTGCTCTCTCTGTTCTCCTTCTGTCATCCCCATGATGCGAACATTAGTATGCTTGAAGTTGTCCCAGAAGCTCATACTATATTCATTAAACATTGTTTTTTTTTCAAATTTTTGCTGTTCTGATTGGGTGTTTTCTGTGTCCTTATCTTCCAAATCTCTGACATAATCCTCTGCTTCATCTACTCTACTGTTGATTCTCTGTGATGTATTCTTTATTTCAGTTAATGTATTTTTCATTTCTGACTTTTTTGTTTTGTTTTCTAGTTCTGTTTTTATATTTCCTCTCTCTTTGTTGAAGTAATCTACTCTTCCCCTAAGTTTCCTGAGCATCCTTACAACTGGTTTTTTGAATTCTTCATATAATAGATTGCTTGTCTCCATTTTGTTTAATTATTTTGGGGGGCATGTTTCTTTGTCTAATCGATTTGGCAACTTCCTTGTGTTTGTTTCTGTCTATTAACTAGAGCTACTATGCCTCCTGGGTTTGATAGAGTAGTTTAATGTAGTAGGTTTCCTGTAAGGTCCAGTGGCACGTCTCTCCATTCACTTGAGCTGGGCACGCTATATGTGCACCCCTCTCTCTGCCCCCATGGGCTGAGTACACCCTCTGCTTGTAGTTGATCCTTGATTGCTGTTGACACATCAGTAGAAGGGGTTTACCTCTAGGCCAACTGGTTGCAAGGACGGGCTGTGATCACCATGGAGGATCAGTTGTGTGGGCACTAACCCCATTGATCAGGATTTACTTCATTGGGGTTCTGGTGCCTTCTGGGTTTGCCCTTTGAGTGTGTTGCTTGTGAAGGTGGTTGTGTGGTATTTTGATGTGGTCTGAAGCTGTCCACTAGGTGTACTAGCTCTGAGGTCTCCAGCTGCCACCAGCATAAGCTACAAAGTGATCTGCAGATGGCTGCTACTTGTGCTGGGCTTGGAGGTGCTCAGGAGAGGCCAACCTGCAATCCAAATCTAGCTGCTGCTTGTGCTGATCCTGGGGCCACTTTGCAAGAGATATGGGGCATGCTGAGGCCAGATGCTGCTTGTTTGAGAAATTTTAGAGAAGTCTGAAGTATGGAAAGGCCATTGGAAAGAGCGTGGGTGGGCCCACAAATTGGGTGGGGTGAGGTCTCAGGGAATTACTAGGGTGGGGTGAACAGTGACAGATCAAAACTCAGATATGGTGCCTGCCTTTTGACTCTGTGCAGGAAGGGCTCAGAACAGGAACAGTGGCCTCTATCAGCACTTCTTTCTTGGGAAAAGCTGCCCCTCCAGCTTTTATCCTAATGCCGGACAATTCAGTTACTCCCCATATGTCCCTGACACATTTGAGCTACTGCCCAGTGTTGAAGCTCGGAGACAGTGAGTCCTCATAAGTCCTCATGTGGGCCCTTGAAGAGGAATACCTGGGACTCCAGAGGCTCTCCATCTCACTCAGCTACAATTTCTGCTGATTTTTACAGTCAGAAGTTATGGGGACTGGGACCCTGGGCTGGGGTCCTGATGTGGGGCTGGGACCCATTGCTCCTCAGGGGGTACCTCTGCAGCTCACATACCCTCCCTGATTTTTATTCGCCACACGATGGTGTGGGACCAGCCTGTTCTGTGTCTCCACCTCTCCTAACAGTCCTGATGTGGCTTCTTTTTATGTCCTTAGTTGTAGGACTTCTGTTCATCTAGATTTCAGGCAGCTCTGAATAATGATTTTTCTATAATTTAGTTGTAATTTTGATGTGGTTGTAGGAGGATATGAGTACTGCATTTACCTATGTCGCTATCTTGACTGGGAGCCCTATCATCTCTTGCTTCAACTGATAACATCCTAATTTGCTTCCTTGCCTCTACTTTTTTTCCATCTAGACTCTGGTCTCCACAAACCTCCTTCTCCCAGAGTGAACCTTTAGTGTGAATTAGCCCCTGTCACACCCAGCTTTCAACCTCCATGGCTTCCCATTACACAGTGTACAATTTGAAGGCCCTACCGTGTCTTTTGACTATCCTCTGGCCCCATTTCCTACACTTCTCCTATTTCCTTCGTGGCCTTTCTGCTGTGTTTTGAATACACCAAACTCTGTCCTGTCTTAGGATAGGACAGGAATAGCAAGGTTCTTGTACTTGCTATTATTTCTGCCCTGAATACACAGACTTCTCTGCTTAAATGCCTGTCTATTCTATCCCTGAAATTGTAGAGTTGCTTTTATGTATATGGAACTTGTTCTTGCTATCTTCCCAGCTCCTGGTATGTAGCACATAGGAGCACATAATAAAAATGGTTAAATGGATGAACAATCTGATGACAGAATCAGATTAACATTCTAGCTTTAGAAATGGCCCAAATAACGAAGTAGGGGTGAAGGGTAAGGAGAGCTGTCACATTTCTCCAGTGTTTGGGACAGTTAAGTGTACTGTAGAAACTAGTGAATGCTAACTAGTCCATGAAGCTTTGGGATGTGATGATGAAAGAAATTGTCTTCTAGTTTACTGAGAATGAGAGCAAAGGGTATTGAAGATTAAAAATTAATCAAAGAAAATAAACCAGATGGTTTAATTCTTTAGAATTATTATGTACTTAAGTCACACACATTTGCTTTTTGCCTTTTAACTGTGTGGGAGGTATATTATGTCATCTCTACTCATGATTATCTAAGCTTCTTCTTTAAAAAAAAATTATTTGTATTCTTAGTACTTCACCCAACTCTTTTTAATGGTATATACTTATTTTGGAAAGTAAATTCCTGAATCTTATACCTATATCAAATTCATGTTTAAAGAGAAAAATAAAATTGAAGGGAATATTATTTTATTCTCTATTAGAAAACACGCACAATTTTTAGGTTTTGAAGTCATATGTAGGTGTTTTAATTGAATTATTTTAAGTTAATATTTAATCTTAACTTGACATAAAAGTATAGTAACAGTTTATTTTACTGGTTCACACTTAGGCCATATTCTTCATGGCATGAATAATAGTTTTTCTTCTAACATTAAGATGCTCCATAGAAAAATGTAAAAATAAAATCCAGGAAGGAAATTGAGTTCACAACTTACTTATTTACCTGCCCATCATGTGCTGAGTAGAAAAGTAAGGCTGAAAAGGTTAATGAGAGAATGGAGGTTAGGTTCAGTCCATGCCTGGCGGAAGCTTGCTCAGGTAGCTGGGAGATCCTGACGGCTATTTTTCCCTGGTTCACACATCACAGAAGCACCATTAAAAGGCTAATGGATTTGCCACTTGCTGGCTGCTTGATCTAAAGTAAATACTCAAAGAGCAGTAGTTTATTGTAAGGAACTTGGACTCTTCCAGTCTTGTAGCCACAAGAAAAATAAAAAGAATAAGGCTTCACGAGAAGGAAGTTTAATATTTGTCTAAGACTATCTTTATTTTATTTTATTTCATTTGAGTGTCTTCTAAGCACTTTAAAATTCTTACCTTAATTTAATTTGTATAATAGTTTTATGGGGTATGCAGTACCATTGTCTTTATTTAACTAATGAGAAAACTAAAGCACACAGAGGGAAAGCAGTTTACTCAGAGTTACACAGCAGGTAAGAACTTCTCCAGTGTGGGATAAAGAGTGGTGCTGAATATCTTCCACTGATACCTCTGGATCCACGGTCCACCCTTCTCCACCCTTCCCTTGGATCAGGAGGCTGACTTGAGTGGACTACAACAGGTCGTTGTACCTCAGTGGTCCTCAACTGGGGAGTAGTTCTGATCCCCAGGGGACATTTGACAGTATCGGGAGACATCTTTGGTTGCCACAGCATCTAATGGGATGCTGCTAAACACTTTGCAAAAATGTCCCCTCTCCCCTGCCTTTGTATAAACTACTGGCCCAAAATGATGTCAATAATTTTCCCAGCAGAGAAACCCTGCGAGGGAGGAAAGCATGTCAGGGACTTTATTTTCCTGGCTCCTTCAATTCTCTCCAGTTGGCTCTACCCCTAACCCTTGCCTGAAGGTGCCTGCTCCTCACAAAATGGGCAATTCTACCCGACTCACCTTCTCATTGGGTCTAGGAGTCTGTCTCATAACCCGTGGTTCTGCGACACCTACATTGTTATAAGTAATCATTCTGTAGAAAAATCCACCTCGAATTATCCTTTTCAAAAGTCCTGTTGGGACTCTGAGTAATACAGCAGAAGAGACAGCCAGCGTGAGGACTCCCAGAGCGAGAGCCCAGGGAGAGGTGCCCCAGCCAGAAACACTGCACGAGGCAGAGAGGAAGGAACACAGATCCCTGGGCTTCTCCTTCTCCCATCCTCCAGTCCCCTGTAGTGCCTCCCACTGGCTGAACCCAGTCTAGAGACAGCTCGCGGGTCTGGGAGTGCAGTCTACACGAGTCAGTGAAAAACAAAGGATGGATCCAAGGGCAAATACAGCCAGACTTCTGCGGAGAGGAAGCCTAGAACAAGAACCTTTAGGGGTTACTGCAGTGGCTAACGAGGAGCCTGGCAGTGGCTTGGATCAGGCTAAGGGACTAGGGTGGTAGAATAGAGACAGAGAGAAGGGAATAAAGCTTCTCCAACTGTCTTTGAACATATAGTTTAGCGAACACATATGTAAATGCTACAAGATCCAGGCAGGTTGTGAATGGAAGTTGCGCGTCTGGAAAAAGCAACCATCTAAAGCAGTCATTAGGTAGGAATACGGCCCTAATATTGCCAGATCCTCAGAGATTTCAAGAGAAGCCAGAAATCCAGATTTTTTTTTTTTATGAAATCATCCAATTTTTAAACTGTGGCAACTAGTTTAAAAACATATACTGTGAACTAAACTTGGTTTGATTCCAGGCTCTAGAGTAGAGTGTGATGTGTTTGCAGCCTCTAAGCTACAGAAACTAATTGTATTTGAGCCATAGATTAGAAGTTTCTAACTCTTTTCTCTCTCTCTCTCTCTCTCTCTCTCTCTCTCTCTCTCTCTCTCATAAACTCATGGCCTATGAATCAGATCCATTAAAAACAATGTAATTTCCAACCAAAAATACAGAACCAGATTTCATTCTGGTAATGATAGGTTCACAACTACCAGTCATAAGTCAGGACTGAAAGTATCTGGTTCATTAAAATAGCTACATATTGCTCATTAATCATTTTTACTATAAAAATGGCATAAATCTGAAAAATGCATAATTAATTAAACATTGCTTGATATTTTTATACATTGGACTCTGTATGAGATTTTGTTGAGAAAAAGGAAGAAAGATTCTATTTAAAAAAAATTGAAAACAAGTCGACTAGACAAATGCACTAGAGGTTTGTGATTGGAAACATAACCAGAAGGCCTGAAGCCCAGGACTGAAATGGTTAGAAAAGCCAATTTGTCAGTGTCAGTCCTTATCTATGATTAGCCTGATCTATTTGTTAAGACTGGGTTAAAGGCACAGTCTAGGGCTAAATTACTCCAAACAAAGTCAACAAATAATTGCAACATTGGTGTCACCAGAGATGTGTGGATTCCAGGGAAATCAGCCTGAAGAATTTTCAAAGATGTTAGAGAAAATGTCTATGATTGTTGCACTCATTCATTCAGCAGATATTTCTCTACTGTACCTACTACTTGGCAGACATTGTTCTGGATGCTGAGGATACACCAGTAAGCAAAGCATTGTCTTTATGCACATGCGTTTTGGAGGGGAAGAAAGAAATGAACACATAAACACTTAATATTTCAGGAAAGCGTAACTGCTGTAAAGAAAAAACATGGCCACTGAACAAGAAATAGGGTTGATGTGGGGCACTATTTGAGATAAGCTTGTCAAAAAGTTGTCTTTAGAACACCTTTCCATGAGTTGTGAATGAATAGAGACACATAGCACACAGAGAGGAGGAACGGCAAGGACATACGCCATGGGGTGGAAGCCTTCTTGACATTGCTAAGAAAGGGTCAAGAAGCCAGTGTGGACTGAAGGGAAAAGAAGCGAAGGAGAGGAGAGTGGAGAATGAGGGCTGGGAGGGCCCATGAGCCAGAGCATGGGGGTCTGGCATGCCATGGTAAGGAATTTGCATCTTTTTTTTTTTTTTTTATCCTCACCTGAGGACATTTTTCCATTTTTTTTTGTTCAGATAGAGCGGGAGGGAGAGAGAGGAAGAGAGAGAGAGAGAGAAACATCGATGTGAAGGGACACATCGAGTGGCTGCCACCCGCACGACCAACCAGGGCCGGGGACAAACTGCAACCAAGGTACGTGCCCTTAGTGGGAACCAAACCCGAGTCTCTCTGTACCGCAGGCCGATGCTCCAACCGCTGAGCCAAACCGGCCAGGGCATGGGGGTCTGGCATGCCATGGTAAGGAATTTGCATCTTATTCTCAGTGTGTTGGAAGCCTTTGTGTGTTTTGCATAGGGAAGAGAGATGATGTCATTGATCACTGTGGTTGCTCAGGGAGAGTAGACTATAGGGGAGCAAGAAGAAAAGCTGGGGACAGAATTAGTTTTGCTACGATACTGGAGAAAATACTACAAAATGGGTGTCTCAAACAACAGCAATGTATTGTCTCACAGTTCTGGGGGCTAGAAGAGCATAAGGAAGCTGTTGGCAGGACTGGTTCCTTCTGCAGGCTGGAAGAAAAGAATCGGTATCAGACCTCTCTCCTTGGCTTGTAGATAACTGTCTTTTTTTCCCCTGGGCTACTTCATATCATCTTCCATCTATGTGTTTATGTCTTTGTTCAAATTTCCCCTTTTTGTAAGGATACCCTGTCCTTAATGGATTAGGGGCAATTCTGTACTGAATTTGGGACTCACTGTAGTCTAGCATGACCTCATCTTAATTTTATTTGCAAACTATCTGGACTGTATTTCTCAATAAGGTTACATTTTGAGGTATTGGGTGGGGGTCAGATTTCCACACATCCTGAGAGGGTAATCTATGACAGAAGCTTTAAAACATTTGCTCCTTGTACCATTCATACTTGGTTGTTTTACTGATTTTCTGATTCATTCATTGAATAAAATTGCATTGTGTGTTTGCCCCGAACTCCCCTTGTGTGGTGGATATAGCCATAAGCAGACAGGAAACATTCCTATCCTCATGTAACTTACACGCCAAGATAAACACTCCCTCCTCCTCGCAGTAAGATTTTAGATGATCTAGCCTTTTAGGCTCTGGTCCTTTTTCACCAAGGCCTGCAGCTCAGTGGAAAACTCACAGTAGAGACTCAGTTGTAGGCTTCTTTGGTGGCTGTAGCTGATGACTGTTCTCATGGTCAGGTTAGCTTCTCTGTAGGCCTTGGGGGAATGACCTTTTCTTCATCTAGAAGTCTCCTGGGCAATTGAGTAATTGGGTTCTACTGGAAGCTTTTGGAGCTTTGACCATCTGTCTTCAGAGATCCCTGTAAGAGTTGTCTTTAATCAGTGAGAATCTAGATGGTCCTAACCATCAGCGTGCTAGTGCCAACCCGATGAGAAGGAAGTCCTTCAGGAGTGGAGAGACGTTATCACAGAACTCAGTGTCTTAGAACTGTCTCTTCCATTTTGTTTCAGAACTCTAATTATCATGTAATCTAGACTCAATACTTAATAGTTGAAGAAAGTGAAGAAAGCTACTGCTCACCCAGCATCTCATGGGTAGTTAGTCATAGTGGAATTAGAACTGAAATCTCCATTTGTACTGGATTGTGCTGCTTCTCAACACATTCAGAATTTGAGATTCATGTTTTCAGCATGCCTGCCCATGTTGAGATTATCTCTCTTCTAATTAGAGACTTAATTGTTTTTATTCTACATTTACAGACTTGTTTAAAGATTCTTTTTTTTTTTTTTCTCAAGTGGGCAGTGTTGATTCAACAAAAAGATCATGAGCTTCTTTTCAGTGGGTGCCATGTTTTGGATTTCTTTTCTAAATCTCCAGCTCAGTGTTTTGTACTTATATGCTACTCAGTGATTTGCCGGTTGACTTGATTTTAATTAAATGACTATAGGCATGTCACATAGCTCCAACAGCTGTACAACTTTTTGCTTAGTTTTCTTGATTTGGTTCTCCATTTCTATTAAAAGAGTATGTCTCTGAATATCTGCTGATCAAGTAGCTGAATATTCTCTGGGAAATTTCCAGTGAGAATTGCTGATGTTCCGAATAGTTTCTCAAGTGTAGACTGGCAGGTAGGCTCGAAGTCCTTCAAGCTCATTATTCGTTCCACAGTACTGCTTCAACACTGCCAAGCAGCATAGATCAACTGCACCTCCTCTTGTGTACACACTTAAAGAACGTGATCAGTCAAGAGATGATGAACGCTTTCTGGGGCACTGGACAACGTCCTTAGCTTACAAAGTTATGTCAGGATATTTAAATTGAAGTGTGGGTTACATCTTTCTTATTGATTATAAATTCAGTCAAATGTTCAATATTTATTGAGTGACTCTCATATGCCCAGGGTTGTGCCAGGTACTGTCATATACATTATTTAATTTTATTTTCACAAAAATTCTGTGAAGTGAATGTTATTATATCCATTATGTCAATGCCTAAAGTGAGAAATGGGAGGCTGCGTGATCTGCTCAAGTCACACAGACATGAGATAGCACAGCTATGATTTAAACAGAATCTGTGGATGTGTCCAATACCCTTTCCGGATCTATACATATTCTAAATCAGCTTTAACATTACTTATATATTATAAATGTTATTTAAAAATAGTCTGTGCTGACACAAGACATATTTTGAATTTATACTGTTATCATGGCTATACCTTCATGAATTTAGAAAATTTTCAAAATTGGATTCCTATTTCTCTGTCTCCCTCTCTAATATTACATTCCAATAAAGGTTGAATGACATGCTTAGGAATTTTTTTTGTTAGTAACTTAAAAATATAGTAGGCATAAGCTGTATATATACATTTATGCTGGTGATTATTTGGTTTAAAAATATAGAACAAATATACCAAATCCTCTATTATATTATTAACTCTGATTACTAGTCTTTTGATCGTTTGGATGCTATCACAATGTATTACCATTACTTATCGTATTGGTCAATTGTACAGACTGAGAATTCACTATCAAATTAGGTGATGGCAAATGTTTAAAAATGGGCTCTCTAATATTAGGAAATTTTATTTAGTGGTAATAGAGGATCTATAAAAATAATATTATCAACTTCATATTTTAAATTTAATCACAAAAGTTTTGCTTATATATTGTCTCTTGGCCTGCCTTTTGTTTGAGCATTGTATTGGCTAGTCAGAGTCAGAGGTGAGAATAGTTCTTTCAGAAATCCTGTTTTTTGTGAAGACATGGATGGACCTTGAGTGTATTATGCTAAGTGAAATAAACCAGACAGAGAAAGACAAATAAATGCCACATGGTATTATTTATATGTAGAACCTAAAAAAATATTGAGTTCATAAATAGAAAACGGTTGCAAGAGGCTGGGAGCTGGGGGAAAAGAGGTTGGTAGAAGGGTACACACTTGAGTTAAGAGATGAGCAAGGTCTGAGGAGCTAGTGTTTGTATAATATTCGGACTGTAGTTGACAACACTCCATTGTATAGTTGAAATTTACAAAGAGAGTAAGATATTAAATGTTCTCATAACCCATGCAAAACAAACAAACAAAAAACCCAAACCAACGTAAATACAGTAAGTGAGGTGATGGATGTGTTAATTAACTTGGTGGGGGAGTCCTTTCACAATGTGTATGTAGATCAAATCATCACATTGTACACTTTAAATATCTTACAATTTTATTTGTAAATTATAGCTAAATAAAACTGAAAAAAAAAAAAGACTAGCTCTTTTAATGAAGAGGTGAGTTGCTACAGAGTGAGTGGTAAGAAGCTGAATTTCTAGGCCAATCTCAAATATAATCCATGGTATCTCCATGCTTTTGTCCTGCTCCTGGCACGCTGTAGTAGAGCAAGAATAAGGAACATTGGAATTGCGACAGATGTGCATGGACCGAAGTATGGCTAGACCCGAGGATGTCTGGCAAGAACAACTTTTCTTTATCTCACAGACCAGTTTCTGCTGGGGTCAAAGAGAAGAACATTTTCTATTAGCATTGTTGTTCAAAAGACAAATACTCTAATGAGGTTTTTAAAGCTGTTGCTACCTGAGGAAGCTTAAGCTTCTTTGATGTTGTTTGAAAATAGAATTTTTCCTCCATTACTATTATAAACTAAATCCAGACTTAAAAAAAAAAATCTATCAGGATATTGAAAAGCTGTGTGTAACTATAGCTGACCCTTGAACAACATACCTTTGAGCTGCCCAGGTCCACTTATATGCATTTTTTTCCCAAATAAATATTGTAAATGTATTTTCTTGTCCATAGGATTTTCTTAATAACATTTTCTTTCCTCTAGTTTACTTTATTGTAAAAGTACAGTATATACAAAATACGTTTCTATCAACTGGTTATGTTTTCAGTAAGGCTTCCTGTCAACAGTAGGCTATTTGTAGTTAAGTTTTTGAGGAGTTCAAAGTTATAGATGGATTTTTGACTGCACAAGAGATTGGAGTCCCTAACTCTATGTTGTTCAAGGGTCAACTGTACTATTTTCTGTTTTTAAAGATTTTATTTATTTTTTTCTTTATTGATTTTAGAGACAGAGGAAGGGAGAGGGAGAGAGAGATAGAAACATCGATGAGAGAGAACATCAATTGGCCACTTGCATGCCCCTCACTGGGTATCTGGCCCACAACTTGGGCATGTGCCCTGACCGGGAATCGAACCGGCAACCTCTTGGTGCATGGGTGGACACTCAACCGCTGAGCCACAATGGCCAGGCTCAACTGTATTATTTCCAGCAGCGTGTATTCCGCTTTACAATCAAACTATGTTTAACCACAGAGAAACATAATTTTTCCCAATGGAAAAAACTTGATGCTTTTATAAGTAGTAAAAGTTGTTTCAAAGTATGTACATTCTTGCCCTTAAACTCTAAGAGTAGTACTCTGTCCACTAGGAAAAATTTTCACCAGAACTCTTTTGTCTACTTTCTTTTGACGTGAACAGTTGTTTCCTGAATGTAAAACTGACTCCTAAGCAAGAGGAAAATGAAAAGTCAGTATAACATGACATTATGCATTTGTCAAAACCCACAGAACTACACAATACAGAGTGAACCTAAAATAAATATGGATTTTAGTTAATGATAATGTATTAATATTGGCTCATCAGTTGTAACAAATGAACCACACTGATGCAAGATGTTAACAGTGGGGGAAACTGTGTGGGGAGGGGAGCGGGGTGTGCGCAAAGTCTGTACTCTGCTCAGTTTTCCTGTCAATCTAAAACTGCTCTAAAAAATAAAATCTATTCATTAAGAAGAAGCATGCAGCTTTAGATCCTTTTTCTTCTATGACATTGAAAGATCACCAAGTTTACTCTTATTAGGAACCATTAGTATTTTTAAATTTTATTTCTTATTGAAGTATAATTGATGTATAACATTACATTAGTTACAGGTGTACAACACAACTATGTATATATATTGTGAAATGATCACCACAATAAGTTTAGCCAGAATTCATCATCATACACAGCTATAGAACTTTTCTTCCTCTATAATTAGAACTTTAAAGATCTACTCTCTCAGCAACTCTCAAATATGCAACACAGTACTATAAACTATAGCCACCATGCTGTACATTACATCCCCATGAATTATTTATTTTACAACCGGAATTTTGTACCTTTTGACTCCCTTCACCCATTTCACCCATTCCCCTGCCTTTGGCAACCACCAATTTATTCTCTGTATCTATGAGCTCATTTTTTATTTTAATTAATTAATTAATTAATTAATTTTTATCCTCACCTGAGGACATAGTTCCATTTTTGTTCAGATAGAGTGGGAGGGAGAGAGAGAGAGAGAGAGAGAGAGGGAGAGAGAGAGAGACATCGACGTGAAAGGGACACATCAAGTGGCTGCCACCCACACGACTCAACCAGGACCGGGGACAAACTGCAACCGAAGTACATGCCCTTAGCGGGAACTGAACCCGGGTCTCTCCAGACCACAGGCCAACGCTCTAACTACTGAGCCAAACTGGCCAGGGCTTTATTTTTATTTTTATTTGTTTTTTTAGATTCTACATATAAGTGAGATCATGCAGTATTTGTCTTGCCCTATTTGATGGACACTTAGGTTGTTTTCAATCTTGGTTATTACAAAGAATACTTCAGTGAACATGGGGGTACACGAACCTTTTTGAGTTAGTTTTTCACTTTTTTCGGATAATGCCTAGAAGTAAAATTATTGAATCATATGAGGAGCCACTAATATTTTAAGTTTACGCCACTGTAGATCATGATGGACATGGTAAGCTGTTGGGCCTATGTTTGCCATCCAAACAGAATGATAAGATATTCATTACAAATTGCATTTGAGAAATTATTTTGAGATCTAAATTTTAATTTAATTGTGGGAAATTTAAATAGCTTTTTTAAACTTCGAGCTTTCTCAGTGTTTTAATTTAGTAATGTGCAATATGACTTTCCAAAAGGGACAGACTATATGCAGTATCTGTGGAACTTTCAAAGTCTGGAATAGTTTTGCAAAGGACAAGTGTTCTCCAAGTGGAAGCATCATGGAACATACACAACTAACTCTGAGAGAAGAAATTATATATTTTGAAATGATAGTGAATCCAAGTCAACACTGACCTTCTGCATTCCCCTCATATTCATTCACTCACCAAACTCTATTGATTTATCTTTCATCATTTTGCTTGTGCTTATCAAACCATTTAAATCCTCTTGCCACCATCTTCATTTATGGCCTAATTATCTAGTTGTCGAAGGCATAGCTAGGCGACTCTCCTCTTTACAATAAACTCTGACTCTTTCTTTTTTTAAAATATTTTTTTCTTTATTGATTTTAGAGAGAGAGGAAGGGAGAAGGAGAGAGAGATAGAAACATTGATGAGAGAGAGCATCGATTGGCTGCGTCCTGCATGCCCCCCATTGGAGATTGGGCCCACAACCTGGGCATGTGCCCTGACTGGGAATCGAACTGGCGACCTCTTGGTGCATGGGTCGACACTCAGCCACTGAGCCACACCAGCTGGGCTGACTCTTTCGTTTGTAACTCTTTGCCAGCTGGGACCTTTAATTCTCATGAGGGTTCAAATTCATTCTAGATGCTGAGATAGGGTGACAAATCTTTGCAGTTTGCCTGGGACTGAGGGGTTTTCTGGGATGTGGGAGTTGGGAAGTCCATGGCAAACAGGGACGAGTTAGTCACCCTGCTTGGGGACCAATTTCAATAAGATACTTTAGTGCAGACTTTAGTTCTTTTTACCGCTACCCCTGCCAATGAACGCACTTGAGGCTTGGATTCAGAAATTGAATTCTTATTCTAATCTCACTGACTTGATTCATTTAAATTCCTCTATTCCTGAGTCCCTTGCCATTCATTTCCTGTTGGAAAGCAAATTTATCAGTACCTTCATTTCCTGCAGAGTCTTGAGTCCTGACACTGAATGACAGTCCCTAGAGTAGAACCCAGGAATCTGCTTCTCGCCAGGTGTCTCTGAACAATCTGTTTTCTAATATCTGAATTCTCATTTCTTGTGTTTTGTGTAAACCTCCAGAAATTTTCCTCTTGTCCTCAATACAGTCCTCAACGGTGTGGCTCCCCAGACAATCTCTCTCCCTCTCCCTCTTACTCTCTCTAAAATCAGTAAAACATATTTTTGGGAAGAAAAGAAAAGAAAAGAAAAGAAGAACTTACATTCATTTACTTATTTAACTCTTCTTTCAAAAACTCTTATGATGGCCCAACCAGAGTTGATCAGTTGGTTGAGCGTAGTCCTGTGCACCCAAACGTCGCTGTTTCAATCCGGGTCAGGGCACATCCCCGGGTTGCAGTTTCCATCCCTGGTCGAGGTATGTATGGAAGCAACTGATTGATGCTTTTCTCTCGCTCACCCTCTCCCTTCCTCTCTTTCTAAAAATCAATAAAAACATATTTAAAAAATAAAACAAAATAAAAACTTTTATGATGATAGTACTGATAGAATTCAGGCCAGACTTCTAGATTAAATACTGTTACATTTGAAAGCACTTTGAAAAGAGTTTGAAATAGCTAAAGTTCAGAAATGGAATATCATTAACAGAGGTTACCTGCTTTACTTAACACTCTATAATAATATTTGAGATAAAAAGTTTTTATAGCTGGTAAAAAGAATTATGTAATCACAGATAATTATAATTAACTATAACTGTTTCCTGATCACCTACTATGTACAAGAAGATATGCTATGTTGCTGGAAAAGGGAACTTTCAGGGAAGACAATGAGAAATACAGAGGATTAAGTCACAGTCAAGTTTAAGGTAAGATATTATATAATCATAAAATAAGAGTAATACAAAATACATTACGGTAAAAACCAAATGAAAAGATACTTTTGTGGGAATTTATATGGTAGGTGCAACTACACATAAGCACAGTGCAAATGCAATGATATCAATGGGTATCTGTTCCTTTATGTTCTCTCTTTTGATTAAAAAAATGTGTATTTTTTAAAAGTGGAGGCTCTAAAACATACTACATTGGATTGAGAAATGGCAAGAGACTCACATTTGAATCCTCTTATTGAGGCTTTAAATAAAGAGTTTTGGTTTTATCCAATAAGGAATGGGATCTATTTTGGTGTTGATTTTTTAAAAAATGAACTTGTATTAAACAATCTAATTTTAGGTAATTAATTTTTCCATACTGTATAGAATGGACTTGAAAGATCACTTTAATCATCTAAGTAGCACTGAAATGAGTAGGCTGAGAATTAAAGCCCTAGACTGTAAAATCCACCCTCAAATCTATAAACGGTTTTGGGATCTGTCACTTCTTATAGTTGAGCCATCAGAATTAACACCTAATGGAAGACAATGATTGGTTTTAACCTATTTATACTTGCCACTTTTTAATTGCTGAATAGTATTCTATTATATGAATATACCATAATTTATCCATGCTCCTGTTGATATACTTTGAGTGGTATCTGAGAAAAGACAGAAAGCTAGCTCAGGCATTTATGTAAAACGTTTTTTTTTGTTTTTTTTTTTGTTTTTTTTTGTTTGTGGACATATGTTTCTATTCTGTTGGGTGACTATGAATATAATTGTTGAGTCATCCTGTGGGTGTACATCTATCATTTAAAAAGCAGCCAGCTCGGCTGGTAAACTAAGTGGATGAATGTCAAACCATGAACCGAGAGGTCCTGGTTCCATTCCTGGTCAGGGCACATGCCGGGGTTGCGGGCTCGATCCCCAGTAGGAAGCATGCAGGAGGCAGCTGATCGATGTTTCTCTCTCATTGATGTTTCCATGTGTCTCTCCCTGTCCCTTCCCCTCTCTCTAAAAATCAACAAAAACATAAACAAAATAGCCAAACCCTTTCCCAAAGTAGCTTTACCATTTTGTACTGCCATCATTAATGTCGGAGAGTTCTGGTTTTTCTATATCCTAGCTAAAATTTAGTGTTGTTAGTCTTTTTAGTTTTAAACATTTTTTGTAGGTGTTAAATGAAATTTATTGCAGTTTTAATTTGCATTTCTCTGATGACCAATGACGTTGAATACTTTTTTGTACACTCATTGATCATTTATAAATCTTCCTTTGTCACATACCTGCTCAAGACTTTTGCCCATTAAACAAAATTGTTTTTAACACTGAGTTGTAGGATGTTTTTATATAATCTACGATTTGTGTGTATTAAAAGTATTTTCAGGTATGTTTATCAAAAGTATTTTCTTTTAGTCTGTGGCTTGTTTTTTCCTTTTCTAAATGGTGACTTTGCGTAAGTAGAAGCTTCTAATTTTGATTCAGTCTTTTTTCGCATTATGATGAGTACTTTGTGTTCTAAGAAATCTTTGCCTACTCCAAGATCAGAAAGCTATTTCTTCCTCTGAAAGATACATTTTATTCTAGTAGATTTATAAATTTTAGCTTTAAAGTTTTGGTGTATAATTTATATTGGATTAATTTTTATGTTTGTAATGTGAGGTAAGAGTTGATGTTCACATTTTCCTCTTTTGATATCTAGTTATTGGGAACTTAACTTTGATATCCAAACATAGAATACAATAATGTAAAAGTCTGAATTCCAATTAATTGTATTATAAAGTCGCTTGGCTAATCAGTACATAATTTTGCTGGAGACAGTCATTTTGTAGGTAGGCTAACTGCCAAGACTAAAAGTTAGTATTCGACTGATTCTTGTTGATTATTAGAGTAAGCGACATCCAAAAATTTGTCCAATGGACTAAAAAGACAGAAAACTCATGCAAAACACTTTCTTTTTCTAGATTCCCTCCCGATAAAATAGCAGCAGCAGCAGCAGCAACCACCACAAAACTTGATGTGGCCTGGTGCAGTCTCCTGACGTGTTTCGGTGTCTGAGATCACCGCCTCCTTTAAATCTGCTGCATGTTATATCTTTTCTGTTAACATGTGGAAGAAGTTCCTTATTCATGTAAGTGTACTAGTTCCAAAACATACTGTAGAATAGTATAAAACTCAGCACTACTTGGTTGCAAGAGATAGAAACCCACCTCAAAGTTGTTTAAGCAAAAAGGACTTTGGTTAGATTATGTAACTTGAGAAGTCCAAGGGCCGAGCCTGGTTAGGCCAAATAGGCATTGGAATTTTTCCTTATGTAAAAAAATATTTTTAAAATGTTAAAAATATTTGGTAAGTTTTTTTAGTAGTGGAAGTAGTCAACTGCTCTCATTCTAAAGAACTCTTATTTATAGATGTTAAAAACTGTAGGGAGATTTAAAATATACTCTAATAGTCAAAGGCAGGTCAAATTAACTTAAATAACATAGAGATACTTGCCCCCAATAGTAATAATGCAATTTGTATCAGTTTTCCAGAGAATTACCTGCAACTAAAAAGAGAAAAGAGCCCCAACTTGCTAACTCAAATTATATGTATTTTGTTTCCACATATAAATTGCAGTCTAAGAATCAGTTTGTTGAATTTGATTTAGTGGGTATTTATCTGTATTTATTTAGGATTTTTATTAGAAACAAGGTAAACAGAGAAAAGGAATAGCATGTGCAAATGCCGTCTGGGGTGCAGGCAGGACTTAAATGCTCACATCCCCTCGGAGGTTATTACCATCCTTGTTTGCTTTGACGTTTACAGATACTATATGCCTCTTTGTGCTGTTTGCAAAAAGCTGAGCTAGTGGAAAAGAAGAGATTGACTGTCTCTCCAATGGTGTGCAGGACTGCGGGCATTTGTTCCTCGGCACGCTGGGTGCAGGGCCAGGGCCGCAAGGAGCCGATTGTTTCTCCGGGTTGTGCAGGCTGGATGCCTGATGTCGTAGCTGCCGCCCGTGGCTGCCAACAAACCCTGTTCCGTTCCATTTGGCCCGGTCCTCATTTCACCGGAAAACACAGTAGCTGTAGCCGCACACAGACTTTTCCCTCTTTCCCTTTCCCCCGCTTCCCCCTCCCTAGACCTCTCTGGGCTTTGACGTCACGTGTGCTCCTTTCAGTTGCCATAGCAACCCCATTCCCCAAGCCCTCTGTCCTTCTCCTCTGGTAGGCTCCACAATGGTACAGGCAGCATCACGCTGCACAATGGTTTCCAGGCAGTGAAAGAGGGTGATTCAGCAAGCCACTCTTCTTCTTTTTGAAAACCTTCCTGTCTCTCCTTGTTTTTATGGGGCTGGGTGGTGCTTGTTATATGCTTACCTTTTTCTTTCCCTTTTTCATTTTTACAATTTTCCTTTTTTCTCCTCACCCCTCAATTCCCAGGGGCTTGAGTGACTTTCAGATTGGGTTTCCTTGGAAATCACCTGTCCATCATTAATTTTAAACAATTTTCCCACCTCCAAAGAACCTGTTCCTTGTTGCAGTTTGGAATGTGGTTAATGAAAAACAAGTAGTGAGGATTTCTGGGGCCAGCTGCTGGACGAGGACCGGAGTTCTGAGGCGCGGAATGGTAGGTGGCTCTGCTCGCTCCGGGTTCGAACCCGGTTTTGGAGGGTGTGGTGATGTCTATTAATTGCTCCTGGTAGGATGGGAGAACCCGATTGGAAGAGGGGGAACGATAAGGTGGAAAGCAGGTTAATGAAGTGAACTACCTCTGAGGCAAGAAACCTCCAGGCTTCCTTCTGTGCGGGGCATCTCTCCCTGGACTTGGGTGTGTTGGAACCTTTCCGTTTGGAGTGAGGGTGGGCAGAGGGTGGGAGGGAGCTTTCTTATTGTGAGCAGGGGATTTTAGACCAATGCAGAGCTACAGAGGGGAAGAGAAAAATGAGAGAGAGTGAGAGAGAGAGAGAGAGAGAGAGAAAGGAACAGCTGTGCTTATTAGAAGTGCTGAGCTTGGTCCCATATCCGAGAAATGCTATGGGTTCCCTATAACATTTAACACCATGTCTTTCAGTATGCATTTATATTTAGTTCCTGAGACATGTAACTTAAATACATATTTTGGGACATAATTGCATATTTTAATGGAGAATGATATTTATATATTTGAGTTGCAAAACTAATGGCACTACTCTTGCAGAAACACTCTAGGCTAAATTTGAGCTGGGGAGAGGAACACAGAACAGGGTCAGGCTGGAGAGAAGAGGAAGCATTGGTACTGCAGTCGTATAGGTAAGGGGTCCCTTTAAGAAAGTGATCGCCTAGTCACAGTAGGCAACATTTTTTTTTTTTTAATGGCATGGTTCCCAGGTATTCTGTGCTGGGATACTGTGTCCCCTAGAAATGTCAGAGCTCTTTTAGGGAAAAAAAGATATATCATCAGAAGTGAGCATGGAAATATAATTATCAGAATGCATGTATTTGCAGCAAAATAAATGTGATTTATTGGAAAATCTTCAAGTAAATCAAGGTTAGCGATATTGCAAGAAAATTACATATATATCTCTCCACATATATTTATATTTCCCTCCCCTGCATTCAAATCTAGAGACTGAGTCTCTGCTTTAACCCCCTTCAAGACATAACTTCCCGGGATGCTGCAGTTGAGCCACGGAAGAAGAATGGCTCATCCCTGGGCTGTCAGCTCTGAAGTAATCACAAGGTTGTTTACACGGCTGCCTTTGCTGCAGAGCCGGACGAGGTCTGTGCGGCAGCCCTGCCTGCTGCTGGCCTGTTGATGACAACTTTTGTGAACAAACCAGGAAAAGGTAGCTGTCATGCGGGACAGGCCACAGTTCAGAGGGAAGGAAAATGGGTATAAGTGCGCCAGGCATTGCCAGCCCGAGGTCCGAGTTCTCCCTCTGTCCCTAGACTTCTAGTCGTAGGACCATGGGAGACCTCACAGGAGGCTGATCAATGTGTGAAAAATGGTTGCAGAAATGACCATTTCTCTCAGAGAGTCTTCTGTAAAATTTCTGCCTTCCATGAGTATGTATGTTGCAAATACAGATAGAGATGCTCATGAATGAGCTCGCAAGCTTCTGACACCACTTCGGAACCCTGGGGTTTTAGGGGTCGGACAATTTGGACTCAGCAGTTTTATTGCCTCTGGTATGGATTTCCTTCTCTACCTTGATCCCACTCTTGCAATGGGCAGAAAGTACTGGGTTAGTTTATTTTGCCACATAGAGCAAGTTGGATTTTCTCACCCCCACAACGGAACTAGAAAATCTGATGACAGAGGTGATATGACCTCGGCTATTAAAGACTCTTCGTGCTTTCTCATTTGCACACCCCTCCCTCCTGTTGTGGCAAAGTATCTTTGATTTGATGGGCTCCTGGTGTTACAAAATCTTCGCACTTTCGGTAAAGAGATTTTTGATGATGAGGCAGTAAGAAATTATATGTAGAGTGAAAGAATCAGCTGCCTCCAGCTTCCTGCTTGCTTGCCCCAGAACAGCCTCTGGTGTTGGGAGGAGTGTTTGCCATGCTGGAAGGGGATGTTTATGAACAGATCCCAGAGGGGCCGAGTGTGTTTCTGCTGTCATTGTCTGGTACGTCTGCAGCTATTAGCATTTAATAGCTTCATAGTGTGTGGTCAATATTTTTCAAGATTAGAATGAACTGAGAATTGATTGCAGATGCTGTAAAATATATGTATGTTTTTAAATGACAGGAGCATGCGTAGGATTTTCTGTGTTAGTATATCCTATAGGCAATCATATGCAAAAGGAATCTGCCTAATGTAAGTAATGTGAGAAGGCCTCCCATGTTTAAGGTAAAGCCTCCTATAATTAAAGGTTATTTTTTTTTTAAGTTTTAGTGTGGCTTTATGTAAATGAACCTATTTCTTTGGATGTAATCTTAGGGAAAAAAGTATTTTAAGAGTGACGATAAAAGATAAAGGCTGGTTGGGGGTTTTCTTGATTTTTAAACATGGGGCCAGCTCTTCACCTTTCCTGTTCTAGTTCTGGCTTCAGGTCACATTTGTGGCTAAAAGATGTGGCATGGAATTGGCGTGTTCAAATCCAATAATTGCTTGGTTGCTTATGAGAATAATGGACTTAAAGCAAGGGAGACTTCCTTCAATTAGAATAATAGAAAACAAACTGATGTGGTTTTTTTTTTTTTTTTTCCTCCATTGCCCCTACTATTTCCTCTACAGTCTCTTTTAAGCTTTTGGTTGGACATTGCAACACTTATGCTAAACAGGCACAGAGTGTCCGGGAATGGCCCGCGAGCGGTCCAGTGCTGTGTTTGCTGCAGTCTGGGTGCCTCCTTCCTACCACCATGCATTTCCTACCCCTGAGGGCCAAGGACTTGTGGAAGAAGTTGGGCCTAAACACTCCTGGGGGAGATGCTTACTGGTGAAGGACAGAATCCATGTGTTTCTTTCCCATGTTAGACATGTTTATTACATTACATAAATCTGAGATGAGACACTGTTGCTGATTCAGATAAAAGATCATGCTGCATATTGATTGTTTGAAAGAGAAAACAATTTAAAATTGGAGCTTGGTTTTCTGAAATTTACCTCTCTGCTCCTGGTTTCATAGCAAAGTTGTAAGGTTTCGGATAAAGCTTTTCAGCCTGACTACATAGTGCCCTTATGAGAAACATCAAGGCAAAGAGGGGGAAGTGAAAATCTGTATGCTGTATGTTTTAGGTACTAAGCCTCTCCCCATCTTTATTTAATGGAGGGAAGCTATATTTCTTATTGTGAGTCTCGGTGGAAACTCTAAATGGTGTATCACCCGAGGTGATACTGAAAATCTTTAAATAGAGATATTGTTGGGTTGATAAGTGGACCTCAAATTTATACTTATTTTTGGTAAAAGATTTTTTTTAGTTGAATTGATGTTTTGGATTCCTAACAAGCCTCTGTGGCCTTTCTTACTGTTCTTACCCAGTGACTATGAGAAGCAAATCCCTTGGGCTGCTGGGAATGGAAAAATAAATGACTGAAGGTTCCTTAGGAGGATTCTTAAGCCCCAGCTGCTCTAAAACCTGCCCTGGTCTGCAGGTGTAAAGTGAAGGTCCCCTGCAGGGCAGTCAGGCATTTGCAGAGTGGCCTGCACAGTGATAAACAGGATCTTTGCTACTGTGTGTGTGTGTGAGAAAGAGAGAGACAGAGACAGAGACAGACAGAGAGATAGAGAGAGAAAGTCGGAGAAAACAACAAGCCAGCATTGACAGAAAAGTACTAGAAATGAATTTTAGTGGCCTTTCTTCATAGAAGTAAAACTGCCCCCTGGTTTTCAGATGTTAAGCAGCCTGGGTGTTCCATGTGCTTCCTGCAAACGAGTTTCCTGTTCGCATACATTGAGAAGAGCAGTTGGAAGCATTGGTAGTGAAGGCAAGCTCACGGTTTATTTGGTCATGTGTACTCAGTGTCTGTGCCACCTCTGTCGTAGCCTATCCCTGTTTCCTGTATTACCTGCTGAGCTAGACTCTGCTGGGGACTGGCTGTGTCTGTTTAGCACACAGTAGGGGCACAGTAAATAGTCCTTGAATGAAGGTCTCTCCTGTACAGAGTTCTCTGTTAAGGGCTATGGATGGCAGAGTTTGGGAAACTGTAACAGTTTTCAACATTTGGGAGCTGATAATCATTTATGGAGATGAGATTAAATCACAAAGATGGTGTATATTAATGATTTGACAATAAATGTAATAGGAATTCAGAGGAGAAAGACATTCACCTCCCTAGACTTGGTGGTAGGTGACACTGTGCCACATCAGAATGGCCTGGGGGTAGACGGTGGGGTGGGGGTCGGAGGGAGGAATTCCTGGTAGCCATTGTAAGCCCCTGGCCAAGAAAGGGACTCTTATTTGGAGCAGAGAGGAGGTTTGTTTTGGGTGTGGTGACCAAACTTCCCAAACCTATGGCTGATGATGGCTAGGACATTGAAAACTGGCACAGTCCTGGAGAATCTGGTCCAATATAGTGTCAAAAAGTAACAGTGACAGATTGAAATGACAAACCTTCTTTTGTAAGTAGATCAGATCATGGAAGAGACATACAGGTGTCTTTCCTACTTCAGAGCAACTTTAGTTTTATTTCCTATACTTCAGTAGTTTTCAAACTTCTCTCAGTCCTTTTGTTGATAACCATGTAACCCATTGTTCCAATGAACCCATATGACAAGCAGAATATACAAACACGTGACAGTGAAGCTGTCCCAGTTGAAGCTTAGTCAGGGGCCTTGTATCAAAAACCAAGTCCACGCATATCACAGAACCAACATCAGAGTCGCAATACTATTGGTCTCGTGTTCAGATTTCAAAATATCCGGCTGCTCTGGTGTTGGCAAAACCAAAGTTCTTGTGCTGGTGATAACTTTACAGAGTGAACTACTTCAAGCTGTTTTCATTTCTTTCCCCTGCTTCACTCACCACCAACTGTGCTTCGCAGTCATTTGGTTTTCTCAGTGCAGGTGATATTCCCATTTCAATGTTAAAACCAAACTTGTCTGTGTTTTTACTTTGATTTTAGGCTAGTATGAGAAACACCAATGGCAGGATCATCTCAGATCTTCGTTATGGCAACTCATGCAAGAAGCTGTTGAATTAGATCCATTTCCTATAGATGAGAAACCATACAAGTAGTGGTGAGTTGCAAATTTGAAAATGTTCCTTAGCAGGAAACCTGTGATTTATATAACCAGTTTAAATATTGCCTATGATTTAGTGTATGGCTCTGAAGAAATACTGCTCTAAATAATGTCACTAAAGAAGTGAGAGTCAGCAGGGCAGAATGTTTAACTGATGGTGGGGTGCTATGAGTACCACATAGAGCATCAAGAGGCCTTGAGGAGCCTGGGTGCATTGTAGAGCACCATGATACTACCACCTGGATGATATCAGCCTGTGCAAGATGGATGCAATGAACAGTTCCATGTGGTTGAGCAACAGTATTTTTAAGTGGTTTTATTATTTGCAACATAATTCTATATTACCCAATTCATCCTCTCTAGTAGAAGAATTGGTTCTGAGATACATTATAATGCTCCATTCCTTTTATACATATATATATTCTTATACATATACATATTTGTCCATCTTGTATAAATATGTAGGGTGATATAGACATATATTAACATATTTAGATCTTTAGAAATAAGGAAAGAAATATTGCAGTTTTATAAAACTCAATTATGGACATTTTAACCTATAAATCTGTTTGTTTGATAAGAACAATATTAATACTAGATCTAGTTACCCTGCTAGTTGAAATATTATATTATCAGCACATAGATTAAATATTAATTAATTTATTTAACATTGCCTGAGGATAGTTTCCCATTGATTTCTAGATAGAATGGAAGGGAGGGAGGGGGAGAGAGAGAGAGAAAAAAAACATCAATGTGAGAGAAACATATTCATTGGTTGCCTCCCACATGACCCCAAACGAGTCAGGGGATCGAATCTGCAACCCAGGTATGTACCCTTGACCAGGATTCGAACCCAAGACCCTTCAATATGAAGGCCGACACTCTAACTGCTAAGCCAAACTGGCCAGGGCCAAAATATATTTTTAATTGAATGCTTGATGATTCATAGTTACCAAAGTCAATAATCAATAGACTCCAGCAGAGATGAACCAGTTATCTGTCAAATCACGTGTCTGAGACACACAGCATGACAGTGGTGCTTGTAAGACTCCAGAAGAAGTGGTTGGAGCTAGTGATCGATAGCTCGCTTTCATTAGCTTAGCGGTTTATGGAACTCTGGGTAGGTAGGCTGCCCTGCGAGTTAATGCATAACCTATAACTGCAGAAGACTGATGAAATTAAGCCTGTACTTACTTCGCATCATGATTTTCATTACAGTCTGCTTACAGTTATATTGAGAAAGCAGATATAAAAGTCACCATTATTCTGTGCTTAATCAACATGTATTAAATTGCCAATAATCACTCATTTTCCAACTAAAATTAAGGACAATTTTATATGGCTGAACTTAATATTTTAAGTTAGATATCATTCCTAGCAATGTAGAAAACATGTACTGCCTCATCTTAAACATTTATATTCATTGAACACACATTTATTGAGTATCTGTGATGTAGATATCATCCTTAGCTCTTGGCACAGGGGAAAGAGACAGTACCTGCCTTAAAAGAGCTTTCGGTCTAAAGGTGGAGCACAATAAAACATGTCATTAAAAGGGAGAGACATATTCTAAAGAGTGTAGTACTTACACAGTGCTGTTCAGTGGGCAGACATAGGGTGCCACAGGAGGTGGAGCAGGGGAGTCTAATGCAGATGGGGATTTGTCAGGGACTGATATTTTGGCTGAATGTTAAGACAATAAGAGGTTATCCATAGGAAGGGGAGCAGTGGGGACCTTTTTCAAGGGTCCACAGGCTTGAGAGGGCATGATTGTTTCAGGGGGCTAGGTGTCATTTACGATGCTGGGGCATAAAGGGCGGTGGTGGAGATGAAGAAGGATACAGGAGATATAAAGCATCTCTTAGAATAAAGCTAAGGGGTTTGGATTTCATTCCAAAATGAAGAACTTTTGAAAGATTTTAAGTAGAAACTAGACATGATTACATTTATTTTTTAATTGTGGAATATGTCATGCACATACAAGAATGTATGAAAAAATACAGTTTAAGGAATAATTATAAAGCAAACATCATATAACCATCATTCATATTAAGAAATAGACTCCTAGCAAGTCTCTGTGCGGTCCTTTAGGTCACATTCTTCTCCTTCCTCACTACAGGTAACCGCTAACGACAACCCTGCCCTTTGTCACACCTGTTCCCTTACTGTTCTTTGTAGGTTTTCCATCTTGTTATTATATAATATATATTCTTAATCACCCAATTTTCCTGACATTGTACAATTCTTCTTCCATGTCGATACATGGAGTTTATTCATGTAAATTGTTGTGTAATATTATGTTTCATGAATATGCCAAATTTAATTATCCATTCTACTGTTGCTGAACATTTGGATTGTTTCAATATTATATATATATACACACACACACACACACATATATATTCTGAGTTATATATGTTTAATAAATATGTTTATAACAAATAAAGTTAATCTTTTTACATACATACATATATTATTGCTCATAGATTTTCATATACATTTATAAGAGCTTCTCTAGGATAAATAGCAAGGAAATGAACTGAATTTTGGGGTATGTGAACATTCAGTTCTCTAAATAATGCTAAAATATTTTCCCCCAATTGGTTATATCAGCAATGTATGAGAAGCTCTATGTCCTCATCAACACGATTTATAAGTCTTAAATTCTGCTAATCAGGTGGATACATAATTGCACTTATGAAGGTTTTAATTTGCATTTTGCTGATTACTAATGAAGATGATTTTTCGTTTTTTTATTGGCCAGTTGATTTTTCTCTTTTGTAAAGTGTCTGCTCAAGTCTTTATGAAATTTGTGTTTTAGAGTAATAATTAGCATTTATTGGGTTCTTACTGTGTAATAGGCACTGTGCTAACCTCTTTACAAACATTTCATCTTCATATCATTTTTATGATTTAAAGATAAGGACATGCAAGTTTAAAGGGGTTAAATAACTTGCTAGCAGTCACACAACCAAGAAACAGTGGGCTTAACGTTTAAACCCAGGTTGCTCTCACTCCAGAGTTCTTCAGTTTCTCGGACACTGTATAGAAAGTGGTTAGATTGGAGCCAGAGAGAACACATAAGGTGCTATTGCAGAAAAATCCAGTGAAAAAAGAAATAAGAGCATAAACCAAAGAATCACCTTAGAACTTAATTACAAAGCAACTGGACGTGTGGGTGAAGAAGTGGAAGGATTATAAAAAATCTCGTTTTAATACCAGTTGGCTAGGTGGATTCAACATTGGTCATACAATGTATATTTATATTCCAGGTATTGTGGTAAGTTTTAAGAATACATTCTATGATTCCATGATTTAATGAGATGATTTTAGTTCATAGGATCATGAAGTTTAGCGTTTAAAGAGACCACAATGTTTATTTGGGTCAACTCTCTACTGTTTTAAAACATGGAACCTGGTGCAAAAAGAGGTTAAATGGCTTACTCAAGATTACATGTTACAGAGATTACAACTTGCCTAATCTTTACAGCAATAAGTAAAAATGCAGCTCTGGCCGGTTTGCTCAGCGGTTAGAGCATCGGCCCGTGGACCAGAGAGACCAGTTTGGTTCCTGCTAAAGGCACCTACCTAGGTTGCAGTTTGTCCCTTGCCCCAGTTGGGGTCGTGTGGGTGGCAGCCACTCCATGTTTCTCTCTCTCTCTCTCTTCCTCCCTCTCTCCCTTCCACTCTATCTGGGGATAAATGCAAAAATGTCCTTGGGTGAGGAAAAAAAAAAGGTGTAAATGCAATCAACCTACTTTATCTCCAACACATTTTTCAAGTCAATTCCCTTTGAGTAAATCTGTTGTTACTGCCAAGAGTTAGGCCCTCATCATTGCCAGCAGGTTTATGTAAGCAGACTAGCA
Organism: Molossus molossus; assembly: GCF_014108415.1. NCBI lineage: Eukaryota > Metazoa > Chordata > Mammalia > Chiroptera > Molossidae > Molossus > Molossus molossus. The sequence goes on along the minus strand of NW_023425344.1, from coordinate 65,146,031 downwards.
CGCCATCTTCATGCCCATGATTCTACCAGTGAAGCCACCAGATCTGATTTGCAATTGTTACCATGTAACTGTCTTTCTTACTCTGATATGCTCCTTTGCCTATGAAGTAAGTTCTCTCCTCCTCAAAGTATACCTTATTTCCATCCACCCCAGTTTAGGAACTGATGATCTCTCCAATTGTCTGGGACACCAACGTGCTTTTAGTCTCAGCACAGACACTCAGTGTTTATTACCTCTGTGATTTACTTCATGCTGTCTATTCTGCCTGTATTCATCCCGCCCATCCTTTTCAGACAGTCATTCATCATCCTTTAAGTTGCAGTTCAAAGAATGGTCTGGAGACCCACGAAACATGGGCATCATCTGAGAGCTTGATAGATCCCACCCAGATCTACTGAGCCGGAATTTTTTAAACAAGATGCTCAGATGATTTAAAGTTTGAGGAGTACCCCTTAGACTCACTTTAGACTTCATCCGGTGTTATCTTCCTCTAGAAACCTCTCCTGACTCCTTCCATTAGGCATTCAATCCCTGATGTTCTCATAGGAGCCTGTGCCCCGCAGTCACTGCACGACCACAGCATTTCACTGTTTATGGGTCTGTCTCTCCACCTTAGCCTGAGAGTAATTTGAACCAGATTTAATTATCTTTGTCTTTTCCATGCCTAGCACAGTGCATAAAGGTTTGTTGAATTATTGATGAAAGAAGAGAGAGCAAGAGACAGATATATGGAAAGATAGAAGCAGATGCAGGAAAATAAAATGATGAGGGGAATAAAATGCAGCCAAAGGAACTTTGCAGAGAAGTATCTCAACTATAAAAAAAAGCACCAAAAATGGAACCTCTGGATGAAATTTGGGAAGCAGCTGCAAGAAAGTCTACCGTCTTATTTAAACAGGTCGAGTGGTAAATGGGAGTCCTGTTTGCCAAATCCCTCAGAATCCAGAGATTGCCCTAATTTCTCCTATAAAAGTTTCGTTTTATTATTTTTGTTGTTGATAAAATATTTCCGAATTTTGAATAGATAATATCTATCCCTGGATAAATGTCTTAAAGAATTAACATAGGAGACTAAAAGAATAAAATAAATAGGAAAGCTTTTTGTATGGGAAGGGAATCTAGAAAGACCTGGCAGGGGGTGCTCTGTTAGGGGTTTGTTCATTGTGTAGTCTCTGGAAAAGGAAGAAACCTTGATGTGAGAGTCTCATTCCAGGTCTGTCATGTATTAATATTGTCTTGGGCAAGTGTTAACCTAGTTGAGCTTCAGTTGTGTGTGAGGGAGTTGTGATAGATGATGTTTAAATTTCTTTCTAAATTGTGAAAATTATGTGGAATACATTATACAGATTAAATGAAAGCATGGGATGGTACCCAAAACACCAGGCCCAAGTGGAGTACGTTGGTGAGGGTAGGCTTGGCCAGGGAAGGGGCTTCGTGAGGATGGAAACAGCTTCATGATGGCTGAAAGGGAGGAATAGCTCAGGTGGAGGCTTAGCACGATCTTGAAGACAGATTTGCCAATGCTCAGTTCTGTTTTAACTCACCCCATTTATTTACCATTAGCCTAATTCTACCCATCTCATTCTAAATCAAGAGATATTTGAGGTACAGGAAGGCACTTATAATTGTTGAGACTTTATTATCTATATGGGATATCATTTATGCAACCAAATTGACTGCATCCCAAACTTGTATCTTTCTTTATCTAAAAATTGTTTTCTGCTATTGAAGGACTACTGGGCACACATGTTTGTTCATTAATTTACTTATGAGAGGAATCTTTTAAGTTTACCTTTTAAAATCATGGTTTGTAAGCTGTGCTGGGATTTACCAACATACCAGGTGAAACTATAGGCATCTTGATCACTTTAGATATTATCAATTGAACACATTCACATGAAGGTTAACAGATATTTCAATAGGCTGATTACTGTGGTAGAATCTCTAAAGAATAAATAAGATACAAGTCTCCCTTTCTCCCTCTCTTCCTTTCTGCTTTCCTTCCTCCCCTCCCTCCCTCCCTCCTCCCTCCCTCCTCCCTCCCTCTCTCCTCCCTCCCTCCTCCTTCCCTCTCTCCTCCCTCCCTCCCTGCTTCCCTGAAACATTTACTGGCTGCAACCTCTGTGCTAGGTGCTGCAGCAACAAGATACATTCTATTTACTCTCTGCTCTTCAGCAGCTCCCTATCAACTAGGGGCCTTTGAGTGGGAAGGGAAGGGGGAAACACTTGTAAATGAGTGAATAGACATCAATTTCAGGGAACACTGCGATTACACATGACTCAGCTACCACCCAGGTGTTCTCAGTTGGGGTCCTGCAGAAAGACAGGAGTCTCAGTTTCTAAGGCAGCAAGCAATTCTCAGACTTTGTGGTCTCATGATCCCTTTACGCATTTGAAAATTATTGAGGAACCCAGAGAGCTTTTGTTTATGTGGGTTCTATCCATTGTTATCTACCAGATTAGAAATGAAGATATAAATTTAAAATATTTATGTAATTCATTTCAGAATAAACAGAAAACACATTACATGTTAATGTAAATAACTTTTCTTGTAATGAAAACTACATTTTTGCAAAATGATCTAGTAGTTGCAAAGTGGCATTGTTTTACATTTTTGCAAATCTGTGTAATGATTGATTCAATAAGAGACTGCTGAATTCTCTTATCTGCTTGTGCTTTCAATCTGGTGTTCCACCAAACATCATGTTGTCTGGTAGACACTGCACTACATTTGAGGGAAAATGAGGATGAGAACAGCAACCCATGCATTAATATTATTTGGAATTAGTTTTAGCATCAGTGACCCTCCCTGAAAGGGTCTTGGGGGCTCTCCAGGAGGTCTGTGTCCTATACTTGAGAACCACTTCTAAAAAGGGTCTGTTGTATGTAATGAATTAACACCTCTCGTATGTATTTAGAATGGTACTGCTTATATACCATCCTTGGAAAAAACAGAGAAAAGAGTGTGCTTTGTCATTCAGAGAAAGAACTCTAGGTAAGAAGGGCTGTACGACTGTAAGCTCCATGAAGGCAGAGGTCTGTTTCTCATTCGGTGTCACAGGGCCTGACATGTAGGTGACTGTGAATTCACTGACAGAACATTCTAATAGGACACATGTGCTTTTCATAAGTCGCAGTAGTTCTAGTAAGACTATGATGAGAAATGAAGGTTAAATGTGTGTTGTAGAGCTGAGGGAGCAGCCATTTCAGTCGTAGAAGGGATCCATGGAAGAGAGCATTGGAGTGGAACTGTGACGACCGTTTTGATAGTGTTGGAGTTGGGACGGTTACTTCTCGAAAAGAGAACAGAGTGAGCAAGGAGCAGAGCGGGTTTGGGGTTCAGAAGTCTAGGCTGGTAGGACCCAGGCTAAAGAGAAGGCAGTCAGAGCTATGGCCAGTAACAGATGGGGGGTAGACTGAGGGAGGTTGCGAATACCTGTGAAGGAGTTTGGGTCTGTTTCCATAGACAGTGAAGAGCTCAGCTGTCTCCTGAGCAGGTTTAAGAAGATGCTCTGGCAGCGATGCTGAGCGTGGTTTGGAGAGGAGAGAGAGTGGAGGCAGGGTGGGCAGTCAGAGGGGTGGACGGGGTGAGACTGCAGCTTGAGGAAGAGGCTGTGTGAATCAGTGGAGAGGGATCCAGTAGAGAAGGCCTCCAGGTTTCAGGACTTTGGAGAAGTTGTGAGAGACAAGAAAGGGAGATACTGGGTTCTTTATGCTTTCACTGTAGGCTCAACCATGGTGTTGCTAAGCAAGCAGACACAGGACCTCTGGCTTTTGGTTTCTTCATATGCAAAGTGTAGAAATGGATTGCTTGCCTGTTTGTCACAGGAGTCCGTGTGAGGATTAATGAGCTCTTTGACAGAGGCGCTCTATTAATCTCAGCCATCAATAAAACAAATGAGAATGTTTGCCAGGTGCTTTTGCTCCTGTGTGGAAGGCTGCTATGCAAATATGAAACACTGCCTGGAACAATTGTCACTGTTAATAATAGTGAAGTCATTACTACAAAATGCCTACACAGCAAACTTGTTCTCTGTCAATTTCGAAGTAGGAAGATGAAGCCAGGCATAGAAGTCCATTCCATTTTGTTTATTATGAATCTTGCTGTTTGTAAACTAATTTCCTGGTTAGCAGAGAAGTCGTTTTAAGACTATTTGAATTTCAGTATATCTCATTATTTCCATCACTTTATTCTAGTAAGGTTTTTCATCGCTATCAGGGACTTAATTATTCTGACTTTTCTTCATGCAAATGCAGGTGGAACCACATTTGATGCATCCAGTACTCACATCTGCATTCTTGTTAATTATGGCTACTTCCATTAATTTAATACATAGCTGTATAGTGTGGTGACCAAGCATGTAAACTCCAGAATTAGACCACCTGCGTTTAAACTCAGCTTCTATTACTTCATATGAGATACTGGTTAAGTCACATACTCTTTTTTTTTTCTTTTTCTTTTTCTTTTTTATATATATAGAGAGAAACATTGATGCAAGAGAGACACATCTATTGGTTGCCACCCACACGACCCCAACTCGGTTCGGGGACAAACTGCAACCAAGATACTTGCCCAAAGCAGGAACCGAACCCGGGACTCCCTGGTCCATGGGCTGACTCTCCAACCACTGAGCCAAACTGGCCAGGACAAGTCACATACTCTCTTAAGTTTAAGTTTCCTTATCTGTAAAATGGTGCTAATAATGGTGCTGATTCTCTAAGTGTATTGTGAGGGTATGGATGTGAAGCACATAGAATTAAGTGCCCTGTAACTGCCAGGTTTTGGCTTTGGTCACATTTATTACTATTATCATTAACATGTCTTCTTTCCTAATCAGGATCTTGTTCCATATCTTGTTAATTCTTTATTTGTGTACCAATAGTTAATTTGTGATCACACAATTGATCTTCACCCCCCTTTTTAAAATCTAGAATAACATTCTGAAGAATCCTCCAAATCTTAAATTTAATTTACTGTCTCTTTTAAAAATACTTATTGTTTTCTTTGGATTAGATAATGTTTTTATTTTTAAAATTTTTATTTTTTAATTAATTTTTTATCCTCACCCGAGGACATTTTTCCATTTTTTGTTCAGATAGAGTGGGAGAGAGAGAGAGAAACATTGACGTGAAACGGACACATCGAGTGGCTGCCACCCGCACGACCCAACCAGGGCTGGGGACAAACTGCAACCAAGGTATGTGCCCTTAATGGGAACCAAACCTGGGTCTCTCTGGACCGCAGGCCAACGCTCTAACTGCTGAGCCAAACTGGCCAGGGCTAATTAATTAATTTATTTTTGTTACAGATGTTTCTCCTTTTTCCCCCACTGATTCCCCCCTCCCCTTCCCTCCCCGCCCTGTCCCCTGCGTTGTTGTCCATGTCCACTGTTCATGCATACATGCATATAAGTTCTGTGGTTTATCTCTCCCCCACCACCCCCTCTTCTGGGGATTGTCAGTCTTTGTCCCACTTCCACGTCTCTGGGACTACCCCATTCCTCACACTGTTATGTTCATTATATTCCACAAATAAGTGAGATCATGTGGTATTTGTCTTTTTCTGCTTGGCTTGTTTCACTTAGGATAATACTTTCCAGGTCCATCCATGTCGTCTCAAAGCATAAGAGATCTTTCTTTCTTACAGCTGCATAGTACTCCATTGTGTATATGTACCACCGCTTTTTTATCCACTCATCTACTGATGGACATTTGGGCTGTTTCCAGATCTTAGCTATTGTAAATAGTGCTGCTATGAACATAGGGGTACATATATTTTTTTCTGATTGGTGTTTCAGGCTTCTTAGGGTATATTCCTAGAAGCAGGATCACTGGGTCAAATAGAAGTTCAATTTTTAATTTTTTGAGGTAACACCATATTGTTTTCCACAGTGGCTGCACCAGTCTGCATTCCCACCAGCAGTGTTGTAGAGTCCCCTTTTCTCCACACCCTCGCCAAACTTGTTGTTTGATGATTTGTTGATGGCGGCCATTCTGACAGGTGTGAGGTGATACCTCATTGTTGTTTTAATTTGCATCTCTCTGATGATTAGTGATGTTGAGCATTTCTTCATATGTCTCTTAGCCATTTGTATGTCCTGTTTGGAGAGGTGTCTATTTAGTTCCTCTGCTCATTTTGTAATTGGGTTCTTTGTCTTCCGTTTGTTGAGTTGTATGAGAACTCTCTATATATTGGAAATTAACCTCTTATCTGATATATCATTGGCAATGATGTTCTCCCATACAGTGGGTTGCCTTTCCATTTTGATGATTGAAAAAATACTTATTATTTATTGATTTTAGAGAGAGAGGAAGGTAGAGGGAGAGAGAGAATATTGATTGGCTGCCTCCTGCATGCTCCCTACTGGAGATTGGGCCCACAACCTGGGCATGTGTCCTGACTGGGAATCGAACTGATGACCTCTTGGTGCATGGGTCGATGCTCAACCACTGAGCCACACCAGCTGGGCTTAACTGTCTCTTTATATACATTCTTATTGGGCTTTCTTTTACCTAGCAAATCAAATACTAGTTAATTCTGCTATAAATAGAAGGGATTCAATAACTTGTTCTGACCATCTGATTGGTATTATTTTCCATGGCATATAGCTATCCTCCCAAACAATCTATCTATAAAGAAATTTTGCTTGCCATCTTCCTTATTGACCCTTGTGTATTAATCTGTTCTCAAGATCTGTAATAGTTTATTTCTGACCTTGCTATCAATCGTGTCTCTCTGGACTTCAAAAGCACCTTCCCATTTAGCTCAGATCCATTGAGATCTGTTTGGAACATACACCAAACCCTTGGTATTTGTGTTGAGGCTCCATGGTGGTTGGAGCTATAATCAACCTTGTGCTTTGCTCATCAAACTGAGACTCATTTTTCTAATTTGCATAAGTACTTCAAGAGTTACTGGATTACTGTAGCCCTGCTTAGTACCCAATCAGTTGTTATTCATTCCTATTGATATGTGATGCTTATGAATTCCTGTGAGTTTTGGCTAGATATATCACTGGCAGATTCTTCTCTTGTCACAGTTGCATGGCCTGAATATTCATCCACTATCTCTTGCTACATTGTCTCTAACTGCTATGGGACAGGAACCAAATGAAGGCAATATAGTCTTGCTTCCGAAGAACAGTTAATTTGTATTTGTTAATAGTGAATCTATTCAAATTGTAGAGGACAGAATGAAAATGACTATTGAAAATAGCTGCTATTAGAGGTGTGAAAATGATTGAGTAGTAAGGCAAATCAGAATATATTAGCATTTAATTAGTGCCTTCTTTTATGATTCTAGTGTTGAGTTTCTATCTTAATCATTTTGGCTTAGACATTGTTCAGATGACTATACCAGGAGGAAGTTTCCTTCTTGAAAATTGTGATAATCTGATGTTAGGTCACTAAGATTTAAATTTAGCACCTTGGCTTTACCTGCTTTCAGTGTGGGCAACCCCTTGGTGCACGGGTTGACGCTCAACCTCTGAGCCACATCGGCCTGGCAAGACATCTAATCTTTTTAGCTTCAACTTCTTCTCCCCTTTCCTGCTGCTTGCCTTAGTCACTGCACCACTCTGAGGCCCCAAGCAATCGCATACATTTGCTATTTATTGATTTTGATTTAAAAATGTTATTTTATTGTGCTTTCTCTCTGTATGTCCCTGGTGATAGCTGGGGTGACTGTCCCGCACCGCAGCCTTGCAGTTACTCTGTGTAGTAGAACAGTGCCTGTCCTCAGAGTGTGGTGCCCAAGGCTCCGCTTTTCAAGTCATACCGATCAGATCCAAATGTCCAACCTGACACTGGGCAATTAGTTAACACTTTTCAGACTTCACTTCTTTATCCATAAAATGGGCATGTAGTACATAGCCCATAGTTTCTGAGCTGACTGAGTGAAAAACTTTTAATACACTGTCTGGGTAGAGAAGAGAATTACTTCTTGTTCTTGTTATTTTAACACTAAAAACTTTGAAAAATATTGGTAATAAAAGAAACTTAATTGTTATCATGGCAAATGCCCTGAGGTACTTTTCAGTAAAATAAAATAAAGTAATTTCATTTTCCTTCTCATTAGCATGTATACTCCTGGGTGACCCCTACTAGGATTGGGAAGAGCAAGCTGTGGAAAAGGTATAGCTGGGCAGTGTAAGAAAAAAATGAGTCTGTGAAATAGTACTCTATTGTTTGTTTAAAAAAGTGAAATAATGTATGTAAATGTGCTTTGCATATTCTCAATTTCTCTGCAAATATAAGATTAAAAAAGAATCTCTATAGGCATTCTGAGAAGAAAAGTTTGGGATTAGTCAAGGAAGGCAAGAGGAGGCGGTCTTGCATTATGTGGTAAGGGAAGTATGCACTGGATTTAAAGAAATGAAAATTTGCCCTGGCCAGTTTGGCTCAGCGGTTAGAGCGTCGGCCTGCGGTCCGGAGAGACCCGGGTTCGGTTCCCGCTAAGGGCTCGTACCTCGGTTGCAGTTTGTCCCCGGCCCTGGTTGGTCGTGTGGGTGGCAGCCACTCGATGTGTCTCTTCACGTCGATGTTTCTCTCTCTCTCTCCCTCCCACTCTATCTGTACAAAAAATGGAAAAATATCCTCGGGTGAGGATAAAAAAAAAAAAAAAAAGAAAGAAATGAAAATTTGAACAATCAGACTGTTGGAAAAAGGCAGCTAGATATGAGAAAAGCATATATGATAAGGATAAAATGACCAGTTTGATAGTAATGGAATATTTCGGCAAATCAGTGGAAGCTTAAATGATGGTAGAAGATTTTTTAAACTTTATTTTTATTGTTGACACTATTACAGATGTCCTTCATTTTCCCCTGCTTTGTCTACCTCCACCCAGTCCCCCTCCCCCTCCCCTCTGGACTTTACCACACGATTGTCTCTGCTCATGGGCTATGCATATATGTTCTTTGGCAATACCTTCACCTTCTTTCCCCCAGTCCCTCCCACCTGCTTCTCCTCTGAGATCTGTCAGGTCAGTCTGCTCCATGTTTCCATGCCTGTGGTTCTATTTTGTTCATCAGTTTATTTTGTTCATTAGATTCCACATATAAGTGAGATGACATGGTATTTGTCTTTTGCTGACTGGCTTACTTTACTTAGCATAATAATGTCCAGGTCCATCCATGCTATAAAAAAGGTACAAGTTCCTTCGTTTTTATATCCACATAGTAGTCCACTGGGTAAATGTTACTGCATCATTTTATCCACTCATTTACTGATGGGCACCTGGGCTGTTTCCAGATGTCAGTTATTGTAAATAACACTGATATGAACATAGGGATGCATATGTTCTTTCTGACTAGTGTTCCAGGATTCTTAGGATATAGTTCCAGAAGTGTGATCACCGGGTCAAAAGCATAATTTTAATCTTTCCCAGGAAACTCCATACTGTTTTCCACAGTGGCTGCACCAGTCTGCACTCCTGTCATCAGTGCACTAGGGTTCCCTTTTTTCCACATCCTCACCAGCACTTGATTGTTGATTTGTTGATGTGGCCATTCTGGCAGGTGTGAGGTGATATTTCATTATAGTTTTAATTGGCATCTCTCTGATGATTAGTGACATTGAGCATTTTTTTTCATACATTTATTGACCATCTGTATGTTCTCTTTGGAGAAGTGTCTGTTCAGGTCCTTTGCCCATTTTTTAATTGGAATGTTTATCTTTCTGGTGTTGAGTTGTATAAGTTCTTTACATATTTTGGAAATTAACCCCTTATCAGATCTATCACTGGTGAATATGTTCTCCAATATTGTGGGTGCCCTTTACAGTTTGTTGATGGTTTCTCTTGCTGTACAGAAGTTTTTTAGTTTGATGTAGTCCCATTTTTTTTTTATTTTTTGCTTTGTTTCCCTTGTGCTGGAAAATGTGTCGGCAAAAATATCGCTACAAGGGATGTCTGAAATTTTACTGCCTATGTTTTCTTCTAGGATTTTTATAGTTTTGTGACTTACATTTACGTCTTTTATCCATTTTGGTTTTATTCTTGTGAATGGTATAAGTTGATTGTCTAGTTTCATTTTTTTTTTTTTTTTGCATGTACCTGTCCAATTTTCCCAACACCATTTATTGAAGAGACTGTCTTTACTCCATTGTATGCTCTTACTCCTTTGTCAAATATTATTTCACCATAAGGCATGGGTTAATTTCTGGGTTCTCTGTTCTGTTCCAATGGTATACATGACTGTTCTTATGCTAATGCCAGGCTGTTTTGATTACAATGGCCTTGTAGTATAGTTTGATATCAGGTATTGTGATCCCTCCAACTTTGTTCTTTCTCAAGACTGCTGAGGCTATTCACGGTCCTTTTTGGCTCCATATAAATTTTCAGAATATTTGTTCTAGATCTATGAAATATGCCATTGGGATTTTAATAGGAATTGCATTGAATCTATAGATTGTTTTAGACAGTATGTACATTTTATTAATGTTAATTCTTCCATTCTATGAACACAGTAGGTTGTCACTTGTTTGTATCCCTTAATTTCTTTCTTCAATGTTTTATAGTTTCTGAGTATAGGTCTTTTACCTCCTCAGTTAAATTTATTCTTAGGTACCTTATTTTTTGTTATTGCTATTGCAGTAGTAAATGAGATTGTCTTTTAGTTTCTCTTTGTGATAGTTCATTATTGGTATATAAAAACACCATTGATTTCTGGATTTTAATTTTATATCCTGTCACTGTGCTAAATTTATTTATTAGATATCAGGAGATTTTTGGTGGAGTCTTTAGGGTTTTCTATATACAATATCATGACATCTGCGAATAATAAGTTTTACTTCTTCCTTTCCATTTGGATACATTTTATCTCTTGTTCTTATCTGATTGCTGTGGCTAGGACTTCCAGTACTTTGTTGTATAACAGTGGTGAAAGTGGACATCCCTGACTTGTTCCTGATCTTAAGGGAAGCACTTTTAATTTTTGCCCATTGAGTATGATGTTGGCTGTGGGTTTGTCATGTATGGGCTTTATTACGTTGAGGTATGTTTCCTCTACTCCCACTTTGCTGAGAGTTTTTATCATAAGTGGGATCTGGATTTAATTTAATGCATTTTCTGCATCTATTGATATTATCATGTGATTTCTATCCTTCATTTTGTCTATGAAGATTATCAAATTTATTGATTTGTGGATATTGTCCCAACCTTGCATCCTTGGAATAAAGCCTATTTGATCATAGTTATGATATTTTTAATGTCTTACTGGATTCAGTTAGCTAATATTTTGTAGAGGATTTTAGAATCTATGTTCATCAGGGATATTAGTCTATAATTTTTCTTTGTAGTGTCTTTATCTGGTTTTGGAATTAGGATAATGCTGGCCTTGTAAAATGAGTTTGGGAGTTTTTCTTCCTCTTGAATTTTTTGGAATAGTTTGAGAAGATTAAATGTTAGTTTTTTGAATGTTTGGTAAAATTCACCTGTCCAGTCCAGGACTTTTGTTTGCTGGGAGTTGTTTTATTTCATTAGTTGTAATTGATTTATTCAGATTTTATGATTCTTCCTGATTCAATTTTGGAAGATTTTTTTTTTTCTCTATTGATTTTAAGAGAGAGAGGTAGGGAGAGGGAGACAGAGATAAAAGCATCGATGAGAGAGAACATCAATTGACGCCTCCTGCATGCCCCCACTGGGGATTTGGCCCACAACCTGGGCATGTGCCGTGACTGGGAATTGAACTGGCAACCTCTTGGTGCATGGGCTGATGCTCAACCACTGAGCCACATTGGTTGGGCAAGAAGATTTTACATTTCTAAAAATTTATCCGTTTTGCCTAGGTTTTCCAATTTGTTTGGGATATAGTTGTTCATGGTATTTTCTTACAATCCTTTGTATTTCTGTGGTGCCAGTTGTTACTTTTCCTTTTTTTTTTTTATCCTTACCCGAGGACATTTTTTTTTTTTTTCATTTATTTTCAGATAGAGCGGGAGGGAGAGAGGGAGAGAGAGAGAGAGAGACATCGACGTGAGAGAGACATATCAAGTGGTTGCCACCCACACAACCCCAACCAGGGCCAGGGACATGTTCGGCAATCGAGGCATGTGACCTAAGCAGGAACCAAATCTCGGACTCTGTGGTCCACAGGCTGACGCTCCATCCACTGAGCCAAACTGGCCAGGGCTACTTCTCCTCTTTCATTTCTGGTTTTATTTATTTGGGTCCTCTCTCTTTTTCTTGATGAGTCTGATTAAAATCTTGTTGATACTGTTTATCTTTTCAAAGAACCAGCTCTGGGTTTTATTGATGTATATATTTTAGACTATGTCTTATTTCCACTCTTATCTTTATTAGTTACTTCCTTCTACCTACTTTGGACTTTGTTGTTATTTTTCTAGTTCTTTTGGGTATTGGGGTTAGATTGTTTATTTGAGATTTTTCTTGTTTCTTGAGGTAGGCCTACAATGCTATGAACTTTGCTGTCAGGACTATGTCCCATAGATTTGGAGTTGTTGGATGTTCATTTTTATTTATTTCCAGGAAACTTTTGATTTCTTTCTTGATCTCATTGGTAACCCACTCATTGTTTAATAGCATGCTATTTAGCCTCCATATGAATACATATTTTTTAGTTTTCTTTTGTTATTGTTGTTGTAGTTGATTTTTAGTTTCATACCATTGTGGTCAGAAAAGATGGTTGATATGATTTTAATCTTCATTTTCTGTCCTAACATGTGGTCTGTCTTTGAGAATGTTTCATGTGCACTTGAGAAGAATGTATATTCTGCAACTTTGGGATGACATGTTCTGTAAATATCAATTAAATCCATCTGATCTAGTATTTAATTTAAGGTTGCTGTTGCCTCATTGATTTTTTTGTTCTGGAAACTCTATCCATTGATGACAGTAGGCTGTTAAAATCCCCTACTATGACTGTATTGCTGTTGATCTCTCTCTTAATGTCCTCTCAGATTTTCTTTATTTAGGTGCTCCTACGTTGGGTGCACATATGTTTACAAGGGTTATAACCCCCTGTTGGATCAATCCTTTTACTATTATATAGTGCACTTCTTTGTTTCTTGTTATGGCATTTATTTTGAAGTCTTTTTGGTTAGATATGAGTGTTGCTACCTTAGCTTTTTTTTGTTTCCATTTGCATGGAATATTTTTTCCATTCCTCCTATTTCAGCCTGTGTGAATCTTTTGCTCTGAGATGGGTCTTTTGTAGTCAGCATCTATACAGGTTTTGTTTTCTTATCTGTTCAGCTATCTTATGTCTTTTGATTGGAGCATTTAATCTGTTTATATTTAAAGTTATTATTGATAGATGCTTATTTATTGCCATTTTATTCTTTATTCCTATGTCCCCCTCCCTATCTCTCTCTCTATTTCTTATTTCCTTTTAATGCAGACCCTTTAACATTTCATGCAATACTGGCTTGGTGATAATAAACTCCTTTAGCTTGTTTTTGTTTGGGAAGCTCTTTATTTCACCTTCAATTTTAAATGATAGCCTTGTGGGATAGTAGAAAGTATTTTTATTCTAGTTTGATTTCTTTTGACTAATTTCCAATTTAGGATGGTGTCTTTGAATGTGAATAATGTAATGTATTATCTATTGGAGAGAAATGGGAGAGAAAGAGAGGCAATAATAGAAGAAGGAGACGGTGAAAAAGAGAGCAAGAAGATATAATGCAAAAATATTTTAAAAACCAACTTATTTTTAGCCTGTCATTTCTTTCTGTAGCACGTTATCTGGCTGTCACTTATTACCTTATACTCTAAGGCACAATCATTATAGACAGATTTAAAATTTTAATAATAATTTTTCACAGTGATTATGTATGCCAATGTCTTGTTCATGGTTTATGCAAATAGCATTTATTTTTACCTTTAAGCTTCTAAGAGCTTTATGGTCCTTGAATTTGAACACAGTTCAATGCCTAGCATATTGTAACATGTACAACAAATTATTTACTGTTGACCAAATGAAAACATATATCAGGGGTTGTCCTAGGCATTTAATGAGGTAGCTTTTACTTCATCAAAGCTATGGAGGTGACATTGGAGGTACAGGATAATGTATGGAGATGGGTGTTGACAGTTAAAGCCCTCAGAGAATGTGACAGGTAAGAAATTAGGTTGTTTTTCATCCTCTTTCCTCTTACTTCTTCCTGTTGACATCAATGATATTCCTCTTTTTCTATGGATTTATATACATATGTAATATATATTTTATGAGTGCCCATTATTTTAGGCATTGAACTCAGAAAAGATCTTGTCCTCATGGGGTTATAGTCTGGTTAAAGAAATAGACATTTCCTTCATGACATGTATTATAGTTTGTAATTACATAATTTACTTGTATGTTAACTTTAAATATTTAAATAAAATATGAGAATTATTGTTATTACCTGGACTATAGTATTTTTTTGTGGGCATATGACAAGGGTACTGAACATAGTCTAGGTGTCAGAGAGTCTCCTTGAATAAAGGTGGTTTGGTAAGAAGTAGCCAGACGAAGGAGGGAGGTTGGTGGAATGGCACAAAGTTCCAGGCTGAGAAAACAGCATCTGTGCAAGGCCAGAGGTGACAGAGATTTGAAGAACTGCAAGTAGTGCCAGACAAAGAGGGATAATCAATGAAGCGTAAGAAGTGTGCAGGGGCCAGTTACATTATGAAGAGCCTTGTACACCATATTTGTATAACATAAAAGGGTTTTAAGCAAAAGGTTGAAAACATGATCAGATTTGCGTGTTAGCTGTATGGAAAATGACTGGAGAAGGTCCGACGGATGGTGAAGAGACAGGAGGCTGTTGCAGTGGATCAGGAGAGACAGAGTGGTGGTCTGGACCAAGAGCTGTGGAGTTAGAAGAGAAGTGGATGTGTTCAAGGAATATGTAGGAGGTAGGCAGAATCTGCAGGACTTGTTTGCATTTGAAAGATGAGGGGAATGACAGAGGCAGACAGGATTTCTGCTTTCTGGCTGGGATGATGTGTGGGTGGTGGTTGCAGTTTTGGAGACAAGGAACACTGGAGGAGGAACAGGCTTGGAAGGAAGATGAATTCAGCTGTGGACATGTGGCATTTGAGACATCCAGGAGGCAATTGCATATATATGCTTAAAGTTTAGGGAATTGGGGGCGGGGGCGGGCTGGAGATTATGTTTAGGCCTTATCAGCAAGTAAGGGCGCTCGCTGTAGCTTGGAGGAAGAGAGAACCTAGGGAAAAACCATGATGAATGTGGAAAAGGAGTGAGCAGAGAAGTAGAAGGAAAATAATAAAAACGATAAAAGCTAAAATGTACATGACACTCACCATGTGCCTAGCACTGTTTTCTATGCTTCTATAGACATTAAATCAGGTTAATCCTCCCAACAGAGGTTGGTGCTACTGTCATCCCTGATTTTTCAGATGAAAAATACACGAATCCCAGAGAGGGAAGCAGCTTACAGATCGTCACCCAGCCAGTATATGGGAGAGCTGATTTAAATCTAGACACTCTGGCTTCAGAGTCTGTGGGCTTTTTTGCTATACTCTTCCGAAAACTATGGGGATATGCTCTCTGGAAATTTAGGGAGGAGAGCTACCTAGAGGCCAAGGAAGATCGGGACTGAAAGTTGTCCATTAGGTTTAGTGACAGTTGCCATTAACGAGTACTTGCTTGCTGTTGTGGTCCGAGAAGACAGATCGCAGTCGGCTGAGGACCTGTGGGGAGGTGAGGAAATGAAGGCGACAAATATAGATGATTCTGTCCAGCACGTTGGCTGGGAAGGTAAGGAGAGAAGAGTTGGGCTTTCTAGACGACAGGCTTGGACTGCGAAAGAAAGGTCATGGAAATGACTTGATATGGAGGTAGAGCCGAGAGGGATATTTGTGAGAGGAATGCATTGGAGAAGCAATGTTTATTCCAGAAGGTGGGTATTTCCCAAAATAATCATAAAACAACTATTGATGATAAACCATGGAATTTGTTGCTCTCCTAGAATCTCTGCAGTCATGCAGTGATTACCATCACCCATCAGCCAGCAGCATTAAATCTGGATGCAAAACCTATGGCCAGAAATACACTAATTTGTGACTACTCCTGTGAGAACCTCGGGAACAAATATATTATACATTTTAACCAGACATAAATGGAGTGCTCTTCCAGGACGAATGACAGTCATCTTCTGTCCATTTCACTCTTGTTTGCTCACTTCCTTCCATTTATTTCTCTAAAATTACAGATGGTGCAATTGCCTTGGGGAAGTCTCCCTAAAAATTACTTTTCCTTGTGACTTTAAATTAGGTTCAATTTTGACCCTGGGCTTTTGTTTAGAAGGTCAGTTGGACCGCCGTCCCTGCTGTAACCTCCAGATTAGTAAGCGGCTCCTCTGAAAGAATTTGTGGAAAGTTACAGGATGAACTGGCCTATTTATCTTTGGGAAGGTAGGGCACAGGGAAGTGTCGCGAGGCCACACTGGTACTATGCTGAGTCTGAGCACAAACGCTACTCAGACACAGGTGAACTGGGATGTGTCTTCTGAAATTGTACATCATTTGCTAAGTGGCATTTCCCCTCCTTTTTCCATTACAGGGAGCTGAGATTGCTGAGAATACTTTAAAAACAAAATAAAACTGAATTTCAAAGATTTGTGGGTTCCTTTCCTTTCTTATCTCAAACCCACAGCATGAGTTTGATGAGTCTGTGATTTTTTTTTAGAATAATTAAAGAACAGTCTGATGAAGGAAGATGATTTACAAAGTGATGCATTTAAACATAAAGTTGTATCTAACTTAATCTTTTATTTAAAATAACGATTTTATTAAATTTATTTAAATGTAAAATGCATTGATAGGTAAAGTTTTCTTTTAGTACCTCAATTTTGTTGTACCTCTAGTTTGTGTTTTGTGAAACATTCATAGTATATTTGCATATTGTTTGAAGAAAAAAGAAACTTGTGTCATATATAGAGCACTTGCGATTTGGGCTCAATGTAAGGTTATCAGTGAGTCCCTTAAAAACCTCATTTAAGTATTAAAAAAGAGAAGGGATGGGGAAGCAAGATTAATAACAGAAAAATACAGTTAACAATTAAGTGAATTTTAGTTACAAGCCCAGCAAAAGAATAAACAAAACCAGTTAGAGAATCATTTTGGAACAGTGTTTTGTTTCTCTTCTAAGCAGGCCCAGTGGATAATTATACTTGCGGAATAATTTGTCACATTATACATGTCCTCACATTAACTATAAAACATATTTCCTGAGGTTCATTTCATGATTGATTTATTGCTCTTAATAAAAGGTGTTTGAGCCTTCCGCTGTTAAAAAAAAAAAAATTCAGTGACTACTTGCTTGAGGAAATTCTCAGTATCTAATTCTTTGTTGAATGAGAAACAGAGCAATGCAGCCAATGGGAACATTTTCCTTTTCAGTTCAGCCACTGGCAGTGAGACCGAAGGCACCCCTGCGCTCACGGGACGCCTCCCCTCTGAGGGTGACAGGCACAGCGAGGATTTCCCTCCGGCCTGGGCTTGTTCTGATGAGACTGTGCTCTTGAGTTTGCAGGCTGACGGAAGGGCGCAGAGGGCGGTTCTGTCATCATGTTCAGACTTAAATGTGGCTCTACATCGTGTTTGCGAAGTTTCCTGTGTTCAGAGGAGATCACGTCGGTGCTGTGTTCGGTCTTGCCTGTACTTCACTGAGGGAGGGACTAGCGGTTCCTTCGCTGCCTTGGCTGCTGTCGTGTGTGGAATTACCTATCCCTTGGGAAAGGCTGGTTTTCTGGCTCGTGCTTTGGTGAGAGCTTCAGAAAAGCTACAGAATGTCTTTGATTCTGAGACGTTTCCTGTGGTTCGAATCAATCTTGAGAGAGATGGTCATTGTCCTTGCGGTCTTCACACCTCCCCTTCCAGCTTCCCCATAAAAATCAGTGGTCAGCTCACGTGTTTAAGACATAGATAGTGATCTGCTCTCTGTCTCCGAGTGTATGTATTGATTATCGGTCATTTACCACATTGATAAGCCGCTTGTCGGTATTCTTCTCTTTGGTAATTTTTTATTCAAACCATCATTCATTTAACAAATATTTATTGAGTATCTGCATGGTAGGCATTGTGCTATAATTCTGTGATGAAGATGAATAAGATACAGTTTTTACATCCAGAAGAAACACCAACCAGTGTATTTCATATATTTTAATTAGTGTGAGATTAGATAATTAATTCAAAATACGAACCCGCCATTATGACTATGTCAAGTTAACATACAGAAATAAAAGCAAGCTCCTTAGCAATGATCCTTATACCTTCTCCTAGTCTGTTCAGAGCTTCTCTCCGGGGTGGAAGGGCAGAAAGGGAGAAGTAACGACACAGATGAAATGGATCTTGAAAGCCTGCTCTTGCTTTGCTTGCGGGTCGTTCATAAATCCTATTAACTCAAGGAGTTCATAAAGCTAGCAGGTATCTGAGCTTCTCAAGAACTTCAATTTGGATACAAAGAAATGGAAAATAAACACCATGTTATTATTGTATTAATTTCATTAGAAAGACACTGATTATTCTGAAAACCACAACACAATACAACTTTATGTGACTTCTCATAGATGTAGATGCTTATTTTAAGGGCTAAGGACAAAAACATACACATACTCACGGCCATGTACACACATGTGTTCCTGTGTGCTCTCTCTGGTGGCCCACTATAATTGAACATTCCTGAACTAGGGATGTAAAATTCTATTAAAGTAAAAGTCTAGAAAATATATGCCTCTGTCGGTCCTCATTCAAGTAAGATTTCTTGTGTTACTTAATTTATTGTTTATGATATTTATAACTTTGGATATAGCTGCATTTGGAAGTAGTAAAAAACATTCTTGCAATAATAGAGGTTTTCTGCAAAGGGTGCTACTTTATTTATTTATTTTTTCCATTTTGAAAAGATAGAAATGAGGTGACCTATAAAGACCAGAAAATGGGGTTATTCAGCAATATGAGGGGAAGAAAAGACAAATTTGTGACTTGGAATATCTGCATAGGGGTATGGCAGATGGCACAGTGAACAAGGTGATAAGAACAAGGTGATAAGAACAAGCAGTGAGGGGAGGGAAAGTCACACTGCTGTGAGCCCCAGACTGGAATCTCTGATTGCTGCTGGCCTGGACCAGCTCAGGACCTGTCCTTGCCCATGTCCTTGTGGAGAGTAAAAGGCACCTTTGGAACCAGTGATGATTTCCTACTTGAATAAAACTATTATAGAACAATGCTATTTAGTGTCTGTATTGAATGTGTTTTTACAATCTCTATAATAGTAATAATATGAAAAAGGGTAGAACTAAGAGATCAGTGCATTAAACATTTTTATGCATTTATCCAACTGATCAAAATGTGTTTAATTATGTTTATATTTTTAGAGCATGTTTCATTACAAATAGAATTTATAACAGCTTATAAACTTTAAATAGATATTGAGATTTTAGAAAATATAGAATTTAAACATGATTCTACTTAATTACACATTATGTGGGATATTGAGATTATGTTGTTTTTCAAGAAAGTATATTCAGTTCAAGACTGAAACTTGTGAATGCTTAAACATTTGCAAAACTAAGTAGTACTGTAATCAATAAGTACCGTAAGTATTTCAGAGAGAAGTGTCAGATAGGATAAGATAGAATTCCATGAGGTTTTACTGGATAAAGCAGTATGTTGGCTCTGACAGAAGAAACATTTCATTATTTTTTAAACCTCAGGTGAGATAATTAAAAAAAATAATTCCAGGTAAGATAATCTGTGCTTAAGAAAAAAAATCAAGTTATTGTGCTTTTGGTAAACTTTGAGGAATTTTCAAGGTTTCTAAGATTGTAAAATTTAATGAAGAATTTGACTTTAAACCAGATGGATTACATTCTGTACAAAATAAAAACACTTCGAGCCCTTCTACATTACAGGTACTCTCACTAGAGTTATAAAAACGTTCTTAAAGTAGATTTAAGAATGCTGAAAGTAATATATCAAGGAACAAGGTGGCTAAACACTTACACAGCGTAGATTAAAAATCAAGTATGCACGTTTCCTGTGCTACTAGGCATATTTACACAGTTGTTAACAAACAGTTTGCTCCATTTTTCTTTTCTTTTTTTTTTGCCACATATCCATGTATTTGTATACAATGTTTCCAGCGACATAACTTCATGGGAAAGTGTTGCTTTTACATGTTAAAACTTTAAAGCACAGAACAAAAATATGTGCATATCTCCTAAAGAGCCTGCAGGGGAGTCGCAGGCAGAATAGTACAAGAATGTTAACAGGCTGTCCTCGGTGTTGCAGTTTCCTTCTTGTAGTAACATCTGGGCAAGGAGACAAGAAGGCCAGTCAGGGTTTCTCAGTGTTGAGGCTCATCTGGCCTCCATTATGAGTCTTGGGAACTATAGCAGTGGAAGCAAGAGAACATAAGACAGGGGCTAAAGCCACCTATCTTAAAACACATTAAAATGTACTATTATTGGCATTTATAGGGGAAAAGTCAACATTCACTATGGCCTTTCCACATAAGAGAAAAAATAAAAAACAAGAAAAAGGGGGCAAAGTGCTTGGTGGCTGCACTTGTCTCTAATGACTTCAAAATCCACATCAGGTATATGATTACTGGGTTTGTGTACAATATCCTTGAACTAGAAACCATAGCTTTTTGTTTCTAATTTACTCAGAAAAAAAAATTCAAACCATAGGCAACATACTTCCGTGTGACTTTAAATATATATTATTAGCTAATGATAGAAAAAACATCTGTGGGACCCAGGTGCTCTTCTGGAACCAAGGTGAATCTCATCCTTGAAACACTACAAGGTTTATCAGGCAGATGAAGATAAAGATCTGGTGGGAATGCAGACTGGGGCAGCCACTATGGAAAACAATATGGTGTTACCTCAAAAAATTAAAAATTGAACTTCCATTTGACCCAGTGATCCCACTTCTAGGAATATACCCTAAGAAGCCTGAAACACCAATCAGAAAGAATGTCTCTACCCCCATGTTTGTAGCAGCACTATTTACAATAGCTAAGATCTGGAAACAGCCCAAGTGTCCATCAGTAGACGAATGGATAAAAAAGCAGTGGTACATATACACAATGGAGTACTATGCAGCTGTAAGAAAGAAAGATCTCTTATCCTTTGAGACGACATGGAGGGACCTGGAAAGTATCATCCTAAGTGAAACAAGCCAAACAGAGAAAGACAAGTTTCATATGATCTCACTTATTTGTGGAATATAATGAACATAACAGTCTGAGGAATGGGGTAGTCCCAGAGACGTGAAAGTGGGGTACAGACTGACAATCCCCTAAAGAGGGGAGTGGTGGGGGAGAGATAAACCACAGAACTTATATGCATGTATGCATGAACAGTGGACATGGACAACAGACTGGGGACAGGGCAGGGAGGGAGGGGGAGGGGGGATCAGTGGGGGAGGAGAAACAACTGTAACAAAAATTAATAAAATAAAATAAAATAAAGACATATGAACCATAAAAAAAAAAAAGAATTACTGTGTTCTCATGGAGAGTGGAAAGGAGTCGTAAAGCATCTGTGAAATATTATCAGAAGGGGGAAAAAAGGAACAGGTGCTCCATTTTTCAATAGTGATTTTCATCTCCCTATGGAGTGCGGTCAACTTCTAGTTTCTGTTATTTGTTATTGCTTAATTTGTTTTCCATTAGTGAAAAGAGCTGTACACTTGTACTTGGTAGATTTTCAGCTTTTTTTGTCTTAAATTCTAGTATAAACTGACCACAGTTGACTCCAGGGGCATACTATTCTAAAGGGAATTTGGACAATTATCCAGTGGTCAGTAAGACACCCTCCTTTTCAACATTCAGGGGGAGTTGCAAGAGGGAGGCAGAAGCCATGGCAAGCCATCTGTCCATTACATCTCCCTGGACCCTGCCTCCTGTTCTGGCTCAGACCCTTAACCATCTCATGGCCAAACCACTGCAGTTGTCTCTCTCCGGTCTCTGCCTCAGCTCTATCCTCACTTGAATCCACCAGACACACTGATGTCGGAATGAATTTTCTAAAACAGATTGGACATGTCTCTCCCTGCTTACATGCATCCAGTGGGTTCTCCCATACAGTTCAGATTTCTTGCCATAGTAGCCAAGTCACCTTCTAGTTTGCCAGCTAATTCTTTGCCTCTGTGAGTTGAGAGTCTGGTTATTCCGTGAACACATTGTGTCCTTCCGTACATTTCCTTCTGACTGGTATGGTCGGGCTCGCCAACTCCAGGCTGTGACTGGGTAAGTCACATTCTTCTAGCCATGTGGCTTAGGAGTGAAGGCTGTAGGAGTTCAGAATGCGTCACCCCAAGATGTGTCTCTCTGGCATGCATATTTTGAGCTAAAGGCAGCCAAGATCCTGTGGGCCCGAGAGAAACTTCTGTGCCCCTCCAGCCCCCTTAATTGCCAGAAGAATTTGAATTTTGGGGCCTTGTCCATACTAAAAGATGGTCAGAGATCACCTCTTTGACCTATCTGTATGGCAGGACACCTTACTAATTACTGAACATCTGCTGTTCTTTCCGTCTTGCAAGGACTCTGAAGCCTCGGGTACCTCGCTACATCCCTAGCTCAGAATGCCGCACATGCCTCATTTCCCCCCTTTCGTCGCTGAACTTTTTGTGTGTCCAGGTCTCTGACTCTCTCATGTATGTGGGGTTCCCGTGCTACGCATGTAATTAAATTTGGTAATTTTCTTTTATCTGTATTTTTTTTTTATCCTCACCCGAGGACATTTTTCCATTTTTTGTTCAGATAGAGTGGGAGGGAGCGAGAGAGAGAGAGAAACATCAACGTGAAAGGGACACATTGAGTGGCTGCCACCCGCACAACCCAACCGGGGCCAGGGACAAACTGCAACCGAGGTACGTGCCCTTAGCGGGAACTGAACCCGGGTCTCTCTGGACTGCATGTCGATGCTCTAACTGCTGAGCCAAACTGGCCAGGGTTATCTGTATTTTTTTTTTTTTAAGACTCCATAGTACATACTTTATTATTGTTCTAGGAAATTCCAGTACAATCAACAAATGGAAAGGATTTTATTGTCAATAAGCCAGCGAACCTTAGTTGTCTCATTTTTTTTTTCAGCTACTGTGGTATTTAGCCTGCAGGTCGTCGCTTTACCTGGGGAAGGGGTAGGATAAGACCAGCAATATCATATATGACTGTATGTGGAAGTTCAAGAATGCCTTGGAATTTTCTAGATTTTGCATATAAGAGACAATGCTCTATTTATATTATGAGATATATTTGTAATTTTAACGCAGAAATAAATGATCAACATTGTTTAAAATATAATTTTTGAATACATTCTTCTGATTGCTATTTATGCTTCACCCACTATGAAACTCAGACTGTTATTAAAAAAACCTTTCCGTCTTTCCTCACACTGAATTCAGGCTCTTGCAGATCTTTCACAATTTCTGCTGTGAGGTCAGGTGGTGCTGTTGAACTGAAGTTGCAGGTTTCTGTCAAAAAATCCCAAAGCAGGTCCCCATTTTCCTTGCCATCAATAAAACAGTCAGATATGTCCATGGTGGACAGAAGGTTGTAACACTCATACTTAGTCCCCAACGTGTCCAGCATCTGAGTGAGGTGAGTGGATGTGACAACTGGCAGAGGTCATCCCGGGGTAAGCAGGGTTCATACTTTTTTTATAGTTTGCCCCAGGCACTGGTTTCTGACACAAGAACACTAAGAATATTAGCATTGGGAGCTAAGAGACTATGGAAGAATTTCAGGGTAGCTGGGATGTCTTTTACATAATACAGCATATGAATCACATGAATAAAGTCCTACTTCGGAAGTTCTTTCTCCAT
The DNA here is from genome assembly GCF_014108415.1 of Molossus molossus. Lineage (NCBI taxonomy): Eukaryota > Metazoa > Chordata > Mammalia > Chiroptera > Molossidae > Molossus > Molossus molossus. The sequence goes on along the minus strand of NW_023425344.1, from coordinate 65,122,228 downwards.
TATTCTATTTTGATATTCAGATGATGTCTCCTTATGCCAAACAAGCTTGATGTTCTCGAGGTTTGATGACTTGGCTACAAACTCTTTGTACTTGGCAATTTGTTCAACACTTGGTTCAACAACTTCATTGTTGCTATGATCTCCTGGGTATTGAGCCTGCACTTTGGAGAGAATCTGAAGGTCAATTTCACCTGCACCTCCACCAATGCTTAGAATCTTAATTTCTGCTTTTTGTCTCCAATCCTTGCTCTTATGCCTGGCAGCTTCTTGTCCGTGAATTCCTGCATTCACTGGTGTTCCATGGAATTGTTGAGAAACCGTCAAAAAATTCAGTGTATCTGCTGTGACCAGTAAACAAGCTCCCCGTGGAAGATGCCATATTTGGTTTTCTCTGTTTATATGTATTTTTAATTATTAGACCAGCCAAAAGAACCTTGAGGGTAGAGGAATGTTTCTTCCTCCCTGACAAGGTCTTTCTAGACATTTTCACACTTACTCAGGAAAAAAAAATAATGCTCCTCCTTCTAATAACTATCAGAAGTTGAGTCCATGTATTAAATATTAGGAAGGTGACATAGTATAAGGGATCTGGAAAGAGACTACTACTTGGATTCAAATCTCGATGCTGCCCTTGACCAATTTTTTGTTTTGGGCATTTTCAACCTAATGAAACCTGTTTCCTATGTAAAATGGGGATAGTAATAGTGCAAAAGAGATAGTGTTGTTATGTGGACACATGTAATACATGTTTGGGCTTAGTGTCTCACACACAAGTGATCAATAAATATTAGTTATTATGTTTACATCTTATCGGTCAGCCATTAAACCAGCCCCTACAATGTGTAACGTGTCCTTCTCTTAGACTCTGCTGTCGGTATTGCTTCTCTGAAACCTTTGGAACCTTTCACCTCAAACAAAGAGAAGTTGTACAGTATTTTCAAGTGTACCATTTAGAATTTGTCAATCGCAGCCTAAGTATTAGTTTAATTCTGCATTCCAATGATGACAAAGCAATGGCCCTGAAATACCCTCACTCAAATTTCTTAGAAGGGAGATTATTTCTCTTTAGATTAAGATAAGCATTATTTTTTTCAGAGACTTTTTCCAAATGTCTTTCCTTTGGTGGTTCCCATCTCTTATTTGTCCCCAAATCAACTTATGAGCTTTATATGTAATAAATAATATGCCATTGAGTGTGATGATAAAACGTGTTTGATAATTCTATTATTGCATAGAACTTTCTGGCCAGGCACTAATGCCTCAGCGATTATGACAGGGAACTTTGTGTATCTTTGGTTGATTTCTTTCTGACTTATGATTATCTTCCCTCCGGAATTTTCAGTTTGTTTAGACTGTGTAGGATAAATAATGATTGCGAGATCTGACAGACCTAGTTTGAACTTTGACTCCGCTTGTTGTGTGGTATTGGACAAGTTAGTTCTCCAAGGCACTCAACGTGATTTGGTGAGGTATAAGTGGGATTATACACATAAATACCCAGCTCAATGTCTGGCACAGAGGTGACAAACACTGTTTCTAATTTATTCCAGATTTGTGTATTGCCCAGCCTGCCCTGAATTTATAACAGAAATGAAATGTGAGACCACATTCAGAGATTTAGAGATTACTCAAATCTTATTCCTGAGGGGCCATAAAGGAGAGAGCAGAAAGTTTACCTTTTATTACCAGCATTCCCTTTCTAGCATGTGTGGTGGATTTCTGCTATATCTCTTTTTATAATGAATGCTATTTTTCAAGGTGGACTTTCTTCCCTGAGATCAAAAAGTAATATTTTTTCTCTCTCCTGGCCCGAATATTTCCAATTTGAAGTGACCTTGGTGAGCATTTAAGCCACAATTATTGACTTTAAATTCCTCAGGAAAAAAGAATGACGCTTCTCTGGGCCCAAGGGTGGGTCAGTAATAAGGTCTGTAGTAGCATAGGGGATAGTTCTTATCTGATATAAACCCCCGAAACAAACCACAAATCTCTGCTGTGGCTGCTGACAGCTCACAACAAGGCGGTTAATCATGTTCATGAACAGTGGAGACTTGAACTTGAGTTCTGCCACAGGAGCGCCTCCCAGTTACTGACTCTTCTTTTTTAAGCTTTGCGAGGAAGTCAGCCTCAAGTGGAAGACTCCTAGACTTCTCTACCGGCATTATTCATGTAGGGCTGCCTCCTCGTTGCCAGTTAATTTGTGGTAGAGTTCATAACTTCATGTCTCCGTTTCGTGTGTGATGCCTTATTCTCCAAGTGCCATAAATAGAATCTCAGTAGAACATGTGCTGACTAGATTATATTCTAAAATATTTCACATGTGAGAAATGCAGTATCCTGAGAAGTGAGAAGCCGATGTAGAAATGAAATTCCAAGGACAAATGCATATTTTCTGATCTGTAAAATAAATTATGACTCAAAACATGCTAGAAAGCTTTTTAAACATGTGCATTGATTTGAGGCTATATTTTAATTATTATAGATCAAGACAGACGATTTTATGAAACTATGAACACTTGATTTATAGTGGCATTTAAAATTTGTCCAATAATTCTTGCAGAGTTCCACTTAAAAAGGAGATGTAGTACAAATGAGAGCAGGACATACATGTTTTAGAGTTACAAAACAGGTGTACTATTTGTTTAGGATGCTTAGTAAATCAATCAATATAGACTATTATCCAAAACTCTAAGTCATCGAAACCATTCTTTCTGACAATAAATGTAGATATTCTACATTTGGTATTGGACTATTTGGGAACTTGGGATAGAAATGAGCATAACTCCTGAAAATGTGAATCAATTTAAATCACTGCAGGCTCTCCTTAAGGTTTGGAAACAGAATAGACTCCAGCTGCAATTACTTTCCAACAAGGAAGATGGAAAGGAACCTTACCTATTTCTGAACTATGAATTGGGAGCATCATTTTGAATTAAAGACTTTGTTGACTGGAACATCCTAAGATATCCAGTCTGATGCTTGCATTTTACAGATGTGAGAACCACAGATTGGACAGGTTCATTGGACAAGGTCAAACAACCTCTTGGAAACAGACTCCATGCTTCCACAAACCACTTTGTACTTTAGACTTATTATTCTCACTACTCTCAAAGATGTTCTCTAAAGACTCAAAGTTTCGAAAAATCTGAGTGCATAGCAGAGACTGAGAAGGGCTTGGGCGTGGTGATATATTCCGAACGTTATTCTGGAGGGCAGGAGCGAGGAGGGGAGTGACAGGGTAGGGAAGCGTCTCTGCCATGCGCAGTTGGGCCCTTCCAGCTACGCTCCCTGAGGCAAACAGTAGGCACTGCAGGCCCCAGCGCCCGGGAGCAGCGCCGCAGTCACCATTGGCTGAAGCTGCCCCTGGGGTGACGGACCCTCCAGCACGTTCAGGCTGAGCGCTCAGGGGCCCAGCGGCTTTCTTGTAGTTAGAAAAGGCCCTGGCCAGAGGGAGAAAGCAGTGTGGTCCCTGCTTGAGTGAGGATGCAGCCACACGAAGTTGAGTCTCAGCTTACTTGTCCCTGTCCCCTGGCGCTGTGGGCGAGAGTCAGGGACGAGTGGGAGAAGCTAGCGCAGGGTGCCCACGGGTCTGCGACAGCTGGGCCGGAGCTCCTTACGGCAGTGGGTGGTTGCAGTGCTCCAGGTTTCTCCTGTGGATGACTCAGGACTTTCCACCCTCTAGCCCAGAGTATTTATTCCGATTATTACATGGATGGCCTAAAATGGAGAACTCATCTGTGTGTGCCTGCATCCCTGCCGCCGAGGAATGCTTCAACTCTGAACCCTGAAACTGTTTGTCAGCATTTTCTCTTTATAATTCCCGTTCTGTATTTTTGTTTTTATTTTATTTTATTTTTTTAAATCCTCACCCAAGGATATTTTCCCTTTTATCTTCAGATAGAGTGGGGGATGGGGGGAGAAATATCGATGCAGGAGAGACACATTCGTTGGTTGCCTCCCGCACGACCCAGGCTGGAATCAAACCTAGAGCTTGTTTCACAGGTGGATGCTCTACCCGCTGAGCCAAATGGGCCAGAGCTGTTTTTTGTTTTTGTTTTTAATACTTCTAGGACTTGCCCTGTTATTTACTTTCACTCTTTTTAGTTAATTTGCCCTGGCTAATTATCACTCACCTCCTCTTCCCATGCCCCGTATCTCAGACTGATTTCTACCTGCCTTTCTGCTGCCGTGTCCTCCGGCCCAGGTCCATCAGCCTTTCCTCTCCTAACAGTCAGCTTCCCGTCCTCCCCTGACGTGATGATTGACATACATTCATTATTCGGGTCTTTTGAAACTTTGAACTGAAGAGTGAGTGTTGAGGATTCCTTTTCCTATTTAACTTCTGAGACATCCTCTAACTCATTGGTCCAAAAATGTAGACATTTCTTCTTTACACTTAGAGTTGGAGAGAATTTTTAGAGATATTCTAGGCAGTCCCACTTTAATTTTCCAGTGACGAGTGATTTATAGAGAGGTTAGTAACCTGCTCAGGTCCCAGAGCCAATAATGGCACAGCTGTGACTAACACTTGGGGATCTTTTCAGACTGTCAGTCTACTGTAAATTATTAATTAATGTGAAAATCTGTAAATTGCAAGCTTCTGGTGGCTGAGGACTAGATCTGCTTGCTTGATTTATATAACTCCTACAATGGGCACAGTAATAAATAACTTAATAACTGCAGCTGGAGATCAGATGAAGCCCTTCAAGTGATGCAAGGAAATGAGAGAGAAGGTCATTATATCAACTGCCTGATTATTTAGCTTTGAAATGGATCTTCTTATGGATTACTGAAGCACTAAAGTCTATAGGTAATTTGAGATGCATGGGGCAAGACAGCCTAAAATCAGCCAAATTCTATAATTCTAAAATTTTCTCTGATTTTTTTAAGTGGTATTTTAATGGGCTTCTTCATGCACCCCAAATTATAATAGTCCTTGAAAAAAATGTAAGAAATATGTAAGTTTATTTTATTTATTTTGGAATCTTATTTATTCTATAGTGATTGCTGATATTTCATATTATTTTTTCCCCCATGTTTTGCTGCTGTTGTTCAAGATAGAGTGGGAGGGAGAGAGAGGGGGAGAGAGAGAGAGAGAGAGAGAGCAAGAGAGAGAGAGAGAGAAACATCAATGTGAAAGGGACACATCGAGTGGCTGCCACCTGCACGACCCCAACCAGGGCTAGGGACAAACTGCAACTGAGGTACATGCCCTTAGCGGGAACCGAATCCGGGTCTCTCTGGACCGCAGGCCGATGCTCTAACCGCTGAGCCAAACCAGCCAGGACTGATATTTCATATTCTTTTTAAAATCAGCCTTGAATAGATTAGAGGCTATATTTATTGGGTTGAGTCATATACCCCCAAAATTCATGTCCACCTGGAGACTGTGGCTTTAACTTTATTTGGAAATAGGGTCTTGAAAGATATAACCAAGTTAAGATAAGATCATACCGAGTTTGGGTGGGCCCTACATTCATTATGAGTGGTGTCCTTAAAAGAAAAGGGAAATTTGAACAGAGACAAAGACTCACAGGGCTAAAGGCTATGGAAAGATGGGCAGAGACTGAAGTGATGCATCTATAAGCCAAAGAGTGCCCAAGATTGCTGGCAACCATCAGCAGCTGGAAGAGAAAGTGAGGATCCTTCTCTAGAGCCTCAGGGACAGCATGCTTTTGCCAAAACCTTGATTTCTGACTTGTGGCCTCCAGACCTCTGAGAAAATAAATTTCTGTTGTTTTAAGCCAAGCTTGTGGGACTTAATGGCAGCCCTAGGAAACTAATACAGATGCTAAAATAGCATGGTGAATAATTTCTAGGACTATTTATAGTATCCTTATTCATCCTGGAAGAGCTATGTGGCCAATCAATCAACACTATTTCTTGAATACTTAGCAATTCAGTAATCTGTTAGAATGCTAGGAGGGAACAAAAGAAGAAGACAGAGCTTTAACTCAAGAAATTTATAGTTGATTTGGGGAGATAAAGCAAACACTGCAGAACAGAAAACACAATTAATAGATAATATGATAGTGATCAGAAGTACAGTAAGATTTCAAAGCGGGAAGGCTTCATGTGGGCTTCAAAGGAAAGCTTCTTAGAAATACATTTGCATTTAGGTAGGGTGGTGGGCGGGACTGATAAAGGAGAACACAGTAGTAGGCATCTCTGGGGACAGGAAGAGCATAAACAAAAACACACATGTGTGAAGGAACCTCATTGTCACAGATGCTAATCTCACTGGAGTGGAGTTTAGACAACTGGAACTATGGGAGAATCTCTGACGGAAGAGGAAGGGAGGCCACTCACATACATAGCAGTGCTTCAGAAAATGTGACAAAACATGGTTTGGAATAGAGCTCTATCGGAGAGTGCAGAGTGGTATGTGGTGGTGGGGACACTCCTCTTGAAGGGAAAAAACCTTGAATTTTTCAGTAACCCACTGTGTGACTTTGGACTCCTTTATGAGCCTCACATTGCACTAGATCAGAGCATGGAAACTGGTTTACTTTGTGCTGAATTCATGTGAAGTAAGGCTTACACACTGTTTAAAAATTTAAAATATTGATTAGAAATGTTTTTAAATCCATAGTTTGACCCTACGATGTAAAATGGTAAGTCTGAAGCATTAGGTGGACATTTCTACCATAGCCACAGCTGGTTGCAGTTATTGCCATTAAATGGCTCCTGTGCTGCCAGGTCGGTGTGGCTCAGTGGAATGAGCGACCTCCCATGGACTGAGAGGTCCCGGTTCAATTCCCGGTCAGGGCACACAGCAGGGAGCATGCAGGAGGCAGCCAATTGATGTTTGTCTCTCACACTAATGTTTCTGTTTCTCTCTATATATAACATATTAAGAACATATTTAAAAAGTAAATAAATGGCTCCTGTGCTGTCCAGGTTGCCCAGATCCAACTCAGCTTCCTCATGTACCTGGGAGACCCGTTTGGCCCCTGTGGGCATTTGGATTTGCAATCCCTGGACCAAATGATCTCTGCTTGCTGCTGCCGCTTTCCCAGTCAATGGCTGTTTTTTAAACTGTGATGAAAATAACATCATCTCATAAGCTCTCGTATACCTTAATAAAAGTAAAATGTTTTCTCAGCTTGTTTTGACCAATACAGAATAATTGCAAATTTATTTATACTTTAATATTGTACTATTTCATCTGGTATTTTTTTAGTCTCTGTGTGTGTGTGTGTGTGTTTGCGTGTGTGTGTGTGTGTGTGTGTGTGTGAGAGAGAGAGAGAGAGAGAGAGAGAGAGATCAGACAGACAGACACAGATTATATCTTCTTGAATTTACTGTGAAATTTCACTAGAAAAGATAATTCTTATGCAGATAGATATCATTAGTCATTTACTGTGGAATTTCACAGGAAAAGATCATTCTTATGCAGATATTGTTAGTCATTTATTGTGAAATTTCACTGAGAAAAGATCATTCTTATGCAGATATCATTAGTCATTTACTGTAAAATTTCACTGGACAAGATAATTCTTATGCAAATATTGTTAGTCATATTACCAATTTGATTTACACATCAATATTGTCTCTTTCTATCCCTAATAAAAATTTGTTTTAATTTGTTTGGTCAATTTAAATTTAGAATAGAGAAGTATAGTATAAATGTCAAGTTTTACCTCACTGCAAAAATGCTTTTTTTCTTTTTATTACATTTATTGAGACCACATTAATAAAATTATATAGATTTCAACTTTACATTTCTATGTTACATCATCTGCATATTGCATTGGGTGCCCACGACTCAAGGTCAGATCATCTTCCATCACCATGTATTTGACCCCCTTTACCCTTATTACACTCCCAGCCTGTTCCCATACTACGGTCTGTGTCTGAGCTTTTTTATTTTTATTGTGTTCACTTATTTCTTTCAATTTTATATCCCACATATGAATGAAATCATATGGTTCTTAACTTTTTCTCTCTGACTTATTTTGCTTAACATGATATTCTCAAGATCCATCTATATTGTCTTTAATGGCAGTATTTCATCTTTTCTTATGGCTGAGTGGTATTCCATTGTGTATATGTACTACATCTTCCTTGTCCAGTCACCTGTTGAAGAACACTTTGGTTGCTTCCACATTGTAGCCACCACGAATAATGTGGCAATGAACATAGGGGTGCATATACCTCTGTGAAAGATATGTTTTTCAAATTTTGGGGGTAGACACCCAGAAGAGGGGTTGCTGGGTCATATGGTAACTCTATTCTTAAATTTTTGAGGAACTTCCATATTGTTTTTCACATTGACTGTACCACTTTACATTCCCACCAGCAGTGAATGAGAGTTCCTTTTAATCCATAACCTCTCCAACGCTTGTTATTACCTGTCTTGTTGATAAGAGCCATTCTAACAGGTATGAGGTGGTATCTCATTGTAGTTTTGATATGCATTTTTTTAATAGTGGGTGAAATTGACTATCTTTTTATATATCTGTTGACCATTTGTATGAATTCTTGGGAGAAGTGTCTGTTTAGGTCCTTCACCCATTTTTTAAGTGGATTTTTGTTTGTTTGTTTAGTATTGAGTTATATGAGTTCTTTATATATTTTGAATATTAACTCTTTGTTGGGGCTGTTGTTTGCAATATCTTTGTTGGAGCTTTTGTTTGCAAATATCTTCTCCCATTTGGTTGGTTGCCTTTTAGTTTAGTTGGCAGCTTCTTTTGCTGTGTGGACAGTTTTTAGTTTGGTATAGTCCCATACATTTATTTATTTTTTAAATGTTTTTATTAATTTTTCTAGAGATAGAGGAAGGGAAAGACAGATAGAGACATTGATGTGAGAGAGACACATCGATTGGCTGCCTCCTGCATGCCCCTACTGGGGATTGAGCCCACGACCTGGGCATGTACCCTGACCAGGAATTGAACCAGGACATCTCAGTCCATGGGATTACATTCGATCTACTGAGCCACACTAGCTGGACCCATTCATTTTTTCCTTTTTTTTTTTTTTTGCCTTTATTTCCCTTGCCTTTGGGGTCAAATTTATAAAATCTTCTCTAAGACCAAGGTCCATAAGTTTAGAACCTATGTTTTCTTCTATGTAATTTATTGTTTCATATCTTTTTAAAAAATGTATTATTATTATTATTTTTTTGGTTAAAAGTATTACAGCTGTCCCCTTTTTCCCCCATTGATCCCCACTTTCTCCCCACCTCATATTTAGGTCTTTGATCCATTTTGATGTAATTTTTGTATATGGGGACACATTGTAGTCTAATTTCATTCTTTTGCACGTGGTTTTTCAATTTTCTCAGCACCATTTATTTCAGAGGCTTTCTTTCTCCATTGTATGTTTTTGACTCCTTTGTCAAAGATTATTTGTCCATATACATATGGGTTTATTTATGGGCTCTCAGTTCTGTTCCATTGGTCTGCATGTCTGTTTTTCTGCCAATACCATGCTGTTTTGATTATAGTTGCTTTGTAGTCAGGGAATGTGATACCTCCAGCTTTGTTCTTTTATTCTCAGGATTACTTTGGCTATTATGGGTCTTTTGTAGTTCCATACAAATCTAATGATTTTTTGTTCTATTTTTAAAAGAAATATCATTGGGATTTTAATGGAAAATGCATTAAATCTTATATTGCTTTGGGTAATGTGGACATTTTAACTATGTTGATTTGACTCACTAAGGAAAAAAGACAAAATGCTCAAACAAAATAAAAAAATGAAAGAGAAGTTATCAAAAACATCACAGAAATACAAAGAATCATACTAGAATACTATGAAAGACTGTATGCCACCACATTCAATAACCTAGAATAAATAAGTTCCTAGAAATATATAACCTTCTTAGACTGAATCATGAAAAATTGGGAAATCTAAATAGGCCTATCAACAGTGAGGGATTGAAACAACCATCAAAACCCTCCCAATAAGTAAAAATCCAGGACCAGATGGCTTCACTAGTGAATTCTACCAATTGATCAAAGAAGATTTGAAACCTAGCCTCCTCAAACTCTTTCAAAAAATTGAAGAAGTGGCAATACTTTCTCACACATTGTATGAGGCCAACATAACCCTGATACCAAAACCTGGCAAAGATAACACTAAAAAAGAAAACTACAGACTAATATCTCTGATGAATATTGATGCAAAAATCCTAAAAATACTAGCAACTTGAATACAACAATATATTAAATATATAATACATCATTATTAAGTGGAGTTTATATCAGGGGCACAGGATGTTTCAACATATGCAAATCAATCAATGTAATATATCACATTTTCCTCTAAGATCAGAAATAAGACAAGGATGTCCACTCGTACCACTCTTATTCAACATAGTACTGGAAGGCCTAGCCGAAACAGCCAGGCATGAGAAAGAAATAAAAGGCATCTAAATCAGGAATGAAGAAGAAGAGTCACTTTTTGCAGATGACATGATTCTATATATAGAAAACCCTAAAGGCTCCACCAAAAACTATTAGAAACAATAAGCAAATGAAGTGAGTTTGCAGGATACAAAATCAGTGTACAAATGTCTACAGCATTTCTTTATACTAACAACAAAATTCAGTAAAAGAAATGAAAAAAAAAAAAAAGAAACAAAACACCCCAGTTTTTCTTTGTAGTTGCAACCAAAAGAATAAAATACCTAGGAATAAACTTAACCAAGGATGTGAAGAACCTATATACTGAAAACTACAAAGCATTATTAAAAGAGATAGAAAAAGATACAGTGAAATGTGAATGTTATTTTTGACCCATCTGGTAAGTCACCTATTTATATATGTGTTTGTAAGGATTGGACATGCCAGCATTCTTCCTTTGGTTCTCTCTCTCTCTCTTTTCCTTGTTGTGTGGTGTGGTACTGTTTTTATGTACTTTGTGTTGCCTCTGGGGAAGCAAAAGCCTCAGTGTAAAGGCAGTTTTATATATGGAGTACCACTATTTGTTTACGGAGTATTCCCCCCTGCCCAGTTTTATTGAGATATGAAGCATTTCTTAGGAAGAGGTCACTCTACTAATGGCATCATTTTAAGGACAATTTATAGACAAATCTCATTTAAAAATAGGTGTAGACATGGAGGGATCTGGAAAGTATTATGCTACGTGAAATAAGCCAGTCAGAGAAAGACAAATACTACATGATCTCATTTATTTATAGAATATCATGAACAGAATAAGCTGACGATCAAAATAGATCCAGAGACAAGGAAGTAGGGAACTGACTGACAAAACTCAGCGGGAAGGGGGTTGGGGTTGGGAAAAGATGAACCAAGAACTTATATGCACATGTGCATAACCTCTGGACACAAACAATAGTTTGGTGAAAGCAGGAGTGGGGTGGGAGTGAGGAGGAGGGGGTCAATGAGGGGGGAGATGGGGGGCACATCTCTAATACTTTCAGTGATAAAGATAAAAAAAAAAAATAGGTGTAGAGACTTACCTGTACAGAACAGAGAAGTCTTCAGTGTAAAACTTTTTACTGCTTTGGGGAAGAAACTAATTTTTTAATGTATATATCAGAAGTTATTAATTTTTTTCTATAATTCTAGGTGAAGAAATTTTTTAATATATATTTATTGATTTTTTTAGAAAGAGAGGAAGGGAGAGAAACATAGAAACATCGATCTGAGAAGCACTAATTGGCCACCTCTTGCACACCCCCTTCTGGGGATCGAGCCTGCAACCTGGGCATGTGCCCTGACCGGGAATGGAACCTGTACCTCTCAGTCCATGGGACAACGGTGCTCAATCCACTGAACCACTCTGGCTGGGCTAGGTGATGAAATTTTAATGCAAATATACATTTGAGCCTGAGGGACTTCTGTATACTTAATTTGGCTTGTTTGATAGATCTGTCTTAGCATCAGAATATGTATAATTTGACCAAAGTTATACAATTTCCTTTATTTACTTTAGAAAACAGCTCTGTACATACATATAAGTAGAACTAACAGGCAAATATCCTCTGGTACAACATTCTTGGAAGCTAATTTGACAATACAGTATGTGGTAAGCACTCTAGAAGTGTTCAGCCTATTGGCTTTAGTAATTCCACCTCTGGAATGCATTTTATTATAAAGATATTTATCCAGTTAATTTATAATAGCAAAAATTACAAACAGCCATCTAGAAAGCAAAGAACCCCACATGAAACTCTGAACTAAGTGGGGGTCTGTCTCTGTAAAGGGGGAGATGGATGATGGCATCATTTGGTGGGGAAATGCAGTCACAATTTAAAAAAATTTTTCTTTCCTTTAAGTGAGAGGGAGAGAGAGATAGAAACATTGGTGAGAGAGAACATCAATTGACTGCCTCCTGCATGCCCCCCACTGGGGATTGGGCCCACAACCTGGGCATATGTCCTGACTGGGAATTGAACTGGTGACCTCTTGGTGCACAGGTCGATGCTCAACCACTGAGCCATACTGTTATTCTTTGCTTCATTGTTGAAGTTGCAAGTCCTCAGACTCCAAGCAGGAATTATCCTGAAGGTAACTCAAAATGTAACATCAGTGCTATTTAAAAAAAAATTTATGTTTTAATGGTAGAAAAGTTGAGAATCATAGAAAGGTAGAGCTTCACCTTGGACTACCTATAAAACTAATGAATAGTAAGAAGAGCCTAGAATTTCTCATTTACAATTTTTTTCTGCTTAATATTATTCTTTTAAGTTTTTTATTAATATTGAGCCATTTTTGTTGATCTTAACACATCTATACTATTTAAGCAGTATAAATGTGTTATGCTCATTGGTATGTTAGCAGAGATGTTTGTTTTTGAGGACAAGTATGTGCAATCCTCACGATTTTGTGTGTGTGTGTGTGTTTAACTTAAAATTGTGTAATCATATAGTGTTTGGAAATTTGGTTTCCTCGTGGTTTGTGTTTCTGGGCCGGTTTCTGACCTTAGTCTCTCACGGGAAACCTATATAACAGGCCATCTTAAAAGTAATGGTCTTACCTCTGCCACAGTAGGAGATATGAAGTAAATAATTAAAACTGCCGCCATGAAAAACGTTCCACAGCAGGAAAGGAATAAAGAATCTTCCTTGAGTAGAAAAACCACTAAATCACACAGGGAAAAATTAGGGGAAAGAAAATAACAACTGAGAGCAAGCCATCATAAATAGTGCCTCAAGGAAGTGAACTGTGTTTTAAAAATAGGACTCAAGCTTAGAAAGGTGAAAACATTTCAGTAGGTTTTCAGGCTGCCAGCAATTTTATTTTTTTTTTTTTTTTTTTTTTTTTTTTTTTTTTTTTCCCAAATCTTTATTGTTGGATGTAAAATGTATTACAGATGTTCCACATTTTTCCCCCATTGACCCCCTCCTCCCCACTCCCGCCCCCCCCCCCACCTTTTCCCACACTATTGTCTGTGTCCATTGGTTATGCATATAAGTTCTTTGGTTTATTTCTTCCCACCCCCCCCCACCCCTTTCCCTTTGAGGTTTGTCAGTCTAGCAATGAGTTTGTGCTTCTTAATCCCTTCACCTTTTTCACCCATTCCCCCAACCCCCTTCCCAACTGGCAACCAATAAAATGTTCTCTGTATCTATGAGAATGTTTCTGTTCTTCCTGTTCATTTTGTTTGTAGATTCCATTGTTGATAGATATGTATTCATTGCCATTTTGTTTGTTCATACATTTTATCTTTTTCTTCAAAAAGACCCTTCATCATTTCATATAATAACGGTTTGGTGGTGATGAACTCCTTTAACTTTTTCTTGTCTGGGAAAGTTTTTGTATGTCCATCGATTCTAAATGACAGCTTTGCAGGATAGAGTAATTTTGGTTGTAGGTTCTTGGTTTTCATCACTCTGAATATTTCTTGCCACTCCCTTCTGGCCTGCAAAGTTTCTTTTGAGAAATCAGCTGACAGCCTAATGGGTACTCCCTTGTAGGTAACTAGCTGCCTTTCTCTTGCTGCTTTTAATATTCTCTCTTTGTCTTGAACCTTTTGCATTTTGATGATGATGTGTCTTGGTGTGGGCCTCTTGGGGTTCATCTTGTTTGGGACTCTCTGTGCTTCCTGGACTTGTATGTCTGTTTCCTTCACCAAGTTAGGAAAGTTTTCTGCCATTATTGTTTCAAACAGGTTTTCGATTTCTTGTTCTCTCTCTTCTCCTTCGGGCACCCCCAAGATGCGAATGTTGGCACGCTTGAAGTTATCCCAGAGGCTCCTTACTCTATCCTCATTTTTTTGGATTCTTTTTTCTTTTTGCTCTTCTGATTGGGGATTTTTTGCTTCCTTATATTCCAAATCGATGGTTTGCTCCTTGGATCTACATACTCTATTATTGAAGCTGTGTAAATTATTCTTTATTTCAGTTAATGCCTCCTTTAATTCTAACTGTGTATCCATGATTTCTAACTGGTACTTTTTTATGCTCTTGATGCCCTCCCTAAGTTCACTGAGGTTATCACTAAGTTCATTGAGCATCCTTATAAGCAGTATTTTGAACTCAGTATCTGTTAGGTTGCTTATCTCCCTTTCGCTTAGTTCTTTTATTGGGGTTTTGTTCTGTTCTTTCATTTGGGACCTGTTTCTTTGTATCCTCATTTTGGCTGCCTCCCTGTGTTTGTTTCTGTGTATTACTTAATGAGAGGTATGGGGCTCGCTGAGACCCGGTGCTGCTCGTTTGAAAGAATTTAGGAAAAACCTGAAGCAGGATCCAAGACCAGCCAATCCTATGGTTAAGCAAGTGGCAACAGCTTGAAAGTTGTGTCGGGCGGGGCGGGGGCGGGGCGGGGCCTCAGGGAGTCAGCAGGGCGGGGCTACGAGTGTGAGCCAGGTTGCTGGAGTCCCAGATATGGCTTCTGTCTGCCGCCCCCGGGAAGGGCTCACCAAAGGAACAAAGGCCTCTGACAGCACGTTTGTCCCCGAGGAAGCCCCCTCTCCAGCTCTCGCTCCAGTGCCAAACAGCTCAGTTCTTCCCTGTGTGTCTCTGGTGCCCCTCGAGCTGCCTCCCCTCTGAGCTTAGAGGGAGAGAGTCCGATAAGTCCGTGCGCGGGCCCTTTAAGGAGCTGCCTGGGGCTCCAGCCGCTTCAGCTTCCCTGAGCCTCAGTTTCCGCTGGTTTTTCCAGCCAGAAGTTATGGGGACTTCTCTTCCTGGCACTGGAGCCCTGAACGGGACACCTGGTGTGGGACAGGGACCCCTCAGTCCTCAGGAAGGACCTTCCCAGCCGCGGGAGCCTCCTGATTTTTATCTACCACGCTTGGGTGTGGGACCAGCCCGTCTTGCCGCTGCGCGCTCCGCCGCTGCTGCGCCGCCGCCCCCCCTCGCGCCGCCGCCCCTCCTACCGGTCTGGATGTAGCTGCTTTTTTTTTTTCCTTAGTTCCGTAGTTGTACGACTTCCATTCAGCTTGATTTCAGGCGGTTTTGAATGATGGTTGTTCTGTAGTTTAGTTGTGACTTTGACGTGGTTGTGGGAGGACGCGATACCGCGTTTACCTACGCCGCCATCTTGACCGGAAGTCCTGCCAGCAATTTTAGAATCAACTTCTCCCATGACATTATATACTGATATTTTTACAAATATTGGTATTATATTTATGTTGCTCGCGAGGAAGTTACTAATGGAGGAGCCAATGTGCTATGAACATTGATCAGAAGACTTCACCTTTCAAGTTACTGAGTCATGGATTACTTGGTGTATAAATGGATGACCCAAATATAAGATATATTCTCTGTACTTTGGAATGAAAGCCAAGATGGCAATATTATGAATTAGCTGAGGGTGTTACTAACACACTCGAACAGTCAAAGGGAGTAGTGCAGAACCCAACCCTTAGGCTTGCAAGGGTTTGGCACATGTTTTCGCTTTGGTTACATTTAGTAAGCACTTAGTATGTGCCAGGCACTACTGGAATCTCTTCACATCTTAACCCCTTGCTTCTTCTTCACAGTTCAATGAAGAAGGTTCTACCATTATCCCTATTTTATGACCTGGTCACTGAGAAAGAGAGAGGTTAGTAATTTGCTCAAGGTCACACCCTTAGAAGGTAATGGGATTCGAACCAAAACCAACTGTATCTGGAGCCAGTTTTCACCAAGACAAATGATTTCCAGGTTACAGCCAGGAAAGAAAAAGTCACATGGATGATTTTACATTTACATCAGCCTTGCTAGAAACGTCTTCTTAATGAAATTGCCCTGCGTCTAGACTGTTGAGTGGAGATGGCTGAAGGCAGTGTGGCCCTCGGTCTTTACTTCCCGAGCATAAGCCCCTTCACTCACTGCGTTGATGCAGTAGGTGAGCACAGAGGAGCCAGGGCGCCCGGTCGGAGGTCACCTGCTCTCTGCGGGCCACCCGCCTGCGCCAGTGGTGCGTATGTGGATGCTGGACAGCGGCATTGGGGAACATGCGGCTGCATTTGAAACTGTTATTTTCACCCTGGCCGGTTTGGCTCAGCGGTTGGAGCATCGACCTGCGGTCCGGAGAGACCCGGGTTCGGTTCCCGCTAAGGGCACGTACTTCGGTTGCAGTTTGTCCCCGGCCCTGGTTGGTCGTGCGGTGGCAGCCACTCGATGTCCCTGATGTCCCTTCACGTCGATGTTTCTCTCTCTCTATCTCTTCCTCTCTCTCCCTCCCACTCTATCTGTACAAAAAATGGAAAAATGTCCTCGGGTGAGGATAAAAAAAAAAAGAAACTGTTATTTTTCGTTTTAGTTATAGAATGTGAAGTAGAGTTTTTAAATAAGGAAGCAGGTTACAAAACAACAAAAAACTACAATAGAGGCCGGATTCCAGTGCCAATCAAGAATACTGTGCTGTAGGACTTTGTATTTAAAAGGATTCCCTCCCCGCCCCCACTTCATTGTGACGATTGTAGAAATATATTTCAATTTCATAAATGGAAGAAATCTCAGTGTCCAAAACTTTCAGCTATTGAGCGTGATGATGATGATGGGGAGGAGGATGATAGCAGTACTTAAATAGCAGCTAACTACATGCCACTCACTCTTCTTTTTTTCCCTTCTACGTGGGAAAAGGTTGTAAGGCTAAGCGCACAGTGCAGGGAGCACAGTAGAGGCACCATCCGGAGCTGACTCTTCCCTCTCTTCCTCTGTATCCCCAACCTTGCATCCTTTCTCTTATTTCTCCACCGACAGAGACTTTGTGAGTAAGCCCTGTGGGCTGTCCTGAAAGTTTCAGTTTCTATTAATCCTGTAATTTCTGAAGCACAAGCATCTATTTCTGTGCCTTCCCTTGCACTCATGTTCCCGGGAATGCAGTGTGCCTTATTGACCTGAAGGCTCAGGAAGATTTTCTCTTTCCTGCTTCTTCTAACTTCTGTGGTTGTTTCTTTCTTTCTTATTTTCTTCTGGACAGGCACTCTATGAGGACTTTATATATGTTAATTTGTTTATCACCCTATTAATTTTTTAGTGTTAGTAATCGTTCACAGGATAAAATGTAAACATATGAAGAGATAGCTTTAATAATGCCTTCCAAATGCATGCCAAATATATTAGCAAAATTAGCAGAAAAGGGACATAGTTTTTAACTTTTTAAATAAAATTTTCCCTAATCCTGGATAGCTTAGAAAATGTCCTTTCTCATTGGTCAGCAGAGCAGGTATGTTATTCCCTCAGTTTATTGTAAACTAAGCTAAAAGTCTGGCAACACATCAGGTCAGTAGCTTGTGGGTATTATTTTTAGAGACATGTACTAAGTAGGCTATTTAATTAAATCATGCCATGAGACACATTCTCACTTCCAAAATAGGGGGATGACTTAGAGAAATTCATGTAAGAATAGAGGCATAGAGATGCTATATTATTATGTTCTCTTACAATTTTGTTTCCTTTAAAATTTTTTTCTTTATTGATTTTAGAGAGAGAGGAAGGAGAGGGAGAGATAGATAGAAACATCAATGAGCGAGAACATTGATTGGCTGCCTCCTGCATGGCCCCCACTGGGAATTTGGCCCACAACCTGGGCATGACCAAGAATCAAACTGGCAACTTCTTGGTGTGTGGGTCGATGCTCATGTAAGCACTGGCTGTGTTCAATTTTCTTTCCTTAACATTTTTTTTCTCTCTAATCTTCAAGTCAATACAGCAATTCAGCAATGAGAGAAAGCTGTCTTCATTTTAAGCTCTATGTGGAAATATAGGATAATAATGTCAAATGTTTCACCTTTCTGGAAGAAAATGCAAGGTAAAAATCAATCTATTTTTTGCATTAGATAGGAAACTCATTCATATCTTTCTCCTACCCTGGAGACTTATGGTGTTAACAAGACATCCAAAGATCACAAATAGATGAGCCTTAGACCCTATTTTCTATTTTCAAATGCCTACTTAACCTCCAGTTTGAAATTCACCATGTTCAGCTAGTTTTTTTCCTCCCCCAAATCAATTTGTTTCTTTTTTAAATCCTCACCAGAGGACATTTTTCCATTTTTTGTTCAGGTAGAGTGGGAGGGAGAGAGAGGAACAGAGAGAGAGAGAGAAACATCGACGTGAAAGGAACACATCGAGTGGCTGCCACCCGCACAACCGACCAGGGCTGGGGACAAACTGCAACCGAGGTACGCGCCCTTAGCGGGAACTGAACCCGGGTCTCTCAGGACCACAGGCCGACGCTCTAACCGCTGAGCCAAACCGGCCAGGGCTCAATTTGTTTCTTTTTTATACTTTACTTTTAATATTAATTATATCATCATTTCTGTAATGGACCAGGATCAGAATTGGAGTCATTTTTGAGAGGTCTATCTCCTTTAATTATTATAGTCACCTGTTGGTACATTTTATAGATTCTCCCTGGAAAATGACTCTTGCCTTTATAATTCTGTGGTTAGAGCTCCAGTTAAGGACTCATTCACTCACTGCTTCTTGTCCTGACTGAGATAATGGCTACTTACTGATGTCCTCCTTCTCTCCTCTAATCCATCTGATGCAAGACTCTCAGACTACCACTTACAAATCTTTAATTAATCATTCCCTTAGGCTTCTTAATTAACTACAACCTTCTCAGCCAGAAATTCAAGGACTTTACAATGTGACATCATTCCACTATTCATGTTTAACTCCCCCTATCTGCTCAACAATCCTATGTTTCAACCAAACTAGACTGTGCCATTTCCTGAACATGAGCTACATGTTTCTATTTCCTGTCTTTGCCATCTTTTAGAGCAATTTCTTTCCCTGGGATAGCCTTGCTTTCCATCTCTACCCTCCAGAATCATATTTGTGTACGTCTGTGTGGATCACCTCCAACTCTTTCTCCTTATCCCAACCAAAAGGACTTCCTTCTCTCTATGCATCTCCACAGTCCTCTGCACTTCCCTAAAGTTCCTTGTATTACAATCAATATTACGTTTTCTAACCCTCTTCCAGCTCCCACTCCCCACACTCATGCACTCGTGTAAGAGCTCCTTGTAAATGTTAGATCAGTTAAATGAAATTTGAGCTCTATCAGAAAAGCTCCAAAATTTGCTCTTAGAAAATTAAAAACCTAGCCTGAAAGTTTATGCATCATGAGTCTATGGACTTCCTCTATGACAAGGTAAGCTACTGCAAAGATATTTTCATATTCTAATTGATGAACCTGAATGGACGTCTTTGGAAATTTAGCTGGATTGACACCATTGTAAGTCAGCTAAAGATTATTTTCTCTAGTAGATGACACCAGCTATGCTTCATTTGTGTGTGTGTGTGTGTGTGTGTGTGTGTGTGTGTGACCATCCCTGTGATATATGGTTTATAATTTGAATGACTACATAGACTTTGAAGGTCATTAGGCCCATGCTTGCCTTATAGACTTGAAGCTTACTGTAGCCACTTAGAAATATTAATTTATTTTTGTTACAGATGTTTCTCCTCCGCCTCCCCACCCCCCGACATCCTCTTCCGAATGGGTTCTCCATGTTTTGAACAGAGTCTATACTCTTGCACAGCATGTGAAAGCCTTCACAATTTGACCCAAATTTCCTTTCCAGTGTAATCTTAACTTCTTTCCATGACTGAAACATCTCTCTCCTCCCATAGCCTCAACTTTAATCATATCCAAGTACTCACATTCCCATATCTCTTTGTTTTTAAATTTATTTTCTCCAAATTTGGAATGCCTCTTTCTTTTGTCAGGAAAAATTGGTCAAGACTTGAGAATGAACTAAAGGGATTACTGCATATTATCTAGAGGATCCACTGGGCATTGTGATTCCATAGGGGTGTGCAGAGTTGATTGACTGGCTACTGACCAGACTATTTTACAGCTTTTTTTGTTGTAGAAGTTAAGTTGTAGAAAGCGGATAGCAATGCAAACGACTCCTGTTCATAGCAATGCAAATTGATTTTGTCCAATAGAGGATATAAATCTCTGTAAATCAAACAAATTATTTGATATATGCTTATTTTATATATGAATGAAAGTAATGCTTTTAACTTTTGGAAAATTATGTTTTAGCAGCTGCCCTTCTCAACTATCATGTATACAACTTATTAATTGTTTCAGACATGGTGAAAATCCTTCCATCTCAATGGGATCTTTTCTATTTCCCTAAGCAAAATGACTTTTTGTCTGGTAATACTCCCATTGCACTTTTAATCTACTTCTACAGTGCTTACCAAATCATGGTGCATCTATCTAGAACAGCTCTTCGAAAGCAGAAAACATGTTCTATTTATCATTGTATCATTCCCTCCTTCATCAACCATATAGTGTGTGACATACAGATATTTGGTAAATGTTTACTGATGAATGAAAGTAGAAGTCATAGATGAGGGTAATGGGCATGTTTTAGTGATTGTTGATAAGGGTGAATTAGCTGCACAGAGCAAAAAACAAAATAACTTATTTACTTGTAGACTTAATGGGAAAATATGATTTAGCATGAAACTGGAAAAAGTCAAAGGAAGAAACTTAATGAAACTAGAATGACTTAGAAGAGATATGAAGTAAGAGAGTTGAGATTTAACAGCTTGCACTCTGCCTTTTGTCCTGAATTGTTCTAGTCAAGACATTTTTCTTCTGTCATACTTTATACATCTGTAATTTAAGTATACTAATGATTATAATTATCAAGACAGAGGAAATCCTGTAAGGGGATGTTTGAGTCAAAAGAGGGCAAGAAACAGCCTCACTTAGTTCATGTGCCTGTGAGTGAAGATGAGAGAAATGGAAAATAAATATAACTTTTTTTTTACAACTTGAAATACACAACTATGGCTTGAAATAAAATTAAAAAGTGGTTTGGCTCCTAACCCTGAGTTTGGAAGGGTCTTTTTCTTGGTGATTAGCATTCCCCTCAACATTCGCAACATTTAAATTTTGACTTTATTTATATAGTTTTAGTTTTTGGCAAAATAAGCAACTCTAAGAATGCAGAGACAGACTTCTTTTTGTCAAGTATTTTGCACAATTAAATTTAATTATGTTTGCATACTTTAAGATTTAGATATTTATGTTTACAAATGTTGAGATATCTTTTCTGAAGCAAAGAGTGATTTTGAGTGTTTACCCCATAAATAGGTCATTTACAAAGAGTGGACTTAAAGATCAGCAGTGAATTCTGAATTCACACCCTGGCAGGTGAGAAAACCCAAACTGTTTACTAACACAGTTCACTGCTGTTTCCATGGCAACAGGGGCCAGTTACTGTCAGCCCAGAGTGCTTTGCCAGTTGACTACAGCAGTGAACTCCGTGTGATGCTGCCAAATGTCTGGCTTCTGTGTTTCCTGTTCCAAGCAATTGTTTCTTATGTTGAATACTAATGACTAGTCTACAAAGGCTGTGGTTCAGTTCCACTGAAGATGGGTCTGGGAATCATATGTGGAAAAGTAGGGAATGCTTTGCCGTAGTGAATTAAAAACGATGTTATCGGAGACTGTACATTCCCTCACTAGCTACACCAGTAGCTTATGAATAATGTTACCTCGCTGTTATTAGGCAGCTGGGCCTAAGTGAGACATGACAGCAGGTCCGTCATCATGGAGTCAAAGGCTTTTTCAGGAAGCCTTGCTGGATTTAGCTGGCTAGCACCATGTGTAAATCCAAATGGTATGCCCATGTATGCTAGCAGAAAAATACATTTGCAACTGAATGCTTTTTTTTTTTTTTCTGTTTAAAATGTCATATACTGATTGTTCTGAGATGGAGAAAAAAGCAGTTGTCCAAAATGCCAGTGAAAAAGCTGACAAATTTAAAATGACGGGAGACAATAAGAGCATTTTATTATTATTTTTATTGGGTTTTTTTGTTTGTTTGTTTGTTTGTTTTAGAGAGAGAGAAAGGGAGAGATAGAAACATTGATGTGAGAGATGCCTCCTGCGCGCCCCCTACTGGGGATTGAGCCCACAACCCAGGCATGTGTCCTGACCGGGAATTGAACCCGGATCTCTCAGTCCATGGGATGATGCTCAATCCACTGAGTCACACCAGCCAGGCAGAAGAGCATTTTAATAGAGAAAAAGGCTTAGCAGTTTTTACTCTTTAAAAAGAAGAGTACTATGCTTTCAAAGTTCTAGTTGTGTGGTGGTTATCAGTACAGAGAATTGAGACCCTCTTTTCTTAAATCACACTCTATACCAGGAATCTGAAGACCAACTTCGCTGATCATAGTTACGTTTCTTCCTAGAGCATATAAGCTCCTTGAGGGTAGACTGTTTTCCTTATTGCATTCCTGAGAGCAACCCAGGAATATTTGCTGAACAAATATTTACTGAATTAAATAAAAGTCAATGAATTTCTTGCAAGAAGTTTCTGTTATTTAAGCCCATCAGATGTCCTGGAAGAAACTATTAGACTCGTCCCTCATTAAAGCGCATGAGCCCCACCTCCATGACCTTCACCACGAAGTTTCTCATGTAGAGTTTCTGTTGCCAGTACTAATGGCTGTAGCCACTCCAAGAGTCTGTTCCCACAGACACCACTCAAAGTGGCTCTTCTCATCAGCCTTTTCCCCCAGCTCGTGGATCCAATTAATCATAACTTCTGGTGGCATTGTTTGCCTTATTTCTTAGATTGGTCACCGCTCTATCTTGTCACAGCCAAAGTTCTCAGTGCTTGTTTTAGGCAGATACTTCCAATGTTGTTCCCCAACTTGTGCCAAGTCCTGTCCCTGGTTTGCAACTGGGAAGAATTTTGTCTTTCCCAGCCACCCCCATCTTCCACTCCCACACCCTGGGATGCTTGGCAATCTCTGGAGTCATCTCTGGTCGTCCTAACTTGGCAAGGGGTGGGGAGCGCTGCGGGTCCGTAGCAAGTGGGGGCTCAGGCTGCTGTGAACACCCGCAGTGCAGAGGACAGCCCTCGCAAGAAAGGCTCATTCGGCACAAAATGTCAGCAGTCCCAGGTTGAGAAAGCTATTTTAGTGCTTCAAATTTTCTCATGGAGCTTTTTCAAAACCCTTTAGAATTACACTCTATGTCCTTCTCTTCCCCTTCTTCCCCTTCTTTAGGCTTAGCTTGTTTTCTTAAACTTTTAATATTGGCTTTCGTTACCTCAAGATGTTGGCGCGGAAAGAGAGGGAGGGAGACTTTCTGAATCGTTACCTTGCGAGTAGCCACACATTCCAGGGGGTAGAAAGGCAAATATCAGACTGAGTTCCAGGAATAATCAATCCTGAATATCGAGACATATAAGGAAAGCCCTGCAAATCCACCACAGGAAGTTTTGCAGCAACTCTATAAATAATAAATATGTTTTGATATTCTAAACCTTTTTTCACTGTAGGGGAACTTTAAATGGGGTACTTGTGTATTATATAAAATTCTGGAAGGCAAGCGTGGTTCACCAATCTCAATAATATTATTTGTAGGACGGGCATTTTCTTGCCTTTGAGCCCCCTTTGTCTGAACGATATAACAGGCATTGTGAAGAAAGAACTGAATATTTTTATGCAGGGCTATGTGGCTGAAATGTTGGATTCTAACAGGAAAAAGTTAGAGAATTGCACAGCACTGGATAGACCTTTTCAAAACTTTAAGAAGGTAATATTGAATGTCACTTGTTTAATGATTTGAGTGACACTTGAAGGGAGGGAAGCATTTCATCTTTAAAATTCTCTACAAATGTTACCTAATTAATCCTGTGACCCTCTTAAAGTAAGAAGTTTATTGTTATCGCTCCTGAAAGATTTGGTCACTGTTTACCATGTAATATTTCAGCGGAGCACATTCATGAACAGTGATTAAAGGGAGGGTTTCTGTTCTCAAAAACTATGATTAAACCCCCTTCCCAGTACGTTCTTTGTAAATAGCATAACATAGTAATTTTAGTCTTTGCCTTTAGGAGACTAGTTTTGATAGATTCAGAGAAATAAATTTATAAAGTACTGAGATAAATTAATAGTGTGTTGCCAAAATCAAGTCTGTAGTCTCTTTCCCTTCTAGTTTTCATTTGAAATACTTTTAAAAGTTGCCTTTTATGAATTTTTACATAATTAAAGTTGCAAAATGATCAAGGTATATTATTACCACTTTTACTCTAAAAAACTAATTTCTTTATTTTAGCCTCATCCCTATTTATTATACTACCAAATTGATCTAAATTATAAACATGTAACAAGAAGGTCACATCCCACATTCAAATAATTGGTAGACCTTTCAGGTTTCTTTCCTTATAAATAAAAATTTAGAGGCTACGCTAACACCAATTATTAATATTGGCTTCATGGGGGGGAAAAGGCAGAAAAATCCCTTTCTGCTTTTTCTATTCTCATTTCCCTAAATTTATTTCTCATCTTTTCTACTTACTCTTTTTCATAAAGAAAAACAGAACTAAACCGAAACCCTGGTTGGGGTCATGCGGGATGGAAGCAGGCAGTTGTTGTGTCTCTCACATCCATGTTTTTCTCTCTCTCTCCCTCTCTCCCCCTCCCACTTTATCTGAAGATAAATGGAAAAAATATTCTCAGGTGAAGATTAAAAACAAAAAACAAACCAGATCCAATAAGATTATGAGAACAGCACTCGGGCAGATAGGACAGCACAGACAAAGGCTGTGATACGGAGGACAGAGGACCGCAGAGGTCCATGTGGTTATGGGCGCAGGTGAGGAGGTGTCAGCCGCGAGTCTGGAGAGATAAGCAAGGGCCAGGTCATGAATGACCTTCTATTTTATCTCAGGGAACTTATTGATCTGGATAAAAAGAGGGAGCCCTTGAAAAATTTATCAGAGAGAAGGGTCAGTATAAGATTGTGTTTTACATCTATCACTCTGGCTGCAACGTAGAGAAGAATACAGCAGAAGCAAGGTTAGAGAGAGGAAAGATGATTAAGACAATGATAATCTTGATGTGTATGGAATCCATTACAGGGACAAATTTTTCATATGTAATACTTTTATTATAAAATTATTTAAATGTGTATAAACATAAAACTCTATACAACATCTTTATGCTTATAGTTTTTATAGATATATAAAAACAACAGATTTACAAATTAAATACCAACCGAATTAAAAAATAAAATACAATTCAAAGAACAATGTTAAATCAACATGATAGATGGTGTGGTTTTGCTGAAAATAAATTCATGACGTTAAGTGTTAGGATAAAAAGGTTTTTTATTTTAATTAATTAATTAATTTTTTCTTTATTGAGTTTAGAGAGAGAAGAAGGGAGAGGGAGAGAGAGAGAGAAACATCAATGAGAGAGAACATCCATTGGCCGCCTCCTGCATGACCCCCACTGGGGATTGGGCCCACAACCTGGGCATGTGCCCTGACTGGAAATTGAACTAGCGACCTCTTGGCGCATAAGTCGATGCTCAACCACTGAGCCACACTGGCTGGTCTATTTATTTATTTTTTAAATCATCACCCGAGAATATTTTTCCACCTTTTTATTTTCAGTCAGAGAGAGAGAGAGAGAAACATTGATGTTAGAGAGACACATCAACTGGTTGCTTCCCACATGATCCCGATCAGGACAAACCACAACTGAGGCACATGCCCTTGAAAGCAATCGAACCTGCAACTCCTTGGTCTGCGGGTCGATGCTCTAACCACTGAGGAAACTGGCTAGGGTGAAAGTTTTTTATTTTTTATTTTATTTTACGCATATACTTGATTCTTTTTGAGTATGATGTACTATCATTTGAATAATCATTATAGTTACTGTTTTTTCCTCTTTTAGAAACAAATTAATTTTAAATGACCAATCTCTTATTTTGATGACCCAAAAATGTAATGGTACATCACAAAATATAATACAAAAAAGTTTAAAATACTGTTTAATAAAATACTATTCCCCACTGCATATTCTTATTGTTAAAAAGTGATCACACGTCGAAACATACAAATAAGGCATCTGTGCAAAACATTAGCTCATGACAGCTACGTGGCGATGCCACAGCGCCGGTCTGGGCGCTGGGCTCACGCTATTGCCATGTGCGATGTGATGTTTCCAATATCCCCTTTTCACTTTTTTTTTTTTTTTTCAAACATTGATGTGAGAAACACCGATTGGCTGCTTCCTGCATGCCCTACACCAGGGACTGAGCCAGCAACCCGGGCACGTGCCCCGACCGGAAATCAAACCGGGAGCTCTCAGTTCATGGGACGATGCTCAATCCACTGAGCCACACCGGCCAGGCACCCCTCTTTTACTTTGTAACCACTATGGAATTTGGGTTGGTACTGCAAACAGGGATGTCACTGAGTGTTTTATTGACTTGAATTAATTATTCAACTTTTCTATTAGCTCTGGATAATTAAAGAACAGTATTTTAGCACCTGCTATTTATTATGATATGAAATTAAAGCCTCAACTTATTAAATGATACAAAAACACTAAAACCTTATTCTATAAATGCCTCTTTCATTTACAAAGTATGTTCATAACATAGAAGCTTTGTCTTTATAACCGGTAAAAAACTCAATATGGATATAATGATGTTGATTGCTTTAGTATGACTTTAGAAATAAACCTAACTCATTCATTCAACAAATATTTATTGAGAGCCCACCCTATGCCAGGGACTAGGGATACAAGTTGCATAACAAAGACAAAGCAGCCCGGCCGGTGTGGCTCAGTGGTTGAGCGTTGACCCGTGCACCAAGAGGTTGCCGGTTTGATTCCTGGTCAGGGCACATGCCCAGGTTGTGGGTCAGATCTCTGGGGTGGGGGTGGGGGCATGCAGGAGGCAGCCAATTGATGTTCTCTCTTTCTCCCTTTCCCTTCCTCTCTCTCTAAAATCAATTAAAAAAATTATAAAAGAAAGACAAAGCAGCTAATGAAAGCCAGAGCTGCTTGACACTTTAAAGGTTGAACACAATACTTTAGTCCAGGTGGCTGACAGTGTGGTACCCTGACCAGCAGCACCAACAAAACCTAGGAATGCGTTAGAAATTTAAATTCCAGGGCCTATGTCAGGCTTATGAACGAAACTGTGAGGGTGGGTCCAGGTCTGTGTTTAGGGAATTCTGTCTGATGCACACTCAAGTTTGATAACTTGGCAGGTTGACAGAATGATCTCTTCCAATACAAAGACTAGAAGTGGTCAATTTTTCTTAAGGCAGAGGTCCTATAAACAGAATTTACAAAAATGTTTTAAGGAAAAATCTGAAATGCACATTCAGGGTCATCAAATGAGATGTGAGAAATTTTTATTATTTACTATCATTGAGGAAAAAATGCTAGAAGACACTATTAAAAATTCTAACTTTAATGAGAATTTAACTGTGTTTTTCTTCTGTCTTAGAGTGGATTAGGCCCCTTGTCTTATCTAAGTCTGTGGAATGAGATTTCTTGTGCCATTTAAATAGTTTATGTGCAAAGAAATTGTATTTGCATTGCAGGTCTAAGTTCACCAATACTGCTTTATAATTTTCTCCCTTATCTGATCTAATAGGCAAATTCCTACCTGGTTCTATTTGGTACCACTTTGTCAGAGGGGTGAAGGTTCCTTCATGTCTCACCTACCCAAAAAGTGTCCATCTTGCTGTTCAGGGCTGTACCCCGTGCTGGGTTGCTACTGTTGGCTTCTTCTAGCTCCTGGTGCTCTCCACACGGAGGGTCCTGTCCTCCTTCCCGCTGATGAGGCCTCGGCCCTTCCTGTGTCTGTGGTCAGTCACTGCTGTACTTGCTCCTCTCCTTCCCACAAATCTGGTCTTAACTATTTTAGGAGAACAGACCGCCAGGGTTTTAGGTTGGGTTATCTCAAAGTCCACCCTGAGGCAGGATTATGTGCAGCCTACTTGGTCTGGGAGGTGATCCCAGGAGCACGAGTGGAAGAGTGGGGAAGTGAGAGAGGGAAGGAAGACCCGGGTGTGTGGGGTCAGCTCCCTCACCAGACGTACCAAAGGGCTCGGTCCTGCAGAGGAGCTCTGGGCGGGAGCCTCGATCTGCACGGTCAGAGCTATCACAGTGCATGAGTAAGGAAGGTAGTAGGTATCATCTCTCCCTCCTCACCCGTCGTTTGTTGAGAGCTGCTTCTGTGGGGTTGATCTGCACCTCCAGCCTGTGCTGCATGCAGGGTGAGCGCGCCCCCTGTGGCCGGAGGAAAGCCCTCAGGCAGAGAGCCTCGGGTGAACAGTGAACAGCCTTCATGACCTGGGGTGGAAGGCAAAGGGAATGTAAGTGGGGTGCCGGAAATGTGGCTCATACCACACAGATGTAAATGAAACTCCTTCCAGAGCAGAAGTGCTCTGTGCTCGTTGTTCAACCCAGCAGACTGCACAGACCTGACCTAGTAGTACGTACAGGCTGATGCTAATGTTCTCTTCCTTTCCTAATAATTAGTGTTCTTGAAGCATTCATTTATCAAAAGGACAGCGGACACCTAACATATATGGGACTCACAGGAATGCAAAATTCTATACATGTGATATTTTCATATACCTGAGAGTTTGTCCTTTTAGGCAATGACATTTTGGCACAGTAGCTTTTTTTATAGACACAAACTTACACTTTTTGTTCCCTTCTTAAATACAGGACATGAAGCAGGCTTTAGATTTTGTTGACGACTCAGTAATTTCATTTAATGTAGCGTACTAAATCCATCGATGTAGCTGCGTTTGTAAATATGGAGAGGAGGACATTTCAGGAAGATGGTATCTTGGTAGTGGCTTTCTTGACAAAATATCCTATGCCAACTTCGCTTTATGCATTTGTACCCTTACCATAAAAGGAGAGGTGTAGTGTGACAGCACGGGCAGGGAAATACTCGTGAGTTAAGCTAAAATACTTATGATATCACACATCTCTACAGCCCACTCTGAAGTGGTTTTATTGCCCCTCTCACCTGCAAAATCATCTCCATTGCTGAAGCTGTCCCCACCTTTTGAGTTGTCTGCATGGTTCAAAGCACATCTATTATTTCTACACCACAAACACGGATGATCCCAGGAAATCTCCTCATGCACTTACTTGAATATTTTTTCCTCTCATGTGTTGTTGACAGAGGTTATAATTTTGTGTTAGAGATGTGGAAGGAAGAGTTATTTTTTCTTATTCCTCACCTGAGGATATTTTTCCATTTATCATCAGATAGAGCGGAAGGGAGAGAGAGAGACAGAGAGAAACATTGATGTGATAGAGCCACATTGACTGATGGCCTCCCGCATGACCCCGACCAGGGTTGGGGACAAACCACAACTGAGGTACATGCTCTTGACCAGAATCAAATCCGCGACTCTTTGGTCTGTGGGCCGATGCTCCAACCACTGAGCCAAACCGGCCAGGGCTATTTTTTCTTAACAGTCATTGAGATCACTATCATATTACACTTTCTTGGACATCACTTATTTGCACATGTTTCTGCATGTTTCTCTTAACTTTTTATTAGAAATAGAGCCGTGGCTGGGTTGGCTAAGTGGTTAGAGCCTTGGCCCACGGACCAAAGGGTCGTGGGTTCGATTCTGGTCAAGGGCATGTACCTTGGTTGTTGTTCAGTCCCCAGCCCTGGTCGGGGTTGTGCAGGAGGCAAACAATCAATGTGTCTCTCTCACATTGATGTTTCTCTCTTTCTCTCTCTCTCTCTTCCTCCCACCCTCCCTCCCACTCTGTCTAAAAATAAATGGAAAATTATCCTCAGGTGAGGATTTAAAAAAGAAAAAAGAATACTAGGCACCGTTTAAAAAATAATTCTAGCCCTGGCCGGTTTGGCTCAGCGGTTAGAGCGTCGGCCTGCGGTCTGGAGAGACCCGGGTTCGGTTCCCGCTAAGGGCACGTACTTCGGTTGCAGTTTGTCCCCGGCCCTGGTTGGTCGTGCGGGTGGCAGCCACTCGATGTGTCCCTTCACGTCGATGTTTCTCTCTCTCTCTCCCTTCCTCTCTCTCCCTCCCACTCTATCTGTACAAAAATATCCTCGGGTGAGGATTAAAAAAAATAATAAAAAAAATAAAAAAATAAAAATAAATAAAAAATAATTCTAACTTTAATAATTAGACAAACAGTGAAAACCTTGCGAGGATCCTCATTAGTTTATAACAGTTAAATCCTTATAAATACACTTTAGAATCAGCAACACTGAAAAGTGTGTCTCTCTCTCCAGGGCGCAATTAGTGGAATAACACTGTGTCTCAGCAAGATGAGAGAAGAGGTCCGGTGAAATGGTCATCTTTCCTGAGGGAAGCAAGATGGCCTGAAGTTTTCTTTCACTATAACTGCAAAAGATTTGTAAAATTATCAAGAAAAAGGTCATCTGACTATCCATATATATATTTACATTTCAGACCCAAATGTTTAATTTATAGGACTTTTTAGCCTTAGCCCTTGTGAAACAAATTTATTTTTCACTTCTCCTGCTTTACCCAAAGGCATTTGGTTCCTTGGGGTCCTTTTAGCTTGGAAGTTGGCAAGTACTAGTGCAATATAAAATCGTCTAGGAGATAGCCGGTACTTAGAAATGAATTATCTGAAAAACTAAAAATGTACTCTCAAATGTTATGATTTACATTTTTTAATCCCAGCATCTAGCCTTCCAGTGTGTCATGTCTTAGTTTGAAATGCCAGAACTAAATGTGTTCCTTTAAAAAAAAAAAAGTGTATAGCTCAGTAGACTGTCTTTGCTCAAATAAATCCTTGCACATTTTCTGTAACCATGGGGCCAGCAAAGGGGTGTGCTCGGATGCTTTCACCAAGAACATGCATCAGAACATCATATTGCTGCTCCATTGTAGCTGATGTGACGTGTAGTGCAGTTCTTCAGAACTGGCTGGCTCAGGACCGATAAAGCATTTCAACAAGTGCATTTTGGAAGTACTGATTCATACAGGTCGGTTATAAACCCTGCTAGATTGAATGCTGTAAGGGAAGAGGTTGTGTTTCCTTTGCTTATTATACACTAGTGCATCATGCGGTGCTGAGATGTCAATAAATATTCAGTGAACAAATGATTTAAATCCCAGATTTTTTTCTGATGTCGTTGTTCCCAGTCATGCACAGATGGAGTCTGACCGTTCCCCACTTGTCTGGGTCCCCCCTTCACTTTCATAGGCCTCTAGTGGTCCTTCCTATGTTTACATGTACATTCCACACTGTTGTTTTCGGGAGTGGCCTCCCTGCCTGTGTATCCGCATGTCATCGAAGTCCTCACAATCATTTGTCATCTCTGGTAGACTTTTAGTAAGCGAATCTTTCAACATTTTCAAGAAATATGCGAGTATCTATTCCTTTTACACATCTACTTTTCACTAGAGGAAGGTGAGTCCATGCCCACAGGTATGTTTGATTAAAAAAGAAAAAAGGCCAACTCTGATATAATGATGGATGCGTTTATTTTATTCAGTTAGTGTTTATTGAGTGCTGGGTGCCAGCAGGGTGCCAGGCACTGGTCTTGGTTCTGAGGAAACAGCAATGAATAAAACAAACCCAACTCCCAGTCTTTATGGATTTATTCCAAGGAGGGAAACAGACAATAAATGAAGCATCTCGTGTGTCACATAGTGAACGGTGCTGAGGAGAAGATGTAAAGCTGGGGAAGGCACACGGGTGACTGGGAGCTGCGCTAACATTTTTGATGGGGTGCGTGGCGATTTCCAGCTTCAACACGATGACATGCTTTGAGTGAAGATCTGAAGGAGAGAGTGCCAGCTGTGCGAACATCTGGAAGAGCATTCCAGGAAGAAAGAACGGCACGTCGAGCCCAGCGGTCAGTTCTTGGCCCTCACGGGACTGGTCCTCCTTGGCGGCTCTCCGTGGAGATCACTTGCCCCCACTCGCCACTCGCCCAGGTTGGCCTCTTTGCTGGTTTCTCCTTCTTGTGATTTCTTCTCTCTCCACTTCTTATATCAGCTCATCCAGTCCTGTGGCTAAATACACATAATAAATACATCTAAATTTACATTTTCAGCCCTAACTTCTCTGACCACTTTATTCAGACTTGCATATCTAATTGCTTACTTGACATCTCATCTACACTCATTCCAAATTTTAAATAAATTAAATGTTTATGCTCAGCCCCAGTTTCAATACCTTCTTCACCTTATTCTCTATTTCAGTTAATGGCACCATTATTCACATAGTTGCTCACGCTAAACCTTGGGAGCTTTCTACAATCGCTTTTCTCTTGCATTTCACAGAAAACTTATCGAATTTATATATTCATTTATTGAAAAACGAATCAAAGTTTCTCTTCTGAGCTTTCATAGCACCCTATTTACAGCCCTATCATAGCACTAAAAAAAAAATGGTGTCTTAATTGGAAGTAATGTTTTTCATTTATTAGACTGTGAGTCCCTGGAAAGAAAAGACCACTAGCATTCAGTTTTGATTTACCAGTGCTGAAGAAATGCCTGGGCACATAGGGCTGCTTCATAAAAGTGTATTGAATGAATTAATGAATATTTAGTCTCATTGTTCCCTAAAGAAGCAATTCAGAGACTCTCTAGTATCCCCTGAAAGCATTAGGTTAGTAGCATTTTATGATCAACTCTCTTGCACTGGGTAAAATGAAGCTCATTTCTGGTTTAGAAAATAGTTGAATGATATTCTGAAATCACATGAAATCTTAGACTATACTTTTTAATAGTGAAAAGCATGCAATTGTTCATAAAATGCAAATCTTAAGATATCATTAAGACGACAAATGCAGTGTTTAAAATCTTAGATTTTGTCGAGTTTGACATTGATGTTCATCTAGTCCAATGCCTTTTTAAATACATGATGAAGTTGAGGGCCAGAGCTCAGGAGATGGATGGACAAATTAGATCTAGAATTGGAATAGCTAGATTACAGTCCAGTCTTTTCCTCACCGAGTCATTCTTCCAAAGCTCACTAAATTTCCTTGATCTTGCTGATCACATCACCAAAAACTGTGTATATCCAACATCTTCATTCTATTGCATTTTCCCTTATCAGATGTTCTTTTCCATGTATTTAGAAGCAAGCCTCAGTGATCCAATTCAGTAAGTCACACCTCTATTATAAGAATAGGAGCAATGCAGATACATTATCTGATATTTAGACAGATTTTAAACTGTAGCTTGATTTTAGATATCACCAACATTATTGAAGACCATCCTTAACTTGAATTATACCTGATAATGATTACTTTTTTTAATGGGTTAGGTAAATTTACTCAGTAGTGTGTAATTTATAGATTAATGGAAGTAATTTTAATATAAGCATTTAAACAATGAAATTGCATTATGTCTAGAATATTTAGGGCTGATAAAATTAACTTGACTCTCTTGAGCCTTTTAAAACATCTGACGTTTAGAAATGTAGACTAACCCTTTACTCACGACTCTTTTCTGAAAGGATGGCAGTTGTGTTTCCTATTTGTGATGAATAATCATAAGATTACCATTGAGAGAAGGGCAAGAATATATTTAGATTTTATTTAGAGTTTATATGGATCATTTTGTTTTAAATAAAAGAAAGACCCCGAACCAAAAAGTTTGTGGATAAGAATTTTGACAAAAATAGTTCATAATAAATAGATATTTAGAAAACTGAAAACTAGAATCACCTCAAATACAATTACAGTTCTTCTGTTTAACTTTAGACAAGCAGAGATAACACTTTAAAGTTTTTATTGATTGATTATATTGGGAAAATCCTGGATTTATTCGCCTCTGATTCTAGAAAATGGATTTTACTATTTTACACTTTCCTTGATGATCTTCCTTCTTCAGATGAATGAATGCACCCCCTTTGTCCTCCATTAACACCTGGAGCAAATCATACTACTTTCTTCATTGAATTCAAAATGGTGTGGTCTGTTCTGAATGCAATTTGAGGTCCCTGAAGGCAGACCTGACTATTCCTGTTAACACTGCATTCTACCGAACAGGCTCTAACTTGCTCTGTATCCATCAGTTTCCAAATCATGTTGGTTTAGTCTTTAAATCTCTCTCCCATTAGTCTTTACTGACACTGAGAAGTATCATTAACAAACTGAAATGTTACTCTGCCTAAGGCTACTCTTAGGTGGGGAGCTAGAAGGAGGACCTGGCTCTAGAGATAATGACCTTTCTCTCCACCGCATCCCTGATGTACCCCAGAAATTTTACGGGACCCTCATTCAGCACAGCCTTGAAATTAAGAGCAAGAGATTAAGAGCAAAAACTCTAGAGTGTGCCTGCCTGGATTTGAATGTCCGCTGTACCATTTACTAGTCCTACCATATATTGGCTGTGTGACTTTGGGCAAGTGTCTTTGCTTCTCTCTGCCTTAGTTTCCTCATCTGTAGCAACCACATGTGATTGCTATGAGAATGAAATTAAACGAGTCAGTATATATAAAGGACTTAGAACAGTACCTGGCACAGAATAAGCACTACAAGTGTTAGTTGTAATTATTATTATTTATGGCTATTTGGTAACACTGCCTCTAGGTAGTGATGGGAGAGAGCAGTAAGAGAATCTTTATGGGAATAATGTCACAAGATGACCTCCCCTAGCTCTTGTTGAGAGATACTGCTTTAAACTAGAAAGCCAATGCTGGCGCAGGCACTGGACAAGGCTGCTGCAGATCCAAAGAATGGGAAGCAATCCAGTTACAGTCTACCGCTATGTAGATCAAGAGACAGTCAGCAGTGATTTGATTTGTCAGTCCGTACAGTTCTTTAAAAGTAGATGTGACTATTCAGATGCTTAGTTTCTCTGAAATTCTTGGATACAATGACACTGAACTTACACAACTACTATCTTCAAATAAGTAAATATCCTTGTGTTTTAAGTAAGGAACTGGAAAGAAATCTTCGAAGTGTTTTTAGAAGGTGCACATTTTCTTAAAAAATATCTTTGCAAAGTAAGATTCCATGATTTTGGTTAAAAATAGCATCTTTCTGGCTTCCTAGTAATGCATTCATTCCTATTTTCCAACTTAAATATCTACAAAAACAGAGGAAAACACAAAAAGTCACAACAGGGACAAAACAAGGATTGGCATTTAGTTTTGCTAGATTCCAAAAGACTTTCCATAGCAAGGCCATAGAAACTAGATTGAAAGAAAGCAATGGGTAGCCTCCATGGCAAGAAAAAGAAAGATCTTGCTCTTGTGAAAGTAGGTATGAAGACCCTTTGTTTCTTTGTCCCTTTGTACCCTGGCAGAAATAAAGATCTACCGATTCAAAAACTGGTTTATAATCCTCCTGCTGTCTATACACTACATGTTCAGGCAGTCAATGCTGTGATCCATCTCTTATCAGAATATTATTTTCTATACCATATAGTAGCTGACTCTGTTGAGAGACTGAATCAATGGGAAAAACAACAACAATAATATAGATGATGATGATCATCATTAATATTCAGTGATCTCCTGCCATGGGCAGGCTGCTATGCAAAAACCCTTTCAATTTAGGTCTTTGTTTAAGCCTTACAACAACCCATCAGGCAGGCAGCATTATTCTTATTATCAGAAACAGAGGCACAGAGTGCTATGGAAGGCAAACTTGAGAAGTGTTGCCAAACACAGAGGAAATGGACAGTGGAATGACGATAGCACAGCTGGTTGGTATGGAAACCAGGGAACATAACTCCAACCAACCATGGAATGGGAATTATTCAGAGAAGTAAATTGGCACAATTGAAGAGAAAGCAGTAACCTTGCTGAGGTAATATGTGCACAGAGTATGCACAGCTTTCTGCTAAGGAAGGAGAGCGAAGTTACTAAAGGCGGGCTTTCTGGATTCAAGTTCTTCCTGAACTACCAGCTTGGTGACCTTAGGCAAGTTCCTTAACCCTTCTAAGCCTCAGTTTCCTCATTTGTAAAACGGACATGATAATGATAGTATCTTTCTCACATAGTTTTTATTTTAATTTTTTTTCTTTATTGATTTAAGAGAGAGAGGAAGGGAAAGGGAGAAAGAGATAGAAACATCAATGAGAGAACATCAATTGGCCGCCTCCTGCATGCCCCCCACTGGGGATTGGCCATAACCTGGGCATGTGCCCTGACCAGGAATCGAACCAGTGACTTCTTGGTGCATGGGTTGACGCCCAACCACTGAGCCATACAGGCTGAGCCTTACATAGTTTTTATGAGGGTTAAGTGAGTCGTACATGTAAAGTAGTTCATTGAAACTGACATATCGTAAGTGCCCAATAAGTGATAACTATTATTATCAATGGTAGTAATTAATAATAATAATAATTATTATTGAATGGGTAAAAAGATAAAGCAGGAGAATTCATAGTCAAATAATTTGGGGAGTGCTAATCAACTGGGTTTGTTTACCACCTGTCTCCTCAGAGCCTTCCGTGTGCTTTTCTAGACTGTCAAACGTTAGGAGGAGGGTTCCAGATTTATTTGACCACAAGACCTCCACCCCCCCCCCTTTTTCTCATGAAGTATAAATACTATCTTATGGGACATTGGTGTTCTACAGGCCACAGTCTAGAAAATGTTCTTTATTTTATACACCTCATACACAAGAATAGAAAAACAGATGCGAAAATGTCTTTTATTGATGACTATTGATGACTACAAACAACTAACCATGAAAGAGCTTCTTATAAAACATCACGGGTACACTTCTTTCTTCGTGGTACAAAACCATGTATCTAGGCACTCAGATCGTATGATCACTCACTCTTGTCAACGCCATCATCGTTAACACTGAAAGTATTCTTGGCCTGTTTACAGAATGTTGTAAAAAATGAGTTAAAATTCACATAGCTCCAGGCTTCTGGGTGATTTATTTGAGCATATTATAATTCCTTCAGAGTGTTTGTGATACATTGTCTATTATCATGTCATAAGGACACTATTCTTTTGTGTGTTGGAATTACATTTCTCTAGTGTGCCCTACTTTAGTATCAGAGTGACACTGAATTAACACAAAAAATACATTATTCAGAAATTTTGTTTTATCCCCCTCCCCCCCAGTGCTGCTGGTAGTCTGTATTGATCAGTTTTGTTTTATTTAATGTTTTTGTTTTTTCTGTGTCTAACAGCATATTTTATCTGGCTTTTAAGAACTAACTGGGTATGGTTTATTTGGAGAGACGTTAACTCACTTTTATTGAAATTATTCCCACTGTACTCCATTACTCCTAAGCTGGGTTGGGGAAATATGATGAAAAATAAAATCTCCTGCCATCCTAGTGAATCCTCTCTGTGTAGTAAAGAATGAAGCATTTTCATTGTTGAATAAGAATGAAAACAGACTGAGATGCATATCACAGGCAATCTGTTAGGGAGACTGCAGAGGGGGAAAGACATCTCCTCCCTTTATATGGCCTGGCAGATGCAATCGATGACATGCATATGAACTGTCTTTATCAAAAGAAGAAATAAAACTTCTTGTGTCTTTATGACGAGCAGGAGGTAACATCCTAAAGCCATGCACGTAGGTTTAACTCCCGTGGAGACAGGGAGACAGAGTGCCAGTCACTCATCCCCCTGGAAGTTCACACTTCAAAGAAACGACTCAGAGGCCACCAAGAAATACATCCCTGGGACACAGAACTGGCATGAGGCTCATTAAGCTTTTAAAAAGATTTATGTATACCTCAAAAACACAGAAAAAGCATTTAAAATTTCAAGTTTTCTAAGGGAAAGTCTAAGGAAGGGGGAGGAGTAACCCTTCTCTTTTGGTACTAAAAGAAAATGTAAAATAAAGTGTTTTTTTTTTTTTTTTTTTTTTTTTTTTAGGTCTGTATTTACCAAGGCAATTTCTCATTTTTGTTACTATTTTATAGTTGCACTACAATTTTTTAATTATCTCCATGGCTGTTTCCACTTTTTTTCTGAGCAGTTTGCAGTTGTATATCCAGCAAGTCCAAACAATTATCAGAATCATAATAGGACCAATCTTGAGGAAATATCTTTAAATATATTATACTTACAGTATGATTTTTAAATTAGAATCCTTATTTCTGGATTATCAATGCAAAGCATTCTTGTTATACATTAAATTCACAAACTATTGTGGAGACTTTTGCTGGTCCTTTCAAATGAACTATTTGAGTATTATTTTGTAGTTTCTTATAAAATCTTACTCAATCTGAAACTAAGGAGTAGTTTAACTCTGTAATCTGATCATCTAAATTTTTAATTGAATGTTTCTTTTTTTTTTTTCCTCACCCGAGGATATTTTTCCATTTTTTGTACAGATAGAGTGGGAGGGAGAGAGAGGGAAGGAGAGAGAGAGAGAAACATCGACGTGAAGGGACACATCGAGTGGCTGCCACCCGCACGACCAACCAGGGCCAGGGACAAACTGCAACCGAAGTACGTGCCCTTAGCGGGAACCGAACCCGGGTCTCTCTGGACCGCAGGCCGACGCTCCAACTGCTGAGCCAAACTGGCCAGGGCTTGAATGTTTCTTTTAAGGCCCAATAAATTTCTCCTGAGTTCTCATCAATCACATAAGTAACATCGAATTTACATGGTGATCTAGGCCTTTCAGTAATTAGTTCATCTTCCCAAATAATTTGTTTCACATGCACAACATAAAGACACCATGGCCATTCTCTAGTTTCAAAGTCTTATTATGAGGCACCCGAGGAAAGGTACAGATTAACTTTCACTGATTAATGTACGATGAGTTGTCTTGAGAACAAACCCAAACTGTGGGCCGTATTGTTTGTATCACTCCAGTCCACAGTTGTATTGTTATAAAGGTCGGTTAAGTCCCACAAATAATAGGTGTCCACCTTTACTTGCCGTTTCTACTGGGACTAGAGAGAGCTTGCACGATGGGCAGCTGGGACGTGGCTGAACGACTGCATACCCTTCCTCACGGAGCCTGCATTCCAGTGGGATTTGCTGTCCTTTAACTTGCTGTCTCAAGTCTCAACTCAACAAACTTTATTCCTTTTTCACAATTTGGGGACCATGTTTTCAGAAGCAAGGCTCGGGGACACCTTTCCTCCCAGACTTTAGAAACTGGGCCATTAGATTATAGAATCAGGGCACACAGCACTTTTGTGATTGGCTGCAAATAATAGAACCTATAGTGGTTCACAGACCAGCAGGAGCCCCGGAGATCCAAGGTGGAAAGATGGCCAGGAAACTAACAGGCAGGCCGTGGAGAGCAGCCTGGTTCCCGCCTGGAGAGAGTCTGGCCAGAATGCTGTAGCTAGGCACTCTCTCCCTGCTTGACTCTGCTGCGTGCTACCCTCCCCACGCTGTCCTGTCAGGAACCAAAATTCCAGTCAGAAGCATCTGATTAGATGAGCCACCCTCCAATAATGTCAGCTTCATTATAACAAAGGAGTGCAGGGAGGGAAAGAGTTACATATCTCATTTTGTTTTCTAAAACGGGAAATGTTATTCTGTCTCCAAATTATTTGGATATTTCTGTCAAATGGTGCTCACTTTATGCATGCACTGTTCTGCGTGTTTTGCATATAATTATCTATTTGTTCTTGCAACACTCTATGTGGCGTGCGTGCATTATTCTCCTCATCTGTACAATAAAAAAAAAAAAAAACACAAAAAACTGGCAGGAGTTCATTTATTTGCCCCAAATTACACAGTCAATGATAGAGATCAGATCTGAAGCTAGGCACTCAGGTTGCAGAATGTATGCTTTCTTTATATTGCTCAGCCTTGCCAAAGATGAGAAGCTTAGTAAAAAAAAACACAAGAGAAATACAGAAAAGGAGAATGTGACAAAATCTACAAACAACAAATCAACAATCAAATGTTTGATGAAAAAAATGTTTAATACCTACATTGTTAATTTATATAATTTGACACTTGTAATTTTGATGTAACATTAGGCCAAAGATTTATACGATCTGAAGAGAAACCAGAGTATATGACATAATATTTAATTTATAGAGATTTACAAAGACAGTTCAGTTTTCATATATAGTCTTTACCCAGACTCCTTTAAGGTTAACACTTTATAAAACCATGGTACAATCAGCGAAACCAAGAAATTAACGTTGATACATCACTATTACTGAACTGCAGACTTAATCACACTTCCCCAGTTCTTCCACTAATGTCCTTTCTGTGTTCCAAGGTCCAATTCATGATCCCACATCGCAGTTACTTATCCTGTCTCTTCAGTCACCTTCCGTCCATGAAGTTCCTTTGTCCTTCTTTGTCTTCTGTGATTTTGAAACTTTGGATGAATAATGGTCCAGTATTTTGTAGAACATTCTTCAATTTGAGCCTGTCTAATGTTTTGTCATGATTAGACTGAGGTTATGGATTTGGAAGAAGAATGCCCTTTTTAGTGCATTCCACAGGGGAATATATAATGTCAAAATGTCATATTATTAGGGATGTGAACACTTGATTAGGTTGGCCCTGTTTTATTTTTTAATCATAACTTTTCTTTTAAACAGTTAGCTACGTTAGCATTTCTAATATTGAGTAAATTTTATTTGTTATCAGCAGGTTTTAATATATTACGGAGTGCCTGACTCCTGTGGGTTCCTGGACCATATATAACTTGCTCTTGCCTTTCAGTGATGGAGTTCCTGTGATTTAGAGCAGAGTCTGTACCTGAAGCCACACACAGCGAAATGCCCCATCTGGTGTGTGAAAGCTCAGTGAAAGATGAGCAGGCCACTGTGTCCCTGTTTTGGAGTTGACACCACAGCCAAAGGCAATCCTTATTCCGATACAGAACGCGGTACCGCACAGGAGCCCGTGAATCATAGCCAGTCCTGTCGGTGTAATGAGTGTCCATGCCGCTTCGGCTGCTGCCCTTGAAAGCTGCAGTTGTTAGCAAGGCCTTTGGGCCCATTTGGCTATTAGCCTTGGCTTTGTGATACTATGTACGGCTCATTTAGAACAAATCCTCCATACATAAAGTTGTGCATCTGTCTTTTGATAGGAGCAAAACTTATGGCAAAGGGTGATGCAGACAGATAGAAAACCACTTTGCAGTCATCCCTGTGTAAGATCTGTTTTTTTCTAATGTGTATGTTTTGCTTGTCACTGAACTACATGTTTAAAAAACCATCATGATTTTATACTTTTGTATTTCATATACATATAATTGTATATATTAAATGTAATTTATTAGTAGTATTTTTAAACCCTTTCCCCTTATACTAGAGAACCAATATATAAGCTTGCCTTAATTTTGTATAACCTTAGGAGTAGTGTTCCATGGTGTGTGTGTGTGTGTGTGTGTGTGTGTGTGTGTGTGTGTTTGGTTTCTCTTTAAAATAAATGCTAATATTTGCTCCAGGCCTCCAACACACAGTGCACATTTTTCATGTTTGGTGAGCCATTTAATAAAATTAAGTTTAGATGGGTGATAGCAAAGGTGTGGGTAAAGGTAAAAATTAATAAAAGTCTATATTCATGATAAGCCAGTGTTTATTGTGCTATTGTACAAGCGATGCTCTTGTATTTATCAACTTGAATCATAGTAATGCTGGTTATTTGATATCCCATTCTTATATACTTTGAACACAAAGAACATAGCATTTTTAGTTTTTTTATTGAAAAAAATTTTTTTCTTTATTGATTTTAGAGAGAGAAGAAAGGAGAGGAAGAGAGATAGAAACATCAATGAGGGGGAACAGCAATTGGCCACCTCCTCCATGCCCCCCACTGAGGATCAGGCTCACAACCCAGGCATGTGTCCTGGCCAGGAATCAAACCAGTGACCTCTTGGTGCATGGGTCAACACTCAACCACTGAGCCACACCAGCCAGACAAACTTAGCATTTTTAAAAGTTTCCTTCTGCTTTGCCATTTAGTCACATAGTCATTAGTTCTTATCTCAATG
The DNA here is from genome assembly GCF_014108415.1 of Molossus molossus. Taxonomy (NCBI): domain Eukaryota; kingdom Metazoa; phylum Chordata; class Mammalia; order Chiroptera; family Molossidae; genus Molossus; species Molossus molossus. The sequence continues at coordinate 65,080,187 of NW_023425344.1, read as the reverse complement.
CGAAGGCACTTTAAAAAGCATTTTAGCAATCTTGGTATTAAATTTAAGTTTGTTATATGGTTGCTTTTAAACAATGTTGTTAGTTTGTTACTGCTAAGAGCTAGTATGGAATCCTGTAATTCTTGATTAATACATAAATCTTATCACTACCATATGAGAAATCATAAAAATTAAAAAAAAAAAAAAACAACTCAGTCTACTTCCAAGGATATAAGTCTACAAAAGCCATTCTTTCTTTCTTTCTTTTTTCCTCTTTGTTTGCTTTGAGGTAGGTCATGGGGAAGTGAGAAAAGCCATTTGGCACCAGGGAGCCGGATACAAAATTAAATATTTCTAAAGATCCTTTAGGTTTCTGACAGATTAACGAGCCTCACTCAGAGGGAGTGTGCAGCGCGGCAGCCGGTTGGAGCTGCCTTGGGGCCGTCCTGCAGGAACCGAGCGTTAACTCTAAGGAGCTTGTCACCCTGTTATTAAACACAGCCACCATTAAAAATTAAATTGCATAAACTCACAACTAAACACATACTATTAAAAGCAATGACAATAAAAACTCAAGACTCATTATTTCCCAATGTTTTAAATTACTCTTTACTATTGTTATTATTTTGTCCATGCTCTTGGGGTTATTTCGCCTGCGTGTCTGTGCCGATGAAACTCTAACGCTGTGCACTGTGCATCTCCCAGCTCTGCACACGAGGCCATCACGTACATGATAGCTTGATGACATTGTAATGAACAGTTTTCTTGGGAAAAAAATTAAGTGTGATGGGGATTTGAAATTGCTATTCTATTACTGTCTGTCACAATACACTAACATCCACCTCAGGGCACTGGCATTCACCGTTATATTCCTTCTGCCTAGAATCCTTTCCCCTTCAATGTATAATTGGCTATATTCTCCCCTCATTTTTATATGTCATTCGTTCAGAGAAACCTTTTTTGATGATCATGCCTAGCTTTGCCCACCCTGTTCTGCCGACCCCCTGACCTGCCACATTTGCCTTCCATCACCCACCTTCCCTTATTTCCACTGTAGCATTACTACTCTCTGACAGTACGAAGTTCATTTGTTTTATGTTTAGACTTCCTTCCTCACTATAATATAAGCTCCCCAAGGGAAGAAATCTTCTGTGATCTTTTTATTTCTGGTTTTTCAATGCCTAAACCAGGGTCAGGCAAAAATTGATTTAATATTTTAACAGACTGTATCAATGAAAAGCATCTAAATTAAAATAAGGTTGAGACATCGTTAAAATAATAATTGAATATGAGATAAATTAACTCAAAATGCTACCACTCGAAAAAGAGGCTCTAAGATGCTGATGTCAGTGTTCCTCATCAAAACACTTGGTTTCATCTAGGTACATAAAAAGACTGAACTTTTAAGTTTCTTGGGGGATGGGTAGACTCTGTCAACATTCTAGTTACGGATGGGATTTGTACATCGCATTAATTAGGCTGTACTCATCTGTGGAAATAAAGCTTCTACAACACTAATGATCTGAACGAGGGAGAGGGTGTTATTTTAAGGAGCAGCAGCATATTCAGACTTCTTGTGGCACTTCTCCAGCTACAGAAGCGAACTGTCAAGAACTCCTTTCTTTCCCAGAAGACTTTTACAGGGTGGAAGCTGAGGCTGCAATTCTATTCCAAGCCAAACTTTTTGTACAATACGAGCAAATAAAATGCAAAAGAGCATTTTTAGTGACTTTGATGAAGATAGCTGTTTCTACTGTTTGAGGGCCTCATTAACTGCATTGCTGACTTTTGAAAATGCATGATTTGGGGATGGATATATTATCTGTAATTCAGAAAGTACTGAAATATATGTCTTATCAATGGAGAAATAAAGGGTAGTGAGGATATTGTGTAAGAGGAGTAATATGAGGATTGGCGGGTAATTGGGGAAAGCACTTTTATTTATTATTTTATTCATTTATTCCACACATAGTTTTTTTTAATTAATTTATTTTTGTTACAGATGTTTCTCCTTTTTCCCCAATGGATTCCCCCCCCCTCCCCGCCCTGTCCCCAGCTTTGTTGTCCATGTCCACTGTTCATGCACACATGCAAATAAGTTCTGTGGTTTCTCTCTCCCCCACCACCCTCTCTTCTGGGGATTGTCAGTCTGTACCCATTTCCACGTGTCTGGGGCTACCCCATTCCTCAGACTGTTATGTTCATTATATTCCACAAATAAGTGAGATCATATGATACTTGTCTTTCTCTGTTTGGCTTGTTTCGCTTAGGATGACACTTTCCAGGTCCCTCCATGTCATCTCAAAGGATAAGAGATCTTTCTTTCTTACAGCTGCATAGTACTCCATTGTGTACATGTACCACTGCTTTTTATCCATTCATCTACTGATGGACATTTGGACTGTTTTCAGATCTTAGTTAATGTAAATAGTACTGCTCCGAACATGGGCATACGTATATTCTTTCTGATTGATGTTTCAGGCTTCTTAGGGTATATTCCTAGAAGTGGGATCACTGGGTCAAATGGAAGCTCAATTTTTAATTTTTTGAGGTAACACCATATTGTTTCTCATAGTGGCTGCACCAGTCTGCATTCCCACCAGCAGTGTATTAGAGTCCCCTTTTCTCCACACCCTCACCAACGCTTGTTGTTTGATGATTTGTTGATGGCGGCCATTCTGACAGGTATGAGGTGATACCTCATTGTTGTTTTAATTTGCATCTCTCTGATGATTAGTGATGTTGAGCATTTCTTTATGTCTCTTGGCTATTTGTATGCCCTGTTTCGAGAGGTGTCTATTTAGTTCCTCTGCCCATTTTGTAATTGGGTTCTTTGTTTCCCTTTTGTTGAGTTGTATGAGCACTCTATATATTTTGGAAATTAACCCCTTATCTGATACATCATTGGCAATGATGTTCTCCCATACAGTGGGTTGCCTTTCCATTTTGGTGGTTGTTCCTTTTGCTGTGCAGAAGCTTTTGAGTTTGATGTAGTCCCATGTGTTCATTTTTTCCTTTGTTTCTGTTGCTCTAGGTGATGTATCAGTGAAAATTCTGCTGCGTACGATGTCCGAAATTTTGTTGCCTACATTTTCTTCTAGGATTTTTATGGTTCATGAGTCACATTTAAATTTTTTATCCAGTTAGAGTTTATTCTTGTGTATGGTGTAAGTTGATGGTCTAGTTTCATTTTTTTGCATGTAGCTGTCCAATTTTCTCCACGCCATTTATTAAAGAGGCTGTCTTTATTCCATTGTATGCTCTTCTCTTCTTTGTCAAATGTTAATTGAGCATAATGTCTTGGGTCCATTTCTGGGTTTTCTGTTCTGTTCCACTGGCTCAATATACCTGTTCTTGTGCCAGTACCAGGCTGTTTTGATTACAGTAGCTTTGTAGTATAATCTGATATCTGGTACTGTGGTCCTGCCTACTTTGTCCTTCTTTTTCAAGATTGCTGTGGCTATTAGGGGTTTTTTTGCTTCCATATAAACTTTTGAAGTATTGGTTCTAGTTCTGTGAAATATGTCTTTGGTATTTTTATGGGGATTGCATTGAATCTGTAGATTGCTTTGTGTAATATGGACATTTTAATTATGTTAATTCTTCCAACCCATGAACACGGTATGTGCTTCCACTTTTTTATATCTTCCTCTATTTCTTTTTTCAATATCCTGTAGTTTTCTGCAAATAGGTCCTTTACTTCTTTGGTTAAGTTTATTCCTAGGTATCTTAATTTTTTTGCCATGATGGTAAATGAGATTTTTGTTTAGTTTCTCTTTCTGTTAGTTCATCATTGGTGTATAAGAATGCCATCAATTTTTTGACGTTAATTTTGTATCCTATGCTACTTTTCCAAATTCATTTATTAAGTCTAGTAGATTTTTGATGGAGTCTTTAGGGTTTTCTATGTATAATATCTTGTCATCTGCAAATAATGACAGTTTTATTTCCTCCTTTCCAATTTGGATACCTTTAATTTTTACTTCCTGTTTGATTGTGTGGCTAAAACCTCCACTACTATGTTAAACAAGAGTGGCAAAAGTGGGCATCCCTGTCTTGTTCCTGTTCTTAAGGGAAATGCTTTTAATTTTTTCCCATTGAGTATGATGTTGGCGGTGGTCTTTCATCTATGGCCTTTATTATGTTGAGATATGATCACTCTATTCCCACATTGCTGAGCGTTTTTATTAGAAACGGGTGCTAAATTTTGTTGAATGCTTTTTCAGCATCTATTGATATGATCATGTGGTTTTTATTCTTCATCTTTTTTTTTTTTTTATCATCCTCAACCGAGGACATTTTTCCATTCTTTGTTCAGGTAGAGTGGAAGGGAGAGAGAGGAACAGAGAGAGAGAGAAACATCGATGTGAAAGGGACACATCGAGTGGTCGCCACCCGCACAACCAACCAGGGCCGGGGACAAACTGCAACCGAGGTACGTGCCCTTAGCGGGAACCGAACCCGGGTCTCTCCGGACCGCAGGCCGACGCTCTAACCGCTGAACCAAACCGGCCAGGGCTATTCTTCATCTTTTTTATGTGGTGTATCACATTTATTGATTTGTGATTATTGTACCAGCCTTGCATCCCTGGGATGAATCCCTCTTGGTCATGGGGAATAATTTTTTTGATGTATTGCTGGATCCGATTTGGTAGTATTTTGTTCAGGATATTTGCATCTATGTTCATCAGGGATATGGGCCTGTAGTTTTCTTTCTTTGTAGTGTCTTTTTCTGGTTTTGGAATTAGAATTATGCTGGCCTCATAAAACAAGTTTGGAAGGCTTCCTTCTTCTTGAATTTTTTGAAATAGTTTGAGGAGAATGGGAATTAGTTCTTCTTTGAATGTTCGGTAAAATTCTCCTGTGAAGCTGTCCAGTCCTGGGCTTTTGTTTGCTGGGAGAGTCTTGATTACCTCTTCAATTTCCTTAGTTGTTATTGGTCTGTTCAAGTTTTCTATCTCTTCCTGGTTCAGTTTTGGGAGACTGTGTGTTTCTAGAAATTTGTCCATTTCACTTACATTGTCATATTTGTTGCCATATAATTGTTCATAGTAGCTGTTAACGCTCTTTTGTATTTCTGTGGTGTCAGTTGTTACTTCTCCTCTTTCATTTCTGATTTTGTGTGTTTGGGTTCTCTCTCTTTGTTTCTTGGTGAGTCTAGCTAAGGGTCCATCAATCTTGTTTATCTTTTCGAAAAACCAGCTCTTTGTTTTATTGATCCATTGAATTGTTTTGTTTTTTGTTTTTTTTGGTCTCCATGTCATTTATTTCTACTCCGACCTTTACTATTTTTTTCCTTCTACTTGCTCTGGGGTTTTCTTTTCATTTGCTTTCCAGTTCTTTAAGTTGTGAGGTTAGATAGTCTATTAGAAATTTTTCTTGCTTCTTGAAGTAGGCCTGTAGTGCAATGAACTTCCCTCTCAGAACTGCTTTTGCTGCATCCCATAGATTTTGTGTTGTTGTGTGTTCATTTTTCATTGGATTCCAGAAGTTTTTAATTTCTTCCTTGATCTCCATGGTAACCTGTTCATTGTTCAACAACATGCTATTTAGCCTCCATATGTTCAAATGTCTTTGCATGTTCTTGTCGCAATTGATTTCCAGTTTCATGCCATTGTGATCTGAGAAGATGCTTGATATGGTTTCAATCTTCTGCAACTTGCAGAGACTTAGTTTATGCCTTAACATGCGGTCTGACTTTGAGAATCTCCCATGTGCACTTGAGAAGAATGTGAGTTCTGCAGTTTTGGGGTCTAATTCTCTGTAGATATCTATGAAATCCATTTGATCTAGCACTTCATTTAGAGTCATGTTTCCTTGTTAATTTTTTGTCTAGATGATCTATCCAGTGATGGTTGCAGGGTGTTGAGGTCCCCCTCAGTGATTGTATTGCCGTTGATTTCTCCGTTGAAGTCTTCCAACAGATTTTTGTAATACATGTTGGTACTCCTATATTGGCTGCATATATGTTTACCAAGGTTATATCTTCCTGTTGGATAGACCCTTTCAATATTATGTAGTGGCTTCCTTTGTCTTTAGTTATGGCCTTCATTTTGAAATCTATTTTATCAGATATGAGTATTGCACCCCAGCTTTTTTTCCCTTTCCATTTGCTTGGAAGATTTTTTTTCCATCCCTTCACTTCAATCTATGTGAGTCTTTTGTTGTGAGGTGGGTCTCTTGTAAACCACAAATAGATGAGTCATACTTTCTTATCCAGTCAGCTACTCTGTGTCTTTTTATTGGAGCATTCAAACCATTCACATTTAAGGTAATAATTGATATGTACTTATTTATTGCCATTTTTGTTTATTGTGGTTCTATTTTTCTTCCTATTTTTTCTACTATTTACAGCAGTACTTTTAGCATATCTTGCAGTGTTGGTTTGGTGTTAATATATTCCCTTAGCCTCTTTTTGTCTGAAAAGGTCTTTATTTGACCTTCTATTCTGAATGATAGCCTTGCTGGGTAGAGTAGTCTTGGATTCAGATTCTTGTTTTTCATGACTTTGATTACTTTATGCCACTCCCTCTGGCCTGTAGTGTTTCTGTTGAGAAGTCAGCTGAGAGCATTATGTGGTTTCCTTTGTAGGTAACCTGTTGCTTATCTCTTGCTGCCTTAAGGATTCTCTCTTTGTCTTTAATTTTTGGCATTTCAATTACTATGTGTCTTGGTGTGGGTCTGTTTGGGTTCTTCTTACTTGGGGCTCTCTGTGCTTCTTGAACTTGAATGTCTTCTTCCTTCACCAAGTTAGGAAACTTTCTGTCACTATTTCTTCAAATATATTCTCTAACCTTTTCCCATTTTCTTCCACTTCAGGGACTCCTATGATGCGAATGTTATTACGTTTCCAGTTGTCCCACAGTTCTCTTAAGCTGTCTTCCTGTTTTTTAATTGTTTTTTCCTTTTGTTTTTCTGATTGTTTGATTTTTTTCTACCCTGTCTTCTAATTCACCGATCTGATCCTCAGCTTCCTCTACTCTGCTGGTTAGTCCTTCCAATGTGTTCTTAATTTCTGCTATGTTGTTCTTCAATTCCACTTTGTTGGTTTTCAGTGTTTCTATATCTTTACTCATGATGCTGATGTCCTTCATCATGCTATTGAGCTTCCTCAAGAAGCTCTATAGCTACCTCTGATCTACTCTGATCTACCTCTATCTACCTCTGATCATTTGCTTAACTGCATTTCATTTATCTCATCTTTGATAGAGTTCTCTTGTTCTTTCATTTGGGATTTGTTTCTTTGTTTCACCATTTTGGCTATCTCAGTGGCTTTTGGAGCCTGCCAAATTTTCCCTGTGGGTGTTGGTGTTCTGCTGTTTGTGGCTCCCTCTACAGGGTTTGGATGAGCCTGGGTGGGCCCAAGTTAAACACCACTGTCAAGTCTTACTTTCCTGGGTAGATTTGCAAGCCCAGGAAAGGTTCAGTTATCCTCTAGCTTTTTCCTGGTAGCTAGTAGTCTCAGTTACTCAGTGCCTTGGAATGTAGCCCTGGTGTTCTGCATAAAAGGATTTCCAAAGGGTGGAATAGATGCTGGTTATTAATGAGCCTCAATTTGGATTTATTTGCCCCAGCTGGGAAAGGCTTAATCTCTGGGGAGGGGGGGGACTGCTGCTTTTCCCCACAGCTCTGGGAAGGAGCACACTGTCCACCGTCCTTTGTGGCCGCAACTCAGCAAAAACTCTGAGTGTCTTCTAAATCCCGGGTGTCCCCACAGAGTTCCAGCCCAGTCTGCCATCCCTCTGCTGTAGCCCCCAGGTGAGTGGCTGGGGCTATTTTAGCACTCTGTCCAGGCTCTCTGCGCTCAGGAGCAGGCTTGGTCTTTATTCCCCAAGGGCGCTGCTCACAGCTAAGACTGCTGTCTGTGGGCTCCCAGCCCGCCACCCTCTTGTGCCTCCGCAATCCTGGTATATGGTCCCTGGTATATGGTCCTGTCCTGCTGCTTTACTGTTGCTTTTTTTCTGAGGATTTGTCTTTATTTTAGTTGTAATTCCTGTTTGGTCCTGGGAAATTGTCTGTGTAGCTTCCATTCACTCTGCCTCCATTTTCACATCCTCTATGCATATCTTGTGTGCAGCTGGGTTGCACAGGCCTCTCTAATGCTCCCTCATCCTGCAGGTTCTGTGGGTAACTGGGTCGCACAATCCCTTTGAGGACCTTGCTCTATGCCTATGTTATAGGCTGCTAGGTCACACAGGCCTCTCTGGTGCTTCAGCCCCCCCGCAGGTCCCCACACGTGGTTTTTAAGCACCAATTATGGGCTAGGCATTGTTTTAGGTGCTAGAAATACAATGAAAGAAATCATTTCTATCCTTAAACAGTCTAGTGGGGCAATGTAAACAAGTAAACAGGATGCTGCAGCACAGAGTGATGAGCAGTAGGATGAGAAAGTTGGTCACTCTCTAGAGCCCATAAAGGAGACAACTAGCCCAGATTTATAAAGTTTGAAAAGTTGATCAGATGATCATGGCTATCTTTGAGGATTAAAATGTCTGATGCAATAAATGAATTGGAGACGGTGGTAGGTCAACAGATGTTAAAACTGGTTCTTCAGAGGAACAAAAACACTGATTGGTGGTGTTTGCTCATTTCTGTGGTGTAAATGTTCCCACTATGCTGATGTAAAGCTACCGATAAGGTGTCGCTGAAAGTGCAGATGGAAAGAGGTGGGCATGGTTTCTCTAGCGAGTGGATACGAGTACATTCTTCAGTGAGAAGACTCGGGCCTATCTCTGGTTGGAGAGCATAGAGTGGAGGCTTGGAGACCAGATAAAGGTCACTATATCAAACCAGGGAAGAGATGATGTGGTCCAAACTATGGTGGTGAAATTTAAGCAATTTACAGAGGTATTTATGGGATAAAGAAGCAGCTTAGAATTCAGACCATAGACTCAGAGTCAGACTTTGTGCAAATCCTGGTGCTGCCCTTTAGCTAGCACTGTGCTGCTGGGCTATCTTTACGCTTCCCTGGATTTCACTGTCTCATTTATAAATTGGTGATAATGGTAGTAGCAGACAATTAGGATTAAGAGAAATAAAGGAGTCCACAGGTATGAAGTGCCTCAACCAGTAAATGTTATCTTCAATCAATAAATGTTATCTTTAGCAATATAGGAGAGATTAATGATTAGTGTGCCCATGAGTGGGTAAAGAAGGAGAACTAGGAATCGAAATGGACTGGTGGTTTTCTAGACTGTCCAAGCAGGTAGACAGAGATGTAATTTTAAAAATCTCCCCAGCAGACTAGTAAGAACGGAAACAGAATTGGGTGTGGATTAGAGCTGAGAAGTACAGATGGAGAGCATACCAGGAGTTTCCAAACTTGGGTGCACTTAAGATCATCTAGGGGCTTTACGAATATAGATCCTATACCATGCTGGGCTTACTGAATTGACTTCCCCCAGGATATCTGTATTTTTAGAATGTTCCCTAGGTGATTCTGATGAAGTCAGTTCATAAAACAGCATGTCTGTCTGCTTTAGAGGAATCTATTAGAAGTTTAACTGTATGTCGGGGGTTGTCGAAGAAAATAGCTGGAGGGAATTAAAGAATGGAAATGCAAGAGACCTCAAGGTGTAAATTCTGATGGGAAGAAGCCAGCAGACACAGAGTATCTGGACTTACAGCAGAAAGAACACATGATGGAGGAAGGCTGCTGGAACACGAGAGAAGTTCCAGGTGGAAGGGGGAGGAACAGACCCTCCACTAACTGAAGGGAATGAGAAGGAATAGCTGTGCATCCAGCTACATTTTCTGTGGTTGATGGTTAGGGCTAGAATCATAATTTGTGGACATAATTTGGAAATTTCCTATCTATTGGTTTGATGGAGAATGGCAAATTGTCTTCTGGTGTTACTTTTCCTTTATTGTTTTTTTTTTTTTTTTTTCCTTTTTATTCAATTTATTGGGGTAACACTAGATAACAAAATTATGCAGGTTTTAGGTGGGCAATTGCACAATACATCATCTGTACACTGTATTATGTGTTCACCACCCAAGTCAAGTCGTCATCCATCACCTGTATCCCCCCTATACCCCCTCCACCTCCGGCACCCTGCCCTCCTCCTGGCAAACACAGCACTGTTGTCTGGGTCCATGAGTTTTTTCTCTTTTTTGCTCAATCCCTCCACCCCCACCCTTTATTCTTACTAGTAAAGAACTCTCTGAATTTTTGGCAGGCATAGGGCCCCCTTTGCAGGTCAGTGTGTTTATGTGACTCTGTTTGGGCTGATGGGATGTGAACAGAATGTCTGTATTTTGTAAGAAAGATAGAGTGTTGCCCCAGATTCCCCTTTCTCCTTCCACCTGGTTGGAAAAGGACTAAATTGGCAGCCGGTCTTGGACGCAGAGACAAAATTTACATGTTTTCATCATGCAGAGCATGTCAGGTTGGGGTCCTTACTGTCCTCCTGCCAGAATCTGGGCTGCTTGCCTATCTACCTGTGCATGTCATCTCAGAAGCAAATGCATGTCTGTCTTATTTAAATACTGGGTTTCAAGGTCTCTTGATTATAGCAGCTTAGAGTGTACCCTGACTAGTACAAACAGACTCCATATTCTCTGTGAAGGAGGAGATGAAATTATTTTCTGAGAATTAGGAGTTGGTGGGAAAGGTAAACCATTTGAAAAGAGTGAGATTAGCCCTGGCCGGTTTGGCTCAGCAGTTAGAGCGTCGGCCTGCGGTCCGGAGAAACCCGGGATCGGTTCCCGCTAAGGGCACGTACTTCGGTTGCAGTTTGTCCCCGGCCCTGGTTGGTCGTGCGGGTGGCAGCCACTCAATGTGTCCCTTCACGTCGATGTTTCTCTCTCTCTCTCTCTCCCTTCCTCTCTCTCCCTCCCACTCTATCTGTACAAAAAATGGAAAAATGTCCTCGGGTGAGGATAAAAAAAAAGAGTGAGATTAATTTAAAATTATTAGTGGGTGTAAGACGGGATAAGAGAGAGAGTTATTTGGAAAGTTAGAAACATTGTCTGGTAATCTTGAGAAACTGGAAGACCATTGCTCACAGAAAAAGGAAAAATAATATAAATATGAATTAGCTAAATAAACTCACCACAATAAAGAAAAATGCCTTGACAAACAGTTTTCATTCAGGCTGCACAATTTCTATCAGAAATGTTCACACTTCCCAGACTTAGAGTTAAAAAACGTTTCATGACAGTAAAGATCAAAAGTATATATTTAATATGCTAACACTTATTGAACAAACAACCTATAAACATATTATCTTCTAGGCTTGCTTGACATCAAAGAAGTCAAACAGGCATAGAATACTGGCTATATTTAATTGCCAAATCCAATTTGAATAAAGTGCTAAGAACACTGAAATTGCATAAGATGGAAAATGTTTTAACCTTATTATGGGAAGCTTTTTGAAGGAGATGGCTTTTCAATTAAAACTCAAAATTTGTATATCTTTATACCTTGGAAACTAGAGCACATATTATTGGTTCTTTGCTTCTAGTCTCATATTTTCTAGACATAGCAATGTCATATTGGATTTTAGGATATTTTGGTCTGGGCAGATGTAACACTATAATGGTTTTCATAAGACGGTGAGACTTCCTCTGGTATTTATAATCTTTGGGTCTTCTTCATTAGATAAAGTGTGATTTTAAGGGTATATACTCCAATATGGACCATATAGAATTAAGTATTTGGACTCACTCATTAGAAGTAGACTATATCATTTCCTTGTCACGGATTTCACTTTTATCTTATCTAAAAAATTATGTAGATTATTTTAAGTTGTGACCATCTTTATATTCTTGCAAGGGAATACATAGTGGCCCTGTGTTTTATGCAAAATCAGCTTGAATCTTATTCCCTAAGTAGATTTTTCAGGCAGTGTAATTGGAAGTGATTCTTTAAGAATTCATTATGATCAGAATTGAATATCATCTTGTGAAAAAACTGGTGCATTTTCACTCAGTGACTGAACAAAATCATGATCGTAGATTTAATTTTCTTTGTTTCAATCAAGATCCTTCATTTTGTTAAAGAGGAGTAACTTTATCATGCCAATGAGAGTAGTTTTGAAGATGAGTAAGGTGTGTTTGTACATGTAAAACCTTAGAGCGGCTTAGTGTTCACTGGGAAAATGTTATTAATTGGGAAGGACAGAGCCCTGAGCCAAATTCCTTATTATTCTCAATTTAATTGAGAAAACTGCTTAGCCTTAGTTTTTCCAGGTTTGATTGACAGATACCTACTAGCTGGAGATAACACTATAACACTGAGTAACTTAAAATATATCTTGAGACTTTCTAAAGAAAGTTGATATATATATATGTAACAGGGACAGAAAAGATTAATGTGTGAGGAGACACATTTTTCTCTGTTCCCCTGCCTAACCAATCAATTAACTATGTAGATTGGCATAATCTGTAGAGGCTGAACAATAGAATCGTGGATGGGTACTTGCATGAAGACATTGTCCTGAGAGAAAAGAGAATTGCAGGGGACAAAAGGGAAGAGGAAAAAGAAAGTCCTAGAGACAGGGAAGAAGGTTTAGGGAAGAGCTGAAAGAGAGAGTGATGGGAGTTGAGTGGGGAAAGCTGAAATCAATAGGAAGGAGAAAAAAATTATCTTAAAGTGGTTTTAAATGGTATCTCCTTTAATATTTTTCAAGAGGTAAAACTAAGAATTAGAATTGCTTTTACTTGTTTGGTAGCTGCATTTTGTTTCTTTGAATACAACACTTTGTACCTGGTGTTTGAGTTTTATGTAGAAATCACAATTATAAATTAACTCCTTATTTTGAAATATTTTATATTAGTGCTATATCAAAATCAAATATGATAAAGTCAAAATTTTCATACAATATAAATATTTGATTTCTCAGAGAATCAGACTTGATGACTTCGGTCAATAAGACACAATTTGAAATTCTCTGGACATCAGTGACACCACTATAAAATTGTATTGGTTTCTCCTAAAATATTTCATTGACCTCATGATCATGAACTTATAAAAGTTAAAATAAAATATGCTTATTATTTCCCTTGGGTGATTTTATTGACAGAATTTTAGAATAAGATAAAATGTAAACTGTTATTTTGAGAATTTTTTAGATTTTGCTAATAGGTACAGCTTACATCTTAGGTTTGTTAGCTGCTCAAGATAATTGTCTTTCTATTGTTCGGCCTTGGGCAAGATAAAATCTGCACTCACACAGCTTTTAGTTTATTTTTATTACAGTGGAGCTTGTGGCTTCCCTAAAGCGAGAATGTTGGTGTGTATCTAAACGAAACAGGAATGGTAGATTTAAAAACATCTTAGTAAAATAACGAGATTCCATAATTAGATATGTTAAAGTGTTAGTTTTTAGTTGGTTATTCTGTTTAGTAAAATTTTAAAAATCCTTGCAAAATAGCATTGTGTATGTTTATTTAAAGGAGGGCTATGAAGTAACATTGTCGTATCTGCATTTAAAGGAAGGCTGCTGACTTGCCATAGAGCCCCTGCACAGGACAGCTGGGTGGATGCAAACCACTGGCAAAGTCAGTGCATTTCAGAAGAGCAGCAGATGATGTAATTCGCCCTAGTGCATTTGACCCCAGGATGTGTGAGATCTCCTCTGAAACCTCCTAAGCTTGAGCCTTCCAGCAAATATCCTCAGAAGAGGTGAAATTTGGTCAGAGACAAATGGCACAATTAGTTTGCTCGTGAACCGTTTTTAGCCCATTTCTGTTTGGACTATTCTTGTATAGATATGAGCTCCATTAGCAACAACAATAAAAAGAAGTGTGGCAAATGTTAAAGAAAAATATATCATTTTTAAGTGGTGATGTTAGATGTATTGTGTATTTATATCTCTCACCCAAAATCTTTAACTTAAAGTTTAATAGTTAATATTAATGTAGGGAAAAAATAAACCTTATGCTATATTTCATACCAACAAAAATTAATTTGAGAGGATTATAGATTTAAACAGATAAAACTTTTGTAAAAAAATAAAAATATATATATTTTACACTTTGGGGTGGGCAAAACTTATTAGACAGGAGCCGGAAAGTGCTAATCATAAGAGAAAAAATATGGTACATCCATCTTAATCAAAATTTAAAAATTCTGCCTGTCCAAAGACAATGCTAGGAAAATGAAAAGGTAACTCACATGCTGGAAAGAAATATTTGCAGCATAAAATCTGACAAAGGATTTGTTTCCAGCATATATTTTTAAAATAATTCTTATGAATCAATAATAAAATGACAAACAAGTCATTTAAAGAAATTGGGCAAAAGATTTGAACAGAATCTTTACAAAAAATAAAATTGCAATGGTGAATAACCACTTCAAAAGTTATTATCATTTTTAGTCATTAGGGAAATGCAGATTAAAATCACCATGAAACACCATATTATACCCACTAGGAGGCCTACAGTTGAAAGCTGACCACCAAATGCCGGTGCTCTGTGGAGCGACCAGAGCTCTCATCTATTGCAAATGGGAGGACAAAATGGTACAACCACTTTAGAAGGTAGTTTGGCAGTTTCTTAAAAAGTTAACATTATAATTTCACTCCTATGGATTTACTTACCCAAGAAAAATTTATTTACGCAAGAAGCATATTTTAACAAAATACTTGTATTTGAATATTCATAGCAGCCTTATTCATAATTTCCCCAAACTGGAAACAACCCAACATTTCAACAATAAGTCATTGGTTAAACAAATTGTGATCTATTCATTCAGAGGAATACTCTCCATTAATAAAAATGAGTCAACTATTGATGCATATATGCATGAATCTTAAAAACAGTATTCTGAGAAAAGTCACCCAGGTACAAAATATTATAGCACTGCCTGAAGGACAGAACAGAAAACACTAATTTATGGTGATAGAGTTCAAAACAGTGCTTGCTTAGGGGATGGGGGGACAGTCAAAAGTGACATGAGAGCACTTTCTGGGACTAGAGACATGTTCTATACTTTCATGTGGTGGTGGTTGGATGAGGTATATATCAGAAATAATCAAATTATACACTTGTTTGTGTATTTCACTGTCAATTCCCTAAAATTAAGATTTTAATTTTTATAAGGTATTCAAAATGGTATAAGAAAATGGGTCAAAGGTATAAGTATGAATAACATATTTATCTTAAAGGCAAAGGTAAAAAAAGACATTTGATTTACTTTCTACTTTTCATTTTTTAAACATCCTCACCCGAGGATATTTTTTTCCAATTATTTTCAGGAAGGAGTAAGGGGGAGAGAGAGAAACAGCTACGTGAGAGAGACACATTGATTGGTTGCCTCCCACACAACCCCACCAGGGTCAGGGACCGAACTGCAACCGAGGTATGTTTTCTTGACCGGAATTGAACCTGTGATTCTTTGGTCCGTGGGCCGATGATCTAACCGCTAAACCAAACTGGCCAGGGTTATTTTCTACTTTTTTATCAATATTACTCAAGGACTTTAAATCTTTGGGACTTCTTAGACCTTGCTTTTTCTCCTTAATTTCATGTGTTTTACAACTATCTGGATTCTAGAAAATTTTTATTAATTTTTTATTCTCCACAAACTAAGTTCTAGTCATACTAGACTATGACAATAATTTGCCATCCTAAAATTTGGATTGTGATTGCAAAATTCAAGTGGTATTCTCCACATTTTGTGCAATAGTACTTACTTGTTTTTGTTCATCCCTCACTTTCCTTTACTCTTTCCTGTTTCAGGCAGAATATGTAAAAATAATCTCCCAAGAAATGTTCTAAAATGTTGGGTATTAAAAGTCAAATTAATCTCTTCATTTCATTTTTCAGATGCTAAACAACTTTTGAGCAGTAAAATCCCAAATTTCTATTTTGAATTAGAACATATTAGAATTTTGCATTCAATTTTTGTGCCTCATTGGATGTTGTAATAAACTGATTCATGTGATTTTTAAAAATACTTTGAATGTTTTGAAAATATTTGAGGTATTTTATCATAATATCTGCATTTTAAAATTAAAATTATAAGCTTTATCTTATAAATTGATATAATATCTTTAAAACACTTTTTATAATTTTTGAATTATAATATTCAGTTACTCAGACAACAATCTTAGAATAACATCTTACTTTAAAAAATTAATGACTTTTTGCTCTGGCTGGTTTGGTTCAGTGGTTAGAGCATCGGCCCGTGTGGACCAATGAGTCGTGGGTTCGATTCTGGTCAAGGGCACGTACCTCAGTGGTTCATCCCTGGCTCTGGTCCGAGTAATGGGGGAGGCAACGAGTCGATGTGTTCCTCTCATATCGATGTTTCTCTCTCTCTCCCCCTCACACTCTATCTGAAGATAAATAGAAGAAAAAAAAAAATGTCCCCAGGTGAGGATTGGAAAAAAAATTAATGACTTTCTAATTTTTAAATTTAGAAATATTGTAGAAATATTTTTTAATCAGAATTTTTTATTAAATATTTTTACCACTATTATACAAGAACCTTAAAGACTGATGACAAATATTGAATTTTGTGTAATAGCAACTTATGCTGGAATGAGCTTTAATTTAATTGCTTTCCTATGATCTGTATTTTGCTATCTGGGAATTGATTGTTAATAGGGCCGAAGCTGGGTTTGACTGAGCAGGTGGGAACAAAGAATGTAGCATTTGAAGTGGAAGTGCTCTCCAAACAGGAGTAGACAAAGGGAGGAAAACTATGAGGTAATAAATGAAATGGGCTGTTTAGAAGCAAGAGAGTCGGTACAGAGATGTGGGGCCCTGGGTGTTGAGAAGAGATGTACACGCTCTGCGTGCTCACAGGCACTCAAGAACTTTCTGAATTGAATTATTAAGACCTAGGAAATCAGAGGAGGAACTTAAGGAGCGCGGTGAGGTAGTCACAGTGATAAAAAGGGAAGATTTTAGAAAATGCAATTAGAATGAACTGGAGGAAGAGATATGAAGCAGGGAGACCAGTGAAGAGAAATTTGAATTGGTCCAAGTGACAGGAACCAAAAACATTAAGGAGTTCAGGCATACGTCATAATGACAGGGCAGTGTACTCGCTGCGCAGCCTAACAGCTCACTCTGGTAGACCAGTGGCTCCTGATGACTTACGGAGTTTATGTTTAGCAGGCGAGGAGAGGAACACAGAGCCTCTCACACTGTATTGCAATAAATCATTTATCTTTTTATCTCATGGGGTAGGTGTTTTATTACTTTCACCTTTGTATAGCCTCTGTATTTTGAACAGAGAAAGGTGCATTTCAGCCATTTAATAAATGTTGGTAGACATTATGAAGTCAGTAATCAAATTTTTACTGAATGTGTAATACTGTATGTGTAATGTGTATACCATGCACTGTTCTAGACACTGGGAATATCATGGAGAACAGCATAGAAGTAGCCATGTTCCTCAAAGAGTGTATATTCTACTGGAGAAGAAAAGGTAGAGGAGACAATGAGATGTAATTCATTCATTCACACATGCACATACTGATCAATTATACAAAGCATTAGTAATGGAGCAATATAGAACGTATGGGAGGGGTGGATCAGTAACTGTAGCTAGAACTGGCAGTGAAGGGCTTCGAAGGATATGTTACTTAGTTGAGACCGGAATGATGAGCTGGAGGCAGCCACATGAAGACTGATGAGGAGCCTATCAAGAAGAAGGAACATCAAAAGCAAATGAACAGAGGTGGAGATGAGCTTAACATGTTCAAGAAAGAGGAAGAAGGATAGTGTGACTGGAGTGGAGCGAACAGTGGAGGATGGAGGGACAGGAGACCTGAGAGGCAGCCTGAGGCCATTAATGCAGAACCTGTGGTACTGAGTATTTCAGAGTTCATTCATTTGCAGTGGGAAGCCAGGAGGCAGGAGAGGGATGTGCTCTCCTGCTTTAGAACGCTCACTTTGACGGCTGTGTGGACGTCAAGATTGGGGTCAAAAAGCAACTAGAAAGCGATAGTTTAGGAGTAGAGATGAAGTTTCAGAATAGAAATGCAGTAGTAAAGATGGGGAGAAAATACAGTATGTAAATACATACCCTTGCCACCAAAGATGGATTTGATTGGGGTTGAGATGCAAAATTTTATAATTTGGGGGGAACACACTACTTTTTACATTGTGGTATTTTTTTAATAGTTTGTTTGTCTATGCCTGATTGTATCGATGCAGATTTAGTAGCCAGTTCAAAACTCAAGAGGATTAAGTTGATGTCAGAGTTGCAAACAGAATGATCATCTCAAAATCCTGGCTTATTTGTGATTCACCAAGATATTATTAACACACACTAGTCAATCAAGGATCAAATACACAAACCTCTTCTGTTACTTTTCCTTTTCCTTACATGATTTGAATGGATATTTACATGATGTGTGCCAATTGCTACTCTAATTGACTTTGATGGTAGAAAAAGTAGGAAATGTCTGTTAGGCTTAGAGGATGCTGTTTAACCTCTGTTTCCAGATGTTTCTGACATCATCAGCCCGTGAGTACAAATAGAACCAAATTAAAACACTAAGATGTTTGTCATAATTACTAGTCACTATTCTAACCACCAGCAATGCAGTAAGGTAGGAACTATTAGCCTTATTTTACAGAGGAGGAAACTGAAGTTCTAATTATTCAACAGCTCGCCAAGGTTGTACAGCTATTAGATGGCACAGAGGCGTTTGAACCCAGGCACTGACCCCAGAGCCCAAGGTCTTATTACTGTTCTGTTATTTGACACAACATGGGAGTTCTCATCTCTGAACCTGCTGAAACGGGACCTCATCTTTCATTTACCAGAGATGTCTCCTGTTCTTCCCAGTGTTTCACACACCTAGAAAATATTTCAGGGAAATGCCCCAAATCCTCACACGTTTTCTTGAACTGATTTGCAAACCCTCTTACAGTATTTCTGCCAATTGTTCCTTTTTTGGCTCCACCTTCCCTTCATCCACGTCCCCACTCACGAAGCAGCCCTCTTGTCTGATGTGAAAATGCTGAGGTCTGTGTGAGGAGTGTGTGTCCTGCTGCTCAGAAAGCCATCTGCCCTCGAGGTCAGAGCAGGCCTGGCGTTCATGAAGAAGGGGTGACAAACCTTGCCCCACCTCTGGGTGACACACTGTCACCCAGGAATGGACAGCATTTTGAAAAATCTCCTGAAAACAGTTTTTGCAGCTTCTGCCTCTAATGCATCTCTCAGTTTGTGCTCCAAATACCCTAAGGGGTTGAATGAGAACTCAAGCATTCTCCTAATCTTCGCATCTGTTTTCTTTCAGTGCCTGTGTACCAGCAACACAATGAAATGAAAACCCATACATGCTTCTTTCTCTGTCACCCAGGCCAATGCATTTAAGTTATATCAATGGGTCACCCATGGGATCCTTAGCCTGATGGGTCAGCTTTGGGTTTAAGCAGGGACTTTGACTCCACATGTTTTATAACAGCATTCTTTTTTTTTTTTATCCTCACCCAAGGACATTTTTCAATATTTTGTTCAGATAGAGTAGGAGGGAGAGAGAGAGAGAGAAACATTGATGTGAAAGGGACACATCGAGTGGTTGCCACCCACACGACCCAACCAGGGCAGGGAACAAACTGCAACCGAGGTACATGCCCTTAGCAGGAACCGAACCCGGGTCTCTCCAGACTGCAGGCCAACGCTCTAACCAGCCAGGGCAATATAACAGCATTCTTTTTTAGGCTGTTGGCAAAATATTGCTTCTGAACAGGTCCGGAATCTCTACGTAAATCCCAGGGACAACCAAAAACAAGAAAAGAGGACATATTTTTGCAGAAAGAGGCATATTAGGTAGTTCTATTTAAGTCTTGCAGAGCTGGGTGCAAGGCCAGCCTGAGGCGGGAGGTGAATTAGACCATGTTTGTCTGCAGGGTTCCCAGCCTCCTCCTCACATGGAGCCCCTTCCTTGTTGCAACGATCAGAATCAGGAGAAAAGAAAAATAAATACAGCTGAATTTGAGTCTCATAACTTGTTGCATTTTAAATTTATTTCTAATATGAGTTGATAGAGTTATTTTATTTCATTACCAAAGAAGTTTCAGACATCATCAAGGGGGATTAGAAAGAAGGGCAGAGGATTTAAAAGTCCTTCTGGCAGCCTTAAAAATCACAATTCACAAGCCACCAACTCTTCCGACTTTAAGGCTGGTTCACCTAGTAGGACTATTTGTAAAGATTTTTCTAATGTCTCCCAAGAAGCAAAACAGAAGTATCTGATCTCTCCTTGTGTGGTGTGAATCTCATTTGCCTTGGAAAGTTTTTATCTGTGAATGTTTGCACTTTGAAAGACCATATTCTTAATTTGGACTGGTAACTGTGCCAAATATCTTGGCAACTTCACACAAAAATAGCTTTAATGTTAAAGGAAAACCGTACACTCAGGAGGCTGTCATAATATGTTGCACCGATATGGAAAAATAGAGTTAATGTGGCCTTTTCTCAACATCAAATTTCAAAATTAAAACACGTTATAAGCAAGAAATGAGAGTCTTGAGCATCGAACTTTTCTTCTGTTTATATCTGCAACAACTAGAAACAATAAAATATTTGTCCTTACCTTTAAGCACCAATCATAACAAATAATTGTGATGATTTGATATTGTGAGTTCATATGAAAGAAATAAGCAGCGGAAGATTTCTGCAGCTGCACAGAATTTTAAAATCTCTCACTACAGCTGAGCAGATCTTTGGAATTTGAGGAGTATATAATAAAGGGGCTCATTTAAACATGTGGACGAGAAATAGCAAAGGATAGTGTCATCTCCTGGGAAAAGTAACAAGAAGAAACTGTTACCCCCCATAAGCATGTGGGGTGAGGGGACAGTGGTTCCTGGAACCTGGAGGTAACAGTGTGGGGAGGGCCATATTACAGTGGTGGGGACCGTGACAGCCAACCTGATCCACCCTGCAAGGAGGGAGCTGGAGAAACAAATACCCCAACCTCTTGCCACTCCCTCCTTTCGGTCTCTATGGTGCCCCCTCGGTGGCTCAACAGGAAGCCAGAGGTCAAGGCAGTCTGTCAACCGTCAGCCTCCTGGACACAGGGCAGATTGGAGAAAGCTGGAGAAGAGACCTGGAGGGGCCGCTGGAAGTTACCCAGCGCAAGACGGAAGGCAGAGGACCAACAACTCGACTCAACATTAAGAGGGCAGAGCTGGGGGCAGGAGAGCTGGGGTAGCATCAAATAAAGCTTGAGCTTCCTTCATCCACTGTAGTGGCGAGCATAATTTGTTCACTCACTCATTAATTCATTGATTTACTCATTCATTCAACAAAACATTCTTCAGTTTCCACTATATGTCAAACATACAGCTATTGTGCTCGGTGCAGGACACAGTAGGAGCCCAGTCATGAAGTGTATTATGCAATCAGAGACATCTTCCTGGTGTGTTCATTAATTTTTTAATTTACTTTTCTATTATCTACTGTTTCTCTACTCCAAACTCTGAAGGCAGGACCAAGGGGTCTTTTTAGGTTCTGTTAAGTAATCAGACTGACAAGAATTGCATAAGTCCTACGTGGCCTCAGATTCACTTAGAAGGACCTGGGGCAGGAGTCCAAGTTGGCCAGCAGGACATCAGGGGCCGGTCTTACCTGGGACTAGCCTTCTGCGGCAGTCCATGCTGAAGTCCACATAGCAGTCCAAGAGGTTCCCCAGGTGACATCTTAGGTTTAAAAGAATGACTCTCAGAAGGAGCAGATATAAGACTTCCCCTGGCTTAAAAGCCTCACATCCCACAGGAGCCAGTATCTCAGATCTGATAACAACACCACATGCCGGGCTCCTCCGGTCTGTAGAAGGCATGCTCAGTTACAAGAGTTTAAAGCTATGCTAGCCTCATCAGGTATTTATTGTTCATTTACAGTTTTCCCTACTCCAGATTCAGTTAACCAAACAGAGATTATTTTTACCATAAGCCATGCTACCTAGTTGATATTACCTCTTTTATCAGGTTGCCAAGGGAACTGGTTTAGAAAGTGATTTGAATGTCAAATTCTAATAAAGGTAAAAGATTTTGTTAACCCTTTACCCACGTATATTATGCCTCTAATAGGTATCTGTTGAATCCAGAGACAGGCATGAAAAGAGCATGGGACAGTTAAAGTTCCTGAGCTAGTGTTTAACACAGTGCAAGACAAATTCAGCTCCTGTTACAAAAAAAGAAAGCCCACATTTTATTTTGCTTCCACAAATGATTTTAAATAGTGACCCAAAAGGATCTTCAAAACAGGTTCATAATGATGTGATGAAATGATGTTGAAACTGTTATTATACAAGGTGGGGCAAAAATAGGGTTACAGTTGTGAGTACATGAAACACAGAGTTTATTTATTTATTTATTATTATTATTATATTTTTAAGTCTCACCCAAGGGTATCTTTTCCTTTTATCTTCAGAGAGAGTGGGAGGGAGAGAGAGAGAGAGAGGGAGAGAAAGAGAGAAACATCGACATAAGAGAGACACATTGACTGGCTTCCTCCCGCGTGACCCCGACCCGGGCCAGGGACGAACTACAGTCGAGGTATGTGCCCTTAACTGGAATTGAACCAATGACTCTTTGGTCTGAGGATCAATGCTCTAACCACTTAGCAACTGGCCAGGGAGAAACACAGAGTTTATTCCTTTGTTTTTATTTATTAATTATTGTGTTTTTTTTCCATCCAAACAACTGTAAACCTGCTTTTGCCCCACCTTGTGTGAAGGACAATGAGCTGGATCTAGTTCGGTTTGTAGGAAGCCCTTGGAATGAGCTGATATCTTAATATTTCATTTTCAAGGCACAAAACCAAGGAAAAGAAAGTGCATTTTTCTCTCTCATGAAAAATGTATATGGCCATTCATATATGTGTTACTTGAGACATATCTCATTGCCTGTTTTATGTTCTCCTATGGCATACTATACTTCTCTTATCATGTTGTGTTGTAATTTTTTTTCATAAAAATGTTTCCACTGGACAGTAAACCCTGTGTGGAGACGATAATCATGTATGTTTAATTATCGCATCTATAGCATTTTATGCAGTGCATAAATAATAAATACTACATCATAAACACTCAGTAAAATTTGTTGAATGAATGAATGAATAAATAAAAGAATATAACTACAATGAATACTGTAGTGGATTCAAACTTGGGGCAACATTTTTTCTTATGGGACTAAATGTCTTTGTTAAATGACATTAAAAGTTGGTTTCACTAGAGTTGTATTTTTTACAGAAAACCAATCACATATTTTTCCTTTTGAAGATGACAGATGAAAATAACTCCTTAATCGGTAAAGAATGTGTCAGCTTTTGAGTTCTAATATATTTTTCTATGGAAAATATTTGCCAGGATGCCAAAGAAGTCTCCCTGACTTTCAGTAGACTTTTAATGTTATCTTCAAGGACTCTGCAGAGCAATTCTTAAGACTAAACAATGAAATTTAATTCAGAGCATCCACTACAAGGAAACTGCTTCTCAGATCTGTTTAGAGAGTGATGCTGTACAAATCCCAACTACAGAAAGACACCACTACTTGAGTTTATTAATTTACTGGACTAATAATTCAACAGCTTACACTTCATAGTGCTCTAACGTCCACAAAATATTTTCTTGTTATTATAATTAAGCCCTGATTTTGGCTATGAAACCCCAGTTTTATAAATGGCAATGCCTCAAACACAACATGGATTCTGGAGTAAATAAAGCTGGGTTTGCAATATGACTGTCAGTTACAAACTCTGGTCTTGAGTAAGTTACTTTACTTCTATGCTCCTCGGTTTCATCTGGAAACTGAGGAACATGATGGTGCCTGTTTTATAGGGTTATTGTGACAATTGCAAATAAGAAACCACTAGGAGAGTGAATGGCAGAGAGTAAGTGACTGATGTGTGTTTACTATTTTCAACTTGCTTGAAGTCAAATAAGTCGTAGAAGTAAAATTTGAACTCAGGTTGTCATTTTTCAGCTTGTGTTCTTTATATCATCCCACACTGTATATGTAATATTTATTTAAAATTATTTAAAATGGTGCCTATTTTGCTCATGTCACACTTTCTCTGGCACTTGGAGATAGTACTGCTTAGTTATAACTGTGTAGTTTACCTGTAAAATGTGATCATTTTGGTTAAATTGATTAGATAATGACGGCTGATTGATGGTTTTTATTTGTAGATACAAATAGCTTGGAAGGTAATGGTTTTCAATTTCACGTTATACATTTGGAAGAGAAAATTCGGTATACCAAGTCATTAATTACCTAATGGTTATTCAGAATTACAGGAAAAACATCACAAGCCCCAGAGCAAAGGCTTTCTCCATCTATGCATAAGTATCTCACTTTCACACTATTAGAACTGTAAAGTTCTTGATGTGGTTTGACTGCTTTCTCATTACATAAAATGTAGATTCATTTTCACATTCATAGTATCATTTACCTCCATCAGCAGGTTTTAGGTAAAACATTGTGCTTAACTTAGAAATGGTACTTTATGGAAGACATGTAAATATGGATCTAGGTTTTGACCATGTGAGTGACCAGCTGTGGTTGGTTGAACAACAAATCACTGGAAGGAAGATTGGATATGTTCAGTTTGAGTTCTCTGTGGGAACATGAAGTATAGATGTTTAGGAATAAGTTAGATTCACGGGTCTCAACTTAAGAAAGATATGGACTAGAACTATAGATATTTTAGTAGCTAACAAGAAGGAGGTAGTTCAAACCATGACAGTGGCTGGGATTTGTCAGGGAGAATATAAAGAAAGAGTCTAAAGAGGGAAACTTGGAGAAGACAAAAAGTTAAGGGATATGTAGAGGAGGTTTAAGTAGAAAAAGTCAAGAGTCAAGAGAAAAGCCAGGGGAGACTGTTGTCCTGGAAACCAAGAGACTGATTCTTTGGACAAATATTTTCTGAGCCATTACTTTGTATGGTGTGTTGAGATATATCAATGAACACAGTGGATAAACTTGTTTGCTACTGGGGAAATATAGAGAAAAGTATAGTACAAAAATAAATTCTATATTTTGTTAAAAGGTGAAAAGTACAATAAAACTATAATAAAGCAATGTGAGAGAGATAGAATGCAGGGGTCAGTCTAGCAATTTTAAATTGTGCAGTCTGGCTAGATAGACAAAAAGGTGGTGGCCTTTGAGCAAATACATGAAGGAGGGAAAGGGAGAGAGAGAGAGAAATAACTTCAGAAAGGATGCAGTCGTCCATAAGTGTCAGAAAGGTAAGATAAGGTGCTGATTGGGAAGCTTCCATTTGGTTTTTGGAATCTGGAGTCAATCTGCACAAAAGCAGCAGATTTGGTGGTGTGGGAGAGGTAGAAGCCAGGCTGCAATGGGTAGATAAATGAGTGTAAGGTGAGGACAGACAAACAATAAACATGGACCCCTCTTGGTACCAGTATCATTATGAAGGCAAAGGAACATCAGTGTGGCATCCAGAAATGTACATTCATAAATATTTTATCCCACTTTATTATTAGATATAAGAGACTTGAGCAAAATAATAGATGAGGGAGGGGGAAGCGAGCATAGAAGGAGTACTAGACCCATTTGGGCAGAAGGATGTGAATTTATATGTGAGGACACAGGGAAGGGGGAGAGAGAATGGAACATAAATGGTAAAGGAACTCCTCCGCTGGGGCAAAAATGAATACAGAAATATCGAGTTGCTTTTAAATAATTTAGTGTGGGGAAGAGGCAAATGATGACTTTGTTTTCTCTATGAAATAAAGAATTGGGCTATTATTTAAAATGATGAAATAGGTAATGCAGGAAGAAGGCCTGGGAGGATTTCCTGTAGCTGCTGTGGGACAAAGAATGAGGAAATGACCAGGACTGCAGAGCAATTCCGAGAGCCCAGTGGAAACTGGATTCCATGAATTTTTCATGCCGTTTTCCTTCATGATTGTGCATTCTGTCTTTTGTCCAGTACGCCTCATCAGTCTAGACACAGAAGAGGAATGAATAGACAGTTGAATTGATCCAGGCCTGAAGTTTTGCCTGGTGTGTGTGATAAATTGACTAAAAGGATGGGAGTTAATGGGTTCGGTGAGATTGTATTTGAAATGATACTTGGATTAGTCATAAAAAAGAAAGAGAATAAATAGGAGTGGGCTGATGAATTGGGACCAAATGAAGACATTAAAGGGCAGTGAAGGAGATGGAGTGAGTATGTGTGAGGCAACTGAAGATATAAAAGAGGATGTGGTTCGATGAACTTGACCTTGGAGTTCAAGACTTCAGAAAAGTGGCAGTTCTGGGTGACATAAAGCCTACGATGTGGATGCTGGATGTGAAGTGGAGGTGGATAATACGTGGAACTGAGAAGGACAAAGAACTGCGAGGCAAGACTGTCGGGCTGGTCAACCACATGGCCATTGAATTCACCCAGCATGGTGGCAGGGATTAAGAGGGAGACTGTGAACAAGGCGTAGAGCTATTGCTGAATCAGTGGAAGAAAAGAGAGAGGCGATAAATGAATCACACGAGTCCCAAAGAGAGATTGCATAATATCCAGACATTCTATGAGACTCAAGAAAATCGCCTGGGTAATAATACACTCTCAGTGGATGTGGTATATGGGTTCAGTATTTGCCCTTTTTAATAGCAAATTAAGCTTTAGCATATTTATCAACTTATTATAACCCAATCGAATCCAAAATGATTCCTTAATTAATTGGGCTTTACTTGTTTCACCTATACTTTTTGGGTGAGAGCAAATCACAAGAAAATAAATTATTATTAAGGATTAATAATAATGTCAATTTATTGGTCATATATGGTTGAGAATACATTCATGCTAGTATCTTATATTTTCTACATTTACTTCTTTAAAGCTGTACAATAAGTAATAACAATAAATAAATAAATAAATAAATAAATAAATAAATAAATAAATAAATGAAAAATGTCTCCAATTTTAATGGAACTTTCAGTTCTCAGAATAAGTAAAACAGAAACATAAGGGTTTGATTTGGGCTGGTTTAAAAAAAGGAGCATTAAAGGAATGGAAAATTTTATAACATAACTTTACAGCTATAATTTCTCATTGTAACTAACTGCAAGTTTTTTATTATGGGCAATTAAAATAAATAAGCTGATTTTAAAGGTGTAGTTCTACTCTTCTCTGGAGGTGATAGCAAGCTACTGACATTGTGCATTGTGGTGGATGCTCTGGTTTAGTCTCTCTTTAAATGTGAGGAAATTGGTTGATTAGAGACAAAAGCCATTGATAATGCTGTTATACAAAACTTTCCACAGTAAAGATAAAAAGATATCATCTACTTAAATACATTAAAGAAAACAAAATATGATTTAAAAAACTTATGGGAAGAATGAGAAAAATTGGCTCTAGTTTGCTTGCTGTATATGTGGTTCCTAAATGCAGAACCTTTTCCCATTACCTAGAAGTGCCTGTCTGTCTGATGCCTTGCCCTCCTTCCTTCCTTTTTGTCTTTTTCATTCTCTTTCTTTGCATTCTCTGGCACCCTTTTCATTGAATAATTCAATATTAAATGCTAAGTACATGCCAGGTACTTTTTGGTGCTGTGAATACATAGGGGAAATATGTTTTTCATCCTTAACCTACATCCCATTGTGGAGAAAATTAAGACGAAGAGATATCAAAGATGAGACAAACACAATTTCTGAATCTGAAGGCAGTGTGAGATTACTCAAGAGGCTGATTTTAGTTTAGGTTTAGGGACTTAGCAAAGCGAGACAACGCCCACACCCCTTTTGATAAACCTTTCTAGAATTCTGCAATCAGAAAAGATGAGAGAGAATCATGATTTTTAAAATACTCAGCACAGATGTAAAATTCGTCATTCAAGACAAGCTTGTAGTTTGAATTAGATAGGCAGCGGAGGTCTCCACAGTTTTCTGTCTGGCGCTGCATAAGAGTGGATGGAATGGAAAATGTATCGTCAGGACAGATAGACATGTTGAGAAATGAAGGAAGTTCTTCTACTTGAGAATATCTCCCTTCTGCTTCAGCATCTTATCTTAAAAAGTCATCTGCTTTGAGGAAGAAATCAGGTCACAGACAGATAACCTCACATCAAATTCCATTCAGCGTCTTTATTTATTGAAATACATTTTAAAAGAACTTATGCAATAAAAAGGCAGGTGCATTTATTTTAGAAACCACAGTGAGTTGCTGTCAGTAAACTGGAGAGTAGCGACAACCCTAGGCAAACCTGAACCAGAAGGGCTTCTCCTTTCTCTTACTCTTCACCCACCCCTCCCTCAGGCCTCCATTTTAGCCTTTTCTTAAAAAAATAATAAAAAGAAAATCTCTATCGTTTTTCTTTAGAAAATAGGATTCCAAGAATATGTCTCTCTGAGTAAGCAGATTGGTTACCTCTTCGTTATTACTTAAATGTTAACATCTTTGCAAAGGATGAGCATTTGGATGTTAGTTTGTCTTCTTCTGTTGAAAAATAAGCATGATCGTAACAAGTGTTTTGGTATGCTTGAGAATGTATGCAAAAACACATTATGTCTATTTTAAGCTCTTTGAAAAGGGCATTTGATTTAATATTGAGGGTGTAGATTGCTGTCTTTCTAAATTATTTGAACAGTCAGGGTCTTTATTTGACTTCTCAGGTGGGATCTACTATCCCTTGTGATGGAACACAGCCGTCTATGTGTTCCTTCACTTCTAGGGGTTGTCCCCTGAAGTTTTATTTCAGTAAGAAAATTATTGGTCAGTTGGTCCAAAACAACACTTTAACTGCATGACTGAGGTTTCACCTTCCCACCTATGATTTCAACAGTTATGGCATTGGTCACTGAGGAAAAATAACAGTCTTCTCCTACAGTCAGTCTGATGTGTCCCCTGGCTGTGTTGTGGTTCATGATCAGTGGTGAAATCAATCAGCTTGGCTCTTTGAGAACATGTTTCCTTGACATAAGTACATTGGTCAGGCCCCAGGAAGCACTGTCCATAGCTTGTTTATAGTAATGGCTAAATTTCCAGAAATTGTGTCATTTATTTTTTCTTCTTCTTAGCTACTGTCTCTATTTCATGATAAAGCAATTTAAAGATAGTCAGGGAATGCTAGATGACTTCTCTAGGAAGCTTAGATATAATTTGATTAAAAATTTTGAGAGATAACTTGATCCTTCACTTCAAAGTTGGATAAATGTTGCCTCTTTCTATTTTTTTTTTTTCACTCCAAAACTCTTTAGCTTTTCAGTCAATACTAAATAGCTGAAACAGAATGCAATGGAATAAGATCTATTTTTGTGATAGACTTAACATAAGGCTGTAGAATTGTGTTAATGTTGTTTTAAAAAGAATAGACCTTGTCTGTCTGGGATGTTAAGACCTGGATGGGAGTACTTAAGGTGACCACAAGCATAGTGCAAAGACCACTTTGAAATCAGCCACCTGCCTCTGTGATTATTTGAGAGAGATGCTTACTTCAAAACTCTCTGTAGGCTAGATAAACAGATTTAACTAGTCGGTGATCATACTCCTGGGATGTGTTAAACTCCCTGCAAAAGTGTGAGTAGTAGCACTTTTCTGAGTCTAGTTAGGCAGTTTACTGTGGAAGACCTTCAAAGTTTATTTAGTCCATCTTCTTGCTTTTGGACAAAGACACACTGTGAGAAATGGCCATAAATATTATTTCCAGTTTTTCTATTTTTGTACACTTGGGTTCATCCTCACTTCCTGTGATCTCTCCCCTTATGGAGATGAGACTTTCTGTAGTACAATCATTGAATATCTTTCTTTCTTTCTTTCTTTCTTTCTTTCTTTCTTTCTTTCTTTCTTTCTTTTTTTTAGTTTGAAACAGCAAGACTTGTTTATTTCAGATGATAGAAGCTTTGGTCTTCAAAAGACAATGCTTCTGCTCAACCACCAGTTTCCTCCCCATATTTTAAAAATTATGATATTTCATTATTTCCTTGAGTGATAAGGCAATACAATAATTTTAGAAGGCAGAATATGGTAACTATCTAAAAATGTGAGTCAACTTTTTGCTTTCTCAGATTGCCAGGCCAATGACTATCACTGATTTTTTTTTTTTTTTTTGACTAAGAATCTTGTGAGCCTCAATGTCAGTGAGCTTTGTTTAGACTTGAAGACATAGAAAAAGAGAGAAATTGAAATGAAATGCTCCAACACAACCTTGAAGTTTATCATTTACCTCTATCTTTAGAATGCAGAACAACATATGTCCCCATTGATGAAGTTTTTTATTTAATCAAAGCTATTCCATATATAAATATCACATTAGCCCTTATACTATCCGAAAAATTTCTGGGGGAAATGCCCATCTATTAATTATTTCTGGTAGTTAGATTCTGATGAGCTGACATCTGTTCATCACAAGACTATCAGAAGTTCCTCATTTATGTCCATATCCACTGTTATACTCTTGCTCAGGTGCCCTTTGCACACAGCAGTGTATAGTAGATTGCAAGAAAGATTTATTAAATCAAAAGACTTTTTCTCCCATTCATTAACAGCAACATTTTAGGATTAGTGCTGGTACTTTATTCCTAAATTACAAAAATATGAACCAATTCAAATGCAAAAATAAAATGAGTTAATTTAATGACTTATATAAGGTAAGACCTCAGATCCATTCTCTATTTTTATTTTTATTTTTTTAATTGATTTTAGAGAGGGAGAGGGAGAGAGAAACAGAAACATTGATGAGAGAGAAATATCAACATCAATAAGCTGTCTCCTGCATACCTCCTACAGGGGATTGAGCTAGAAACCCAGGCATGTGCCCTGACCAGCAATTGAACTGGTGACTCCTGGAGCATAGGTAGATGCTTCACCACTGGCCCACACAGGTTGTTTAAAACAACAACAACAACAACACAGAAAGAAAGGAAGCATTAATAGTATATAGCTAGTTTCTCTCTCTACAGGCAATGAATACATTTTTGGTTGGCATGGGAGAAGAAGACCTGATACCTATTCCTTTGTATGGCTTACACTGTGAACCTTTGTTAAGCCTTTGCAGGTCCTGAGAGGTTGATAAAGGTTGACAGAGTCCCACGGGCTAGAATTACTGGCTTGTCAATATTAATGACGTTTTTAGAATCATCATCCAGTTTTATGAAGAAATTTTCCTAGTTCAAGAGCAATAAAAATGTAGCAATTAGGAAGTTCATCACACAGCTGCATGATCACAGGAGTCTTGCCCTAGATTCTAACAGATGCTGGAACAAAGTTTCATACGGGCTGAGAGAACCACAGTTTACAACAGCAGCACATAAGCTAGTTCTTGTTCCGTCTCACATTACCACAGGACCCTTATGCTTACAATAATATAGAACTCTGGATTTCCCTGCAGGAAGGTACCAAGCAAATGCAAAATAACTATAGTAACAAACAAACAAAAAAAGTGCAGATTTATGTTCTTTACTAAACTGACACTGAAGGGACAGGCCATTGATTAATCCATGCCAAAGTCTGGACTTTGATGAGACTGAGTGTGGGAAAGAGCCCTTGTTCAGTTTGAGACCGTTGTCACCACCCACCCACCTGGCCCTTCCAATCAAATTAATCCCATTCTTGTTGGGGCAACGTGAAGCCTTCATAAAGTCCTCCAAAACATCTTGGAGCTTCTATTCTCTATGCTCTCAGAACAACTCCCCTCCCCCCCACCCCCACCCCCAGTGTTTATATAACACCATTGCGTATTATGGTAACTGTTGATTTATATATCTTTTTCCCTTCCTAGACATTAATTCTGTGAGGGTAGGGACTCTGACTCATTTATCTCACTAAATTAGGGCTTTACAATGCCTGAGACAGAGTAAGTGCTCAATAAACCTTTGTCAGATGAATGAATTTCCTGAGAAAGGAATGACTCAGCAGTAAGATCCAGTGGGAGTTAACATAAATGTTGTATTATCAGTGCAGAGGGAAAAACTGGGTTAGATTAAACAACAACTGCTAATGTGTACAATTTGTAAATAAAGTGCATAATTATATGGTATTTGTCAGGATGATTTCGGGTATAAGAAAGAGACACACTGATTCAAGTTGGCTTAAACAGTAGGGGAATTTGTTGTCGTACACAGGAGAGAGTACAGAGACACAGCAGGCTAAGTTTAGTAAAATGGGGGCTCCAGTTTTATGTCTTCGTGATTCTTTTGGCTCTCGTTTTTCTTCCTGTGGGCTTTGTCCTTAGACTGGCTTCCTTCATGATTGGCAGGGGGCTGCCTTCAGTACCCACAGTAACATGAGCCCTGGTTCTGGAGTAGATCTCCCTTTCTACCATGGATTAAACTTTCTTCCCTTCAGTCTGATTGGTCCAACTTCGGTTGTGCACTACCCTCGGCCTTCATGTTGCCAAAAAATGCTATTCAATGATGTGCAATGTGGTTGGGGTGATAGTGATTACTAATCAGGAGACCTTGAGGTTGTAGAGAATTAACTTCCCCCTGCTAAACAGGTTGAGTGTGGGGAGTGTGTAATGGTTAACAGCATGGATACTCCCCACCAGCTGCGATCAATGCCCATCTCTTCTGTTTAGTGCTCTGTGAATTTAGTCAAGGTAACTAGCTCAGTTTCCTCATTTGTAATGGGAGTGCTAACACGACTTGCTTCATAAGCACTGTGAGGTTTAAGGTGCACTCAGAACACAGTGTAAGCACTATTGAAGTGTTAGCTCTCACTTCTACATTATTTAACTAGAACTGATGTGTTAAAAAGGTAAAAGCAGGAGATAGATTCGATGTAGGCAAGCCACAAGATTTATTACATAAGTTTTTGTTTTCTTTAGCAATTTGACTTTTAGGATTATCCAGTTATTTTTTAATGTCTATCACTATGTAATGATGAGTTTCAAATTTAAATGAAAGGGTAATCGTGTGGAAAAGCATGCACTTAACTGCCTATTAATCATGTCTGGAAAGTAAGAAAAAATATCTGCCCTTTTATTCCAAGAGTGTGTGTTCTGCCAATCTGGTGGTCATTTAACCAATTATAGACAAAATACCTAAAAATAATTTAGACTAAGGTGTTTTTAGTGTTTAACTAGATTCTCAAACACCATCTACTTTACCCTGTCATGTGGAAAATAAGAAAATTAGACCACAAATAATTAAGTGAACTTGTCCAAGATTACAGTTTATGGCAGGACTGGTATTAGAGATAAAGGTTTTAAACTTCACTCGTGGATTAAACTGGTCTATATAATGTCCCTCTTGAGCACTAGACCTATAAACCTAAACAATGAAACAGAGGTATGTTCCCCCTTACTAAGAATTAGTGCTTGTGCCTGGCTGGTGTGGCTCAGTGGTTGAACATCGACCCATGCACCGAAGAGGTCGCTGGTTCGATTCCCGGTCAGGGCACATGCCCAGGTTGTGGGCCTGATCCCCAGTGGGGCATGCAGGAGGTGGCCAATCGATGTTCTATCTCATCGATGTTCTCTCTCATCGATGTTATCTCTCTCTTCCTCTCCCTTCCTCTCTCTCTAAAATTAATAAAGAAAAAAAAATTTTTTTAAAGAATTAGCATTTGTGCTGGTGTGTGTTCTGAAATTTGTAGTAGAAAACCATGTACATATTTGGACTCAGCAGATTAATGTCTTCAAAGCAAATTGACCATAAGCTGCATAAGGGGCTCTTACAGTTAGTATCATGGCACATACACAGGATTAAAAGAGACAGGCTGCATAGGCTACTAGATATGATTTATTTCAGTCTTATTTTCCAGGAACTTGATTGCAAACACTAGCTTGAATTTTTAGATGTATGTAATGACTTAGGATGTCAAGTAGCTTTTCTAAAGAAAGCTATATTAATGTTTACAAAGAGGAGGAAAATGCACACCCAGACCACATATTGGGCACAATTCCTAAATATTAGTTACTGCAAATATTGTCAATGTTCAAGGATCAAGGATAATTTACAGCTCTCCAAATTTTACAGTATAACTTTAAAAAGAAAATTTCTCAGGCTGAAAGAGGTCACATGATACAATTGAAACTAGAAAAGGCAGGGATAATTCATAAGAAACTCAGCACTTTGATGATCTCTCCTAAAGCTGCCTTTTAAATTGGTTGCTGACATTTCATTGTCTTACCACCAAGTCTTCCAGGGACACA
The DNA here is from genome assembly GCF_014108415.1 of Molossus molossus. NCBI lineage: Eukaryota > Metazoa > Chordata > Mammalia > Chiroptera > Molossidae > Molossus > Molossus molossus. Next base: position 65,046,180 of record NW_023425344.1, on the reverse strand, counting down.
AGCCACACATGCACACTGGTGTGGTCCTTTGGAGTCCTTCTCCCATGTTCACTGGCAGCATCCTGAGCTGTTCTCCACTTCCTACAGGACACCTTTAGGAGTTGCTCCTCAGCTGGTAGTTTACTTACTCATGCTGAAGGATGCTATTAAGAATTTGTGAATTGAACCATTAGAACTGGCCCTTTGTTTGATGCCTAATTAAACAGAGACATAAGGTCAAGTAAATGTTAATGAGCAGTGATAGATTTCAAAATCTATTTAGAAATTGCAGGCATCTCAAATGCAAGAAACGTGACCTTCCACATATTCCCCATTGCATAGGTTTTGCACATTCAGTGCATTCTTTGTTTTCATGTTATTATTCATCAAGAAGGATTTTGTGTGGCTGCCCTGTCCCGTTGCTGTCACTCCAGTAAAAACACCATGCGGTCACATCTTTATGCTCTTCCCTTCGACTCTAAAATTTTATTGCCGACAAAAAAGCATATGAAAATAAATAAAAGTTAAATAGAAGAGGAAGAGAAGAGGAAAGCATATTACATTTCTCATTGGTCAGTCATATGTATGTATATATAATATATAAATATGTATATATTTAAAGGGCCTGAGAGATTGAGGCAGTGTTTTTTGTTTTTTTAATTTTTAATTAAATTTTAGAGAGAGAGGAAGGGAGAGGAAGAGAGATAGAAACATCAATATGAGACAATATTGATTGGCTGCCTCCCTGCCTCCTGCATGTCCCCCACTGGGGATCGGGCCCACAACCTGGGCATGTGCCCTGACTGGAAATCAAACTGGTGACCTTTTGTTGCATGGGTCAATGCTCAACCGCTGAGCCACACCAGCTGGACTAGGGTGAGGTTTGATTGAGCTAAATGGTTGAATTAATTTAAAAATTGATTCTGTTATGTATTTTTACAGAAATGTTTTAATGTCCCAGGGAAATTATTGTAATCCCCTAGATAAATTTCTATCTTAGTGGTTCTATCTGTGTAAAATATAAACAAATTTAACTGGTAATTTTGCTGATGTTTGCAGGAAAGTCCAGGGGTCAGCAATCAAGGGTGGGGAACGTCTGGCCCACAGCTGTATAAGGCCTGAGAAATCAATACCAGCTAACATTGCATGCTCAACAAATTGACCTGACCAAATATAGCATGCTAATTTTTAAGTGGATAATTTTGTATGGCTCACAAATAATGTTATAAATATCCAAATGGCCCTTGACAGTAAAAAGGTCCACCCCCCTGATAGACCATGGGTCCCTTTTGGCTCACCAGCTGTTTTTGTAAATAAAGCATTCTTGAAGCACAGCCCATGCTCATTTGCTTATGTATGACAGAATGAATAGTTGTGAGAGACACTGTATGGCCCTCAAAGCCTAAAATATTTACTTTATAGACTAAGTTTGGTGACCCTTTTTCTAGATCAATCCCAGTTAAAAATGAACCAATTTATTTTTCTCTGTACTGAAAGGGCACTTGATTCATATATATTCTAATGCCTAGGGTTATGAACAGGGCTGGCTTCGTAGGTGCTTGGCTTAATGCTCTACTATTGCCATCTTGAAGTAATAATTATTGAATAAGAAAGAAGAGGCTCCTACCAACTGAGCTACCCAGCCAGGGCAATGTAGTGTATTTTAAAAATTAGCAGCAAACAATAGGTCATCAGCATATGTATAGGTACCTCACATTATTTTTTATTAAAAGAATAGTTTATTGATTTATAGAGAAAGAGGAAGGGAACAGGACAGAAACATCAATGTGAGAGTGTAAAATTGATTGGCTGCTCTCACATTCTTTTTGAACATTTCCTTGGAGAAGTATATGCCAGATCTCTATGTGTTATGTGCTATTTTCTTAAACTAGTGCAATTTAAAATAATATAGTGCCCTGGCCTGTTTGGCTCCATGGTTGGAGCGTTGGCCTGCAGACCGAAGGGTAGGGGTTCGATTCCCAGTTAGGGCATGTACCTGGGTTGCAGGTTTAATCCTCGGCCTAGGTCAGGGTCCTACAGGAGGAAAGCAATCGATGTGTCTCTCTCACATCGATGTTTCTCTCTCTTTCGCTCTCTCCCTCCCTCCCTTTCACTCTATTAAAAAAAAAAATCAATGGAAAAATATCCTTGAGTGAGGATTAACAACAACAACAACAAAAAAATTGTACGGTATTTTATATACTGACAATTCACATGCTTAATCTTCCATTTAAAATGAAATTAATAACTTTCAAGAAAGAACACAGTTTTGCATTCATCTTCAGATAGAGCAAGAGGAAGAGAGGGAGGAAGAGAGAGAGAGAAACATTGATATGAGAGAGACACATGAACTGGTTGCTACCCACAAGACCCCAATGAGGACTGGGGACAAACTGCAACTGAGGTACGTGCCCTTAGTGGGAACCGAACCCAAGTCTCTCTGGAACATGGGCCAACACTCTAGCTGCTGAGCCAACTTGCAGGGCATAATATATATTTTTAATCAAACTGTATGAATTTAGTTCAACAATCATTTAAAGATAAACTCTCCCTCCCACTCTATCTGTACAAAGAATGAAAAAATATCCTCGGGTGAGGATTAAAAAAAAAAAAAAAAAAAAAAAAAAGTAAAGATAAAAACTGGGAAATACTTTTTTGCAAAGCCTGACATTACTTTTAGTTTGACAACTGAAAGTTATTCTATAAACATGTCATTTTTGTTTTAATCTGAAAAGTATATTATACATGTGATTTTTTATAAAATCAGAAAATAGTTGCAGTTTTCATCTTAATGAAGTACAAAATAAGTGTTTCTATATATTTTTGTATCTTTAATTATGCCCACAAGTAAAAGCCATTTATTTTCGTGCGTTTTTAGTGAACTATTAAAAATGTTAATACTTTCCTTCATAGCACAGAATACATCAGTTTATCCTATTATACACTTGATAGTTTTCACATGTAGACATAGGTGTTAGAGAAAAGAGAACCAAGATTCTTACAAAGTTTTGTAAGTTATTTCTATATTATCAGAGCTTGATGAACATTGACTAATGTAATGGGGTTTTCTTTTCAGGTGTGAGTATAATATAGATTCATTCTGATGGCCCTGAAAATGTAACAGTTACTTGATGATTTTATTATAATCAAATTTCAGTTCTTTGAAAACATTTTAATAAGGCATAACTGATGTATTTGGTAGGATGGGCAGAAGATAGGAAGAAATTAAACTTCACATGCATCTTGTGATGTCACTTTGCTCTTCTCATTGGGATTTAATTGGGATCTTTATGATTAATTTATCAACAGGTCAATGGGATGTTGGTGGGCAATCTTTAGTTGCCTTGTAAACTCATAGTGAAGATGAAAAATGTCAATACATAGAGTATTTGTTTAAATTTTCTATTCTTGCTTTCTTTGAAAGAGCAAATTCAAAGGGCTTGTAGAACCATAGTAGAATGTTGCTATGTTTTGAACTATGCACATAGTCTTGTATCTTTATAAAATAATTTTAGTTGAAACATGAAATTAAATTGTATCCTGTAGTCACTGTTGCTCAAGAAGGACTCAAATTAAGAATAAAGCTATATTGAGTGAAATTATACCTTACCTGGGAGTCTGTCTTCATTCTTAACAAATATTTATTGAATGCCTACCTATCATGTTCTTTGTACTGTGTAAGGTTCTGGGGATACAGACATAAGTAAGAGGTATTCCCTTCTTCAAGAACTTCATTGTACAGTTGGTAACAGACATTTGTAATTACACCATTATAGAGGGATATAAAAAGAGAGGGATAGAAATACATGTGTGATACCCTGGGAGCACCCTGGAGTGGCAGTTTCTCAGTCTGGATCTGGTGGGAGTGGTCTGACAGGAATGCTGAGATGAATTTATATCTTAAAATATGAAAATAAATGTAAAATTAGGAGTCTATGGAGAGGATTTCAGGTAGAGGAAATTGCTTGAGGACGGGGGAAAAAGAGAAAGAGCAATGGTACTGTGGGACATCATAAGCAGTTCAGTGTAGTTAATAAAAAATATGAGGTAAGGACAGGCAGGTGGTATAAACAGGAAGGTGGTAAGGCTAAGAGGTGGGCAGGAGCCAGGGCATGTGGGACAAAGAAACCTGATCTTGTATCAGGTGGGCAGATCCATAACATATTGTTTTATGGCTTGTTTATTTGTTTTTCTGTGTCACAATGCCCTTCTTTGAGCATCTCTGAAGATTTTTAATTTGGCCATACATAATCCCCGTGGCTGATCTAAGTGTCTTTTAGGACAGACTCTACTTTGTACTTAATTTTGCTGACAGGTGAGGAAATGTTCTTGAAGACCTGAGAATAACACTGTCTATAATTTTTTTTGAATAGTTTTTATATCCCGAAAAGTAGATATTTACATTTCTTGTCACCCCGAGGAGAACAACTTTGTGGGAAACAGTATGAGAGGCCCCCCTTCTCATTTCTGGTTCATCAGGGGTTTTATGTTATCACAACTGACAAGACAAATTGTGACATTCACAATGTGTTATTATTGGGCATAAAATGTTTTTTTCTGAAAGGAAAAGCAATCCATCAAACCTATTGAAAACATGCTAGCAAGTGAAGCCAGGTAAATTGGATTTACAATGCCTTGGGAGTATACATTCCTCAAAGGCCGGACCTATAACCATTTGAAATGATACTGGTAAATGTTCAGGGACAGCCACAGGAGACTTTTAAGGATTTCATTCTCACAGTGGAAATAGTCTTCAGCCATTCCGGTAATATAGGGCACAGAATTCCTCGGTCTATCATCCTAACATGGAATAGAAAATTAAATTCTAGGCACATATGTCATTTCTTATTTTCCGGAAAGATCTTTGAAATTCTTGAGGAGAAATTAAAGTGATAGCTTTCTTCTGGATTCTTGCATTGTTGGGTAGCTCATTTAGAAACTGATTGAAATAATATGCAGTTCACAGTGTTGAATTAATATTTTAGAGGAAAAATATATTTAAGGTTTGATGCTCTTTACTACACTAGCTTGTATCCTATAAAGGAATTTCAAAATAATCTTAAAGCTCTGGCAAAATATACTGTAATGAGCCCGGTTGGTGTGTCTCAATGGTTGAGCATTGACCCATGCACCAAAAGGTTGCCGGTTAGATTCCTAGTCAGGGCACATGCCCAGGTTGTGAGCCCGATCCCCAGTGGGGAGCATGCAGGAGGTGGCCAATTAATGTTCTCTCTCGTTGATGTTCCTATCTCTCTCTCCCTCTCCCTTTCTCTCTCTCTAAAATCAATTAAAAAAAAAAAAACTATAATGATGGCCCTAACCAATGATCTTTTAACATGTCACCTATAGTATGCTGTTTTTCCTCTATTTTAAAAATATATAATTATATTTATCTATATTATACTTGGTATCATCTAATGATTCTAAAATGCACTGTGTTCTTAAGACTGATAATGTCCACTGAAAGACTGATAATGTCTGGCTTTAGATGCAGAGTAAGCATGGGATATTTAGACAGCCAAGTGACAGATCAGAAGCCTGCCTCAGACTTATATTCCTTTTTAATAAAATCATGCCGACCAAGTTCATCTTAATGAGAATCAAGAGTGTGAGCTCACAATGAAAGCAAGGAATCCCTATGTAGTGTAAAATAGTTTTAACATTTTAAAAATGAAATTCCATATTTAACTTGTATGATACCTGGAACACTTGCATTGTCCTGTATGCTGTCATAAGGAAAAATTTTTCTTGATCTTCTTTTAGAAATCTACTGTAAGGAGCCTCTGTCTCTAGTCTTTCTCTTTTGAAATGCATATGTATATATCTGTCTGTCTTACCTACATCTCTCTATAGAGCTATATATCTATCAGGGTATATATCCATGGGAACATTTACAGAGACTATATAGGAGAGAAACTTAACAATGAAGCTTGTATCAGTGGGCATCAAGAATACAGTGCCTTCTAGAAATACTTCCTAATTCTTTTAAATATGACTAGGTAAATAATAGATGTTAATATTTTATTAATAATTATTCAGGATGTTAATTTAAAATGGGAATAATTGATACACTCACTCTCTGATTAGTTAACTGATAAAGTATGGAACCTGTGTTGGGGTCCCGAAGGCCCCTGCCAGGCTTGAAGATTCACTAGGAGCATCCGCAGACCTTCGAGTACAGTCCTACTCACAATGAGGTTTTCTTAAAGTGCAAGGATGCAAAGTACAATCAGCAAACGGAACAGACGCATGGGGTGAAGTCTGCAGGGAGCCAGACCCAAGCTGCTGAGAGTCTTGTCCCAGTAGAGTCTCAGATGACATGCCTAATTCCTGCAGCAGCAAATTGTGACAACGTGGCTTTCAGGGAAGCTCACTAGAGACTCAGTGACTAAGATTGGGGGGAGCAGGTAATGGTGGGGGCTTGTCTTGTTGTCCCCTCTGTCTGGCACATACCAAAATTTGAGTCCCAGAAGGAAAACAGGTGTTCAGTATAAACTACCTTGTTTGTATATACGGCTTCAGCGTTCCTATCTGTTCTGGCAATGGTGGAAACACTCCTCAAATCCCAGTTCCCATTAACCCACGGCCAACTTTCCAAGCAGTCGTTTTTAAGGCTAGCAGGCTATTAACTTTTTTTCTGCATAGGAACCAAGTATGTTAAACTATTCTTGCATGGGTATTAAAACTTGTTTTCCATAGGGTATTAATGTACTTTAGCAGTTGAATTTACACTCTAATTGTGAGCCGTTAAATCAAGGGGTTTTTTGTTTGTTTGTATTTTTAGGTCAACTAAACATCTGCTGTCTATAAATTTTAAATTATTGCAAATAAACGAGGTTTTATTTTCGTTGCAATAGAGAATTGTATTTAAGATGTTGTTTTTGTACATCTCATTTATTTAGGGTAATTTTTTAAAACTTCCATTTCAGACGATGAGGTTTTCTAACCTTATTTCCCAAATGGGAGAAAACACAATCTGAGGTATATGCAGTCCCATGCATTGATTATGTTCTCCTAAATTTAGGCGGTAAGGAAAGGGAAGAAATATATTTGTTTTTGCCTGTGTTAGTCCTTCTGCCTGGGATTATCTTTACCCCTATCCCCCCTTTTTATCTAGTTCACTTCTACTCATTCTTCAGCCTTCAGCCCATGTATCACTTCCTTACTACTCCTCACTTCTAGGATTGATCCCATTATAATAGATAGGTACACACAGCATAATATACTTTTCTTCACTGCAGTTTGTCACAGTTGAAAATGGACATTTCTTGAAATGGTTTGGATTAATGTCTATCTTTCCTATTAGACTGAAAGCTCTACTATTTCTCTGGTATGTAGCAGAATTCCAGGCCTGCAGTAAATAATGTTTGCTACATGAACACTTTGGGGAAGTTCTATTTCTTCATGCCCTCAAATCATCAGAATTGAGGTCGGGCTCTCACTTCTGCACATGGAATTTTGGTTTTAAAGAATTGCAACTAAGCCATAGTTACTCTATAGTGTATACACACACACACACATACATATATATTTGAAATAAAAATTGTTTGAGTTATGATTGGAGACGAATTTGTTACAAAATCAAGTGCAATTTCCTTATCTAACAACACTGTCTGCAGAACAATAGATGACATGTCTGCTGATATTCTTGATCAGGTAATCCAGAAAATTAAATCTGCTCCACTATTAATATTTAGCATACAGAATCTACAGATGTTGCAAACTGTTCACAGTTATTGGTTTATGTGAGGTATATTAATGATGGCAACTTTAAAGATGAGTTTCTTTTTTTGCAAACCTCTTGAAACAACAACTACTGCATGTGATGTATTTGACACAGTTGGTTCATTTCTGAAAGAGCATAAGATCTCTTGGGAAAAGGTTTGTGGTGTTTGCACAGATGGTGCTCCAGCTGTGCTAGGATGTTGATCTGGATTTCAACGTTTGGTACTGAATGAGTCACCAAAAGTCATCGGAACTCACTGTATGATTCATCAGCAAATATTAACAATGAAGATGCTGCCACAAGAGTTACAAGAAGTAATAAAAAGCATCATAAGTTCTGTCAATTTTGTAAAGGCGGGCACTTTAAACAGTCAACTGTTTTTGCAACTGTGCAACGAGTTGGATGCGCCGAACAATGCTCTGCTATTTCACACTGAAGTGAGATGGTTGTTGACAGGAAAAGTTTTATAACATGTTTTTGAGCTTCATGATGCACTCAAAATGTTTTTTAATCAGAAAGCAAGACTGCAGTTCGAAGCACTTTTCAGCGATAAAAGTGAACTGTAGAAAATAGCTTACTTGGTTGACATCTTTGCCATCTTGAATGAATTAAATATATCACTGCAAGGACCAAATACAATATGCCTCAATTTGTCTGAAAAGATCCGATCATTCCAAATGAAACTTCAGCTTTGGCAAAAAAAATTGCATGAAATAAAATTTACATGTTCCCTACCTTATCTGCTTTCTTTGAGGAACATGACATTGAACCAGACTAAAGGATTACGATGATAATTTCTGTGAAAGAACACTTGCAGATAAAATTTCAGCATACTTTCCAAATCTCCCTGACACCCCATTTGCACTTGCCAGAAGCCCATTCACAGTCAAAGCTGAAGATGTTCCTAACACAGCACAAGAGGAGTTCGTTGAACTTATTAACAGCGATGCAGCAAGAACTGATTTCTCTACAATGCCAGTTACAAAATTCTGGATCAAGTGTTTGCAGTCATATCCTGTTCTGTCTGAGACTGTGTTGCGCCTTCTTCTATTTCCAACAGCATATCTTTGTGAAACAGGGTTTTCCAGCGTGTTGGTTACCAAGTCTAAATACAGAAGCAGACTTGTGGAAGATGATCTTCGTTGTGCTCTTGCAAAGACTGCCCTGAGAATTTCTGATCTGGTGAGAAAGAAGCAATCTCAACCTTTGCACTGACGTTGGCTTTTTACCCATACTGTCGCAAAATGTAGCAATGTAGTTTACTGTTGTTATAGTAAGACTGTTACCCATGCTACACCATGCTTCAAGACAAAATTTCATTTATTTATAATTAGAAATAAATATTTTACAATATATAATTACATATTGTTTTTGTGATCTCTGTGCTTTAATTCTGTTCAGTTTGTAACAATGAAAATACATCCTGCATATCAGATATTTACATTACGATTCATAATAGTAGAAAAATTATAGTTATGAAGTAGCAACGAAAACAACATGAGGAACTGTATTAAAGGGTCGCAGCATTAGGAAGGTTGAGAACCACTGCTTTACAAGGTTTAAGAAATCCAGGTTGATGTTGGGTTTGAATTAAACCCCTGGCTATATCATGAGGGGCCATGGATGTTTTCTCTATAATCCTAAGGGTAAAGATCTTTGTTGGTGACAGAGGTATAGGCAGCAGCAGCTGCAAAGGCATTTTATAGTGTCCTGGTGAGCCATCTACTTTTAGGAGTGCGGCTCAGCATGCTACATAGAGACTGCATTTCCTCCACATGTTAGACTACCCAGCCGGCCGATATGTTGTACAGGAGACCAGTCATTCTCCTGAACACTCCATAGAAAGGTCCTGTTCCTAGTTGAAACACACACCCTCAGCCTAGCATCAGTAATGGATGTATGTTGGAATGAAAACATACGATTTAAGCTGAAACACAGACAGGTCTAGGCCACGACACATGATCCAGAGCCACTTTAAGGAGGACCCCAATCCCTATTCCTGTCCCTAAAGGCCAAATGATGAAGCATCTGAGGTAGGTCATTTAAATCTGCAACAAAATCTTGGGAGGACTCCGCAAATATAGCGCAAACAGCACAGCTCAAAGCACCAGCTAGCCACAGGTGGCCCAGCTCAAGGGGCAGGCTCTTTAGCAGACAGCAGAGCCAGTTAGCAAGAGAAGAAAGATTCCCAGCGGCGGTGGTGGTTATCCAGACACGCTTGCCACGCCAATCATTACGGTCACCCTGCAGAGGAGAGATGGACTCCCCCCCCCAAAATTTGCTTCAGATGTCAAGACTGATGACACCATGCACGCACCAAAAGGCTCTGAAAAGGCTCATTACTCACACATAATGAGGTTTCCCAGGGAGAGCAGACAGGCTTCTAAGTAGGTCCAAAAATGGGTTGAAAGAGTTGGGAAAGGAGACTGGGTTGGGATTTTGTATCGTGGTTAGGGATGGGGCTGGGATGCGGGTTCCTGGGTGCATAGGTAAGTGACTGAATGTTTCAAATTTCCTGATGTCACCAAAAGAGAGAGCACCTGAGCTTTCTTATCAGCTTGCTCAGTTCTGGGGCAGAAGGCGAGGGGGAGAGGGTTAAGTTCTAAAGGTGACAGCAATCAAATGTCAAAAACAAATGATCAGATCCTGTAATGCAAGAGGATAGGCACAGGCTGCCTGTATTTTCCTGTGGGGCCTATTTTGGTGTTTGAGGTATGTCTGTTTATAGAAAATGTTAGGTGCCTCATTTTTATGTAAACAGTCTTTTTATTTGTGTTAAAAACCGTGCTTGAGATAACCTTTCTTGCTCTCTTTTTTAATCCTCAAACTTTATATGATCTGATATAAAGATTTGCTATAATGCTGGTTTATTAAGTCTATTACTAACATTATAGCCTTCAGTTACTCTTCTATGAATCCAGTTCAAAATTATGAATTCCATCTGAACTTTATTGTATACTCACACAGAGTTCATCTAGGAAATCAGAGTGGGCATGAGCACATAAGCTTCTCATTTGGACAGTCATTACAGTTTATGATTTATCTATGACCACATATGTAAATGGTTCTTAAGAAGGTCCAATGCACCCTGGCTGGTTTGGCTCAGCGGTTGGAGCATCGGCCTGTGGACCAGAGAGTCCTGGGTTCGGTTCCTGCTAGGGGCACGTACCAAAAATAAAAAAAAGGAAAGTCCAATGTAAAACACACACAGTGGGCCCATTTGCAAGAGTTCTCCTAAGTTGCCTACTGGCCTGGATCTTCTACTACACTACATTTAATTTATTTTTCAAATTGTCTGCTACAAAGAGAATATAAATTCAAGGAAGACAGGAATTCCTTTTTTTTTGGTTTGGTTCATTGTTATATCCTCAATGCCTAGAACAATACAATAATAGCTACTGAATAAATATTTGTATTTGAGTTCCTTGACAGGAAGTACTTTTTATCCCTTTTATAACTAAAAAAGTCAATTATAATTCTCATAATTATAAGCATAATTTCACTTTCATATTCTTGGTGTCCTTCAAACAAAAAAATACCATAATTGTTTAAATTTAAATATATTAAGACAAGTAATTAGAAGCAGCAATCCACTAGAAACTTTAGAAGGGATCATAGGTAAAGCAATTTATTAAGCTTATAGGAATATGCATATTAATTATGTTTATTTGGCATATTTGATTTTATGTATATAGAAATCTCATGAGCCAACAACAGGATGAAGAGTGTAGTCAGTCTTCAGGAAAACTAGATATGTAAGGTTCTTATTTCAGAATACCTTCCCCACCCAGGGAACTACATGCTTTTGTTTTCTGATGGCTTCTCTAATTTTTAATTTCTTCGTATCACTGTAAATACTATGTAGTGAATAAAAATAAGGACTTTGAGTTTAGACTACCAACGGTTGAATCTTGGTTTTACATAAATGTGTGACGTTGGGCAAATTACTTACCCTGACTGTGACTCAGTTTCCTTCTCTGTAAAACATGGCTGATAGGACTGCAGTCGTCCCTCGCTACTTCGCACTTTGACTTTCGCGGCTTCACTCTATCGCAGGACAACTGTATGAATAAAGAATCCTACTTCGGGGAAATTCATTGATCGCGGTAGAGTCTGGAACTGATTAACCGTGATAAACAGGGGCCGACTGTATCTAAGTCTTAGGGTTATTGTGAAGATTAAATGAGATAATGCATCTACAGCATTTAGCATAGCTTCGGCCACATAAGATTAGTGTTCAATAAATTTCAGCATCTACTAAAGTTTAGTAATGACTGAAATTATCGTCATAGTAGCATGTGACTCATCATGTCTTTTTTTAAAAACATGTTTTTTCTTTATTGATTTTAGGGAGAGGAAGAGAGAGAAACATCGATGAGAGAACATTGACTGGCCGCCTCCTGCACGCCCCTCACTGGGGATCAGGCCCACAACCTGGGCATGTGCCCTGACCGGGATCCACCCGGCTACCTGTCAGTGTATGGGTCGATGCTCAGCCACTGAGCCACACTGGCCGGGCTCTTCGTGCCTTTCTTCATGAATTTCTGTAGCCTCATTTTAAAACACAACTTATTCTTTTATTTAACTTTTACAGTCTCTTAATTTTTCAATTCCAAATTTCTAAGGAAAAATGTGTGGTTGACCCAGATCACAATTTTGAGCCAGATCACAGAGACTAGTTGTCTATCCCACATCTGCTCAGCCAGCTGTGATGGGGCAGGGTGTTGCTCAGAAGGTACAAAACATGGCTGCTCAGGCAGCAGGAGCTGTGTGCCTACAGACCAGCATCTTTGGTTCAGTGACACACATGCAGTTACACATATCTACAGATACTCATGTATATGTACTACTTGTTTCTAAATAATTGCCTGGATCTACAATCAAATAACATATAATATCAATGAAACCATTCTACTAAATGGAAATTGTCTATGATTAGTCAATACTGTAACATCTATTTATATCATTGGTTTACCTAAAAATTGTATTTGTTTGTGTGTTTTCCCCTACATTTTGGGAATACTTAATCCATTTTATTTTTAAAGTATTTCAAAATTGAAACAATATTTCTACTAAAAGAGGTTATTTGAAACTTAATTGGAAATATATTTTATTTTACAAAACTAATTCATTCACATTCGTTGACAAATTTTAACAAATAAAAGAGCAAAATTGAAAAGAGATTAAATGTGGCTTAAAATAAAAAGGCTGAGAATATGTTAAATATTTTTTTGCAAGTCAGGCTGGTATTGTCTGTTATCTGTTTGGTCTGTGATAAAGTGCATTTCTAGGGCAATTTTACTGTTTGTATTTTGCCACTGAACATTTCCATATATTTGTAGATTACTCTAAGAGCCCTTGGTATTGAGACTATCTACTGTATATTGAATTAAATTTTTTTTTTCAGGGAAGGTAAGAATATTCTCTCTTGCATTTTTCTAGATTTATCCATCTGGAAAACATAATTTTAATTTTTCAGTCCAGATATCTATATGTGGAAAAAATAAACTAAAAGTCTTTAATTCAGGATGTTTTGAAGATGACAGACTTTGTTGAGAATGTCAAACTAATTTCCCTAATGAGATCAAAATACTATTGAATAATAAAGCAGAAATGGGTTCCAGTAGTAATTTCCAGTTTCCTCCTTTAATTTTTAACTGTGGAAAGTCTCTGTAATGGTTCTAAGTGGACCTTTTATGGGCATCACATGTTTTGTTTTGCACAGTCTCTACTCTGCAAAGATCTCTCTCTCTCTCTCTCTCTCTCTCTCTCTCTCTCTCTCCCTGTTATTAGATTAAGTATAAAAGAATTTAGTAAAAGGGTATTAGGTAGTTTGTAGATCTTCTGGTTGGCTTAAGGATCAGTTAAGAACCAAAGGTGATGAGGCATAGGCAAGAGCATAATGAAAGGAAGGATCCTGGGTGTTGGTGCTCTGGCACCTGCTGCCAGTGCCCACTCCTGTGCCCAACTGCTGCCAACCAATAATCTCCACTGGCAGAACAGCATCCACATCAGGTTCTTACCTGTAATACCCAGTTTACCTGGATGGACACGGCTAAGGCAAGCCTTAAAGTATCTCCCACTGAGTTTCTCACAAGGACTGGCTCATGTTGTTGAATCAAGCGATCTATTAAGCTCTAAAAACCCTGGAAAGTTATTCTGGTTACATTCTTCTATTAATCTTTTCTACCCTTTCTTTTCAATTTGGTTCATGAAGATAGTTTAGATAAAGTTAATATCTACCAATTCTTTAAACTTATCAGAAATAAATGCAAATCCTTTGTGAGAAACTATAATAGTCTCATTATCCACATGTAGCAAATTAAGGGCAATGGATAGTCATCAGTGTTCTACATCATCAATTGTCACTAAATATTCAGGGCAGACTCTTTTGTAGCTTTTGCTAAATTATCAGTCCGCATGTTAAGCAGTGTATTTGTTATTAATTATTTATGTATTATTTTCTTAAACAAATTGCAATCTCGTCTCTAACAAACTTTATATGTCAAAAAGAAACCTAAGAATTGATCATGACAATAATTAAGCACTAACTCTGTGCCAGGCACTGAACCACCCTTTGCGAAATTCCCAAGTTCAGTCCTTAGCTTTTTTGCCATCTAGCTATAGGAAATGAGACTCTGTTTACAGGCTTGGATGGAGGTCCTCTGGATTTCATACGTAGTCATTACCTGATGATTAATCTCCCTCAACCGTTCAGTGTTTTTCTTTAATACACATATATTCCTGCTTGGTTGGTATGGCTCAGTGGTTGAGCATCAACCCAGGCACCAAGAGGTTGCTGGTTCAATTCCCGGTCAGGGCACATGCCCAGGTTGTGGGCCAAATCCAGGGGGGGGGCATGCAGCAGGTGGCCAATCGATATCTTTCTCATAGATGTTTCTATCTCCTTAACAGTAGCCTTCTGATTCCATAGTACTTTAAAAAAATTAAATAATTTTTTTTTATTTTAGAATAGTTTTAAATGTACAGAAAAGTTGCAGAGCTAATACAGAGAGTTCCTGTACTGAGTTCCTGACTCAGTTTACCCTATTGTTAGCATCCTACATTACCATGATACATTTGTCATGTTTAGACATCATGTCTCCCTAGCCTTTTCTGGTCTGTGACTAGTTTCTAAGACTTTTCTTGTCCTCCGTGCTTGATAATTTTGAGGCATACTGCTCAATTTTTTTTTTTTTTGTAGAATGTCCTTCAATTAGGGTTTTTCAGATGCTTCTTTCATGGTTCGACATAGGTTTTCGGCAAAGACCACAGAGTTGAAGTGCCATGCTCATCGCATCATATGAAGGGTGCACATAGTCAGCATGGCCTGTCACGGAGGATCTGCTGTTGACCGGCTCTTTGAGGCAGTGTTGGCCCGGCTTCTCCCCTGCAAAGCTACTTCCCCTCCCCCTTCTTTTGTACTCTTTGGATGTAAGTAACTACGGGAACTCACTCTGGGGAGTAGGAGGAGTAAGATGGTCAGGTAGAAGTTAAATTTCACCTCCTAGATGGGGGAATATCAACTTAAATTATTTGGAAGCTTTCTGTAAGGATTTGTTATATTTCTTCCCCATTTACATACTTATTAATAATTTATTTACGTCAATGTGGACTCATGAGTATTTATTTTACATTTTGGGTTATAATCCAATACTCCATTATTTATTTTGTTGCTTAAATTGTTCCACTTTGGCCACTGGGAACTCTTTCAGGTTGGTCCTGATATCCCTTCGGGGTGCCCTTACTCATAGCACTTTTTTTAATTCCGCACCAGAGGATACTTTTCCATTTATCTTCAGATAGACTGGGAGGGAGAGAAAGAACAACATCAATGTGAGAGAGACACATTGATTGGTTGCCTCCTGCACGACCCCAGCCAGGGCAGGGACTGAACTGCAGCTGAGGTATGTACCCTTGACCAGAATTGAACCAGCGACTCCTTGGTCCGTAGGCTGATGCTGTAACTGCTGAGCAAAACCGGCCATGGCTCATAGTACTTTTAATGATGATATCCCTTCATTCTCTCAAGTGTCTGAGGTATTGCACATGCTAATACATTCCATCTCAGGTCACCACCTGTCAAAGTTATTACTAGTGATGGGCTCGTCTTGGCCAAGACAGGTTATCCAGATCCAAATCCCATCTTAATGTTTGCTTCCCAGAACTGTTTCTGGTATCAACTTTTGTAGGTTGGATTCTCTGGGAGTGAGAGTGAGTTTTGGGGAATGCTTTTAGGAAAACACCTGCCAGGAGGTAGGGAAAGCAGCGTAGGCACCAGATGAAGCCAGACTGCAAAGCTGTTGCAACACAGGCGTCAGCTGCTGCCAAGGGGAGCTGTGAAGTTGGAATGACCCTACAGAGGTGTCTCTGGTTAAGACAAAGGGTATGTATATTTTTGGAATGGAGGTGAGGACTTTGTACCCTGCATTCATTGGGGGAAAGGATGTAACTTTGGGCAGGGAAGCTCCCTTTAGCAGTGAGCCATTGTTAAGAAGAGGTTCAGTGGTGGGCTTTCAGCAGGCAAACCCCCAGCGCCTGGAGAAAGGAGGCTCAGTCCTCACTGGAGAATCCAGGAGACTCTGGGCATTACAACATGGCGCCCATCAGTAAAAATGTGCCTGTTTTATAATCTGTGAATGTACTTGGTTCCTGCAATTTCTCTACTGCCTTGTTTGTGGCATAAGATAAATTAGCAGAGTAGCCATCTGGTATGGCTTCTTTTTCCTCCTGCATTTTGAATGATTCCTGTTAAGCCACTGGACTGTAAAAGCCGGTGGTTACACACTGGATGGCATTTTCTGGAAGCAGTTTCTCAGGACTTACACTTGCACATTTCTCCTGTTCAGTTTGATCTCAACCTGATACCACATCTTGATTTTGCCTCTCTGGCTTGAAACTGGATTTTCTGCATTTCTAGGCTTTTCCTTGGAGTTTGAACCATGACGGTTGCAGCCAATTGGCATTTACTTCCCAGTTCCTGTCTATTTAACGATTTTACTCATTCCTGGTGGTCTTTCCAACTGATTTTATCATGTAAGTTCTTGTGGTAATACTTCTTTTATAGTATCTGAGGGTTCTCACTTGTGCTGTTTGCTTTCTTTCCTTGTGATATTTCTGGAAGCTTGTGATTCATCTTTCAGTTTCTTCTTTCATTTCTGGCGCCTGGTAACTTCCTTTGATGTGCTGGTGAATGTTTCATCACCAGTTTTCGGAAAACAAGTGCTCTGACTTGTAGCATTTGGCAGTTTTCATGTGTCAGTATTCCTGCCCCAGCCAGTTCTAAACACTGGAGCGGTGGCATCGAGCACGGAGTTGGGAAGAATGTGCACAGTCAGCTTCTGAGAGGAGAAGCCAGCGTCCGAGCACCACCGGCGATTTGCCTTTTCGATGTCGATTCAGCGGTCCAGTAGCATTTTGTGGTTGTTCCAGTTTCCTCAGCTCAGCTAGAGTTTGGTGACGTGAGAGCCTCCATCTTAACTAACTCTACCAGGTTTCCAGGACCAGAAACAGTGCTGCGTGTTTAAAATTAGGAGACGTGACAATGTTAGTGCGTTCTGATTCTCGAATTGATGAATTTCACTGTTTCTACATCTTTTATTTTATGGCTTCTTTCTTAATACTCCACCCTATTTCTTAGGCATGTGCCTCATTCCCATCTTTTATTTTTATTTATTTATTTTTAGAGAGAGGAAGGGAAAGAGTGAGAGAGAGAAAAGCGCTAATTTGTTGTCTCCCGCGTGCACTCCAACTGGGGATGCACCTGCAACCTGGGTATGTGCCCTGACCAGGAATCAAACCCTCCATCTTTTGGTGTGTGGGATGATGCTCCAGCCAACTGAGCTACACCAGCCAGGGCTACTTTATATCCATCTTTTACCTTCTAGTCTCTAACTATTGCTTAACTCCAGCTAAATAAGTGATCAAAGAATTTCTGTGGAAGCAATCGTCTTGTTACATGAACAATATGTTAAGAGATATATAACGTTTAGATGAAGACAAGTACACATTCCTTGGAAGGATACAATATTTATTAAAGTTATTTATTGGAAAGTATTACTATAGTTATATACTTATGATTATTGACATAGTAAATGATTTTTGCTTTTGTATTGAAGCTAATGATGTATTTCTAGATGTTTATGGATAGAGCACTCTAAATCAGAGGTTGGTAACATTTTTCTATAAAGGAACAGATAGTAAATATTTTATGCTTTGCAAGCCATCCAGTCCCTGAAATAATTACTGAACTATGCTATTATACAATAAAATCAGTCATAGATAATATGTAAATGAATGGATGGCTGTGTTCCAATAAGACTTTATTTACAAAAACAGGTGGTGGGTTGAATTTGGTCCATGGACCACAGTTTGCTGACCCCTGTTCTAAATGATAGTCCATGGACCTAAGGACTTAATATTAACAATATCTTAAAGTGAGTATATGCACAGTTCTTAATAAAAAATTAAATTTAATTCTCTTTTCTATATCAGCACTTGAAAATATAGTTACTAGTTTCAAGGTATTTTTACTTTTCATTTGTTTTTTGTTTTTGGCACATAGTTGAGAGAATTTTTTGGGCATGAAGAGACAGTGTTTTTATAATTAACAATGAATACTGTACATATGCTTGCAGACTGCTAAGAGAGTCACTTGTAATAAATACAAAACTAATTTATAGATAATGAGTTTGTTAAATACCAATTCAGCTTTGGAACTGCTGGACCTTAATTTTTGTTGTTGTTGTTACAATCAATAGTTCATTTGGTTTTCCCTTGTATATATTGCATTGCAGTGACAAATGTGGGAGCCTGGTGTTGCCCAGGACAATTTGATTTTTGCATCTGTGAAGGTTCTCAAACCTCCTGTGGTTCAGTTGGCACATCTCACATACAGAAGAATCTAAGTATTGATCTAAGCTATTAAAACACATCCTAGTTGCATTCTTTTATAGCAGCTGCTCTGTACCAGTTCAACCTAATAAATTCTTAAGTGTGTTTCATTCATACAGCTTGGTGTACTGCTTTGCTCAGAGTAACCATTAACTCGTACAGGCATGTAATGAGGAGAAACTCAGTATAGTACATAGCAAAGAATGCACATATGGGGTTTTTCCCAGAAGACCAACCAGTAATTGAAAGCACTAAACTCCTCAATTATCATCCCCTCTCTTTTCAAGCTACTCACAGGTCCCCTATTGCACCAAGATATTGTCACTAAATTCACTTGAGGCTAATATGGAGACAATGCGCTACCATGTATGTTGTTTCTGTGCACGGATGCCAAATACTCTCTGCCACACCAGCAAGAAATAGAATTACCAAAGTAGGTGTCTGAAATTCACTGCGATGATCATACGGAACATTCTTTCCCTTTTTATGTCCCTTTGTGGAACAGGAAGGTTCCTCAGTGACTGAGTGACTTAGTCACGGTGCTACTGAAGTCTTTATAATGCAGACTAGGGAAGGTCAGGATGCTGGCTTTTCATGGCAAGGTTATTCACTCATTAAAAATTAAAGTGCATTGTTCATTTCGGGTGGTGGGCTGGATGTTTCTTTCCCCCACGTCCAGCTCAGCGGTAGAGAACAAAGGTGGTCAGGCTCTGGCCGGGCAGGCTTCTGAGGTCTTTGTGCTGGACTTTTTTATTCTTCCACGGCTGCAAATTCCACATTCTTAATTTGCTAACATCAAATTTATTGCAAATGGACAGGTTTCAATGTGAGGAGATAATGAAAATACTGGGATTTGTGCTACAGAAGGAAGACAGTTTTTAAATTTGATTCTCCTTTTATTCAATAAACATTTGCTCGACATTAACGGTATACTAAGAATAGCACTCGCTGGGCCCTGAGGTTGTGAACATGAATAAAACATAATCACTTTCCCTGAGAAGGTAATAAAGTAGTATGGAACAGACGTGTGAATGAAAAGTCACAATACTGTAAGACAGGCATGCTACAGGCATGAACAAAGTGCTGCAAGGGGACGGGGAAGACAGAGAGTGGCTGGGAGAACAGGTCCCATTTAATGCACGTGACTAGTAGTGGAACAGCGATGGAGCAACACACTGCACGTGCTGGAAATGAGCATTTGCAAATGAAAATCAAGTTATAATACCATTTATAAAAACATAAATGTTTAAAAATAAACATAAAGAAAGGTACAAAAGGACTATAACTAAAAATATGGGAGTACATATAAAATAATATCCATGTGTTATGGAGTTTATAAAATATGTATAAGTAAAATATATGATAACAATATCAAAGGGCTAGAGGGGAAAATTGAAATACTATAGTAAGTTTTTTAAATTATATGTGAAGTAGGATATTATTGTTTAAAGCTACATTACTAAAAATTAAAAATGTAGATGATAAACTCTAAAACAACCAGTAGAAAAGAAGAAGAAGTATAACTAAGATGCTATTAGATAAAATAAAATAGAAAAGAAAAAGTTACTGAATTCTTTCAAAAAAGGGTGGGAAGGAGGATAAATGAAAAGAATCTGGGGTAAAATATGGAACAAATAGTACAAGGATTGACTTAAACTCAATGACATCCATGACTACTTTAAATGTAATATATGAACACACCTGAGATCATTATCAAATAGGATCATCACCTCATTATTTCTGTTCAACACTGTACTGGAGGTAGGGCATTTGGAAAGAAAAAGCAGATTGGAAAGAAAAAAGTAAAAACTATTTTCACTTGCAGACAGTTTCCGTGTCCACAAAAATTTTACTAGATTTAATACATGAATTTACAATGTTGTAAAATACAAACATCACTTTTTTTTTTAAAGAAATGAGCATTTGGGAAATAACATAAAAAATATAAATGCTGATGAATAAACTTTAAAACATATAAGGTCTATGTACTGTAAACTATAAAAACATTCCTGAGATAAATTAGAGAGAACTAAAATAAATTGATAAATTTGCTATGATTGTACATAAATACACTCAATATAGTTAAGATATCTATTCTTCCCAACGTGATCTATAGCTCAAATGCAATTTCAATCAAAATTCCAATTTTTTTGAAATGTCAGGCTAGTTTAAAAATGCATGTGGATATATTATAGAATTGTACACCTGAAACCTATATAATTTTATTAACTAATGTCACCCCCCAATAAATTTGATTAAAAACTGCTCTATGGGGCTAGAAGCTGGAACAGTGGTTGACTTTGGGAGGGGTAACTGGAGAGGCAGAAAGGGGGCTTTGGGGAGAGCAGGCAGTGTTCTATTTCTTGAACTGGGTACTGGTTGCGTGGGAGTGTTCATTTTGCTAAAATTCATCAAATTGTATATGTGAGATATGTGGATTACACATCAATAAAATATAGTAAAAGCAAAAAAAAAATCATGTGGAAATGCAAAGAGTTAGAATAGTCCCCCAAATAAAAAAGAAGAAAAAAAAAATCGGAGGACTTACCTAATTGCAAGACTTATTATAAGGCTACAGTAATCATGGCAGGATGGTATTGGAAGAAAGATAGACAACAGATCAATGGAATAGAATACAGTCCTGAAATAGACCCACACTTGTACAGTCAATTGATATTTTGACCAAGGCAGCAAGACAACTCTGTATGAAAAGGAAAATCTTTTCAGCAAAGATGCTCGAGCAACTGGCTAGATATCAGGAAAGAAATAAACCTTAATATATACATCACACCATGGATTAAAGTTAATTCAAGGGGTCTCATAGACCTTAAAGTAAAATTTATAATGTAAAACTTCATGAAGAAATGTGAGAGAATATCTTTATGAACTTGGTGTGCACAAAACCAAGAAAGCATTAATAATAAAAGGAAATTAAATGATAAAATAAAGTTCATAAAAATTAAGTATTATTTACTTAAAGATAGCACTACTAAGCTGAATATGCAAGCTACAGACTGAAAGAAAATATTTATAATATGTGTATCTGACAGAGAACTTTTATGTCAAATAAAGAATGTCTACAATTTGTAATAAAAAGGCAACCCCTTCCCTCCCCACAGCCCACCATGAAATGGGCAAAATAGTTAAAACTTGGGCTTTCCTGTAAATTTAATCCAAAGAAGTAAAATAAATGGCCAATAAACACAGGAAAAAAGTTCTCAACACCATTAATCACCAGGAAAATATTAAAAAATTAAATTAAACCATAACAAAATACTACTAAACACCTACTGGGATGATTAACATTTAGAATCACTGATAACATCAAATGCAGCAAGAATGAGGAAAAACTGAATGAAGACACATGGCTACTGGGGGTAGACAATGACTGTGGCCGTTTTTTCATAACATATTCCTATCCCCAGGATAAATGAAAACATATTTGTGCAATAATACATGTATACAAGTGTTCATGCAGCATCATTAATATCCAAAAATAAACACCTCAAATGTCCAAAAGCAGAATGGATAAACTGGGAGACTTTATTTACTCAGCAATGAAAAGAATAATTGCTGATGCTAACTGCTGATTTTTGCGCCAACATGGGTGAATGCCAAAAGCGTGTTGCTGAGCAAAAGAATTCCAACAAAAATAGAGTACATACTGAATAATTTTATTTATATGAGTCCTGGGACAAAAAAATTAATCTGTAGTGAAAGAATGTAGAATATTATTGCATGAGGGCTGGGGAACCATTGTCCAGGAAAAGATGTAAGGGGTTTCCAGACTATTATCTTCGTTGAAATGTGAGTTACATGGATCTATGCATTTGTCAAAACTGGAGACTTAAGAACTATCCATTTTGCTGTGTGTAAATTATACCTGAATCAAAACTAAATTATAAAACGTTTTAAATAAGAAGTAGAGGTAACTATCTGGCAAAAATTATACATAAATTTCATGGAAATGCAATACAAATAATTTCATCGATTACAATTTGAGGGGCAAATGGTTTCTTTCATTGTTGTTTCATTTTCTACTTATTATTTTAGTAAATTTTTTTCCCCTGTGGGGGAATTTATTTTCTTATATAATCCAAAATGTAGAGGTAAAAAAGATTCAGAATTTCTTCATTCAGTAGTTTAATGGTTTCATCCAACAGTTCTATAGTCCTACTTTACACTCCTTAGCATTTCTTCTCAAGATCATTTCCTGTCAGTGGCTATTAGGAGTGTTTTTGTTCCAGGCATCTGTACATAGACAACAATGCCCAGCAAAAGAATGAAGGACCACAATTTCCTTGTGTCACTAGAACTTTTTTCAAACATATTAAACAGCATATAATTAATATGTGTGGGGTTTAAAGAATAATAATGAAACAAACATGCATGAGTTCACCACCCAGCTGGAAGAAATAGACATAAAGAATAGCTTTGAAAACCCCTCTATGCTCCTTTCAAGGTCATTCATTCCTGCCCCAGGAGAGCCGTCCAATCTCTTGAATTTTGCATTGTTTTATTCTTCTGCTTTTCTTTATAGTTTTATCATAGTAAAAAAGTATTCCTAAATAATTTTTTTATGTCTGTCTCAGAACTTTCATAATTAAAAAACATGAGTTCTGTAATTGTTTAAAATATTATGACATTTGTCATGTTGATAGTTGTTTCTTTATTCAGCCATTTCATTGCTATCTGGTATCCACTAAATGAATACACCATGGTTTATTTATTCATTGTTCTGTCTACAAATATTTGTGGGGTTTTTTTTCAGTTTTAATTTTTATTATTTGTTATTACAAAAATATTCTAATGACCTGCCTTTTATATATATCCTGGCAGTAAAACAGTAGAGTTTCTCTGGGAATATGTGTAGAAGTGGAAGTGTTGGACGGCAGGCTGTGCACAGCTTCATCATATAATGCTATTTTCCCTTTAAATTGTGTTGTTACAATGCCAAACCTATCAGCAGTGTATAAACATTCCCTTCTAATCCACCTCCTTACAAATATTGAATGTTATCATAGTTTTCAGTTTTTAATCAATTTGAAGGATATACAACAGTACCTCAGTGGGGTTTTTGTTTTTGTTTTTTAATCCTCACCTGAGGACATTTTTTCATTTATCTTCAGATAGAGAGGGAGGGAGAGAGAGAGAAATATTGATGTGAGAGAGACATATCAACTGGCTGCCACCCACACAACCCCAACAGGGGCCGGGGACAAACTGCAACCGAAGTACATGCCCTTAGCAGGAACCAAACCCGGGTCCCTCAGGTCCACAAGCTGACGCTCTAACCACTGACCCAAACCGGCCAGGGCTCAGTGTGGTTTTAATTTACACATATGTGTTTCTTTTTCTACAAAATGTCTTCCATATTTTTTGCCCATTCTTTTACTGGGTTCTTTGTCTTTTTCTCCTTGTCTTTTAAGAGCTCTTTATAGATTCTGGATAAATCTTCTACTGGTTATATAAATTTCAAATATTTTTTTCAAAATTTGTGACCTACCTTTTCCTCTATCAGATCTTTTAATAAACAGAAATAATAAAATTTAAATAGCCCATTTTATTAATAAGTTTCTCTATATTTCATGATATATTTCTCAAATATTCAACTATGTTTTCTTCTATAACATTTAACGTTTGGCCTTCCCTGAAAATTTTAATCCATCTGGAATTGTTTTTGCGCAAAATATGAGGTAGGGATTGTCAAGAATTCTGAAGAATCTGGGATGTTGCACTATTTGTGAGTTAACGAGTTAGCCTGCCACAGCGGCATGGATACTGGCAGCAGACACACGATTCCAGGGTCAGATACGAGGGTCTCTATTACTCACATCAATAGCAGTAGCTAGGGTGTCAGCATTAATGACAATTTCTCAGGCCCCAGTTCTCACAGGGTGACTCAAAGAAGGTCAAGTGACTACTGCACATATAGTTATGTTATAGAAAAGAAACTCCAACCTAAGGGAACCCACATCTTTTATAATAGATAGTAAGCCTGCCTTACCTTTACCCCAGAGAGACACTTGATCTATATTAAACTGGAAGGTAATCAAACTTGGCCTTTGCTTCAGAGGGAGATACTATCTTTCTCTTCTAAGGCTGCTGTATAATCATCCTTAAGAAGATAGTCTGGAATAAAGGCATCCAGGACTTCTGTTTGCAACACGTGCAGAAATGTGAGAGGCCCACAGAGAATTGTCTCCCCACAGAGGTGTGCTTTCTCCCTTTCCCTACCCCACATTCATGATCAATCGTCTCAGCAGGATTTAATGCATAGTCCCCCCCCCGCCCCCGATATCTTTAATACAATCAGGTTTAAGTGACTATATGAACATAATATAACATAATTTAACATATATGTGTGTGTTTTGGGGTTCTCTATTCTATTAATTGATAGTCTATCTCTGCATCAACCCCACATAATTTTACTATACTAGAGCTTTAAAATAAACCTTGGTTTGTGGTAGAGCAATTTCTTCCCTACCCTCCACAGACAAATGCCCACTTTTTTCTTCTTCAGGAATGTTTTTACGTATTTTTTGTCCTTTCATTCTTCTTTAAATCTTAAAAATCTGCAAAAGTTCCAAAGTAAAACTTTTTTTTCCCCACTGTAATTCAGACCTTCCTTCTGGGATTGTTTTGCTTGCTTCAGACATTTGTTTGAAACTTCCTATGGGAAACTTTTTGCAGTTGTCTCCAGTGGGACTTCCCACCACAGAGAGGTTCTAAGCTTTGTGTCCTGTACTCTGCATTGCTGACTTGAAATAAAGTTCTCGTCATTAGACTTCAGCAGATGGCCTGGGGACAGGTGGTAGCATCATCTCATTTACTTCTCTGCATGGCTCCTTTCATATGTTTTCAACACCTCAGAATTCTTCTTGCTTTTTTTGAGCAGTTCAGCTATGCACTTTAAAAGATATTTTGTATATTTCATCTAACTTTTTGGAGTTTTGCCTTGAAAGTGGTTTATAGGATATCTAAGCTTTCATATTGCCAGAAACAAGTCTTGTGTCAATGTGGCCTTAAATTTTTTAAACCCACAGAATTGAGTCTTATACACAATAAACATCCAACAAAGTGTGTTTGATTGAACTGAATGAGTTCAGTTGGGTTTCTCTGATGCTGCCTCATCATTCCCAACTAATTTAGCATTTATACCATGAGATAATTTTTATCTTCTTAAAACTACAGAATTATAAAATATTTCAAACATACAGAAAATAATATAATTGAAACATTTTTACTTACTACAAAGATTGAACACATGTTAATATAGTGCCCCATTTTTGTTAGTCTATCATTATATTACAAAGTGGTATATATTATAATTTTGTGTATTTTAATAGTTCACATGAATAACAGTGATTTTTATACCCTTTTGATTTTCGTACCCTCTGTATTTCAGTTTTCTTATTTGTAAATGGGGGAAAATAATATCTATCTTGTACAGAAACTTGCTTTTTCCCCTACTCAACATCATGTTTAAAAATTGTATCTATGGGGAAGATGGCAGTGGGCAGGACTGGAGGGAGGGTGTGTGAGAGAGTGAGCGAGTGTGTGAGAGAGTGTGAGTGGACGTGAAGGTGGACAACCAAACCCGAGCAGGGCAGAACCGCAGAGCAGAAAGTTTCTGTGCTGTAGACAGAGCAGCCTGCTACCCTGGTAAGCGGCCCTTCAGGGCGCTTCTCCCTGCGCCATGGGGAGGTCACACCATTTTGGAAGATCCCGGGTCTTCCCTGGGAGGAGGCAGTGGGATCGGCTAGGGCCCAGCAACCTGAGCTCACCAGCACACCAGGCACCATCAGACCAGTGGACACTGTGTCAACACAGACCAGTGCACAGTAGTGGAGCTGCCAAGGTGCCGGTCACGGAAGCCATGGACAGCCAGGAGCCCAGCACCATCTCTCATAGTAGCAGCCCAATCAGAGTTGAGATATACCCCCAGCAACAGAAACTGGGGAGCAGACATCCATCCCCAGGCAAGAGGCACAGACCACCAGCTGAGACCCATCCCCCCAAAATACAGCAAAAGCTGAGCAGGAGTTGAGCCCCATGGGGCAGCAGCACTCCCCAGCCTCCAGCAGCGGGACCTGGGGCTCCACAGAGTTCTATGCAGTCCAGCAGCTCACAAGAGCAGTGGGAAGCCAGAGCCCGAGAAGGACTGGTGTGATCCAGCTGCCCGTGGGTCCTGAGTGGTGCCTGGGGCACCAGAGAAGCCTGAGTGACCCACCAGGGACTGTGCGATCCAGTTACCTGCAGGATCTGTGGGGTACTGAAGCACCAGAGAGGCCAGTGCGATCCAGCAGCCCATAAGATAGGCATAGAGCCTGGTCCCAAAGGAACTGTGTAATCCAGTTACACACGGGACCTGCAGGGTGCAGGGGCACCAGAGAGTCCTGTGCGACCCAGCTGCACACAAGATAGTCTTAGAGGATGTGAAAATGGAGGCAGAGTGAATGGAAGCTACACAATCTCCCAGGACCAAACGGGAATTACAACTAAAATAAAGACAAATCCTCGGAAAAAAGCAACAAAAAGCAGCAGGACAGGACCATATAACCAGGGACACTGGTAGGATATGCAGAGGTGCGAGAGGGTGGCGGGCTGGGAGCTCAAGGAAAGCAGCAGTCTTAGCTGTGAGCAGTGCCCTTGGGGAATAAAGGCTGGAACTCTGTGGGGACACCCGGGATTTGGAGGGCATTCAGAGGTTTTGCTGAGTTGTGCCCAGAAAGGACAGCAGCCGGTGTGCTTCTTCCCACAGCTGTGGGGGAAAGCAGCAGCCCACACCACATCAGAGATTAAGCCTTTTCCAGGTGAGGCAAAGAAATGCAAATTGTGGCTCATTAACAACCAGCATCTATCCCACCCTCTGGAAATCCTCTTATGTAGAACACCAGGGCTACATTCCAAGGCACTGAGAAACTGAGACTACTAGCCTCCAAGAAAAAGCCAGAGGATAACTGAACCTTTCTTGGGCTTGCAAATCTACACAGGAAAGTAGGAATTGACATTGGTGTTTAACATGGGCCCACCCAAGCTCATCCAAACCCAGTAGAGGGAGCAACAAACAGCAGAACACCAACATCCACAGGGAAAATTTGGCAGGCTCCAAAACCCACTGAGATAGCCAAAATGGTGAAACAAAGAAACAAATCCCAAATGAAAGAACAAAAAAACTCTATCAAAGATGAAATGCTGTTAAGCAAATGATCAGAGGTAGAGTTCAGAGCCATGATCTTGAGGAAGCTCAACAGCAGGAGCAAGGACATCAGCACCATGAGTAAAGAAAACCAACCAAGTGGAAATGAAGAGTGACATAGCAGAAATAAAGAACATATTGGAAGGACTAACAGCAGAGTAGAGGAAGCTGAGGACCGGATCAGTGAATTAGAAGACAGTGTAGAAAAAATCAACAAATCAGAAAAACAAAAGGAAAAAACAATTGAAAAACAGGAAGATAGCTTAAGAGAACTATGGGACAACTGGAAACATAATAATTCGCATCATAGGAGTCCCCGAAGAGGAAGAACATGGGCAAGGGTTAGAGAATATATTTGAAGAAATAGTAACCGAAAACTTTCCTAACTTGGTGAAGGAAGAAGGCATTCCAGTTCAAGAAGGACAGAGAGCCTCAAGGAAGGAGAACCCAAACTGGCCCACACCAAGACACATAGTAATTAAAATGCCAGAAATTAAAGACAAAGAGAGAATCTTAAAGACAGCAAGAGATAAGCAACAGGTTACCTTACAAAGGAAACCACATAAGGCTGTCAGCTGACTTCTCAATAGAAACACTACAGGCCAGAAGGGAAAGGCATGAAGTAATCAAGGTCATGAAAAACAAGGATCTGAATCCAAGACTACTCTATCCTGCAAGGCTATCATTCAAAATAGAAGGTCAAATAAAGAGCTTCCCAGACAAGAAAAGGCTAAGGGAATATATTAACACCAAACCAGCACGGCAAGATATGCTAAAAAGTCTGCTGTAATTGGTGGAAGAAATAGGAAGAAAAATAGAATCACACTAAACAAAAATGGCAATAAATAAGTACATATCAATTATCACCTTAATTGTGAATGGTTTGAATGCTCTGATAAAAAGACACAGAGTAGCTGCTTGGATAAGAAAGCATGACTCATCTATATGTTGTTTACAAGAGACCCACCTCACAACAAAAGACTCACATAGGTTGAAAGTGAAGGGATGGAAGAAAATCTTTCAAGGAAATGAAAAGGAAAAAAAAGCTGAGGTAGCAATACTTATATCTGATAAAGTAGATTTCAAAATTTGGGCCATAACTAGAGACAAAGAAGGCCATTACATAATATTGAAAGGATCTATCGAACAGGAAGATATAACCTTGGTAAACATATATGCACCCAATATAGGAGCACCAACATATATTAAAAAATTTTCTGGAAGACTTCATTGGAGAAATCAACAGCAATACAATCACAGCAGGGGACCTCAACACCCCGCTGACATAACTGGATAGATCATCGAGACAAAAAATTAACAAAGAAACACAGATTCTGAATAAAGTGCTAGATCAAATGGATTTCATAGATATCTACAGAGAATTACACCCCCAAAACTGCAGAATTCACATTCTTCTCAAGGGCACATGGGACATTATCAACGATAGATCACATGTTAGGGCACAAACTAAGTCTCTACAAGTTCAAGAAGATTGAAATCATAGCCAGCATCTTTTCAGATCACAATGGCATGCAACTAGAAATCAGTTGCAACAAGAACATGCAAAGACATTTAAATACATGGAGGTTAAATAGCATGTTATTGAGCAATGAATAAGTTACCATGAAGATCAAGAAAGAAATTGAACTTACTGGAAATCAATGAAAATGAAAACACAACAACACAAAATCTATGGGATTCAGCAAAAGCAATTGAGAGGGTAGTTCATAGCACTACAGACCTACCTCAAGATACAAGAAAAATTTCTAATAGACGATCTGACCTCACAACTTAAAGAACTGGAAAGGAAAAATAAAGAAAACCTCAGAGCAAGTAGAAGGAAGGAAATAGTAAAGATCAAAGCAGAAATCAATGACATGGAGACCAAAAAAAACAATTCAAAGGATCAATGAAACAAAGAGCTGGTTCTTTGAAAAGATAAACAAGATTGATGGACCCTTAGCTAGACTCACCAAGAAACAAAGAGAGAGAACCCAAATACACAACATGAAATGAAAGAGGAGGAATAATAACTGATACCACAGAAATGCAAAGGATTGTTAACAAATATTATGAACCATTATACGGCAACAAATTTGACAATCTAAGAGAAATGGACCAATTTCTAGAAACACATAGTTTCCCAAAACTGGACCAGGAAGAGATAGAAAACGTGAACAGACCAATAACAACAGAAGAAATTGAAGATGTAATCAAGACTCTCCCAGCAAACAAAAGCCCAGGCCCAGACAGCTTCATGGGGGAATTTTACCAAACATTCAAAGAAGAACTAATACCCATTCTCCTCAAACTATTACAAAAAATTCCAGAAGAAGGAAGACTTCCAAACTCATTTTATGAGGCCAGCATAATTCTAATTCCAAAACCAGAAAACGACACTACAAAGAAAGAACACTACAGGCCCATAGCCTTGATGAACATAGATGCCAAAATCCTGAACAAAATACTTGCAAATAGAATCCAGCAATACATCAAAAAGTTATTCACCATGACCAAGTGGGATTCATCCCAGGGATGCAAGGCTGGTACAATATTCACAAATCAATAAATGTGATACACCACATAAACAAAATGAAAGGTAAAAATCATATGATCACATCAATTGACACTGAAAAAGCATTCGAAAAAATCCAGCACCCATTTCTGATAAAAATGCTGAGCAATCTGGGAATAGAGGGATCATATCTCGACATAATACAGGCCATATATGAAAGACCTACAATCAACATTATACTCAAATGGACAAAAACTAAAAGCATTTCCCTTAAGAACAGATACAAAACAAGGATGCCCACTTTCACCACTCTTACTTAACATAGTACTGGAAGTCTTAGCCAGAGCAATCAGACAGGAAGAAAAAATTAACGGGGATCCAAATTGGAGAGGAGGAAGTGAAACTGTCAGTATTTGCAGAGGACATGACACTATATGTAGAAAACCCCACAAACTCCATCAAAAATTTACTAGAATTAATAAACGATTTTGGCAAAGTAGCAGGAGACAAAATCAACATCAAGAAATCGACAGCATTCTTATACACCAATGATGAACTCACAGAAAGAGAAACTAAAAAAAAATCCCATTTACCATCACAGCAAAAAAAATTAAGATACCTAGGAATAAACTTAACCAAAGAAATAAGGGACCTCTTCACTTACAACTATAGGTCATTGAAAAGAGAAATAGAGGAAGATATAAAAAAGTGAAAGCACATACCTTGTTCATGCATTGGAAGAATTAACATCATTAAAATGTCCATACTACCCTAAGCAATCTATAGATTCAATGCAATCTCCATCAAAATACCAACGACATACTTCACAGAACTAGAACAATAAGTTCAAAAGTTCATATGAAACCAAAAAGGACCCTGAATAGCTACAGCAATCTTGAAAAAGAAGAACAATATTAGAGGGATGACATTACCAGATTTCAGGGTTTACTACAAAGTCACTGTAATCAAAACAGCATGGGACTGGCACAAGGGCAGGCAGATAGATTAATGGAACAGAATAGCGAACCCAGAAATGGACCCAAGACAATATGCTCAATTAATATTTGACAAAGGTGGCAAGAGCATACAGTGGAGTAAAGACAGCCTCTTTAATAAATGGTGTTGGAAAAATTGGACATCTACGTGCAAAAAAAAAAAAAAATGAAACTAGACCATCAACTTACACCATACACAAAAATAAACTCAAAATGGATAAAAGACTTAAATGTGACTCATGAATCCATAAAAATCCTAGATGAAACTGTAGGCAACAAAATTTCAGACATCGTACACAGCAGAATTTTTACTGATACATCACCAAGGCAACAGAACAAAGGAGAAAACGAACACATGGGACTACATCAAACTCAAAAGCTTCTGCACAGCGAAAGATACAATCATCAAAACGGAAAGGCAACCCACTGTATGGGAGAGCATAATTGCCAATGATATATCAGAGAAGGGGTTAATTTCCAATATATATAGAGTGCTCATACAACTCAACAAAAGGAAGACAAAGAACCCAATAAAAAAAAAAAAATGGGCAGAGGAACTAAATAGACACCTCTCCAAACAGTACATACAAATGGCTAAGAGACATATGAAGAAATGCTCAACATCACTAATCACCAGAGAGATGCAAAATACAACAAGAATGAGGTATCACCTCACACCTGTCAGAATGGCTGCCATCAACAATTCATCAAGGAACAAATGTTGGTGAGGGTGTGGAGAAAAGGGGACTCTAGTACACGGCTGGTGGGAATTCAGACTGGTGCAGCCACTATGAAAAACAATATGGTGTTACCTCAAAAAATTAAAAATTGATCTTCCATTTGACCCTGTGATCCCACTTCTAGGAATATACTCTAAGAAGCCTGAAACATCAATCAGAAAGAATATATGTACCCCCATGTTTATAGCAGCACTATTTACAATAGCTAAGATCTGGAAACAGCCCAAATGTCCATCAGTAGACAAATGGATCAAAAAGCAGTGGTACATATACACAATGGAGTACTATGCAGCTGTAAGAAAGAAAGATCTCTTATCCTTTGAGATGACATGGAGGGACCTGGAAAGTATTATCCTAAGTGAAACAAGCCAAACAGAGAAAGACAAGTATCATTTTTCTCACTTATTTGTGGACTATAATGAACAGAACAGTCTGAGGAATGTAGTAGTCCCAGAGATGTGGAAGTGCGTTACAGACTGACAATCCCCAGAAGAGGGGGTGGGGGGGAGATAAACCACAGGACTTATATGCATGTGTGCGTGAACAATGGACATGGACAACAAAGCTGGGGACAGGGCAGGGAGGGGGGAGGGGTGAATCAGTGGGGGAAAATGGAGAAACATCTGTAACAAAAATAAATTAATTAATTTAAAAAAATAGTATCTATGCTGATACCTTAAGCTCTAATTCAGTTATTCTAATTTCTGAATGTAATTTTATTAAAAACTATATTTTATTTAATAATCCATTTATTCTACATTAAACAGCCTTATATATATCCTCTTGCGAATATGTCTTAGAATTTTTAAAATTAGGTGTCTAGAACAGCAATTGCTGTATAGTAGGTTATAGTTAACTTTAATTCATTAGGTATACCCAGTTTCTTATATCTGTTCTTTATGTTTGTGATGGTATTGATTATTATAGAGATAGGTCATTTTTAATATTTACAATCATATTTACAATTACATATTTAATATTTACAATTTGTGAAAAGTACCTAGCAGTGGTCTGAATAAAAATCAAGCTGAAACATGTTGTACATCACACCTTGTGTATAATTCAAATTATATTAAAATTGTACTATTAAATAATTAATAATTAGGTGATTTGAAAATTCACACCTTTCATTTTTTTCTATAGGTATTTATGAGCCTCCATTTATTGTACTACTGCAGTGAACCAACCTTGGATGTGAAAATTGCCTTTTGTCAGGTGTGTGTTCCTTACAGGTAAAACAAGGTACAGTATATTCCCTTGTATTTCCATATTGCTATTCCATTTTGCACATGTTCCACACCAAATTTAGTATTCATCTAATATTAAAAGTGGCTTAAGAAGCAGAAGTGGATACTTAGATGTTTTTTTCTTTTGCAGTTCATTTAAGTTAGAATAGGAATAAACAGAAGTCTTTTTAATGATTATAAATATAGCATTGAATCACTGTGTAAAGTGATTTCTTACTAGATTTCACTTATACTTAACATTTTTCATATTTCTTT
The DNA here is from genome assembly GCF_014108415.1 of Molossus molossus. NCBI lineage: Eukaryota > Metazoa > Chordata > Mammalia > Chiroptera > Molossidae > Molossus > Molossus molossus. The sequence goes on along the minus strand of NW_023425344.1, from coordinate 65,012,628 downwards.
TCAAATTCTTGAAATAAGTTTTTAATTGTCAAAAGAGCTGAAGTCTGTTTTTATTTTTCATCTTAAGGACTGATGAGTCCAAGTAGAGTATCTTCACTGCTTATATGTAATAGCATGTAGGTGGGGTTCACTTTGTTGATGTCCAGTTCTAATGAGTAGTTAGTAATAAAATCTAAACAATAATGATAAAGAAATAATGAAAATTTAAAAAAATTTTTTTTTCTTTTTTCTTTATTGATTTTAGATAGAAAGGAAGGGAGTGGGTGAGATAGAAACATTGATGAGAGAGAACATCGGTTAGCTGCCTCCAGCATGCCCTCTACTGGGGACTGGGCCCACAACCTGGGCATATGTCCTAACCAGGAATCGAACCGGTGACCTCTTGGTGCATGGGTTGACACTCAACCAATGAGCCACACCAGCTGGACAAAATAATAAATTTTTAAAATTGATTTTTAGAGAAAGATAGATCAAAACATCGATGTGAGAGAGATACATTGATGGGCTGCCTCCTGCACACTCACCATTGGGGATTGAGTCTGAAACCTGGGATATGCCCTGACCGGAAATTGAACCAGGACCTCTCAGTCCATGGGATGATGCTCAATCTACTGAGCCACACTGGCCAGGTAGAAGTAATGAATTTGATAAATAAATTTAACCTATAATGAACAGTAAGAAGGTGGCAACAATGGTTAATAGTGTGAATGGACCATGTAAGAGTCTTCCCTCTTGTATTCATATCAACTTAAATCTTAAGAAAGAGGTGGCCTGAAACCTGCTTACTACAGCTATGTTTAGGGTTGTCCTAACCTAAACCTGTTGCCAGTGTATAATTAATAGTGCCCCCTTTTACTCTCAGAAATCATTCTTTGAAAAGTACTGTAAATTTTATGATAATTCCATTTATACACCAAGCAGAGCACTTCACGTCAGTTGCTCTGTAACCATTTTTATTGTATCTTCTTATTTAACTGTGCTGTAAATAGAGAATGATATGTATCCATTGAAACAAGTTTTAAAAAAATAACTCTGCAGCTATTATTTTAATAAAATCTATTAACATGCACTTATTACAGAAAATATACATAAGTATAAAGGGAAACAAATCATTGGTATATTTATTTTCCTTGAGGGTAGTTAGAATTGTTTTGGAAAAGTAAAATGTATTTATTACCTCCTATGAACAGAATTTACTGATTTGCCTCATCTTTCAGACCTCCAAAGGCAATGCCTGAAGCCTTTGGCCTTTAGATAAGTTCTCTTCTTACAAGAATTCTGGGTCTGAACAGCTGTGGCTAGAAATTGTATCTACCACTTATTAGCCATTTACTTGTAAGCTTGGCTAAGATAGCTTCTCTGTGCTTCAGTTTTCCAATTTGTGAAAAGGGGAAAATAATACTGCCTATCTTTTACAATTGTGAGAATCAAATCAGTCACTACTTGCAGACCACTGAGAATGGTGCTGGAATATGTGTTTGTCAAATAGATAATTCCATTTTAAATACATTTACATGAACTCTTCTGGTGCTCCCATCAAGTCCCAGTGTTTTCATTATTATCAATATCTTGAGTACTCCTGCAGTTGTATCTCCAATGCAAACATTTCCCTGAAACCAGATTTTCAGATTAAACTGCCTGTTTGACATCCCCACTTAGAGGTCTGTTAGGCATGTTGACCTATACACATATTCCACACCACGCCCTTGATCTTTCCTCCAAAATGTCTCTGCTCTAATTCAGTAATGCTAAATACATCTTTTGAGTTGATCAGAACCAAATCTTTGGAACCATCTTTTGGGTAACACTTCACATCCAATCTGTCAGCAAATTCTATTAGCTCTACATTCAAAGTATATCTGGAATCTTACCGCTTCTTAATATTCTCTCCATTACTACTCTTGTTCAAGCTACCATTGCCTCTTGCCTGGATTACTGCAAGAGCTTCCATCTCCCTCCCCCCAAACCCCCTCCTCTGAGGGTAGAAAAAATCACCCAATCAGAGAACCAAAAAGAAAAAAACAATTAAAAAACAGGAAGACAGTTTAAGAGAGCTGTGGGACAATATAAAATATAACAACAACTGTATCGTAGGAGTGCCAGAAAAGAGGAAAATGAGCAAGGGATATTACATATATTTGAGGAAATAGTGACAGAAAACTTCCTTAACTTGGTAAAGGAAAAAAGTATTCAAGTTCAAGAAGCACAGAAAGCCCCAAGTAAAAAGAACGCAAACAGGCCCATACCAAGACACATAATAATTAAAATGCCAAAAATTAAAGACAAAGAGAAAATCCTAAAGGCAGCAAGAGATAAGCAACAGGTTACCTACAAAGGAACCCCTGTTAAGCTATCTTCTGACTTTTCAACAGAAACACTACAGGCCAGAAGGAAATAGCATGAAATAATCAAGGTCATGAAAAACAAGGATCTGAATCCAAGACTATTCTATCTGCAAGGCTATCATTCAAAATAGAAAGGCAAATAAAGAGCTCCCCAGACAAAAAAAGGCTAAGGGAATACATTAGCACCAAATCAGCACTGCAAGAAATGTTAAAAGAACTGCTGTAATTAGTAGAAGAAATAGGAGAAAAATATAACTACACTAAACAAAAATGGCAATAAGTATATATCAATAATCACCTTAAATGTAAATGGTTTGAATGCTCTGATAAAAAGACACAGATTAGCTGACTGGATAAGAAAGCATGACTGACATATATGTCGTTTACAAGAGACCCACCTCACAACAAAAGACTCACATAGGTTGAAAGTAAAGGAATAAAAAAAATCTTCCAAGCAAACAAAAGGAAAAAAAAGCTGAGGTAGCAATACTAATATATGATAAATTAGATTTAAAAATAAAGGCCATAACTAGAGACAAAGAAGGCTACTACATAATATTGAAAGCACGTATCCAACAGAAAAATAGAAACTCGGTAAACATATATGCACCCAACACAAGAGCACCAAAATATATTTTAAAACTTCTGGAAGACTTCAAAGGGGAAATCAACAGCAACACAATCATAGCAGGGGACCTCAACACCCTGCTGACATAACTGGATAGATCATCTAGACAAAAAATTGACAAGGAACACAGATTCTGAATGAAGCACTAGATCAAATGGATTTCATAGGTATCTACAGAGAATTACACCCCCCAAACTGCAGAATTCACATTCTTCTCAAGGGCACATGGGACATTATCAATGATAGATCACATGTTAGGGCACAAACTAAGTCTCTACAAGTTCAAGAAGATTGAAATCATATCCAGCATCTTTTCAGATCACAATGGCATGCAACTAGAAATCAATTGCAACAAGAACATGCAAAGACATTTAAATACATGGAGGCTAAATAGCATGTTATTGAACAATGAATGGGTTACCATGGAGATCAAGGAAAAAATTAAAAACTTCCTGGAAACCAATGAAAATGAACACACAACAACACAAAATCTATGGGATGCAGTGAAAGCAGTTGAGAGGGTAGTTCATAGCACTACAGACCTACCTCAAGATACAAGAAAATTTTCTAATAGAATATCTAACCTTACAACTTAAAGAACTAGAAAGCAAACAAAAAGGAAATCCCAGAGCAAGTAGAAGGAAGGAAATAGTAAAGATCACAGCAGAAATAAATGACATGGAGACCAAAGAAACAATTCAAAAGATCAATGAAACAAAGACCTGGTGTTTTTGAAAAGATAAACAAGATTGATAGACTCTTAGCTAAACTCACCAAGAAACAAAGAGAAAGAACTCAAATACACAAATTCAGAAATGAAAAAGGAGAAATAATAACTGACACCACAGAAATACAAAGGATTGTTAACAAATATTATGAACAATTATATGGCAACAAATTCACAATCTAGGAAAAATGGGAAAATTTCTGCAAACACATAGTCTCCCAAAACTAGACCGGGAAGAGATAGAAAACGTGAACAGACCAATAACAACTAAGGAAATTGAAGAGGTAATCAAGACTCTCTCAGCAAACAAAAGCCCAGGACTGGACAGCTTCACAGGAGAATTTTACCAAACATTCAAAGAAGAACTAATACCCATTCTCCTCAAACTATTTCAAAAAATTCAAGAAGAAGAAAGACTTCCAAATTTATTTTATGAGGCCAGCATAATTCTAATTCCAAAACCAGAAAAAGACACTACAAAGAAATAAAACTACAGGCCCATATCCCTGATGAACATAGATGCCAAAATCCTGAACAAAATACTTGCAAATTGGATCCAGCAATACATCAAAAAAATTATTCTCCATGACCAAGAGGGATTCATCCCAGGGATGCAAGGCTGGTACAATATTCACAAATCAACAAATGTGATACACCACATAAACAAAATGAAAGATAAAAATTATATGATCATATCAATAGATGCTGAAAAAACATTTGACAAAATCCAGCACCCATTTCTGATAAAAAACGCTCAGCTATTTGGGAATAGAGGGTCATACCTCAACATAATAAAGGCCGTATATGAAAGACCTACAGCCAATATCATACTCAATGGACAAAAACTAAAAGCATTTCCCTTAAGAACAGGAATAAGACAGGGATGCCCACTTTCCCCACTCTTATTTAACATAGTATTGGAAGTCTTAGCCACAGCAATCAGACATGAAGAATAAATTAAAGGGGATCCAAATTGGAAAGGAGGGAGTGAAACTGTCATTATTTGCAGATGACATGATATTATACATAAAAAACCCTAAAGATTCCATCAAAAATATACTTGACTTAATAAATGAATTTGGAAAAGTAGCAGGATACAAAATTAACATCAAGAAATCAATGGTATTGTTATATACCAATGATGAAGTCACAGAAAGAGAAACTAAAAAACAATCCCATTTACCATCACAGCAAAAAAATTATGATACCTAGGAATAAACTTAACCAAAGAAGTAAAGGACCAATTCGCAGAAAACTACAGGACATTGAAAAAAGAAATAGAGGAAGATATAAAAAAGGGGAAGCACATACCTTGTTCATGGATTGGAAGAATTGACATCATTAAAATGTCCATAGTACCCAAAGCAATCTATAGATTCAATGCAGTCTCCATCAAAATACCAATGACATACTTCACAGAACTAGAACAAACACTTCAAAAGTTCATATGGAACCAAAAAAGACCCTGAATAACTGCAGAAATCTTGAAAAAGAAGGACAAAGTAGGTGGGATCACAATACTGGATATTAGGTTATACTACAAAGCTACTGTAATAAAAACAGCCTGCTACTGATACAAGAACAGGCACATATATCAATGGAATAGAACAGAGAACCCAGAAATGGACCCAATATATTTTGCTCAATTAATATTCAACAAAGGTGGTAAGAGCATACAATGGAGAAAAGACAGCCTCTTTAATAAAAGGTGTTGGGAAAATTGGACAGCTACATGCAAAAAAATGAAACTAGACCATCAACTTACACCATACACAAGAATAAATTCAAAATAGATAAAAGACTGAAATGTGACTTGTGAATCCATAAAAGTCCTGGAAGAATATGTAGGCACCAAAATTGGACATCATACGCAGCAGAATTTTCACTGATACATCACCTAAGGCAACAGAAACAAAGGAAAAAATAAACACATGGGACTACATCAAACTCAAAAGCTTCTGCATAAAAAAAGAAACAACCATCAAAATGGAAAGGAAACCCACTATATGGGAGATCATAATTCCCAATGATACATCAGGTAAGGGGTTAATTTCCAAAATATATATAGTGCTCATACAACTCAACAAAAGGAAGACAACCCAATTAAAAAAATGGGCAGAGGAACTAAATAGACACCTCTCCAAATAGGACATACAAATGGCCAAGAGACTTATGAAGAAATCCTAATTAAAACTAAAACAAGAATGAGGTATCACCTCACACCTGTCAGAATGGCCGTCATCAACAAAGCATCAAACAAGTGTTGGTGAGGGTGTGGAGAAAAGGAGACTCTAGTACACGGCTGGTGGGAATGCAGACTGATGCAGCCACTATGATAAACACTATGGTGTTACCTCAGAAAATTAAAAATTGAACAGCCATTTTACCCAGTGCTCCCCCTTCTAAGAATATACCCTAAGAAGCCGGAAAGACCAATCAGAAATAATATATGTACCCCCATGTTCATAGCAGCACTATTTACAATAGCTAAGATCTGGAAACAGCCCAAGTGTCCATCAGTAGACAAATGGCTGAAAATGCTGTGGCACATATACATAATGGAGTACTTTGCAGGTGTAAGAAAGAAAGATCTCTTATCTTTTGAGATGACATGGAGGGACCTGGAAAGTATTATCCTAAGTGAAACAAGACAAGCAGAGAAACACAAGTATCATATGATCTCACTTATTTGTGGAATATAATGAACATAACAGTTTAAAGAATAGGGTAATCCCAGAGACGTGGAAGTACGGTACAGACTGACAATCCCCAGAAAAGGGTGTGTGGCGGGGGAGAGATAAACCACAGAACTTATATGCATGTACTCATAAACAATGGACATGGACGACAAAGCTGGGAACAGGGTGTGAAGGGAGGGGGAGGAGGGTGTCAAAGGGGGAAAAAGGAGAAACATCTGTAACAACAAAAAAAAAAGAATTAGACTTTCAAAAAAAAGTGGAAGCACATATTTTATAATAATGTTCTTTATTGTGTAAATGAAAACAGGGTGTTAGTGCTTCATATTCTTAAATGTAGCATTTGGTAAATTCTAATTTTTCCTTCTAAAAGTACAAAGATATATTTTAGAGATAAGTCAGTGAAATCCAGGTAACTAACTTTAAACACTTTGATTCTTAAATGACTTTTTACCATCCTTGTGATGAAACATAACCTCTTACTATCAACTTAAGAAATTTTTTTTTCTAAATTAACTATCACTTATTAATCTGGAAATTATGACTGCCTTGAGTATATAATACCACTTATTGCTGTTTTGTACTTTTATTATTATTATTATTATTATTATAGACAAATTGGTAATATGTAGCTCAAAAGGTGTAGAATTTAATGTGATTAGTTTAGGTCATTGTGGTAATGAAGCCATCACTCCAAGTTTGATTCTCCAAGGGAAACTTTGATATTAAGCCCCATGAAGGCAGAAGCTCTATATTATCAGTGCCTAGAACATTGCTTGGTGTATCCTAAGACCAAAATAAATATTTGTTGAATGAAAAACATACCACAGCAATAGATAGAACTCAAATCTCAGTGATTTACCCAAGCAAAGGTTTACGTCCTGTTATACAAAGTTTAGTACAGGTTACCGAGGGCTCTCATCTATCTGGTGACTCAGGAATTTTTGCTTCTGCCATCATGTGACTCAGGAATTTAGAGTCTTGCCATCTTGTGACATGCCGGCTAAGACACCAGTGTGTGGAAAGTGATGGACTATGGAGGCACATCCCCTGAATGTCTCTCACTTAGGTGACACCAGTCACATCTGCTGTAGTCCACTGGCCAGCAGTAGTTACCATAGCCCCACCAGGACTGCAAGGGAGGCTGGGAAATGTAGTGGAGCCCATGGATATTCATAGAGCATTGTTTCTACCACAAACGAAGACACAGAAAAGAAATATTTGTCACCTGACCATTCTGAAGTCTGTGGATTACATGTTGATTTTATAGCAGTATCGTAATGCCTTGGAATGGCATTGTGGCTTAGGCCAACTTTTGGTTAAAAACACGCTAAAGCGATTCATTCGCTATGTATCTTTAAATGTTATCAAACTTCTCAGTAACAGTGATAATTCTAGTAATAATAATAATAAGCTCTGGTGAGAGTTTTCGATAAGCTTATACCATTCTAAGAACTTTATATAGATCTCATTTAACATTCCCACTAATTAAAGGAAGCAGATTACCCTTATTCTGTACACAAGGACACTAGGCTAAGGCTGTAAAAAACTTTCCCAAGACCTCACAGTCGGGATTCTTATACAAAAGCGTTTTTACCCTTTGCTAAAGTTCTCAGTCTAGGATTTCTCAATTGCAAAGGAGAATACTAATTCTTACGTGAAATGATTTATTAGACACCCAGCACAGTGTCTGGTCCTAACATCAGCCCAACGCTTAGCAGATATTCACGCGGCACCGATTTTCTCCCTTCGTATATGAGGAACAGGCAGGCAGAAGCCGTGCCTGTCTACTCCTGGTCATTCTTCCATGCTTTTCACATAATTGACAATACGATTGAGCATATTTTAATTCTTAAAGTTTTTACTGCATTATGATTTGTTACAAGTCCTTGGTTCCTCAGGATAACCATCTCTGGGCCATCCAATATAAAAGTTACTTAGATGCCAGGATGTAATGCTCCTTAGGAGGTAACACTTCAAGAAACAGAGTGGGGAAAATATGCTCTTGACAGAACAAAATTTAATCCTAAATATCATTCAGTGTTGTTGTCTCAAATCCCTCCCTTTAAAACAAATATGTAAACAATGTCATTCAGATTTAAAATGGATTGAACACATGCCTTTGAACACGTAACAGACAGAATAGCAGGCAATGAGTCTGCGAACTTGATATAACAACCTTGGAGTGGCGTCATGAAGCAACTCAATATGCTAGTCATAACCCTGAGAATGACCAGCTCAGGATCATTTGTGCCAACAGCAGAATCATCAGTTTAGGCAGATGCTTTTCAGATTCCAGAAGACAGTGCTCAAAGATATCCAAGAGATTGACCAATTAGTTTTCTGGAGATGCATTTTGTAGCTAATTCATTTTGGCTATCTTGTTGTGATAGAGCAATGTATCTCATAACACCTTTAATAGTGCCTGGCATACAGTAAGTGTTCAAGAAATAGTTAAGAAATAAATGAAATTAGGCCCTTTAAATGTCTATGCAGTTCTGAAAATCCAGCTTTCCATCACAACACCAGATTGTCTGCTTCAACCCTGAATTGTTTAATGTTCACTTAAATTCAACTCTAAGCTGAGGCAGTTGATAAGTAAAAGGAAGACATGTTATTTAATCATTTCTCTTGATTTTTTAAGCTCTATTTCCATAACTCACCTTATTATAAGAAACCCACATCACTATTCTAAATTATTTTAGCTGAACTAGTGAATGATTTAATAAAAAAAAAGAGTACCTGTCTTGGAGTTGGACGAACTTCAGTTTACATTAATTGGGATCACTAATTAAGTTCTAAGACTTTGAGCCAATAAACGGCTTTGTATGCCACTTTTCTGAGCTGTTGTGAGGGTTAAATGCAGAATATAACACAATACAAAGTTCACCTTTAGAATGTAAGCAATTAATACTGGTTCACCTTTCTTTCTCCCCTTGTTTCATATGACTCATAGGATATACCACTTGCTAGCTGTGTGCACCTCCCAGGAAACAGTCTGACTAAAGTGGACCGTGTAACTGTGTGGCTGGGGGCTTTCATTCCAATGAGAGACTCGGGGTGAGAAGAAAACCCCCACTATTAAAAGAGCTGCTCCCCACACGAGTCAGCTCTCCATTAGGAGTTTACTAGTGATCATTCACCAGGGACCTCTCTTTTCAGTAGCCCGTTGTAGGCACACTGTGAGGAGGGCATGCAGAGTAGGATTCCCCTGTGCCGGAATGACTCTTTCTCAGAGATCTGTGTGGGCCTGCAGCTTGTCCAGTGCCGTGGTTGAGTAAAATCTCTCACTTTGTACCTCATTATCAGGGATTCGATTTCACAGGAGTCATATGAAACATAGTTTTGTGTCTTTGATTAAAAAATATTGTCTCTACTGCCTGCTGTTTGATTCCAGGTTTATTATAGAAAGAACTATTGAGTATACTCTTCCTGCAGTTAAGTGCTGGAGAAATTTTACCTTTTCTATGAACTTCTTTGATACATTTATGAGATTCATGAGTCAAAACTTGCCACTCATTGTGGTTTTGTGGCGTTGCCATTATTTTTTCCTGTGGCTTTCTGGAAGCGTAACACTGAGTTTTGTGCTCAAGGCGGTAGATATTCATGACTTGAGTCTTTCGGTGAAACTGTCATCTCCCAGCTTCTGCTTTATCTGACGTTTGTTTTTAAAACTGGATTTAATGGTTTTAATGTTCCTATATCTTTTATGGTGAACTGCGCAAATCCTTTTTGGAGCCACCCAGAATATAAATAATAAATGAATGAAAGAATAAAACGACTCCTTGAAGGTTTCAGAGCTATTAAGTGCAGCACTAATCCCGGCATGGTGCTGTTTCCAGCTACATCTTTAGAGACAAACCAAGGAAGCTTAACCTCTAAAAATTCTTAAACCTTAGTGTTTTCTGCTCAGAAATGAACTGGAGGTAACTTAGGATCATCATGCCCAGATGAAAACGGGGAGGGAGTACTTGGGGAGCACAGGTTATTAAATCTGAGAAAAATGCAATCACAGCTTTGAGCACCTGCAAGATAAGATCAGTAACGTGGGCATTTCTCTGTGCATCACTCCATAGCTACATGCTAGCAACCGAACTGAGGATGGGGACTCACTGTACAAGGCCCTTTCTTACACATCTACATAAAATACAGTCTTTTCACAGAACAGGTTATCTTAGGACAGATTTCCTCTTTGCCCTCAAAATGGCCAGGGGCAAGAAAACCTTGTTTTAATTTAAAAATTTTTGACAGATGGGAGACAGGGAGGAAGGAGTTTACTTTGAATTTTTGCCAATAAAATTCTATTATATTCACATAGAAATAATTGTTGAGATTTAAATACAAGATTACTATTCAGTGGAGGAATTAGTTACTTTTAAAAATAATTTGGTCAATAGAATAGACTATTCTAACCCTATAGTTATTTTGAACACATTGATCTTTGAAAGTTATCATTGTGTTGATTTATAATTTTTTAAATATAATATGTCTTCTTTGTAATTAACTCTTAACCAACATAGTCATCTCTTTTCTGGAACGAGACTTACCATTTTGATGAGCATTTATGAATACTTGTGAATTTCAGACATTCTTCCCAACTGTTTTAGTGTAATTTTAATATAAGGAGATGATGGAATGTTTATTTTGCTGAACTAGTTGAGAAATCATTGGTTAGGCACTATATTGCACCTATGAGATAGGAAAACACATCCCTGGGAATATGACATCTAGGCCTGCTCAAACAGGTTCTGGTATCAAGGAGAGTCATCCAGATACCGTCTTAAACTTTTGCTTCCTCTGTTTACTTGGTTTGACCTGCATTGCTTCCAGATTTTGCCTCTCCAAATAGCCCTCTTTGAATGGTGACATCTCCTACCTCCCCTATTTTCTAAAATAGTGATTCTGAGACAGATGGTTGCCAGAGGGGAAGGAGGTTGGGGAACTGGGTGAAAAAGGTGAAGGGGTAACCCTGGCCGGTGCTGCTCAGTGGTTAGAACATTGGCCCACACACTGAAGGGTCGCAGGTTTGATTTCTGGTCAAAGGCACGTACCTGGGTTGCTGGTTTGATCCCCAGCAGCAGTTGAGCTACATGTGGAAGGCAACCAATCTGTTTCTCTCACATTGATGATGTTTCCCTCTCTCTCTCTTCCGTTTTCCCTCTCTAAAAATCATGTCCTTGGGTGAGAATTAAAAAAAAAGGCGAAGGTGAAGGGCTTAAGAAGTACAAATTGTAGTTACAAAATAGTCACAAGGATGTAAATCATAGCATAGGGAATATCATCAATAATGTAATAACTATGTATGGTACCAGGTGGGTACCAGAAATAATCGGGGGAACACTTTATAAAGTATATGATTGTCTAACTGCTATGCTGTACACCTGAAACTAACACAAAATAATACTGAATGTAAACTGTAATTGAAAATTAAAATTCAAATAAAGTAAAATAGAGGTTCTGGAAGTGTGAAGCATCTTAGAAATACAAACTCTTAGCCCTACTCTAGTTCCAGAAATTTTTCAAAGGCGCTCAGCAGTGTATTTTACAAGATACTTAGGTAGCTCCGATCCATGTAACTTCAGAATCTCTGCCTTAAAATATTGGCCTTTCCAATATAAATTTTTGTTTTTTCATTTTGGGGTTCTAATCATCAGCTCTCTTTGGTTCTTCTTGGTTCAAATCATGAGTTATATGACCTGAGCTAAGGATATTCTAAAACATATAACTAGAGAAAGGGTTTTAGTATTGGTGGTATTTTTCCACTGTGTGCATAATGGCTTATTTCATAGGCAGTTAGAGAAAAGTTTGTTTGAATTTTTTTTTTAATAGTCGTGACAAGCAAGACTGCATGGGAATTGTGCATAAAATATACTCTATTAAATATGTTTCTGAGCTTTTAAAAACCCAATTTGGATTTGTAAGCTTAGGGCACAGATGAGATCTGGGGAAATTCTTCAACACAACACATTGCCAGCCGAGAACATTTCCAGTGTTGTCACCCCTGCGTCTTACTGCTCATAATCAAAAGAGCCTTTTCCCAGTGATTGGAGGTATTTTCAAGTATGTATTTTATAACTTTTAGATTTTATGTAAAGTTTAACTAAAATTAAATACAAAGAGGATGCTTGAAAGGAAACTGTGTATGAATTCACAAATATTGTGATGATGATTTTCAATCTTATTTTGAGAGATTATGTGCTCCGAAATGAAGATAAAAGATCACTGAATCATTTTATTTCAGAAAATATATTAGGACGTTAGGTATTTCATTTAAATAGCTTTTATTTGTGTTTTTTTTGACTGGGAAATCTCTTGTTGCTAAAAGTTTTGCTAGCGGTATATGATCTGTGATTGTTTTAACCATTTTACTAGAGTACTAGCAAGTCTACATATAGTTTCCCCAGTATATGAAAAGTCCTATTGCACCAGGAAAAACCAAGAAGGCTGCTCAGGAGTGTGAACAGTTGCTAGGACACGGTGATCTGTCCTGTTATAGCAAGGAGGTGTGGGGTGATCCTTGTCCTGACTAGGACGCTGGCTTCCGGTTTGTGTGTGTCATGAGTAGTGGAATCGGGCAGTCCACAGATGTGTTCTACAATCTTCCGGGGTCCACCCCTCCAGGGACTGCTCTCAACGTGCATCAGAACACTTAGAGGGCTTATGAAAAGAGATTCGTGGTCCCAGTCCCACAGAGAGGCTGATTCAATCAGTGTGAGTTTGCAGTGAGCATTTGCATTTTTTTTTTCTTTTTAAAACTTTATTTTTATTGTAGACACTATTACAGATGTTCCCATCCTCCCACCCTTTGCCCACCTCCACCCAGCCCCTGCCCACTCTTCCCCCTGGCCATTACCACACTGTTGTCTGTGTCTATGAGCCATGCATATATGTTCTTTGGCTAATCCTTTCATCGTCTTTCATCCCATCTCTGCCCACCTCCCTCTGGCAGCTGTCAGTCTGTTCCATGTCTCCACACTTCTGTTTCTATTTTGCTCGTCGGTTTATTTTGTTCATTAGATTCCACATATAAGTGAAATGATATGGTATTTGTCTTTCTCTGACTAGCTTATTTCACTTAGCACAATAAATCCCAGGTTCCATATGTGCTGTCCCAAAGGGTAAGAGTTTCTTCCTTTTTATGGCTTCATAGTATTCCATCGTGTACTACACGATGTACTACAGCTTTTTTATCTACTCATCTACTGATGGGCACTTGGGCTGTTTCCAGATTTTGGCTATTGTAAATAATGCTGCTATGAACATAGAGGTGCATATATATTTTTTTTAATTAGTGTTTTGGGATTCTTAGGATATATTCCTAGAAGTGAAAAGGCAGTTTCATTTTAAATTTTTTGAGGAAACGCCATACTGTTTTCCACAGTGGCTGCACCAGTCTGCGTTCCCTCCAGTAGTGCACAAGGGTTCCCTTTTCTCCACACCCTGCCAGAACTTTGGTTTCTTGATTTTACTGGTGGTAGCCATTCTGGCAGGTGCGAGGTGATATCTCACTGTGGTTTTAATTTGAATTTCTCTTATGATTAGTGATGTTGAGCATTTTTTTATATGTCTATTGGTCATCTGTATGTTCTCTTTGGAGAAGTGTCTATTTAGGTCCTTTGTCCATTTTTTAATTGAATTGTTTGTCTTCCTCGTGTTGAGTAGTATAAATTCTTTATATATTTTGGAAATTAACCCCTTATCAGATGTATCATTGGCAAACGTGTTCTGTATAGTAGGTACCCTTTTTACTTTGCTGATGGTTTCTTTTGCTGTGCAAAAGCTTTTTAGTTTGATATAGTCCCGTTTGTTTATTTTTTCCCCTGTTTCTCTTGCCCTAGGAGATATAGTGGCAAAAATATTGCTTCGAGAGATGTACGAGATTTTACTCCCTAAGTTTAATTCCAGGAATTTTATGCTTTTGCAACTTAAAGTATTTTATCCATTTTGAGTTTATTCTTGTATATGGTGTAAATTGTTGGTCTAATTTCATTTTTTTGCATGTACCTGTCCAATTTTCCCACCATTTATTGAAGAAACTGTCTTTTCTTCATTATATGCTCTTGTCTCCTTTGTCAAATATTAATTCACCATGGAGGTGTGGGCTTATTTCTGGGCTCTCTGTTCTGTTTCATTGATCGATTTGCTTGTTCTTATGGGAGTACCAGGTGTTTTGATTACAATGGCCTTGTAGTGTAGCTTGATATCAGGTATTGTAATGCTTCTACCTTTGTTCTTCTCTCTCAAGATTGCTAGGGCTATTCAGGGTCTTTTTAAACAAGTTTCCAGGTGAGGTAAAGTTCCCACTCTTTTCAGAACAACCTGCATTGTCATTGTTCAATAAGCCAACTAAATATAAGCCACATCTCCTATCAAGCGGTATATAATAACATGCCACAAATTTCCCAAATACCTTCTAACGGTTATGCCACCTCTAGTGAGATCCACTGGTTTAGACCACCAATTTTCAATTGCTGGGATTGGGGAGTAACTCACAGAACATGCAAGTGCTCAAAACCTGAACAAAATCAGCAAGAGGGAGAAAGGATGACTACAGGGTAGGCATCCATACATATGTGCCTCAAGGTTAGGCAATATTCTGTAAGGTCCCTTCTAGCCACAGAATCCTTCCTATTTAATATCATAAAGTGCAACATATGGTCATTGCTGGGTAAACAATAATGGATATTTACATTATATGTATTCCTAAATCATGAGTTAAAATTTCAAGGGCAGATTCATCAACTGGTAAATGTAATTGATAGAATACTCTTAAAGATGAAAGATACAATAATTAAGATATTTGATACCTAAGTTTGCAAAGAATAAAATGTTGTCGCATAGCGTTTTAATTTGGATTAAAAGTGTTCAGTGTTTAATGTAGGATAATATAGCATTTTTTGGTACTATTGAGAATAAATGGAGTCAATACTATTTAATCAAAATTTGCCTAATTAAAAATTAAAACTACATATTATTTTGTATCTCAGTTCTTTCTGAGAAAGGGATGTAGATATAATCTGTCCTTCCTCATATGGCTATTATAATGGATGATCAGGGTTCACTCCTAAAGTACCTAGTACAGTTTCTGGGACCAGTACATATTCAGTATATAAATAATTAAATGATTTTAATGAAACATTTCAGAAAAGATAATGCAGATCTAACCTGAGATTATTATAAATACTTTTAATATTGAAACCAATTTTTTTTGACATTTTTTTCCTATGCTCTTTTACTCCAAATAATCTTACATGGATGAATACATTATTTTTCTATGTTTATAAAATGATGATAGATGACTAAGTATTAATAATTATGAAAAGAACAGGTTTTCCTGTATCTCATCATTCTGGTCATTCACTTGTCTCATGTTTTTGTTGTTTTTTTCCCCACAGGGATTTGATAAACAAGTGGATGTGTCATATATTGCCAAACATTACAACATGAGCAAAAGCAAAGTTGACAACCAGTTCTACAGTGTGGAAGTGGGAGACTCAACCTTCACAGTTCTCAAGCGCTACCAGAATCTAAAGCCCATTGGCTCTGGGGCTCAGGGAATAGTTTGGTGAGTGGAATGGATTTGGAATATATATATATATATAATCCTTACCCAAGGATATGTTTTTATTGATTGTAGAAAGAGAGGAAGGGAGCGGGAGAGAGAAAAACATTGATATGAGAGGGAAACTCAATCAATTGCCTCCCGTATGCACCCCAACGGGGAATTAAACCTCCAACCTGGGCATGTTGGGAATCGAAGCCATGAGCTTTCGGTGTATGGAGGACACTCCAAACAACCGAGCCACACCAGCCAGGGCTTAATTTATATTTTTAAAGGGAACACGCTGTGTCAATTAGCCTCACACACACACACACAAACACACACACACACACACAAATAAATTGCATGACTGGGAAGGAAAATCTACATGCTATTGAAGAAAAATAAAACTATGAGCATTATTTGTTACTTGTTACCCATTTGCTAACAATATGTATAATTTTACTTGTGACTGCCTTTTGTGGCTTCAAAAAATATTCACTACACAACAGCCATTAAAAGAGAGAACCAGAGGTTTTATTAGCTGTTATTAGTGCACTTAGAAAATTTTATTTGAATGTTTTCACAACAATAAATGAGGAGATATGTGTTAAGATAACTAGCAAATAAAATCCTCTACATTCTAAAGAAGTATAAATATCTCAAATGTTCCTGTGACTTTTAAAGTTCAATGTTTAAGGTTCAGTTACCTATTTAAAAAGTGGTATTTTTACAATGTCTGCTGAATGTTTCCGAAATAGAAAGATTCTGTGGTCCTTGGTAACCTTTATTTTATGACATTTTTCAGTGGCCGGTTGAAATGATGACAAATGAAGATCTAATTTATCTGTTATCAGATTAATAAGCATTTCTTTTAGATAGTTCTAACTTGTGAAGCAATTAAATGTATTTAGTATGAACTTAGTATAACAATTCTCTCTGTACCGCAGGCCAGCGCTCCAACGGCTGAGCCAAACTGGCCAGGGCAGTATAACAATTCTCAATTTGATGGCTTATACTTATAAGTTAAATTTTAGGACATGCATTATAAATACATATATATGTATATTTATAAAAGATATTTACTTATGTTAGTATTTTTATTTGTTATATAAATTACTGCTATATTTGTAATGTTCATTTATAAACATGCACACTTTTACAGGATGAGATAAAGGCTTTATTTTTTGAGCAGCTTTAGGTTCACAACAAATGGAGAGGAAGGTACAGAGATTTTTCATGCATGGATTCCTACGTTATCAACATCCCCACCAGAGTGGTATATTTATTACACATGATGAAACTGCATTGACACCCATGCTCTCCAAAGCCCATAGTTTACATTAGGATTCACTCTCGGTGGTGTATATTCAATGAGTTTGAATAAACAAAACGACGTGTTCATTGTTATGGTATAATACACGATATTTCCACTGTCCCCCAAATCCTCTGTGTCCTTCCACTACTCCCAGACTCTTGCAACCATTGATCTTTTTACTATTTCCAAGTTTTGCCTTTTCCAGAATGTTATTTATTTATTTACTTTTAATCTTCATTGTTGAGAATATCCAGAACATCTTGCAATGGAATCAAACAGTATGTAGCCTTTTCAGATTGGCTTCTTCAGTTTAGTAATATACACTTAAAAAGTTCCTCCATGTTGTTTCGTGGCTTGACAGCTTATTTCTTTTTAGAATTGACTAATATTCCACTGCCTGGTTATACCACAGTTTATTTATCCATTCACATACTTTAGGACATCTTGATTTCTTCCAAGTTTTTGGCAATTATGAATGAAGGTGCTTTAAACATAGATGTACAGATATTTGTGTGGACACAAGTTTTAAGGTTCGCGTCATTTTGACAACCGGTTTTAAGTTTACTCTGAATGCTTAGTTGAGCAAATGGCAGAGGTGCAGGGTTGGTGCACTTACTAAACCATTTACTCAAACATTAAACCTCATTTATCAAACATACCAAGTCTTTCATGGAAATTTACCTAGCAAGTTTCAATCTTATCTGCTATCAATCAGTAGTTGTTTTTGCAATTTGAAAGGTGGAATATTTTAATATTTTTAACGATGAGCCAACTCATTTTGAAGCTATTTATACAGGTGAAGCAATTTTATTAATTCATTTATTATGGTGCAGGTATAAGGTGCACTTCTTTGTGGCAGGAAACAATTTCATTATTTAGCAGGCAGAATAATGGTTGCCCCACAGATTAGGGTGCCCAGACCCTGATCTCCAGAATCCTTGATTATGTTATTTTACATGGCAAAGGGGGCTTTGCAGAAGTTAAAGTTAAGGGTCTTACAATGAGGAGCTATCCTAGAATATGCAGGTGAGACCAAACTGACCACAGGAGTCCTTGAAAGTGGGAAAGGAAGGGAGAAGAGTGAATCAGAGAGATGCAAAGTGAGGGGACAGATGCGGGACTTGAACTGCGAGAGACTTGCCTTATTGTCGGGAATGGCCCTCCAATGACTATCCGCAGGAAAATGGAGGCCTCAGTCATACAGCCCTAGGAACTGAAATCTTCCAACAAACCCAAATGAGCAAGGAAACAGATTCTTCTGCAGCTCCAGAAAGGCACTCAGACCACTGGTATCTGGATGGTCGCCCAGTGAGACCAATGTAGGACCGCTGACCTACAGAACATAAGGTAGTAGATTTGTGGTGTTTAAGCAGCTAAGTTTGTGGTGATTTGTTGAGAAAGCAATACTAATACACATGGTATAGTAAAGATTCTACTAGTAAGATGATTGCTTTAAATTTCATAAAAGCAGGCACACTGAACTATAATGTTTTCAAAGGAAGGACTTTGGGGTGCCTCTGTCAATCCTCCCCAGACTGCAAAATCCCTGGTTTCTTTTTAAGTCCCCCGAGAAATGTGTGACCCCTGCCAGGGCGTAAAGTGTGCGTGGGAGGGACCAGTATTTGTATGTACATTAAATAGAGTAAGGTTTCATTTCTTTTCTAAGTTACAATATATGCTTATAAACACTTCTGCATTCTACTGGATGGTTTGTGTACCACTTGGAGAGTGGGAACCCCATTTAGAAGATCATTACATTCAAAATGAAATAGAAAATAAAACAAAACCAAAAGTTCTTATAAAGGAGGAAAGGTGGGAGAGGGAGAAGACAGAGTGATCACTGGCCGCCTTTTTAAATGAAAAATTGTAGAGCATCAAACATTTTTCTTAAGATTCTCAGTTAAGATGCTCAAATACTTACTGGGATTATTTCCTTTTCCTTTGATTAAAACGCCACAGAAAATTAGGACTGCCAGTGGGCGGAAGCTGATTGCCCTTCGTGATTCACAAATAGATCCAAAGCAGAAATTTTGCTCAAAAAGTTACAGATTTTCCCAGATACATTTGAAAATCTATCATTAAAATGTTTGCAGTATGTTTTATAGGACATTTTGGACCTCTTTTTCTCCTTGTACAGGACAGGAATCATCCTAGGTCTCAGCCTAGTAACAAAAAATATGTTTCAATAAATAAATGTCCTTGAGTAAAATTTTAAACCCAGCTTTACAACCAATTTGTCAGTAAAGGGACACCTGAATTTCAAAATATTAGCCTTAGAGCGTCCTGAGATTATTTGTCTTCTTGTTTATAGCTGAGGGAAATAAAACTAGGTAAGATCAAGACGAAGGGGCAGAAAAGGGATGCACATTTCTCTCCCTCATCTTTTGATTCACCACTCTACGTGTGTACCAACTCCGTAATCCTAGCACGTTCCTTTCTTCCTCCGGTCCCTCCTCTTCAATCTAGCACCGAGATATTTTTGTCTAGTTACCACAATTTGGGTCTGTTATGTACTGTTTCTCTTGTAGACCTATTCTCAAATTTGTTTTCTCTGGCGACCTGCCTTTAATTTAATTTCCTCTATTATTTTTGTCAATACTGAGTTCATCTGCCTCTCACACCAAACACACATCCATTCCCAGACATGCTCCTGAAATCCACAGGCCTTTCCTCTGTGCATGAAAACGGTCAGGTTTGCATAATATTTTGAATGTGTTGTACAATCCTGAGTATAGCGCCTGGAAGAAATTCGAGACTAGGAGTGTCTGGGGTCTTTGGTAGAGAGGGCAGACAATCAAACAAATGAATCATTATTTTATGTTATTTTCTTTGGAACAGAAATAAAACATGGAGCAACCAATTCTAAAAGTGATGCTGCTTTTTTTTTTTTTTTTTTGCACATGTCACTATAAAAGTGTGCGTGTGTGTGTGCATAAGAAGGATTTGCTTTTCAGGAATTGATGTTGGCATATTGGTATTTATATCATAGAATATCCATCTTCCTAACTGTTTAGAGACTCATTTCTACTGTTTGGTTACCTTAAACTTGTCGTTGGGCTCTTACACTTTCTTTCCACTCTTTAGATTACTTTACTGCTTACTTATTATCATGCGAAAAAACAGTTAATTCTTCAAAAAGAATTAACCACTACTCTGCTTTTTGTTTATTTGCCATGGATGATAGACTAACAATGTCATTATTGAGAACTATTAAATAAAACCTAATATACAATATTTTGGAATAAATAAATATTTTTTATCTCTGAGAAAAAAAGATTATCCATTGAAACAGAAAACAAAACAAAACAATGAGAATTACAAGCATACCTTGGAGATATTGCAGGTATGGTTCCAGACCACCATAAAAAAGTAAATATTGCAGTAAAGTGAGTAACACAAATTTTTTGGTTTTCAGTCCATATAAAAGTTATGTTCAGCCCTGGCCAGTTTGGCTCAGCGGTTAGAGCGCCGGCCTGTGGTCCGGAGAGACCCGGGTTCGGTTCCCGCTAAGGGCACGTACTTCGGTTGCAGTTTGTCCCCGGCCCTGGTTGGTCGTGCAGGTGGCAGCCACTCGATGTGTCCCTTCACGTCGATGTTTCTCTCTCTCTCTCTCCTTCCTCTCTCTCCCTCCCACTCTATCTGTACAAAAAATGGAAAAATATCCTCGGGTGAGGATTAAAAAAAAAAAAAAAAGTTATGTTCACTAAAGTATAGTGTATTAGGTGTACAATAGCGTTCTGTCTAAAACCCCAGTGCATATACCTTAATTAAAAAATACTTTTGCCCTGGGCGGTTTGGCTCAGCGGTTGGAGTGTCGGCCTGCAGACATGAGAGTCCTGGGTTCGGTTCCCGCTAGGGGCATGTGCCAAGGAGAAAAAAAATACTTTCTTGCTAAATAATGCTAACCGCCATCTGAGCCTTCAGCAAGTCATAATCTTTTTGCTGGTAAAGGGTCTTGACTTGATGCAGATGGCCGCTGATTGATCAGGGTGATGGTTGCTAAAGGCTGGTAGCTGTGGCAATTTTGTTGTTGCTGTGGCAATTTTGTTGTTGTTGTTGTTGTTTTTAAATTCTTACCCAATGATAATTTTCCATTTATCTTCAGATAGAGTGGGAAGGGGAGAGAGAGAAACATTGATGTGAGAGAGACACAATGACTGGTTGCCTCTCGCACCACCCCAACCAAGGCTGGGGACCAAACCAAAACCGAGGTACATGTCCTTAACTGGAATTGAACCATTGACTATTTGGTCTGTGGGCCAATGCTCCAATAGCTGAGCCAAACAGGCCAGGGCATGTGACAATTTCTTAAAAGAAGACAACAATAAAATTTGAGGCATCGGTTGACTCTTCCTTTCATGAACAATTTCTCTGTATATGTGAAGCTGTTTGATAACATTTTACCTGCAGTAGAACTTCTTTCAAACTTGGTGTCGGTTTTCTCAATCTCTGTTCCTGCTTTATCAACTAAATTTATACCTCAAAATAATTAAATTTGCTATTGTGCTTTATTAGTGATAGTATTTAACTTTCAATCTCTCAGAACCTCGGTTTACTCATCTGTAAAATGCAGATAATATCAGTATCTCACAGAGCTCAAAATGTATAAAACAAACTAGATACATGACATTGCCTTATAAATCAGATATGATCATGACTTTTAGCAGGTTCAAAGAAGGCAGACTTAATGTCACTCTTTTCTACCAATGGAAAATTGCAAAAGGCTAACATACGGTGTGTGGTGAAAGAAGGCTTATAGTTGTGAATACGTAAAACAGTTTATTCTTTTTTTTTTTTTTTATCCTCACCGAGGCTATTTTTCCATTTTTTGTACAGATAGAGTGGGAGGGAGAGAGAGGAAGGGAGAGAGAGAGAAACATCGACGTGAAGGGACACATCGAGTGGCTGCCACCCGCACAACCAACCAGGGCCGGGGACAAGCTGCAACCGAGGTACGTGCCCTTAGCGGGAACCGCACCCGGGTCTCTCTGTACCGCAGGCCGACGCTCTAACCGCTGAGCCAAACCGGCCAGGGCAAAACAATTTATTCTTGTATTATTATTTGTTAATTATTATATTACTTCCCGTACAAACAACTATTATCCTACTTTTGCCCTATGTGGTATGCATCCCAGGGAGATGTTTGATTTTGACAATTTTTTCACTATGAGATTGGGCATATTATATGAATGTCATAGTTGAGAACTTGGGATTTAAAAAGGACATTAAGCAAAATAAGCCAGTCAGAGAAAGACAAGTACCACATGATCTCACTTATTTATAGAACATCATGAACAAAATAAACTGTCGATCAAAATAGAGCCAGAGTCATGGAAGTAGGAAACAGACTGACAAACCTCAGAGGGATGGGGGTGGGAGGGGTGGGAAGAGATAAACCAAAAAACATATATACATATATGCACAACCAATGGACACAGACATTAGGTTGGGGAAAGCAGGAGGGGGTTGGGAGCAAGGAGGAGGGGGTCAGTAGGGGGAAAGGGGGTCATCTGTAATACTTTCGACAACAACAACAAAAAAGTAGAGAGAAAAAAAAATAAAATGACTTGAGTAATACTCGTGAGTGAGTGAGTCTGGCAGAGAAGCATCTTAACCTTTTCATTCCTATCTTTCAATCTGAGCTTCAGTTAACCAAGATTATTTACAACAATTAAGTTTTAAACATTAGCTTTACATTTGCACATGGCTACACAGACTCAGCTAACCGTTTTAAGCACAGAATTTGGTTGGAAATGTTTTGTGTTTGTGAGGTTGATGGTATGAAGAGAGATGGGTAAAATCATCCAGAAGGTTTCTCAAAGCACCAGATGTCTTGGGTAACACAAAAGAGACTTGATCAATGAGTCTAGAATGATGATTTTACTTTGTTTCTGGAAACATCGCTCATGAGCCTAAGGCACATTCTCTTCTTAGAGTCATTATGCTAAATGAGGCATTTTAATCACACATTTCCATTTAGCCCCGACCAGTGGAAATGATTACCCTCTGACCCACATCTGGACTATCAAACCATGTTGTATCCCTTCATTTTCCATTCATATTGCAATTTAGATACTTAATTGCAACCTTCTTGAGATCAGCAGCACTGAGCTTCAGATTGTCTTTGACTCTGTAAGCAGTTTGAGGTGGCAATGGTCCAGTGCAATAGGGCGGAGTAAGACGCTGTGTCCTTCCACGTTTTGCTGTCTGTTCTTCTTGGCTCCTTTGCATAGCACAGGCCCAAAATATTTATTTACCATATTTTTTTGATTGATGAGTAAGACTTATAAATATCACTTATTTTCCTTCACAGAGAAAATGTGGTACTTTGAGAAACCATGGGTAGAAATTTAATGGCA
The DNA here is from genome assembly GCF_014108415.1 of Molossus molossus. Lineage (NCBI taxonomy): Eukaryota > Metazoa > Chordata > Mammalia > Chiroptera > Molossidae > Molossus > Molossus molossus. Next base: position 64,989,014 of record NW_023425344.1, on the reverse strand, counting down.
ATATGCTTATTGGAAAAAGCAAAATTATATAAAATCCTTATTTCTGTATGTTAACCATAAAGTACACATGTGTTTATATTTATAAACTTGTAATTGTCATTGTAATAGCTGGTGCTGAAGAGGTTGGATTACATAATCCTCAAAATTTTATTTGATCTCGGAGGTAGTATGGACATTTATTCTGAATTCTGTCATTCTTCAGTAAATTTGTAATTAATTTACATCTTTGTAGTAAAAATTGACAGCAAGAGTTTGTAGCTCAAGAACTTTTTTTTTTTGGCAGAGGGGAAAACTAGTCATTTCCATTTCCGTAGATAATTATTCACCTATGGATCATTGAGCCTTCTCTGTAAATCACTTATTGATATACAATCTAATGTTTTTACCAGAAGAAATAATTGGCAACACATTATTTATTTTTTCAGTTTCTACTTCAATCCCAAAGATTAAATGGTTAATCTTTTAACCATTTCTGAGACATTTCTTTTAGGACATGTCTTCTAGATCATAAATAGATATTTTCATTTCAAAAATAAAATTAGTTTATGGTCCATGTACTATTTTGCTAGATGCATAATTCCTATTTGTTAAGATTCAAGTGCATTTATGGTTATAGTTTTAAAAAATAACCTATAGCCCAAATATAAATAACTAAAGACCCAATACTTAACTATCTTGTACATCTTGGAAAAGCCAACCTTTCTTACAGAAAGGAGGCAATGTCTTCAATTAAATTAAATTATGCTAAATAACAGATGGCAAATACTACTCCTGATTCCAGAAACGATTCTCATTTACTGCTCTAAGACACCTGTCTATTCTATCTGTAGACAAGCTGGCTTTAAAAAAAAAAAAAAAAAAAAAAACCTTATAAAACAAAAAAAGAAAGCTGGTAGGTATTATAAATATTGTAACTAAAAAAAACAAGGCTTTTTATAAAGCTCGGAAGGAAGGTGCTTGGCCCCTCTGTCTACAGAGTCATGCTTCTGGCCTGTGACCACATCATACTCTGTTTATAGAGTCTGAGCTGTCTTGCTAATCATGAATTTAACTGTGAGCGCTGAGGACAAAAGAAGACATCCTTTGGTTTGGGAGTTTGAGTGACAGCCCTATCATTCTCTTGTTCCACTCTCTATTCCGGAGTCGTGAAAATTATTAAGAATATTTGACCTTGTCAAGTGAGATTCACTTTACACGTTCAGAGTTACGCATCCAGCTTCGAAGCATTGCATTTTAAGCCTCTCTGTACGATGGGGGAGTCTGAATTACCATCAGAGAGGGACTTTGGCCACTTTATCTGACACGGTGTTTCTTTTATTTAAAGATCTACTTCAGAAATCTCTTAGCTATGCTCTTCCTCATTTATATTCATCTTTATTTTTATCGTTAAAATGTTTTCCACAGAAGATTTTATTATGTTTATTCATGAAAATCAAGACTTTTACATCTAAGCCAGGGAGCTGCAACACCAAATGCATTTTGGGAATTTTGTCTTTGGGCTCCCCCACGACTGGGAAACATGGTTGTGGAATGTGTGCCAGCACAGGGGCACGTGGATGAGGGAGCAGGTAGGGGCTGGACTCCAGCTTCACCTTCACCCACCCATCAACGTGCCCTGGGGTCCCCTTTACCCAAAGGAGTTGCCTTTTCCTAATTCAGACACCCACACTAGTGGGGCTAGCAGCTGACAATGAATGAAACTTAATTTCAGGTGACCAATGAGAGAGAGTCAATTTAACTAGCAAAAATATAAGTTGGAGAATACCTCGTATAGAGAAAATCTAGTAAATTTAGGACGTTAATTCACTGGCATGGAGGTGGAAGGCACCCAAGAAAATGGAAAGAACTGGGGAGCAGAGCAAAGTCATAAGCCACATGGTTGTCCCTTTAACATTGCCCCCTTTCCCACGTCCTTTCTCTCCCTGTATCTCTTTATGGACACCAGTGTTTCAAGGCCTCCCTGTTCTCTGAGCCTGTCATTTCCTGCTGGATTAACATTTTTCCTCTTTAGCCTGGGACCATGAAAATAATTGCAAAGGCGGTCTCAAATGCTCCATTTTCTCACCTCTTTGTCCTCTGCAGCCCCCTGCTTCCAAACCCTCACTTGAGTCAGCCGAACTGGCTGCTCCGCTGCTGCTGGAAGGCTGAGCCCAGCTGGAGAAATCCCATCAACATGCTGATTTCCTCCATTATAAGTTTATGAGCTTCATCTTCAGCTGGGCCCTTGTCGCTGCTTAGCAATCCTTTTACTTATGCGTCTCATCAGCTCCCTGTCCCATTTCCCCTGGTGGCTGTTAAATCCTTTCCCGGCTTTCATTGCAAGCTCCCAGCTCCACTTCTCCAGCCCTGTTCTTTGCAGAGAGCCTCACCTCCTACTTCCTGGAGAAAACAGATGGCCTCAGGCATGCAGCTCTCCATCTCCCCTCCCACCTCCTAACTGTCAATTACAGTCTTCTCTGCCCAATTAACTCCTCCGTGAGGAGCTCCCTGAGGCTGGCCACCCACCTGTGTTCTTGATTCCATCCCCTTCCCCTGGGATCTGTCAGTTGTTCTGCACAGTATTTTGTCTCTTCTCCCCAGCAGTGTCTTCTCCTCTGCTTATGGACGACCTCCCACCAAATTCTTAGGTAAAACAATGTTATTTATATTGTGCCTGTTCCTCAAATGACCTCTCTGACACTTTTCCTTCATCACCAAACTTCTGGATAGAGAAGTCTGCTTTAATTCATCTCTGTACTGTTTAAATTCTCATTTCACAGACAGTCCCAATTCGATTACCATTACCCCTCTGATAGGGTAGGATGCGATGGAGAGACTCCCTAGATTGTTAATACGTTAGCTTATTTTTCAGCCCTCCTTTTTCACTTCTCTGTAAGGTTTGGAAATGTTAAGTGTTTATTGATTTTTTTTTTTTTTTGAATGTCTGTGTTCCCTTGACTTGAAAGCTGGAATGTTCAGATTTTGCTCGGTTCCGAATTGGATGAGCTGGCTGGCATGTGAAGGGTCCATTAACACGCTGGTTCAGAACGCAGACTCTGGAGCCAGGCTGCCTGGCTGGGCTCATCAGTTACTTAATCTGAAGATGTAGCTAGTAGAAATATGTATGTTGAGTTGTTGTTAAAGCAAACTCTATTAGTTAATACAGTGCCTGGCTTTAGTAAATAATCAGTAGATGTTAGTTTTCATTAGTATTAGTTGACCTGGGTCATGGCCAGTTTCTAAAGGATTGGCTAGATGGAGAACTGTTTTTATAATTTATTGTGCAGAAAGACAGTAAGAGAATCCAGTTAAAGCCCCTGAAGGCAAGACTGGAATCAGAAACCAGAGCAAAAGGAGCTGGAAGGGCAGGTACTAATTCTAAATCCTAATGAGAGGGAGTTTCTGAATGAGAGATGGCATCAAATGCATAAAACTGGATCAAATTGTGAGAAATTTGGGGATAATGGAATGAATCTAGGACAAGTGTCATGAATATGATCGGCTGGTGGGTGAGTGGTCGTGATGTTAGTCTGGGTTGAAGCCAGCTATTTTCTCGTTCCTTCCTACTTCTATTACCAAGCATTGTCTGTCTCTTTCTGTGCTCTTCAAATATTTGTATTTTATAAATGTTCTGCTTCCTTTGGTTTTCCCTCTCCTTTCACAGTTCAGTGCTTAATGTCTCCCACATCTATGTCATTCTGGCTACCTCTTATTTTTTTATTGATGTATAAATATATTTCAATGATCTACTTTAAGCATACACTTTTATTGAGATATATTTGACATATAACATTATATTAGTTTCAGGTGTACAACATAATGATTCTATTTTTATATATATGGTGAAATGATCACCACAGTAAGTCTAGTTAACACCCATCACCCCTCATAGTTACAAAACATTTTTTATCCTGTGATGAGAACTTTTAACATCAATTCTGTAAGAAACACTTAAATATGCAACACGGTATTATGAATCATAGTTACCATGTTGTGCATTCCACATTTTATAACTGGAAGCTTTTACCATACTTCTGAGTCCATATACTTATTTATGTACTTATATTTTTCTGATTACTCTACAGATATGTCATATTCAATATGTCCAATACAATTTTATGATATATTCAAAGTTGCTCTTCACTATGTATTTCTTTTATTTAAAATTAAAATTTATGTACAAATAATACACTCAATCACTAGAATACAATTTGATTGTCAGCTTTCTTTTTTAAGTAGTATACTTTTAATTTTATTCTTCAATTACATGCAATATCATTTTGTATTAGTTTCAGATGTATGGCATAGTGGTTAGATAAGCATATACTTTACAAGTGATCCCTCTGGTATTGCAAGTACCTTCCATTGCACTGTATATAATTATTACAATATCACTTTAAGTTTCAGCTGTAGGATCACCACATTTTTTTTTTTTAATCCTCATCCGAGGACATTTTTCCACTTTTTGTACAGACAGAGTGGGAGGGAGAGAGAGGAAGAGAGAGAGAGGGAAACATCGATGTGAAAGGGACACATCGAGTGGCTGCCACCCGCACGACCAACCAGGGCCGGGGACAAACTGCAACCGAGGTACGTGCCCTTAGCGGGAACCGAACCCGGGCCTCTCCGGACCGCAGGAGGATCACCACATTTGTGAAGCCTTAACTCACTTTCCCTACCATTTATAAAAGTAATTACTGTTTAATCTGTATTGACATAACATGTTATACTTACATGTCTTTTGGCACTGTTCATTTTTTGTTGCTGTTGTTAATTCTTACCCAAGGATATTTTTTTTCACTGATTTTTTTTTTTTTTAGAGAGAGTTGAAGGGAGGGAGGAGGTGGGTAGGGAGTTGGAGAGAGAGAAACATTGATGTGAGAGAGACACATCCATTGGTTGCCTCCTGCACACATGCCCTGACCAGGGCCGGGTAGCAAACCTGCCACCCAGGTATATGCCCCTGACCAGGAATCAAACCTGTGACCCTTCAGTCCACATGTCGACACTCTAACCACTGAGCCAGACTGGCCAGGCAGCACTGTTCATATTTTTATTGCTATTTAAGTCTGTGTTTGTTGCTAGATATTGATCTCTTTGAGACAAGGATTCTGATTTATTCATCCATATAGTCTTAAGGCTTCAAAAGTCTTGATGGACACCATAAATGTTGAATTGTTTTATGTTAAATTTACCAATACAATCACGTGCATCCTGTTCATATATATATGAACACACACACACACTTTATTTATTTACTACATTACATGACCCCCTAATTTCAGGATTAATATAGCAAATAATAAAATGACTTAAGCCCTGGCTGGTGTTGCTCAGTGGTTAAAACATCAGCCCAAGGACCAAAAGGTCATAGGTTCGATTCCTGGTCAAGGGCATGTACCTTGGTTGCAGGTTTGATCCCAGGCCTAGTTGGGGTGCATGATGGAGGCAACCAATCGATATGTCTCTCTCACGTTGATGTTTCTCTCTCTCTCTCCCCCTCCCACTCTGTCTGAAAATAAATGGAAAAATATTCTCGGGTGAGAATTAAAAAGAAAAAAAGTACAATCCAAGGACTTGATACAAATTTACTAAACAATATTCTTCCATATTTTTGTGTCTGAATGCAAGAGAGATAATATAACCACTATACATAAATATTAGTGACATCCGCACAAATGTTTTAGGGTTATAAGGTTGGAAAATCAGAAATGAACGCCACTGATACAGCGAAATATTGGGGATGTATATTCATCAGTGCTGTACCTGTGAGAAGCATTACTGGATTAAGAGGAGAATGACTATGGTTAATAAAATGAACATGCAAATGACGGTTATCTACAGTCATTGTTTATGAACCTGAAATAAAGAAAAAATACAAAATAAAAAATGTGATCTCATCCCTGAGGCAGCTTATGAGTGCATTTTCATTCAATAAGTATTTGTTAGGCTCTGTGGAAGTCATAGGGATATGAAATTGAATAGACAGGGTCAAAGATCCCACATTCATCAAGTTGAGAGGTGGACATCATAAATGCCATTGATTTTTTGCGGCGCTAACTCATTTGCATCCTTTAATTCATGTCCATTAGGCCAATTCTGGTGATTGAAAAAAAGGAATAGAGGTTCAACACAGTAGACATTGATTTCTTGTTTATCAGGTGGAGGTGGGATTAGCAAGTGGACATGGGGAAGGTGTCTGCTCTGTTCAGTGACCTGGGAGCCACGCTGATGGAGCCTCATGTTCGTCTTGTGGCATTGAAGGTCTCCGAACAGCAGAGAGGCACCGAGCATGAGAGGGGAGCTTTGGATAGACCCAGAAGTGGTACATTTCTTTTCTGCTCACACCCCACTGGCTGGGACTCAGTCACATGGCCACTCCTAGCTGAATATGAAGCTGGAAATGTCAGCTAGCTGTGTGCCCAAGAAGAGGAGGAGGACTCGAGTTTGCAGTCTTCACACTATTTCTCTGTCATCTGCCCAACTCCAGTGTCCAAGCCCTTCTTGTGCTTCCACATCCCTGTGTTTTCTTTGTCAAGTCATCATCACTCTGTTTTTACATTGTCTCTTTCATTGTCTCTTTTGCCCTAGACTATAAGCTCCCTACAGGCAGAGACCGTCAGGCTTGCTCCCACTTATATTTCTAAAGCTGAGCACAGCCCTGGCACATTGTAGGCACTTAACAAATATGTATTGCTGTTAAACCCTGCTTTCTCTTCTTCATCTCCCGTTCACTGCCACCTCACTGGAACCCACTCTGCGCACCGCTCCGGGAACTGCTCTCACTAAGACACTGGCCACCAAATGCCAAAGGCGCCCGGACTCTCCATCCCGTCCTCTTTGGTTTGGCACTTGCCACTTTGTTTTGATCTTCCCCTCTAAAGTTTACCCCTGAGTTTTTCAAGTTACCTTCTCAATTCTATGTGGACTGCTTTTCTGTCAAGTTGTCTCACAAAGGAGAGCGCTTGGGTGTTCAGTGCTTGAAATCTCACAGATAAAGAAAAGAAAATACTGTGAATAGACAGGAAAGTCTGTGTCCCTCATCAGAGAGGAAATGCTGGTGCTGGAGGCGAGGTGAAGGGAGATAAAGGGGGAGAGAGAGCAAAAGAGACAGGGAGAGAGGATAGAGACAGAAATAGAGAGAGAGGAATAGCAAGAGAGAAACAGGTGACTGATACACAGGAAAGCAGAAGGGAGGAGGTGGGCGTAGGGACATAAAGCAGACAACTGAGAGACAGACACCTAGAGAAAAACAGGGAGAGACAGAGAGATCGGAGATAAGCACAATTTCTGAGGAAGCAGGAAGATACTAATGCAATTAGCTTTGAAAGAGGCCATAATTCTTCATGAAAGGGCAGAAAAAAATGCTCCCTCCTCTTTGGCTTACAATGAACGATGTTTGACATATTGTGTAACGTTTCTTCATTAGCATTGCTTTACTCTCAAGTAGAGGTGGAAATCTGAATGAACAAAGAAGTGTCTTGACCATGTAGCTACATGTGAAGAGGACTTGGGAGGTAGGACGTGTGTTATAGAAGACCATCTGTTTGAGGAGGGTGAAACTCATCAGTCGAAGTGCCTTATCATTGATATCTTTTCTTTTGGTAGATGTGGTAACAGGTAGGGATTAAAAACAAAACCTCAGCTACCATGTCCATAGCATACAACTCATCTAATGGTGTTTATAGATCTTGGCTTCTTGTATAGATCATTTGAAGTGTTTAATATCTATATTGATTTGTTTTGTCCTAAAAGCAAACATGAGATTTTTAGATCAAAGACAGTATTGTTACTGACAACAGTAACTGCATCAGTAACCTATGGCCCCTTCGCCCCTTTCAGAGCTTTGCAGTAATAGCCAGATGTCACCCTGTATATGCAAAAAGGTATTTGCTCTACTCAGAAGAAATTATGAATTTCGGAGGTTATATAGGAACTGCTACACAGCTGGCACCTCCTCTTCCTGCTCCCTTTCCTCCTTTTTCTCCTCATCCGAGAGAGAGAGAGGGAGAGAGAGAGAGAGAGAGAGAGAGATTTTCTCTTGAAGTCTCTATTTATTCATTCTAATTTGCAAGATTTGTCCTTTTATCAGGTTTCAGTTTTCTTTGCTCGGAAAACCCTAATGATATAACATTCCAGCCTATAAAGTAATAATACTTCTGGTATCAAATAACTTTATAAAATAGCTATTCAAAATTAATTTTTAAAGTAATTGTTGTTATAAAAACATGTTTGTTTTTAACAGTACTCATTTAACTAGAATGCAAGATCTTTTAATTAAATTGTAAGCATACCTGGTGTGGAGATATGTATATATATCTGTTGTTGTTCTGTGTGCATAGGTCAAAATAATCCCCTTAAAACCAATGGGAAAAAAGGGACTAGTAATTTGGTACCTCTTCACAGAAATATTGCTAACTTCTGTTGTATGCACTCAAAAATATGTATTAATAATTTAGTTTGGAACACAATAATAGCACAGATAATATTGCTGAGATTCAATACTGTTTTTACCTTATTCTCTAACAAGCTGTTTTCCTTAGTTATTAAGAAAGCATGTCAACCCTGGCCAGTTTGGCTCAGCAGTAGAGCATCAGCCTGTGATCCAGAGAGACCCGAGTTCGGTTCCCGCTAAGGGCATGTACCTCGGTTGCAGTTTGTCCCTGGCCCTGGTTGGGTCGTGTGAGTGGCAGCCACTTGATGTGTCCCTTTCATGTCAATGTTTCTCTCTCTCTCTCTCTCCCTCCCACTCTATCTGAACAAAAAATGGAAAAATGTCCTCAGGTGAGGATACAAAAAAACAAAGTATGTCAGAGAAACAAACTTTTGTCAATATAAGATTTTTTAAAAAATATGAAATATATCTTTGGAGAATTGGAAGAATGTGCATTAATAAGATGGGAAAAGAAAGTTGTTCATTACTTTTGTTTCAGTGTCTGTGTCTTCATAGTGCAATGATTTGCCTTGAAGTTAGAAGCCACATCTATTTCATTTTATTCCATTGAATTTACTTATTTATTTAGCATTTAATCTGTTCCAGGCACTGTGCTAGATGCTGGTGCTACTGTCATGAGCAAAAGTGAATATGTTCTCACTCTCTTTCCAAATTTTTGCTACTAGATGGGATCCAGTTATAGACATGTGTATCAGGTTGGATATACCCTAAGAGACTGAAAGTGCAGTGGCTTAAACGCATCTCTTTCCCATAAAAGTCTGAACTGCTGTGCAGTTGCAAGGCATAGGACAGTTTTGTTTCACACAATCATCCATCCAGAGACACAGGAATATTGACAATGTTCTTCTTGCCCACATGGCCAAAGCCACTAGGGTCACATTCCAATTTGTGGGAAGACAGAACACAAATGGAAAGCAAGCACCCTGTCCATAAGGATGTGACCTAGAAATTGGGCCTTTCTCTTCTGCTCCCATCCACCATCCTGCAGTTAATGATGGGGTTACATCTGGCTACAAGGGAAGCTGGGAGATATATTTTTTGTGGAATGCCATGTGCCTATCTAAACTATGGAGTTCTTATAGAACTAGGAGGGAGAGGATAGATCATGGGAGACCATTAGTCTCTGAAATAGTCAGTCTTCAGTTTCTGGATCTGATAACTGATATTCAGTCCCTTTTCCTATCCATCTGATGTTGACCTGTGGACCCTGCTGCAAATCAGTGTGGGTTTTAGTTCTTGATCCCTCTAAATTGTATCCCAGCCAGCTGCATCACATGGATTAGGGACAATCGATTCTCAAGAAATGCCCAAATGTAACAAGTTATCTGACAAATAAATGGATTAGTGTCTTGCTAGTCTAATGCAATGGCCCTGTCTCCTTTACCTGGTTTTCCCAAGATCCTTCACACTGTCTGGAACACAAGAGGTACTGGAAAAAAACTTTATTGAATGAATAGGAATTTGTCCCCTCTGTTTTTGCTGTTTGTACTGCTGGTAAGTGGTGTGGGAGAGAGCAGTGTGCAGCCTTCACACTTGCTGTTTCTCTCGGGAGCCTTGCTTTAGGGTTGCCACTTGGGCATTAGGGAATGGGCTTCGTCCTGAGTGTGGCTGCGAGTCCACATGGCCGCACGCATCCCAGTCTCCCCGAGTGAGAGGAGACCTGACTCTGGGATAAATTACACACTCTGCATCCCTAGTTCATTATTCCCCGGCCGCTGGGGGACCGGTTGGCCTGGCTCTTGTCAAGGTTACTGGTACATAGGACACCTGGGTGATAGGGTGCGGATGGAGAAACCTCGACACATTTTCCTAATGGACTTTTTATTTCTATTTTTTTTACCTGTGGAGAGAGAGTCTTGAATAAACACTGCCTAAAGTGAGTAGCTCTGGCTATTGCTAGAAAGAAAATCTGGAAGCTATTGTTAAATCTTCAGATTTTTCTAGAGAAACAGGATATATGTATATCTGCTATACACATATGCTATATACGTGTGTGTGTGTATGTATATTTGTGTGTATAAAATCTAATATTGAAATTTTCATCGCTAATTCAATTATTTTAACACTGTGTGGGCAAAAATCTACATTTGTGGGCTGGTTATATTCGTCACATGTTTACTTTCACTGTCTTGAACCTTTTGGTGACGAACTTTTAAAAATTGCTCCCTTCAAGTTCACATATCTATTTAGCATCATCATTTGAATTAATTTTATCACTCATCTGAAGATCCCTTCATTTTGAGTGACAACTTGTAGATTAGTAAGCAAACAACAAAGGAACCTGGATTTAAAATCTGCCTGGGTTGACACAACGCCATCACCATATATACTAACTGAGTGACCTGAGGTAGGTTACCTCAATCTCTGATCCTTGTTTACAATGTCAACAGAGTAGCATAAAAAGTGCTCATTTTGGGGTATATAATAGGTTGTTAATTCCTGTACTTTACCCTCTTTAACCATGACAAAAAAATTATGAAAAACAAAATGTGTTTTCTCCAAAAATATAAAGGAAGAAGCGATATTTTTTGTCTTTCAGGAAAAATAAAATTCTACAAATAATTTTGAGTAAAAAATGCTCTTCCATGAAATAATTGTAAAAATAATAACAGGTCATTAATATGTTAGTTTATTTGGGGGGTATGGATCTCTTAAACTTCCGTTAACTAAAATGGAAGGAGAACAGTTTCCGGTAGTATTGTTGCAGGACTGAGCTGTCCTTGGGCTCCAAAAGGGCAGGATCGAATACTGACTCTCTGGAAGCAAGTGAGTTGCCAGTCTGGGCAGTTTGATTCACTATTTGGGTCTGTCTGTCGATGCTTCAAGACAGTGACGTAATTTGGAGTCCTAAAACAAAGCAGCAAAGGAGATAATCTAGCTGGGTTATTTGGTTCATCAAAATGATGAAATTTATATTTCTTTTTTGGTAGTCTGCTTGTAATACCTTCATAATTAAACCCCACCCCCAGAACAATTAAAATCCATCTGGATTATTTTTTTTTATCCTTGTTCCATGTCAGAAATTGCAACTGATTTAGAATGAAGTGAAAATTCATTAATAAGCAAGGAGATGTGATGACTACATTTACAACTAAAACTTTTTGACTTGAGGTTTGTCCTGTTCAGCGCTGGCTACTGTAACCAAATGCCATACATTTGGTGGGTTATGAACAACAGAAATTTATTTCTTGGTTCTGGAGGCTAGAAGTCTCAGATTAGGTTGCCCACATGGTCAGGTTCTGTGTCTGGTGAGAACCTGCTTTCAAGTTCGTAGGTGGCTATCTGTCCATTGCGTCACTTGGTAAAAGAGGAAGCAGCTCTCTCAGGACTCTTACAAGGACACGAACCCAGTTCACGAGAGTTCCAACCTCACAATCTCATCTAATTCTAATTACTTCCCAAAGACCCCTCTTTCTAATACCACCACATTAGGAAGTGGGGTTTCAAAATATGCATGTTTATAAGGGGTAGGAGATATTCAGTCTATACCAAGGTCTGTGGTAGACACACCCTTAAGTAACCCCCAATGAGTCATACACTTGTAAAAAGCCCTTCCTCCTGGGCGCAGAGTTACTTTTAGTCAATAACGTATGGCAAGGGTGATGAGACAGTCACTTCCTTGATTAGGTTATGTTAAGAGACTCCATGTTATGAGACCCAACGCGAGATTCTCCTGCTGGCTCTGAAGAAGCAAGTGGGCCAGGAGCCTATGACCCAGAACTAGCCTCTAGAAGCTGATAGGAGCTGCAGGCTGACAGCTAGCAGGGAGATAGAGACCTTTATCCTACAACCACAGAGACTGAGTGTTTCCAACAACCATGTAAACTCAGAAGAGAATCTTATGATCCTGAAAGTTTCTTCAGCCTGCCAACACCTTGATTGCCACCTGTGAGACTCTGAGCAAAGGACACAGCCACACTATGCATGGACTCCTGGTCCACAAAACCTCTGAGATACTTTTTGTTATTTTAAGTGATTGAGTTTGGGGTAACTTATTATGCAGCCTGAAAAATTAATACAAAGCCATGCCATTTGCCCTCTTCAGGCTTCCTCAGTTATTTCTTATAAGTGAATGAGATTCTTGGAAGGATGCCGTCTTGTAAATGTGTAGGCCACACCTATGTTCCCACATCTGGAGGATTTTAGACAAGTTTACGTGTAATGGTTACCGAGCCATTAGCTTGTTAGGACTAGACGTCCGATCATGGACTCTAACATTGCACAGAGATTTCAGCCTAGATTCTGCCACTTATTAGCGGTGTGACCTGAAGCCCCCTAGAGCTTCCCTTTCCTTATTTGCAAAATGAGGTTAATAAGATCTACATCATAGGCATATGGATTCAATTTTATAAGTAAAATGAAAAATGCAGTTGTGTAACACATCTTGCATACTCAATAAATGTGGGATCTCTTTCTTCCTCACACACACACACACACACACACACACACACGTGTGTGCACACCCACACCCACAGACATAAAAGAACTGGTGAAAACTCTTTGATCTGGATAAAAGTTTATTCTCTACTCTGGTCTAGTTTTGATATTTCTTTTTCTATTTCTAAGTGTAAATTATGTTTGCCTGTTTTTCATTACCTCAGTATTATATCAAAACATTGGGTAGCCCTGGCTGGTTTGGCTCAGCAGTTAGCACATCGCCTGTGGACTGAAGGGTCGAAGGGTTGATTCCTGATCAAGGGCATGTACCTGAGTTGCAGGTTCAATCCCCAGCCCTGGTCACCTGGTCAGCATCATGCAGGAGGCAACCAATTGATTGTCTCTCTCACATCGATGTTTGTCTCACATCGATGTTTCTCTCATATCCATGTTTCTCTCTCTCTCCACCCCCCTCCTTCTCCCTCCCTTCCACTCTATCTAAAAATCAATGGAAAATGTCCTTGGGTGAGGATTAACAACAACAACAAAAAAATCACAAAACAAACAAAAAACATTGGGTCAATTCTACAGAGTTTATTTATTTATTTTGTCTCATCAGCTTTATAAAATATCTGGGCTTATGCCCTTTTCACCATAGGAATGGCTTCCCTTTCTGTGTGTGAGATGCCATAGCTTGATATTAATTTCTCTTTCTTGCATGCTGTGACTGGTATTCTTTGCTATCACAAGGAGAGAATGGTGTTTTAAACATTTTTAGCCAGAAGAGTAATTTGAATAATGTTGAAATTTAACCCAGAGTTCCCTCTACCCCCTACAAAGATATGGGTTTCGGGACAATTTCCTCAGGTCACGACAGTTCAGGGGACTGATTATCTTGTGTCACTACATCAGAGACATGTGATGGACCTGTTAGTATCTTGTTCAGTGGTCAAGTGTCTCATATTCACAACGAAACTATTATTTTTATAATCCTTTATAAGATACTAGCATCATTTTTATACACAATATCCTTATTGTAAGATGGTTCCAGACTTTCTTCACATAAATCTTGGTAATTAACCCTGCTGAGCTTGACTTACATGTTTTAGTGTGGCTGAGCTCTTTGGAACATGGGACAAGATCTTAGAGAGCCTGGGTCACAAATAAGCTGTGAGACTTTGGATAAGTTAATTTTTCCCCTTAACCTCAATTTCCTTATAGCTAAATAAAATGAGGGTATTGGTGCAATGACTGCAATCTTTCTAGCTAAAAATTCACAGTCTTGATATGTAGACCACATACTTTTTATAGAAATGCACACTATGCTTTTTCTTCCCTTTTGAAAATTGCTGCTGATGAGCACAGTGGTTTTAGTACTTTGTGAAGTATTCGTTGTGCATCTGGCAGAGAACAGAGCTTGGGAGCCTGGGAAGTAATTACCAAGTCTTAAGTCTCTAGCAGCCAATAGTTGTGTGTGTGTGTGCGTGTGTGTGTGTGTGTGTGTGTGTGTGTGTGTTCTGGCAATGGGATGAAGAGAATGGGGTGGAGACTAATGTCATTCGCAAGATTTGATGATTAATTACCATTAAATGAAGTTTAAGTTAGACATTCTAAATCTGAAATTTAAAATTTATCTGCCAAAAGACATTTTCTCCTTAGTGGCATGAATAATTACACTTAGCTTACATAGGAAGGGAATGGTTATTCCAGGAGGGAAGGGAAGGATAAATAGGAGCACTGGGGAAGTTTGGGGCAGCAAAAGTGTGATGATGCCATAATGATGGAACCTAGAGCTAGGGACACTGAATAGGGGGAGGGGTTGACTTTTCAGGGGCATAAAATTTTCAAATATTTGAACATACCTGTCTGTGTCCATAAATAAGTGAACATACTCAGTTAGATTCTGGTTCAATTTAATTAAGAACTTTATCAGAGTCAGAGCTATTCATTAATAGGTTATCTTCCTTGTGAAGCTATAAAAACTGATAGTTTTAAAGCAAAAACTAGCTGAATAATATCTCTTAAAGATGTCATATTTTACATAAAAGTCTGTATTTGGTAGAATGTTGGATTAAATGAATGCACTTTTAACTTTTCTTCCCATTCTAAGTCTATGTAGTTTTTTACATTAGAAATATTGTTTTAAAGTTATCATGCCGTTCAGCAGGAAAATCTTACTCCTTAAGATAAGGAAATCTTATGTTTAGAGCTGGAATGGGACATCTCCCCAACTCTTCACACATTGTCGGCAAGGACTGAATCTCAGGTGGAGCCATGGTGAAGATGGCTCAAAGCCAAAGTCTGAACCTAAAACTCTGGCTAGATGTGCTGGGTTAGTGTGTGTTAACACCCACACGAAGGATGTCTGAAAGTTCAAACTCTTCTTGAAACACAAAACTGTAGACGTATCTTAGTCTGTTTGGGCTGCTGTCGCAAAATACAATAGATTGGGTGGCTTATAAACAACAGAAATTTATGTCTCACTCTTTTGGAGGCTGGGAAGTTCAAGATCAAGGTGCCATTAGATTTGGTGTCTTGTGAGGTTCACTTTCTGGTTAATAGACCGCGCTGTCCAGCTATAACCTCACACGGCAGAAAGAGGGAGATCTCTCTGGGGTCTCTTTTATAAGGGCACTCATCCAATTATGAGGGCTCTGTCTCATGACCTAATTTCTTTCCAAAGGCCCCACCTCCATATGTCATCACATTGCACATTAAGATTTAACATATGATTTTGGGGGGAATTATGGGTCAAATAGTTTATTCTAGTGATTGGTTGTATTCTGTAGATTGTTTCAGCTACGGGTATCTGAAGTTTTATGTTATGGACAGCACACACCTAGGGTTTGCTGGGTCTTAAGTTTATAAAATTTGGGGAAAATCTTTATTTTATTTATTTTTTTATTCTCACCCGAGGATACTTTTTTTGCATTTAACTTCAGATAGAGCGAGAGGGAAGAAGAGAGAGAGAGAAAGATCAGTGTGAGGGAGACACATCCACAGGTTGCCATCCACACGACCCCAACCGGGCTGAGGAAAAACTACAGCCAAGGTGCGTGCCCTTAGTGGGAACCAGACCTGGGACTTTCTGGTCCACGGCTGATGCTCTAACCACTGAGTAAAACTGGCCAGGGTGGGGGAAAAACCTCTTTAAGAAAAACCACAAATATAAAATAAATAAAGAAACATATATTTTTTTACAATAAAAATAAATGACATGAGGGAGGGTAAGGATAAACAGGTGGAGCACTGAGGAATTTTAGGGCAGTGAAAATGCTCTGTGATGATGCTATAATTGCGGATACATTTGTCCAAACCTACACAGTGTACACCACCAAGAATGAGCTGCAATATAAACTATAGGTTTGGGGAGTATATGTCAGTGTAGGTTCATCAGTTATAACAAAGCACCATTATAGTAGGGGATGTTGATAATGAGGAGGGTGTAGGTATGGGGGGGGAAGGGGTATATGGGGAAATCTCTACACCCTACCCCCAATTTTGCTATGAACCTAAAACTGCTCTAAAGAAAGGTAAAGCTGCCTTGGTTGGTTTGGCTCAGAGGTAGAGGGTTGGCCTGTGGAACAAAAGTCATAGGTTCGATTCTGGTCAAGGGCACGTACCTCTGTTATGGTTCGGTTCCCGGCCCTGGTCGGGGTAGTGCAGGAGGCAGCTAATTGATTCGTCTCTCTCACATCGATGTTTCTCTCTCTCCCTCCCATTCTGTCTGGAGATAAATGGAAGAATATCCTTGGGTGGAATTTAAAAAATAAATAAATAAAGCCTTAGTAAAAAAAACTAATAATAATAAGTAAATTCTTTGAAAAAATTTACAACAAATTGAATAAAGCTGGAAAATACCACAAAATCATAAATCCAGACAAATACTATTTTTATTAATTAACTGATATAATACTTATTTTTACTATATTTTTGGCTGCATACTCTTTGAACATGTGGCAATTACTTTATAATATTATTACCTATAAAGAATACAGAATAAGCTAAAAGAATTCATTACCACCAAACCAGTATTATATAAATGTTGAAGGGTCTTCTTGAAGGAGAAGAACAAAAATATGAACAATAAAATGGCAATAAATACGTATCTGTCACCAATTGAATCTGCAAACAAAATGAGCAAGCAGAACAGAAACAGATTCATTGATAGAGAACTTTTTGTTGCTTGCAAGATGGGAGGAGGATGGGGAGATGGGTGAAAAAGATGAAGGGAATAAGAAGTACAAATTGGTTGTTAGACTGATGCACCTCAGAGGGAAGGGTGGAGGGAGGACAAGAAGAGATAAATCAAAGAACTTCTATGCATATAACCAATGAACACAGACAATAGTGTGGGGAGAGCAGGAGGGGGGTGAAATTGGGGAGGAGGGGGTCAATGGGGGGAAAAAAGGAGACATCTGTAATACATTCAACAATAAAGATAAGTTAAAAACAAAAAAAAATACAAAATAAAATTCAGTCTCTCTCATTATAGTTGGTAGAAACGTATCTTTTTAAAAAATTTATGTTTATTGATTATATTTGGTTTTTTTTTCTTTGTTTTTTTTTTTTGTTCAGGTAGAGTGGGAGGGAGAGAGAGGAACAGAGAGAGAGAGAGAAACATCGACGTGAAAGGAACACATCGAGTGGCTGCCACCCGCACGACCGACCAGGGCCGGGGACAAACTGCAACCGAGGTACATGTCCTTAGCGGGAATCGAACCCGGGTCTCTCTGGACCGCAGGCCGACACTCTAACCGCTGAGCCAAACCGGCCAGGGCTATATTTGGTATTTTTAAAATTTTATAGTTTTTTTAAATTAATTTATTTCTGTTACAGATGTTTCTACTTTTTCCCCCATTGACATCCTCCTTCTGATTGCCCGCAACATCCTCCCCACCCCAGTATTGGTGTCTATGTCCATTGGTTATGCATATATGCATATAAATTCTTTGGTTTATCTCCTCCCTTCCACCCAACCCCCCTCTTCTGAGGTTTGTCAGTCTGTACCCTACTTTTATATCTCTAGGTCTATTTTGTTCATCAGCTTATTTTGTTCATTATATTTCACAAATAAGTGAGATCATGTGATATTTGTCTTTCTCTGATTGGCTTATTTAGCTTAGCATAATACTCTCCAGGTCCCTCCATATCATCTCAAAGGATAAGAGATTCTCTTTCTTAGAGCTGCATAGTGTTCCATTATGTACATGTACCACAGCTTTTTTATCCACTCATTTATTGATGGATACTTGGGCTGTTTCCAGATCTTAGCAATTGTAAATAGTACTACTATTAACATAGGGGTACATATATTATTTCTGATTGGTGTTTCAGGCTTCTTAGGATATATTCCTAGAAGTGAAATCACTGGGTCAAATGGCAGATCAATTTTTAATTTTTTGAGGAAACACCATATTGTTTTCCATAGTAGCTGTACAAGTCTGCATTCCCACCAGCAGTGCACTAGAGTCCCCTTTTCTCCACACTCTCACCAACACTTGTTTGATGATTTGTTGATGGCGGCCATTCTGGCAGGTGTGAGGTGATACCTCATTGTTGTTTTAATTTGCATCTCTTTGATGGTTAGTGATGTTGAGCATTTCTTCATATGTCTCTTGGCCATTTGTATGTCCTGTTTGGAGAGGTGTCTATTCAGGTCCTCTGCCCATTTTTAATTGGATTATTTGTCTTCCTTTCGTTGAGTTATATGAGAACTCTATATATTTTGGAGATTAATCCCTTATCTGATGTATCATTGGCAATTATGCTCTCCCATAGAGTGGGTTCCTTTTCCATTTTGATGTTTGTTTCTTTTGATGTACAGATGCTTTTAGTGTAACTTACACCATACACAAGAATAAACTCAGAATGGATAAAAGACTTAAATGTGACTCGTGAATCCATAAAAATCCTAGAAGAAAATGTGGGCAACAAAATTTCAGACCTCACACATAGCAGAAATTTTACTGATACAACGCCTAAAGCAAAAGAAACAAAGGAAAAACATGAATAAATGGGACTACATCAAACTAAAAAGCTCTGCACGGCAAAAGAAAGCATGAAAATGGAGACATATCTTTTATTCCTGATGGTTCAGAAAACATTTTTCAGCTTCACAATTCATTACTGATAATGTCATGTATATGTTTTGAATTGTTGTCAACTTTGGGAATACTCTCTCTAGTTTCTTTTATATAGAGACTGTACCAGTTGAAAAAATTGTTCACCGACTACCTTCTATGGTGTTTCAAACCTTGTTTTGTTGTTGTTGTTTATACCACTACCTACGTACCCACATACTTTGAGTGTCAGGCAGTGTTCTAATTGTGACATCACTTCTGGTCCTGCCACTTCCTGTCAAGAGATGGAGCATCAGATGAGTGGACCCCGTGTTAGCAACCGTCTTGGAAATCATACCTTTACCAGGAAAAGCTGTGGTGACTTAAAAACATAAGTGACTGTGAAGCATATAATAACCCACAGAACCCAAATAAATGTATTCCCAATGTAATTTCCTCTTAGACCCCAAAATGTTTGTAGCCACTCCAATTCTACCTGATATAGGGGCAGGTGATGAAAGGAACCCGGAGTGTAAAGAGACAGTGGCCTTAAGCCTGGAGAATCGAAATGTAAACAGCATAAGACGCTCTTTTGAACCTTACACAGGGTGTGGCAAAAGGAGGTTTACAATTGTGAGTGCATGAAACACAGAGCTTACTTGTGTATTATTATTTATTAATTATTGTGTTATTTTCCATACTAACTACTATAAATCTATGTTTGCCCCACCCTGCATTATGTGCACGTTAAAGGAATACAAACTGAGAGTAAGAACAGAAATAGAATAGACAAATATTTGCTGAACTACATGACAAAATAAATCAGATTGACTTCATATTCTTGAAATTTTATTTTTGATGCCTACCATAGTCAATCTACACTTTCAAAGGTCGTATTAGCTGTGAATCTTCAGTAAATAAATATACTTGTTTAGGTGCATTTCTCAATACCAAAAATATGTTCTGCTTAGGTTTTCTTTCCAACAGTCAATAACAGGCAATATAAAGTCATTACAAGAATAATTACTGTAGTATTCAGTATTTTTAACTCAGCATGGAACAGCAATAAAATTACAAAAAATTGTATGCAAGTTCTATTGAAGTATAAAGGATTACTGAAGTTGCTTATTAACTCATTATTTGAGACCTTTATGGGCTAGAATAGTATCTTATCTTCTTTTTTTTATCCTCACCCGAGGACATTTTTCCATTTTTTGTTCAGATAGAGTGGGAGGGAGAGAGAGAGAGAGAGAAACATTGACGTGAAAGGAACACATTGAGTGGTTGCCACCCACACGACCCAACCAGGACCGAGGACAAATCACAACCTAGGTACATGCCCTTAGCAGGAACTGAACCCAGGTGTCTCTGGACCACAGGCCAATGCTCTAACTGCTGAGCCAAACTGGCCAGGGCAGTATCTTATCTTCTAACTTAGAGGCAGAAGAAAAATTAGGTGACCAAGTTAATATCTAGGTTGCTATTCCATGGGTTTACATTTGATAATCCCTTTTGGTCTGATACAAATTAATTTATTTTATTACTCTTATCAAATATTATTGACTGTGTTTTCCAAGTTTGTATCTGTCTTATTTCATAATTTAAATGTGGTATTTTGATAGTCAATGTCAGCATTTCTGTAAAATGCTCTTTGCATTGTCTCATAACCAACATGACTTAAAAATATTTAGTGGCACGCAGAACACTTTTTAACATTAACATTTTACATTAGTTACTGGCCTATAAACAGGATTGATGCTGAAACAATTGACTAATTGTATTTTTGGCACAATATCCTGCCAGTAATTTGATAATAAACTTGTGGGACCTCTTTTTTTCTCATTTTCTACCTTGAAACTGCAATAAAGCTATAGTTTATGATATGAATGGGAGAACAATTATAGTTTTGCTTTAAAAATGCAGTAACTAGTACAGACGCTAAGATAAATCTGTAGCTAAGTAGGAATTTCTCTAACTGTGCTTTTCAAAACTAATATATTAATCATGACATACAGTTTAGATTTTATTAAATCTTCAAATGCAATGCCACATTCTACAGTGATAATTCTTTATGCTTATTATTTTCTATATTTCTCCTTGACTCTTAAACTTTCTGTATGCCTGTTAGCAAGATAATAAAAACAAAACAAGCAGAAATACCCCCCCCAGTTGTTGTTTGTATATGTTTTCAGTTATCAAAATGAAACCAACTTAACTCTCAATTAAACTTTTTATTTCTAGAAGGAGTGATGCAGTCGATTTGATATTAATACCGTATTTTCAATAACCCTTCATCTCCACAAGGACCTACAACTACCACCTGTCATCATTGCTCTTTTCCTGACCACCCTCATTTTCCTTCTTCCACAGCTTGGATGTTTTGTCTCATGTTATAATCTATCCCCTGTATGAACTCTCAACTCTCTCCTCCTCTCTTCCTTCCTGGTAGAACTCAAATTCTGGTTAAGCCTAACTCCTTAGCCCTAAGATAGATGAATATGGTTGGAGAGAAAAGCATTCACTTGTTTTGATTGTTCACACCTAAATTTCGGACCAGGATTAAGTAGACCTTTGTTACTGCCCAGCTCTCTAGTAGGTCTGCCATTCCAGGTGACAGTGTTACCCCTCCACTCTTTCCTCAAAACTCTTGACTCTTCTTCCCATTCTTTCTCTCAGCTAATGAATGGCCTTGCTTTCTATTTTCCTGCAAAAACTAAAAGCCAAAAGAAATGAACACCCACAAGCTCCCCTCCAGCACGATGTCTACCTACGTGCTGGCATCTGAAGCCATTTCATCTACTTTCCCCAGGTTGCTAGGCACAGTGTTTTATCTCATGTACTAATTCCTGCACTTGCATCTCGATCCCATTCCATGTCATCCCTTCCAGCAATTATCCTCTTTTGTATCCTACGTATTTATTTAAAAGTAGACCTTTCCATTATCATCTAGTATTTTCTTCTCTCATTTTTGACATATTTTTAATTTGTATTTTGTTTTTGTATCTTGTATTCCCCAATATGTTACAGTTCTTTAAGTATAAGGAATGTAACTTGTACCTTTTTTATCTGTCACAATGAATATTAGCAAGTTTTTGCTTAATTTTATAATGTTTGGCATGATCTGTTGACATTTACATTTTACCTTCTTCTACCAGGTCTTTTACTATATCCAATAAGTAAAAATAACGATAATGGTAGAAGATTAGTAAATATTTGCTGAGCGAATAAAGAGCTAACTATTCAACAGTCTTCAATGAACTTGATTTTAATAAATCTTTTTTTTTTTAATCTCTCGCCCTAGGACATTTTTGCATTTATCTTCAGATAGAGCAGGAGGGAGAGAGGGGGGAAGAGAGAGAGAGAAACATCTATGTGAGAGAGACACATCAAGTGGTTGTCATCCACACTTCGCCAACAGGGGCCGGGGACAAACTGCAACCGAGGTACGTGCCCTTAGTGGGAACCGAACCTGGGTCTCTGGTCCGTGGGCCGACGCTCTAACCGCTGAGCCAAACGAGCCAGGGCTTCAATGAGTTTTAGTTCAAATAAAAAAGAAATGCCACCATAGAATTCCATTTCCTTATAGTTTTTAGCCAAAGGACAGAGGTATTATTTTTATGATGCCAGAGGACACAGAATAGAAGTAGTCAAATGGTTTCACTTGTATATTAGTATGGTGTCCCAGAATTGGATGATTAATAAATATGCATATGCACGTGCACGCGCACATATACACAAGCATACATTCATACACAATGCTGTCATTTTTACCAGTGACACAGAAAGAACCTTTATGAGAAGAGAATTTTACTGTTAAAATAAATCTTGTACCTTGAGACCTTTCTCTAAACTCAGAGTACCCCATAAAAGAGAACATAAATACATCTTTTTTTCTATTTTGGTGCTTATGAGTAGTACCTGTGTTGCTAAAATGAGTACAAATGAAACCACAAAAGCAGGATGCAGTGGGTGGGCTATTAAAACCAGCTAGTCAGGAAATCCATTTCAGGTCAGTAAGCAGGTTGTTAATGACATCAACTAACAGGAAGAACTGAAGAGTACAAGAGGTGGGTATGCATTTAGGAGTGAAATCAATACTCGTATTTGATTGGTGTGGTACTTTTTTGATAGTTCTGTAGAAAAAAAATCTCATTGTGCAGTCTCAAAGTGCCAGTTTTCTATCACAATTCAAAAGTCTTAGGGACATAGGTTATATGAAAAGAATACTGTCCAGACCAAACCTTGGCTGAACAGTCATGTTTGTTTAAAACTAACAAAGAACAACAAACACCTGAATAATTTACTATCCACTTATCTGTTTTTACCACATTTCTCAAATATATTAGTCTTATCAAAAACAATTTTGTGATTTTTCTATGCTTTTGTTTTTAGTATTTCCTGGAAGCTCAATTTTGTTTCTTTGGTAAACACAAAGACAGACTGACATCCCTCAGAAGAAGGGGGGAGTGGGGGGAGGGAAGAGATAAACCACAGAACTCACATGCATGTACGAATAACCGATGGACAGGGACAACAAAGCCCAGGACGGGGTGGGGGTGGGGGATGGGGAGGAGGGTGTCAATGGGGAAAAAAAGGAGAAACATCTGTAACAAAAATTAATTAATTAAAAAAAAAAACAGACTAAAGCTTTGATAGGAGAGAATTTGACCCCAATCACTCATGTGCTAATCGTGAGTTATTCTACCATTCTGTGCCTCAGTTTCTTGAGCTCTAGTTCACCAAATTTCTATAAAAATACAGGAAGTTAATGTTACCATCTGTCCAGAAAATAAACACAAATCACAGTTATTATCATGAAGTTATTTTTCTATTACCATTCTCTCAATGATCTAAATAAAGATTACTTATTTGTATAAATGAATGGAAGAATGAATCAACTGTAAGATTAGAATCAGAAAGGCTGTCATCTTAATGCAATAGCTTGCAAATATGTGTAGTTTTTGCTTTAATAACAGGAATAAAGAAAATTCCGATAAGTTCCAGGAAACCTGTAGGAGAAGGAAGAGATCCCACGTGTAACAGCCACATGATAGCAATTACATCTTAATTTTTCAAGTGTGTGTTGTATTTCTATGAATTTTAACAAAAATAGTTTACCTTTTATTTCAAAATAATTTCAGACTTGTTGAAAAGTTGGAAGAATAGTAAAAATAACTATAACAAGATACAAATAATGCTCATTTCATATGGTTTTAATGAGGATCAAGTGAGTACAAAATATTAAGAACTATAGAAGCAAATGAATGGGAGAAAAACTGCTTAGAACTAATAAGTACTGGTTGTTCTGAAGCTTTGTTGTTTTTTCCACCTGAACAACGGGGATAATAAGAGTGCCTATCTTATAAGATTACTGCAAGCATAAAACTTTGAAACTCAGGATTTTTCCAGCCTGTTAATGGCAGGCCACAAAAGAAACCCAATGTTGGTTTCCAGGATTACTTGAATAACACTACAATAAACTCAAAATGACTTATGCATTGTTCTGTTTTGACCTACTGTCAACAGTTATATCAACTTTTCCCATTTTGGGTTTATCTGGGCTTCAAATCCATAGTGAGGATGAATCTAGTTGATCTTTGCTAAAGCAAATCTGGTAAATTATTTGATATTAGGAAAATACTTGCTGGTGGAAGAAAATGCAGTCACATTATTGTTATATAAAAATGCTAATAAAAGTTTGGTTCAAAAAAAAAAAAATCCCAGCCCTGGCTGATTTGGCTCAGCGATTGGAGTGTCAGCCTGCGGTCCTGAGAGACCCGGGTTCGGTTCCCACTAAGGGCGCGTGCCTCGGTTGCAGTTTGTCCCCGGCCCTGGTCAGTTGTGCGGGTGGCAGCCACTCGATGTGTTCCTTTCACATCGATGTTTCTCTCTCTCTCTCTGTTCCTCTCTCTCCCTCCCACTCTACCTGAACAAAAAATGGAAAAGTGTCCTCGGGTGAGGGTAAAAAAAAAAAAATCCCAGTCTGTTTCAAACTGGAGTCTTTGTGCTTCAGGGAGGGGTGCGGGTGCAGCGGCCGGGCGTACTCAAGCCCCGTGAGGAACATTGAGGGTCTTCCTGGAACTGAGATTTCACATGAAGACTGAAATGTTGAAGGAAAATGAGATTTTATATTTAAAAAAACATGGATCTATATGGAATTAAAGTACAGATTTTGCATGAATTTAAAGGTGAAACATATGACTTAAATATTTTGAAACTGTTTGACTCGTGTTTGTAAAATTCTGAGGCCTATAAATTCACTCTTCTCTACCATTAGGAGTACTTCCATCATCAATTCGTTTACTTGTTTGATAAGAAAATCCTGCCATTTCCACCACATGAATGGACCTTGAGGGCATTCTCATAACTGAATTCAATCAGAGAAAGAGAGATACTATACAATTTACATGTGGGATCAAAAAGAACTGAACTCACAGATACAGAGAACGGATTGGTGGTTGCCAGAGATGAGGGTCAGGGAAGCAGGGGGTAGGTAAAGGTGGTCAAAGGTCCAAACTTCTATTTACAAATAAGTAAGTGTTGGGGATGTAATGCATAGCATTAACAATACTGTATACTTGAAAGTTGCCAAGAGAGTAGATCTTACAAGTTCTCTTCATAAGAAAAATATTTGTAACTCTAAGAGGTGATGCATGGTAACTATACTTGTGGTAATCATTTTGAAATATATATGTATATTAAATAATTATGTCATACACTTTAATACAATGTTGTATGTCAATTATATCTCAAAACTGGGGAGAAACAGAGATCAAGAGTCATGTGTCTCCCTCCATCAAGGGACCAACAATCAAGCAGTGGTACCAGTTTTTGCTGTTGTTGTTGTTGTTTAAGTGAAACTAATGTAATTTTTGTAACAACTTTATGAAGTTTTCTAAGTTATTTCATTAATGCTGGTATGATCAAGACTTTTTTAACAAGTGCTGAAAATAAACAGGATTCTCCGATACACAATAATATGGCAGTGGCAGGGATAGCTCAATTTAAATATAATGAGACTGAGGATGGTGAGTTATAGATTGGAAAGAAGGAAGAATTAATTCAAGGAGACCATTTAAGGGGCAGTCTATATATATATGACAGCGCGGTCATGGAAGCAGAGTTAGGGTTTAGTGGATTGGAAATACACAGGGCATCCGTAAATGCAGGCCATCTTCGTGGCTGGGTAGAGTTGAGCAGAGTAAAGTGAGATGACTTCTACACTTGAACAAATGGGTGTTTAAGAGTAAGGTTGGAGGAGGGCAATTTAGGTTAAGAGAGAAATGAAAGATTCGTTCAGTTTTGGGCCTATCAATATTCAGGTATTTCTGAGTCATCAAGTTAGAGGTGTTCAGTAGACAGTTGTATATGTGAGTTAGGAGCTTTGAGAAAGACATTTTAGCTAGAGATAGTATCTTGGCATCTGTGTGACAGCATTATTTTGAAATAGCTGCTTAGTTTAAACTTTTGTCTCCTTTAACGTTTATAATGCCTTCTTCCTAACATTTAAAGCTCTGCAAATGAATGTTTGGCAACAGCAAATATAATTTCATTTAAAAAATACGTGGGAGAAACAGAGCCAAATCCTTCAGGATTTTGACCATTAAGCACAACAACTTTGAGGATAGAAAAATAAAAAAAGAAGCAATAAAAGGCAATATATAAGTATACCATGATGATGGTGCAAATATAAACTCCTGCAGAGAGATTTCAGTTTCATACATATCAGTGTAGGGGAAATGAATAAAGGAAAGATAAATAATATAAAAAGAAGCTCACTTATTTGTGGAATATAATGAACATAACAGTCTGAGGAATGGGGTAGTCACAGAGACGTGGAAGTGGGGTACAGACTGACAATCCCCTAAAGAGGGGGTGGTGGGGGAGCCCACAGAACTTATATGCATGTGTGCATGAACAGAGGACATGGACAACAAACTGGGGAAAGGGCAGGGGTGGGGGGAGATCAGTGTAGGAAAAAGGAGAAACATCTGTAACAAAAGTTAATTAATAAAATAATGCACTTTAATTAAGAAAAAACAAAAAAGGTCAGAGTAGTAACGAAGGAAGGTCCAGGGGGCATAAATAATAGCTCCTACACACTTTTAGATGTATATGTTGGGCGATGTTTGGGGTCATTCACAGTTAGCTTCACTGCAACAATTGTTGGACTGGTCAAGGGCACTCATGAAGCCAGAAACCCTGTGCTGGTGCAGCCTTGGAGCATGAGTAGGCCCATGGGCTGGGCAATGACGTTTATTCCATTCATAAGTATGTCCTGTGTGCAGGAACCATTTGAGACTCTTGTGGGTCACATAATGGGGCTCATCAATTTTGCAGGTGTCAAGACATAACACCAACCTGTGAGCCAAAGGAGCACCTTACTATCTTTAGTTTGTTAATTTTAGACACAGCACATTCTTACTACAAGGCCAACCTGAGTCACTGTTTCAGAGTAGAGTTGCTTGCATAAAAAAAGACGATGTGCTCAATGAACTTGCCCTTCATAGCTAACTGACACCATACAGGCTCTAATACTCACCTGAGTGTTAAAATAAAAATATTTAACTAAGTATGGTGTTAGGCGGGTACTTGAAATATCAGGGATCACTTTGTAAATAATATGGTCTAACAGCTATGCTGTACATCTGAAACTAATTAAAAATAATACTGAATGCAAACTGTAACTAAAACATAAAAAAATATAGACTATAAATCACACTTTAAATTTATTTGCACGGAAAGGACTAAGGTGGAGGGAGATGTGGCAGTGACCTTGGAAGAGCAGTCCCTTGCTTCTGCCTCTTCATCTTGAAGAAACAATGTGCGTCTGGTTGGTGTGGCTCAGCGGTTGAGCGTCGACCCATGCACCAAGAGGTCACTGGTTCGATTCCCGGTCAGGGCACATATCCAGGGTGTGGGCCCGGTCCCCAGTGGGGGGCAGGCAGGAGGCGGCCAATCGATGGTCTCTCTCATCGATGTTTCTCTCTCTCTCTCCCTCTCACTTTCTCTCTCTCTAAAACTCAATAAAAGAAAAAATATTATTTAAAAAATGAAATATTAAAAAAAAGAAAAGAAAAAAAGCTCTGGCCAGTTTGGCTCAGAGAGACCCAGGTTTGGTTCCCGCTAAGGGCACGTACCTCGGTTGTAGTCTGTCCCTGGCCCTGGTTGGGTTGTGCGGGTGGCAACCACTCAATGTGTCCCTTTCACGTTAATGTATCTCTCTCTCTCTCTTCCTCTCTCTCCCTCCCACTCTATCTGAACAAAAAATGAAGGAATGTCCTCGGGTGAGAATAAAAAAAAGAAAGAAAAAGAAACAATGTGCAAACTCCTGCCCAACCAGAAGCACACTGCTCATGAGCGGCAGGGGACCACATCATCTATCTCCAATTTGGGAAAAACTTGACAATGCAAGGACACACTAATAGACATTGGTGGATATAAAAATAGTGCTATTGATATTCAATTAACTTATTCTTTAAGAATGCAAATAAAATGTGCTTATATTTATTACCTAAATATTAAAAATATAACATAAGAATAATAATTATTCTTGAAAATATCCTCATGTATTTTAATCAACTGAAACTTTCTGGCCCTATCTGTCTGTAATAGAGTTTTCAAAATAGTAATATCTTCCATATAGATTGTAATATTTTTATTTAAAAAATAGACTCCAAAGGGGATGCCTGGTAAGAACAAATATATTCTCAGTTCTAATTTATTTTTGTATTATAACATATTAAGTATTTCAGCCCAAGTTTTTTCCACAGAAACTGTTCCCCACTTCATTTAGAATTTATAAAAACATAATATTGTAAGATAGAACTTGTCAGATAGGTTGTCTGTATTTATGATCTTGTAGTGGTTTGCCAAATTTAGATATTGAAAAACTATAGGCCTTTGTAATCTTATTCTGGTGCAGTACAGAGTATAGTTATTCTGAAATTAGGAGCTCCACCAAATCCTATGGAGAATATAAATATAGTCCTAAAATTAGGAATTCTATCCAAAATTTTTTCACAAATTATATTTTAAGGCATATTAATGGAATTTAAAAATTAAATCTTGTCCTTTCAGAACTCAATATTCGATTTGATCTGTTCAGTTTCTTTCTTGCTTCATTTTCATTCATTTGATCTGTTCAGTTTCTTTCTTGCTTCATTTTCATTCAGCACATTTCAGTGTGCTTTTATTTGCTTATAATAGCTATTCCCTAGAATTTTAAGACCTGAAATAACAGGGCTGCTCCATTTACTGAATATTATGTTTAAAGGTTCCCAAGAGATTTTACGAAAAAATGCATCTAAAAATTAGGACTTCTTTATAAAAAGTTGGTCTTTAATCAGGATTATGAAGGATGCCAAGAAAATGCAGAGTACCTTGCTGAAGCATCTTTATTTTTTTCTAATTTTTAATGCTTTTTTATGTTTTAATTTTTCAATTACAGTTTACCTTCAGTATTATTTTATATTGGTTTCAGGTGCACAGCATAATGGTTAGACACTCATGTACTTTACAAAGTATTCCCTCTGATATTTCCAGTACCCATCTGACACCGTACATAGTTATTACACTATTATTCACTGTATTCCTTATACTGTCTTTACATCCCTGTGACTATTCTGCAACTACCAATTTGTACTTCTTACCCCATTCACCTCTTTCAACAGTCCCCCAACCTCCATCTCCTTTTTTCCCCCATTGACACCCTCTTCCCCATCTCCCCCAAACCATTCCCGGCTTTATTGTCCGTGTCTATCGGTTATGCGTACATGCATATAAGTTCTGTGGTTTATCTCTTCCCTTCCCCCACCACCTTCTGAGGGTTGTCAGTCTGTACCCCACTTCCACATCTCTGGGTCGACCCAATTTCTCAGACTGTTATATTCATTATATTCCACAAATAAGTGAGATCATGTGATATTTGTCTTTCTCTACTTGGCTTGTTTCGCTGAGGACACTACTTTCCAGGTCCCTCCATGTCGTCTCAAAGGATAAGAGATCTTTCTTTTACAGCTGCATAGTACTCCATTGTGCATATGTACCACAGCTTTTTGATCCATTCATTTACTGATGGACACATGGGCTGTTTCCAGATATTACCTATTGTAAATAGTGCTGCTATAAAAATGGGAGTACATATATTCTTTCTGATTGGTGTTTCAGGCTTCTTAGAGTATATACCTAGACATGAGAACACTGGATCAAATGGCAATTTAATTTTTATTTTTTGAGGTAACACCATATTGTTTTCTGTAGTGGTTGCACCAGTCTACATTCTCACCAACAGTGTACTAGAGTCCCCTTTTCTCCACACTCTCACCAGCACTTGTTGTTTGATGATTTGTTGATGGCGGCCATTCTGACAGGTGTGAGGTGATAACTCATTGTTGTTTTAATTTACATCTCTCTGATGGTCGATGATGTTGAGCATTTCTTCATATGTCTCTTGGCCATTTGTATGTCCTGTATGGAGAGGTGTCTACTTAGCTCCTCTGCCCATTTTTTAATTGGGTTCTTTGTCTTCCTTTTGCTGAGTTGTATGAGTACTCTATATATTTTGGAAATTAAACCCGTATCAGATATATCATTGGCAATTATGCTATCCCATATAGTAGGTTGCCTTTCCATTTTGATGATTATATCTTTTGCTGTGCAGAAGCTTTTTAGTTTGATGTAGTCATATGTGTTCACTTTCTCCTTTATTTCTGTTGCCTTAGGTGATGTATCAGTGAAAATTCTGGTGCATATGATGTTCAAAATTTTGTTGCCTACATTTTCTTCTAGGATTTTTATGGATTCATGGGTCACATTAAAGTCTTTTATCCATTTAGAATTTATTCTTGGTTATGGTGTAAGTTGATGGTCAACTTTCATTTTTTTGCATGTAGCTGTCCCATTTTCCCAACACCTTTTATTAAAGAGGCTGTCTTTACTCCACTGTATGCTCTTGCCTCCTTTGTCAAATATTAATTGAGCATATTGCCTTGGGTCCATTTCTGGGTTCTCTGTTTTGTTCCACTGGTCCATATGCCTGTTGTTGTGCCAGTACCAGGCTGTTTTTATTGCAGTAGATTTGTAGTATAACCTGATATCCGGTATTGTGATCCCACCTACTTTGTCCTTTTTCAAGATTGCTGTGGCTATTTGGGGTCTTTTTTGGTTCCATATGAACTTTTGAAGTGTTTGTTCTAGTTCTGTGAAATATGTCATTGGTATTTTGATGGGGATGGCATTGAATCTATAGATTGCTTTGGGTAGTATGGACATTTTAATGATGTTAGTTCTTCGAATCCATGAACAAGGTATGTGCTCCCACTTTTTTTTTTTTTTTTAATCTTTATTGTTGGATGTAAAATGTATTATAGATGTTCCACATTTTTCCCTCATTTACCCCCTCCTCCCCCCTCCTGCCCCTCTCCTGCCTTTTCCCACACTATTGTCTGTGTTCATTGGTTATGTATATAAGTTCTTTGGTTTATTTCTTCCCACTCCCCCCAACCCCTTTCCCTTTGAGGTTTGTCAGTCTAGCAATGAATTTGTACTTCTTAATCCCTTCACCTTTTTCACCCATTGCCCCAAACCCCCTCCCAACTGGCAACCAACAAAATGTTCTCTGTATCTATGAGAATGTTTCTGTTCTACCTGTTTATTTTGTTTGTAGATTCCATTGTTGATAGGTATGTATTCATTGCCATTTTGTTTGTTCATATATTTTATCTTTTTCTTCAAAAAGACCCTTCATCATTTCATATAATAACGGTTTGGTGGTGATGAACTCCTTTAACTTTTTCTTGTCTGGGAAAGTTTTTATATGTCCATCGATTCTAAATGACAGCTTTGCAGGATAGAGTAATTTTGGTTGTAGGTTCTTGCTTTTCATCACTCTGAATATTTCTTGCCACTCCCTTCTGGCCTGCAAAGTTTCTTTTGAGAAATCAGCTGACAGCCTAATGGGAACTCCCTTGTAGGTAACTAGCTGCCTTTCTCTTGCTGCTTTTAATATTCCCTCTTTGTCTTGAACCTTTTGCATTTTGATGATGATGTGTCTTGGTGTGGGCCTCTCGGGGTTCATCTTGTTTGGGACTCTCTGTGCTTCCTGGACTTGTATGCCTGTTTCCTTCACCAAGTTAGGAAAGTTTTCTGCCATTATTGCTTCAAACAGGCTTTTGATTTCTTGTTCTCTCTCTTCTCCTTCGGGCACCCCCAAAATGCGAATGTTGGCATGCTTGAAGTTGTCCCAGAGGCTCCTTACACTATCCTCATTTTTTTAGATTCTTTTTTCTTTTTGCTGTTCTGATTGGGCATTTTTTGCTTCCTTATATTCCAAATCGATGGTTTGCTTCTTGGATTTACGTACTCTATTATTGAAGCTGTGTAAATTATTCTTTATTTCAGTTAATGCCTCCTTTAATTCCAACTGTGTATCCATGATTTCTGACTGGTCCTTTTTGATGCTCTTGAGGCCCTCCCTAAGTTCACTGAGGTTCTCACTAAGTTCATTGAGCATCCTTATAAGCAGTATTTTGAACTCAGTATCTGTTAGGTTGCTTAATTCCATTTTGCTTAGTTCTTTTATTGGGGTTTTGTTCTGTTCTTTCATTTGGGACCTGTTTCTTTGTCTCCTCATTTTGGCTGCCTCTCTGTGTTTGTTTCAGTGTATTACTTAATGAGAGGTATGGGGCTCGCTGAGACCAGATGCTGCTCGTTTGAAAGAATTTAGGAAAAACCTGAAGCAGGATCCAAGACAGACCAATCCTATGGTTAAACAAGTGGCAACAGCTTGGGTGGGCTTGAAAGTTGGGTGGGGCGGGGTGGGGCCTCAGGGAGTCACCAGGGCGGGGTTATCAGTGTGAGCCAGGTTGCTGGAGTCCCAGATATGGCTGCCCCCAGGAAGGGCTTACCAAAGGAACAAAGGCCCCTTACAGCACGTTTGTCCCTGAGAAAGCCCCCTCTCCAGCCCTCGCTCCAGTGCCAAACAGCTCAGTTCTTCCCTGTATGTCTCTGGCGCCCCTCAAGCTGCCTCCCCTCCGAGCTTAGAGGGAGAGAGTCCGATAAGTCCATGCGCGGGCCCTTTAGGGAGCTGCCTGGGGCTCCAGCCGCGTCAGCTTCCCTGAGCCTCAGTTTCCGCTGGTTTTTCCAGCCAGAAGTTATGGGGACTTCTCTTCCTGGCACTGGAACCCTGAGCAGGGAACCTGGTGTGGGACGGGGACCCCTCAGTCCTCAGGAAGGACCTTCCCAGGCGAGTTATCCTCCTGATTTTTATCTGCCACACGTGGGTGTGGGACCAGCACGTCGCGCCGCTGCCCCTCCTACCAGTCTGGATGTGGCTGCTGCTTTAATTCCGTAGCTGTAGGACTTCCATTCAGCTTGATTTCAGGCGGTTTTGAATGATGGTTGTTCTGTAGTTTAGTTGTAACTTTGATGTGGTTGTGGGAGGACGCGATACCGCGTTTACCTACGCCGCCATCTTGACCGGAAGTTGCTTCCACTTTTTTATATCTTTCTCTATTTCTTTTTTCAATGTCCTATAGTTTTCTGCAAATAGGTCCTTTACTTCTTTGGTTAAAGTTAATTCCTAGGTATCATAATTTTTTTGCTGCGATGGTAAATGGGATTGTTTTTTTAGTTTCTCTTCCTGTGACTTCATCATTGGTATATAACAATGCATTGATTTCTTGACGTTAATATTGTATCCTGCTACTTTTCCAAATTCATTTAAGTCTAGTAGATTTTTTATGGAATCTTTAGGGTTTTTTTTAATGTATAATAGCATGTCATCTGCAAATAATGACAGTTTTACTTCCTTCTTTCCAATTTGGATCCCTTTTATTTTTTTCTTCCTGTTTGATTGCTGTGGCTAAGACTTCCAGTACTATGTTCAATGAGAGTGGTGAAAGTGGGCATCCCTGTCTTGTTCCTGTTCTTTTTTTAATTTAATTTAATTTAATTTAATTTAATTTTATTTTTTTTGTACAGACAGAGTGGGAGGGAGAGAGAGGAAGAGAGAGAGAGGGAAACATCGATGTGAAAGGGACACATCGAGTGGCTGTCACCCGCACGACCAACCAGGGCCGGGGACAAACTGTAACCAAGGTACATGCCCTTAGCGGGAACCGAACCCGGGTCTCTCCGGACCGCAGGCGGACGCTCTAACCGCTGAGCCAAACCGGCCAGGGCTTGTTCCTGTTCTTAAGGGAAATGATTTTAGTTTTAGCCCATTGAGTATGATGTTGGCTCTAGGTCTTTCATATATGACCTTTATTATGTTGATAGATGAGCATTTTTATCAGAAATGGGTGCTGGATTTTGTCAAATGCTTTTTTAGCATCTATTGATATGATCATGTAGTTTTTTTGTTTGTTTAATTTTTATCCTCACTCTAGGAATTTTTCCATTTTTGTTTTAGATAGTGTGGGAGGGAGAGAGACGAAGAGAGACAGAGAGAAACATGAACATGAAACCAACACACTGAGTGGCCGCCTCCTGCACAACCCCAACTGGGGTCGGGGACAAATTGCAACCAAGGTACATGCCTTTAGCGGAAACCGAATCCCGGTCTCTCAGGACCACGGGCTAACACTCTAACCTGTGAGCCAAACCAACCAGGGTGATCGTGTGGTTTTTATTCTTTTTTTTTTTTATGTGGTGTATCACATTTATTGATTTGCAAATATTGTACCAACCTTGCATCCCTTGGATGAATCCCACTTGGTCATAGTGAATAATTTTTTTGGTGTATTGCTGGAATCGTTATGCTAGTATTTTGGCGTCTATGTTCATGAGGAATATTGGCCTGTAGTTTTCTTTCTTTGCAGTGTCATTTTCTGGTTTTGGAATTAGAATTATGCTGGCTTCATAAAACGAGTTTGAAGTCCTCCTTCTTCTTGAATTTTTTGAAATAGTTTGAGGAGAATGGGTGTTAGTTCTTTGAATTTTCAGTAAACCTCCCCTGTGAGGCCATGTGGACCTGGGCTTTTGTTTGCTCAGAGAGTCTTAATTACTTCAATTTCTTTAGTTGTTATTGGTCTGTTCAAGTTTTCTATCTCTTCCCGGTCTAGTTTTGGGAGACTGTATTTCTAGATATTTGTCCATTTGGCTTAGATTGTCAAATTTGTTGCCATATAATTGTTCATAGTATTTGTTAAAAATCCTTTGTATTTCTGTGGTGTCAGTTACCTCTCCTGTTTCATTTCTGATTTTGTGTATTTGAAGTCTCTCTCTTTGTTTCTTGGTGAGTCTAGCTAAGGGTCCAGCAATCTTGTTTATCTTTTTGAAAAACCAGCTCTTTGTTTCATTGATCGTTTGAATTGATTTTTGGTGTTTATGTCATTTATTTCTGCTCTGATCTTTACTGTTTCCTTCCTTCTACTTGCTCTGGGGTTTTCTTTTTGTTTGCTTTCTAATTCTTTAAGTTGTGAGGTTAGATATTGTATTAGAATTTTTTCTTGTTTCTTGAGGTAGGCCTGTAGTGTTATGAACTTCCCTCTCAGAACTGCTTTCACTGCATCCCGTAGATTTTGTGTTGTGTGTTTATTTTCATTGGTTTCAAGGAAATTTTTAATTTCTTCCTTGATCTCCTTGGTCACCCATTCATTGTTTAATAACATGCTATTTAGCCTCCATGTTTTCAAATGTCTTTGCATGTTCTTGTTGCAATTGATTTCTAGTTTCATGCCATTGTGATCTAAGAAGATGCTTGATATGATTTCAATCTTCTGGAACTTGTAGAGACTTAGTTTGTGCCCTAACATGTGGTCTATCTTTGAGAATGTCCCATGTGCCCTTGAGAAGAATGTGAATTCTGCAGTTTTGGGGTGTAGTTCTCTGTAGATATCTATTAAATCCATTTGGTCTAGTGCTTCATTTAGAGTCTCTGTTTCCCTGCTAATTTTTTGTCTAGAGAATCTATCCAGTGATGTCAGTGGGGTGTTGAAATCCCCTGCTATGATTGTATTGCTATCAATTTCTCCTTTGAAGTCCTCCAGAAGTTTTTTAATATATGTTGGTGCTCCTATGTTGGGTGCATATATGTTTACCAAGGTTATATCTTCCTGTTGGATAGATCCTTTAATATTATGTAGTGGCCTTCTTTGTCTCTAGTTATGGCCTTAATTTTGAAATCTACTTTATCAGATATGACTATTGCTACCCCAGCTTTTTTTTCCTTTTCATTTGCTTGGAAAATTGTTTTCCATCCCTTCACTTTCAACCTATGTGAGTCTTTTGTTGTGAGGTGGGTCTCTTGTAAACAACATATATGAATCATGCTTTCTTACCCAGTCAGCTACTCTGTGTCTTTTTATCAGAACCTTCAGTCCATTTACACTTAAGATGATTATTGATATCTACTTATTTATTGCCATTTTCTTGTTTAGTGTGGTTATATTTTTCTTCCCATTTCTTCTACTAATTAGAGCAATCCCTTTAACATTTCTTGCAGTGCTGATTTGGTGCTAATGTATTCCCTTAGCCTTTTTTTGTCTGAGGAGCTTTGTGTTTGACCTTCTGTTTTGAATGATAGCCTTGCTGGGTAGAGTAATCTTGGATTCAGATCCTTGTTTTTCATGTCCTTGATTATTTCATGCCATTCCCTTCTGGCCTGTAGTTTTCTGTTCAGAAGTCAGATTATAGCCTAATGGGGGTTCCTTTGTAGGTAAGTTTTGCTTATCTCTTGCTGCCTTTAGGATTCTCTTTTTGTCTTTAATTTTTGGCATTAATTACTATGTGTCTTGGTGTGGGCCTGTTTGGATTCTTCTTAATCGGGGCTCTCTGTGCTTCTTGAACTTGAATGCCTTCTTCCTTCACCAAATTAGGAAAGTTTTCTGTCACAATTTCTTCAAATATATTCTCTAACCCTTGCCCATTTTCTTCCTCTTTGGGGACTCCTATGATGCGAATGTTATTATGTTTCCAGTTGTCCCACAGTTCTCTTAAGCTATTTTCCTCTTTTACAATTGATTTTTCCTTTTGGTTCTCTGATTGTTTGATTGTTTCTACCCTGTCTTCTAATTCACTGATCCAGTCCTCAGCTTCCTCTACTCTGCTGTTTAGTCCTTCCAATGTGTTCTTAATTTCTGCTTTATCATTGTTAATTTCTTCTGGGTGGTTTTTAATTTTAAATTGGTTGATTTTCAATGTTTCTATGTCTTTACTCATGGTCCTGATGTCCTTACACATGCTGTTGAGCTTCCTCAAGATCATGGCTCTGAATTCTACCTCTGTTAACTTGCTTTACTGCATTTCATTGATCTCATTTCCTGTAGAGGTCTCTTCTTCTTTCATTTAGGATTTGTTTCTTTGTTTTATCATTTTGGCTATCTTATTGGGTTTTGGAGCCTGCCAAATTTTCCCTGTGGGTGTTGGTGTTCTGCTGTTTGTGGTTCCTTCTACTGGGTTTGGTTGAGTGAGGGAGGACCTACATTAAACACCACTGTCAAGTCTTACTTTCCAGGGTGGAGTTGTAAGTCCAGGAATGGTTCAGTTATCCTCTAGCTTTTTGCCTGGAGGCTATTAGTAGAGGTCACTTGAAGAGCCTTGGGTTCTCAGTTGAATGAAGAACTCTCTGAGGTGTTCAGTGTAAGGGGATTTCCCAAGGGTAGGGCAGATGCTGGTTGTTAATGGGCCTCAATTTGCATTTCAATGGCCACTGGGTGGGGTTGAATCTCCGAAGGAGGGGCTGGAGCCTCTCCCCAGTGCCCTGGGAAGGAGTAAGATGGCCACCGTCCTCCATGGCTGCAACTCAGCGAATGCTCTGAGCACCGTCTAAATCCCGAGTGTTCCCACACAGTTCCAGTCTAGTCTGCCCGCCATCTGCCTTAGCCCAAGGTGAGTAGCTGTAGTTATTTTAGCATTTGTCCTGGCTCTGTGCTGTGAAGCTGCTTGGGACTTTAACCCCAAGGGTGCTGCTCACAGCTATGAACGCTGCTATTTGTGGGCTCCCAACCCTCCTCTCGCACCTCCGCAATCCTGTCAGGATCGATTCAGTGTCCCTGGTTATATGGTCCTTGCAAACTGCTTACTCTTGCTTTTTCCTGACGATTTGTCTTTATTTTCATTGTAATTCCAGTTTGGTCCTGGGAGATGGTCTGTGAGGTTCCATTCACTCTGCCACTATTTTGGAATCCTCCAAGCATTTTTATTATTATTTTTATTTCAACATTGTCTTTGTCTCCAAAATTTTGTAATAAAGTTATTCTAACCATGCCTGTATATATTTACAACTCTTTGTACCTACAAATTCTATTTTGATTTGTAGAAAGCCGCAAATTATTTAGACCATTGTGAATTGTATTTATATCACAATCTATTCAAAGTCCACTTCTATATTATAGATTTCTTAATTTGGTAAGAACATTGTTTTTAACATGATGATATTCTCAAAAAAAATTATATTTGTGTTATTAAAAAAATAAGTAATATGTCTCCAGTGTTGACACTTTTAAGTAAAGTTTTAATAATTTTCACACTATTGTCAGGTGTTTCACCTTTGATAAAATTAAATTTCATAAGTTTGACTTTGAGCCATTGAGTTAGATAGAAAATCAAACTATTATTAAAATTTGCTAATTTTATAAGTGAAGCATTTGATAAAATGGTAAA
Source organism: Molossus molossus (assembly GCF_014108415.1). Taxonomy (NCBI): domain Eukaryota; kingdom Metazoa; phylum Chordata; class Mammalia; order Chiroptera; family Molossidae; genus Molossus; species Molossus molossus. The sequence continues at coordinate 64,950,536 of NW_023425344.1, read as the reverse complement.
AAGCAGGCATAATTTAAAAGTTTATAATTTTTTTCTTCTATTAAAGATAACACATTAGCAGCTGTTGCTTAATAGTTTGCACATATCCTAGCAAACACACAAAAACTTGGAATGAAAGTGAGCAAAATTAATTTAGAATAGTAATTTGGTCTAAATGAAATTCATGGTTTAAGAGTGATCTGTAAATCATCTTTTGCAGATGCATGTGGTAAATCTTTGTGTTTGAATGCAGTCTTCTTAAAGTAACTACTAACTTTAAATAGGCACAGGTGTTCCTTTAGGATAATTATTTTCTTTTTTTCATTTGGTTGTGCTCTAGAAAACATGAGAAATGGAAATTCGGGATATAGTATTTAAATAAATTTGAAATTTCAATTGTATTTGTTTTTGTCAAGAGGGTTTTATTGCAAAGTTAAGAAGTTTTTAAAACACTAAAAATAGCCCTGGCCGGTTTGGCTCAGCGGTTGGAGCATTGGCCTGAAGACCAGAGAGTCCTAGGTTTGGTTCCTGCTAGGGACACATACCAAAACAAACAAACAAACAAACAAACAAACAAACAAACAAACGAAAACCACTAAAAATATAAATAACTATAGATTTGTGCCACTCAATAAATGGTAAAACATAGCACGGGTATTCTGACTACCATCTCTCTGTGTGCTCCCCATATGCTTTCTGGAGGGCTGACCAGCCTCTGTACCCGCACGTATTCATGTCAAGCCAAACTATAGTTTCTCAAGTTTCCAACTTACCCTATCAAATGGCAGCCTGGAAGTTTTGTGGATTTTGTAGGTTAAAACATGGGCTAAATCATACATGGATGGTCCACTGACTGGTCATTAAGAGCAGCAAAGTGGGCATGAGACAAGGTGTCACAAAGGTGAAAGAAGAGTAAGAGAGGCAGCCCTTGAATGTACCTCAGCATTGTATTTCACTGAGGTGAAGCAAGTCCTCTTTGGGGGGTCTTCAATTTTTCTCCAATGCCATCATCTTGATTTCTAAGAATATGTTTGCCTTGTGTTTATGGAAGCAATTTTCTTTATATTCATCTAATTTCATTCTTTCTTCCTCTTTATATATATACATGAGTTTTAAATTCATTTTTCAATGATAGTTGTCATATAATATTATATTAGTTTCATGTGTACAACATAGTTATTAGCTATTTATTAGATTTACAAAATGATCACCCAATAAGTCTAGTACCCACCTGACACCATATATGGTTATTATAATATTACTGACTGTATTTCCTATGCTGTACTTTACATTCTCACAATTATTTAATATCTGCCAAATTGTACTTAATCCTTTCACCTTTTCACCCAGCTCCCCACAACAACCCCTTCTATCTGGCAACCATCAGTTTGTTCTCTGTATCTATGTTCTATTTGCTTATTTATATTATTGTTTACATTCCACATATAAGTGAAGTAATATGGTATTTGTCTTTCTCTGTCTTAGTTATTTCACATAGCCTAATACCCTCTAGGTCCACCCATGTTGTAATTGGCAAGATTTCAGGATTTTTTTTATGGCTGAGTAACATTCCATTGTATATATGTACCACCTCTTCTTTATCCAATTATCTATCAATAAACACTTAGGTTGCTTCCATATCTTGGCTGTTGTAAATAATGCTGTAATGAACATGGGGATGCATACATCTTTTCAAATTAGTGTTTTGAATTTCTTTGGATAAATACCCAGAAGTAAAATTGCTGGGTTATATGGTTGTTCTATTTTTAATTTCTTGAGGAATCTCCATACTGTTTTCCATAGTGGTTGCACCAATATACAATCCCACCAACGGTGCACGAGGGTCCCCCTCCCCTACATTCTTTTCAACATTGGTTGTTTGTTGATGTATTGATGATAGCTATTCTGATAGGTGGTTTTAATTTGTATTTCTCTGATAATTAGAGATGTTGAGCATTTTTCATATGTCTGTTGGCCATCTGTATGTCCCGCTGTAAAAAAATGTCTATTTATGTCCTCTGCCCATTTTTTTTTTTTTATCAGATTGATTTCTCTCTCACTCTTTGTCTTTTTTTGTTGTTATTGTTCTAAGTTATATGAGTTCTTTATATATTTTGGATAGTAACCCCTTATCAGATACATTAATAATGAATATATATTTTTCTATCCAGTAGGTTGTCTTATAGTTTTATTGATGGTTTTCTTTGTTATGCAAAAGCCTTTTAGTTTGAAGTAGTCCTATTTATTTACTTATTTTTTTCCCTTGCTTGAGAAGACATATATCCAAAAAAAATTACTAAGAGTCATGTCAAAGAATTTACTGTCTATGTTTTCTTCTAGAATTTTTATGGTTGTGGGTCTTAAATTTAAGTCATTAGTGCATTTTCACTTTATTTCTGTGTTTTGTTTTGTTTTTTATTCCTCACCTGAGGATATATTTTTTTAAATTTACTTAGTTTTTATTAATTAATTTTTGTTACAGATGTTTCTCCTTTTCCCCCCACTGATTTCCCCCTTCCCCTCTTTTTCTGTCTTGTCCCCAGCTTTGTTGTCCATGTCCATTGTTCATGCATACATGCATATAAGTTCTGTGGTTTATCTCTCCCCCACCACCCCCTCTTCTGCGGATTGTCAGTCTGTACTCCACTTCCACGTCTCTGGGACTACTCCATTCCTCAGACTGTTATGGTCATTTTATTCCATAAATAAGTGAGATCATATGATACTTGTCTTTCTCTGTTTGGCTTGTTTCACTTAGGATGATACTTTCCAGGTCCCTCCATGTTGTCTCAAAAGATAAGAGATCTTTCTTTTTTACAGCTGCATAGTACTCCATTGTGTATATGTACCACCGCTTTTTTATCCATTCATCTACTGATGGACACTTGGGCTGTTGCCAGATCTTAGCTATTGTAAATAGTGCTACTACAAACATGGGGGTACATATATTCTTTCCGATTGGTGCTTCAGGCTACTTAGGGTATATTCCTAGAAGTGGGATCACTGGGTCAAATGGAAGTTCAATTTTTAATTTTTTGAGGTAACACCATAGTGTTTCCCATAGTGGCTGCACCAGTCTGCATTCCCACCAACAGTGTACCAGAGTCCCCTTTCTCCACACCCTCGCCAACACTTGTTGTTTGATGATTTGTTGATGGCGGCCATTCTGACAGGTGTGAGGTGATACCTCATTCTTGTTTTAATTTGCATCTCTCTGATGATTAGTGATGTTGAGCATTTCTTCATATGTCTTTTAGCCATTTGTATGTCCTGTTTGGAGAGGTGTCTTTTTAGTTCCTCTGCCCATTTTTTTTTTTATCCTCACCCGAGGACATTTTTCCTCTTTTGTTCTGGTAGAGTGGGAGGGAGAGACAGGAACAGAGAGAGAGAGAGAAACATCGATGTGAAAGGGACACATCGAGTGGCTGCCACCCGCACGACCAACCAGGGCCAGGGACAAACTGCAACCGAGGTACGCGCCCTTAGCGGGAACCGAATCCGGGCCTCTCGGGACCGCAGGTCGACGCTCTAACCGCTGAGCCAAACTGGCCAGGGCCCTCTGCCCATTTTTTAATTGGGTTCTTTGTCTTCCTTTTGTGGAGTTGTATGAGCACTCAATATATATTGGAAATTAACCCCTTATCTGATATATCACTGGCAATTATGCTCTCCCATACAGTGGGTAGCCTTTTCATTTTGGTGGTTCTTTCTTTTGCTGTGCAGAAGCTTTTGAGTTTGATGTACTCCCATGTGTTCATTTTCTCCTTTGTTTCTATTGCCTTAGGTGATGTATCAGTGAAAATTCTGCTGAGTATGATGTCTGAAATTTTTTTGCCTACAGTTTCTTCTGGGATTTTTATGGATTCATGAGTCACATTTAAGTCTTTTATCTATTTTGAGTTTATTCTTGTGTAGGGTGTAGGTTGATGGTCTAGTTTCATTTTTCTGCATGTAGCTGTCCAATTTTCCCAGCACCATTTATTAAAGAGGCTGTCCTTACTCCACTGTATGCTCTTGCCACATTTGTCAAATATTGATTGAGCATATTGCCTTGGGTCCATTTCTGGGTTCTCTGTTCTGTTCCACTGGTCTATATGCCTGTTCTTGTGCCAGTACCAGGCTGTTTTGATTACGGTGGCTTTGTAGTATAACCTGAAATCTGGTAATGTGATCCCTCCAACTTTGTTCTTCCTTTTCAAGATTGCTGTGGCTATTCGAGGTCTTTTTTGGTTCCATATGAACTTTTGAAGTACTTGTTCAAAATATGTGAAGTATGCCGTTGGTATTTTTATGGGGATTGCATTGAATTTATAGATTGCTTTGGGTAATATGGACATTTTAATGATGTTAATTCTCCCAATCCATGAACAGGGTATGTGCTTCCACTTTTTTATATCTTCCTCTATTTCTTTTTTCAATGACCTGTAGTTTTCTGTGAATAGGTGCTTTATTTCTTTGGTTAAGTTTATTCCTAGGTATCTTAATTTTTTTGCCACAATGGTAAATGGGATTGTTTTCTTAGTGTTTCTTTCTGTGAGTTCATCCTTGGTGTATAAGAATGCCATCGATTTCTTGACGTTAATTTTGTATCCTGCTACTTTGCCAAATTCATTTATTAAGTCTAGTAAATTTTTTATGGAGTCTTTGGGGTTTTCTATGTATAGTATCATGTCATCTGCAAATAATGACAGTTTTACTTCCTCCTTTCCAATTTGGATCCCTTTTTTTTTTTCTTCCTATCTGATTGCTGTGGCTAAGACTTCCAGTACTATGTTAAATAAGAGTGGGGGAAGTGTGCATCTTTGCCTTGTTCCTGTTCTTAAGGGAAATGCTTTTAGTTTTTGCCCATTGAGTATGATGTTGGCTGTAGGTCTTTCATATATGGCCTTTATTATGTCTAGATACAATCCCTCTATTCCCACATTGCTGAGCGTTTTTATCAGAAATGGATGCTGGATTTTGTCAAGGGCTTTTTCAGCATCTATTGATATGATCATGTGGTTTTTATTCTTCATTTTATTTATGTGGTGTATCACGTTTATTGATTTGCGAATATTGTACCAGCCTTGCATCCCCTGAGGATATTTTTCTACTTATTATCAGATAGAGTGGGAGGGAGGGGGAGAGAGAGACAGAGAGAAACATCAATGTGATACATTGTCTCCTGCACAACCCGACCATGGCCAGGGACAAACTGCCCTTGTACTGCCATGTACTGAGGTATATGCCCTTGACCAGAATCGAAACCACAACTCATTGGTCCATGGGCCAATACTCTAACCACTGAGCGAAACAGGCCAGGGCTAAACTTTATTTTTTTATATGGTAAAAAAAATGGTCTAGTTTCATTTTTTACATGTGTGTGTCACTTTGCCAACACTATTTATTGAAGAGACTCTTTACCTCTTTGTATATTCTTGTCCCCTTTGTCATAGTTTAATTGACCATATAGATGTAAATTTATTCTGTTCCTTTTATTCAGTATCTGTTTTTATGCCAGTACCATGCTGTTTTGATTACTATACCCTGGTGATATAATTAGATATCAGGTAGTGTGATACATTCAACTTTGTTCTTCCTTCTAAAGGTTGCTGTGGTTATTTGGTGTCATTTGTTGTTCTATGTAAATTTTAGGTATGTTTGTTCCAGGTCTGTGAAAAATGCCATTAGTATTTTGATAGCAATTGCATTGAATCTGTAAATGGCTTTGGGTAGCATGGCCATTTTAATGATGTTAATACTTTCTATTCATGAGCATGGTACATGCTTCCATTTCATTTATTTGTATCTTCTTCCCTTTTTTTCACTAATGTCTTATACTTTTCAGAGGATAAGTCTTTCACCTGCTTGGATAAATTTATTCCTAGGTATTTTTTTTTTTAATGCAATTGAAAATGGGATTATTTTCTTAGCTTCCCTCTATGATAGTTTGTTACTGGTGTATAGAAATATACCTGATTTCTGGACATTGATTTTGATTCCTACTTTAATTTCTGTGGCGATGAGTTTGTTTAGCATGGTTCTATATTCTTCATCAAGGTGGTAAGTCTTTGGGTGATCACTCCTGTGACTAGTTTGCTAAAGAGCTAAAAAGCACTAGTAGTTCACTTTCTAGGGTTTGAAAGAGCTGCTGCTTTGAGGGCTTGGCTTCTGAGCCCTACATGCTGCCCTGCTTCAACTGTGTTGTCCATCAAGTGTGAAATGGTTTTCATTAGAATCTATGTAACTGGGCTTGATGATTTAGGTTAGTTTGTTACATAGGTGAAGTGACTTCTCTTGGTGTTGTGCTCTGAGTTTTGCTACCTCCATCCACAATTGGACCTTGCCATTTGCTTAGAGAAAGATCCAGGTAATATCCATGGTTTATTACTTTATTTGACTATGAATTACTGCTTGTCAAATGTTGTATTCCCCAGAAAATACATTTTGAGATGATGATTGCATGTGGGAGACTTATTAGGGAGTTTTCTTGGGTTAACTCTTGTGAAATGGAAGGAAAAAAAGCAGAGACAGACGTTTAGCTGCAATGCAATCTCAATGGAAGCCCTAGATGACTCTCCTGAGAGTTCAGGTGGTGGAAGGAGCCTGACCCGCTGTCCTGAGGTGGCCAGGTTTTTGTAATTTCGTTTTCAACAGTCACTGAGCGAAGGCTGCCTATAGGACAGAGGGGCCTAAGGGCTGAGCAGTGTCAGCCAGCAGCACTCCCAGCAACTGGGAAAACTAATCCCTGATTCCTGAAGGGAAATCTCAGCAGTGCATCGCAGCACCTACACTTCCCTTTGATGCACTTAATGTAGTTCTACAGTTGGCTTTTTTTTTTTCGTTAAGTATGCAAAGAACAAGTTTGCAGAAAATCAGAAGCCAAAAGTGCTTAGGGCCCACAAAAGTTATAATGGATTCTTGAAACATGGATATGCCTACTTCTAGACTCTGTTATATAATTAATGTCTTTGTTACTCGAGTCACTATTAGTCAGAATTCTATTACTTGTAATCAAAAACATCCCTAACAAAATATAACCAAACTGATACAGCCAAGCTATTCACAGACAAAAATAACCAATCAAAAGTAAAACTATAGAGTTTTGATGGGGTAAATAGGGAGGGCCTCTTCTAAGGAGGATATTTGGGCTAAAACTGGAGTCACAGGATGAGGCCAGGAAGAAGGGGAAATAGTCCCAAAAGCCAGAGGCCGAGGTTCACCAGCATGACTGTCAGTGGTAGAATCAGTGTCTCAATAGCATCTCCAGGGACTGTAATGTTTGGGCATGAAAATGAAATATCTGAGGGTACTGAGTACAGATTTTTTGATAGCTTTTTGCTAAGGTTCAGGCCTTCGGAAAAGGTCAAAGTGGGAATGTGGGAATATGGGAAAAGAGCAATGAAGGGTACAGAGTAGATCCCAGGACAGAATTTGGCTTGCCAGGCTATGGCTTATGATGTTGCAGATGCTCCAATGATACATACATTAAAAATTTTTTTTTCTTTATGAATTTAGAGAGAGAGGAAGGGAGAGGGAGAGAGAGATAGAAACATCGATAAGAGAGAACATTGATTAGCTGCCTCCTGCATGCCCCCCACTGGGTATGTGGCCCAAAACCTGGGCATGTACCCTGACTGGGAATCAAACCAGTAACCTCTTGGTGCATGGGTCAGTGCTCAACCACTGAGCCACACCGGCTGAACAGATACATACATTTTTTTTTTTAAAGAGATAAAGTTTTTCTTGTGATACCTAGGAATTTTGTTTGTTTGTTTATTTTTTGCTTACAAAAATGGTAATATGACCAAGAACATTTTTAAATGTGAAAGGTATAAGAACAAAGAATTTATCAAATAAATGATTATGATTTAGGAAGAAAAGTATTTGTAGGGGTGTGGGTGTGTGTGCACGTGCGCACGCATGCATTTATATAAATATATTTAAGGAGATAAACAGATTCTAACATCATTAAACTGTACTAAGTGAGAAGAGCATACTGACAGAATGTTGTCTCTTACTTTTATGAATAAACCTGGTAGAAGTGAAGCTGACAGTACTGTAGGTCAAAAAATTGCTTGACTATTTTAAACAAAATTGCTGGAAAGTTACTGGAAAAAAATCTTTTTTTGCCTGCATGAAGATAAAAGAACAAGAAACTGCTGAAGGAAAAAAGTAAGCTCCTTTGGGCTAAGACTCTTAAAATAAAGATGACTCAAGAGTAACAATAAACTTTCAGGCATAATTTCTTACTGCACGGCACCAGTGATGCCGATCTGCAGATGTATTTGCCAAACTCCTGCCAGTCATCATTCAGGAATTACAGAAAATGGGGAAGATTATAGTGTCAGCCAGGGTTCAGGGCAGGAGACAGACACATTTTAAGCAGGCAGAGATTTAATACGGTAAATTGGGCGCTTGCAAAATCACTGGAAGGCCCAGAGAGGTGAGCTCTAGCCTGGCTTCCCAGAATGACTCCCAGACACTTGAGAGCTGAATCACCAGGAAGCTTCCACCTCTGAGGCCATCGAGCTTCCAGAACACATGATTGTCACTGAGCTTCGGGAATCACAGAGCTGGAACTGTGCCCTCACCACAGCTGCTGTCACTGCCCCATCGTGCTGGTGACTGCACGCTGGACCCTGGAGTCCACCGCGGCCTGAGCTGTGGCCCCTCATCCAGGACTCTGGAGAAGGACGTGAATCGTTGCTTCAGAAGGAAACCTCACGTCTATGAGACCTCGCTTGCCAGCCAGGCAGTGTTAGAAGATGACCACTCTCACTTTTGCCTTACAAATCTCTCATAACCGCGTCAGCATGACAGGACCCGACTGGAGTGCTAGCTGTAAAAGCATCTGGGAATTATATATTTAACTCTTAAGTCTCTTCGATGAAGGAAGCCATGATACAAGGGGGTCAAATGGAAGTTCTGTGAGGCAAACTACAGCATTCCACACAACTGTAGACAGGCAACATTCTTGTTTTCTTCAGAGGGAGGAAAGAGATGATAAGAAACACCGGTTGAACTTGACATTGGTTCTAGCCTTGGTTAGAAAAAATACCCTGTGAGCCATTAAGAAAGGATGCAGCTATCACTGGGAATAGGGAGCTCCTTAAAAGCAAATCACACTGGACGGCTTATTAAAGTGGTAAATAATAGAACTGTATGGCTATAATGTATCTAGGTTTTCCAAGGCTTTTGCCTCAAACTTTTATATCATGGGGCAAACTTGTGAAATGTGGCCAGGATGGTGACATAGTTAAATGGATTTGTAATTAGTAGACAGATTAAGAAATGCTGATTAGTAGATACATGTCCAATGAGAACATGAGCTGTCAGGATGTATACTTTATCTTGCCCTGCATTACACAGTGACTCCAGCAAGGACATTGAGTCATTATTTATTGAGTGCGCACTTCAGGTGAGGCACTATCGAGACATTAACTTGTTATTACCCCCATTGTAAATGTGGGGAACCGGATGCCAGACAGTGCAGGTGGGTTGCCCACAGCACATGCCAGGTAAGCCGCCGTGCTGACTCCTACCTGACGTGGCTGCCAGGAGAGGCCACAGAGGGAGGGAGGTGCCACCACATCTCTGGGAGAAACTGGCCGGTGCTGTACCAGCAAACGCTCAGGAATGGCATTTTCTGTTATTCCACATGGAGTCTAGGGCTGGCCCACTGTCCTCGGGACCTGGTCGGTATCTCAGGGACTCAAACTCACATTGTAAAGCTTCGTGAAAGACTCACATACAAAACCAGATGCCAATTTATTACATTATGAGAAATGTAACAGTAAAATGGAACAAATATGGACACTATTCTTTTTTTCTTTTTTTTATTTTCAAATCTTTATTGTTGGATGTAAAATGTATTACAGATGTTCCACATTTTTCCCCCATTGACCCCTCCTCCCCACTCCCGCCCCCCTCCCACCTTTTCCCACACTATTGTCTGTGTCCATTGGTTATGCATATAGATTCTTTGGTTTATTTCTTCCCACCCCCCAACCCCTTTCCCTTTGAGGTTTGTCAGTCTAGCAATGAATTTGTGCTTCTTAATCCCTTCACCTTTTTCACCCATTGCCCCAGCCCCCCTCCCAACTGGCAACCAACAAAATGTTCTCTGTATCTATGAGAATGTTTCTGTTCTACCTGTTCATTTTGTTTGTAGATTCCATTGTTGATAGATCTGTATTCATTGCCATTTTGTCTGTTAATACATTTAATCTTTTTCTTCAAAAAGACCCTTCATCGCCCTGGCCGGTTTGGCTCAGCGGTTGGAGCGTCGGCCTGCGGTCCGGAGAGATCCGGGTTCGGTTCCCACTAAGGGCACGTACTTCGGTTGCACTTTGTCCCCGGCCCTGGTTGGTCGTGCGGGTGGCAGCCACTCGATGTGTTCCTTCACGTCGATGTTTCTCTCTCTCTCTCCCTTCCTCTCTCTCTCCCTGTACAAAAAATGGAAAAATATCCTCGGGTGAGGATAAAAAATAAATAAAAATAAATAAATAAATAAAAATAAAAAAGACCCTTCATCATTTCATATAATAACGGTTTGGTAGTGATGAACTCCTTTAACTTTTTCTTGTCTGGGAAAGTTTTTATATGTCCATCGATTCTAAATGACAGCTTTGCAGGATAGAGTAATTTTGGTTGTAGGTTCTTGGTTTTCATCACTCTGAATATTTCTTGCCACTCCCTTCTGGCCTGCAAAGTTTCTTTTGAGAAATCAGCTGACAGCCTAATGGGTACTCCCTTGTAGGTAACTAGCTGCCTTTCTCTTGCTGCTTTTAAGATTCTCTCTTTGTCTTGAACCTTTTTCATTTTGATGATGATGTGTCTTGGTGTGGGCCTCTTGGGGTTCATCTTGTTTGGGACTCTCTGTGCTTCCTGGACTTGTATGTCTGTTTCCTTCACCAAGTTAGGAAAGTTTTCTGCCATTATTGTTTCAAACAGGTTTTCGATTTCTTGTTCTCGCTCTTCTCCTTCTGGCACCCCCAAGATGCGAATGTTGGCACGCTTGAAGTTGTCCCAGAGGCTCCTTACACTATCTTCATTTTTTTGGATTCTTTTTTCTTTTTGCTGTTCTGATTGGGCATGTTTTGCTTCCTTATATTCCAAATCAATGGTTTGCTCCTTGGATTTACGTACTCTATTATTGAAGCTGTGTAAATTATTCTTTATTTCAGTTAATGCCTCCTTCAATTCTAACTGTGTATCCATGATTTCTGACTGGTCCTTTTTTATGCTCTTGAGGCCCTCCCTAAGTTCACTGAGGTTCTCACTAAGTTCATTGAGCATCCTTATAAGCAGTATTTTGAACTCAGTATCTGTTAAGTTGCTTATCTTCCTTTTGCTTAGTTCTTTTATTGGGGTTTTGTTCTGTTCTTTCATTTGGGACCTGTTTCTTTGTCTCCTCATTTTGGCTGCCTCCCTGTGTTTGTTTCTGTGTATTACTTAATGAGAGGTATGGGGCTCGCTGAGACCCGGTGCTGCTCGTTTGAAAGAATTTAGGAAAAACCTGAAGCCGGATCCAAGACAGGCCAATCCTGTGGTTAAGCAAGTGGCAACAGCTTGGGTGGGCCTGAAAGTTGGGTGGGGCAGGGCGGGGCCTTAGGGAGTCACCAGGGCGGGGCTACCAGTGTGAGCCAGGTTGCTGGAGTCCCAGGTATGGTGACTGTCTGCCGCCCTGGGAAGGGCTCACTAAAGGAACAAAGGCCTCTGACAGCACATTTGTCCCTGAGAAAGCCCCCTCTCCAGCCCTCGCTCCAGTGCCAAACAGCTCAGTTCTTCCCTGTATGTCTGTGGCGCCCCTCGAGCCGCCTCCCCTCCGAGCTTAGAGGGAGCGAGTCCGATAAGTCCCCGCGCGGGCCCTTTAGGGAGCTGCCTGGGGCTCCAGCCGCGTCAGCCTCCCTGAGCCTCAGTTCCCGCTGGTTTTTCCAACCAGAAGTGGACACTATTCTTATATGCAGCCTTTTGAAGAGAGTCTGATTAAGCAGAGTGCAGACTGCAGAGGATGGACTCGTCCCCGGGGGACGCTGATCGGAATGCTGACAGGCTGCAGTGTCTGTCAGTCACAGCAGGGTGTAAACTGCTGGCCGCAGGACCCCGGGCGGTGGGGAGACACGCTCTCCTCTGGCCTGGCAGTGTCAGCATTTGCCTTTCTAACTCTGCATACGCTTTTATGACTGGCTTCTATTCTTCCTTTAGACATTTTAACGAAGTTGTTTTGGATTAAAATTTAGTGTTTTCTCTTTAAGGCGACTGTTCGATTTACTGCCGGTACACTTTATTAACTTTAGAAATTATGATTTCCATATTTCCAAAGCCCTGTTGTCCTTGGGCACTACCTGTAAGCGGCAGTGCCCACTCCCGTCCCTGTGCTGCCGGGAAGTTGGCAAGGACCCGAGTGCCAGTGCTGACGAGCAGAGTTTATAGCAGCGCAGGTTTTAAAAAGACAGTGTTTTTATTTCACCTGCGCTCACTGTGCGTCAGTAGTGTGCGATGCGTAGTGAGCGACGAAGCCAGGATGACTTACCTGTACTAACTGTGCCAACAGAATGCACCGGGGAGCGAACGCAGGAGGGGTGGATAGCCTTACCCCATCCTTGACCGACGCCATGCCTGGAGTAACAATGTTTATTTAGTGCAGAGTTCACATTTTCAGGAGCTATCCCACAACTGGAATATATTTCCAGGAGACTCATCAGATGGTGATGGGCCTTGAAATCACATTCTGACCAATGGCAGTGGGACACTGGTGATATTTAGCTTAAGAAAGAAAAGACTTGGGGGAAAATAAGAAAAGCTAAGCATTATTGAATGCTTGTAGGCCAGGCATTGTGCTCCATCTTTTAACGGACTTCAAACATTATGGGACTATCATCATGAAAAGGAAACACTTTATTTTGAGTTGCCCCGGAAGGCAGAGCTGTCAGTAACCAATACATTCCACAGAAAAGACAAGTCTGCTTATTAGAATGATGACATTTCTATCTTCCAAAGCTGTCCAACAGCAGAAGGAGCTGCCTTAATGTTAAAGGGGTTCATGTATTTGGAGATGCCTTAGCAGGGACATGACAGACTGTTGATGGAGATGTTTTGGAGAGGAATAAGTATTAAATGGAGGCATGGATCAGAGGAACTCTAAGACATTGTCCAGCTGTATCCTGCGAGTGTATCATTAGCTTACAACACAGTAATCCTTTTTGTTTGTCTTTCAGTTTAGTGGCTTTAACCCTGAAAGTTTAATGTCACTTTCAATTCAATAGATTGCTTGTAGGTACTCTAGTGCTGTGTCATTCCTGGAAACTGAGACAACCCTTCTTGGCTACTCAGACAATCCAGCACAACTCTGAGTTGCAGGGATGGGGAAAAACATTGAGTGGGTCATCAGGTATGATAGCAAGAAGAGACAGACTTCCTCGTTGGATCCCAGACCCATAAATTCTGAGTGTGGGAGAAACAGTGCCACGTAGTGACTGTGTTTTCAAAGCGTGGTAAATGATCATTGAAAGCTTCAAATGCAAGTGGCGTTCATGTCCACATTTGAATTTAAATAATAAATATCATCTATGCTTCTGAAACTCTCTCTGATTACATTCCTTATCCTGAGCTTTGTTATTGTTAATGAGGGAAGTTTGAGTGTCGACCACCCTATGCTTTCATGGCAATTAGCATCACAACCTTAACAACTGGCTCCTTTGAATGGGACAAAAATGACTGTAACCACAGAACAGAACAGTGAGCTAGAGAAAGCCTGACTCCCACATATGATGAGAGGGAAAATCCAAGCCCAGAGAGATGAAGTGGCTCGCACAGTCACGTGGCTGGTAAGGAAGCTGAGCACCGTCCTCTCTGGTCCTCACTTCCTGATGCAATGACATGCTGTATTCTTGCCAGGACTCTTTTTCTTTCTTACCTTTTATTTATATCCTCAAAAGTAGACTGTTTTATACTGGTTACGCCTACCTTGATTCTCAACCTTGCTGACCTATGACCTGAGGAAAGGGTACCTGAGTAGGATTCTAAAATAGTATAAATGTATATTTCCCCATATCCTTTGTTCTGTAGGCCATGCTAAGGGCTCTTTTGTTCTTATTTCTGGATTGTTCTTGGATCTCTGCAGTGCTGCCTACGATGCTGTCCTTGACAGAAATGTGGCCATTAAGAAGCTCAGCAGACCCTTCCAGAACCAAACGCATGCCAAGCGAGCTTACCGGGAACTGGTCCTCATGAAGTGTGTGAACCATAAAAACGTGAGTTGTTATTTATAAACCTCTGGTAGTGGGAGGGTGTGATTGGGGAAAGAAAATTAGTATGCCAACTTGAGAAGGAAGAGCTGTCTTTACTTTGCAATTTGTCTCTTACGTTGGTTTATCCCGCCCATATGTTACATTTAATTTCATTGTCCTCACGGTAACTTTCTGCTTAAAAATCATCTACGAACCATATAGCATGGAGGGGATGAATTTCACAGATATTTCCCTGTTACCACATTAACCATATTTGGTTATTTTGCTCCAAATTAATGAGAGAGCTTCATGCTTTTCCGAAATATAAACAAACCAACAAAAACTAACAAATATCCTATAGAGCAATATGCGATATTTCTTTACAATTTCAATGTGATTATTAACAGATGAAGAGTCTTGTTTTCTTTTTCTTTTAGTGATAGGCTGGCAGTGGCCTCCAACTGTTCAGTGCACACGCTGTGCTTTGGTAACTTGATTTTTGTAGGGTTGGGCGACTTTGCAGGGAGATATTTGCAAAGCACTTCTGAACAGGATTGTCAAGAACGTTTCTCCCTGGATCTCAGCAGGGTACCACCATTACAGGGCTTTCTTCACTTCCGAGTATAAGCTTCTTCAACCTTAAACAAAGGCCTCTAGAGTTCTTTCTATGATTTCATTCTTCTTAGTAAGGATAAATGGGAGATAATTAATTATTTTATTAATGACTAATATTAGTAAATAAATGATCACTAATATAGTACATATAATTTATTACATATAACTACGTAACAAAATATTATATTAATTGTGAATTATAATAAAACTGTATAAACAATAACTATCATAACTCTTTACAAAGTTTTTCTTAAGTAAGAAAATCACACAGAATATATGAAATCCTCGGTGTAGGTTCATGAGCAAGTGCATCGGTCATAAGGCACGTCTATCAATGACACTAAGAAGAAGCAAATGTCTGAGCATTTAGGTGAAGGATATTTGAAAAGCAAATCTGAGGATTCAGGCCCAATGGCATTGTTTCTCTTTAATTCAGTCATTTGACAAATCTTTGTTGAATAAATAAAATGTACCAGATCTAGATCTAGGTACTGTAGATCCTAACAACAGAGCAGTGGAGATAGCAGAGACAGGGTCCTGCCCATGCGGAGCTTGTGTTCTAACAGTGGACGAAGGCAGTCTACAGAACTGCTAGGTAAACGTATGGAATGTCAAATGGTGACACGTGCTATTAAGTAAAAGAAAGCAAAGAAGGAAGATAAAAATGTTCCAGTCAGTGTGGGGTAGAGTAGGATTACTGTTTTAAATAGGTTGAGCAAGAAATGCCTCACTAAGAAAAGGAAATTTTATGAAATATATACCCATCTTGAATTTTGCTATGCAAAGAACATGGTACTTCAAAAAAGGAACATAGAAATGATGGAAAGGATAATTCCTAAGAAAAGTCATTCTACTGAAACAATTTGTTCTTTCAGTATGTTAAATAAAGGCAAGAGCAAGAAAAACCACATGACCAATGCAATCTATTTCTATGGTAGCAAAAAGAATGAGAAATACCAGGGGCAATGGATGATGGACGGGTACCAATAACGAAGCAACCATATGGAAAATTTTGGCAGTTTGTGTTTTCATATATTTATATTTTCTAATCCTCCTTCTAGCCCTTATATGCGATAAATATATTGTAAAGAAATTCCCACTTACTTGGGAATTTGAGGGAATCATACTCTCCATTCTTGATGGGGGTTCACATTTATGACACCTAAATAGAATTTCCAAATTGCAATGATAAATCATAAATGATATCCTACCTGCTACCTCCTTTTGTGTGTGTGTGTGTGTGTGTGCGCGCGCACATATGTATATAAATTTATGGAAATAAATTTATGGAACTTGTTAACAGAGAGGTTGTTCATTTACAACCAAGTGTAAATTTCACTTTAGTATTTGTAAATTAAGTAAAAGCAATCAGAACGCAGAACTCTGTTAATGCTGTGGAAAGTAAAGTGAAACAGTGAAGTAATCCCCAGTACAAACTTACTAGCAGAGAAGAACATCCATTTAGAAAACAAGTACTTAATTCTGGGAAGCGGTAGCCAGCGTGACTGTGGGGCCATGACAAACTTTGATTCACATCCGTGCCCTTTAAGATCCTGGAATAGAGGAACTGAGTCAGAGTCCTGCCTGGACACTGCCCAACCAAAATAGAAATACTTGTAATGATCTCTTTCTAAAGACAAGATTTTAAATTGCTTATTAGTAGAAATTATAATTCCTAAGGTAGCAAAGAAAGAACAGAGGAGAAATCCTCAAAAGGAAATCAAAGAAGGTGAAAGTGATTTTTTTTTTAAGGGCATAGGGAAAGGGAAAATAAGAATATGTAGTGGTGAGGGATTTACCTTTCAAAATAATGAATCTTGACTTTATTTAAAATTGTAATGCTATTTTCTAGATTAATTGGGGTCACCTAGATTGTCCATTCACCAGGTGATATGGGTTGTTTGTGTACATTGTGTTGTATATATGTGTGTCCTGTACCTAGTCTCTGGTGTTTTGTTTGAACAAATATCAAAATGAATTATGTTCCAAGACTGATAAAATACTAGAAAACCAGACCCACTATATATATGTTCTAATGAGAGATGTACCATATAGACATTTTTCAACATAGACTATAACTGAGTATACAGAATGACAAGCTTTAAAGATAGTGAAACAATTTTATTTTTATATGCATATTCCATACCATAAGGTAGCTTTGGGAGGGATGATCTTGGATTTTGGATATGCTATAACCATTGCCATATATGAAAATATTGGATGGTATTGTGATTTTTTTCTTAATAATTCCTCAACAAATGAAAACTACTTAATCACTAAAAGAATTCCTTAAAATTGATTGTTTTTCTTAGATGTTTAAAATAATTTTGTTTTAATTAATTTATATGTTTCTGTACCACTTATGAAGTTTATGGAAATTCATCAATTTATATTTTAAAGATGTTTAAATCTTAAGCTTGTACATATCCAGTTTTTGTGAAATAGTTGCATCTATGCTGTAAGTAGAAGATTGTTATCTATATTTTTAATTTTTACTTCCCATTGGCACAGAATATTTAGCTGAAAGAACATTTTGAGTTATGTATGCAATCTATTGAGAAATATGACAAAGTTTTTTTTTTAATTTACTTATACTACAAAGTAAAATTACTTACTATCTAATATATAAAATAAAGCAGGAAACAAAAAATTTAAGAAACAATTTTGATACCTTTTTTTCAAACATTTTCTACTAAATTCATTATTGATATCATCCAAGATATACCTTTTCCCACATAACATTTGGAACATTAGTTTAAGTAACATTTGATTGTGAAATAGAAGCAAAAGAAACTAAAGTAACAATACACAAAATATCTTGAATTAGAACTTCCCCTTGAATTAGACCACCCAGTTCACTTGGAGGAGACACATGGCCTTGCTAAATCTTGCCAGGTATGTCACTGCTGCCTCACTTTGCTTACCTGGCTTTCCTTCTCTGTTGTTTGATTACCCTGCATTCTACCACGGAGAACCATACTCTAAAGCAGGTATCAATTACGTATCTTCTCTGACTCTTCCTTTTGCTGAAGAATTTGAGCGTTTTAATTGTATTTTAACCTGAAGACAGATCATATGTCCTTTCTGAGTACATTTTTCTGTGTTCTGCGAGACAGTTCTAGATTTTTTTCCAACTTTTCAGTTTTCCATCATAGCACTAGAATGTGACTTTGAGTTGGAAAAAAATGCTAGTCCAAATATGCTTTTAAAATAACTCATTCTCTCCCTTTTTCTTTCACTCTTTCCTCTGTCCCTTCCACTGTCTCTTTTCCAGATTATTAGTTTATTAAATGTCTTCACACCCCAGAAAACGCTGGAGGAGTTCCAAGATGTGTAAGTAACAAAACTCACAAAGGAAGGGAGAGCATAGCGCTCCAATGACTCAAGGGAAATTGACAAAATTCGAATGGATGAAGTCCCTGGTAGAGATCAAAGGGACGTAAAAGCTGGCAACAAATGAAAGGGATCCAGTGATAGGACGGAGGTCTGTTTCTGCTGTTACTTCCTGGAAAGAGGCTTCTGCTTCTTTCTGGTCTTCTGGTTCTCTGTGCTGTTTTCCATTGTTCTTGTTTCAGTCGGGGAAGAGGTAGTACTTACTATGTATTTTTTATTATTGTTGATTCTATGACCTATGTAGAATGAGTCAGTTCACTTTAAGAAATATTAATAAAGAGGGATCTGATAATAATTATCTTTAATATTCATTTTTATTTTTGTGATGCCTTTGATTTTGCGTAAAAAGAATAATGATGGAAGAATAGTGATGATAAGCAGGGGAGAGGAAGTGAATCATAGCACCTTGTCTTGTTTAATACAGATGTGTTGCATTTAATGGAAGAGGCTATTTTGAGTTTTTTTTCTTTTGTGTAATCATAATATTTGGGAAAGCGTTTCAGGAAATTCAGGGAAAAGTGAGAGCAAGAAGAAAGTAGGAAATATATGGGCAGGAACCACACACTAATAAATGCTCCTTCTATTAGCCACCAGTGGTAACGTTACCATGGGTAGCATGCGTGAAAACTTGGAAGTTTTTCATATTCTTCACTCAGTCCATTGTGGAGCTGGGAAGTTAGAAAGACTTCCAGATTTAGGAGAGGATTCTGACTGGTTTGAAGGAGGTCACAGGTAATCTAGAACTAAACTATGGATTTACCTTCCAGTTATTTAGTAATGGAACTGATGGATGCCAACTTGTGTCAGGTGATTCAGATGGAATTAGACCATGAACGAATGTCTTACCTTCTATACCAAATGTTGTGTGGCATCAAGCACCTTCACTCTGCTGGAATTATTCACAGGGTAAGAACACCTACTACAGAATTATAATTAAGATGTTTCCGAGAAGAGGAACAACTGTGGATGATTTTCTTTATGTAGGGGGCTTGGTTAAGTATACCGTCCTTCCTCATTTGTTTAGTGTTAGAATTAGCACATGGCTCACTCACGTGTAGAAGGAAACTTCAGCTGCACTGTGGTTGATTTTGTATAACATTGTGTTTCAGCTCATTGAGAGTCAGCTTCCGAGGAAGCCTCATGTTTTTTAGCCACTTGACTGGCAGAAGGCATATGTGCTGTTGAAATAAGACAGTTCATTTACACAGTTCGCTTCTGACAGTGTAAAGACAGCTGCCCTGATCTGCTCTGCTGTCAGGCCTAGAAATGAAATATAAGCTGAAAGGTTTATGTTGCCATAAGGAGAAAGCTAACAGATGACAAATTATATATTTTTTTCTAAAAATTCTTTCCAAGATGAGCCTAACTTATAAAAATGATAGTACAAGTCTCTTCTGGGTTTAAGAAAGTTTCTGAGGTTATTTTTAAAAATCTGAGAGGTAACTGTGAACTCCTTTGGGGCAGCAATCATTTGCATTGTGTAGGACCTGCAGTAAGGGGAGGGGGTGGTGGTCGCTATTGCAGGACTACCATGTTGACTAAGTAGACGGCAGTCCCTTGTTCCATATGATGCTGGCTTTTCACTCCTTCTCTTGTTCCTATTGTCAGGATTTAAAACCAAGTAACATTGTAGTCAAATCTGATTGTACATTGAAAATCCTCGACTTTGGACTGGCCAGGACTGCAGGCACAAGCTTCATGATGACCCCTTATGTGGTGACACGTTATTACAGAGCCCCTGAGGTCATCCTGGGAATGGGCTACAAGGAGAACGGTAGGGATGCTTCTGAGTAGCAGCTATGGAGACCGTGCAGGAAATGAGTACATGTTTCTCATTGCCAATGTTCTCTTTCATGTATATGAATTCTTATTTTTGATAGGGCTGCCAGCTTTCATATTCAGAGTTAAAAAAAATACTACTAGGAAGACTCACTCATTAAACATGTAAAGAATGTTTCTTAGAAGTAAGCTTTGCTAGAAAAGCACTAAAATGTTACAACTGAAAAGGATTGTCAGTGGAGTCTGATTAAATAGTCAGGTGGAGACTAATGAGCACACATGCTGTAGATACTGAGAAAAATAGCTATTTGGGTTGAAGCTCAGCTCAAAGTAAGTATGAAAACAGGAAGGAATTTATTACATTTATCCATTTGGCTCATATGTCCTAGGAAAAGACAAACAAAAATACAACACAAATCCTTGGAGCGAGAATCTTCATAAATGCACAGTGAATATGCAATGTAGAATAATCCAGATTGTTCAAATTGTATAAGAGTTTCTTTATTACTTTAAACTCCTCTATATGTAATGTGTAGGGTAGCAATTGCCTAGTAACTTTTTATAAATTCCAAAAACCATAAAGAGAGGAAAATATTTTGTACTATTGCTTTCATAAAGGAAACCTAGTATTCATGAATACTTTAAAAGAAAGGTAGAAAGAATCTTCAAAATGTATTCCAATATGATTTTACTGATTAAAATGAAGGATGTATAGGTACCTATCAGAAAGTATTGCAATATATTATTTTGAAAAGTCTATCTCTTACAAAGAATACAGTATATTAAAAATAACGTCTCTAATATGTTTAGAAATTATAGTTTTAAATTCAAATTTTTATATGTACCAAGTACCTTTCATACTTACTTTACACTCTATTCTATTTAGTCCTAGCAGTCCATTTTTATAAAAATTATTACCATGATATTTTTATATGCAGATGCTGCAGGATAGGTACTTTTATGGGCATTTCCTGGCCCTGAAGTTAAAATTTGTGTGTGCGCATGTCCAGATTAGAAGAAAGCTAATGCTTGTGCATTTGTATAGAAGAAGAGAACAGTCAGCTCCGGGGAAGCTCAGTTTCACTTTGGTGGACAATGGAAAAAGTCTATTACCTTTTGACTTGAAAAAGGCAAATCTAGTCCTCTTCCGAATGCAATACTATATTGAAATTATTTGGAAAAGCAGATACTTGTATACATTTTTCACAAGTTCCTTTTCTTGAAGCAAAGGGAAACCAGTTTACAAAGTCAAGAAATCAAGGATCTATAGGGGCTGGGGAGGTCAGAATTTGCCTATTACGGCTTTTCAGATCTTTGCTGCACAAATGGTGCATAATCTCATCCCTTCTCCTTTCCTCACTAGAAAGGGTTGCAAGTTACTGCCTTCGCTTCTGGGCTCTCGAGATCTGTGGAGAAACCACACCTGGCACCCTTGTGCTGTTCTCCCACTTACGTGTGGGAGGAAGGTTATCATGCAGAAAACCCGCTTGCCCCACATCAGGCATGCCCAGCTAACCTGTGCATCGAACCCTGCCTTCCTGCCCCAAGGAGTGTTGCAGCCTCGTATTTTTGCTTCCAAGCTCCCTTTGTCCTTACTAAAAAGCTAGCTGGAAGAGGGGAAGGACTGGGAAGAGAAGGTGAAGCATGTTTGGTTAACAAGTATGGCAACTGAGAAAGAAACATTTGTATATAACAATGTTTAAAATACCTTTAAGACTTTTTTCATTTTACTTCCAGATGACTCTTTAAACATGTGCTAATTAATCTCATATTTTAAAAAAGATTTCAAGTAGAAACTAAAACCGATATTTATTTGTAAGAATTACTTCTAAAGGAAAAAAAAAAAAAATGAAGTCCTGAAACGAGGGATTCAAATACTGCTTTAAAACTACGGTTCCAGCCATTTCCTAGATTTTTGGATGTGGTTGCATTTACCAAAAAAAAAAAAAAAAGTATTTCACGGAACTGAAGAGAATAGAAAGTAGAGACAGCCACCCCTACAGGTTGATGAAGATACTTTTCGTTTAGTTGCTGCTTTTCCGTGTCACCATTTCATGGCACTGAAGAGGCAGTCTACGGCACCCATGAAGTAATTTTTAAAAATTAACTTTATTAGACATTGGTTATGTAATATTATAGTACTGGTTTTAATTCACCTCTTTGGCCAACTTTTGGTGGGAAACAAAAATTGTACCTTCTAATCGAACTGTTCTTTTTCCTCCTCCTTCAGAGATCAATGATCTTAGTTAACTTTACTCTCCTCCCTGTTCTTGACTTCCCTCTCTCCTGCTCCAGTGGATATATGGTCTGTGGGATGCATTATGGGAGAAATGGTTCGCCACAAAATCCTCTTTCCAGGAAGGGACTGTATCCTTGTACCTTTTGCTGCAGCTTTACATGTCTTGTTCTCTCTCCCTTTAAACACATAATGGTTTTACCAGGAGAGTAAAGATAGAAGCAAAAAGTTGGGTAAGTGGTGAAATTGTGATTTTTAAAAAAAGTGATGATATCTATAATCTGACCACTATTAAAACCTACCACAATGATTTGCTTTAATTAAATTTCAATGGGCTTTTTCTTCTTAAATTATTTTCTTTTCTGTAATTGAAAGTAGCAATGTTATTTTTTTCATAAATAAACAAGGCCACCAAATCCGAAACGACTAAAATATAGTTATCATTATAACTAGAAAACATAAGTCACTGTTTGCAAGTATTTTCCATCTGCTTTCTGAAACGATTTTATGCTTCTGCAACACTTAGGCATAGTAATTTCTCCCCTTGCTGACACCCTAAGCTTTTGTCTCTAGCTGCATTGATTTGAATTGCTCTTAATACTATATCCAGTCTTAAATAGGTCATTATAGCATTTTCTCCTTAAAATGTGTTTCTACATTTATAAAGCATAACTATTATTCAAATTGCTGGGTTTCTGCTGGGTTTAAAATAGGCCTTCCTTACTTGACTTGGATATGTGACTTAGGTAATGACTTTTCCAAAGTGATTAAGAATTTTATTTTATTTATTTTTAAAATTTATTATGTATTCTGTTACACATGCCCCTCCTTTCCTCCTCATTGATGCCCTTCTTCCTATTCCTGTCCTACCCCCATCTCCACAGTATAGTTGTCTGTGCCCACTGGTTATGCATACAAGCATATAAGTTCTTTGGTTTACCTCTTCCTGCCTCCCTTTCTCTGAGGTCTGTCAGTCTGTGCCCCCTTCCATGTCTCTAGAGAGTATTATCCTAAGCGAAAGAAGCCAATCAGAGAAAGACAAATATCACATGATCTCACTTATTTGTGGAATATAATGAACAAAATAAGCTGATGAGCAAAATAGACCCAGAGAAATTTAGAATTTTAGAAAACAGCATTGATTTGAGTTCTACCACTGAGTCCTGTACTATAGTTCATCAGAAATTTCTTGGAGTGATATTTCTGATTTGGCATTATTAAATGAGCTGGTGTCTTTCTGAAATGACCAAAAGCTTACTCTCTGACAAAGGCACATATTTGTGATTATGAGATATAGATAATAACATTTAATAGAGACTATAGCTTTTTTAAATACAGAAATACCCTGCTACTACAGAATAGTGAAATCTAAGTACAACAATTGACAACTTTCACAATGATAATAATGCAAGATTGAGTTTAATATATTTAGTACATATGACTTGGTTTTGGAAATTAACAATAAACACGTGGTCTATAACCCTATTAAATATTGTATTTGACTAATAAGAAATCTCTATTAAAGAACTCTTTTGTGCCCTGGCCGGTTTGGCTCAGCGGTTAGAGCATCCGCCTGCGGTCCGGAGAGACCCGGGTTCAGTTCCTGCTAAGGGCATGTACCTCGGTTGCAGTTTGTCCCTGGCCCTGGTTGGTCGTGCGGGTGGCAGCCACTCGATGTGTCCCTTTCACATCGATGTTTCTCTCTCTCTCTCTTTCTTCCTCTCTCTCCCTCCCACTCTATCTGTGCAAAAAATGGAAAAATATCCTCTGGTGAGGATTTAAAAAAAAAAAAAAAAAGAACTCTTTTGTTATGTAAGAAAGATTATGATTGATATTTAGTAAAGATAAAAGTAGAAGAAAAGGCCTATAATAAAAGAAAATTAGACACAATAAGAAATTAATAACACAATCAACATGCATTTATTTGGGCATTTAGTTATTCTGCTGGATATTAATGAGATATTCTCTTAATTCCAGTAATAATGTAAGAGTAATTACATCTTCTAGAACTTTACTGTCCAACAGGTAGCCACCGGCAACATGTGCCCATTCAGCATTTGAAATTACAGCCAGTCTGAATTGACATATGTCACACATGCAAAATACGTACTAGGTTTTGAGGATATAAAAAGGAAGCACGTAAAATATCTCATTAATAATTTTTATATTGATTATATATTAAAATAATATTTCATTTTACTTTACATTAATTATTTATATTTTGAAGATCAATTATATATCCAATATAATTGATTTGAATAATATTTTAATTCACATTCATATTTAAATATACTAATTTCTTGCAAAAGTAGGAAATTTTTTTTTCCTTTGTGCTTTTTCCTTTAGGATATAACACATTTCAGATGAAAAAAAAAAAAGATATGTTTGTATTCATTTTTTTAGAGAGAGAGGAAAGGAGAGAGAGATAGAAAGATGGATGTGAGAGAGAAACATAATCAACTGCCTCCTGCACGCCCTCTCCTGGGGATCGAGCCTGCAACCCAAGCATGTGCCCTGACCCCTGACTGGGAATCGACCCAGGACCTCTCAATCCATGGGATGATGCTCAATCCACTGAGCCACACCCACCAGGAAAAAAACACAACTTTTTAATTAGTACTTAAAGTGAAGTTACACAGCCACATCTCTGTCATGCATTGTTCGTGAAATACAAAAGTCTCACTGCCTCGTGTCCATGAGGCATTGTCACAGCTTCTTCAGTTTCCATTCGCATGGTTCGCTAAGATCTAATGTAGCTCTTCAGACATTTATCAGGGCTGCGTTGTATTTATTCTAACAGTTTTAAATTTAAAGGTCAGTAAAATGAGAAAATAAAACATTTTTCAACTCCTTCAGAAAACAAGCAGGCAAAGATAATAGTTCCATATTAATAATACTTTATTCTTAGAAAGTTGTTCTCTTGGAGTTTTTTTTTCTTTTTCTTTTAGTTTATATTTCAGAAAAGTGTTTGTACCTGAAATTGTGCAAAAATTAATGCATAAAATATATATCCTTGATAAGTATGATCCTAACACACAAAATGTATATTGCAATAGGGTTTGCATTCTGAATTCCTTTATCACACGTGATGTGATGATTGTAGAGAGGATGAGTCTTTGACAGCCTGGGGCCATTTATGGTTATGAGCCTGGATGAGGATCTAAAAGTAAACAGGGAAGTTACATAAAGACATTTATAGTGGAAAACATTGTGCTTAAGTTAAATTCTACCTAAATATGGGTAAATAATTTCTAGATAAAATGAGTTAGAATTGCCATCTTATTAAAAACATATCAATTTGGATTTAAATCCTTAGTTCATTTTACTTGTAACTAAAATTTTAATTTAATATTGCAAGTCATGGCCATATTTAAAAAATAAACTAAACCGTAGAAATCCCTATTAAACAACAAACTACATGTACTCTCTCTCTCTCTTTTTAAGTGGAATTGTTTCATTGATATTTATGTGGTTATTATTATCCCTTTATGAATATAGCTTTCTACCAAGAATCAAGAGGTCAGACCATTGAATTGGCTTCACTAAACCATGATGCTCAGACACATGTGTCATGAGAAGATCATACCAATATTTTAGCATTTAAATGATTCTAGCATATACTAGAAGTAAATCAAAGATTGGCATATGCTAATTGATGGCTTGACTACTTCCACCATTCTTCAGAGACTTAAAAACAAAACAAAACAATGATAAATTCTCTTAACTTTCACTTAGAATTATTAAGAGTAATTTATATTGAGTTTCTCTGAAGTAAAAAGTGGTTGATAATACTCCATCATCCCAGTCAACATTATTCTTCCCTCTCCATGGAACTTTTTGATGCTCCCTTTCTTAATCTAAACTTTAAGAAAAAGTAGTAAACACTTTGGCAAACTGAAAAATATTATGAAATTGTAATTGATGTCTAAAGGGTTATCTACTTTCCCACATTAAACCTTGCTGTACTTGACAAACATTGTGTAGGTTTCTTAACTATTGAAATATAATTCAAATGATATCACAGGAATTTTGATTGCTAAATTAAAGTGATGGCTAAATAAATAAATAAACACATATATTTGCTTTTTTTCATTCCTTTGGATACCTTTTTAATATCCAAAGAAACTTTATAAAATACTTAATATTTATTGTACAGTTTTTTAAATTATATACTATTTATTACACACTCAATTTTCACTATAGTGCTATGATTAAAACCTATTTCATACATATATATTGACATAATATACTAAAAAGTCTTAGGCCTATACTGAAGTCAAGCTAAAGAGCAATAGCTATACTACCAGGTTAGTTGTTTTCTTTAAATAACCCAAATATCATGTGAGTTATCAGTGATTTTACATTTCATTCAGATTTTTTTCTTACATTTATTTATTTATTTATTTATTTATTAATTATTGATTTTAGAGAGTGAGGAAGTGAGAGGGAGAGAGAGATAGAAACATCGATGAGAAAGAACAATGATTGGCCGCCTCCTGCACACCCCCCCTGGGGATCAAGCCCACAACCTGGGCATGTGCCCTGACTGGGAATGGAGCTGGTGACCTCTTGGTGCATGGGTCGACGCTCAATCCCTGAGTCACACCAGCAGGACAGATTTTTTTCTTTTAATAAAAATACATAGTAGCCCTGGCCAGTTTGGCTCAGCGGTTAGAGCGTCCGCCTGCGGTCCGGAGAGACCCGGGTTCGGTTTCCGCTAAGGGCATGTACCTCGGTTGCAGTTTGTCCCCGGCCCTGGTCGGTCGTGCGGGTGGCAGCCACTCGATGTGTCCCTTCACGTCGATGTTTCTCTCTCTCTCTTCCTTCCTCTCTCTCCCTCCCACTCTATCTGTACAAAAAAATGGAAAAATATCCTCGGGTGAGGATAAAAAAAACAAACAAAAAACATAGTAAAGCAGTTTTATGATGATTGTTTTGTCTTATTTTAGGACAATCTAACACTTACTCCTCTCATCCACTTCAAACACAAACCAGAGCTTGCCATATTCCTGATCACTGAAGGCTCAGTATACTTTTACGGACTGGTTTCCTTAAGCCTGCTTCTTTTAGATAGTCTTTCTACTTTATTTATTTATTTTTTTGTCCTACTTTACATGGCAGCAACTTCTCTAAGGAAGGCTTATAATGTTCCTTTATCTGGAGTTCTTGGCCAGAGTTCTCTGGACCTGGGTGATGTTAAAAACAGGTACACCACCCTGGCCAGTTTGGCTCAGCGGTTACAGCGTCGGCCTGTGGTCCAGAGAGACCCGGGTTCGGTTCCCACTAAGGGCGTGTACCTCGTTGCAGTTTGTCCCTGGCCCTGGTTGGTCATGCGGGTGGCAGCCACTCCATGTGTCCCTTTCACATTGATGTTTCTCTCTCTCTCTCCCTCCCACTCTATCTGAACAAAAAATGTCCTCAGGTGAAGATGAAAAAAAAACAGGTACACCATCCTTGGACCTCAAGTATATTATCTTTGATTAATGCTGATAGCCGGACAGCTAAAATACCACCTCTTGCCTTTCTCTCTGAAGATACAAGAAATTTCAGTTAGGATGAAAAGGATATATACCTATAACCTTGCCAAAGAACCAAGTTGTTAAGGAAACTATAAATGAGTTTTCAAAAATATATTGCAAGAAATAAATAAAACACTCTCAAATTAATTGAATGTCATATCTTTTCTAAGCTCAAACATGAAAACTAGGAACAATCAAAGTAAAATAAACAAGACTTGGAGGTTGTAGATGATTATCTCCCTCTAGTGCAGATAGATATTCTTAGTCCTTTTACCTCCTTGAAATAACTGCTTTCTTCCTAATATTGCAACCAATCCAGTACTACAGTTGGACTCTGTTCCCCAATAATAAGGTAATGCAGGTTTATCTCAAACAATATATAATTTTGACTTTAAATAAAACTGGGAGGTAAAAACACAGTAGTCATTCTTTCACATCCATAAGCAAATTGCAGATAATCATGAACATAAAGATGATTTACTTATTATTTCTCTGTATTTGATTAAAAGAATATATTTTCATCATTAATTTGCTTACTATTCTTTCATTATTATTTTGAGAAAATCTGAGTGAGATAGGAATCACTAGAATGGACGCTGCGGGTTTTGAGGGGATCTGCAAAGTGGAGGGTACATGGTTGTGAGAGGAAAATCCCTTCTCCAAGGGGACAGATCAGAGTCCACCAGAGGGCAGGAGAAGGCATAAAAGAGTTCTGAGAGAGACAGCAAGGAGGCAGGAAGTGAGGGAGGGCACAGAGAACAGGCTTCTGGGGTGGGACAAAAGGCAGGAAGTTGAGGAGCTGGACCTCGACCCCTTGCTGCCTTGAAGAGGAAGCATGAAGCACTAGCATGGCCAAAGCTCCACCAGGGCCCCAGAAGTCCCTTCTCTTGGAAGTATGCATGTAGAAAGGTTTGAAGGCATATTATGTTTCTATTCATCCACAGTTCTATAGAAAGAATACTGAGTCATTTTTAAAAATGAAGTGAGACATTAAGGGGGAAAAACTGCAAACAATATAATGCATTCCTTAGTCATCACTGTGACATTCCATTTATTTATTTTTCAAATCACAGAGTGATCTTTATTTTTTTATTAATTAATTTATTTTTGTTACAGATGTTTCTCTTTTTTTCCACACTGATTCCCACCTCCCCCTCCCTCCCCACCCTGTCCCCAGCTTTGTTGTCCATGTCCATTGTTATGCATACATGCATATAAGTTCTGCAGTTTATCTCTCCCCCACTACCCCCTCTTCTGGGGATTGTCAGTCTGTACCCCACTTCCACGTCTCTGGGACTACCCCATTCCTCAGACTGTTATGTTCATTATATTCCACAAATAAGTGAGATCATATGATACTTGTCTTTCTCTGCTTCGCTTGTTTCACTTAGGATGATACTTTCCAGGTCCCTTCATGTCATCTCAAAGGATAAGAGATCTTTCTTTCTTACAGTTGCATAGTACTCCATTGTGTATATGTACCACAGCTTTTTTATTCATGACATTCCATTTAAACTGCACTAGGTTAATTTAACTCTTAGGACAGAGTTCATGAAGGGTGATACCCACGATGGGCTTATCCCTTCAGCCCTCTAAAAAGTCTTGGGCTCACATGAGACTAGGGCTCCAGTAACTTGCTTCTAGTCCTATTCACTTAGGTCTGTGATTTACCTCCTACACGTCAACGTACTTTTGTAAGAAACCTTCTTTGGCTATCTTTACAGGATTGTGGGGATGGTAGTCACTTGATATATAGACAACATTAGATGTTTACAAACATATACATACCTATAAATAACTTCAAAGATAAGGAACTCCAATTTTTATATTAAAAAGTTAGTTTGGGGAAACTCTAGCCCAAATAAACTTCAAATTGAATTAGGTAAACTATAAAAAATGAAAATAACTAAAAGGCCCCCTAAGAAAAAAAATTCTCTCAAATACTGAGAAACCAAATGATCTGTAAATTAGACAACAGGACAAGGAAAGAGGCGAATCGTTTGCCATTTACTGGAGCACTCTGTAAGCGGATGCACGGAATGCAGGGAGAGCTTGTGTTTAATCTGGTGTGGGGGAGACATGCATTACTATGTGTTGATCAGAACATAAAAAGTTTAAGGAAAAATGCTTTTTCAACATTAGAATTTCTTTAAATTACTTATTTCTATACGCTGCAGAATTTTGTAGATTCTCAATGATGCCAATTTTAAAAATTTGATGCAGTACAACATTATTCAAATGTTTTTATGATGAAATATTTTGTAAGTTCATTCATCTATACATTTCTAAAAGTTTTCTCCCTCATTGTAAGTTTCGATTGATTTTCCTGTTTTGTAAAAAAGCAAATAAAAAATATAAAGTCATTAAAATAAATAAAGCTGAAAATTAATAATATGATGCCATATAAGTTACAAAGAAAGAAAAACAAGTTGAATATGTAGATTCAAGGAGAAAATCTTCCTTTGATTTCCTGGCATTCGAATATGTAGCATTGTGTCCCACGGATATTGTTTATTTTTCTTACTTCGGTTCACATGTGCAAAATATGTACCTTCCAAGTTTATTTATTCACATCACCAGTCTCTTTTAATTCCGTTTTGCATTGAAGTGTAAAACAATGTGCTTTCGTTAAATATCTAGTTACATTTTTCACTTTTGAAACGTTAAGTGTTTCAAAAACATCGTGTTCTTGTTTTAGAACACCATATTAAATTTTGCTCTTGTACTCTGAGGTATCCAAAAAAATATAACAAAGCCCATCGTCTGCCTCCTATGCCAAATGAAGATCTGATTATGTTAAGGAGCAAAGCAGGGTGGTTTAAAAATCGTGTTCCAGAGCCACGGAAACACGTGTCAGGTTGCTGGAACAACGCTCACATCATCCCCCAAAATATTTCATTGTGAGTAACAATCCCAGCTGTTATGCAAAATGTAGAAGCAGCAATATATTGCTTTTTAAATTTAGATGTAAGCTGCCAGGGTCTACATTATATTATTTGTATATCTTGGCTAAAAGTAATTTAGTATAATCTAATGCCTAAGAAATGATATGACACTTGAGTTTTTTCTTACTTAGAAAATTAATAACCATGTTTTGGTAGCACCAAAAATTACTTAACATTTGTTTTAAGCAAAGTGACCCAGCTTCTGAGTGTTAAAGTTGTAAAGGAATCTGCTTTCTGCCCATGGGAATACTGATGAAGAGAGGGGGACTGTAATGAATCAGAATGACAGAGCACCCAGACTCTACCTGGGTATCGTGAGTGTACGGAGAACTCTTATGGAGACTTAAATATTGTATCACACTGTCTAGATAAACATCAAAATCCAGTAATCCAGTTTCCAACAGTGATAGAGTTTGCCAATTTCTCATAAGGTTTTTTGTAGTCGGCATTCATTGGTATATTTTTAAAATTTCATAAAATACGCAGTCACCTTGATAAATGTAAAATTTGGCGCAATGGCTTTATCTTGAGAAAGAATCCTATCTTGAGTATATAAAAATGCATGTAAATTTATATGCATATATTCCACTTCTATAATTCATAATGGTGGAGTGGGTCATTCCCAGGCACAAGACTTAATACTCAGCCGTCATAAGCATGGACTGTCTGTAGGAATGCTGAATAGTGAGTCAAGTGAAAGGGAAATTGGAAAAGTTTCCAGGGTGTTATCGTCTAGAAAAGATATATTAAAATAAAGAAAATGGAATGCAATGCATATTCATCAGCAGTTCAGATATAGAGCTTATATCTTTGCATAATTTTTATACAAAAACTTTATGATCTATTAAGTCTATTTTGGGTTCTGACATGAAGATAAATTTCCCAAAATGTGCTCCTTTTACTTCAGAATATCTGTATCCAGCAGAGCCACACAAAAGAGAACTGGGACCTGCACAGTTATTAATGCCAGTTATTAAACCAAGAACTATGTAGAACCAATGGAGACTGGAGCAACATAGTAATTGAAATTCTGTTTACAATTGTTATTGTTGTTTAAAGGCATATGGGAGAACACTGAAAAAATTAAGCAATGTTAGTTTGAAAGGTAAGCATTTGCCAGTTTTAGGAGAGAAATGGTTAGAGATGATAGATTATATTCCCATATTTTAAGATTATTATTTGGATGAGGGAACAGGGTAATTAATTCCTG
The DNA here is from genome assembly GCF_014108415.1 of Molossus molossus. Lineage (NCBI taxonomy): Eukaryota > Metazoa > Chordata > Mammalia > Chiroptera > Molossidae > Molossus > Molossus molossus. The sequence continues at coordinate 64,918,647 of NW_023425344.1, read as the reverse complement.
TTTAGATAATGGAGAGAAGTGTTATACAGTCAACGGCGATTCAAAACGTGGAATGGCTTTCTGAGTGGTTTCAATAGTGAGAAGGATCGCCTAGTGAGTGGTGAGTTTCCCTCATTAGCAAGATTTTTTATTATGTATATAAAAGCTGTAATATGTTATATAAATATAAAATATACCTTTCACATATAATTTCAATATATAATTCCAATATATATTTAATTCATGAAGATACATAAGTAATATTTAATAAAGACTTACTATGCACCAGGCAATATAAAAAAGATCTTTATTAGGCATAATTATTTCAAGTCTTTTAAAAATTCTACATAAATACTATTTATCACTTACATTTTTGAGGATGAAATTAAGATGAAGGGAGATGAAGAAATTTGGCCAATGTTACACAGTTAGAAAGCCTTGGAGTTGGTTCTGTAGCAAAAAAAACCCAAAAGAGTATCTGTCAGAGATATCATACAGGAGAGTTTTTGCATTAAATAAAAAATGGAAATAGATGTTTTCTAAGCCCCAGGTAGGTTTATGGCTGAAACAAACTTTTCCCAAATGTTTGAATAGATACAGGTAAGAGAAAACCCTGTTTGCTGAGTTTTTAGCTCTCTCTATTTTTTGACTCTTTCTCAGTATCTATAAAGTAAATAAATAAAAAACAGATACACTGTAAATAGCAACTTTGATCACTTTGGACAGTATGATAAGAATACTTGCAATTCAAAAACAAATATATTTTCAGAGATCTTTTTCCCTTAATCAAAACTTCTCACAATACCTACCTCTTGTGAGACAAATGTTGTCTGGATTTACATATGCATTGATAATAAAGGGGTGCACAACTGTTTGCTCTATCTTTCCCTGATTCTTTTGCATGTCACTTGCTTTCCTAGAACGGAAGCAAAACAAATTTGCTTCTCTGGGTATGCTTATCACCTTCAAAGCTGTAACCATTCCTTTGCAGTGATCACTGTTTAGGAGTTAAGTCAAACTATGAAAATTTTGAGTTGAACCTGAGTGAGATTTTCACGTTGGAAAGAATCTCATGAGGAATTCTTTAAGGTCACTGCCAAATTACAACATGTAATTTGAAGAGTAAGTGGAGCAAAGTTACAGTGTGCTGCTATCTTTATGCCTTTCCCTATTTGCTACCCCCTCAACATCCCTTATTCTTCTAGGTTATCCGCCCCCCGCCCCCCAAGAATGACCTCTTTCTCTTTCTGACTTTTCAATAGGAACAAGTGAGTAACCAACTGTAGTTAAAGAGAGAGATTGCACTTCTCTTTCTGTTTTTGCTCCCCTTTCCCATTTGCCCCTCCCTGTGTACCCTCTGCCCTAGCTTCCTGGTTAAAGTTCTGGATGATAACTGGCAATAGGAGAGAGATATTATAATTTTACCTTAAATTTTAGGTTTCTTTTGATTCACAGTTTCAGAAGTATAAACTCTCTGTCATGTTGTTTATTTCATGTTGAACCATCCTGTTTTGAAAGCCAGCATTTCTTACTATTATAAAGCAACAATGTTTGTTTGTTTGTTTGTTTATTTAATCCTCACCCAAAGACTTTTTTTTCCATTGATTTTTAGAGAGAATGGAATGGAGGGGGAAGAGGAGAAAGAGAAGCATTGATGTGAGACACACTGATTGGTTGCCTCCCAAATACTCCCCAACCTGGCAAGGATTGACCCTATAACCCAGGTACGTGCCTTTGATTGGGAGTGGAACCTGCGAACCCTCCATATGGAGACCAACACTCTAACCACTGAGCAACTCCAGCCAGGACAAAAGGAACAATGTTTGTAAAGGAAGCTTCCTGTTTAAAAATGTGCTCCTTTGATGGGAGTCAATGGAACTGAGCCAGCATATTTCAAAGCATTCATTCTTTAACTGGCATATCACTTCCTGAAATTTATTCATATTTATAAATGAGTAAATATGTTTTGTAAAGAAATCTTTCCTTTTGAGGTTGCTGGCAGCTTCTTGTTCCAAATATGGTATACAAAAGAATAAAAAATTAACTGATTTGCATGTTTCCACTATTAACACAATCTAGAATAATTTACAATACAGATCAGTAGGAATTCTAGTAGATGAATGCAAATTAGACCTTTTAAATCAGAAACTAAATTAATCATTGAATTATAATTACAAAGTAACATTATCATACATTGGGTAACACTGAGTAGTGTTGACTTTGGTTGCATAGAAGAAAGGGCCCTGGCATTCTTTAACTTTCAAGGTTTTAAAAGATTAATAATGACCCTGACCAATGTGGCTCAGTGATTAGAGTGTTGGCCCAGGCACTGAAGGGTCGCAGGTTTAGTTTTAAGGGCACATACCTGGGTTGCAGGTTCTATCCCAACCCCGGTTGGGGCACGTGTTGGAGGCAACCAACTGATGTATCTCTGTCACATTGAAGTTTCTCTCTCCGCCTCTCTCTCTACCCCACTCCCTCCCACCTTTCCACTCTCTCTAAAAATCAATGGAAAAAATATCTTCAGGTAAGGATTAAAAATAAATAAATAAATTAATTAATTAATGACTAATAATGATCATAAGCCTGGCCTCTACTCCAGTCAGCAAAAGGTCAGACCATTGCTCTATGGCATGGGTAGTCAAGTGTTTTCATTTATTTGCTCTTCTATTCCTGTCTTCTTGTTTTATCTTCATGTCATTTTTGTTTTCAGTTGACATGTGGTCAGTAGGGTGCATCATGGGAGAAATGATAAAAGGTGCAGTGCTGTTTCCTGGCACTGATCGTATCCTTCTTAGCAGCCAGTGGTCTCCATGGGTGTTATTCGCAATTGATTTCCCTTGGTATTGCTGATGGTGTACATTGCTGTCCTTCCAGGGCTGCTGAGAGACTCAATGTCAAATATTTACCAACTAGCATCATGGTAGAGTAACTGTGTCTCTCAACAAGATTTTACATGGATAATACAGCATCAAATATGGAACACTGAGTATGGTATCAAAAGGTCTGCCTTAATTTAGTCCTATGAAACTAATAACAGTGATATACTCTATCACTTTTTTTGTAGAAGTTTCCAAACTAAGTTCTATTCATAGCCAGACAATGAATGGAAAAATGTTTAGTTTTAAGACTGAAGATTTATGTTCTTATATCATAAGAAATATTCACTTGGCATGGAAACTTTAATCAGTTAGATTTATGTTCACCTACAAATACAATAGGTTTATTTTAACACATTTTCAGAGAACATGCATATGAAATTTATTTATAAATTGATCAATCTCTTCTAAAATTCTTCTTTTCATTTACTTCATTTATAGGAATGATTGCTCCACTTTCTGCTATTTATTTTCTTCATATAATTAACAAATGAAATCATTAAAACTTCATTAGTTAATAATGATTATATAAAATATTTGAAGAAGTAAATTTATATCACCCAGATAAATAAAAGAGACCATCTCTTAGGTAGCAAATAGCAAATAAAATTCCAGAGACTCTACAGTATTAAATAGATATGAATGCAGAGTGCTTAGTATATGGGAGTGTAATAACATTTCTAATTTTTAATTTTTTTTCTTTATTGATTTTAGAGAGAGAGGCAGGTAGTGGGAGAGAGAGATAGAAACATTGATGAGAGAGAACATCGACTGCCCACCTTCCGCATGCCCCCACTGGGGATTGGGCCCACAACCTGGGCATCTGCCCTGACTGGGAATCAAACCAGTGACATCTTGGTACATGGGTTGACTCTCAACCACTGAGCCACACTGGCTGGGCATAACTTATCTTTTTAAGTTAGTTAAATATCCTCCTACACTCAGTCATTTATGAATATAATATATGCACATCATACTAAAGATAAACTCTTTGCATAAATGATCATAATTCAAAATTAAAATTGAACCTACAATAATGGGGTTTTAATATATGATTGAAGTAAATCTAATTGCTAATATAGTGTAGCCTAATCATATTGTGATTAGCCATTTACTTTGGGGATTGACATATTACATATATGGTTGTATATATAGTTTCAAACATATATTCTCTGTATGTATTAAAGAACCAGTTTAAAGAATGGCTGAAAGGCACTCATTTAATTTTTGTTGAATGAAAAACTAACCTAAAATATTTTATTTAGTCAAAAATAAGGCTTCACTCTTTTAACTTCAGTTCTTACTAAAATCTTTTTTCTAATCTTACGTATGACACACATTTATTTATAGGTTTTTCTTCCTGTTTGCAGTTGTCTTCCACCTATACATTTTATTTAAAAACATCTACAAATTTACCACATTCATTTTAATGGTATTTAGAAGTATGTTACTTGATAAAAAAAAAATAATTTCTTTGATTCTCAACAAATTATAAACTTGAATTTGGCCTTTGGACATAAATATGAAATAGTACTTCATTTTGGTTAATTTAGACATTTGATGAAAATAAACTCAATCTGTCAACTTTGTACTCTTGGCTTTTTCAGAAGTTTATTGTGTTTGAATAATTGATGACTGAAATGAATATTTGCCCCCTGTAAATTAAAATGGTTGATTTTCATTACTTTCCATATATATTCTATTAAAGAAAATCTGAGTTATTAAATACAAATGAACATTTCTTAGAATCCATTTCTTGGGAGAAGTTGCTTGGGTATCACTTCTTAAGTCTGGTATCAAAATCTCTTATAAGTAAAGCTCTAGGCTGCTCCTAATGTTAAAGTCTCACATTAGATGCCCTTGAATGCCTGAGTTTGATATTGAGTTATTTCTGGAGCTCTGATATGGTGATAATATTTTTTAAATTTTCAAAGGGCAAATGGGCGGCATTTTCTATAGTGTCTCCTCTGAGTGTAGGGTGTGGTCTTTTAAAGATTTTGAACATGTTGGTAAAGTTTAAATCAGTCTTTTTCACGTATACAGTTTATGAACACTAAATTTAATAAAATTAATTTTTTAAAATGCAAGACAGATTATTTTTTAAAATTCCCTATTATTATAGATGACTTATCTGAAAAGGCAATAAAATTATATCTGAATCCATTAGACAGACCTTTAAAATGGAACTGGAGGTAAAGAATATGTATACTGGCCATCTATAACAATACATCATAAGGAGTCATTATTTTATTCAATAACACATCTTCGCTTTTATAAAGACATTCTCAAAATAAATGATTTATAAAAGTTCTTGCAATATAAACTTTGCATGTTTTCCTAATATATAAACTAATGCAAAGCAAAACTTAAAATATTGATAGTCTTATACCCTTTATCTTTTTTTTTTTTTATCCTCACCCGAGGATATTTTTCCATTTTTTGTACAGATAGAGTGGGAGGGAGAGAGAGGAAGGGAGAAAGAGAGAGAAACATCGACGTGAAGGGACACATCGAGTGGCTGCCACCCGCACGACCAACCAGGGCCGGGGACAAACTGCAACCAAAGTACGTGCCCTTAGCGGGAACCAAACCCGGGTCTCTCCCAACCGCAGGCTGACGCTCTAACCGCTGAGCCAAACTGGCCAGGGCCCCTTTATCTTTTATGTCTAAAAAACTCAACACATTATTTTCAGAATTGAGAAATTTAGATAGCCAGAAATAATTTTAAAAATATATATGTTTATATGCTACTTTATTAGTAGATATATTTTAAAGTACATATTATAATTTTATTCAATTTAAATATGTTTTAATTCTGTACAGAAGGATCAGAAATCAGCTATTGAGATAATTTTCTTTGGGGATCTCTACAAATGAATTTCTTCATAGCAGACATTTTTACTTCAAAAATTATAAGCTTTTTTTATATAAGCAAATTAATATTAAATATATAACTTTTGAACAAAATCAATATATACTACCACGCAGGTTAAAAAATAGAATATTACCAATAAATACCTTGGACTCTTCTTGTGTATGCCACACCAATCATATTCCCTCTTCCCTCCACAGAGCTCACTACTGTCCTAAACATATGATTTCACAAACTCTTTTATTTTCTTATATTTTTACCACATACATATATATCCTCAAACAATATATGGTTTAGTTTTATGTTTTACATATTTTATTATCATTATTATCTTGTGACTTGCTTTTTTTTAAAGTTAACATTATATTTTTGAAATTTATCAATATTAATAAATTAGAAATAGTTCATTTATTTTCATTTCTGTATAGTATTCCAGCCTATGAATGTTCTACAGGTAATTCATTCTCATATAAATACACTTGGGATATATTCAATTTTTGCTTTTATGAACAATGATGATATAAATATATGTCTCCAGGAGCACATGGGCAAGGTGTTTTTGTTGTTGTTCTTTTGTGTTTTTTTGTTTTTATTATTAATAAATTTCCAGGTTCACAGGTGTGCACATTTTCAACCTGACTGTGTAACTGATTTCCAGAGTATTAGTATATAGATGTCACTGTCTACTTCATAACCTTACTAACTCTTCATATTGTTATGTTAGTTTAAAAATGTATTACCAATCTCTTGAATATAAAATACTATTTCAATGGAGCTTTAATTTACATTTCCTTGAATACCAGGGAGGCTAAGCATCTTTTTTTATTTATTGGATATTAGTATTTTTCTCTTGGTAAAGTGTTTCTTTAAAACAATTTTTTCTATTGTATTATTTTATTGATTATTAGGAGTTCTTTATATAATTGGTCACCTAATTTTTGACAGTTTTATGTGTTATAAGTATCTTCTCCCCTATAGTTAGATTATTTTCCCATTTTATTTTATAGTGATTAATCTATTTTTTTATGATTCATGTATTTGTATATATTGTTTAAAAAATCTTTGATGCCTTTATATTGTCTCGTAATTTTACTGTGAATGTTCTAACATTTAATTTTTCGCATTTAAAAGCCTTTAGTCTACTTGTAGTTAATTTTTGTGTATGGTGTGAAAGAAAGATCCCATTTATTCTATTCTACTTCCATTTACTGACCAATGTATTCTTTCTTCACTGATCTATGCTGTTCTTGTCATACATTTCCACACATTATGGGGAGGGCTGTTATATTCTGGGCTCCATATTCTGTTCTTTTTGTCTATATCTGTATCACTATTACCCTTTCTTAACGAATACAAATGTATACTATGGGCTTATATCAGGTACAGTTAAAACCCCTCCTTCTTTGTATTTTTCAGGAGTATCTTTGCTATTAATGAATGATTGCTCTTTCATAAAAATGTTAAAATTGGTTACTTTTTTATTTTTTTTTATCCTCACCCGAGGACATTTTTCCATTCTTTTGTTCAGATAGAGTGGGAGGGAGAGAGAGGAAGAGAGAGAGAGAGAGAGAGAAACATCGACGTGAAAGGGGCACATCGAGTGGCTGCCACCCGCATGACCAACCAGGGCCGGGGACAAACTGCAACCAAGGTACATGCCCTTAGCGGGAACCGAACCCGGGTCTCTCTGGACCGCAGGCCGACTCTCCAACCACTGAACCAAACTGGCCAGGGCAAAATTGGTTACTTTTATAAAAAATATTTCTATTGGTATTTATATTGGAATTGTATTGAATATATAGTACAATTTGTGGAGAATTGCTATTTTAATTAAGACATTTAAAAATTATTCTTTTGAACATATAGGGATATTAGCACACACTAATTTTTAGCCTCATAAATTGACAATATTATAATTTTATTACATATAGGTAGTTTGTTTAGATTTAACCTTTTGATGATCATTTTCTTGTTTTACCACTAATCCCTGCAATTTGGTCCTTTAAGATTATTTTCTTTCTTCCTAAAGTACATACTTTAGAAGACTTTTAGTGGGAGTTTTGATGATAAAACTCTATATTTTGAATAGGTTTCCTTACTTTAAAAATAATTTAGTTGGATATAGAATTTGAGATTGACAGTTATTTTCTCCCAGCATTTAAAAAATATTATTCCACTGACTTTTAGCTTCCAATATTGCTAGAGAATATTTAGCTGTTGATGTGACAGTCATCCTTGGAGATAGTCCCCCCCACCCCCACTTCATTTACAGTTCTCTTTTTGGTCTTTGGTGTTCTGCTGTTTCTCTACCATGTGACTATGTGTGGGTTTCTTTTTATTTATCTCCCTTGGGATTCACTGTATTTCTTGAATCCCAACCTATCTCTAATTTATGGAATTTCTCAGCTTTTGTTTCTTTAAATATTTTCTCTCCCACATTTTTTCATTAGCTCCATAAAAAAACTCTGACTGGACATAAAGTAGACTTTCATTTACTCCACAAATATTTTTTGAGCACCTACTGTGTGCTGAGCAATTTTTGTCTCTAGGGATATATCAATGAACAAAACTGGCATCATGAAAAGCATGATGTCATAAAATTCTTGACATCATGAAATTTACAATAAAAGGTGCAGTATATTACAAGGAGATAATGGCTGAGGAATAAAAAAGATCAAAATGCTAAGATGAGGGAGCATAGATCATCTCCTGTCTTTTTGTTTTTTTTTTTAAGTTTAAATATAAAACATTTTTTCAGGTATGCCTGACAAAATGGCATGTATTCTTGAATTCATATAAATTTGATGGTACTTTCTTAATCGCCCTTTTATGAATGTTATACCCAGAAATGGATGATGTAGTCTTCCAGAGAAGGTCTCGCAGATCTGAGTACAGTGTCCCTACAACTCCCTTAAATAGAATTCTATATTTCTGTTAGTGTTAGAAGCTGTTTGTGTTAGTTCCTTAAAATAATTTTATTTATCAATTTGAAAGGACCTTGATATTTTTCAGCTATAAAACACAGATGTCAAATTAAATAATCTCCAAAGCCTCTTCCCAGTTTGAAAATGCAGACAGAGTCAGATCCAGCCATTGTAAGGTGAGACTAGCATACAATTTGAGGAGGATGTTATGTATCAAAAAAAATTAATATTATAATACAAAATTAGATACAGAGTCTTATAAGGGGCCTGGGCAAATGAGAGGCCCCAAAGATTAACCTTTAATAGCTTGACAAGAATTCTACCATTGTGACACATATTTATTAATATATACTAGATTTGCTTATATGTGAAATGTCCATTTTTTGCTTTGTATGTAAATATAGATTACAATAATAAATAGATCTATAAGACAAAATAGTACTAAGATCCATGTATGTGATGCTTCAAACACCAGCCTTTGGCTATTTCATGTCCCACAGTATCCTACTAGCAATCTGCTTCCAGTGAACAAACAGTCCTTTACCCACATTGTCAGCTTTGAGTTGTAGATGTGTTCTGGCTCATACTATTTCCTCTTTCTATGGTCATTTAAAATGAAAATGAATGCTAGTTACTATTACTATTGTAGATTAAATCACTTGTCCATATTTCATGTTACCAGAATTTGAGGGGAACTTCTGAGAGGAAAAGAGTATTTATATATATATATATTTTTTTAAAGGAACAAAACAACTCAAAACATAACCATGAAAATCTGGATGCAGAACTCAGTTATATGTGTATCTATTTCTATCCCGATCTTTAAACTTGTCCTCGGAAGTAAGAATTCTTTTGAGAGCAAATTTTATCAGAGAAATATAAAGTAATTACTGAAATTACTTGTCAAGTATTTTGAACTTTATATTGAGCAGTTTTTGTATTTTCTGTGATTAGCACCCACAGGTAATAGCAACATGTAATTTCACCCTTTCCCTAGACAGTGATGGGCGGGATCCTTCTCCCTCTGGGAGCCTATGCTTGCCCCTCGGTATAGATTCCCTCAGTCTTTCCCGGAAAGTTACATGGGGGACATGAGAGTAATGTTAGAATTTTTCTTTTTCTGAAGTATTTTCAGGTGAATGACCCCTAACATTTTCATAGAACATAGGTGTGGTTTTAAACTTTTGGTGAATATGAAGCTATCTTAATTTGCATCATAAAACTGAAATGTGTTAGTACTTTATTCTCTTTTTGTTGTTAATCCACACCTGAGGATACTTTTTTATTAATTTTTAGAGTGGAAGGGAGGGAGGGAGGGAGAGTGAGAGAGAAAAAGGAACATTGATGTAAGAGAGACACATTGGGCCCAGGGGTTGAACCTGCAACCCAGGTATATGCCCTTGACCAGGAAGAGAATCTGAGACCCTTCAGTCCTCAGGCCGACATTAATCGCTGAGCCAAACTGGTTGGGCAATACTTTATTCTTAAATCTAAATGTATTAATGGAAAAGAGACTGATAGTACAGTGGTACTTTTCAAAATATATTCCAGGAACTTTATTTGAATTAAAATTACTATTGGTATTCTTTTAAATGTAGTATATCAGAATTATGTAGCTCAACAGGGAGAGGGGAGGGATCTGTACTTTGGAATTTGCCTGTGTTATGAATAGTCAAGTTGGGGAAACATAGTGTTATATCATGATACCTAACACATGCATGCATGCCTCCACTTCCTCATTGCATATTCATTTCAGAAATTACTAACTGATTGCAATATTCTTTCCTATAGGACTGACATCCAGCCACACAGTAATACCCAACACACTGCCTAGGCAGCTTGGTGGTTTGACACATGAAATAACCTCTCCTGAAACTATTCTCAGGCAACATAATCTTTAAAAACATAGTTAAGAATTTGAGATAAACATTGATATTCTTTAAGTTACAAATAGGTGTCAGAAAATTTTGCAAAAGTATTGACCACAAGGCTTTGAGTAGAAGAGAAAGACAATCTGAATTTATGAAGGTGTCAACTCTGGAAACCATATTTATACTGATGAAAAGTAATCCACTATGAAAGAAAACATAAAAAGAAGTTACAGTTTTTCAAAGAGCATAATAGAATGAGACTATTAAACACTCTTTTTGAATCCACTTTGTAGTTTCTCACAGCTTAAATGTGAATTGTATAAATTAGGGTCATTTATAAGTTGTGTTCATATACAATTCTGACCTGAAATACCCAGAAAAAGACAAGGTGTTTTTCATACATTATGTCCAGGGCAGCTTGTGATATATTTTAGAAAGTTCCCAGCCAAGGAAGTGGAATTGAAAGGAGGACATAAATGCAAGCTCTTCGCTGATAAAATTAATGAATAATTTTCAATCTTAAGATTTCAGAGAACTCATTTTTGCCATCTATATATACTTTGCTTCATTCATCTATTACAATGCTATTTACTGAATACATTAGTTAATAGTCAGTATTTGCACATTATCTTGTCATCATGCTTTATAAATCAAACTTTTTGTAATATGACTATTTTTATGCAGTGAATTAAGAATTAGATGAGGACATTTAGTGTCAAATAATTCCTATAAAATGACAATTTAAAATTTTTATTAAATGCCTTTGATAAATATGTAAATAGTGATAATTTCTTACAAAAATAATAAATCAAAAATATAAAACATATTTATTGCTTTTTTGATAACTACATAGGCTAGAATCTATAAACATTCAGATTCATAAACATATAGTATAATACTAATGACTTATGAGTGTTTTAAAGCAAATAAATCCTTTTACAAAAATACTTTTGGCCGTTTTTTTTAAAAAACATTTACCCTGTTAACATAAATACACAAGCATAAAACTCTAATATTTTATGCATTTAAAAAATATAATCATTATAGAAATCTAATGATTAAAATTTTAAAAACATATATCACCTTATTTTTTACTTAAGAAGTTAATAAAATTGCCCTGGCTGGTTTTGCTCAGTGGTTAGAATGTAGGCCTGCTGTACACAGAGACCCAGGTTTGGTTCCCGCTAAGGGCATGTACCTCAGTTGCAGTTTGTCCCCGGCCCTGGTTGGGTCATGAGGGAGGCAACCACTCGATGTGTCCCTTTCACGTCAATGTTTCTCTCTCTCTCTCCCTCCTTCCCACTCTATCTGAACAAAAAATGGAAAAAGTGTCTTCAGGTGAGGATTAAAAAAAAAAAGTTAATAAAATTAATCGTTTTAGGTGAATGTTTTGACCTGATAAACCAAGGAGGTGGTTTCAGAGACGTTCTTTAAAGGAATTGCCTGTGACAAACGTACCATCAATTTCATGGCCAAATTAAAGCAATTTCTACCACATCAACTTCAGAGTTGCTCTTTTCCTCATGAGAATCCTTGGAACAAGCATTGAACTTAGAGTAAGGAGATATGACTTCCAAACTTGGCTTTTTATTTGGTTAATTATTATTATAAAGGAAAATCATGTGGTTAATGAAGTATAGTTGGACATAGCTGTTCATTTTGTGATCCTATGAACATCTGAGAAAGAAGCGCTTAACCCTTAATTATAACTTCATGTTTAGAGGAAGAAGGAACTTGAAATGTATTGGTTAAAATAAAGGCACAAACTTTTAAAGATGCCTATACCATATATTTGAAGTACGTATTAACATTCAACGATTTCATGGACAGTAATAAAGATGTGTGCCTCCCTACTTTTTGTAAACTATTACCACAGTTGTGTTTTATCTAAAAAGCAATCTTAGATAGGAAAGTTCACTGAGTGCTTCTATAAGCTTTAATTATAACTTATAAAAAGAAACATTTTAACTGTTTATGTTTAACAAATTCCTCAATATTTGACTTCAACTTTATAAATAACATGGAATTGTTTGGGGAATGCTACTTTAAAAGCAATTACTTTTTTACTGAGTAACTTGACAACTTTAGCTAAATGTAAGTAGAATATAACAGTGAGTTGTGAATAGTTTTTCCAACTCTTTCAAGATACTTTTCCAGAAAACATGACAGTTCCTTTGCCCCTATTTTTAGTTTGACATCATGTGTAAAATTCTAAGGAAGTTTGACTAGTGATAGCTTGATAGGACATGACAACCCAACTGTAGTAGAGAACAGACCTCTTTCATGATGTACAAAACAAGTCCTGGAGGTTTATTTAGCTGTACTAATATTTTCTATTTAAATATGTTTAAATAGTTCAAGCTTAACTCTATCCATAGTACTCACGTTAAGCTTTTGTGTGAAAAACTTACTTTTTAACTTTAATCTTTTATTTCTAATTATTCTGACTTACTACAATATTCTTAGGAATCGTCTTCATTTTTTCCCACTTTCACTTCATATCCTGACATTACACAATTATACTTTTCTTTATCCCAGTAACTATGAGCATATCTAATAATTAAATTTTATTCAGCCAGATTATAAAAGACGTTGATTTGTAAATTACCTTAGTTTTACCTCTGTGCAATATCCTCTCTACTTGTTTGCATTATATATTTATTTTTGTTAAATATAGTTAATTTTGTCCTTTGTCAGTACTGCTGGGGTTTTTTGTTTGTTTGTTTTTTTAGTTAGGGGTAAGGAGTTTGCAAACCTCAATTAAGTAATATTATGATAAGTTCCCTGAACTGTTGCAAATCACATTAGCAGGACTGAGTTCATTAGCTTATTACTAAAGAATAGAGTTGTGGAATACACAGTGTAAAGGAGAACGCTGCCTGTGGTGTCGGACTGAAGAAGAATTTCTAAGGCTTTTGTCATTCATTGACACATGGCAAGGGGATTTCTTTGAAATCTGTTTCTTCCAGTTCTTCAGAGTTTTCTGAGGTGGTATTTATCTTTCACGAGCTCTGATATAACAAATGCTAATGATAAATGAAAAAGAGAACCTCATTCGGTGAGTATGTCTGTCAAAGAGCTAACTCCAATTTGGGGGTATTAATATTCATAGAGAGTTAATATTTTTTTCTGTAGAATTCCACATGCTTAATGTACTCTTGAAACACATGCACTTGAATTAAAATCTGTTGTTTTAAATTGAGCATTCTATGTTTATTCTATCTTCTTAATATTCAGGTGTATAGAAAAATTACCAAGAAAATAAGTATAAGACCATGACTACTTTGATAAATAGAGAAATGTTTTAAGTCTTTGGTAAAGAATTAATTAGTTATCTTATTATCAAAAATTATATTAATCCAATAAGTAATGCATATGAGTAGATAACATTAACAGATGATGGAATTTCCTATTTGATACAGAAAGAAAAATATCATAAGAGAAATTTAAGAAAAATGTAAATGAATCTTATTTAAAATATTTGTGCATTTGTCAATTTTTGAAGATAAATAATTGAGGTAATTTTATGATAACATACTATGTGTCATATTTTCTCTCTTTTAAATCACATGGTTATATAGTTTATATTAATATAAGAAATTTTTCTTGTGTTATTCAATACATTTTCATCTTTACAACCAAGTACTATCTCATGATACACTATTTTGTTAAGTAATGCTAGTTCTCCAATAGTTTATATGTTCCAAAAGTGGATTTAAAATTTGAAGAGGATTCATTGCCTTACAATTCTGATTTTATATTTTTGTCCTTTGTTGCTTATTAAAACTCCAGTTGTATTGACAAAGATTCTGAGAAGCAGTTAGTCTCCCAAACAGGGAAAGATCAGAGGCAGTAGCCTGTTCTTTGTTGGCCTTAACGATTCAATTCTCAGATATTGACCAGTGGAACAAAGTAATTGAGCAACTAGGAACACCATGTCCAGAATTCATGAAGAAATTGCAACCCACAGTAAGAAACTATGTGGAGAACCGGCCCAAGTACGCAGGACTCACCTTTCCCAAGCTCTTTCCAGATTCCCTCTTCCCAGCGGATTCCGAGCACAATAAACTCAAAGGTAAGCCCATCAGGGACAGCTTGAGAACCGCTCTGTGGGTGATGGGCTGACCAAGCTAGTGATAGAGACACTTCTCTTAACGTGAACTACCTAAATTTAAGGAGAGGTATTTCTTTTTTAATATATATTTTACTAGAATTTTGTTGTATTGAAATATACTTGAAATAAGTTATTGGCTAAGGCTGGGAAATCTTTCTGATAGTGAGGTTTTCAATACGATGGTCTTTATTGCAAGGGGATATAAACTGTAACATAGCATAAATACAATCATGGGCATAATTATGACCTTGTAAGTGCTGAGGGTATACAGTAGGAAATAAATTAGAGACAGGTAGTTCTAGGACTCCTGCAAGGGTTCTGATTGACTCGGGGATAACCTGCTTCAGGAGAGAGATTTCTTAAACAATCTTTCTTACAAAGGGCAAGTGGAGAAGGATCTCAGTAGTGTCTGGATGTTCAGGGGGAAGGATGATACTGAAGCATGTGACAGTGGTCCAGGTTAATTATTTCTTGGGGCTTATGTGGAATCTTAAAATTATTTTGCCAGGTAACACTAAAGGGCCATTGTAATATATATCAAAATCATTGTTCCAATTCTTTTTATTACCTGGAAAATATTCTAAACACAAGGTTTTTGTTGTAAAATCATGGAGAAGTAGGTATCTGAGTTTTATTTGCATTTAAGGGAATGCTTAACCACTTTTTTTTTTTTTCATTTAGAGTGACAAATGAGATTTTACCTACACATTTTATATTCAATATAAACATTTTCATTAATAAGTAATTCTTTCTGTTACTATCTCTATAGTCATGAAATTTAGTATCAAATCTATTTCTTCACCCACAAAACTGGGATAATAATGTCTCAGTTATAGGAATGGAGACAAGGAATAAATTGTCAATGTATAAACGTAAATAAATTTCTAATTCTTTTAACGTAAGACATTTCTGAGACTATGATTTTGAAACAAATTTGATTTTTCCTTCTGCCTGGGTTTAAATCTTGTCCCTTAAAATCTGTGTGATTTTAAGTTATTGAATCTTTCTGTATCTTTTTAAACAAATGAAGATAGAAAATGTCTGTCTTATAGGGTCACTGGAAGGGTAATTGACTAAATAATTAATCAAGCACTTAGAACAGTGCCAGGCTCACAATAAATACTCAATAACTGTTATATATAAAAATAATACATGTAATCATTACTATTTAAAATGTACCTATACATTATCAAACATAAAAGGACACATACTCTTGAAATTTTACCTGAAATATTCCAGATGGAGACAATCTATTAGTTACATATTTAACTTCAAAACTTAACTTGTAGCTACTATAAACTTAAATGAGACAGGGAAACTAAAATGTGCTGCTAGTCTCTTATCATCTAAAATTTCATCTAAAATATCATCCAAAATTTCATCTGGTGTATATTAAATGTGCAGCATTGTTTTTGTGTTTGTAACATTACACAGTTGGGTCTCTTCCTTCAGTTGCCTCTGCCAGCTCTCTGAATGGCAATAGACTTAATTATTACTCAATTTACTGGTTTTAAGATCAACACTGCCTGTATACAGATCAAGGAAGAGCTAAGTAGACATTTTATGTCTTTATGTTGTTAATTGAAAAGTCATGCAAAGATAATCCCTACGATTGAAGACATTCGTAGTGAAACAACATGGAGATGACAAGTCCTGATCCAATCATTTGAGATCCTAATAGCACTTGTAGAAAGACTATAAAGTAAAATACCGTACTTCATACTATCATCTCAACTCCCCTGAGTTTCCTTTTTAGATTTTGAGCTCAATTTGAACCTCTGTGATTGTTTTTGCAAATAATAAACTAGTGTGCATATGTATAATTAATTATAATTTTAATATGAAATTGTCAAATTATAAAGAATTATACAAATAATAAAAGGAAAGAATTAATCCTGTTATATAAAAAGAGCATAAGACGTGCTTGCAGATGAAAGAATGAAAGATGAGATTGAAACCTTTTCTTCTTGCTCATTCTGTTTCCTACAAAGAGTATTTGCTCATGTTTCCCAGGGAGATGACTTGGTATTGCTGTAGCTCATGCCTCTAGTGATGAGGAGCCCGCCCCAACCCCACCCTTTCTAAGAGCAGGAACATGGGAGGGTCTGATGGCTGAATCTGTGAGAGAGAGGTGCGTGAGTCTGGGTATGAAATGAGTTACAATTCAAAAAGACCTTGGAGGGAGTAAAAGAAATAAATATTGCCCTGTTGGGCCATTAGGGGGTCACTGACAATGAGAAATATTAAATATTACAAATTAATGTGTAAGTATTTCTGAACTTTAGCTATTCCTGTGAGCTTCAGACGGTCAGTTTAGAAATAGCAGAAGTCAAATCCCTAGAATTGAGATCCCCAGAAAAATGATTGATAGAAATAAAAAGTCTAATTTATGTAAATACATGAATAATATAAATAAACATATAAAAAGTACATGCATTAAAATGTAACAACACAAGAAAACACTAATGTCAGGACATTTGAAAAATACATTGCTGCCCAGCTAGTATGGCTCAGTGGTTGGGTATCAACCCATG
Source organism: Molossus molossus (assembly GCF_014108415.1). Classification (NCBI taxonomy): domain Eukaryota; kingdom Metazoa; phylum Chordata; class Mammalia; order Chiroptera; family Molossidae; genus Molossus; species Molossus molossus. Next base: position 64,901,474 of record NW_023425344.1, on the reverse strand, counting down.
CACCAAGAGGTCGCTGGTTCGATTCCCAGTGAGGGCACATGCCTAGGTTTTGGGCTCGGTCCCCAGCAGAGAGCATGTAGGAGGCAAGCCAATCGATGTTTCTTTATCATCAATGTTTCTATCTCATTCTCCCCCTCTTCCTTCTTCTCTCTCTAAAAATCAATAAAAGCATTAAAAAAGAAAGAAAACTACATTGCTACATTTTAACTGCAGTATGATCAAAATTATGAAAAAATATAGAAACAAGACTAGAAGAAAATACCAATAAGAAGAGTGATTACCTCTCTATAGTGGGAATGGAGGTGCTTTCTGATTTATGTTTTATGTAATTTTCCAGTTTTCTAAAATTAATCAATATTTCCTTAATAATCCGGAAAAACTAATAAAAATTGTCATATACCTATGGATTCAAACATAATTGCCTTTTTCCTAATTTAGCAAACCGATTTGGATTTCTGTTCTTAATTTGAAGTTTTACCATATATTTGGAACCAACTGAGTAACTTTTTACATTTTTTATTTATTAATTTGTTTTTGTTACATATGATTCTCATTTTCCCCCATTGACCCCCTCCACCTCTTCCCCCCCACCCCATCCCCAGCTTTGTTGTCTATATTCATTGGTCATGCATACATGCATGTAAGTTCTGTGGTTTATCTCTTCCCCCACAAATCACCCCCTCCTCTGAGGCTTGTCAGCCTGTACCCCACCTCTATGTCTCTGGGTTAATTTTGTTCAGCGGTTTGTTTAGTTCATTATATTCCACAAATAAGAGATATTTGTCTTTCTCTGCTTGGCTTGTTTTGCATAGCATAATACTCTCCAGGTCCTTCCATGCCATCTCAAAGGATAAGAGATCTTTCTTTCTTACAGCTGCATAGTATTCCATTGTGTACATATACCACTGCTTTTTAATCCACTCATCTACTGATGGACACTTGGATTATTTCCAGATCTTAGCTATTGTAAATAGTGCTGCAATGAACATAGGGGTACATATATTCTTTCTGATTGGTGTTTCAGGTTTCTTAGGGTATATTCCTAGAAGTGGGATCACTGGGTCAAATGGCAGTTCAATTTTCAACTTTTTGAGGTAACAGCGTAGTGTTTTCCACAGTGGCTGCACCAGTCTGCATTCCCACCAGCAGTGCACTAGAGTCCCCTTTTCTCCACACCCTCGCCAACACTTGTTTGATGATTTGTTGATGGTGGCTATTCTGACAGGTGTGAGGTGATACCTCATAGTTGTTCAACTGAGTATTTTTTACCATAACTTTCAAATCAGTTCAGAACTATATTTTATGTAAAATTTATATATTTTTATGTTTTCATCACCATTTATCCCCTCATACTCTCTTCCACATCCACCCCCTTCTTGCCCTCACAATTAGAGATTAAAAATTGAGTGTCCTTTAGCAGTGTTATTAAATAAATATACTTACTGATTATCACTATATGTTTTGTTTTGTTTTTCGATTCTTGGTACCTCACACTGTACCTGGCACACAGTGAACAAGTGAACACTTAGTATTTTATGAACTGAATCAAATTGCTCTGGCCAGTTTGGCTCAGCAGTTAGAGCATCAGCCAGCAGACCAGAGAATCCCAGGTTCAGTTCCCGCTACGGGCACGTACCTTGGTTGCAGTTTGTCCCTGGCCCTGGTTGGGGTCGTGCAGGTGGCAACCAGTCGATGTGTCTCTCTCACATGAATGTTTCTCTCTCTCTTCCCCACTCTCTCACTCTCTCTCCCCCTCTAGCTGAAGATAAATGCAAAAATGTCCTTGGGTGAAGATAATAAAAAAATAAATAAATAAACTGAACCAAACGTCTCACATCAATTTGCTTACTAAGTCTTGTGGATTCTTTCTCTCAAATCTACCCCCTATTCTCTGTCCTTAAAGCTTCTGCTCCTGTTAAAGTCCTCCATCTCTGTCATCCTCAAAAATGCCACCCCTGAACTTCTCGCCTCCCCTAACTGCTTTAGCCCTTTTTCCAGCACAGAAAAATGTAAAAATGAACAATCCACACCCACTCCATCTACTTCTTCTTTTTTTTTTTTTTAATCCTTACCCAAGGACATTTTTCCATATTTTGTTCAGATAGAGTAGGACGGAGAGAGAGAGAGAGAGAAACATCGACGTGAAAGGGACACATCGAGTGGTTGCCACCCGCACGACCCAACCAGGGCCGGGGACAAACTGCAACCGAGGTACATGCCCTTAGCGGGAACTGAACCTGGGTCTCTCTGGACCACAGGCCGACGCTCTACCACTGAGCCAAACCGGCCAGGGCAGCTACTTCTTTTTAAAAAACAAAAAAACAAAACTATTCTTTTAAATTTATTTTTATTTATGTAAGTAACACATGTACATATTCTTCCCTCCTTGGAAGTATTTTTCAGTTTGTTGATTATCTTCACAGACGGTTTCTATGCATTTATAAGCATAAATAAAGAGAGGGGAGTGTTCCTTGTCTTGCTGAGAAGGAGCAGATTTACACACATGGCATGATCTGTGGCTCATTCTGCAACTTTTTTTTTTTTTTTTTCACTTGACAACATGTCCATGTGAGTATATACAGATCTATCTCATTCTTTTAAATTGGCAAATACAATTCTTTGGTACGGTTGTATCAGAGGTCATTAAGTTGCTATAGATGAAAATTTAGACTGTTTTAAAACTTTTTTATTCCACAACCAAAGCTGTGGAACTGCTGAGCCCTACGGTGTCTACATTTCACACTTGAACAGATTCTGCCAAATTTGCCCTCTAAAAAACACGACATCAATTTACATTCCCACCAACCTGAATGAAATTCCCTGGTGTTCGTAGATATTACACCATTTTTTAGTTTTGCTAATAGGATGGGTAAAAAACATTCCATTGTGTTGTTTTGCGTTTCCCTAATCACTTGGTGAAGCCACCTGATGTTCAGGATGAAGGGGCTAGTTGATCTTTGTTTTCTTCATTTCCTCTCCCTCCAACAAATATCTTGGCCAAAATCAACATTTTGCTAATTGTCTTTCTTATTCATCATTTCAGCCAGCCAAGCCAGGGACTTGTTGTCAAAGATGCTAGTGATTGACCCGGCCAAGAGGATATCGGTGGATGACGCCTTGCAGCATCCGTACATCAACGTCTGGTACGACCCTGCCGAGGTGGAGGCGGTAAGGCCTAGGCTTCTTGACGTTCCTTCCACAAGCGAGTCATAGGAACTGGGCGCTCAGGGGTGAAAATGGGGAGACTTGGAGCCACAAAGAGCACACGAAGAACCTTCATGAAATCCCTAAGTCGCACAGTTATTACCTCCCCTCTAAAATCATCTTCTTCTACCTGTGTTTTAAATGCATTTCTCTTCCAGGACTTCCCATGCGAGAGAGTGATTTAGTCCAACAAACCTTAGCTGTCCATGAAACATTTCCATTTGTTTTTGTTAAATGGTTAACTCCTCCTTTGTGGTTCATTATCAGCCTCTTTTGAGGCAAAGTTAGCAGCAGAAGATATAATGGAGGATGTTACTTTTCCTCTATTTCCTTGATAAGATGCCCGCCATTGGTAAAGATTAAACTATTTTGGCTACAAAGCTTTTACCAGGCCATTGGTGACTTAGTGAACCCTCCCATGAATTAGATGAGAAAAATTGGATGTTCCAATAATGACATTATTTCAGTTTGATTCTAAAATGACTACCACAGTAAAAAGTACCTCCATCTTTTAAATCCAGGTATAGTTTAAGAATCTCATTAGAAGCATAAATTTCTCTCTCTCTTTTCTTTCTTTCTTTTTTTTTAAAACTAGTTTTCAGCCACTTATTATTTCTTACATCTTTGCCTTTCTCCTTTTCTCACTGTGTGGGGCCAGGGCTGCACAGCACCAAGGGGCATTGTTGCCCACGTGTGTTTTATGGGCCTCCTGATGGGAACGTCCTTTTGTCCCCCTTCTAAATGTTATTAGTACCAATGTTACCTTTTCCCTAAAATGGCAACCTCTCTTCAAATTCTTAGAATACCTGTGCTAAATGCTCTCATTTTCTTTCACATAATATGTTCAAATTACTTTATTTGAATTAGTTCTTAGTCTTCTGTTTGAAATACTCTTTTGTTTGTGTTCTTGTGTCCTTGTCTGTACCCCACGTTAATCTTGCTCGAGCGTAGTTTTGCTTTGTGTCAACTTCATTGTGTTTGCCCACGTCAGAGATGCTCCATCCAAACGGACGTAATTCCTACCCTTTCATTCTTCATTGGAGAAGTGAGATCTTGTATATGGGAGTAAGGAGTAGGTAGAATACAATTTATAGACATACTATTAACAAAGCTACTTTTCATAGTAACCCCATCCTTCAGCATTCACAAATTTCACAGATAACATTTCAGAGATAACTGAGTCTCTCAACTGTGGAAACAGGCGTACCCTCCTTGATGACATCTTCTTAACATCTGCTCTCCTGAGCAGTTTTACAGTGATGAAATTTCATTTTGATTCAAATTAATTTTTGGTCACTTGATTTTTATAAAATAAAAGCCCTAAAATTAAATATGTTCAAGTATGATTATAATGCTCTAAAACTAAAAAAAAAACAAATGTTATTACAACTAAAAATAGATTTTTTTCCCCAATCTCTTACTCTTGGGAAATACTTTAAAAAACAAATAAACAAAAAGACAAAGATGTTCTTGGGTAGAATGGAGTAATGAAATAAGTAAGATAAAGTAAATGTGTATATATGTGAAAATTAAGTATGATAATTTTTTCTCTAATGATGTTTAAGAAAATACTTTAGGTTATGTTGGTAAAAATTTTAGACAAACATAAATTATTGGAAATTATTGTTCCTTGTTAATTTTGATAGTTCAAATCATGTGGCATTTTTCTCTTACATCGACTGTAATGTCTTCTTAATGGAAGTGGCCTAGAGTTTAATTGGAATCGTAAAGTCTGCATTTGTAATTCACTTGTAATTATGTTGCCTATAGAAGAGACTGTTGCTTAGAATCTATCACAGTATATTAATGAATAGTTCCAATGTTTAAAATTTATTTTAATCCTCAATAAAAAATTCCTTTGAAGGATAAAAAAAGATGAAATTTAGGGCACTAAATTGGCTACAGCCTTTTATCAACCACTTCAATATTGTCATGTGCAACAGAAGACTTACACATTCTAGGAGAAGGAGCTGCTGGAGCCTGAAGGTGAAGGAAAAGGGATCAGTGAATACAAAGAACAAGCACGTGTTTAGCAACTTGACTAGGATCATTACTTATAGAGGTAAACACATTTTACATCTAGACTTTGCAGTGAATAGGCTGGAATCCTGACCCTAGGGCAAGGTTAGTTTCTTCCTCCCCTGTGAAATGTATCACAGAGGTCACAACTAAGGATGTTCCAAGCAGTGATTGCTATGCTTTCTGCAATACCCTTAGAATCCGTGCCTTACTTATTGCATGTGAACATATATTTAATGTAGGATGACCTTTCTTTACGGACACATGGCAAAGCTATAATGGAACCATATGTTTTTGCCAGGACCAACAAGACTATTTTACAAAATAAACCCCAGTGTGTCTCTAATAATCCAAATAAATGGAGGTATGAACTAATCAAAGTTTCCATGGTTACAAGTCATGAGAAGATCCAAGCATACACAGCTTTTAAGTAAAACTCACATGATGTTAGAGAGGGAAGGAACTTCAAAGATGAAACAAAAATAAGGTTCATTGGAAGAAACTAAAGGCAACTGGAGAGAAAGACAAAGGACAAAGTGCAAAAGAAGGTGATTACTTCAGGCAAAGTAGAAAGAAGAGCTGAGAAATGTTATGTGTACTAATCTATTAATTATACCACAAGCTATCTTATCACGTTTCCAAAAGTGCCAAAGAACGGAATAAAATAAGATGAGTGTGTGAATGCTGTCATAACTCTGAGAGAGAATTATTCATGCAATCATGAAGTTGAACATTTTAAAAATCAGATGTCAAGGTTAATAGTGATCTGTCTAATAGTACAGAAAGATTTTGAAGTTACAACTGCTCAAACTGTTAGCAAGTTCTTATTCAAACAATGTTCAGAATAATAAAATCATGTCCCCAAATAGAGCACAAAGGCCGCATTTCATGTCAGCACAGTGTCATCGACGACCGCCAAGCATTAACTGCCTTGGTGTCCATCAGGAGGGCGCAGACCACACCAGCGCAGTGTGCGGAGTGGTATGCCTCTCCACAGGGTTACAACATGGCTCGGTTTAGAGTTCTCTTCTGCCACTTACCCTATGATCAAGTTTTTTAGCCTTTCTGTCACTCAGTTGTTTTTTTTAAACAAAGAATAAGGAACAATCCCACTTACTATTAATGTTTTTTGGAGAGTTTTGAGTTAATATTCATAAAGTGCTTAGTACAGTACTTGGAGGCAGTAAGGGTTGTATAAATTATTACTATTATTATAACCATTATGACTTCTATATACGACTTTACTAGGTTTTGATATTAGTAAAGGTAGATCTATATATAGTCAATGAAAAAGACCAGCTGCCTAAGAAACTGCAGAAATATTCTACAACATTAAAAATTACTCAGTAAAAGTTATCCAATTGCTACAGAATTAAAATTAAAATGTTGGTCCCCAATGTATATCCACCTCTACCTTCCAAGTATAAGAGAATCCAGTGCCATTAATTTGAATCAAAATAAAGACAAATGATATAAGTCATAATCCTCATTGTATCTATTGTTACAAAATTATGTGATATTCAGGGCTGTTTGTGGGAATCAATTTGAATATTTACCTTGTGCTTTGTTGTAGGGAAATATGGAAATAATGAGGATTGGTTGCATTATTTCTTATCAGATTCTTTTTAAAAAGTTTTTTTTTAATCCTCACTTGAGGATGTGTTTTTGTGTTTGTTTTTTAACGTTGAATTTTAGAGAGAGAGGAAAGGAAGGAGGGAGAAAGGTAGGGAGGGAGAGCAAGAGGGGAAGGGGGAGAGAGAGAGACATGGATGTGAGAAAGAAACATTGATCGATAGCCTCCTGTATGTGCCCCAACTGGGGATCGAACCCACTACCTAGGTATGTGCCCTGACTGGGAATCGAACTCTCAACCTTTTAGTGTATGGGATGAAGCTCCAAACACCTGAGCCACTCAGCCAGGGCTCCCATCAGATTCCTGAGTTTAAAGACCCTGCTAGGGAAGAGGGTGGCTTTCAACTGGCAACCCCCAGGAGTAGAGATGTAGAGACCCTTTAAGTCTTAAAGGGAGGGTCTCAACCTGCGGGTCACAACACCTTTGGGGGTCGAACGACCCTTTCACAGGGGTCACCTAAGACATAACAGTAGCAAAATTATAGTTATGAAGTAGCAACAAAAATAATTTTATGGTTGGGGGTCACCACATGAGGAACTGTGTTAAAGGGTCGCGGCATTAGGAAGGGTGAGAACCACTACTTTAAGAATATGTTCACAAGCTAAGGAGGAACTGATAAACTATGTCTCAGGGCATATGAAAACAGAAGAACATGCAATGTGACCATGTTTTAATTATTATTTTCTTCTTTATTGATTTTAGCGAAAGAGGAAGGGAGAGGGAGAAAGAGATAGAAACATCAATGGGAGAGAACATTGACTGGCTGCCCCCTGCATGCCCCCCACTGGGGATCAGGCCCACAACCTGGGCATGTGCCCTGACCGTGAATCAAACTGGCAACCTCTTGGTGCATGGGTTGACGCTCAACCACTGAGCCACACTGGCCGGGCAAAATGTGACAGTTTTTTGTTTTTTTTTTAATCTTCACCTGAGGACATTTTTCCATTTTTTGTTCAGATAGAGTGGGGAGGGAGAGAGAGAGAGAAAAAAACATCAACGTGAAAGGGACACATCGAGTGGCTGCCACCCACACGACTGAACCAGGGCCGGGGACAAACTGCAACCGAGGTACACGCCCTTAGCGGGAACCGAACCCGGGTCTCTCTGGACTGCAGGCCGATGCTCTACCGCTGAGCCAAACTGGCCAGGGCAAAGTGTGATGATTTTCTAAAAACCCAGTTTTATTTTTCTCAGAAACTGCGGAACAGCCTGAGAAGGTGCCGAGTGCAGCAGCCTCACTAAGGGTTTCTGCAGCTGTTCTGCATTGCTCGGGGTGGGAGAAGGAGAGGGAGAGCCAGGAAGGAGAGGGACAGATGTGCTCGGCCACCGAGCCAAAGACATCAAAACTCCAAGTAATCATCATACAGAAACCATTAAAAACTTATGGGTCCAGAGAAGGACATTTCTTCATTCCTCAATTCAGGACAAAAGGGAAGGATGACGACCCGATACTAGAACCCTCGTCTAGGAGAGACGGGCTGGGGCCAGGCTCACAGCCAGCAGTCAGATCCCCTGTTGTGTTGAAGCCTCCGCCTCAGAGAGGCCCACATACAGTCCTAAGTGATCAAACATCACTCTGGGAATCTGGACCGAGGGACAGGTGGAGCCAGTTAGGCAGCAGGTATCTAAGATGCTGTTCTCCAGTGGGCAAGCCCTGGGTTCTTGAAACCCAGAGGAGGGGTGACAAGTAACATAAGACCTGTGTGGCAGCCAGGTCAATGTTACCGGAGAGAATGCCAGAACCGAGGCTTAGAACATGGGGCTCGAGCCGGGAAGTCGACTGAGGAGAGAGGCTGGGCGTATTTCGGTGGGGACTAGAAGTACACCTACCACTCTTACAGAGACGGGGGGAAATTGTGACTAATCCAAATCTAACCAGTTTGGATGGGGTATGATTAGGGGAGCAAGGCCAGTGCTGAGCTTGTTTATAATTATTTACCTAATTCAAGATTAATTTGGGAATTGGGATAGGGCTGGGTGGGAATTTAATCTACTTCTACAGATGGTGAGTTAAACAACCTGGTCTTCAGCTTCTCAGTGAGAGTGTAACCCAGGAAACAGAGTAACACTTGCATGTGTTAGTGCTGACATTGAATTAAATTAAGCACTTAAAAAATGTAAACCCAGAATAGTCAATAATGCTACACATTTACTGCTTGTTTATCACATAAGATAAATAATAGAGTCTTAAATGAATTATTTACTATTTCATTACTTTAGGGATTATGTTACTTTTTGCCTATAGTGAAAGAATTTATGGAAACAAGTTACTCTGTTATATTAAGCTCTTTTACTGTAAGGCCATCATAGATTTTATGCCCTTTGAGTAAAGTTGTTATCAGACTAATTACTTCAACCTTCTTGTCTGACACCGTATCTTATTGGTCGTTACCAAAAAGAGCACAGGGAAGGGATGACCAATCATGTAGGAAATACATTCTTTTCAATATTCTTGTGACACATTTATGTAAATATGTAAATTTTAATGTCTATAATGTTGTGTATATCAACTTGAAAACAATTCAAGGTAAATCTTAAATGGGAGCTTAGAGATCATTGTAGCACGGGTTTGTGCCACTGTTCAGCAAACGGCAACATTCAGAATACTAGCTCCACAACTGTGAGCAGCCACAGGAACCCAGGGCCTGAAATCATGATGAGGACAATGGAATAGGGCTAGACTTGGGATCAGAAACTTTGAGAAGAGACTCAGAAGCCTGGGTCAAAGTAGTACAGGTCCCAGAGCTTGGCCTGAGCAATCCTGAGTGAGAGCTGATGCAGATGCCTGGACAGATCTGATAGGGCAGGCAGTTAAGAACTGGTCCAAAGTCAGAGGTCTGAGCAGATACCACACTAAAGGACATTGAAACAGTGGCAAAGCTAAGGATATTTTATGATTGCAGTGCAGAGGTCAAGAGCAGATACTCTTGGAACAGCCCAGAAATTAGCAACAGTAGAGAACCACTACCAACCCTAGAGCAAGGAGATGGTTGTACTGGGGCCAGGGGTGGGTAGTGATGGCCTGTCCAGTGGGAGCTGAGATTACAGACACAGAGGAGACACAGTTGCTTCTGAAAAGAATAATGGGGAGAAATGACCTGGCTACTCCTCATGCCCCCATCTTTTAGTGGTATTTCCCTCCTGTTGGCTGAGACTAGCCCTAAGCCAACTGATAGGGGAACCTGGAAATGCAGTCTGCAGGGCCCATGCTCTGAGACACAGAGCAGATGAAGAAGGGTGAGGACTGTATCTGTGGGCCAATAGGCGTAGGGCTGGCAAGCACCTGTTCATTCATTCTGCTTTTGCATCTCTAAAATCCCCAACTAAGTAAAACTGAATTAGCCACACTTAACCTGGATGGGAGAAGACTGGAGTTTGGAAGAGGTGCTCAGGGGCTTCCCTGGGTAAAAGTGTAGTAAACATTACTCCTTCTAAACCCTAATAACGATCTCACTTCCTCAAGTATCTTGTGATTTCTTGCCAAGAAATCAGGATTACTATACCAACCTGAGAGTCTCGGCATAAGAGTATTTTTCATTGGGTTTTCAAATGAATGTGTGGACTTCTTTCCTTTTATATGTTGATGTCACTTTTTCAGTTGTTTGTTATCTGGTGATGAGGAGCCTACAGCTTGGTGAGCCAACACTGGACAACATGTGCATGGGGGGGAGGCGGTCAGCCAGCCGATTCCTTTAGGTCTCTTAATTGTGCTCTTCTGTAGCCAAGTGGGTAAAATACACCAAAAACAGAGTTCCATCCTTCTTTCTTCTCACTCACCCCTTTATCTCTTCCTTGTCTTTTCTTCTCTTCTTACCCCTGTCCCTTTTTTATCCAGCTCTATGGCACTGTTTACATAGGCTTTGATTACTTAACAGTTTGGCATTTATTCATTTATTCTATAAGTATTTATTGGGTCCCACACTGACCTAGGTGCTGCTGATCCAGCAGTGAATTTGCAAACAAAAACCAAGGTGCTTGCTTTCATCGATGATCTTGATGGGTTTTTATGCACTTAGTAGCTAATATGCACTTAATAAAGAACTATTTATTGATTGGGAATCTTATAACTTATCTTTAGACATAAATTCCTCAAAATGTGGGGTATTCTGTCTTATTGGACCTTTGAACTTGTTTAGTATTTAATTTTCTGAATGTAAGAAGGAGCTCTGATAACTTGTCCTCTCATTGTTAGTTATAACCAAATTACAATGACTACCTTCTAATCTTTAACCAGATGTGCACCAGTTGCTTTGAATGAACAAACTATGATTATGTATCTCTAGCTATGACTTTAAAAAAACACTATTTGGCTTTGAATATAAATCAATATGCCCTGACCAGGTTTTAGTAGCTGAAATACATAGATTATTATTGAATCATTGAAGAATCTTGAAGTTGGCATACTAAGTAATGGAAAGACTTCATTTATAGTTTAAAGATTCATCTATAAATATACAGTCGGCCCTCGTTCATCACGGTTAATCAGTTCCAGACTCTACTACTATAAATGAATATCTGTGAAATAGGATTCTTTATTTATATACCGTCGTCCCTCACCACTTCGCGTTCGACTTTCGCGGCTTCACTCTATCGCGGTTTTTTCAAATACTATACTGTATTTGAAAATACTATACTATATTGACTATCAAGGGCCTTTAAACTAAATTCAAGTGCTTGAAAGTCATGGTGGGAATTGTTTTTATTCCATACTTCTAATTCTCCTGGATACATTTTCATAGTAAAAGCTAATATCATTTGATTATGAATATCATGTGTTAACTTGCTCTATTAAACCCACTTCGTGAATGAGTTATTGTTTGTTACCTTTATCTTCATTAAGTTAGCCAGTTGTCTTCTACTGAATTCTCTTCAGTCCCTAAGTTCCTAAAACAAAGAGGTATGAAACATGGTATGGGATAGACTTAGAAATAGGTCCAATGATATATGTATTAAATACATCTGTATGTAAATTTAGGAATGAGAAAAATACGAGCTACCATGAATATGAATTTGATGCATCTAATGTTCAAACAATTCATCAGTATTTGTCTACTTTTTGGCAATAGACCACTGAATAAATTGTGTATGTGCTACTTCAAATATTTTATAATCTGGTGAGTCTGACTTTGTGTTGTGTAAACATGAAGTACCTAGAAGAGATAATTTGAATGAGTTATAAATTAAAACAGCTTTCTATATAGGCTGTATCTCTCCCGCAGAGATGAAAGGGGATTAAAGTCTTTAACTGACATTTTCCTCCCTTGAATTAGAGCATGTCCTCAGGACAGCTTCGGAATAAGTAATCACTCTGAAACTACCGTTTTTGTTTCCCGATCTCCCCCACGGGATTCACATACACTTTTAAAGCAGTCTGTAGATGTTATTGTTGTTTGCCTTTAGTGTGCCTGAGAAGGAAGCCAGTTTGGATGTGAAGTTTGTTGTATAACATTCACTAGTAACTCTCAAACTGTAGAAAATATTTTTAAACATCTAAATAAAAATAACCTGCAACATTTGAGTTGTTTAAGGAATTTTGGGCAGTAATCTGAACATTTTTATTGAGGGAGAAAAATTCTATTTCACCCAAATAATAAGAAATGGATTTCTCTGAACATTTCATGGGTACAAAGCGCCATTGCTGTTCATGGAGAGAAAACAGGTGCTCTGCCTCTGAGCCTGACCTGGGGTTTTACCGGTGAGCTCATTACTAGTGTGCTTCGTGATGCTACACAGGTGTACCCAGTTTCAGTAAGTAACAAGCAAAACAGGAAAAAACTACTTTTTTTTTTTTTTATATCCTTCCAATCATTTTTTTCCCTTGAATTTAAACTTGGGAAATGCATAGTTTTTGTTTTTTTTCATATGTGCAATTACACAGGTCAGACATATGATAAAGCACAGGAGTTGAATTTTCTCGGGAAAGTCCTATACGGAGCTTTTGTAAAGGGACTTACTCTTAACAAGACTGTTTCTAGCATTTTACAATATCAGTAGGACAAACTACCCAGCACCGAATGAGGAAAAGAGTGGTTAACTATGACACCTGAAACAGGTAATGTTAGCGAGTTCATTCCACAGTAGATCATAGCATTTACCATGTGTTTAAAATTTCACAGTTAGTCTAAATGTTTCCCCAGTACCCATCACCAACCAGTCTGGCATGTGATCGGGTGCAGGTCATGAGTGACCTTTTGTCTCAGGAGCTGGGAAGGTGAAGAGGTTACTGAGTGCTGCTGTGAGCTGAAACGTCATTGTCCCCTTCTGCCCGTTCTAAAATCGCCATCCTTTAAATTCTGTTCTTCAGACTAAATGTTCCTAGGACTTCTTTTAAATATGATTTTTTCTACTCGCATGGAGTTAATAAACTGGCTGAATCCCTCTCTCAGCTGTTCCCGCCATCTGTCCCGACACAAGGACTCCCTCTTTGGGTCTTACAGTGTCTTCTTATTGCAGCGTGCAGCGTGCTGTGAGTAAACTAGCGTGCCGTGCTGGCGGGCAGGCGCACCTGGACATGGTGTAGTGCCATCGCTCTGTCATGAAGAGCCTTCCCGTATGGAGGTGAACTCAAGTAGGTTTGCTGTACCCAGGATGTATATAAATTTAGAAATAAGGAGGGAGAAACACGAGCCACAATGGATATGAATGTAATGCACTCTAATTACGTGTTTAATTATAGAAAGAGCAATTCATAGTGTGTGGTTCTCATTTGCCTGGTGAAAGTCGACTCGATGTCTCTAATTCCTAATATCTGCCATTTGTGGAATTCTAAATTTCCATCTGTTCAGGCTGACTTATTTTTTTTCAGCAGCAAAATGTGAGCAATTTACTAATTGCCTTCCAGAGAAAATATAACTTAACATTACATTTCCCATGCCCGGGGCCTCAGCTGTTCAAGTCAAGATATCTTCTGAATCACATTGGGATTGTTTTGGTGCCATGTATTATGTTGGTGGGAGCTTGTCAAAATGTTTGTTGTAGACAGATTTAGCCACCCGCGTTTAATGGCTCCTCTCCCTACATGACTTATACGAAGATGTACTTCACTCAAATGCTAATTCATTTGCCTCTAATTTTAGCGAATTATTCTACTGAAACACTCTTCTTGATTTCAGATCATTGGGATTTTCAGAAACCATTGGACATGCAACATTCTTGAGTGTCTAAGCTGGACCAGTTGAATAATTCATTCTCAGGAGATAACTGTTTTGTTCACTGGTACAGACTGTGTTCAGATTTTTCTTTTTCATACATTACTTTGAGCCCTTTAGACAGTGACTGCTGCTAATCTCTTGACCAGACCACTGAAGAAGTCTTATAGAAAGGAGGAGAGGAAACAAAAATGACTTTTCTAGAACATTCCAGATCTGATGCTCTCTGAAAGGCTGAATTATAATGTCCTGTTGGGATTTTTTTTTTTTTTTCCCTTCTCTTTTAGTTGGCCTCTCAGGTATTGTGAGATCCACTTACTTAACTCAAGGGGATAGGAATTTGTGAAACTATATTTTCTTTTCTTAGTATTTTCATCCTGGGAAGAAGAAGATGATCTAACTGTGATATCTGTCTAGGACGCCACAGTGTAATGTAATCCATAAACTGTGGAAGAAAACCACAGACTGTAATGCTTTGATCTTTTAGAGCTGCTCCTAAGAGATAAGCAAAGAAATCAGTGTTGGAACTTGTAAAGTGTTCTGTCAATGAACAATGACCACATTTTATAGTAGCAGAAATAATAAAAGTAGGAGGAGAGACTAGGAATAGGTCAGAAGAGAGAATCTCTGTTATCTCTGTAACCTTGAGATGAAAAGAGGTCATAAAAATGGTTAGTCTCTAGGAAACATAATTTACTTGGTAATTTGCATTCCTGCCTTGTTTGCCTATCTGCGCTGTTGCTAAAATAATCAAACGATTCTCTTTCCTTCCCACAATGTTTTGTCTGTCATAGGAGAACCACCTCTAAATGAGCGCATATAATTCCAAGGGCAGCTCTTAGTCACCCGCCCAGCCTCCTGTCATTATGTTTTCAATATAGAACCTTTGTTGATAAACTGATGCTGTTCTGCGGAGCTGGTGATGTTTTCTGCAAGGCCCACATGTGAATTATTATACATGAACCTTGTCATTTGAAGGCCACCTTCATTCTGTTTCCAACAGTAATGTTTATTTGGCAGGTAGCCCCTGTTTAAGTTTCTAAATCTGTTCTGATCTGCTACTTAAAATGTTTTTCGTTGCTCCATCTCTATCAGATCCAATGAGGTTTAATTGCATGACAGATTTTTTTTTTTTTCCAAATCTTTATTGTTGGATGTAAAATGTATTACAGATGTTCCACATTTTTCCCCCATTGACCCCCTCCTCCCCACTCCCGCCCCCCTCCCACCTTTTCCCACACTATTGTCTGTGTCCATTGGTTATGCATATAAGTTCTTTGGTTTATTTCTTCCCACCCCCCCCCAACCCCTTTCCCTTTGAGGTTTGTCAGTCTAGCAATGAATTTGTACTTCTTAATCCCTTCACCTTTTTCACCCACTCCCCCAACCCCCTTCCCAACTGGCAACCAACAAAATGTTCTCTGTATCTATGAGAATGTTTCTGTTCTTCCTGTTCATTTTGTTTGTAGATCCCATTGTTGATAGATATGTATTCATTGCCATTTTGTTTGTTCATACATTTTATCTTTTTCTTCAAAAAGACCCTTCATCATTTCATATAATAACGGTTTGGTAGTGATGAACTCCTTTAACTTTTTCTTATCTGGGAAAGTTTTTATATGTCGATCAATTCTAAATGACAGCTTTGCAGGATAGAGTAATTTTGGTTGTAGGTTCTTGGTTTTCATCACTCTGAATATTTCTTGCCACTCCCTTCTGGCCTGCAAAGTTTCTTTTGAGAAATCAGCTGACAGCCTAATGGGTACTCCCTTGTAGGTAACTAGCTGCCTTTCTCTTGCTGCTTTTAATATTCTCTCTTTGTCTTGAACCTTTTGCATTTTGATGATGATGTGTCTTGGTGTGTGCCTCTTGGGGTTCATCTTGTTTGGGACTCTCTGTGCTTCCTGGACTTATATGTCTGTTTCCTTCACCAAGTTAGGAAAGTTTTCTGCCATTATTGTTTCAAACAGGCTTTTGATTTCTTGTTCTCTCTCTTCTCCTTCGGGCACCCCCAAGATGCGAATGTTGGCACTCTTGAAGTTGTCCCAGAAGCTCTTTACACTATCCTCATTTTTTTGGATTCTTTTTTCTTTTTGCTGTTCTGATTGGGGATTTTTTGCTTCCTTATATTCCAGATCGATGGTTTGCGCCTTGGATTTACATACTCTATTATTGAAGCTGTGTAAATTATTCTTTATTTCAGTTAATGCCTCCTTTAATTCTGTGTATCCATGATTTCTAACTGGTCCTTTTTTATGCTCTTGAGGCCCTCCCTAAGTTCACTGAGGTTCTCACTAAGTTCACTGAGCATCCTTATAAGCAGTATTTT
This sequence comes from Molossus molossus, assembly GCF_014108415.1. Lineage (NCBI taxonomy): Eukaryota > Metazoa > Chordata > Mammalia > Chiroptera > Molossidae > Molossus > Molossus molossus. Next base: position 64,885,141 of record NW_023425344.1, on the reverse strand, counting down.
GAACTCAGTATCTGTTAGGTTGCTTATCTCCCTTTCGCTTAGTTCTTTTATTGGGGTTTTGTTCTGTTCTTTCATTTGGGACCTGTTTCTTTGTATCCTCATTTTGGCTGCCTCCCTGTGTTTGTTTCTGTGTATTACTTAATGAGAGGTATGGGGCTCGCTGAGACCAGATGCTGCTCGTTTGAAAGAATTTAGGAAAAACCTGAAGCAGGATCCAAGACCGGCCAATCCTATGGTTAAGCAAGTGGCAACAGCTTCGGTGGGCCTGAAAGTTGGGTGGGCCTGAAAGTTGTGTGGGGCGGGGCGGGGCGGGGCCTCAGGGAGTCAGCAGGGCGGGGCTACCAGTGTGAGCCAGGTTGCTGGGGTCCCAGTTATGGCTTCTGTCTGCCGCCCCCGGGAAGGGCTCACCAAAGGAACAAAGGCCTCTGACAGCACGTTTGTCCCCGAGGAAGCCCCCTCTCCAGCCCTCGCTCCAGTTCCAAACAGCTCAGTTCTTCCCTGTGTGTCTCTGGTGCCCCTCGAGCTGCCTCTGCTCCGAGCTCAGAGGGAGAGAGTCCGATAAGTCCGTGCGCGGGCCCTTTAGGGAGCTGCCTGGGGCTCCAGCCGCCTCAGCCTCCCTGAGCCTCAGTTCCCGCTGGTTTTTCCAGCCAGAAGTTATGGGGATTCTCTTCCTGGCACTGGGACCCTGAGCGGGGCACCTGGTGTTGGACGGGGACCCCTCAGTCCTCAGGAAGGACCTTCCCAGCCACGGGAGCCTCCTGATTTTTTTTTTTATCCTCACCCGAGGATGTTTTTTCATTTTTTTGTACAGATAGAGTGGGAGGGAGAGAGAGGAAGGGAGAGAGAGAGAGAAACATCGACGAGAAGGGACACATCGAGTGGCCGCCACCCGCACGACCAACCAGGGCCGGGGACAAACTGCAACTGAAGTACGTGCCCTTAGCAGGAACCGAACCCGGGTCTCTCCAGACCGCAGGCCGACGCTCTAACCGCTGAGCCAAACCGGCCAGGGCAAGCCTCCTGATTTTTATCCACCACGCTTGGGTGTGGGACCAGCCCATCTCGCAGCCCTGCGCCGCCACCGCCCCCCCTCGTGCCGCCGCTTGTCCTACCGGTCTGGATGTGGCTGCTTTTTTTTTCTTAGTTCCGTAGTTGTAGGACTTCCATTCAGCTTGATTTCAGGCGGTTTTGAATGATGGTTGTTCTGTAGTTTAGTTGTAACTTTGATGTGGTTGTGGGAGGACGCGATACCGCGTTTACCTACCCGCCATCTTGAACGGAAGTCGCATGACAGATTTATAATAGTGTATTTTCCTTTTTTTAAAAATTCCCAAATATACATGTGCCCATCCTGTAACAATTCAACATGAAAATGCTTATTGCATCCACGCACTGTGCTGCGCCCTGTCCCAGGGTGAAGATGCACTAATAGGGAAGCATGTCCCTGCCCTCGGGGCTCACAGTCCAGCACAGAGCTCTCCTCTCCTGGGATTCATTAGCCCGTGGAGGCTCCTTGGATGGGCCTCTGGGGGTTTCTGAAAAATATCCTGAAATTATCTGCCTATAAGTGTACATGTACATCTTCCTAGGGATATAGTTCATGGGCTTGCAGAGATTTTTGGAACTTTCACCTCCAAATTTAATTCTTAATATTTTGAAAATAACTCTTCTGGTAGAGAAACTTTTGGATGATGGAGCTACACAAATATGCATAATTGACTGTCATTAGTTCTACATAACCAAGAGACCGAATGCACGTCTTAGAAAATCTCAGCTCATCTCCTTGAGGTAACTTGTTACTTGTATGAAAAGACCCCAGCATCTGTAAATGTCCTACTTTTTTTCAGGAAAAGGATGTAAGGGGAAGCAACAGGGGAAGCTCTTATGCTTTCAATTTTTATTATTATAATTTTTAAAATTTATTGAAAATATGAAAACATTTTCTATGGTCCTCTGCGAGTTAAAGATGACATTTCTTCCAGAAGAAATTCACAGCTAGACTCTACTTTTCACAGCTAGACTCTACTTTTCACGTAGCTAGCTCTTTGCTTGTGCCATGTAGCTTTCAGAAGTTCATTTGGCAGGTTGGTCCACAGCCTTATGGGGGATTGTCCTATAGAGGATAGCAGATGTCATGAGAATGACAGGTCCAACATTCCTCACTTCTTGCTTCCTCTTTGTTTCTCCTAATTAAGCACTTATTTCTTTTGCGCTATCCACGTTTCTCTGACATGTTTGTTTCCAAAGACTTTTTTTTCCCCATTTGGTTATGTTGTATATTGCAACATAAAAGTGAAACAAATAAACAGCAAAAACACATAAAAAGGCCTAAATTTCATAAGATATAGTAAACAATCATCTGTTTCAGAAGTCATGCTTAGAGTTGGTTATGCTCTCAGAGTTAGAAGTTTCACATTCTAGGAGAGAGGGGAAAATCATTAGGAAGTATAATCCTTAATGATGCTGAAAACGAATATGTGTGGTCATGTGAAAACAGTTATTAAACCTGTGTGATGTTTATTTTGATTTTTCTAGCCCCAAATGAAAACTGTAGAGATGAAGTCAGCATGTCATTAGAATTGTACTAAAACCAAAAAGTCTATAGACTGGAAGTTTGAAGAATCAGCAGTGGGGAGGCAGGAAGCATTTGTAAGTGCTAAATCATGGAAACATTCCGTTTCAGGGAAAGGCTGGATCTGAACCTTTTTTCCCTAAGTGTAGAACCACTGCTTAGGCCCTGGGACCTCAGGGAAGGACGAATGGGTTCATCCAACGATGAGATAGAATATTGAAAAGGTTACACTCGCTTTTTACATGTCTATTAAAAGTTTATGGTCTTTCACAGAATATGTGCTATAATAAAATTATTATGTCCCTTTCTAACGACAAGATGAAGTTGTAAGAATGATGAAAACCATTTTCATAACTTGCTACAGGTTTAATATGAGACTCATAGAGTCATGTGTGTAATACTGGCACACAATATCTTGTAAAAGAATGGAATTTATTCTCTATGAACAGCACTTTTAATCGATAACCCAAAGAGATTTCCCACGGTGTCTAATTTCAGGGAGAATCTGATTTCCATCTTGACGTGCTTTTAGAAAGCTAACTCCTTCCATATCCCTCTGAAAGAAGTGGGGATGAAATATCTATGCCTCAGGCACTTTTTCTGAAAATTTCTTATCTCAGATGTTGTGATCTGGACTTGAGTCCTGCAGAAAGCACTTTGGGTGACTCTGTTTAATAACATATGCTCCAGCACGCTGTCTTCATAGTGCAGCCATCTGTCACCTCTTCTTCTGACGAGGGCTTGCTCGTGTTCCCTGCTTCAGTGCCTTGTGACTCCTGTTGCCACACAGAGAGGTTTACTCCCAGCCAGAATCCTTACACATGCATTCACAGAGGATCTTAAGTAATGAGTAGGCCCTCCCGCCCCCAAAGAGAAGGCTTAGCAACAATCTAAGCTAAAACTTTGGCTGATAACAAGTTAATTTATAATATTGTGGCATATAATCTAGCTTCTTCAGACCGGGTGGTTCTAGGCAATGAAAGAAGATAAACAGGTATAGAGTGTGGAGATCAAGGTCATGACACAGAAAAAGAGTAGAGCATGATGGGAACTACCCAGGTCCACAACCAGAAGACTTTGACTCAACACCTCATTCTACCATGGGAAGGTCCACTTTGGTCATTCTCTAAATTTTTACTGAGCTTCAGTTACACATGGATATTGAAGATGTATTAATTAATATTAATAAAAGCCATAGTTCCTATTATTTAGTAGCTCATAGTATGGAAGGGTTGATAAATAAATGAGAAATTTTTTCACTCTGGTAAGTTCTATAAAAAGGGAAGCACAAGGTTCTACAAAAGCCAAAGCACTATTGTATTACCCGTCTTTTAGTAGACAGAAGCTTTAGGAGGAAGAAAAGTCTTAATGCCACCAAACCATGAGCAATAGTTAGCCAAAGGAAAAGGAAGTGGAAGAGTAGGATCCTCTAGCAAAGAAGCAGCCCATTCGAGGAGCAGGAGAGATGTGAGACCTTGTTGCAGTTCACCTGAGGAACATGAGGGTAACTGTGTAACCAGGAGGAAACGAGAGACATCTGAACAGAGACCCGGTGGGGAAGCACCTTTAACTCATCCCCAGCAAGCGCCCAGGCTGAAGGCGGGGGAGCGACTGTGGGAATGTTCATCAGAGACGTGTGTTTTAGATAAACCATTCTTTCTGACTGGTGGGATGATGAATATTAGCAGGAAGATCAGTTAGGAAGCTTGGGACGTGGTTCAGATATGATACAATGAACTGCAATAGCAGAGGGCATGAAAAAGAACAGATTCAGAGCTTTTTGATGGTGTAATAGTCACAACTAATCTTCCCTAAGAAGATGCCTAACAGTGTTTGAAGAGATAAGATATGATATGTGATCGTGCTCAATAAACTTTGAAAACAGCAATGTTACTAGAGAGGGACTTTTTAGCTTATGGGTACAACCAAAATGTTTAAACCTAACAGTTTTAATGTATTATGACATAAGGGAAAAGAAAATGTCATTTATTCCTATCTTATTCACAAAAAGCTTAATTAGAATCACGTTCTTTTAAAATTATTCCTTAATATATTTCATTACTGAATTAAAAGGGGTGCTCTGTTTTAAGAAAAGTCATTACATGGAATGTGTTAATTATATGGGAAAATGGGGTCAATGGGAATGCCTTATGTTAGTACACAGTTCTCTCTGATTGTGTTTGTAAAGAGGAAACTTGTGATTCTCAACTTTTTGTCTTCCACAACATACCTGAGAAATGATCATGAACTCATTATGGTCAGCAACCCATCGACACTCATTAAGGCGATGATTCTTGATGGGATGTGTAGGGTATGTCAGATTCGTGTGGGAAAATTATTAACTAGAAATAACTCCTCACTCTGGGGTGATTCTGTTCCCCTCCCAATCACCCCCTGGCTCCCAGTACTCTGACCCACCACACGTACCTTAGAAATTATTGCTGTAGGAGCAACTTGAGGATAAGGGTTTGGTTTCACTCATTTTCATAATCTATGAAACTATTCCTAGCACACTGTAGGTTCTCAGAATAATTAATTGAATTAATGAAATGTTTTAATCACTTTTAGATTGTCTACTTTATCTAATCTTCCCATCCATGTTTTTCTACTGCCCAGATGAAAAAAACCCTACCTTTACCTCCAGCTACCATTATTGCCATTTTACAGAATTTTAAAATGACTTTTATATAGTCACACAGCTAAAAACCAAGGTCCTAAGTCAGTGCTCATTACATTATGTCACAATATTCTTTAAAAAGTTGTTTTTCACCTGGTTGGTGTGGCTCAGTTGGTTGAGCATCGTCCCATGCACCAGGAGGTCACTGGTTCAATTCCTGGTCAGGCACATGCCCAGGTTGTGGGCTCCATCCCCAGTAGGGGGTGTGCAGGAGGCAGCTGATTGATGCTTCTCTCCCATTGATGTTTCTATCTCTCCCTCTCCCTTCCTCTCTCTGAAATCAATAAAAACCTATTTTTCAAAAAGTTCCTCTTTTCTTCACCAAGGAGCTCTTTTAATAATTTATGCACCAACAAAATGTAGAATAAAAATGAATTTACAATAATAATGTTTGCCACTTTTTACCTGATAAGTATCTTGTATGTAAAAGTGGTACACAAACGTTTCCTTATATATCTTGCCGGGTATATAGAACACACGTGGATGGAGCAGGCAGTGTACTTGATTAGCAGGCCTCTTTATAACTTGCTGAAAAAGTCCATTAATCCAGGACTTTGATGTTGTGTTCTAAGGTTTTTCAGAGATCAGTGGTAGGAGAGGAGAAAAAAGTAAATAAATAAAGATTTGTAATGAAAAAATAAATTGCCTATTTTAAATTAACAAAGGTATTTCGTCGTTGAAAAAAAATATTACATTTTAAGTGAAAATCCATTTGTATTCCTATAATGGCAGTCAAGTGTAGGCACATCACTTTTCCTTAATCAAGTTTCTAGTCCTGTAACTCGCTTTCTGCGTTCACTGTGGGTCCTACCCTGGGGCTGCTCATCGGGGCTCACTGCATCAGTGTGCTTTGCTCTGGTCAGTGTCTCCAGCACGGACTGCTGCTGAGTCATGCAGTGAGGCAGGCGTGCTGAAGTCTGCTCATTTTGCTCCTCTTCAGTGACTGTAGGCAGAGATGCAAACGACGTGGGGCCTTAGTAGGCTGACTCAGCAATATTTGTGTCAAATGTTTTGGTTTTCCACCGGAATGTTTTCCTTGCTCCTGTAGAGCTCATTTAAAAACAAAACAAAACAAAAAAAAAACCACTTTTTTTCTCTATTGATTTTGAGAGAGAGAGGAAAGGAGAGGGGGAGAGAGATAGAAACATCAATGAGAGAGAACAGCGACTGGCTACCTCCCGCATTGCCACTGGGGATCGGGCCCACAACCTGGGCATGTGCCCTGACAGGGAATCGAACTGGCGACCTCTTGGTTCATGGGTATAATAGTCGGTGCCCTGAGCTACACCAGCTGGGTTCATTTTTTGTCTTATAAGGAAGGTATCTCTGAGGCTGACATGGCCTTTTGCCTGTGGAAAGTCTGGCAATAAAAGCTATTGCTTCTCAGTATTTTAAGTTAACATGTTTTCTTTAGAACCTCCTACATTTCATTATCTTATCACACATTATGTTGAATTAATCCATTTTTTTGTTTATCTTCCCCACGTTTACAGCTCTGAAGTTCCTTGGGAGCAGAGATTCACCTTTGCCTGCAGAGGGACTGACACATATTGTATGACCAGCACATGTCCTGTGACTTTAATTAAACGGTGCTGTGCTGAGCACTTCTCTAGTGTTTATAAAACCCTTTCTCATTCCCAGTCTTATTTAAGCCTCAGAAAAACCCTAGAAAATGATGATTATCTTCAGCCAATGTTATTGACCTCATTCCGATGACTCCACGCAAACATCATCTCTACCTTGGACCATGTCACAGTCTCTATCTTGTTTCTCAGCTCTGTCCTTGTCCCCTGTGGTCTAGTCTCCAGAGTGCCAAAACTTTCCTTTTAAAATGTGAGACAGGGTACATACTTCTTCAGGTGTTCCTCTCCAGTGGCCTCTCCTATTCGTAATGAAACTCCAACTCCTCACCATGGTTTACAAGGCTCTGTTCAGTGTTGTTCCACGTTTTATTAGAACCCCTAGGAAAAAGGTGTTTTACATTGTAACTCAGCGCGCACACACACACACACACACACACACACGTTAACACACGGGAAAACCTTCATAGTCTGATAGATTCTCTCAGTCTACTCTTCTTGGTTACATTCAATGTTGTTAGTAGTGACCCACCAGTTTGTTTCATGACTGCAGTCTGGCGAACATGGCCCCTACCTACTTTTCTGATTTCGTTTCTGTGCCCCGTCTCCCACTGGGCTGCCGTGTGCCGGCTTCCTGTTCACTAACGGTTGAGCAAGCCCCCCGATCAGGGTCTCTGCCTTGCAGTTTCCTCTGCCTGGAGCAGTCTCCCTCCAGAAACTTTCCTGGCTCTCTCCATTACGCCAGTCAAATCTTTGCTCAGACGTTATCTTCTCCAAGAAGCCTTGTGAATGTCTGTTGCGTACTATGTACAGTGTTGGACTCTGGTGAACACAGGCACAATCTTGGCCCTCAAGATTTTGTCCATAGTCTACAGAGAAATAAAACAAGTATGTTTTGAGAGATATGAGCACACAGTTTAAGCATATGAAGCACATAGAAAAAACTCAACTCAGTAATGTGGGTTAGAGAAGGCTCCTGGGAGGGACTAATAGCTAAATAGAAACATGGGAGACAAAGCAGGAATTAGCCACGTGAAGAAAGACGGGCAGAAGAAAGGGTGGTGCCAAGATCCCAGGGTCAAGAGAGGGTTGGGAGAACTGCAGATCTTTGGGGTGACTCACTGAGAAGGGTGAGAAATGATTTGGTCTGCTAAGCAGATGAGGAAAGAGTCTCTAAACACTGGTGGAGCATGTACTCTATCCTCAGGGTGCAGGAAAGCCATTTAAAACTGGCAAGCAGAAGAATAGCATTATCAGATTTGTTCTTCTAAACAGCAGTTCTCAACCTGTGGGTCGCGACCCTTTTGGGAGTCAAACGACCCTTTCACAGGGGTTGCCTAAGACATAACAGTAGCAAAATTACAGTTATGAAGTAGCAACAAAAATAATTTTATGGTTGGGGGTCACCACAACATGAGGAACTGTTAAAGGGTCGTGGTATTAGGAAAGGTTGAAAATCACTGTAAATGTCACTCTGTCCGTAAAATGGGGCTGGAATAGAGAAAAGGAAGGTGGAAGACAGAAGAATAAACCTGTAGTAACATAGGTTAGAACTGATGGTGGCCTGCGAGCAGACTTGGACAGAAGATTAAGGAGATATGTAGAAACTGACAGTCAACATCAATTATAAATTATTAGATTTTGGGCTTAGGACGGTAGAATTCAAGAATTATATAACATGTTGGTTAATACATAGTGTTAAATGAATGAATGAAAACGATTTAAGGCTTGGATATTGGGTGATTGGTGGTACAATTTACTCAGCTTTTTCGATTAAAGAACCATAGAAAAATTTAATTTCCAAGGAAAAGTAGATAGATTTTCCATTTTCAAGACTTAATTAAATTTTTTGACGGCCTAAAGCTAATAAATTTGTGACCTAACATCTGAGAAAGCTACAGAGCAGAATGGAAAACAGAAAACTGAATTTAACTTTTCCTGTCAAGCCACTAAAACATTATTTAATTAAGTTTTCTAATTACACTCAGTTCACATTATAATTAAAATTTGTATTACTGGCTTTCAAAGGTTGCTCTGGACACTTAGTGCTACAATGTCTCTGAACAACATTAGGGCTTTTCATATATAACAAGTAATAATACAATGCTTCGCACATTACAAGTTCTCAAGAGGGGTTTGTTGAATTGCCTGAAGTAATATTTGTTATACATCTGGAGTTAGTTTCTTCTTAAATAAAGCAGTTTATGAAATCTCTCCTGATAATGAAGACTCCTTGCAAACTAGGCGACTTGCCCAATGTCACTTGTCTTGCTAGTCAAGGGTGCTCTGAGTCCTGTGTTCTTCCCATTGTTCCTGCCAGAAACTGTGACTTTTTCAAGGGACACAGAGATCCTCCTAGCTCACTTTGGCAAAGGCTGACTTTTATTGTAAGATCCAAATCTCACATCCACGTTGATTGTGATTTACAACTGTTCCTGTTTCTATTCTTTAAAACGATAGCACATGATTTTTGTCCACACATCATTTTAATCTGCCAAGAAATAGATAGCATTAAAGGCTGAGAGAACACCAATTTCTTTCTCGGGGACATTTTCTCTTGTATCTGTACAAATAAAGCCCACTTAGGCAAATGGCAAAACTTGCCTTGATTGCCATATGAAGATGTTAGGGCAGAGGTCTTAATCTGGTTGCAGGTTAAAATCACCAGAGGGATGGGGTGGGGTGGGTCGCTTTTAAATATCCCAAGGCCTAAATCTCTACAGATCAATTAAATAAAAATCTCTGGTGGTAAGATTCAGGCATCAGCATTTTTTTTTACAGCTCCCAGATGATTTCGTTGTGCAAAGATAGTTGAGAAACCCCGGGTGAGAGCAGTTTGATGAACCTGATGAACTCAGACTCAAGCACCATTTACTTCGGGTTTGCTTTTTTCCCACCACGAGGTGGCAGCATCACAATGGAGTACATAGACACACGGGCCCTCTATTGAATGGACATGGAGATTTGTGTCTGTAATACTGATGAAAACATTTCGATGTTCCTCCGGACAGCACTGACCTTTCTTTTTCTTGTTTTTCTCTGTTGGTTTGTTTGACTAAGAAAACTTTGAGATATATTTATTTCAACAGCTTAAATGAACAGGAACTACAGTTGGGTAGAATGATGCAAAGAACGTAGATTTTGCATTCAGATAGATGTGGGTTTAAAATACTGCCTCTGACACTTACCAATAGCAAAGTTAGCATCTTTGTGCTTCTCTTGTATACCCAGATGAGGAGGGTTGCTGTAAGGACTAAATGAGGTAATATATGTAAATCAACTTTGGATGGATGGTACTAGGGTGATGAAAGATGTTGTGGAGGAAAGTGATAATACTGTGATAGAGCCAGTGACACCGAGTCCAGAAACCCCAGGATACAGTACTTTTTCATGTACCTTATTTTCTGCGTGTGGGTCTCCTTCTCTTTCCCCCGTGTACATCTTCTCTTGCAGTTTCCACTGGTGCTTATACAAATAAACATGCTCTAGCCACCTTCATTGTAAAGAGCAGATCATCAAAGTAATTCTTTTTTTTTTTCCTACACCTTTAGCAGTGGAAGATGCCATTAGCAAAGGAAATGCCTTCCACCTTTATCATCAAGTTTCTGTGAAAAATTAGCCTCTGTTTACTCACAATTCTTCTACTTCACTTCTCAAACTTTGAAACTGTTCTAAGATCACCTCCTAGTTGGCAGGTCTAAAGAAAATTGGCCTCTCATGGGTCTTTGCCATTTGAATAGGCTGGTGACACCCCCTTCCCAGCACAGCCCCCCTTGACTGCTGCGGTGAAGGGTGCTGCCTCCGCTGCCAAGCCTTCTGCTGTTTTAGAGTCCGGCTCCCAGGAGTGCTCTCCTGTCGCCCTCATTTCTTTTCTCCCTGGGAATCTTACCTTTGACCACAGCTCTGATCTTAATGACCACAAAGGACACTCAGATCAATACATTGTCCCATAGAGCTGTCTGGAGTTCCAGGTCTATAAATCTAACAATCACTGGCATGTAAATTGATGTCTAAAAATTACCATGTGGAATATTGAACCTGCCGGTACTCCTCCCCAACCTTGTACCTTTCAGACCAGGGAGCAACTTTCCAGCCAGATAATTGAGCCAAATCCCTAGGAGTCATGCTAGACTCTTCCCTCCGCTCCTCATACCCAATATGTCTAAGTTTATCAGTTCTTCACCACCTCCCACAAAATACTTCTCAAACGACTTACTCAGTGTCATAATTCTTTATTTACTACCTCACACTTGTCTTTAACACAGCCCAGTTTGACTTCTGCCCTGAAACGGTTCTTGTTGAGGCCACTGACTGTTGTATCATTGATGCACCCATGTCTGCTCCTCTTCCTTCCTCACAGGTGGTCTCCAAATAACCACTCGCTCGCCAGTCCCCTCCTCGGGCCCTGCTTGGGGGACCAATGTAAGACAACGCAGGAAAGAAGAATGAATGAATTTAGTTTCCAGAGACAGATCTTATTAACTTTTTATCCCCTATTGTGGAGGACTTCTAACTTTTAAAATCATTTACTTCATCTTTAGTATTAGATTGTTTAGTTGTTATTCAAGAGCACTGACGTAGTTCCTAAAACTTGCCTAAGCAAATTTTAAACATCAGGAGATAGTGCCTTGCAAGCTGCCATTTGTCCACTTTTAAAAGGCAATGGCATTTGTAGTCATTGGAAACCATGTCACTGTTTGCTGCATGGTAAGTTCACAAGCTAGATGAACATGTGACTCTGGAGAGCTATATTTAGTCAATTGTTTTGATAATTGTGCATATTGCTATTACACTTTATTAATTTAGCAGATTGTTGGTAAGACTGTTAAGCAAATATTGAACCCTGTTGTGGATAATGAACTGATCTTGGTGCTACAGGTAATATAAAGTTTTAGAAAAACAGACTATACTAAGTGGTCATTAGCCAAAACTAATTAAATAAATAAAGCTACATATCATTTAGTATGATATAAGAATTATTCTATCTGCCCTGGCCGGTTTGGCTCAGCGGTTGGAGCATCGGCCTGTGGACTAGAGAGTCCTGGGTTCGGTTCCTGCTAGAGGCATGTACAAAAAAAAAAAAAATTATTCTATCTAGCCCTGGTTGGGTGACTCATTTGGTTGGAGCAACATCCGTACACCAAAAGGTTGCAGGTTCGATTCCTGGTCAGGGCACATACCTTTGGTAAGGGTTTGATTCCCGACCAATCGATGTTTCTCTCTCTTTCTCTCTCCTTCTCTCTCTCACTCCCTCCTCTCTTTCTAAAAAATTAATGAAACTGTATTCTTGGGTGAGGATTAAATAAAAATTTTAAATACATTTGGAAAACTTATTCTGTATGTATAGATTTAAGAAAATATAAAATCAAATTTTGCGCATTTTCCTAAATGGATTTTCTGATCTAATTTTGTACTGAAATTCACCCTTCTTGGTTGAAGCCTCACAGTAAATTATGCATCTTTTGGCAATCCTCAAAATGCAAAGGTTAATAAGAAAAATAAAGAAGCTAGTTTTAATAGGCGATAACATTATTTTCTTTGGTCCAGCTTCTGAATTAAGAGAGAATGAACACTGTGCAAAACCATGCTATTTAAAGCTCACACCGGCATTTTCAACAGGGCAGCAGAACACAGAGAGAAAAGTGGAACAAAACCCTACTGCATGCTTAATTAGGATAAAAGCAGGGGAAACAAACATCAACAACTTGATGATTGTCATGTGGTTCACAATATGACTGATACGGAAAAAATGTTAACTCAGGGCTCAAAGATGGATAAAAGGAACAACTTTGTGCAAGTTGGATTTCTCCTGTCTGTTTTTCATCTCTGTTGAGATTTACATGTTTAGGGTTCATGATGTTGTCCAAGATATTTTGGCAAAAAGCAGTGAGGAATACACGTGTTGAGTACTTGGGTGACAGTTACCAGATCTAGCTGCATGTATAGACTGACAGAAACTTGGGACAGAAATCAGACTGTCAGGCTCACATTTGTCACTAAAGAAAATCTTCGGAAAGTGTTGAATTGTTCAATTTAACACTCCTTAGACTCATAATAACTTTGTTAGTCTGTCTTTTTTGGTAAGAGATCATCCATTTTATTCCTGACTCTGCCACTAATTACTCTGTGACCATGGACAAATCACTTAAGCTTTCTGAGTTTTTATATTCTTATTTGCAAACTGAACAAAGTTGGCACCAGATCATCTCCAAACTTTCTTCTATCACTAACTTTCTAGGAGGCTGTTGAAAATAGGATTATCTCGCAGATTAAGGACAGAATTAACTCATACATTTTACTCAATGAAGAAGTATTATTTAAATATATGATATAAAAGGAAGTCACAAGAGAGAGCAACTTGTACCTCGGGAGAATCCATCAGAGATTTGAATAGGTTCTGATGAAAGAGATCTATCTCTTCAGCAAGAAATCATGCCCAGCAACAAGGACCAAGAGAATACCAACAGAGTTCAGATTCCTCAATCCCAACATCATTACATAGAATTATCCTCTGTTATGTACTTTCTGGCATGAGTCATATTCTATAGCTGAGTTTTACATTTCTAAAAGTGGAGGGCGTGGAAGGACATGCTGCCATGATGTCTTAGGGTAGCAAAGGGGACAGCAGCAACCGTTGAGACGCCAGTGGTAGGAAAATGTTGTAGTTCAGTTGTTTTCTTCATCCTCTAATTACCCTGTTCCTGAGATCTCCAATATGCCATGTCACAACATTGCAACGCAGGGTACTCACATAATCACCCTCCGAACATTTATGAGAGCAAAGAGGCTGAAGGCTGTTAAGAACTACAATGACAAGAAGAACAAACCAGGACTATATGGGGCAAATTGAGACATACGAGTCACCCTGTTGGCTTGTGTTTCAATTCTTGTTTTATAAAGATGTTTACTTTAAATGTTGTTTCATTACCCCTTATTTTGTTTACTTATTTTAAAATTTGTCTTTATGGTTGAACGTATTACAGATGTCCTCCCTTTTCCCCCCATTGACACCCCTCCCCCACCTTCACCACACTCTTGTCTATGTCCATTGGCTGTGCTTATAAACATATAAGTTCTTTGGTGTATCTCTTCCCCCTCTCCCCCATTCCCTCTGAGGGTTGTCAGTCTGTTTCCTGCTTTAGATTCATCTGAATTACCATTTGCTCTGACTTATTTTTTAATGGGTTTTAATCAAATTCTCATCATTAGCTATGTGGCTCCAAGATATTTTAAAAGGAATGACTTGGAGTCTTAGTTTCCTGATCTGAGGATTATAAGGGCTTATATGAAGAGCCTAGATTATAGTATCTTCTCAGGAAGAAAGTGACTCTCCTTAGTTAGAGGGAGAACAGTGCTCCCCACGTACAGGCTCTCAGAGACGGCTGGGGGAGCAGATCGAGAGCATTAGAACGGTCTGTCTGCCTTTCCTTTTCAGTGTCACAGTCTGTTCTGCAGTTTCTTTTCTTTTAATACACACAATGTCCACGTTGGTAAGAGGATATTTCTTCTAGATTGTTCCAGTTTTTGGGGTGTTATCTCATATTAATTTTCTCCACTAAGGATCTATCTGGATCTTTCTAGGTATGGTGGCAGTTTTGAGTTTTGGAAAACTTTATGGGGTTTAAAGGCGTGGTTTACGGTGGCCTGAAAGCCAAAATCTTTGTTTCACTTTCAAGAAACTGCCAATTACTTCCTTACTTCCTCTTTTTGAAACTCTCTAATCATGTGACTTCTATAACACTGCAATATTTTCATTATGTCTCTAAATGATCCTTTCCTCCTCTTCCTCCTCCTCCTTCTTCTTCTTGGGCATGTGGTCCTCTGGTCAACCTTTAGCCCTTGGTATCTGACAGGGTCCACTTTGGCTTTTTGTTCTTTCTACCTGCATACCCTCCATGGGTGACCTCATCCACTGTAACAATTTCAACAAACACCTCTTTCTGATAGTCTTAAATCTGTATATCTCTAGATGGCAACATTCCCGTTTAATAAGGTGGGGAAAGAGCCCTGACCAGTTTGCCTCAGCAGTTAAAGCGTCAGCCCAAGGACCAAAGGGCCATGGGTCCAATTCCTGGTTAAGGGCACGTGCATGGTTTGCAGGTTTGATTCCCAGCCCTGGTCAGGGTTGTGCAGGAGGCAACCAATCGATGTGTCTCTCTCACATTGATGTTTCTCTCTCTCTCTCTCCCTCCCTCCTTTCCTCTCTATCTAAAAAATCAGTGGAAGATATCCTCGGGTGAGGATTAACAACAACAACAAAAGGTGGGGAAAGGGAAGAAGTGAGCAATGGAACACTAGCTTCTCTGTGCAGATGGAGGCAGGGAGGGAAGGGACCAGGGTGTGCTGACCATTGGTGTCTAAGCACATGTATGTGTGTTTGAATAGGACATCACTCTCTTTGGTTTAGTGATCAATTAAGTGTTTCTATTGTTTTGTAAAAAACATTTTTACGTGAATGTACTGTTCCACTGCAGGTGATTGCATCCCCTCTAAAAAAAACAGGAAGAAAAACAAAAAGCCCAGAGCATGGAGCCCTTTCAGCCATAACTCTAATGCAAACGTTTTTTAAAGCAACCCTCTTAGGTTTATGGAAGGAACAGTCTTGGACTCAGGGCTTTGCATTCTTTCTCGTGGTTTGTTTGTGGTTAGAATTTATGTACTTTGTGCTTCATACATTAGCAGCAGCTGGATGCTGAATCTCCAAGGAAAACTTCTCTCAAAATAGTTGTGTTGCAAAGAGAAAATGGCATTCGTGAACTTTGGCAGGAACTTAACTGCTGAGCCAAGTTCAATTTTGAAACTTGAATGGAAAAATCCACGGCAGGGAGAAGCCAGCCACACAAGCTCCCGAGCTGGTCTCTTACAAGAAGACAGCGGGGACCTCTGAGGGCGCGTGCACATCGTGCCGGCGAGGGGCCGAGACAAGTGGCCCTCCGCGGGGATTCGCCCACAGCGCTACACGCGCTGCCAGGGAAACGGCGAAGCAGGAAACCTGACCTGCAGCTCCGCAAAGTGTCTTTACATGACCCGAGTTTGGTTTTGCATCAGTTTACTTGAATGACAGTTTCACAGATTTTCAAAAATAACTTGGTTTTACTCATTAAATCATAACGTTCCTATACTTTGAGGGTCCTTTATAATTTGGAGGAGAAGGACCTGCCTTGGTCAGGTCTCCAGGGCACCGCCTGATTCCCCCAGTCCCCTCGCCTTTATACAGTCAGGGTCTCCGTGTTCTCAGTCATGTCACGGGTGGGAAGGGTCTTATTTTGCTGAAACCTTGCAGCTGATCACGTCTGAATCACAGTAGCTGGTTTAAAGCCTCTACCCCAGGAACAATCACTGTTGTTAAATGCATGTCTGGCCTCATCGGTATTTATTTCTCAATAATTACCTTGCCTCAAAGTTTTCTACTTTCATATCCAGCTACTTCTGTAGTATGTGAGGCGGTCCCAGTGTGTCACAGCTAGGACTGTCATGATTCAGGCTACTAGAGATTCTGGGTGCAGTAAAGAAGGGCCACTGTGATGTTTGGGTGCTGCTCATGGGTCAGAGAACCTCCCACAGAAGCCAGAAACTGTCTCTGAAAATCTTGTCCCAAGCCTTCCTACAGCGGCTGTTTTGGAGGGACATGTATCCTAATAAGCCGAAGTCACTTTGTTGGGTAACTCTTTTAGTTTCTTGCAGAGACTGTTGCTACTGAGCGTTGGGCAGGATGAATTCCAGAGTCCCCTGCGTCACGGCGCCTGACAGTTTGTAGTTCCTTTTATTTTTTCACTCCATCTGTTGCCGCTGGTGCAGCTCCTGAGCCCCTTCTCTCTGTACCTCATGGAGATGTGTTTTCTTTTCATGTCACTTGGTCTGAGTTGGAACTACCCTGGGTCACCATGATAGGTCTCCTCAGGTCCAACTATCAGGAAGAAGAGGTCAGGGAATCTCTCTGAGCTCCTCCTTCCTGGAAGGCACCTAGTTTATGAAAATCTCTCCTTTTCCATCTTTGACTGTCTCATAGCAAGAGGCATGCTGATTCCATAAGTCAGATTGAAGGTCCTGTCACATCATTTCTCCCAGAAAGGACTAACCAAGAGGTCACTCGAGGGTTCAAGGTGACCCACCTCTATAGACAACTGAAAGTTGCTTCTGCCTGAAGGGGAACAATATCTGAAATCATTTAAGTACAAGGCACACAGTTGTACATCAAGGTGTTCTATTATGCTTCATGAGAAATAAAAGATTGATTAGATCTGAATATTCCTTTATCCTGGAGACTAGTACTATGGTCCACTGAGAGGTATTAATGACTCTTCTTCAGGAGGGTCTGAAATGGGACAAAATCTCATCAGTCTGGGATAGTTTTAGTAAGGTTCTGTTACAGAGCAAGTGAATGGTTGACATCAGCTTCTGGGTTCTTGTAATGAAGTGTCTTGCTTTAAAAAAAAAAATACTGGCTCTTAGTTGCCTGGGCTTGGGTTTGGAATCAGAACGTTTGGGTACATGAGCTCTCAGGATTTGGATTCTGCTGCCTTATTTGGTCAGAACAACTATTGGCATGTAAGTGAATCCTCCATAAATTTGTAGGAAACTTTTAGCTGCTGCACCACTGTGATTACTCCTTATTTTATATGAGATTCTGATCATCACCCAAGTCAGTAAACAGCGAGGTATCTCATGCATCGTAAGACTTGAACCGTGTTTGGTTACTACACAAGTTTACTGTCTGTTTTCTTCTGCAGCCTCCACCTCAGATATACGACAAGCAGTTGGATGAAAGAGAACACACCATTGAAGAGTGGAAAGGTGACGCTACCACTTACATAAAGTGTACACTTTACTCATTGAAACTCAAAAAGTATTCTCAAGACTTTTTCTTTTAAAACAACTTAGTAAGAAATGCTTTTATAGTTGCTAACCTCTTAGACCATTTTCAAAGCCCCTAAAACTTAATCTATCTTTTCATACTACTAATGATATTGTATTTACTCAAGAATAGAAGGAATTAATTACTGACCCTTTTAAAAATAGTACTGATTATCAAAGTATTTTTCATGGTGGAAGGCAAACTTCAGTGGAAAACTTCACAATGAAACATTTCATGTTTGTGCATAACATTATCATATAAAATGGGTAAAATTATGTCTGAGATGATTTTTAGACATTAGAAAATAAAAGTTAATATATGAATCTATCCACTTGATATATAGCACTTGAAATTTTAAATAGAAAATATATGTATTTAAGTAGCTTATTTATCCTTTGAAGTAGGAAGGAATGAGTGAATACATTAATTAATTTTTTTCCAAACACATACTGCATGATAGAGATTATACTCAGGAAGAAACCATGAAGAATAAACCAATATAACTAATTACAGAATAAAATGAATATAACTAATTATAGAGTAGAATAAGTAAATATAAACTAATATGACTAATTGCAGAGCAGAATAAATGATTAGATCAAAATGAGAAGGAACAAAGAGAAGATCTGAATTGGTGAAATGTTTGGACTATGTTGAATAAATTAATAATTATAAATTGGTAAAAGGAAAGAAAAAGAAAACAGGAAAATACTAGAATGGGGTCAAAAGAGGAAAAAACAGGGAAGATATGAGCAAAAAGTGTTATAAAGATAGTGAAGAGATTCCAGTAGTCAAGGGTTCATGGGGAAGAACATGGAAAATGAGAAAATACAAGCAGTGGATCAAATAAAAAAAAAAAAAGATATTAAATAATAGATGGAAAAGACTTAATTTGATCTAAATAAGGACCAGAAGGCACTGTTAGAGGTTTGTGTTGCGTAGGTAAGTGACAGGATGGAAATATCACTTGAGGAAGGTGGACATGGACTAAAATGTGAGAAACGAGGAAGAAAGTACCTGTGAAGGATGCTAAGTACATTGTAAGCCAGGTTAAGGCAAGTATGAGTAGCACTGAATGATTTTTAGCTAACAGGGGCAAAGTAAAACAAAATGAAACTATATGAGTGAAATCTAGTAATGAAAAGCCAAAAATAGATGCCAGTTTGGGAATACATGCAATCATTTTCTAACGTTGGGTTTTAGGCAAGCTTGGTTTTAGAAATCCGAGAGTTAAGTCTCGAAAAAAGAGGAAAGAGTTGAAAAATTGCCCTGGCCGGTTAAAAAAAAAAGAGAGAGATGGAAAATAATAGTTTGAAGTCATGAGAATATGATTTGTATATAAACGTAGTGATTTATTTACAAGAATAGCATGACAGCACTTAGGAAGAGAGTATAAAAGAAAAATGTATATTCGAAACTGAGCCATCAAAACCCTTAAGAGAGAAGTTAGAATGCATTAGAAATCCGCCAAAGAACTCGAAAACAAGTGAATTGTGTATTCCTCAGAGGGTTATTTGGCCAAATGCTTAGCTGAGCACCGGCCTGTGCCAGGCGCCAATGCAGTCGCCAGGAAATGCGAAATCAGACGAATCAAGTGCTCCCAGCGATGTCTAATGCACTCAGTACCATCAAAATACTATTCGTCATTAACTAAGGAATTCTCTTTGTGGACTAAAGAGAAATAAATTTATTTCTTATAACACTGATCATTGTTTCTTACAGAACTCATCTACAAGGAAGTAATGAATTCAGAAGAGAAGACTAAAAATGGTGTCGTGAAGGGCCAGCCTTCTCCTTCAGGTACTCACTCTCAGTGAATAACCAGTGAACCCCAACTCGCGGTTTCTCGGGCCTGGAGCCGGATCGTGGCCGATAACCGCGTGCAGAGCAGAGGAGCACACATCACCTGACTATTTCCCCCACGCGAATTTAATTTTACTCCCCCCTCTTTTTTTTTTTTTAGTTAAAAGAGGCAAAATAAAAACATATAAATGTAGCTGTACTAATGAAAAGCCAAAAATGAATGCCAGTTTGGGGATAAATGGAATCAGTTTTTAATGTTGGGTTTTAGGGAAGGTTGGTGTTACAAATTCAAGAGGTGACTCTGGGAAAAAAGACGAAGGAAGAGTTGAAAAATTGATGGAAAGTAATAGTTTGAATTTCAGTGTGGCATTCATTCTGACTATTCAGGTTATGATGACCTAGCACAGGAGTTCTTTTATAACTTATTTTAAGATAATGGTGAATTTGAAGAAATGTTCGCATGGGCTGCTTAAAAGGTAACTGTTATTCATCCAAGTGTGGAGCCTAATGCCCTGTCCACCACCGCGTGCGGGCGGAGGCCTGGAACCCTCCAGCCTCACCTTCCTCATTCACGACAGCGTTTGAACTCTTCACAGGGAACACCTTTCGGTTTGTGATCTACAGAATCTAACACATTTGTCTACATATTTTGCTATCTAATGTGTTTTAGGATTACTTGAGATAATCAACTTACACTTATTAATGCTAATATGTTTTTTCTAAGATTTATGTTCGGAATGTTAAGAGAATGTAGAAAGAGTTCTAGAAAACGTAATGACTTATTCTCAGCCCATGCTGGGAAGAATGTAGGATGAAAACGATTCATTTAAAGAAAATGGATTTGGTTTTCTTCTATGACAAACAACTTTTTGCCAGGAATTTTCAGTTGTTTCAGGAAAAACAAAAAAAAGATATAATATGGATGAATGAATTTGTCATCCTTATACTACTTTGAACACTAGTTTGTGTCCACAACCACTATGCTGCCTAAATAGACACATTTCACTTATGATGTGTTTTTCTCACCTCTAGACTGGAATAAATATCCAATTCTTTCCTTTCCTCAAAGGAGGTTAAGGGAGTCATTGGGGTGTCTGCCTACCTTATTCATGCTTCTAGCATCCAGATTGCTGTTAAGTCTGAAGAAGTTGCGTTTAACTTATTTGCATGTTCTGTCTGCTGCTAATTAAGGAACCCAAAGACTGAATCCAATACCCTCAAGATGCCACCTGCTAAAGCAGAAAGACTCCTTGTCTTAGGAATTCCCATAACGGCCAGAACGTATTTTCCTATAATCTTTAAGCCAAATACCAGGGTCCAGTGAAGGATGGTCTTAGCATCTCAGGCTGGGACTGAACACTTTTAGCAGAGTCTCTTCTATTCATCTTAATTAAAGTCATAATTAATCCATCTCCTTTCCTTTTTTCCAAAGAGCTCAGATCATGCCACCCACTCTAGGACACCCCATTTTCTGTTGTTTTCTCTTCCATTTTCCCCTCAGCCCTGGTCAGGTCTCCACAACAGCTAATCTTTGAAGATGTAAAATCCAAAAATCTCTTTTTAATACTTGCACAAGACTTCTGCAAAAGTCTTCTGATTTCCACGATTCCTTTTATGTAAACCATACAGCTCAGGGAAGGCGAAATGGGACGGAGGATTGTACAGGTGAGATCAGTTAATCATTAAAGGGATGAAATCAGTGGTCTGCCAGAAGGAAGAAAGCTTTAAATATTTAGTAAATATTTAAATGTTTGTATACAATCAAAGCATAATTTTATAATCAGTAAAACCACAGTTCTTATGCAAAAAGAGAGGACATGTAGAAATTTCTTTTGACTCATTCATGAGGAAAACGGCAGAATGACAATGGCAGACCGATGAAGATATATGAAATCAGGATGTATGTAATCTGTGGGGTGCAGGGAAAGCTATAGGTTTGAGCCAGAATTCCCTTGAGCAGTGCTCTCCAATGGCTTTGCATCACTTACCATTTAAGCCCAGTAACCTCTTGCTGACACTGATGGCTCTCTGTAATATACCCCAGGTGTTTTTCACATGGCACCTTTTCTAGGGTGTTATATTCTTATATTACTAGGTTCCCGCCTTTAGGAATGCTGCCCGCTCTAAAGTGTTCTCTGATTAAATGCCACCTTGTCCCCAAATATTTTTCATATCTGTCTCAAAAGACTTTTCATAATAACCGCTCAAAATAGTATCTTTCTTTCTGATGGACATTACTAGTTTCTGTATTTTAAATATCTTTTTACCCCTAGTGATGATAAATTCACTGAGAAGAAAGACTGTATGCATTCATCTTTGTGTACCATGGCGTGCCTAAGTGCTGTGCCTTGCACATAATAGTAACTTGGTAAACATTTGTTAATTTGAAAATTGCTGCCCAGGTCCTCCCTCAGTGTGTTTCTTGGTGCTATTCCAAGGACAAAATTCAAGACAGCATCAGAGCTTTCATGCAGTTTGCAATTCAGTATGTTCTTGTGCCAGTAAATATTTATGCACCATATTAATCACCATGAAGATAAATGAGCAGAGAATCAAGTGTTGCTATTGACATTTGCTCATGCTTCCGATAAAGATTTGCTGCTGTCAGGTAGCTATTTGATTTACTCATTTTGGGCAATGTATGCTTCTAAATTTTTTTTTTTTTTTGCAGGCCTGTTTATAATGTGTTAATGATTAATTCTAAACTGTGTCATTGAGGCTCTGCCTACGTGTGAGAAGCCTGAACTACTTTTAACCATTTCGACTCCTTGTAACAATAATAAATTATCTACCTTATTCACATGCTCTAAATTATCATTATATAATTATTTTTTCATTTTGCTGACCTAACCAATTTATAGTAAAATGATTGTGGGTTCAGTCTTTTATGTCATGATTTTAAAGGAAAATATTCATTGTTTAATTGAGACATCGTATTTATACACACACACACACATATACATACATATATGTGCACACACATACATATATGATGTATATGTGAACAAATATATCCTATATAAATAGCTGTTATGAGAAGAATGACATTTTACACATAATGCAGAGCCGGAGGACAGCCCCCTCTCCCAGCTCCTGAGCCAGCTGTGCTTCTCTCTCCCAACTACGAGTGTGTTGACCTCACGTCGGAAGCTTGAAATCCACCATGCAGGGTCTAAGACATGGAAATTAGATTATTCTGGTCAGAATTTTTTTTAGCTCCGGAGAGCCATTACACTTTTATTGGCATGCCAGTGTGTGTGTGTGTGTGTGTGTGTGTGTGTGTGTGCGCGCGCGCGCGCGCGAGGTACATACATATGCAGTAAACTATGCTGGAAAGAGAAAGCAATTACTAAGAAAAACTTTTGAAATGTCAGCTTTTTTTTTTTTTTTGCATTATTTATGATTTGTTTGCATATCATATTTTATTTTGTAAATAGCTAGGGTGGAAACATAGGCTCCCTTAGTATTTACTCATGGGAACACTGGGAACTCGGCAGCAAGGGGATAAATTAAGGCAGTTTTTTATACCCAAAAACCATGTTTTAATGATGCTTTTACAATGTAAATAGGATGTTAAATATGCATTTGCAGAAAATACATAGGTTTGAAATTTGTTGATGGAATTGTCATATATCAATAAGAAATAAGTCTAAATTTCAGATATATTTTTAAATAAATAATTGTACTCCCTCTTGCAATCTGATTTCACTTGCATAGTGATTTATTTTTAAGAATAGCACAACTGCTTGCTCTCTGAATTGATTTGTAATGACTGCTGAGGCAATTTCAGTTCATGAATAGAAATTAATTTTCTTCTGAAAGCATTTGTCATGGAATGTTAGAGCTCGAACAAATATAAGAGGTCATCTAATCTAAAAACTCTGTCTGTTCACCACCCCATTCCACCTGAGAAATAAACCTCCCAGAAATAACAGTTACTCACCAAGGTATGGATGCTTACCATCAGGATGGGTAGGGATTTTTCAGAACCTCTAATTGAAGATAAAGCTCCCCAAGTGATTAAAATCTACACCCCCTCCTCCAACCATTTCACATGCTATGGGAGTCTGTTTTTCCAATTAGAGTCACTGTTCCAGTCCAATAATTTTATTTTCTCATTTAAAAATCTTAGCCCCAAACAAGTTGAGGCTCAATATCATGCAGAAAGAGAAAAAAGTATATTTCAGTGACTTTTTTTCCATTTTAGTATTTCTTATAATTCTTTGTGTTTACTGTGTGTGTGTGTGTGTGTGTGTGTGTGTGTGTGTGTGTGTAGGTCAGGAAAATATTTTCTTTAAAAATGCAGAGCAACATTTTTCTCTGAAATAATAGATACCTTTTGGCTAGATAACTTTCAGTTAAGAACTTTTCATTAGCATAAGTTACTTCTTTCCATAAAACCAAAATTTTCTCTTTCTGGTAAAGTTTAAAGTAGCTAGTATTCCTGATTTAAAACCCTATTAGTATTTCAATACTTTAAATACCATTTTTGTTGACAAAAAATTGTAATGCTTTACTGATAGCAATACATTTAAAGACACTTCTCTACTGGTTTCTCTGAAAACAGTACAGAAGAAAGGGATATTTATCACATTGCTGGGATAGCCTGGGCAAGTGGCATTATAATCAAATTCAATTCATTTTTGTTTAAGAGATTTTCATAAACTGTTTGGCAGTAAATTAACAATTGGAAGCCAAGGTCTTGTCTCTTCTATTGGTATTTGGTTTTATGTTCTACAAAGTTTATTTATTGCCTACATGAAAACAGTCTTAGAAGTATTATCCAGTAAGCCAGAATTGGCTACGATCAAGAGGCATTTATTATAGTGCAATACAAGAAGTCATACAGATTTTTTATGGAATAGTGGAGGACTGGTTAATATTTAACAACTATGTCTTTAAAAAATCAGAACTGATTATAGTATTTACCAATTTCTAGGGCGTACCAATTTTTTTTTAATTTTTTTTTTTTTTTATCCTCACCCGAGGACATTTTTCCATTTTTTTGTACAGATAGAGTGGGAGGGAGAGAGAGAGAGAGGGAAACATCGATGTGAAGGGACACATCGAGTGGCTGCCACCCGCACGACCAACCAGGGCCGGGGACAAACTGCAACCGAGGTACATGCCCTTAGCGGGAACCGAACCCGGGTCTCTCCGGACCGCAGGCGGATGCTCTAACCGCTGAGCCAAACCGGCCAGGGCTAGGGCGTACCAATTTTAAGCTACCAAATGTGACATCAATAAAGGCAGAAGTGTAAAGAGATGCTAATAATTGGCTTTCAAAAGTCCCCATGCCACTAGATAAAGTACATGGTTACCCAGCAGCAGCACTATATAGAAAGGAGTGTTCCCATACAAAAAGCAAGTGTCATGGGAATTTTGTAGAGGAAGCATTAGAAGAAAGGACCTCTCAAAGAATTTGTGCTATAAGAAATTAGGAACCCTAGAAGTACAGTTGATAAAGATTCTGAACTTTGAGTAATTGAACACTAATTATAATTCACATTCGATATGGGTAAAAGAAAGGGCAGGACCATTCCAACAGAGAAGATAAAGGTTACAGAGAGCCTGTTTATGAAAACAGAGAGAGAGAGAAGAAAGACAATGAAAAGAAAATAATTTCCCTTAGCCAAAAACAGTAGCAGTTTAACCAATAAATTTCATAGTCGGAAGAAGTTTGCTTTCTCTCACAGAACCTATGTAGATGAGTATACACAAACGAAACGAAACTTTTTGTCAAATTGAGTACTTATCCTGTGCTCAACAGTAGAGACTGAGGAAGAGAGGAGAAATGAAGTATAATGAAAAAGTAAAATAAAGCAAGGGAAACATAAGCATGAGGTCATGTAGCAAAACTAATATAATAATGGGATGACTTATAGAGCATAGAACTGAGAAAGTTCAAAAGTGTTGAAAACATGCTGCGTATTAAAACAGGTGCAGGAGGAGCGCTGTGTGCTCTCTGAGCGTTACCTGCAGCGTGATCCCTTGTGCATGAAGAATTTATTAAAAGCTACTTTGGTTCTTGCTGCCTTCATTCAATATTATTTATAGATGTAAATTTGTGGGGGGTTTTTTTCTAAGAAAATTTTCCCAAGGTTCTTTGTATAATTTCTCTAGCTGCCATTGTTGTGGGCTTGTGTTTATGTGTAAACATCACCTTGTATTCTTATCAAGGAGCCTTATCTCAGTTAAGTCATATCAAACCTTTGTTTGAGTCAGTACTCAGCTTTAACTGTGACAGTTAGAACAGGCCCACATCATCAGCAACTTTTGGTTAAGGAGAAAAGCCCATCTCAAGAGAAGACCAGGACTATTATGCAGAGATATTTTAAAATACTTTTTGGTTTGCCTTATTATGAGACTTCATATTAAAACTTCCAAATCACTTATTTTGTCATGGTTTAAATAAAGCACACTAGCAAACATCTTCTTGGTTACATGGGTGTTTTAGTGAATAATTATAATATTCATGAGATGTATATGTCATCTTTGGCCTATTTAGTTTCCAGTCCACTGATACTGAAGCTTCCTTTTCATTAAATCAGTTGTATTTCTATCTACTAGCATTGAATAGAAAACAATTCCATTTATAATAGCATCAAAAAGAATAAAATACTTAAGAATAAATTTAACAAAAGAAGTGCAAGTTTTTACTCTGAAAAATATAAAACATTGTTGAAAGAAATTAAAGATATAAATAAAGACATGTCATTGTTCATTGATTAAAAGATGTAATATTGTTAGGTGAAAATACTGTCCAAATTGATCTGTAGATTAAGCACAATACCTATCAAAATCACAGCTTCCTTTTTTGCAGAAATTGACGATCTCTTTTTAAAAAAAATATTTTTATTGACTTTTTAGAATGAGAGGAAGAGAGAGAGAGAAAAACATCAATGTGAGATAGAAATATCGATCGGCTGCCTTTTGCACACTCCCTACTGGGGATCAAGCCTGCAACCCAGGCATGTGCCCTCACTGGGAACTGAACCGGGACCTCTCAGTCCATGGGACACCACTCAATCCACTGAGCCACACTGGCTGGGTGATAATCTGTTTTTAAAATTCCGTGCATGGGACCCAGAACAGCCTAAATGATCTCAAAAAAGAACACAGTTGGATGCTTTACGCCTCCTGATATCAAAATTGCAGTATTCAAGACTGTGTGGTATTTGCATGAGATACACATATAGTTAGGTCAATGAGATAGAATTGAGAGTCCAGAAATTCTTACATTTATGGTCAATTGATTTTTAACAAGGATATGAAGACAATTTCATAGACAAGAAATAGTCTTTTCAATAAATGGTGCTAGACAACTAGCTGGCCCTATACAAAAAAAAAAAAAAAAAAAAAAAGAACTAAAAATGGATCATAGACTTAAGTGTAAGAGTTAAAATATAAGAGTGAGAAAATATAGGAGCAAATCTTTATGATCTTGGGTCAGGAAATGTTTTCATTTTCTTTCAGGCATGGCTAAAAGCTCACCTAACAAAAGGAAAGGATAGATAAATCCAGCTTCATCAAAATGAAACACACCTGTGCTTCAAAGGACACCATCAAGAAAGTGAAAAATATTATACGATAAGGGACTTTTATTCAGAATATATAAAGACTTTTACAGCTCAGTAATAAAAAGAAAATAACAATTTTTAAAAAGCCAAAGGATCTAAATAAATATTTCTGCAAAGAAGATACACAAATGGGTAACAAGCACATGAAAAGATGCTCAACATCATTAGCTGTTAGGCAAAGGCAGACCAAACCACAGTGAGACACCATTTTGCATACACTTGGATGGCTATAATAAAAAAGACAGAGAGTAAGTATTGACAAGGGCAGGGAGAAATCGGAGCCCTCGCACACTGCTGGTGGGAATGTAAACTGGTACAGCCACTTTGAAAAGCAGTTTAGCAGTTCCTCACATATTAAACAGAGTTACACTATTCCAAGCTTAGGAATAAGACCTGTACATGAATGTTTCTAACAACATTATTCATAGCCCAAAACTAGAAACAACCTAAATTATCTATCAAGTGCCCATTAGCTAAAAAATGAACAAACGTGATGTATTCATACGATGGAATATTATTTGGCCATAAAAAGATTGACGTACTGATGCATGCATGCTACAGCATCAATGAACCTTGAAAACATTATGCTAAGTGAAAGAAGCCAGTCACAAACGATCACACAGTGTATGATTCCATTTATATGCTATACCTAGAATAGGCAGTTTTAGAAAGACAGAAAGTAGGTTCAGTAGTGCCTTGGGCTAGGGGGTAAATAGGAAAGAGAATACAGAGTTTTCTTTTGGAATGGTGCAAACACTACAAAATTGATTGTGATGATAGTTGCGCAACTTTGTGAATATCCCCAAAACCACTGAATTGAACAAATTTGTGGATTATATCTCAATAAAGCTATTACAAAAAGGTCAATGTTTTGTATTTCAAGTTAAAACTAAATCTAAACTGTAGCACCATGATTCAAAAGCCATCCAAGGGATCAATGGACAGTAAGACCAGAGCAATCTCTCTGTCAGCCCACAACTGATGGAGTCTTTCTTAGAGTTCTGTGTCTAGTTTTAATATCTATCCTTTAATAAGGATGTGGAAAAATTGGAGACAGTTCTGACAAGTACATTATAGTGATGCAAATTATTAGAGGCTGAAGCTTATGAAAGAACATGAGGATGTTAGTATAATTTAATCCAGAATCAGGGGGAAAACACAGCTGGGCATTTGGGAGACGTAAAGGAATCAAGGGTTGTCTGCTAGTATGTGAAATGTAGTCAATGTCACGAGAGGAAATGAACTAACTCTGCACCATGTCTTTAAGGGATATAATTAAGTATAGTTTGAGTAAATTGAAACCAGATAACTGCATTACACAATGTTCTGATAATGAGAGTAATTATTTATAAGAGAGTTTAAAAAAATCTAAAGACATTTAACATTGGCAGGTATTGATACTTCTAAGGATTTAAAGAACATGAAAAGTATATAAACCATTCTTCATATAGAAATATCATGTTACAAAAGAATATATATTAAATAATTGCAATTAAAGAAAGTTCCTAGCAAAAAGACAATAAAGAAATACCAAGTTTAATAGTTCCTATCATTAAAATGATGATCAGTGCATATTATCGTTTTTCTGTGTTTTTTCACATTTTCCATAATTTACTGTGTGTGTGTGTGTGTGTGTTGTGTACATATATTCAACAAATAAAATTTTAAATACATATAGAATGCATATAATCTGTCTTGGTTTAGGTGTATGGGTCCTCTCCAGATACTTTCACAATTTTAATCACAATTGTTCTACAATCAGGAAATGTCTACTCCAGGAACAAACAGATGGTATTACCTTCTCCAGTTCATTAGACTCTATTTTTTTCTGATTTACTAGATTTAAGTGATAATACTACTGTAACCTATTTTGGATTTTTATTTTGATTTTTACCAAATGTATCTAGCACATTTTATTTGCTCAAATAAGATACACTTTTCACGACAATTCTTCATTTCTTATTTTATTAGATGATTAGATGCGGGTGTTTTAAATAGCAAACCATTTCACAAAGTGTATGTTGGGTCACTCATATTGCTTCCGTATAAAGAATATATAAAGAGAAAAAGTGAATCAACTCTTTTCAGGGTGCTATGGTTTAATTATATCTTGTAATGCCTCTGGTTCATCTTTCCTTTGTAGTTCTCTTTTTTTTTTTTTTTTTTTTATCCTCACCCGAGGACATTTTTTTTGATATTTGGTTCAGATAGAGTGAGAGGGAGAGAGAGAGAGAGAAACATCAATGTGAAAGCGACACATCGAGTGGCTGCCACCCACACGACCCAACCAGGGCTGGGGACAAACTGCAATCAAGGTACATGCCCTTAGCGGGAACCGAACCCTGGTCTCTCCGGACCGCAGGCCGACGCTCTAACCGCTGAGCCAAACCGGCCAGGGCGTAGTTCTCAAAGTTATAGCTCAGCAAGTATTTACTGAGAGATTACCATGAGCAATTTTCTTCTTGGAGATTCAAAATCATGAGATTCCTACATAGCAGATAAATAAGAGAATTTTTGCAAATTATTCTACGTTAATAATTCAGAGTTCTTTTTTGTAGATTCCCAGGCGAGCAAGGTTGCAGGAAAGTAAACACACAGTCAGAAGTGTGCTCTGGCTTCCTCTGTTATTTTTTCCCTTCGGTCTATCGTAGTTTTCATCAAGAGTCCTACTTGGCTTTTCTATATGGATTTTAAATTTGATGTCCTGTTAATGACTATATAATAATATTTACTTAACATACCTTCCTTTCTCTAGAGCTGTAGTTCTCCAGCAATTCAGATTTCTGTGTTTCACCTCAGCCCACATTTCTGGGATAGGACCCTGACATGTGTTTGTTTTAAAAGCTTCCTGCAATAAAAACATCTAGGTTCAGCCCTGACCGGTTTGGCTCCGCGGTTAGAGCATCAGCCTGTGGTCCAGGGAGACCCGGGTTCGGTTCCCGCTAAGGGCCCTGGTGGGGTCATGTGGGTGGCAACCAGTAGATGTGTCCCTTTCACGTCGATGTTTCTCTCTCTCTCTCTCCCTCCCACACTATCGGAACAAAATATTGGGGGGAAAAAAATGTCCTCGGGTGAGGATTAAAAAGAACATCTAGCCCTGGCCGGTTTGGCTCAGCGGTTAGAGCGCCCGCCTGCGGTCCGGAGAGACCCGGTTCGGTTCCCGCTAAGGGCATGTACCTTGGTTGCAGTTTGTCCCCGGCCCTAGTTGGTCGTGCGGATGGCAGCCACTCGATGTGTCCCTTTCACATCGATGTTTCTCACTCTCTCTCTTCCTCTCTCTCCCTCCCACTCTGTCTGTACAAAAAATGGAAAAATGTCCTCGGGTGAGGATAAAAAAATAAAATAAAAAAATAAAAAGAACATCTAGGTTCAGATCTAGGCTCTGATCATTACATGACAAGGCTTTGCTTACCTGCCCCTCCGTAGAACAGCTGTCTTCAACCCTTGACTGCACAGTCCTGGGAAGTTTTTAAAAAGGAAAATGCCTTGGCTCCATCCAAGGCCAATTATATTACTGTATTGGAGGTGTGGGGAATGACGAGGGTTTTTGGTGCTTTTTCTTTTTTCTTTTAAATGCATTACACTTAAAAGGTAAAGTGATTTCTAAGGTAAAGTGAGATTTGCTAACTACCGCCCTAGTCTGTGAGTAACCTGTGGCCAGGACTCTGCGTTGTCATGTCTTCATTTTCACCATCTAATATGGTGCCTTGTATTAGTTTTCCTATGAGGGCTTGTCAAATGAATGATGGACTAGCTGTCCCCTATTATATCTGCCCAGGCCTGCATCCTGAGTGACATTGAGTCTAGTTCCAGATTTAGTCATGTTGGTCTTCATTTTCTTAGCACAGGTGCAGCAGTGAACAGCAGTGAGAGTCTCCCTCCATCCTCGTCCGTCAACGACATCTCCTCCATGTCCACCGACCAGACCCTGGCATCCGACACTGACAGCAGCCTGGAAGCCTCGGCCGGACCCCTGGGTTGTTGCAGGTGACTAGCCGCCTGCCTGCGAAACCCAGCGTTCTTCAGGAGATGATGTGATAGAACACACACACCCACACGCACAGACCCTCACCCACACGCACAAGTGCAGACACGCAACGACAAGAAAATTGCAAGGGAGGGAATCCAAGCCTAAAGTCGAAACAAATCTTTCAGCCTGCTTCTTGTCCAGAATTCTATACTGTAGCTAAGCCAAATGTATATTTAACTTCTAGTTGCTCTTGCTTTGGTCTTCTTCCAATGATGCTTACTACAGAAAGCAAATCAAACACAATTAGAGGAGCCTTTTCCATAAAGTGTAACTTGAATGGCTGCAAAACCAGCGACCTGTTCCTGCCCTTTCAAATGGCATGACAAGGCGTGCAGTGGCCCCATCCAGCATGTGTGTGTCTCTATCTTGCATCTACCTGCTCCTTTCGGCCTAGTCAGATGGATGTAGATACAGATCCGCATGTGTCTGTATTCACACAGCACTTACTTAGAGATGCTCCTGTCAGTGTCCTCGGAGCTCTACCAAGACGTCATGCACTGGGGTACCACATGGTCCATTTCATGTGATCTATTACCGACATAAACCCATCTGTAATATAATACCAATATATAAGCTGTTTAGTTTGTTAATTGATTAAGCTGTATGTCTTATAAGAAAACATGTAAAGGGGAGACGTGTGGGGGGAGTGAGCTCTCTCGGACCCTTGAGGATGTAGTTTTCCAAATTTGAACTGATTAAATGGCACCTGTATACCAATTTGTAGAAAGAACATATGTGATGCTTATGTACATTGTTGGAGCGGGAGGGGGGTAACAGTGTCCAGGCACTAAATCGTTTGGCCTTTCAAAGGAAGGTGAGAATCACAGCTGAGGGTCTTGTCCCTGACAATGTAGGATTGACTAGGGCAGTGTTGCAGTATGAAGACCTAGAGGAGATTATTGCCCAGATATGAGGAGACTCCAACATCAATATTTTAGAGAGTAGACCCCATCTGCCATTCACAAATTATAAGTCACACCTGGACAGAGCGTGGCAGGCAGCGAGGCAGGGGTGTTGTGCACATGTCTGATCACAGAGTCACGCCCTGGGCCGGGCAGGCCTCCATGTGCTGTCCCTCTGCAAATGTGCCCAGTTAGACCATCTTCACACTGTAGATCGTGTCTTCCGTGAGTGTGTTACTTCCCAGGTTTATACTTTGTCAAGGTTCTACTTTGAAAAGAAATATTACTTTCCTCTCCTGGAGTTTAAAAATAATAACAGTTACATAAAAAAACAAAAACAAACAGACAAAAAACCCAAAGCACAGGGTGATCCTCAGGTTAGCATTGGAAAACATTTCCACCGACGTTATTATTTCTAAGGAGTTTCCCTGATTCCTTAATATGGCTGATGTTTCATTTTTTACTTATTTTCATTGACTTGAACCATCCACGAAGGGCTGCTAATTCGAGTTTAGTACCGCAGTTGACATGAGAGCAATAACTCCACACACAAGTTACTGCTGCTAAACAGCTTTAGCTAGCAATATGAGTTTGTCTTAAAACCATGAAGCATTTATGTCAGTGTTCAGCAGAATCACTCGAGTGTAGCTCACATACAATCAAAGTGCTTCCTGAGCGCCTAAGGAAGCATCTTGGTGACCCGCAAGGCAGGACCAGGGCAACTTCTCAGCAATACCGGAGACTGGGTGGAGGCACCCCTCACATTTTGCTGCTTACCAATGTGCTGATATTTCACCTGACAAAGAGATGGGACACATGAACTAGACGGGGGATGGGAGCGATATGGCCAGCAAATGGGACCTCTTCAGAACTAGAGCAAACAAGAATGCCAGTGCTCGGAAAGCCGCCTTAAACACAAGAAGGAAGCATTGTCTCTTTTCAAGCGAGAGAGTCACCCCTCCATCACCACGTGAGCAATGCTGCTATTGGTGGGATTTTTCAGACGGTAGGAGTCATCGCAGGAGGTCATTTGTTTAAAATGGGGAGAAAAATACATTGGACTTTGCAGCTTCTCTCTAGAATAAGAGTAGCCCGGCTTCTCTGTCTTGCTGCCATTGTTTTTGGTTAATATTGCAGACAACCTGATTTTTAAAAAGCTCTCTCATTTTTCCTTCTGTCACAATCCCCCACCCCCACCCCCAACGATTTAAAAAAATCCCAAACTTTTTCTTCTTGGGACCCATGAGTCTTCACTTCCTCCTGTGTTCTTCCCTTGCTTCCCCTGTGGCCTCTTCTCCCGACTTCCCAGCACCCGCGGTTACGTGCAGAGAGTAAGCAATTCTGAAAGAGGGTGACTTGTGAGGGGAGTTTCATCAGCTACAAAATGACATCAAAAGACAGAAGGAGATCTCTAGCCAGCATCTTAGAAGTGCTTGGCAGTTAGACGATCTCTTATGTGTGCAGAAGTGGTGATTTTTTTTTGCTCAGATTAAACCAGGCAAGAACTAGGTACTGTCCCTCCTCTGCTGTTACTACCTCCCCTAAACTCTACTATCTGATCCCCCTGTTGTCCGGCTCTTAGGAGCCGATTGCCTTCAGCCTGATCTCCCTTATGGACAAACAAGCATGGATGAAATCCCTCAGATTGAAGTGTCTTGTCCAAGCAGAACTAAGAGTTTGGCTTCCTGACTGCTTCCAGGATTAATTTTACTGTCGTCAAAGCAAGAAAGGTGGTGTGACAACAAAGATAATTATTTCAAAAGCCCACCAGCCCTTCATGATCTCGGGTCTACTTTATTATAATATTTTCAGGAGGTGGTTATGTTGTTCTCAAATTTACAAAATATATTATGTTCCGCATTAAGACTTTTTTCCCCTTAAAAATTTTTTTCCTATATAGTCACCTGTAACTTCCAAAGGACTCTCTTGCTTCTTAGCCAGGGAAAGTCACGTGGACTATGTCCCTGCAGAAAGTGAAGGTGCTTCCTGTGGGTGGGGCTCACTCCCCAACGTATGGCTGGCACTCTGCCAGAACTAGCCCCTGTCACTTCCTGCAGGGTGCTGGCTTTGCAGCGACCCTTTGTGACATGCTTTGCTGTGTTTTGTAGGAAGGATGGCTGTGTGCCCACCTGCAGGAGGGATTCAGTTGTTGGGAGAGTTTGACAAAATCCACAACCACACTGATATTTTTATATGAATTTTGTGAGTCAGTCTGTTCATTTTTTTAAAAAAGATATGTTGGCCTTACAACCAGATTTCTTCTTGCAGGATAAGAACTGATAGTGATCTCACCTCTTCAAGAATCTGATGACTGAGCTTTGTGGGAACATAGGCCACGAGTAGACCCGGGCCTGGACCAGTTCCTTCCGACTGGAGTGAGCTATTTCATTGAGGGCCGAGGGGCAGGATTGTTTTCCTCAGTCTCATATCAGTATCAGAAAAATATGACCTAAGGATCCTGAAACAGCTTAATGGTAAATCAGAAAATACGCCCTGACAAATGGAATAAACAAAAATACATAAATCTTTTTATGACCTGGTTGGGTGGAAGCAAAACTCACTTTAAAATTTTAGTCACTGCAAAATCTAAACTGTACAAAACCCATTTCTTTTTTATTATTTTAACATATGACAATCTAAATCTTGAAAGCAGTGCATTCTATAAGAATGTTATCATCCAGCTTTGCTGAAAAAGCTATCTTGGACAGCTCAGAGAAATAAATAAAATTGATCTAAGAATCTGTGGACCCAACCACTTTGGGTCTAAAGATAAATTCCTCCCCCCTCTCACAATCCTCCCCCACTCCCGTGCCCCACCCCACATTTTAATTGTGAGAATCCAACGTTTCCCATGGATATTAAACCATCAGGAAAACTCCTTCCTGTAAAAACAACGAACAAGTTATAATGTAAATAGTTATATTAGTTATTTTCCATGTGATTAAGATATAAGATTTGACTTTATTCTTTCTTTTGGCACTTAGTCCATTTACTGTCTGAAATGGTTTACTTTAACCCATTTCCTTGGTCAGTCAAGCTGGAATGGAAGACCTCTGTTTATACATGGACTTCTGTACATCTAACTTTTCATTCTGTGGGACAAATGGCCAGTATATCCTAATAGAAACAAGTCTCCCAACCTTTATGTAGCTTTCTACTCTTCACCTTGCCATGTCTATCTCGCAACAAGACCCAACTTGCACCTGCTTGTTGTCTGCATGATTGGACTCCCCAGACTATTGCCAATGACAAGGACTGTCCTGTGTCAGTGTTGATCAAATGGACGTCGAGCACCCACACAGTCACACGTCTCACCCTTCCAGCTCTAGATCAAGCTTGGAGGCAAAACAAGGCACATCCAGTTTCTTTGCAAGGTCTTAATGGTGAGAACTAAAAGTTAGCCTCATGGATCAAATGAGATCTCAGTGATGTTTAATATGGGTTTGAAATTATTTAATTCATTTCTGTGTTCTTTCTCAGTCTCTTTTTTATTTCTACATTTTTCCCCCCATGTTCTCAAAATGTTGGTGGAACAAGAGGGCAAATGGGGGAGTACTTTGGCTTTTGGGACTCTTTGTAGGTGGATACTGAGTTAATATATTGTGATTTCTGTTTCTTACGAATTATTAAAAACCACAGCAAATCTGCTGCTCTTAACATAAAACCAAATCTATACTCAGCCTTTGTTGGAGTTTGCTGTTGTCAGTGGCTGTCGTTCTGCCTGTTGTCTTGGTTTTCATGTCTTGAAGCATCTCACATGGTTTCCTAGCGTGGTCCAACTCTGCCGGGAATAAAGAAGAAATGACCTACTTTCTCACTATGGGTAATGTGTGTGTGGTGTGTATGTGACCATGTAGAAGGTTGTGTTTTCATATGAGATTTGTTTCTTCTCAAAATGACCTTCATTTTGGTTTGGGAATATTAATTGTGTATCTGCAATTCAGTAAGTTTCCTTAAATGTATAAAATCAGTGACGGGAGAAAAATTATTTTCTGGGAGCATTAGAGGTGAGTAGAATAGGCTTAAATATCCTCAGTTATTTTATCAGAATTTCTAATCAGTTTAATTACTACCCAACAGAGAAGGCAAAATGTTTCCTTTTCCATATAGTAGCCAACTTACTATCTCAAACTCCTTGGTGAATTAAAATTTTGTGGTTTGATAAGGAGGTCACTGAGCCTGTGTTAATTTAGCTGGAAGTATCTGAACAATGTCAAGGAATTGCCTTTCTATTTCTATAAATAAAACATTTCACTTAACCAATTAACTATTAGAAAATCTGGAAGATAAACATACCCATTGTTTTAAATTAACACAATTTATCCTTATATTTATAAGGAAAGTAGAAACCAAAACCTTTTGTTATCTCTGGCATCGCTTCTATTTTAATTTAAACCACAAATCTTTACTTTCTTAATAAAATAAGTTTAACAGTGGTCAAGTAAAGCTACTTGAAAAGACCCACAATATTAAGAAGGGAAATTGCCTTCTACAATATTATTCGTGGAGAGAAAGGAGTTATTGATACATACCAGGTACCATAAAAGGTTACTAAATATCTGGGTAATTTTAACTCATTTTTCAGTGAAGAGAAAATAAGGAGTCTTTAAAACTACCTTTCCTGTAGCTATTAGAAGGATGATTCTGTTTGCTCAATAACATCACTGGTTGAACACAAAGCAGCAGGGTGGACATTACGAATTCTTCAGACTGGTGTTTTGTACCTGTAACATACCTTCCTCCAAAGGTTTTGAAAGGCATGCTTGGAAGACATTTGCCAAGTAGTGAACCACACTGAGAATCTTACCACGCCAGATCGCTTCATGCAGGGGAGCACTGTAGGTCATCCCCGTCCGCTCCAGACTGAACTGCATCTGCTCAACCTTTTAGATCAGCGTGTTCCGATTTAGTTACCGGAAACACGCTGTAGAGAAGTTCATTTCTCAAGCACATGAAATTTGATGACGTGCACCAATGAGAGTCAAATGCCCCTTTGGAATTTACCACCCTCTCTATGTCACTTATTTCTTGCTTTCAAGAAATGCTTATCCTGGTGTAAAACAACATAAAATAAGTCTGAAATGCAACTTAGAAAAATTCAACTTTTACTCTATGCAGTGGGTAGTTTCACCCCCTTGTCACTGAACTTTGGGTACTGTTCTTCCCTGGATCTTGTCGGGAATCTTTCTGTTTACTCATAGTGCAGATTATTTGTAGCTTAAAAAGCAACTGCAAAATATTATTCATTTTAAAAACTCTTCACACTTTTCCTGGAAAAAGTTCTCATACATAATTTGCTTTCCATTAACACTTTTACATTCACATTTGTGAAAATACTGTCTGAATAATTATTATGTACAGAAGCAGTTTTTCTAATCCAAATATATTTTACATGGACAGAGGGAACTAGTAATATTAAAATATTTCTTTTATAAAAGGAAGGCTTCTGGGCAGCAATTGCTTTTTTCTTAATGTGAATATATTGCAAACTTGGGTTTGGTGCAAATCAAGCTCTAAGAAGACTGCTTCGAATTTCTAGTTTAATTTCTGAGCTACATTCTTTTTTTAAAAAATGTAATTGAATTTATTTGGGTGAAATTGATTAACAAAATTATATAGTTTTCAGGTAGACAAGTCTATAATATATCATCTGTATATTGTATTGTGTGTTCAACACCCCTTCCAGCACCATTTAGCTCCCATTTAACCTTATGGACACACACAGCAGGATGGTGATTGCCAGAAGGAAGGGGTTAGGGGGAGGTGGGAGAGGGTAAAGGGAGGATAATGGTGATGAATCTGAGTGACAATCTTAAGTAATACATTCATTCACTTCAAAACATTTGTCGAACATCTATCTATCTGCGCTAGGTAGGAGATAAATACAACATAGTCCTTTTCCTTACAGTTTTAGAGTAAATAAATCTTTCAGTTTAAAATAAGTGGTTGCCCGGCCAGTGTGACTCAGTGGTTGAGCATCACCCCATGAACCAAGAGGTCGCTGGTTCGATTCCCGGTCAAGGCACATGCCCATGTTGTAGGCCCGACCCCCAGTGGGGGGCATGCAGGAGGCGGCTAATCGATGTTCTCTCTCATTGATGTTTCTATTTCTCTCTCCCTCTCCATTCTTCTCTCTCTAAAATCAATAAAGAAAAATAATTTTAAAAAATAAAAATAAGTAGTTAAATTAAAACATCTATATCTCACTTACTTTCTTTTAAAATAATGATGTGATCTAGGTAGTGATGTGACTTAAAAGAGTCCATTTTTATTCCCTTAAAACAATGAAACAAGAAATCTGCTTCTTTCAATGTAATCATTTTGTCTAATTATATATAAGTGCACTTAATGAATTAGTATAAGAGAATTTTAGATATTTTCCATGACAATTGAGGAGATAAAACCATTGTTACAATTTATTTTAAAAAATAGCATGGAGATGAAAAATACAAGTAGGCCTGCATGAACTCAATGAGAAAATATATGTTTCTTTACTATTGCTCTTTTAATTAAAGGTAGAGTGCTACCTTTTGGTCTGTTTTAAACAAATGGCAGTCCACAGATAAAGAGAGAAATGTCTTGACATATTTAGACCTTAACAGTGACCTACAATATCTAGAAAAAATAGGTAAAAACGTTTAGAGGCTAAAAACAATAATAACAACAGCCAAACAACATGGGTGTTTCTTTTCTGCATTACATAAAGTTTATTTTTGATATATGTTTCCTCTGAGAGCCTTTGGGCCTGGATACTGAGTTCAAGGCTCATATTTCTAGCATCACAATCTCCAAATCAGCAAACATCACAATGGATACTGGAGTCTCTCTGCAGTGACACTATCATATTAAGCAAAATCTCTGAACTGTATTCAGTCTGTGGATGATGAGTGGAGCCCTAAAATAACATAAGGTAAAATGCAGTCATTTATTATTTTCTGTTAAAAGATCCAACTCAGAACATCCCTGAACATCTGAACCAGAAATCTGACATTGAACTGTAAACATACACTCATGCCACAAATTGATTCATGCCACACATATGGTTGACTGTTTCAGTCTTCCAACCAGATGAATTCCGGCAACCTTCCTGCCTTTGTGTATTCTCCATTCCGATAGGGGAGTGGGCTAATGGGAAGCACTAAGAAGACAGAGCTGGTTAAAAGGATACAATGTGATAAAGGCTGCTGTTTAGACAGGAATACCCAGGGCAGGCCTCTCAGAAGAGGTGATGTTGGAGCAGAGACCCAAATAAAGTAAGGGAGTGAGCCACACCACTATCTGAGGAGGAGCATTTCAGACTGAGGGAAAAGGAAATGCAAGGGCCCTGGAGTAAGAGCTTGCTTGTATATAGGAATGGCAGAGTCTTATGGATGAAGGAGAATGCACAAGAGAAAGTGGGATAGTAAATGAAATTGGAAAGAGAGGCAGGGGGCAGAGTATGTCAAGATCTTGGGACTTTTTTCTAAATATGGGATGATGATGAATGGATGTGAGCAGGATAGTAACGTAATCCAAATTTTCTTTTTAAAAGGATCCCTTTGGCTGCTGAGTGGAGAGAGGATATTAGGAAGAAAGATAAGAATGGAAACACAGAGTCCAGAGTAAGGGATAGCAGTCTAGAAAGGTGTGGTGGGCTGGACAAGGAAGTGGAGGTGCTGAGAAAGGGTTAGATTTAAAATAGGTTACGGATATATTGTGAAGGACAAGATCTGCCAATGGATTGATATGTGATAAAAAAGAAAAAAATAAGGCATGACTCAGATTTTTAAAATATATACATATATATAAGCCATGAGGCAAATGACAGTGAAATGGGGAACAAGGGGTTAGGAGATTATTTGGGAAGAAAAGCATGCTTTTTGTGGACTGTCAGTTGGCGATGTTTATTAGATATACCAGTGAAGAAGCAGGAATGTCTACTAGGCTGCAGTTAAGAAATAAATGTGAGAGTGGTTATAAGTGCTATTTAAAACCGAGAGCGTGTTTGAAGCCACCAAGGAACTGAGTGTAGAGAGAAAAGAAGAAGAGCCCAAAAAGAAGGCCCGTCTCACTCCGGCATATAGAAGACAGAAAACTGGAGGTTATCGAAGCAATGCCCAGTGAGGCGAGAAAAACCAGACGTTGTGCTGTCCTGGGAGCCAAGTGAATCAAGGATTTCCAAAGTGAGGGGCTGGGCAACTGGAACACTGCTCCCGTACGACTGAGCCCCTCAGACAGGGACTGAACATGGACAATGGGACTTGATTTTGTGAAAGTCATTGCTGACCTTGACCAGAGCACTCTCAGTATTGGACAAGAAAGCATGACTCGAATGAGAGAACATGGGGGTGATGATAGAAACAAGTACAGAGGATTAAATTTATTTTTCTAAAAAGTGAAGCTGAAAATTGATGGGAAAATTAGAAATACATATGAGATGGAAAGAACAAGACAGATGTGGGCATTTGGTGTAGACATGATAATGGAACATAAGGACACACTCTTCTGATTTTTGTTTCCTCAGTAAAGATAGAAGTAAGGTTATTCAATGAGAATGAGGAGGGGAAGGGTTTTTGTAGTCTTGAGAAGAGAAGCGTAAAACAGACCTTGGAAAATGTGACGATTACTTCCAGAACAGTGATGAAAGCCATGTGAGCCATATTTATATAAATAGAAGGTGAGACAAGTTAACATGCTGGCCTTTTGCTCTCCGTCCATATTTAGCTTCTGAGGTTCTGGTTAGGAGTAGTTAGCCATTGAATTTAGCCAGAGTTGAGTTTCTTTTCTTCTCAGATGAGAGCAGTGATGGAAAAGAAGATGAAGGGATTTGAGTAGAAACGAGAGAATAATTGGGATGAGGAACCACAGAAGCTAAGCTTGTCAAAGAGGGAAGGAATAACATGAGGAGTAGATAGTCAGTGAAAACCCAGCAAAGTCAATGGCTTGGAGATGCTTTGGACTGTAAAAACATTGTTGGAGTGACGGTGCTGAAAGGAATGATCTAGAAGGAGAAGAGGTGATGATCAAAGAACAGGTACTTGAAATGGAAAGTTTGGTGCTGGTGCAGTGATTGGTAACCACACATGTAAGGTAAACTACAGGGATGGGTGGCTGATATTCGGATAGGAAGACAACCAGATTTTCAGAAGTAAGCAGGTCAAGAAGCTGCGTGGCCAAGTTGGTTAGTGGTGTATGAGTAGTGGTGGGGGGAAAAGAGTTAATTAGGTGCTAAAATATTCGTCATGTGGCATGTGCGTCCAAAGATGTTTTTGGAGAAGAGGGAGGAACAAAGGTCTGGAAGTTGTAGCAAAGAGCAAAGCAGACCTACTTCTCTTTCCAGCTGGAGCTATGCAAGCTGTGGGGAGGAAAATTAGCATCCTTGAGTGAGCTGCAAGGAGAGTGATGTTGTCAGGAGGTAGCTGTGTCATAGAGAGTAGGGGGTGTGAAGGTTGGAAGAGTGGTGGGGGGATCAGAGTTCGAAGCCAATGGGGGAACATGCCGAGCCATATGGGGATAAGCATAGAGTTGAAGGCAAATGACATGGGAGTCTGGACTATGTTGGCAATAGGTACTCAAAGAAGAGGTCATGATGGCACAACCCTGGGGGTTCCTTTGGTGTGGTACATAATCAATGCCAATGAACCATGAGGAGAAAGGAATGTGTGTGGGGGGGGGAAGAAAGGGCTGGGATAAACATGTTTTCACAAGAACAAGTTAGTACTCTGAGAGCCTCCCTCGGAGCTAAGAGACTTTGCTCAAAGAAAATGGTGCCAATTTGACTCCTCAATGGGGCAATTTAGCATTCTCTGTTATTGGTTCTCTTCACTTACGGGAGGTAACCTCTCTACAGTGGGTTGAAGCAGCTATGTACACAGTCCACAAATAGAGTCATTCAGCCCTGAATCTTTTTTTGGTTAATCTTCACACAAATCGTGCATTACAAAAAACACTTTTCATGAGTTAAACTTTCTACTCCAAGATCTACTGGAGGTTCAGGTTTTGGCTTCCTGGGGAAGTTAGTTTTCTATATCACTTTGCAGCAAGAGGCCCTTAAGCTGGGAAATTTCAACTTTGAATTCATTCCCCACTTGTGCAATGAAGAAGACCAGAAAGAGCCCTGGCCAGTGCGGTGCAGTGGTTACAGCTGTCAGCCTGAGAAAGAAAGGGCCTCAAGTTCGATTCCTGGTCAAGGGCATCAACCTGGGTTGCAGGTTTGATCCCAAACCCCAGTTGGGGCACATGTGGGAGGCAACAAAACAAGGTGTCTCTCTCACACCAATGTTTCTCCCCCCACCCCCTTTTTCTCTCACTCTAAAAAAAAATCAGTGGAAAAAACATCCTCAGGTGAGGAGTAACCAAAAAAGAAGACCATGAAGAAAATCATAAGACAGACCTTAGGGAGCCAGAGTTCCCGCACTCTTCCTGTGGTTTGTGACTTCAAACATGCAAAATGTGGCCAGCCCTTGCCGTTTTACTTTGAATAAAACAGTAGAGCCACCTGGTCCTAAGTGTGTCTTCAAGTCTCATCCTGTGAAGATAAGTTCTCTGCACAATGCCCCCTTGATGATGCACACTTGGTAGTTCAGTTTTATTTCATGAAAAGGCTCCCTAGGTCCACACCAAAGGCTCTTGGCACCTGCTGTTCCATGCGCGAGGGAGGCCCTGACCCCAAGCAGCCACCCTGTCTGATAACTTTCTAGTCACGCTTCAGGATCACACCATCGTCATGGCTCTGCGTTGCCTTTTCCTGCCTCATTTCTGTGACCTCTTACTTTCATAGTCATTTATCTCATGTGGCGATTAGTATTGTAAACTAGGTATCCCAGGGCGCCGAGCCTGATGCTGGCCTGACAGGCAGAGGCCCTCAGTAACTGTTCACTAATGGAGGTGCCGATGTGAGTCTGGACATGTTCGCTGGTCCATATCCTTAGACACTTTCATGATATTTCACCCAAAATGTGTTTTTCTTAATTTTTTTCTTTATTGATTTTTAATGCAAGAAGAAGGGAGAGGGGGAGAGAGAGAGAAAAAAACATCGATGAGAGAGAACATTGATTGGCCACCTCCTGCATGCCCCTCACTGGGGATCGGGCCCACAACCTGGGCATGTGCCCTGACTGAGAATCGAACTGGTGACATTTTGGTGCATGGGTCGGTGCTCAACCACTGAGCCACACCGGCTGGGCATCACCCAATACTTTTATTGATTTTTTAGAGACAGAGGAAGGAAGAGAGAGAGAGAAAGATCAATGTGAGAATGAAACATCAATCTGCTGCCTGCTGGACACCCCCTAGTGGGGATTGAGCTCACAACCTGGGCATGTGCCCTGACTGGAAATTGAACTGGGACCTTCCAGTCCATAGGACGATGCTCAGTCCACTGAGCCACACCGGCTGGGCTCACCCAGGAGTTTTAATACCCAACATCATCCTCAGTGTCTACATGAACAGGGTTGATATAGGATAATTATAGGTAGTTCTTTATAAATTATTCTCATATCATGGATTCAACTGTGTTATCTCAGCATAGAAAGGATGCTTTAGGTTGCCTCTTCCTTGCCATCAATCTCTGGAAGATTATCTGGGCAAAAAGAAAATCAGAGTTCCTGGGACAGGGACATAATTATACCTTCTGCTGGTGAGCATGCTAGTCTTTGACTGTTGGCCAAACTCCTCAGGCCAGAACCCTGTTATGTTCTTTAGAAGCTAAAACACCTTTTCCATAAAAGTAATTTGAGGGTCAACGCCACCATTTATTGAGCACTTACTATACACCACGTATTGTATTAATTATGTCACTCATCTTATTCACTTCTCAAAAAAACAAAGAACAAAATTCCAGTGAGGGAAAGATGCTATTATTGTCTGTATTTTATATAAAAAATTAAGGCTTGCAAACATTATGCAACACTTTGTGAGTTACTATATAGCCACAAAGTGGCAGAGCTGAGATTGGAATCGGGCCTCTGCCTCCAAAAGCTCGTGCATATTCTTTTCTATGATGCTCCCCGAAGCAGGTGCAGCTCTGTAGTGGCAGGAACACTGGGCTCATGGCCGGCATCACAGTCTTTAATGTTTTCCTGATTTCCAAGGTGAGATCATTATACTAGTGATTTAAACTTTCCCACCTTCGAATAATCTAATTTTTTAAAGGAGGCCTCAGCTTGTGAATAAATAAAAATGAATAGGAATGACATTATTTAAATTCCACTTGGAGTCTTTAGTCAATTTCATAATAAAATTACATATAAAAGCTGCACTTGAATTAGCCTCAAGTAGTCAATTCTATTTTAAAAATTCTCTAAAGGATACCCAGCCCTATAGTTTCACTAGTAAGACCAATATTATAGACTCAAGATGTAAGCAAGTCCTTTCTTCTGAGCCCATAATTTAAGAATTATTGTAATTAACTGCCCTGGCCAGTGGTCTAAGTGATTA
This sequence comes from Molossus molossus, assembly GCF_014108415.1. Classification (NCBI taxonomy): domain Eukaryota; kingdom Metazoa; phylum Chordata; class Mammalia; order Chiroptera; family Molossidae; genus Molossus; species Molossus molossus. Next base: position 64,840,725 of record NW_023425344.1, on the reverse strand, counting down.
GAGCACCATCCCGAGCACCAAAGGGTGGTAGGTTCAATTCCCAGTTAGGGCATTTACCCAAGTAGCAGGTTTGATCCCTTGTCAGGGTCTGTGCATGAGGCAACCAGTTGATGTTTCTCTCTCTCTCCCTTCCTCTCTCTGTAGAATCAATGAAAAAGCATATCCTCAGGTGAGGATTAAAAAGAAAAAAAGAATTATTGTAGTTAATCTAAATAGTTTTAAAGAAGCGTATACAAGATGTAGCAAATGAATTCTTAATACTAGCTAAGTACTTATTTCCAAGTTATTCTTTGTTTGTTTGTTTTTTTATCCTTACCCGAGGATATTTTTCCATTTTTTGTACAGATAGAGTGGGAGGGAGAGAGAGGACGGGAGAGAGAGAGAGAAACATCGACGTGAAGGGACACATCGAGTGGCTGCCACCCGCACGACCAACCAGGGCCGGGGACAAGCTGCAACCGAAGTACGTGCCCTTAGCGGGAACCGAACCCAGGTCTCTCCGGACCGCAGGCCGACACTCTAACCGCTGAGCCAAACTGGCCAGGGCTCCAAGTTATTCTTATGTCAATTTGTAGTTGGTATTTTTTAGGCTTTTAGCTTAATTACTAGAAGAACTAATAGAAACCCAAATGAACAAGCTCTCACAGTGTCCACTGATGGGAGGTCATCATCACAGAAACTGATAATTAAAATTAATAACCACATGCCCCATAACTTGCTAACTCTCCAAATGCATTGCTAACTCTCTGTGCTAGCACTTTACAACCTAAAGGGTGGAGGGTGAGGATTTAAGAAGCAGTAAGATACAATCCTGGTATGTAAGAGGCTCCAGATTGACAGAGCTGCAGTGAAGCCAAGTGGCGGCGCTGGATAGGCGCCTGTGTCTCAACGCCCCTACCTTGCAGGTGCTGTCTCCACCTCACAGATGAACAACACTGAGGCATGTTGAGATTCCTATCTTTGTCTGGCTCTCACTTCCCTGCAATTTTTTTCATTTCACCATGCTGCTTCCTAAAGTGTTTCTTATTTAGTGAAGAAAAGAATCAGATGTGGGAAAGGCTAGAAGACGTATACAGATCAGGAGAAAGAAAGGAGCTGACTGTATTGAGATCCTAGGAAATCTCCCAGGGAGCTGATACTGGATTTGGCTCTAAAACCGGATGATGGGAGTGCGCCAGATTGAAGGAAGGCCGTCAAGACGGACACAGCAACAGCAGGGGAAGTTCCAGAGGCACAGAACGACAGGCAGGAGTTGGGGAGGTGGGAGGAGGTGCCAATGAAACTGCAGGTCAGCGCCTGACACACTGCGCGGAGGACGTGATCCTGTGGGAGAGGAGCATCATCGGGCAGCCATGGTGTGGTCACACGGCAGCTGGCAGAAGACGAAAGGAGAGGAAAGATACTGGAACGTAAGTGGCTAGGTAAGAAGCTTTCATCTAAAGGTGAGAATCGATCAAAGAGGATGAGTGGAATAGACAGTACTTAAAGGTGAAGAAGAGAGCAGAGTAGAGAAAGTAAGAATGAAATTTATGGGGTCCTTTCTGTATACTAGGCGCTGTGCTCAGCCTTCACACAAGCTGCCTCATTGAAATCATGTAGTGAGTCTACGAGAATAGTATTTTAATTATTCCCATTCCACAGATGGAAAAAGCAATGCCTGGGAGATTCAGTTAATAGCCAGCAAATTGTAGAAAATTTGAAGCGGGCAGTCTGACTATACACACTTTGCTATTCACTATTGCACATTTTTAAAATAATATTTTTTAGTGATTTTTTTTTTCTTTTAAAGAGAAAGGAAGGGAGAGGGAGATAGAAACATTGATGTGAGAGAGAAACATCAATCAGCTGCCTCCTGCACACCCTCTACTGGGGATCAAGCTCACAACCTGGGCATGTGCTCTGACCAGGAATTGAACGGGACCTCTCAGTCCTTGGGATGACACTCAGTCCACTGGGCCACACCAGCCAGGCAATTTTGCGCATTTTGAGTTTGAATTTCTTATAGGATGTCCGGGTAGAAGTAGCTGGTTAAAGAATCAGAAGGACAGAGAAAAGGGAACTGAAGTTAAAAAGGCATTGCTATGTAGATGGTGGTGGATACTAAGGGACCATGTAAGCTTGACTCTTGAAGGGTGTAAACAAAGCTGCATGGTGACAAGATTGAATGCTGTCACGACTGCTCTCCCAGTTGAAAAAAATAAACACACACAAACACAGAACCTTCAAACACAAATCCCATCAACTCTAGTGGTATTTATTTCTGATTATGTCTTTAAAAGTGATTTTTTGTTTTCATGTGAGAAAGATTTATTTGTTTGGCATATATATATATATATATATATATATATTCCTCACTTGAGGACATTTTTGCATTCATCTTCAGATAGAACGGGAGGGAAAGAGGGAGGAAGAGAGAGAGAGAAACATCGATGTGAGAGACACACATCGACTGGTTGCCACCCACACGACCCCATCATCATCCGGGGCCAGGGACAAACTGCAAGGGAGGTACATGCCTTAGCAGGAACCAGACTCAGGACCTCAGGACTCCCTGGTCTGCTGGCCAACGCTCTAACTGCGGAGTCAAACCGGCCAGGGCTTGTTTGGCTTCTTTAAAGCACCGTCTTGTTGATGGAGAGCTGTTCTCCCCAAACTCTAGCTCCCGAGAAACCTGAGCTTCTCTAGAAAGTTATCATTACTCATGTTCACAAATTCATTGACATTGGACCTTTAAGCATTCACATTGTAAAACTATTGTGGATGATTATGTTTCCAACAGGGAAGAACAACAATGTAAAAATCAGAAGCAAATCAACTAGTTTGTTTCTTCTGTCTCCTCCTCCTCCTGGTCCCCTTTCCCTCCGTCACCTCTCTCTTGCTGCAAAAGCCTTTGCCTGCTGTGTCCTTCAGAGGAGATCCCAGAGGACAACAGAACAGCCGGCCTGAGCGAGAGAAATGTCACTTTGTGGCGCACACTCGGGCAGTTTACCCGAGAGGCACAGGGACGCACGGCTGCTAATTCACTGCCTGCATCCCAGGTGCAGCATCCTGGGGGCAGGGAGAGGGCTGAGCCAGAAGGCAGGTGCTCAGGAAATGGCACTGCGGGGGTTGGGGGGCAGGTTTAAGCATTGTTTCCCAATTCTTCAATGTCAGGAAGACTTCCAGGACACAGTGACTCAAGGCATGGCTGGTTAGATGTTTTTCTTTGCTGCACACCCCGCTCTGAGGTACATCCTGCACAGCAGACAGGCATCTGTGGAACTGGCCAGCCAGACCAGGGGACTTTTTACACGGTTCCAAATTTCCCATGTGAATCATCACAAAGAAAACTGAGCAGTGTCAAGGGAAGAATTAAAAGAGCAGTTCAGAGGTTCCTGGTGATTCTACTGTATTTTATAAAATGCTTTACATTTCTCGTTTTGGTCATGGTAAGGTCTATTGGCACAAACAGCACAGCCACAAAGTATTCTTTTGATTTTAATAACTCATCTTATATATATTTATATTTTTATATATCTGCTTATCTTCATTTCCTCAGCAAAAAGGGAAATAAAAATATTGATCTATAAAATAAGCTGATGATAACACAATGCCAAAAATAGCTTATGTTAAGTGCAAGGGTGAAGCTTGAAAGCAAGCTAAATTGCAACAACATATTGAATTAACATTTTAAATACAAGACTTGCAATAAAATAATTCTTGAGATATGCTTCTCATTTTTACTTTACTTTTTAAAAACTACTCTATATACACATATCCAGTTGTAACACTTGACAGTAGCATATGGGCATGATATAACTTTGGTACACGTTGCAGATATGGATGGGTAATGTCTGTAAATGATATTCCTTCACCAGTTAGCACTGTACAGCCAGGTGACCCGCCACCTGATCCCACAGGAACCCACGAGTCCTTCCCCAATCCACCAGAGACAGCAGGAGAAGGCTCACTGGATCCATATCGTGTTTCCTCTCTCGGTTCTCCTGGGCTCCACGGTCAGCTCCCCAAACGTGGAAAAAAACTGCTCCATTTCTTTCTGAAGCATGTCATTTCTTTTCTCAGCGTCTTCTTTCGCTCGCTCTGCATTTCGCATTTTGATCTCTATCATCGTGAACTTTTTCCTCTCCTGATCCAGTTCATCGTGGAGGCTCATCATTTCTGTTTCCAACGTCAAGTTTCGCTGCTCTAAGCTGCAAAGGGTGGGGGAGGGAAGAAAAGATAAAGTGATTTGATTCCCTTGCAGTGTGAGAGGGGTACAGATATTTTCCAAACTCTGTCTCCAAATGCTTAGGAAACTGGAATGAGCCCTTTCAAATCAGTAAAGCAAGGTCCACTGATTTGAAAGGCTTTTTTTTTTTTTTTAAGTATTTGCTAAGATGATTTACTATTGTTTTAACAAGAAGACCCCAAGACCTCCCTTAGAAGCACTGAGTTGTTATTTGATAGTGAATGTACAAATGTTGGCACAGAGGAGTCAGGGAACCAATGCCACATAGCACAGAATGGCAGAGCGGGAGGCAGCCCAAACCACAAGGCTCCCTGGATCACTGACTGTAAACTGGGCTTTACTAAGAGAAGGGGGGAAAGTCCAATAAAGTTAGAAGACAAGGGAGTAATCCTATGTGCTTTCTAACAGAGGAAAAGTAACGCTAGTGAAAATGTCATTGTTAGATAAAGCCCACGGCTGAGAATGAACTTCTCTGAGACACAAGAATTCCCATCTTACCAAAGTGGTACCAAAAGTAGCCACCTTCCATAGACAAGAGTGCTGGAGATTACACGTGGTGAATAAGTCATTCACCTGTCGTTTTGTGACAGTAACCTGCTATCTGTAATTCTCGCTGCTTTCCAAGTTAATATATCTTACAATCTCTAGCTTTATATTTCTATAGATTGATAGCTATATCCTTTTGGATAATGGCATAATTTTAGATAACTTTCTTGAAAACAGAGTTTTCTCCATAATCACTAAGTTCCAAATATATTTTGTTGCTATTCAAAGAGGAGTATTAAGCATTTGTTAATTATAAGATGAATCATAATCACAGTTGACTTTTGATGTCTCCTTTTCATTTTTTAAAAATTTACCCTTATTGTTTAAAGTATTACAGATGTGCCCTCCCCGCTTTTTTCTCCTATTGTCCCCTCCACTCCACTCCCGCCACCCCTCCAGGACTTCACCATACTATCGTCCCTGTCCCATGGGTTATGCATATATGTATATAAGTTATTTGGTTAATCTTCTCCCCATCCACATGTCTCCCATTCTGAGCTAATATCCCCGGGGCATATTTAAAGTTACTATACCGCTGAAATTTGAATTTCAGAAATCTTTTTTTTTTCTTTTTTTTGATATTTTGTTCAGATAGAGTGGGGGGGAGAGAGAGAGAGAGAGAGAGAGAGAGAGAGAGAGAGAGAGAGAGAAACATCGACACGAAAGGGACACATCGAGTGGTTGCCACCCTCACAACCCAACCAGGGCCGGGGACAAACTGCAACTGAGGTACGCGCCCTTAGCGGGAACCGAACCCAGGTCTCTCTGGACTGCAGGCCAATGCTCTAACCACTGAGCCAAACCGGCCAGGGCTCAGAAATCTTTTTAATAACAATTTTCACATTTAAAATCTCAATTGTTTTTCTGTTTCAAATCAAGTCCCATATGTTGATATTTCATCCAGATAAAATAATAATACTTAAAAATAAATCTCTCCTTTTGAAAGTAACCAGGATTCAAAAACCATTCTTCATATTCTGTAATCTGTTTAGAAGGCTGTTTTGATCATATGACCACATTTTTATATGACAACCTGGCAGTGTGCAACCCAGAATTATTCAACAATATATTCTTTCTGCTTTCTAAAGCTATTTATTTTAGAACCAAAAATGCTGAAAGAAACTCAAGCATGAATACCAAGGAAGGCAATCCTTACAACATACTGATACAAGATCTGTACTGGGAACTTGTAGGAAACTTCCAGGACACTAACGACTGGAATACGGAAGGGAACCCCTCCCACTACACACACAGAGTGATGCTAGAAAAATACATGAAAATTTTAAAAATACAGAGCCAAGGTTAAAAGAAATAAAAGAGCATCTTCAAGTATCATAACCGAGGAAGACACTTCAATTTAGAACAGTAAATGGAAGCACACAAAGGATATTGATCTGGATTGAGGCCCGAGGCAGGAGCTAGTTTCTTACTTTTCACAAGGGGGAGAAGTCTCCAGTATGAGAGGAAGAACGCTGAAGGTCATTCAGCTGAGAACGTATAACATCAGTTATCTTTATAAAGCAGGGACCACAAAAACTCCACTCATGGGTTGAGTGACATGTCAGAATTGAATCGGCAGAAGAAAGAAAAGGTAATTCTTAAGCTAGATATTTTTGGATATGTCTCCTCAGGCAAAGGCAACATAAACAAAAATAAATAAAAGGAACTACATCAAACTTAAAAGGTTTTGCAGAGTGAAGAAAGCTATCAACAAGAATAAAAGACAACCCACTGAATGGGAAAAATATTTGCAAATAATATCCAAGAAGGGGTTAATATCTAAAATATATAAAAACTCATATAATTCAACATCAGAAAAGCAAATAATCGAATTAAGAATAGGCAGAGAAACTGAATAAACATTTCTCCAAAGAAGATGTATAGGTGGCCAGCAGACACCTGAAAAATGGACCAGCATCACTAATCATCAGGGAGACGCAAATAAAAACCACAGAGCTATCACCTCACACCTATGGAATGGCTACTATCAAAAAGTCAACAAATAACAAGTGCTGGTGAGGGTGTAGAGGAAAGGGAAGGTTTGTGTATTGTTGGTGGGATTATAAATCAGGTGCAGTCACTCTGGGAAAGAGTATGGAGATTTCTCAAAAAATTAAAAATATAATTATGACACAGCAATTCTACTTGTGGATATTTATCTGAAGAAAACAAAAATAATAATTAGAAAAGACATACACACCCTTAGGTTCACTGCAGCATTATTTACAATTGCTAAGATATGAAATCAAGGTAGATGTCCATCAATAGATGAATGGATAAAGAAGCTGTGGTACATATGTATAATGGAATATGACTCAGCCATGAAAAAAGATTGAAATCTTGCCATTTTCAACAAGATGAACTTAGAGAGTATATGTTAAGTGAAATAAGTCAGACAGAGACAAATACCACATGATTTTACTCATATGTAGAATGTAAAAACAAAACAATTGAACAAACAAAATGAAACAGAGACAAACTCAAACGAGAACAAACTGATAGTTTTCTGAGGGGAGGGGAGTTGGAGCTGAGAAAAAGGGGGAACAGAATTAAGAAGTACAAACTTCCAGTTATAAAATAAGTCACAGGAATGCAAAGTAAAACATAGGAAATATAGTCAATAATATAATACCATGTATTGTGACAGATAGTTACTAGACTTACTGTGGTGATCACTTCGTACAGTATGTAAATGTTGCATCACTATGTTGTACACCTGAAAATAGTATTATATTGTATAGTAACTATAATTAAAAATAAATCATAAAAAAAGAAAAAAATTAGTGAATTGGAAAACCGGTGTGAGAAAAATTACCCAGACTGCCTCACAGAATGAGAAAGATAGAACTTTAATATGAGAAGAGAAGTTAACAGAGCTAGAGCACGGATTAAGAAGATCCAACATACTTTTTAATAAAGGTTAGAGAAACAGGAAATTGAGAAAATGGGGGAGATGAAATGTTTACAAAAAGGCGACAGATAAAAATATTCCAGAATTGAAAAATATATAAGTCCTCAGATCAAATAAATATAAAATTTGAAAGTTAATGGAAAAGATATAGCAGAAAGTTAGTAATCATAATAGTAGTATAGCAAGGTTAATATCAGAAAAAATAGACTTATAGGCAAAATGCATTGTTACAATTAAAGATGACTATTACTTAATAATAAAAGAATCAATTCATGAGGAACATATAAATAATTATGAACTTTTATTCACCTAGCAGTATAGTCTCAAATTAGTCAATATAAAATATAACAGAATTATAGGAGAAATTGATAAATCCATAAAAATTAGGAGTGTTTGTTACCTTTGTTAGAAATTATAGATGTATCTGATAAAAATTAGGAGAAATGTAAAAGATTTAACCAGCTTGATTAATAGACTTGATCTATTGGTTCTATATAAAACTCAAATCAATCATAAAAGAATAAATAGTTTTATAAGAATAAATAATTGATATCATAAAAATAAATTTCTCTGACTATAATAGAATAAAGGAAGAAATATATGGGGGGGTGGAGAACACTAAACTTACATGTTTAAAAACTTAAAAACATATCAATGACTGAAAAGCAAAGTAAAATAGCATCTATTTTATCTGTCATCTACTGAGCTACGCAGGTCATATCACCTATCTATCTAACCTAAACACCTGTGGGTGGAGTTGAAAAGAACTTGAAAGAGAAATGTGGAAGAGAAATGTTGCAAAGTTCTATTATTTTTATCAAAATCTCTGAAATGCACCATAGACTCTGAACATAAATGTGCCACCAGCGTGGTCACAAGTGGATATGTCCACCTGCAGCCATTCCGAATGAGAACTTATTCCCTAACCTAACGCAAGTTTCCACGGTCACCCGGTTTCCCAGCGCTGAGTGTTCCTTTATCACCATGTACCCGCAGCAACTCCGAGTGGCCCTAAACACCACGTTCAGAAGGAGGGAGCAACCTTATAAGATGATGACACCATTTTACTTATTCAAACCTCCTGTCACTCGACATGAGATAGAAAAATTCAAACCAAGTTTCCATTCAGCAAAGTTTACAAAAACGACTTTCTGAAGTAGTTTATTTCAACCTAACGTACAAATAGCATTTTACTTCATATTTACTCTACCATAGCTCTTGAAAATATGTGTCTTTTGGCCTGATGACTGATAAATGGATGGGAAACAGTAAAATAAAGTCAGGTTTATATATAAAAAAGAAACCATGTGGTTGGGAGCCATGGAAGTAGTTGAAGTAGGACAAAGACTGGTGTCCACCACTGATAAGGGTCCTGGGACCGCCAGCCAGGAGAGGGCCACCCCGCACGCCGGAGCCTGGGGCTGAGCCACTAGAGGGGCCCCTGCACTCAGCCTCAGGCCTTCCCCTGACTCGGGAGCTCAGTGTTCTGTCCCTACACTAAGCTGAAAGAGAACATAATCAGTTTTGCCATTTCTGCCACCCAGTGACATGTGGGTGTGATAACTTTTAGGTTTCCAGAACAAGATTATATTTGCGAGTCCTGGGCTCCATTCTCCGAACCCCTGCCTCCCTGGTCAGCGGACGATCTGACGGTCAGGAAACACGACACTCAGCCAATGCCCTTATCTCGCCGGGGTTGCTTTCCTAAGCAGAATTCTTCTTACCTTGGTCATCTTATGAGAAAGTGAAAACTGACATAAATTCGGTTTTAGCATAGCTGTTTCCTTATCAATCCTAGGTTTTGCTTTCTATTTGGGCTACAACTTCCCTTGTCTATATGAATCCACTTTGTGCCAACACCTTTCTCAAAAACTTTCATGGATTCCAATCTCAGACTAAAAGCTAAAGACTTACTCTGATCCCCAAGGTCCTGTCCCCCGGTCCCTGTTACCTCCCTGACCCCCTTGCCCAGCCCACCTCTCAGCACTGCCATTTGCTTCTCTCCCGAGTGTCTGCACAGCTTCCCCTCCAACCTGCCACGAGCCCTACACTGAAAACCAGCCTCGCCACCCTTCTTCCCCCTGTTCCAGCTTCAGTCTTCACCTCCGCACAGGACCTGTCACTCGTTTATCTCTATTCTCCAGGACAACGACAGCGTGTTCCATGAGGGCTGAGTTTACATGTGTTGTATTCACTGCGGATGGATAGAAGACACTCTCAAGGCATTCAAAAATGGAAAGAATGTGATAAAAAGGTCTGTTTATTTCTACAACTTTCCTTTACCCTCATTTCATCCTTTTCCTGTCAGTGAAAACAGGCTCTTGTCCTCCATTCATCCCCTCACAGCTCCTCTGTGGCCAGCCTCTAGCTCAAATCCACAGTGTCTCTAAGCAAACGCCTCTTCCAGGCAGGGACAATGCTCAATGATTTACTTTTTAAACATATGTTTTTGTTGATGCCAGAGAAAGGAAGGAGAGGGAGAGAGAAAAAACTGATGAGAGAGAAACACTGACCGGCTGCCTCCTGTACACCCCCTATTGGGGATGGAGCCCGCAACCCGAGCACGTGTCCTCACCGGGAACTGAACTGATGACCTCCTGGTGCACAAGACAATGCTCAACCACTGAGCCACACCAGCCAGGCAACGCTCAATAATTTCTTACATGCTTTTGAGGTAAAGACTACTAGTATTTAAAGATGTTACATAAAAAAAACCAAGGCTTACAGAGATAAAGTGAACTTCCTGCAAATCCCACAGCCTACAAATGGTGAAGGTAGGACTTGACTAGGGGACTCTGGCTCTGGAACTAGCATAGTTGACCCTCTGTGTGAGCGTGTCCCCAGTAGGGGGCTCTCTGGCTGTTACGAGCCCCAGATTCTCCTCACCTCTTTATCTTGGACTCATACTCTATCTTCTGCTTGGTCATTTCCTGCTTCAGGCTGGACACTAAGCTGTGCAGTGCGCTGTGGTTGCTGCTGCTGTTGCCCACAAACGTCTCACTGTTGTCGCTGCTGCTGGTGGCACGGCTACTGCGACCTCCCACACTCCTCCGGTCACTTTTGTTTTCATAGTCCCCAGGGTGGGAAAGATCGTCCTGCGGGGGCCCGTCCAAAACAGGGTCCTCAAAGTTCCCGCCATAAAAGTCTTGCTCTGGGCAGGTGGTGGTGGAGGAGCGACAGGAGTTGGAGTTCTCGGGGAGGGAGATTTCGCAGGAGGAAGTGGACCAGGTGGCGCTGTCAACACTCTGCTTGTCATCGAGGTTCATCATGGAGAACTGCTGATGGACGTTATCGTAGGTGGACAGCCTGTTGTGCTGGCCTGACTCTCCTGTCTGCTCTTTCTGCTTGTTATCCCTCAGGGTCACACAGCCATTGGGCAGCCAGGTCATGCTGCGACCATTCATGGGGTTCCCAAGTGAGTCGGTGTTTAAAATGCCCATTCGCACCGTTCCGTTCTGCACACTCTGGGTGCCCATTTTGGTACCAGACCCCTTCAGTGAAGAGGTCCTTCTGGCCTGTAAGCTCCCATTGGGAGTGGTTTGAGTTTTCTCAAGACCTTCTGCATTACTGCTGCTGAAGGACCCATTGGTGACAATCCCGCTGCCCTTATTGAAGGCGGGGTTCTTTTTTACCATGAGAGGGGGGCTCCTGGAGACATCTGGCTTGTGAACACTGTTTCTTGGGCTGTTAGTTTTGCTACCTGACAGAGCTGTGGGGGATCCATTATCTAGGCTGCTTTTCTGGGGAGACTCAGGCTTCTCCCACGAGCATCGCCTGACAGGACTGTCCTTGGTATTGTTGTTCTCTTTGTTCTGTAGCTGACCCATGGTGATTTTCTTCGGAACTTCGTTGTTGTTGTTGCTCACTCCGTCTTGGGGCTTGCTTTGCAAGTCCGTATCTTTGGGGAAAAGGCGATCATGTTTGCTAATCATCATTGACATCAATTGCTGGACCACCACGGTGCCTGGAATTACACAGAAAACAAAGTTGTATGAGTGAAATAGTTTTTTTTTTTTGCTTTTATCTTATTTTATTTTTATTAATTTATTTTTGTTACAGATGTTTCTCCTTCTTCACCCCTAGACACCCTCCTCCTGATCCTCCCACCCCCAGCATTGTTGTCTATGTCCACTGGTTATGCATACATGCATATAAGTTCTCTGGTTAATCTAATCCCTGCCCCCCGCCCCCCTCCTCTGAGCTTTGTCAGTCTGAACCATACTACTTTCTGTGTGTCTATTTTGTTCATCAGCTTATTTTGTTCATTATATTCCACAAATAAGGGAGATCATGTGATATTGTCTTTCTCTGATGGGCTTATTTCACTTAGCGTAATACTCTCCAGGTCCTGCCATGTGAGTGAAATAGTTTTGATTTATTTCCCATTTTGAAAGTGACTCTTAAAGGACCACATTCAGGTGAACATTCAGCATTATTATTAGCAATGCTGAACTATATTCTTGATGATAACAGCAATAGAAGCTAAAAGTTCTTGTGCATTTACTATGTGTCAAGCACATTATTTTTGTTAGTTTAGTTGGATTTTAAAATAAATCTATGAATAGGTAGTTATTATCATTGTACTATAAATTTTAGGTAACTTGACTAAGGTCACAGAGCTATTAAAGAGCAAGCTCAGGGCTTGAACCCAGAGTTAGCTTATTCTAAAGACCAGGTTCTTACTCATTTTACAATATTTCTTGCAAGTTTGACATTTATTTATGAGAAATATTCCTCAGAGGACGTTGCTCTAACCTCTCATCTGATAATTGCCTCAAACTATCAAGATATTTTAGTGGCTCGTCTAAGTGGAAACCATTATGATCACTAATGGATATATGGTCAGTCTTTCTACTGTATGGAGACAATAAAGTCCCACATGACTTTTGTTCACTGTTCAAAAGCTTCAGGGCACTTTAAGAGGCATCCGCCAGAATGGTGTAATAAGGACCTCCAGAAATCCTCCCCTTCATAAAAGCAACTGACAAAAATGTTCTGAATCAACATCTTTTAGAAATCTGGAAATTAACTAAAGGCTTAGCGCAATCTGGAGTGTGTTCATTTAACCGCTGAGCCAAACCGGCCAGGGCTGGAGTGTGTTCATTTAAGAAAAATGGTTGAATCTCAGGAAGAACAGCAAGCTCTGTGGTGTTTTAACTTCCCCTCTTCCCATCTTTCTCTCCCAGCTTTGCATTGGCCTCGAAACCAACAGCCCACAATCACAGAGGGGACCCGCAGTCTGGAAGCCCCTGGCATAGGCAGACAGGGTCAGATCTCCTTCAAAGTTCCATGCTTAAAGTATTGTCATGGTTTGACCTATTTAGCGGTTTCTTGGAAGATCCCACTAATGATGCTTGTCTTCATTTTATCGGATTAGATATGTGACCAGTGTGAACACCATTTTCCTCAGAAGCACTTGTCAAATATAATGGGGGCTTTTTTTGTTTAACATCATGGTTGCCTAAAATAGCAGGTAATAATTGGAACAAATAGGTTAACCAAAAAAGCTTAAAAAAAAAAATCAGAGAAATGAGATTTCCATGGGAAGAGAAGCACTGGTATATTTGTTTGCGTCCAGAAGATTACACGCATGCTGAAGATTGTGTGCATGCCCGGGGCTGGGTACGTGCTCAGGAAAGAATTAGGAGTCCCTGGTCTCTCACCTCTGGCTGGTTTTGTGGCTCTGCACAAGCAAGAACTGAGACCTAAGGCAGAATTGTTAGCTGCCTGGCTGAGTGTTAAAGGTTTGCCTTGACATGCACACAGAGCCCCTGGGTAAAAAGTGGAAGACTTACTGGCTCTAGGCCTTTAAGAAAAACCTTGCCAATCATTAGCTCACAACTAAAAAAACCAAGTAGAAACTTGAGTGAACACATATGGCAAGAAATATAGGCTTTATAAAATTAGTCCAGAAAAGTCACTAAACAGGCAAACAACAACAAATCCTGAGAGGGAAAGACTCTCATCCAGAGTATTTACATTATTTATTTATTCATTTATTTTTGGTAAGTGCCCCTTAGCAGGAACCGAACCCAGGACTCTCTAGTCCGCAGGCCGATGCTCCAACCGCTGAGCCAAACCGGCCAGGGCCAGAGTATTCACATTATATAAAATGTCCAGTTTTCAACCAAAATATTTATAAGACATGCAAAGAATAAAAAATATGGCCCATATAACAGAAAAAAGGAGAGATTCCAAGGAAGCCCAGACATGGTATTCACCAGACAAAGACTTTAAATAAGATTTTTTTAATGTGTTCTAATAACTAAAGGAAATCATATTTAAAGAAACCAAAGAAAAGTAAGAACGATCTTACCAAACAGAGACTATCAATCAAGAGATAGAAAGCATAAAAAGGAACCAGTAAATTGTCTGGAGATGAAAACTACAATAACTAAAAGAAAAAAAAAAATCATTAAAAGGATCAACAGCAGATTTGAACAGGCAGAAGAAGGAATATCTGAAGATATGTCAACCAAGGCTATTCAATCTGAGAACAGGCAAAAGAATGAAGAAAAATGAACTGAGCCTCAGAGACCTGTGGGACACCATTAAGTATATCAGCATATGCATAATGGTAGTCTCAAGAAGAAGAGTAAAATGAGAATTCAACAGAAAGAATATTTTATTTTTATTTATTATTTTTTTAATGTTTTTTCCCTTATTGATTTTAGACAGAGAGGAAGGGAGAAGGGGAGAGAGATGTGCCCTGACCGGGAATTGAACCAGAGACCTTTTGGTGCATGGGTCGATGCTCAACCACTGAGCCACACCAGCCAGGCCAGAAAGAATATTTTAAAATATAGTTGCTGGGTGCGGCCAGTGTGGCTCAGTGGTTGAGCGTCAACCCATGCACCAAGAGGTCGCTGGTTCAATTCCCAGTCAGGGCACATGCCCAGGTTGTGAGCCTGATCCCCAGTGGGGATTATGCGGGAGGCGGCCAGTCGATGTTCTCTCTCACTGATGTTTCTATCTCTCTCTCCCTCTCACTTCCTCTTTCTCTAAAATCAGTAAAGGCAAAAAAAATTTTTTAAACAGTTCCTAGGATCATCACAATTTAATGTAAATCATGAATCTACACCTCCAAGAAGATCAGCAAATTCCAAGCAAGGTAAATTCTAAAAGGTCCACACCTAGAACCATCATTGTCAAACTGTCTTAAACCAAAAACAAAGAGAGAACCTTGAAAGCCCAAGAAAGAAGCAGCTTGTGTACAAGGATCCTCAATGAACAGCTGGTTTCTCTTCAGTTCTCATCGCCAGAGACAAAATCCAAAATGCTGAAAGAAATACTCTTAAGTTAGAATTCTATTTCCAGCATGCCCATGCTTCAAAAATGGAGGAGAAATACAGATAATCCTAGATAAACAAACAAAAATGAAAAACAAAAGAGAGAGAGAATTTTTCACTGGCAAATCTGCTCTATAAGAAACACCAAACTTCAGGGCATTTGCAAGAAAGAGAAGACCTTCAGGAAAGAAAATAATTCTCTTACACAGATGAAAATACTACGGTTCCCGTTTGATCCTCGTGTTTTTACTATGCACTGTGAAGTGTGGATTAGAAATCAATACCTTACAGGTTTCAGACAGAAACAATAATGCAGACAAAATGAATAGAAAAGTTGATCTATTACTAAAAGCAGTGATTTATTTAAAAATTAATGGGTTCATCAGGTTAATGGTATATTAGCTGAAATCTCAAAATACATTTTTACATGTTTCTGACTGATTTACAATCTGGGCTCCAATCTCTTAAAACTGGTTGCTACCATCAACTAGGCTTCTAAACTTGTTTCCTAATTTGAGAGCCCCAATTTCCCTAAGAATCTTCTTAGGTATTAATTTGATTCACATACCCCAAATACAACAGTATAGGCTAATGCAAGCGTCAATCATCTTTGCTTTGGCTTGAACTATATTGATTTGGTGTGTCAACTTGGTTTATATCATGTTGCTGACAGCTTGAACGAGAAATCTCTGACAAACACATACAGGGAAACGACTTAGATTTTAGTGAGCAAATGTAGATTCTACATAAAATACTTAAAACCTGAGATTTGGGGGATGAAACGATGACAAAGGTATCTGACAATGCAGATTTCTACTGAAACAACTGTTAACTGAGAAGCGGTCAGAGTATAAGCCTGACCTGGGGTGAGGCCACGCTTTGGCTTAAAGCAACACCTAGGCAAGATGGACACTGAGTAGCATTCAAATCCAATTTTGAGTAGGAATGATGTTACACCTATCTATCTATATCCTGCATACTTCTGTGATGATTCAAAACATATTTTAACCAAGCATCTGCCATGTGCGAGGTCTGGTGCTGGATCAGTGAGGCTCAAAGGTTAGTATTTATACAGATTACCTGGAGAGCCTGTCAGAAGGCAGGTACTGGGTGGGGCACAGGATCCGACACTGCTGGTCAGCTCCCGAGGAAGCCAGCAACCGAGCAGCAGCTCTGGCCTCGCCTGGAAGCTTCACGATTTAGGACCCACGCGGGCCTTCGGAATCAGAACCGGCATTTTAACCTCAGGGTGATTCTGTGTTCGAGTTTGAGGAACGCCGTGTCACGTGAAAATATTTCACTTAGGGCTTCTAAATTAAGTTTCTCCAAAAGGCTGTGAGATGGGACCTAACCTTTTTCACATGAGAAAACTGAGGCTCAGAGAGGTTAAACCTTTGCTCAGAACCACCAGGTGAGAGGTGACCAGGGTGGAATTCGCTGCTTCATCTTCTTACTCCAAATCACGTTCTTGTCCCACTACATTGCAGCTGTTGGGCTTAAACTGTAGTGATAATAAGTAAACTTGATGTTCTGAGTAAGAAACTAAATACGAGACGACAATCTATTGGATTATCATCAATTATTGCAGAGTTGTGAAAGAAAAAAGACTGCATGAAATTAATGGTATTATCCAGCCACCTTTCCCATTTCAGTAATCTCTGAATGTGGCATCCTGGTTTCAGTGCATGGAGCAGGGAATCTGATGAGGAGACTGGTGTCGCTGAATGGCTGTCAACACTCACCACTGTGTGCTGTGTTTGAAGACAAGTCGACTTAGTTCTATTTACTATGTGCCCTCAGGACGGCACGCTGTCCAGCGTCGGCAGCCTCTATTACCTAGGACTCTGCCAGTACTTTGGGAACATGGGGCTTGTTCCCATCCCTGGAATATTAACATTCAAAGCATCACTGCTTCCCGTCAGAGCTGTGAACTGTGGGGCATTTAATGAATTGTAAAGTGACATCCCCAAGGCCTCCAAGGAGGGTCTGTGGACAGCAATGCCACAGTCTACCTGCCACAATTACAGAGTGAGTGTCAACGTCCAGGAGATGGAGAAATCTACCGGGGAGGCTTTGCTTTGATCTAGTCTCCAGGATAATAAATGGCAAGAGTATCTTGTAAAGGGAGTTTTTCAATTTTTACAGCCATTTAAGACAGTCTAACTTGGTAGTTGTGATGAAGTGTGTCACTATTTTCCCTTTTTATTTCCTCCTTTCTGTCATTCTCTTCCTTAGAATGCTAATGAGAAACATGAAGCCCAAATAATGAGGTCAGAGTGATTATAATCACCACCTTATTCTGAAGAGTCTAAGCAGATTCAGGAGTCTCACTGTGCTATATGGTCCAGGAATTCCCCTGCTCAGATAATTTTAGACAGGCTGAACTTAAATACTATTTTAGGCATTTTTTTCTTCATACACATTGGATAAGAATTCAATTTTCCTTTAAAGGTAGCTCAAAACTTTAAAGTACACTTATGTACACACATATAGTATATATTTAGTATATAGCATATAGTTAGTATATATATTATATATATACACACATATATAGCAGCATTCTATGAAATGTAGTTTCAATTTGTATTTTTTACAAAGAATAACCTTGTACATGTCGTTTTGCAAGTGTGTGGGTATCTGTAAGATCATAGTGATATCTGACAAATGACAGTCCAGGAAACACCAGGTTATCATAATATAGAAAACTTCCTTGTGCCCCTTTATAGCCAATTGCTTACCCCCACCTCCCAGCTATGGCAGCCACTGATCTGCGTTTCGTCACTAAGCTCTTCCTTTGCTAGAATGTATATGAATGAAATTATACAGTGTGAAATCTTTTGTGTCTAGGCATTGTTGACTTAGCAAAATACTTTTTTTTAAAATCCTTACCCAAGGATACTTTTCCATTTATCTTCAGATAGAGTGGGAAGGGGGAAGAAAAGGGAGGGGGGAGATACACACATATACAGAGAGAGGGAAAGAGAGAGAAACATAGATATGAAAGAGACACATGGATTGGCTGCCTCCCGCATGACCCCCATCAAGGCCAGGGATGAACCACAACTGAGGTATGTGCCCTTGACTGGAATCAAACCCGAGACTCATTGGTCCATAGTCTGACCCTCTGACCACTGAGCCAAACTGGCCAGGGCTGTATACTTCTGACATTTGTCTGTGTTGTTGCATGGATTGGTAGGTCATTCTTTTTATTGCTGAGTAGTGTTCAATTCTATGGATGCGCCACGGAATTTTATGACCCGAACAAATGGAAACAACAGATGAGATGACTTTGCTACTCCATTTTTCCCCCTACCCCTTTTAAAAACCTATTTATCTACATGTGCACCTATTCCTTGCACATATTATCACTATACTTAGAGAGCGTCACTTTTCTCATGGGCATCAGGTTTTCAGGGGCAACAAGAGGCACAGGACTCCCCCTGGAATGGTGCTCCCGCTGCCCTAGCAAACTCAGAGCTCCAGGCTCTGCTCTCCCAGCAGCTTCGCCTTCTTCTGTTGACAGTATTGGCCAGGGGCAGGGGAGGGTGGACTAGGTGATATTTACAAGATGTCTTCTAAGACAGCAACGATAAGAGATGAAATACAAAGACAAAAAAAATAAAAAAAATCATCTGACGTCTGCGAAGATGGTGGCAGCATAGTATTGAATCTCTCCAGATCTCCAGATAAAAAGACAGCAACTAGTTAGCAAATCTCAATTCGTGGAAAACATTCACGACAAAACTAGGTGACAAGGTATCCTCCAAACCCTCAAAAAGAAATTGCTGGAGACAAATCCCCATTGTCACAAGACGAGAGGAAGTAGCAGGACGCAATAATGAGACAGAGAACAGAAAATCCCCAATATAGGTATTTGCTGCAAAATGCAAAGAGCTAATGTAAGAACTGCAGGTGAAAATGGGAGGGAGCTGCCTAGTGCAATAGAGGCCATCTACAGGCAAGGCGGGAAGAATTAGTCATCCAGCGCCTCTGAGCGCTCATCACTGACCAGCCCCAGCTCCCTTGCAGACAGAGCTCTACAGGGAGGAACACTCTTGGGAGGGGAATCAAAACCAAGCAGGAAGAATTAGGACAATAGAGATAACAGAAAGGGAAAGTTAATTAAAGCCAAGGATTGTAACTAAGCCAGTACACCTTAGAAGGCAAACTGCCATATTTTGTAGTACAGTGTGAAAAACAAGGTTTGGCTCTGAGGTCAGAGGACCTAATTTGACCCTAACCAGATCTTTAACCCAGGCCTGGCTCATGACAACATGCACTGGAGAAATTCACCGAGTTATAAGGCCCCTCCAAATGTTGATCCCTTTAATTCTAGAGTATCCAAGCCACATTTCACTGTGTTAATATCAACACAATCTCAGCAGAAAAGTGGTTAAATATTAAGAAGCTGTTTCACTTGTTCAAATTTCATAAAAGTGTTTCACTTGTTCAAATTTCAACCATCATAACAAATTCTGCCAGTGTTTTCCTTAAAGGAAAAGGTTAACTTAGTTCATTTCTGAGAACCTGTCTGCCAGATACTCAAGTCTGAATGATGATAGTTTGTCCATTGTTCTTTCAAGTCCGCATGAAGTACCATGGAAAAGCAGTTGGTATAGCTCTCAACTCAAATAATCACACAAATGCATTTCCTTGAACCAATTATTGTATTACCTTAAAAACAGCATATGAAAGAAGTATTTTATGCATAGACCTCATTTCTCCACCGTTTAAAAGATGTGCTCTCAAGGGTGGAGATTTAGTACAGTTAATATTTTTACTAACAAAAACATTCTTAAGTAAAATTGGCATTTTTTCCTGTTGCCAGTGCATGGCAGTAGGAGATGTAATAATGTTAGTGGAGTTTGGTACCACTTGATTCATAATAAAGTGCCAGTTTTGGGGGTTATTTTTACCCATCATGGCTTTTGTACCATCAGTGCAAATGTTGACAGAGTGAATGGGCAAATAAAAAATCTTAGTATAACATCTTAGTATTTTTATGAAGATATATTTTAACTCAGGGACCTCCTGAATGCATCGTAGGGGCCCCCAGGACCCTATTTTGAGAACTACTAGGCTAGATAGATAACAATGTAAGAATCAGTGATGATCACTAAAGGCATGGTTACATACCGACTAAGACTAAACAAGAACTAAAAGGAAGAGAATATAGTATCTAATAGGTATATGTAGGTATAGTGTAAATATAAAAAAGAGAAAGAAAAATTAGAAGAGCATATATATAAAGTTTTTAATGGTTGCAATAATCATACTGGTGTTAGTAGTACCACCAGTTGTTATTCTGAGACTATGATGTGTTTGGTGAGAGAGAGAGAGCAAATTAGAATATTTATCAGATATTCTAATTCTGTACTTTCCAGTGTCTTTGAGAACCAGGATTCATATCTGGAAGAAAGGAGAAGAAACACTAGCAGAGAAAAGAATAAATACTAGTCATGATTTTGCATTGGAAGTACAGTGTGAACTTGTGAGGCAGTTTGCCTTTAATACATGTGTGCATGTATGTATATCGTGCATGTAATAAGTATATCTATGGGTATGTATTTATATCTACTAGCTCTGGCCACTGAAAGGCCTAGAAATTACCAAACCAGTAGCAATGAGCATCCTTGGTACCTAGATTTTGGTCTTACAATATCATTTCCCATTAAAGAAAACTTAAAAAAATTGGACTCTTTTGAAATTGGTTGATACCAGGTTTTGGGCAGGAAACATGAGTCTGGGAAATTTTGAAATACTAAACAGAAAAGAAGCTACCCAAAACTATTGGTTATGTCAAAAGGACTCAGAAGGCAACCTGAAGGGGCTTCCTCTGGCCAAAGATAGAAACCAATAATTATAAATAATTACAAAGAACAATAATTACAATGCATTGATCCATGAAATAGATTTGAATACATGAGTTCATAATTATATTTTTAAAGTAGTGTTAATAATAATATTTATATTATAAATATTGGAAGAAGAAAAAGAAGGATGAGGAAGAGAACTAATTGTTAGAGAATGTTAAGAAGCCACAGCATGGATGGATCTGGAGAGTATTGTGCTAAGTGAAATAAACCAATCAGAGAAAGACAAATACCATATGATCTCACTTATATGTAGAATCTAATGAACAAAATAATTTAACAATCAAAATAGAAACAGAAGCATAGATACATAGAACAGACTGACAGCTATCAGAGGGGCCGGGGCAGGATGAAAAAGGTAAAGGAATTAAGCAAAACATACACACACACACACACACACACACACACACACACACACTTAGACACAGACAACAGAATGGTGATTACCAAAGGGAAAGGGGGTGGAGGGTGGAGGAGGACAAAGTGGGGATAAATGGGGACAGAAAGAGACTTTACTTCGGGTGACGGGTGCATGATGCAGTATGCAGATGACGTTCTGTTCAGCTACACACTGAAACCTGTATGGTTTTCTTAAACTATGTCACCCCAATAAATTCAATGTAAAAAACCTATTTCATTATAGGGATAATAAAGAAAAAGACTCAAGCAGTATTTATCCTGCCTGCTATTTATGAAAGTTACCACTGGGTCACTAAGTAGTAAATGAGAAAAAGAGGTTTTATTAAAAAAAAACAAAAGTGTCCCAATTATTAAGTTAAAAAATCATGATGCTACAACATGGATGAACACTGCAGATATTACACTAAGTAAAATAAACCAGACACCAAAAGACAAATACTGTGTGATTCCACTTATATGAGGTTTCTAAAGTAATAAAATTCAGAGAGACAGGAAGTAGAATGGGGTTGCCAGAAGATGAGAGGAGAGAAGAGTTACGTTTAATGGACACAGAGTTTCAGTTTTGCAAGATGAGAAGAGTCATAGAGACAGATAGTGGTGACCGTTGCCTGGCAATATGCACGTATCTGGTGCTACTGAATCGTGCACCTGAAGATGGCTGAGATGGTAAATTTTATGTTATGTGTGTTTTATCACAATTTTTTAAATTGGAAAAAAATTAAAGAATTAGGATATCACCATTTTCAACATCCAGTGAATTCATAGTTTTAAGAATTACACTGAGATCACACAAAATAGAGAGAACCAAATGTTATATAACGTTATCCATAGCCTTGCTAAGAATATCAGACATGAAACTGACCCAGGTCCTAAATGATAGAAAATAGAGGGCAGAGGGATTTGTTCAACTGCATTATGACTATGCGACCAGCAGAATTCAGACTGTGGGAAACTGTACAGGTCAGACATCCCGATTTTTCAACAAATAAATTGTAGGGATCCTGCATATTAAAAGAGACTTAAAAATACATCAAATAAAAGAATAGTAAAGGGTCAATATAATGTCTAGGAAAGGCCATATGTGGGATAAAACTACAAAAACATGCAAGGAAGTAATTGATGTCAGTGTCTGGGTGGAAAGAGGGCAGGAGTCGTGAGGAAGAGGGGCAGTGAGATGGGCCCAGGGCACGGGAAGGGCTCGGGGATGCCTGGAAAAGTTTCATTTTTTGATCTTGTGATTTCCAGTGTGTCTATCTTATAATAATTTATTAAGGGAAGTTGTGTGTGTGTGTGTGTGTGTGTGTGAGTTTGCGTGTGTGTGGGGGGGTAGTTTTCTGTATCACGTTTATATTTTTATTTTATAATAAGAAAAGGTTTTAAGAAAATAAGTAATTAAAGTATCTTTTAAGCTTTTATAGCCTCAAATTCTATATTTCCTGATGTCTGCTAAGTTCTTCAGACAGAAATTAAGTTTTCTGGACCGCCTATCTTATTGCAAAATATTTGATGTTCAAATTTATATTGACCTCGATATTTGACAAAAGAAATTAAGCTGAGTTGATGTAGATGAACACCTAAAGGCATTCTCTCTCTCATAAGATACAGAGGAATGGCAATCTTAGCAGTTCTGAAAAAGGAACAGTCTCAGGGAGATCTTTTGTTCTAGACTAAACTCAGAATGAAACTGAAAATAATTATTCTTTCTCCTTCCCTCTTCTCTATTCAATTCTTAAGTGTTCAATTAGGCCAATCGGCAGAGAACGCAGGTGCTATGGCGCAGGGAAGGAGGGCGCCCCCCCGTGAGGCCTGCTGAGATCAACAGAAGGAGCAGTTCACTACAGAGAGGAACGGGAGGCATTCTGTAATTCAGAAAGTAAGATCTCTTCACGCTTCAACCCACAGGTAAATAAATGGCATTGTCTCATAGAGGATCATATTTCTCTACCTCTTAAAATCCGTTAAATACGCCAAAATTAATAAAAATGTATTACCTTAAAATAGTAACTTTTGAAGTCTCTGAAAATTACATTGGACTCCAAAAGTGAACTTGAATTTTATAGTTCCTGCCTAATATTTTACAGATGACTTATAGAAGTTCCATTCGTTCTTACAAGGTTACTGAGGAATCATTTAGTAAATTATTATGTTTAGTAAACTTTAAAAAAAAAAAAAATACCTGACTCCCAAAGAGATGATCTTTTTCATTTGAAAAACTTGAGTTAACAAATGGAATTACCATGAATTCACTTATTTCCCTAGTTTGCTCAATAGGTTCAGGGCAATCAAGAAACAGTGGTTATTTTTTTGATGAGGTTATAAGATAATCATTTACTTACCCTCCATGATAGTCAAAGGATCTTCCACTTTGGGGCGCAGGATGTTAGGCCCAAAGACAGTGGCCAAGTTCTGCACACTCATTTTGTTAACTCCTGAATAGGACTGTACTTCATCCAAGAATCTGTTGGGTGTAAGAATGTAAACAAAACACAATGAGGTCACTTTGTCAGCAGAATAAAATGAGTCATTAGAAAATATTTATAAACTGGAGTTTGTTAGCCCTAGCGGGTTTGGCTCAGCAATTAGAGCATTGGCCCGAGGACCAAAGAGTCGTGGGTTCAGTTCCGGTCAAGGGCACGTGCCTCCATTGCAGTTTGGTCCCTGGCCCTGGTGCGGGAGGCAAGCAATAGAGGTGTCTCTCTCACATCAATGTTTCTCTCTCCCTCTCTCCCACTCTATCTGAAGATACATGAAAACATATCCTCAGGTGAGGATTAGAAAACAAACAAGAAAAATCTGGAGTATGTTAAGTGATGATTATGCAGATAAAATTATTTAGAAATTCAAACATCTCTTTATCAAGTGTGGAGAAAATATACTGCAATTGATAAGGAATCAAACGTGAGGGATTCTATCAGATATCACCTCTAGCCTGGCTTGACTTGGCTTCCTCTGTCAGTCACAGAAACAAGTGTTTGAATAATACCAATACTGACTTGAGATCGAAGAATATAAATTCCCTTCTAACCCCTTAATAGAACAATGCATATTCAATTTGAGAATTATGAATCTGGAACAACCCCTTAATTTCAGAGGAAGAGAAGCAACTTCATGCAGTAATTTGGGGGCTTTAAGTCATAGTCTGTTAAAAAATGAGATCAAGCCCTGGCCGGTTTGGCTCAGCGGTTAAAGCGTCGGCCTGCGGTACAGAGAGACCCAGGTTTGGTTCCCGCTAAGGGCACGTACTTCGGTTGCAGTTTGTCCCCGGCCCTGGTTGGTCGTGTGGGTGGCAGCCACTCAATGTGTCCCTTCACGTCGATGTTTCTCTCTCTCTCTCCCTTCCTCTCTCTCCCTCCCACTCTATCTGTACAAAAAATGGAAAAATATCCTCGGGTGAGGATAAAAAAATAAAAAAAAAAATGAGATCAAACATGGTTTAAACTAAAACTTTAGTTCTACTGACATGAGAAATTACAAGCACAAATTGTTTCGATGCATTAGGTGCTAAAGAATCAGAGGCATGAAGTGGCCTTTTCCCTGAATGATTTTAGTGGGAAGGGTGGGTTTTGCACTCTTTCAGCATTTTTTTCATTCCTTATCCCTTCTTCATTTCTGCAAGACCTTCTGTTCTTTCATGGCTTACTGATTGTGCTGATAAGACAAAAAATGATGAAAAATAAAAACTAACATATTTTATATGTTATTTAAGATATTTAATTATGTGTCAGTCATTGTGCTAACTTATTAAAAATTCTCACAGCGTCTCTGTGAGGTAAATACTATTATTGTCTCCATTTTACAGATGAGACCCACAAGGCCCCAGAGGGGTAAAACATCTTTCTAAGGACACACTGTTTATAAGTGGAAGAGCTGAGATTTGAACCCAGGTGTTCTGACTCTAGAGCTGGTACTCTTAATTATGACACCACGACTTTTTCAAAAGGTGCCTCTTTCCACATGTTCATTACTGTTATACAGACTAAACTGCAGCAAAACTAAAGGACAAAAAGCCAAACTACCATTTCTTATTTGAAATAGCTGAAATTAAAAATCTGTTTAAATGTTTCAAGAGAAGTTACGTTTTCCATTGTGAAGATAAAGACTTGCAACATGGTTCTCAAGGAAGCCTTTTTCCTTTTTACTTAAAGAGAATTTAGCCTTTTTATTATGCAGTACAATAGCTTGAATTAGTTAGAAATCTTGGGATGGCAGCCTTGCATGTTAATGAGTCTATGATATCAGTGAAACTACTTTTTGCTTTTTCCAAATCTGAAACCTAAGGTATTGTTAGCTTCTGAAACATAAAAAAAGTTATAGCAGGAGGTTTTGGAATTCCTACTCAGTTACAGTGACCATAAACTCCATAGTGTTTCACAATTATTTTAAACTTCATATTTCCTAGTCTGCTAAACATTTATTGAACCATGAAACAAAAGACATACATAAATGATGTACTATAGGGAATAAACATTTTGAAATTTATTTTGAAATGGACTGTAAAACTATCATTTAAGATACTCCGCGGTCGTGTCGATCATCGATCCCTTTATTTAAATTTCATGTTTCAAAAAAATTTTTTTTAGGGAGAGGAAAAGAGAGAAAGAGACATCAGTGTGAAAGAGAAACATCCATCAGTTACCTCCCATATGGGCCGTGCCTAAGGATTGAATCTGCAACCTGGGTTTGTGACTAGGAATGGAACCTGTCACCTTTCGGTGTATGGGATGATGCTCCGACCAACTGAGCCACACCAGTCAGGGCAACATGTTTGGCTTTTTAAGCAGGAGCACAGACATGGCACCTCCCATCCCGGGCTTTAAGTTAAAAATGGTCACTGAGAGAGCTTCACTAGGCACAACTATTTTTCTAACAGAACTGAATTGAAAATGTCCTTTCAATGAGTCTTCAGGTGGGAGAGGAAGAAAAAGGAAACATTTAGTGAGCATTTACTACATATGCATTAATTAGTGGAGGGAGGCACAGGGGGGACATCTGTAATAGAGTCAACAATAAAAAATATATGTACATATATTTCCATTAAGAAAAACTATATATATAACTTAACTTTTAAAACAACTGTGCGAGATGTGTGTTTTTACTATCATTAACCTACTAGGACTCTTAGACTCAAAGAGAATAGGAAATTGCATAAATATACACAAGTAGGCAGTTAGTGGTAGAATCAGGCCCCCCATGCAAATCCATCTCATGCTTAAGAGCATGTTCCTCCTCTCAAACAAGAGTACATGATGCACGTACAAACACCTCTGACCAGTTCAAAGCAACATCTCTTTACTATGTAGAGCTAAGAGAGACTTCGGAAACAACAAATTACAAAATCATGCAATTTTAATGCTCAAATAAACCTTTGACATCACTTTGTCAATCCTCTTAATTTTACAAAGGCCAACATCCCAGTTCAGAGCAGTAAAATGATTTTATTCACTGTCAAACATAAATTAGTGTCAGGCTAAATATAGTCTAGTTTAGGACAATTCTTACCTGCAAATATACTTGAGGAGGTTATAATTGACCACCGGCAAACTCTTCACCTGCTTTGCTAATTCTTTAACACCCTGAGTATAAAGAAGAAGAGAATAAACATTATCTTTCTAAGTGCTGGTCTTGGAATTAAAGCAAATGAGAAATGGACATACAGTGCTGGTTTAAAAAATAATAATTTCACACATTATCAGTGAACGACTGTGCCCTGAAAACTCGCTACCATCACTGAGAGGATTTTAGAAATATTTTCAAAGATGTGAAAAGATTTCAAATATTTCCATAAGTACTATTTGTGGAGATACAGATTTAAGTAAAGCCCTTTTAAGATGTTAAACATTTGTTCACATTTGCCTGAAAGGGGATAGATAGCCTCACTCATTATACATTTTTTTGGGAGGGGGAAGCTGAGTAGCCTTGATGTAGTGAGAATCCTTCCCATTTTCAGCATGTCCCAAAACACAAACACACATCTACAGACAAATAAGTCTGTCAACACTGTCATGTCTAGGCTACATCGTTTGGGATGGGATGGAGGGTTAGAAGGCCAGATCTTTCTGAAATTTCACAAAGGGAATAAATACTTTGTTTCTTCTCATTGTAGAACTTCCTCTAAAATATACATGGTCCCAGACAAGCTAATAGATGATGTAATCTCATTTTTTCTTTTCCTTGTAATGGGCCAGACAGTAAGTATTTTGAGCTTTCTGGGACATCTGGTCTCTGCCTCAAATATTCACCTCTCCTGCTGTAGTGGAAAAGCATCCACAGACATCATATAACAAACAGGCAGCGATTCTGACAAGAGTGCCAAGAAAAGCCAACAGGGAAAACAATAGTTGCGTCAACAAATGGTGGTGAAATAACTGGATATCACATACCAGGGAATGATATTGGACCTGTTCCTCACACCATAAATAAAAATTAACTAAAAATGGAGCATACACCTAAATGTAAGAGCTAAAGTTATAGAAGTCTTAGAAGAAAATAATGGGCCTAAATCTTTGTGGTCTTGGGTTAAACAAAACCTTCTTAGATATGCAAGTAAAAGCACAAGTGACAACCCAGCTGGTGTGGCTCTGTGGACTGAGTGTTGTCTCATCGACTGGGAGGTCCAGGTTTAATTCCCAGTCAGGGCACATGCCTAGGTTTTGTGCCCAATCCCCAGTAGGGGGCATGTAGGAGGCAGCTGATTGATGTTTCTCTCTCTCCCTCTCTAAAAAATAAATAAATAAATAAAAACATATGTTTAAGAAAAGCACACGTGACCAAAAAAACATAAATTAGACTTTATCAAAAGTAAAATAAAAACTTTTGTGTTTCAAAGGACATCCATCAAGAAAATGAAGAGACCATCCATAGAATGGGAGACAATATTTTCAAATCATACATCTGATAAGGAACATGTATCTAAACTATATAAAGAACTCTTACATCTTAATAAGATAAATAACCCAAATAAAATGAAAAAATGATCTGAATATGATGTTTCTCCAAAGAAAATACACCCATAGCCAATTAAGTACATGAAAAGATGTTTAAAATCATTAGCCCTCAGGGAAATGCAACAAATACCTCAATGATATATACCATTTCACACACATTAGAATGGCTATGATAAAAAAGAGAGATAACAAGTGTTGGCAACAATGTAGAGAAATTGGAACCTGCACACACTGGAATTTTAAATGGTGGAGCCTCTTCAGAAAACAGTGTTACATACGGCCCAGCAATTCTACCTCCCAGATACAGACCCAAGATAAATGAAAACACATGTTCAGAGCAGCATTATTAATAATAGCCAAACAGAGGAAATAACACACATGTCCTGAAACTGACAAATGGATAATGGAACATTATTTGGAAATAAAAGGAATAAAATACTGATACATGATACAATGTGGACAAACCTTGAAAGCTGTGGAAGAAGCCAGTCACAAAAAAAAAAAAAAACATATTGAATGATGTCATTTACATGAAATGTCAGGAATAGGCAAATTTATAGAGATAGAGAGTGGATCAGTAGTTGCCAAGAGCTGGGGAAGGAGAGCGTGGGGAAGAGGTATGAGGTTTGCTACGGGGTGATAAAATGGGCTAAATATTCTACAGTGAGATTTTGGTGATAGTTGCACAACTCTGTGAATATACTGAAAAGCTCTGAACTATAAACTTCAAATGGGTGATCGTATAATATCAGAACTGTATCTCAGTACAGCGATTTTTACAAAGACGTGCGGTAGGCAGGGTTTCTTAGGAGTCACTGTTTAAATTAGGCGATTAAAGAGGCACACACTTATAAAGGAAACACAAATAAGTCCTCCACTTTGTTCGCAGACTGTTTGGCATCACAATGAACTTTTGGGGGAAAATAGTGGCAAGGAGTGCTAATTTCACTTATTCAGCCACATTTTTATTTATTTTTTAATGCAAGAGGGGATTAAAATGGGACCCGAATTTTGTGTGTCGAGCCTAAATGTGTGACACCGACACACAGAATAGTGGAACACCATCCAGGCACAGGGCAAAGGAAAGTTTACAAATGAAAGACAGAACCCTGACAAAACCCTCCAACAAAAGATTTCCTAGAAATAAATGTGCAAGGACTTACTGCTTCCTCCTCCTTGCTGAGCAGTTTGGCACAGGACAGGAAATCTTCATACTTCGCGTAGGGAATGACAGGCTCTGGAAGCTCCCGGAGATAGAGTTTGAGAAGCGACGCCACCGTGTGCACGTCCGTGTTGCTGTGGACACACAAGTGTGAAGATCATCTCTGGACTGACCCTTAGAGCTTGGCATTTCTTTTTCAAATCGGATACATATCTAAGTGTCAGAATTCTATATGCATTGGCCACTGAGCCCCCCCGTCCAGCCTTGAAGAAGCGCGCGCTTAGGTGATGCCCACGCCCCGCGGCCGCGGGTGGAAAGGACCGGGACTCGGAAGGAGGCGCAATTCTCCGTGTGGTTTGAACACATTGGAAAGTCCAGCATTTTGCTTTTCTGTGTATTGGATGTTAAGCAGAAGTGTTAACCTGTGAAAACAATGGATATATACCAGACTTTAAATAAAATAGAATATAATTGACAAAAAATAACAAATCTACATGTGTATTCAGTGTCAAAATTAATGACTTCTGAATCTTAACTGTATTTTTCAAAATATGCCACTCATTTTTGAGAAGACCTTGGTGACTGGTTATGGGCGCCTGAAGCTTGGTGTGACATACCACAGCTCTGCAAGCAGAGCTCACTCTGAAAATGATTGATTCTCAGAATGACTGACTGTCTAATATGCCAAGATAGTTGGGGACCCTTGGAGTCTTTTAGAAAGAGAAGGAAAGTGCTACAAAAATAAACAATGAAAATTTAGCATGACCTCTGTGTAACATGCAGAACTTATTTTTATTCTCTGCTGAATATCTGAGTGGCAGGATAATTTACTGGAGTATTATTTTATATGTTGTTCTTTGTTTTTCTTTATTCCCTGTTAATCCATGAAGATGGCTGACAGGAAGATAGAAAGAGGTGGGGTTGTCTTTTTTGTTGTTGTTGTTGTTGTTGTTTTGGTTTGGGGTTTTATTTGGAGGGAGGGGCACAGGAACATGGGGAGGAGAGATGAGCAAGGAGTAAAATGATCGATTGATTCCCACAAAGAGGAAAGATGGTGGTGAACAAGGTCAGGGATTCCGTAAGTGATGAGAACATACACCCACTCCCAGACCACACTGCAGGAAATGGCAAGTTCCCGGAGGGATATATCTCGACAAGCTGGAATACAGGCCCTGGAATTTCCTGCCTCAGTGGATCTCTTGCCCCAAGAGTACATGAAAGCAGAGTTGACTTCGCCAAACTACATGGGATGGGCAATGAGCCTTTCAGGTCTCGGTTGGGGACTCATGGTTGATTTCATCAGATATTTCCCATACACCCATTCTGTATTAGCTGTTATAGAAAACACAGTGGCTAGGACCCCAAGGAGTTAAAGGAAAGTATTATCCTTTCATTGATTTTAGAGAGAGAGGAAGGGAGAGGGAGAGAGAAATAGAAGCATTGATGAGAGAGAACATCGACTGGCCTGCATGCTCACCACTGGGGATGTGGCCCACAACCTGGGCATGGTGCCCTGACAGGAATCAAATCAGTGGTCCATGGGTCGATGCTCAACCACTGAGCCACACCTGTCAGGCAAGGAAAGTATTCTACCTGCTTATAATTTATAACCTAGTGGGGGCAGCAGAGAGTAAGCAGATAATGATATGAGTACATATCACAAAACGTGGTGAGTGGTAATAAAGAGAAGTATCGAATCCTATCTAATTTCATGAGGACTAATCTAGAGGTTGTTTCTCTGAGGAAATGATGTTTGGGCCATGATCTGAAGTGTGTGTAAGAATTAACGAAGTGAGAACTGAAGAACAGAAGGAAGCCTTCCTGATTAATGCAAAGCAGATAAACAAAGCCCAAAGTGGGAGGGAGCATCCTGTCCTTGAGGAGCTGATAAAAGGCAAGGGAGACCAGACCTCAGAGTGGGACTAGATGAGGTGTGAGCAGCGGCAGGCAGAGCCCTCATGGACCATGGGACTTCACCTACTCAGAATTAGACAGGGCAAGGACTGAGGGTTTCCATTTTCACACTGAAGTCAGTTACAAAAGGCATGCTGTCAATCATTTTGCAGATATTAAAATAATAGAGACCCTGGCCGGTTTGGCTCAGGTTGGAGCGTCGGCTTGCGGACCAGAGAGTCCCCGGTTCGGTTCCCGCTAGGGGCATGTACCAAAAATAAATAAATAAATGAAATGAAATAATAGAGGTGATCTGATAGGGCCTGCCATAACTAACTAATTTAAGTCTTCTCACAATTAAATATTTTTTTCTCTTAAAATTCTAAACTGATAAGCAATGTAGAAGTCATCTCAAAGGCTAGTAAAGAAAATAAAAATCACGTCTCCGGGATGTTTGAAAATTATGACCAAGCTCATTAATTCCTAAAAGCACTTTCAAAAAAATTAAAAAAAAAAAATAGACCTAAAATAATTTCAATGTTAAGACGAGAAAAATACTACTGTTTTTCCCTGGCAAACATGCATATCAAAACCCTTCTGTATTTCTTGTGCTATGTTGAAAAGTACCTAACCCCTGAAGGTGCAGTCGTCAGTAGTAACAAAACCACAAACTAGGAAGGACAAGCAGTTCAACCAAGTATTAAAAATAAACTATTTCCACCTTTGGATTCAACTCGAATCCAATCTCCTCTAATCCAACCCAATTTATGACTGTGTTGGGTTGTATAGCCTTTAAAGTCAATGCCAATGTTGTTAAGTTATAGGGAGATACAGAGAGAAATATAAATATAAAATAAGTTTAATTTCAATATATGGAGTATATTATGTATAATTGTATGACCACATAGAGTATATAACCTATTTATGATATAAAGACAATAAATAAGGCAACAATAATTAATAACAAATATATATTTAACAAGAAGTCTGTTTAACTACTTATTACATGGACTCTCCCCAAGCGCACTGTTTTTAAGGTAACTTGCTTTTTTATTTTTATTTTTTCATGTTTTTCACTGCCTTTGATCTGGTTTTTATTCAAAATTAGCTGTTCAAAGTGATTTGACCTTTATGGAATAAACAAATTAAGTTAATGTGCAGGCTTCTTTTCTTCTGTGTTGGGTTTCTTTTCTAGGGGCTGCTGCTCGGCTGCTGGGATCTTGGTAGCTACCACCTTTTTATTTCCTGTACAGTCGTCCCTCGCCACTTTGTGCTTCGACTTTCGTGGCTTCACTCTATCGCGGTTCTTCTCAAATACAGTCATTAAAAAGATGATAGAGACAGTGAAAATGACACAGTGCGCACTCGGTTGTCTGAGTCAATTATACACCCCTGTATTACAATTACAATTAAAATTACTGTAGGCCTATGTATTCGAGCACCCCAGGAATCCTTCAATGCCAGGTGCAACCGCTAGAGTCTGGAACCGATTAACCGCGAGGGACAACTGTATTTGCTTCTAATGAAGTCGTGTTATTGCACTAATGACATTTGAACACTAGATGGCGCAAGTGCAAAGTTAGAGTAATCGAGATGGTGTAAAAATTGTGAAGGATGAAAGGCTGCAGAATCATTCTTCATCCACCAGCAATGTTCTTAGTTCCAAAGCTGCAGTAATTTTCCAGGAATAGAAATATCTGAGCTATGAATCAAGGTAAGAGATGTGGGCTGGGATGATTATATTATCCCTTCCCTAAAGTGATATGTTACATTTGCTTTTTAGTATTATAGTTATACATACCTGCTGTTATATAGAAACAATGAAGAAAAATTACATCTTTTTTTTTTTTTACTAGCAAATGTTATTAAATTTTTGCTTAAAGGATAAAACTTAAATTTATGACTCTTTTGGGGGCTTTATTAAGCTTAGATTATTTTGTAGGCAAAGAGACTCCTACATTTTCCTGGAATTCTCATTTTGGGCTCTGTCCTCACCCACCGAATGTTAGAAGACAATCACTTCTGGACAGA
Source organism: Molossus molossus (assembly GCF_014108415.1). Lineage (NCBI taxonomy): Eukaryota > Metazoa > Chordata > Mammalia > Chiroptera > Molossidae > Molossus > Molossus molossus. The sequence continues at coordinate 64,807,428 of NW_023425344.1, read as the reverse complement.
CTCCAACACATTTATTCGCCAGTTCTGATTCACCTCTAGAGCCTCACAGCGCATCTGCGCTGATTGCCAGTATGCTACCTACTACAATAAGAAGTCTGGGGTTTCTCCAAACAAAAGCCCCTTGGCACATCCACTCCACAACACAGCAACCTTCAGCTTGACAGCTCTCACTGAAAACCCATTACTTTGCCTAATTAATATTTGCTTATAGCCAATTAGGTAAATACCAATTAAGATGACTTCGATATTGTCTGTTTAGAATTTTAAGAGGAAAATATTTATTTAATTATGAAAAGAATACAATTAATTAGATAAGACAGCTCCTATCAGATCACCTCTATTATTTTAACATCTGCTATTGTGTGTTAATTGCCCAGTATACCTGGAAAAACTTGCTATTTTGTCTCAGAGTAATCTATCTCAGTCTTCACAGAGTGAGGTGACCACATTGTGGCAAATGCTGGTGCACATGTAGAATGAAAACCCCTAAACCTGGTTAACAGTAGTACTAACAGCAGCAGTAGTACACACCTGTGCGCATCTCTTTCTGCATCAGGCCTTGGTAGTTGTTCACTGAGTGGGTTCTGTTAGTAGCCCTATTTAGGGCACTTGAACAGGAAACTGCACATATATGAAATTCTTTTTGGCTAATTACTGGTATATGCAGATTTTCAATGTAATAATACACTTTTAGTAGAAATTCAAAACGATGTTAATGTAAAATAATTATATAAACCTCAGGTCTCTTTCACTTACTGGGCAGTACAATCTATTTTCAGAAGTTAAGATAAATAATCATGTACATTCTATTCAGTGACAGCAAAGAGGCAGAGAGGCCCAGGGATCCCAAGTAAAGGACCGGAAGATGCTCTGCAGCAGATGTCCCTTAATTGATCAACATATGGGTTTTGTTTACATCTTATATTGTGCTTGTACTTCTGAATTCTATAGTGCTTTTTATTACACTTAAAGGAAGGATTCTGTGAGACTTCCCACAACTGACCTAGTTTTAAACTCTCAGAGGTCTTCCTTTGGTCATTCTGAGATTATTCTAGAAATCATGACTTCACCAAACAGTTTACGAACATTTATGGTGTGTACCGCCCATACCACATCCTAGGTGAAGCAGAGCAACAGCAGAGACCTTTCTTATCCCTCTTGGGCTTATATCTCTAACTGATTGCAACAACACGTTTCCAATCCATTTCTCATTTGTTCAACTTCTTAACATTTTCTGAGCATTCTAGCTGCTAAGTCCCTGCCAGGTGCGTGATCTTAAGAATATTTTTATCCTCCCTGAATTCGTCTGCGTTATTTATCATCAACGCTCAATAGAGGCCTCTTACTAATCTGAGCAGGGATAAAGGAGTCTGATGACAATCCCTCCTTGCTCATCCTCTAAGCCCACCCCTCCTTCTCTGATAAACAGACTCACACACACAGATGAGTCCAAATGCCACAGTAATTACAAGTATAATACTACACAGGAAGAAATCGTAAAACTTTTAAGCCTCAAAATTAGAAATAAAAATTCTCACTCTGGATTCTATGCACAGAACACAATCTAATCCATTGATTTAAATGAACAGAATGGATTTCAAATGCATCCACACGGAAAGTTATTAAAGGTATCATGAACTTATCTGCAACGCACACAGTGAGATAACCTGAAGTTCACCTGGAATTAAGAAAAAATAATGTCATATCCACAGAATTCCATGAATGAAAGACTGAAAACAACAGCACTACTGGGATGAAGACGGCCACCGAATTCTTAGAACAACTCATGCTCTGCCTACTGAGTTTAGCAAGACATCAAAGAGCAAATCCGAAGGTAGTAAATAATTCCAAACTAAACTAACTGTCTACAAAAAAAGCCTGGTTCTGTTCAAACTCAGTTCCTTCTGTATCTGCCAAGACTGGTACACGTTTTGGCAGTGAAACATGAATAGAGTTAAGCTGTCATGGCTTATTGTACAATTATGTGAGTGTCATCACTGAAGTATATATAACACCTAAAGACAGTATTACCTCTGGGCAAAGTCCTGGGCTATGCTGAATTAATGATTGTCTGAAACCAGTCTTCTGGTTTAGAAGTAATAGTGGCAGAGAACCGCATGATGGACTTAATTGTCCCTCACCAAGTTCAGACCTTGGTGTCCTAGCCTTTGAGGTGATGGTATTAGGAGATGGGGCCTTTGGGAGGTAATTAGATTTAGATGAGGTTTTGAGGGTGGGGCCCTCACTTGATGGGATTAGTGCCCTTATTAGAAGAGACGCTAGAGAGCTTGCTGCCTTCATGCATACGCAACCAGGGAAGGCTACGTGGGCACACTGGTGAGGAGGCGGCCACCTACAAGCCGGGAAGAAAGCCCTTACCAGAACCCAATCACGTTGGCACTCTGATCTCAGTCCATTCTCCAGAACGGTGAAAAAATAGATTTCTGTTGTTTGAGACACCCAGGGCATGATATTTTGTTATGGCAGCCCGAGGTAATTAATAGAACCCTCAAATAGGCATTTGATGATTTTCACCTTTAAAACCAATCATGGTACTGTTAGAGCAGTGGTTCTCAATCTGTGGATCGCGACCCTTTTGGGGGTCGAACTACCCTTTCACAGGGGTCGCCTAAGACCATCAGAAAACACACATTTCCGATGGTCTTAGGAGCCGAGACACCGCTATCTGTCTCCAGGCTGGTCCGCCCACATGCAGATATGCCCACAGACAACATGAGGACTGTGTTAAAGGGTCACGGCATTAGGAAGGTTGAGAACCACTGTGTTAGAGTATTAGGTAATAAAATGCTAGCAGAAAGACAGAAATATGCTTTCAGATCATGTGGATTTATAGAAATATTGTCAGATAGATCAATGTGATATAGAAGAAACTGATTCTAAACCCTGGTTGTACATGGGAAGTTCTTCAAAATACAGATAATGAGGTCCTGTATATTCTCATATATAATAAGTCTGGGCTGAAGCCTGGACACTGAGATTTTTTAAAAGCTCCTTGAATGACTTTTATGTGCTGCCAAGGTTGAGAAGCACCAATATAAGAACATGTATTTTAGGAGGAAAACTTCCAACAAAGGAAAACAGTCCCAGTATGTAATGTAACGAAAGTAAATGTGGCCACTCTACCATCCACTGGAGCAACTAGTTACACACTTGGCTTCCTAATGTTCCCCAATAGAACAGTAGTGGAAGGAATGCTGTTCATGCTTAAACCTTTCCTGCTTCCATAATTACTTATGTTTATAGATGGACGTGTGTATGGACTTCGCCCTTATAGTGCTAGCTGATTACCTAAATGTAACCCAAGATACCATACACATGAACATGTGCACACACACACACACACACACGTACACACACACACACACCTGTACGTGTATAAGATACTCAAAGTAACAAAATATCCTGTTGTGTATGTGTAGAAGAGATTACTTTAAGCATCTGAGTTTTGTGATTCCAAATAACAGACCCTCAAAAAGAAAGTGGCTACATTTGCAAACAGGAAAAAAAAATTCAGGGATATTTGTCCATTTGCTCCTTCTGGCAATTATTTCCCATGGGGATGCCTCTCATTTCATTATTTTTCAATGCCTCATTTGTCCTTCCCTTCCACCCCTTTGCCTTCTCCTCTGGCCATCATTCCTTACCAATCAGCTCTCAAGCCTTTTCCTTTACCGCATCTTGGTGTTCTTTTCCTGGACTCTACACACAGCCCCTGGGCAAACCCGTGAGTTCAATGATCGCTTTTCCACAATGACCACAACGTATACCTCTCTCCACCAGACCTGTTCATTGATTTCTTCAATGTTCCATATACTTTGAACTCTATATAAACAAAGCTGGATAACAACAAAGAAATCCTTGCAGCAAAATTATTCCTTCTTTACTGTAGTCTCAACCATGAATGATATCAGCATTCCCATTAACAAGCAAGACACCTGGAAGTAAACCTGAATTTTCCTGTTCTGAGACCCTAAATGTATCAGTGATCAGTGATTCTCATACTGAGCTGCACACTGGAATCACCTGGGAAGCTTTAAAAAATACTAATGACTGGAGCCTACATTTTCTGATGTGCTACCTCCTGAATCCATTCCCTCTTCAGTAGTCTTCCTGACACTGCTCAACTTCAAGTTTGGATGACTCACGTCCATGAACATAACAGCATACCAGCTGGTCTGTTACAAGCCTGTCTTCTTACCCCCAACCCTCTGAACGTGCCCACATGGGTTGTTATCACCCATAACAATAAATGTAAATAACAAAATGCCTGTTACACAGACTTTGAATACCGTGTTTAAATGCAAAGGGAAAATGTTTAAACATATATAGATAAATATACATTGCACAGAAACACATATACTTATTTTATAGACTGGTCTTTTGACTTGTCACTTAGTTTGGGTTAGTATGTTGGAGAGCATCGATTCAGTTTATAAATAGCCATACTCTAACTTATCTTAGTAAGTTAAAAATTTAAATTAAATATTTTTTTCATTATAGTACCAAGATTTCTTCATCAGAGAGAAAAGGCTAATGAGATTCAGACACTTACAAAGCTTGATGTAGACTATTCGGGAAAGTTTCCCTGAAACAGTATTACGTCAATATAATTCTATTTTAACAGGCTACCTTGTACAGACGTATGCACACAATTTCAATAGCAACAACAAAAACTAATTAAAACCTTAAGTGTTGTCAGTTATAAAATTAATCAACATGGCTATTAAACTTAGTTAATATGTCCCGCCAAGTCTAGTGATTTTGGACCCAAGGTTCAATGTCATATCCAAATTTAACTTAGAAGGAACATTCAAATGCACATGATACATTCTTGTACTATAAATTACATTAATGTTTTCTAAACTCCAAGTTATAAAAAAAAACCTCCATAAATTCCTCCCATAAAAATTAACTCTGAAGTCAATGAAGCCACGGGGATTTTCCTTTTAAACTAAGATACTATTCATATCAATAATGTATATAATTACTTAGAATAAGAATTGACATAAGGAATTGGCTGAATTTCCCAATGATAAACAGTTTATAGATAGCCTGTTTGCCAACCAGAGATTCTATTGTATATGTGTGTGTGTATCCACATACCATATATACACATATCACACACACACACATACTACATACATATGTATTTTTTGTTCTTTGTAGAATTTTTTAAAAACATAGCCAATAAGTTCTATGGTATGAAGAAAATAAACCCAGGCTCTCCTTGACTGTCTCTGTACATTAGGTTTGTTCTCTCTTCAGTGTTAGCAGAATTTATTTACACTTGCTTCAGGACAAAGCTCAAACGTCGCAGGTTCCGCCAAGTATCTATAGTTGCCACTGAACAAAGTTAGTTTGCTCAGGATTTTTAATAAACATAAGCATGCTAAATCTAGAGTGGGGATAACGATGGAGTAATACCATACCTGGACACTTTCTCTAGCTGTCCTGTGGAATATAATTTCTTAAATTCACAAAGTGTAGCGTATATGCCAAGAAATGCAAGAATACTTAAAATGACTGGGAAGTACTGTCAATTCAGCTGGCCTGTTTCCAGGCGGCTGTAACACATGGGGGACCTGGAGAGTATTATGTTAAGCGAAATAAGCCAGTCAGAGAAAAGACAAGTTATCTCACTTACATGTGGAATCTAATGAACAAAATAAACTTATGAATAAAATAGACCCAGAGGCATGGAAACATGGAACAGACTGAGGAATCTCGAGGGCAGGGGATGGGATGAAGAGATTAACCACAGAATTTATATGCATATATGCATACCCATGGACACAGACAGCAGGGTGGTGACGGCCTGGGGCTGGAAGGGGGTAATACTCTCAACAATAACAATAATAAATAAACAATAAACTACTCACACTAAGAGATATGAGAAAACTCATTTACATAAAATTTAAATTATACTTAACAAATAGCACTGACTATTCAATGAATTCTGTGCTTATGGTGTGAATGAGGTAGACTGAGATACTTCTTGCTTACCTCACATTTCTCCCAGAAATGGCTTAGAAATAAAGACAACTTGAAGAAATGATATACTAAGTACACTGTGACTATGCAATTATCTAATTAGATTATATGAATGATGAGCTTTTATTTCTTGCTTAAATGTGCTCTGCTATCTTTCCTAAAATTTGACTCCTGGTATACAGAGTCCCAGGGTTTTCTTTCACAGGAAGTTTACAGGACTACTCACTTTCATGCCTTTACATCAGTATATATGTGAACCTGAGGCTGGATCACATCACCCTTTCTTCCTTCAACTGTATCCAGCACTTGAAGTGCTATGGGTTGTAATTTGAGTTTCATGTGGTCTTAAAAATCTTGGCAAACAGTTAATTAACTTGGCTGAGCTAAAACAGAGAAGTTATAGCTATATTTAGTTACTTTGCGACTTTATGTTGTCTGCCTACATGCTTTTCCCTTTACTGAACTCTGCAGATGGAGTTTCAGGAGAAACAAAGGAAATGTAATCTTCAAAATACATTCAGCAATTTACTGCAACCCAGGATTTTCTAGAGAAGCACTGTTGATGTTGTGACACTGAGGAGGGAGATTATGCTAGAACCCATACCCACTCTTTAAGAGTTCTATTTTAAATGAAAAAACAAAATAGGACAAAATATCACAAATAAATTTTCTAGCTAATGAAGACTAACTAGCAACCAGTTTCATATGTACATATATATATAATGAATGTATCCCTAACAATGACCCTATTGCATATTGCCTATTTCTTTCTGTAACTATTACAAGTTTAGAGAATTTTGATTATCTGACTCAGGGACTAACAATAAAGGCTATAACATTTTTTTACAGGGAACTTACTTTCTTCCAATAAAGTCAATAAGGTAGAAAATAAAACCTTTGTACCTTATAAAGGAAAGGAGTAAATAGAGGCCCTGTTGAATCTTTCACTCATAGTATTAGAAAAAACTTAAAATGATTTTATGGTATCCAGATGAGCCTATGAATCAATACCAAAAGCACTGGAGTTCATGCAAAACTTGTTCCTTTTCTGAACACTCCAAGAGTCTTTTATTACAACACAAAAGCACTCCCAACATATGGGCTAAATGTTATCGCTCTACATTATTAATATATATGAATATGTGTGTATTAATTAACAGTAAATATATACACAGTTGGCCCTTGAACAACACTGGGATTGGACTGCATAGGTCCCCTTGTACATGGATTTTTTTTCAATAAATACAATCAGCCCTTTGTGTCCATGGATTCAGCCAATTGCATATGAAGACCATATTTTCTTATTCCCAGCCTTGGTTTCCCAACTGTGGATTCACAGCCGTGGGTGGAAAACACTGTTTGTGCTGCATGGTTGCTTGAACTAGCAGATGCGAAGGGTGCACTGGATGTAAGTTTGGGGGGAATCAAAAGTTATATGCAGATTTTTGACTGCACAAGGGTCAGTCCCCTACCCCAGGTTGTTCAAGGGTCTACTAGGCTGGGGAGGAGATAAAAAGCTGTAGAGAATGTTTAAGAGAAGTCAGTGTAAGAGGACAAAAAGAGAGGTAAACAAATTATATTAAGAAGTAAGAGTTTTGTGGGTTTTTTTGTTTTGTTGTTAATGTTTTGTTATAAATAAAATTTTAGTTCATCGCATCCATGAAGGCACTTCTGGAGAACAAAAAATAAATAAAGGCAGTGATCCAAATTCAGAGCTGTGGTTTTTATGAAATTATAAATCCATCTATAAGATTATGACTCTAGACATTACACAAGCAGGCACTTGGCTCTAACAGACAAAATGACATTTTAACATAATTTTAGAATTTGTTTTGAAGCATGACAATTTCAAGTCCTAAATTCTAATCTATAAAAATAAGCACGAGTTGTCTGCTTATTGAGATATCAAATATTTGGGCATTCTTTCATTCAACAAATTATGTTGAAAATATGTACTTCTTGTATCCATTTATTCAACAAAGATCTACTGAGTGGTTACATTATGTCAGACATCGTTCTAGGTGTTAGGGATAAAAAAGGTGATCAAGATGCATAAGATTCTCTACTGTTTTGAGTTCATATGCTAGTTATATGTGTAGAGTTTTGCTATGAATACCATGTTTTAAATAGCCACAGTGAAAAGAGAAAGAACTCATGGACAACAGTGTAGTGATTGTGGGGGGTAGGGAGGCAGGGGGATGGGCTGACGAGGGTATAGGGGGATAAATAGTGATGAAAAATAAATAAATAAATAGTCACATTGATATCCTCATGAGTATACATGCAAGCTTCCATGATATCACAATCCCAAATCGATATTCTCAGAATATTACTACCGATTTTTAGCGATTTGCAACCATTTCCTTGTAAAAATTATCAAGAAAAATATATTTCAGAAAATACATGCTTTTGCTTTCACCAAGTTCATACTAGAATATTTATAATCTGACTTATAAGAGACACAAGATATATACATTTTCAGAATGTAAACCTTACAGGTATTTTATTTCTTTTAGTAGGAACTGCCATGGAGATTTCAAGACAGAAATGAAGGTATTCTCTATTAGAAACACTGAAGAGTTTATGGTTAAGGACGAGTTTCTGAATTGCATAGGTTCAAGCATGTTACTTTTCTTTATCACATAAAATGTTAGAACTATCATTATTCAATATCATGATACCATGACAATAAATGCACCAAATGTCTTATTCACGTCATGCCATTTACTGCTGGTGTTTTGTTTCATTTTTAAGTGAACGAAGACAACACCCTGTGGGGGGCAGGCATTATTATTTCCACTTACATTATTATTTCCACTAGGAGTTTGAGATGCTACATAACGAGCCCCAGGTTGACAACATGGGTAGTAAATGTGTCGCCTGGGATTTAGTCCTACACCTGCTGTCGTTAAAGCCTGAACTTTTATTCCTGTACTGCTTCCTTGTGAATAAGTACACAAACACCAAGGGATACATACACCCCAAACTGGGAAACTTCTTGGTTAATTGGCTATTTTTATTCATAACTTAATCAGATTTTAGTGAACATGAACTCAAATCTATTCAACGATAAATTGAGTTTAAATGTATTCAAAGATAGAGTGAAACTCCTGTCCTCGACTTCAGAGGCAAGGCGTTTACATACATCACAGCAGAGCACAGCACAGGGAAACATGATATATGTCTGGATAACAACCTGTCCTACATAAATATTTAGTAAATACCCATTCATGTGATTATTTCCACATACGAGATATTTTCTCTTAAAGCTCATTACTTTTTCAGGTCTCGGTACGTTCGCGAGGGAATGGAACCCTTGAGAATTATACCCGCTGTTCACATTAGATGAGAAGCCACGCGTCTGGGGCAGGGGCCTGTCAGGGCTGGAGAGGACCTCACTGCATTTCCCAAAGTGTGGACTATTCCAAGTCAGGTGCCACACAGACAGGACATTAAGTGACATGCATCACAGGGTAGGAACACTAGGTTTTTTTTCCATTACCTTTTAATTCTCCTGATTATATCAAAGAGGAAGTTCCAGTTGGGAGTAAGAGAAGTGTTAATGTGGTACTAGCATCGGCTAATCTCTATTCTCATCAAATAAACAAAGGGCCTTAGGGTCAGAATCTAAGGAAGCAGCCATGGTCAGCTGGCATTTACTAGCATGCTTGGTGGTCACTGCACTGATGCTACACTGACCTTTATCTGTGGCAAGTGAGGCTGGCTTTCTACCGACAATAATGATATGAAGTTCCTTTTACAATAAAATTAATAAAGAAAACTGTGAATACATTTAAAAATGTAGCAGGAAACCTGGCACAGGTGTTATAAGGATAAGACTAATGTCATGATGGTACTAGGTGAATAACAGAAGTTTGGGAAGTACCCTAAGATAATGGTTATCAAATTATGTCATGCCATCACAATATTTAAGAACCACATAAAAAATTAGGAACATTGCCCTGGCTGGTTTGCTCAGTGGTTAGAGCATCAGCCCATGGACCAATGAGTCCCGGGTTTGATTCCGGTCAAGGGCAAGTACCTTGGTTGCAATTCGTCCCAAACCCTGGTTCGGGTCATGCGGGAGGCAGCCAATTGATGTGTCTCTCTCACATCGATGTTTCTCTCTCTCTCTCTCTCTCTCTCTCTCTCCTTCCTACTGTATCTGAAGATAATAGAAAAATATCCTTGGGTGAGGATTAAAAAAAAAAAATATGTCCGGCTGGTGTGGCTCAGTGGTTGAACATCAACCCATGCACCAAGAGGTCGCCAGTTTGATTCCTGGTCAGGACACATGCCCAGGTTGTGGGCCCGATCCCCAGGGGGGGGCATGCAGGAGGCAGCCAATCGATGTTCTCTCTCATCTATGTTTCTATCTCTCTCTCCTTCTTCCTTCCTCTCTGTCTAAAAATCAATAAAGGGGCCCTGGCCGGTTTGGCTCAGTGGTTAGAGTGTCGGCCTGCGGTCCTGAGAGACCCGGGTTCGGTTCCCGCTAAGGGCGCGTGGTTCGGATCCCCGCTAAGGGCGCGTGCCTCGGTTGCAGTTTGTCCCCGGCCCTGGTCGATTGTGCGGGTGGCAGCCACTCGATGTGTCCCTTTCACATCGATGTTTCTCTCTCTCTCTCTGTTCCTCTCTCTCCCTCCCACTCTACCTGAACAAAAAATGGAAAAGTGTCCTCGGGTGAGGATAAAAAAAAAAAAAAAAAATCAATAAAGGGAAAAAAAATAGGAACATTTATAGTTACCATAGCTAAACAGCTGTTCGGCAGTTTAGAAGGCTGGTGCCTCTCGACGTCAGAGACTCGTTTAGGGCACTGAAAGAGGGAGCCAGGCTACAGACCGACATTCAGCGCGCAGGGGTCCAGAATGATCTCACTAGAACGTGCCACCCTGGCGTGCAGATTATTTCCAGTTGAAAGTAAAGCCAAACCAACTCAAGGAAAAAAAAAAATTTAACGTCCTCCTTACCTGCCTAAAGAAATTCAAATAGAAAAACCTGCTTCAGGAAGGGAACCTTAGTATGTTCACCTTAGCACATATGAGTTACTGTGTCACACAGGGAGGGTCCAAGCCAGTCTGACAGATTCCCCTCTGTGTCCCATTGTTGCTGGGTGGCCAACAAGAAGTAATTTGCCACATGTTTGTTCTTTCTTATTTACCTGTAAGTGGCCTACTTTCCCTTTAAATTCCTAGATCCTTGCCTTCCTGTCCTCGGTCCAGAGGGCATAGAAGCCTCAACTGCCCAATATGCCCTCAGGTCTCTTAGTCTTCTGGAACCTCCGTATGTACGCATGTAATACATTTGGTCATTTTCTCTTGTTAATCAGCTTCATGCTGATTACTAGTCCAGTCAGAAAAATTTAGAAGGGTAAAGGAAATTTATTTTTTCTTCCCCCACAAGGGCTTGCCTTAGGTAAGCTTCTGGAAATTTGTTCTTTGCTGTGTCAGCTTTTGATCCACAGGACCTCAGGCTACCACTTGCTTTCTTCACCAAACCCCACCTTAAATCTTTCATTCACACTATCATACAAGGGCTCTGTACCTGTATAGTTTGCTACTACTCAACTCCCCGCGTTTGAGTTCTCACATGAATCAAGGCGTAACGGGTAGGGAAGTGCTTTTCAGGCTGTTCTAAAATTTCAGCAGCTAGAAAAGCATGTGTTTTACAATCAACAACATACCACAGAATATGACCGATCTTTCACGGTAGCACAGGACCTGCGTAGCTTGGTCAGAACTAACATGTTGCTGCCAAGAATGCCATGAGGTTGATTTTTTCCCTCATTTCATATATGAGCAAACCGAGGCACATTACTTCGAATTATTTCATCCTTTACCCCTCCCTCCTGCAGTCTGTAGTCTGGCTAGTGTCTCCCAAGTTATAGTTTGAGGACCATGCGTATAAAAGTCACCTGAGGATTTGTTTTAAGTGCAGAGTCCTAGGCCCCCTTCAACTCTGTAAATCAGAATGAGAGCCAATGGGGTCTAGGCATTGGAACCCTGAGCTACCTCTGCAGGTCCTTCCCATGTACACGCATGTCTGAGAATCTCTACCACGTCAGTAGTGCTCCTCACCCTCCAAGTCTCGTTTTACAGCTCAGGTCAGGAACACTCAACGCCATACTGCTGCCCAGACATGAAAACTAAACTGCCTGGCTTTTCTGACTTCTAAATTGTCAGGGTTTGAGTTTTTCCATCTTCCCTCTGTAGACTTACAGTTTGGTTAGTGGTCCCAATTCAGTCTCCAAAACAAATACACCATAAACAAAAGGGGGGATGCTGAGAAGGAGGGACAACGGCAGAGAGAACGGGTGTGTGGGAGGGCAGCTGGGACACCTAGGGCACAGGTGTTTTGTGGGATCCTTGGGCAGAATGTGGGAAACCACTGGCTTTGCACAGCCTCTGTCCTTGCTCCTGAACGTCCTGTTGTTAGTCCACAGGGAGTTTGTTGCCGAGCAATTAATGCTCTGAGGGTGACACCCACATGGCCACTCTCCGCTGGACCTTGGCCACTCTTCCACAAGGAATCTTCCTTAGCAGCAGATGCCCTGTGGAGAGCTTTGGAAATGAGATAACACTTGGCTTCTAATCCGATTTTACACATTCTATTTGTCATTGTGTCTCCTCAATGTGGAGACGTTTAATATAAAATGTTGAGTTTTAATTTGTTTTTATTCCTGAATAGAAAAAAAAAATAATGAAGGAAAGAATGGTTAGGAACTCTGTTGTTTATTATAGTTGAATAAAATGATAAAACACATTTTTTGAGGTCAGTGAGAATGTCCTTTCTTACAAAATTCATTTTGGTCAAGGAAACTGTGGGAATGTCATCTTACTGTAAACAACAGTAAGTCATGCATACATGAAAGTCTTAAACTTGAACCTCAGAACTGAAGAAATAACGTCTTATACAATTAAAGCCGAGCAGAAAGTGCCTGGTTTAACGACAGCTGGCCCCTATACCCTTGCAGCCTGCTCGGACTCAGAGAGTGCGCGCTCCAAGTTTCGCTTTCTCTACCATCTTTCTTTGCTTCCTTCCACAGGACAAAATGTTTCTTCTTGCTCAAATATGAAATATTATCTTCAAAATGCATCTATAGCTTCAAAACCACCGGCCGATTTATGAACACATAGGTGTGATGTGTATAAAATATTGAAAACAACAGAGGGGGGATTAAACAAGCTGGTGTACTGATGTGGTAAATTACATAGTCCATGAGATCATGTTTTTGAAAACTACTTAATAATATGAGAAGTTGTTTATGGACACATGTAAACAAGAAAAGGCAAGATGTAAAACTTGTGTGATACCAATACTTACATATTGATATCTGTATTTCGATGTATCTATATGTCTAAGTCTCTATAAATCTATTTGTGTATGTTAAATATAGCAAGAGCTCTCTGAGTTAATTTTGGAATATTAATCTTTCCTTCAAATATTTTTCTACATTCTAAATTATGGACAAAAATATTGTAACTTAAAACATGCTTTAAACGATATTTAATTAAATTTTAATAATACTTTACATGTTATAGTTTTATAATGTTGTTTTAAAAGTTCACTTTAAAAATCAAATTCTAGACCTTAATATTAGAGCTATAATAATAGTAAGCCTCACTATTAAAATTAGAGATTATTGTTGCAGAATTCCTGAGAGAATTTTTTTTCAGATTTTAATAAACATAAAACAAAAGCTAACTCCTCTTGACTCTTTAGTGAGATATAAGCATTCTTAGAATAAAGAAGAAAAATATTTATTATTGCTCTTTAACAAATTTCAGAACAAAAAAGTCTGCCCTGGCCGGTTTGGCTCAGCGGTTGGAGCGTCGGCCTGCAGTACAGAGACCCGGGTTCGGTTCCCGCTAAGGGCACCTACCTCGGTTGCAGTTTGTCCCCGGCCCTGGTTGGTCATACAGGTGGCAGCCACTCGATGTGTCCCTTCACATCGATGTTTCTCTCTCTCTCTCTTCCTCTCTCTCCCTCCCGCTCTATCTGAACAAAAAATGGAAAAATGTCCTCTGGTGAGGATAAAAAAATTTTTAAAAAGTTTGTATTTGCTTTAAACCCTAATATCTATTCCAAACAATATGCAAAGGCTGTATTTTTAACTTGTATTATTATTATTATTTAAAAATCATTCTGATCTTGAACACTGGGGAGATTAACTTGAACAGCAATGTCCCCAGGTGGTTTGTCTTCATATTCAGAGAACGGAAACCTGAGCTAGGACTTGGTCATGCAAAACTTCAAACTCGGCCAATTAACTAACAGTGAAATACTCTACTTGGATACAGTCCTGACAATAATCTCACTCTCCTTGGGAAATTACAGATTATTTATTCCCCTATCAGTGGAATTTACAGTTACATTTTGCCACAAATATGTTACTCTCTGTTTTTATTCCACTGCTCATGGATCTGGGAATCCTTTTTATTTAATCAGCAGAATCTGCCTCCCTATGACTGAGGGACTCAAACTTGAAATTTATTTATCAAAACAAGGATATTTAGATTGCCAAAGTGTGATACTGTGATATGTTAAGAAGTGCGTATATATTTTGGTTTCCATTCCTGGCTCCTAGCCAGAGCTCCTAAAACTCTTATAATTTCCTAAATAATAAGTGTAATAGAAGCCCTTTTTGGTTATGATATTTAGTTTTTATCCGCAGTTCTTGAATTAGTTCTGGGTGATAAAGGTGAAAGTCTTTTGTCATTTAGTTTTCCTTTATAGAGTGACCCTTTTTAAACATGTAAATAAAATTATTTCATACACTTGTTACGTATCTTTCAATAGATTTCCATTTCACTTAGAATAAAAACTAAATTTATTATATACTATTGGACTACATAGGGTCAACTTCTTTATTTTTTATTTTTATTTTTATTTTTTTTATCCTCACCCAAGGACATTTTTCCATTTTTTACTCAGATAGAGCGGGAAGGAGAGAGAGGAAGAGAGAGAAACATCGATGTGAAAGGGACACATCAAGTGGCCGCCACCCACACGACCCAACCAGGGCCGGGGACAAACTGCAGCCAAGGTACATGCCCTTAGCGGGAACCGAACCCGGGTCTCTGTGGACCGCAGGCTGACGCTCTAACCGCTGAGCCAAACCGGCCAGGGCAGGGTCAACTTCTTTAATCTCACCTCTGAAGACTCCACTCATCTCTCATTGTATTTCAGACACGATGGAGTTGCGTTCTTCAAACAAGCTCACTTGTGCCTGTCTGGAGCCCTAGGTACCACTATTCTACCTGATGGCCAGCTTGTCATTCAAGCTACACCCTAATGTTATATCCTCAGGAAAGAGATGTGTGTCTCCACCACTTCACTTACTAACTATTAGCATGTCACCTCTTATCACTCTTTGAAATGATTTACATATTGACTATTTATTGTTTATCTGCCCATCATCAGTAGTGCAAGCTCCACAAAAGAATAGACTTTGTCTGTCTTTTTCACCTAGAATAATATCTAAGACACAGTAAACCCTTCGAAATTATTTGCTGAAGAAATGAATGAGATAGATGGTGACTGTCCATTTCTTTCACCCCTATACATGTCTGCCACACTTTCCATCAAGAAAAAGAGCTGGTTTTAGTACCTTAATCTGAGCTGGCCTTATGCTTTGCTTTTGACCATTAGTATTCAGTGAACCTGACACTGTGCCAGTTCTGGGCCTAGCCCTTAATAGGCCTTGTAGCTTCTCCTCTTGTCTTTGAGTCCTGAGTTGCCCCTTAAAGAATTCCAACAGCCCTGGCCGGTTTGGCTCAGCGGTTAGAGCATTGGCCTGCGGTCCGGAGACCCGGGTTCATTTCCCGCTAAGGGCACGTACCTCGGTTGCAGTTTGTCCCCGGCCCTGGTTGGTCGTGCGGGTGGCAGCCACTCGATGTGCCTCTTTCACGTCGATGTTTCTCTCTCTCTCTCTCTCTTCCTCTCTCTCCCTCCCACTCTATCTGTGCAAAAAATGGAAAAATGTCCTTGGGTGAGGATAAAAAAAAAAAAAAGAATTCCAACAGCTGGCTAAAGAGAGAAGCTCTGAAGGACACAAGGATGCACAGAGGAAGAGAGAAGCTCAACCAGCCATCAGTCCTTTCGGCGGGCCCAGCTGAGGGACCAGACTTTGAATGGAGCTCTATTAGCTACTGCAGCTGCCCTGGGTTGAGACAACAAACCATGGAAAACAGAGCCAAGCTGCCCAGTAATGCCCGAATGCGGAACCTGGAAAGGTCGTTGTCGTTCTTACCCAAAAGAGTTTGGAGTGGTTTGCTATAAAGCAATAGATACCTGAAATGGTCATTGGTTCCAGAAACTGGGTGCTGCTACAACAAAAATTGAAAATATATGTATTAGCTTTGGAACGAAGCAGAGTCTGGACAGGCAATGAGGAGACAGTAAGAACTGAAGAACAATGAGAATATTGTTATTAGAGGATAGAAAAAGGTAAATGCTTATAAAGTAGAAAAATTAGCAAGACTTTCAACTGCAGTAACTCAGAACATAGCAAATGATCCTGATGAGGCTAAAGAAGGAACTGAACTATTCAACTTCGAACAAAAATTTAGAGAAACTATACTGACCCCAGGTATCTCTAGTTGGTAAAAGTTTCTTAAAGTAAGAAATGCCATAGAGTAAAGATGCTTATAAAACATAACCTGAAGGTATAGACGTGTGCTTACCTTTATAATGGGCACGGCTGCAAAACCCCTTGTTAAAAGTCTAGAAGAATTAAAGCACTACCCCCCAGATTCTCTCAGCAATACAAAAAGATTTAGAAGAATCATAAGATTATTCCACACCACCCTGACGCATAGACCAAATGCGGAAGGGTCTGGCACAGAGATTTCGTCTCAGCAGGTAGATTATAATTTAGGATACAAAAACCAAGGTTTTTAAAAGAATTATGGCAACATGGAATAAAAGAGATAGTACCAGTTCAAAATGAAAAGAGACTTAGGGCCCCCAACTTTTTAGGGCAGTAAGTAGGCTGAGAAGCAACTCAACTAGAAATAAGAGCCATTTCTTACGGAAAAGGACAGAATCTCCCAGAGCAGAACCAGAGGGGACGCCGAGCCCTGCCTAGGAACATTCCCCGGCCCCAACGGGGCGGCCCTGACAACCTGAGTCCAGCAGGCTTTCAGAACCACTGAGGAGAGAATCTGCTCGCAGCCCCCACAGAATAACAGGTGTTAGTCTTTCTACTTAAAAATGAGAAAACTAGTCTAACTATATGAAATAACTAGTTTTAAGACACTGGACAACAAATAGTGCAAAACTATGACCCTTGAGAGTATGGAATTAAATGAGACAAATATTATGATGACTTCAGCCTTGCACGCAAGGGCATCTACCAGACCTGGGATAGAGATGAGGACTTTAAAGGGAGGTAGATGCAGCTGTAAGGGGGCTTTTCAAAAAATAAAATAAAATCTGGAAATCTATATGTACGTGTTCTGGAACCTTTGGTCTAAATACTGTCTTTGAGCATACTAAATGAGTAAAACTCTACTGGGTTAAACAAGGAATGATCACCAGGAAAAGAATAATTACCAAGGATAATAGAAGAAAAGAACAAAAAATAAGAGAAAAATCAATAATGCAAAAAAATGGTTCTTTTAAAAGTTTAATAAAATGGATAACATACTAGATAGAATAAGAAAAAGTGATGTCACAAATCGCTAATCTCGAAAGTTAAAGAGGACATCTACAGATATTGCACAAGAAGGAATATGAAAAAGTACTTCATGGCAATGAATTTGAAAAGTTACATGGAATGGACAAGTTTCACGAAAGATACAAACTACCAACACTGGTGCAAGAAAAATAAGCAGAGCCATATCTGAAAACTTTCCCACAAAAATAACATCAGACTAGGTGATGGCACTAATAAATTTTACCAAATGTCTACGGAGCAAATAATACAAACTCACACACTTTTCAGAAAACAGAGGTAGAGGGGATACTTTCCAACTAATCCTGAGGCCAGAATTTCTCTGATAACAAACTAGTCAAAGACAATACAAAAAATCTTTGGTCAATATAGTAGGTCCAAAAATTCTTAATATATTATTTGCAAGTCAGATATAGCAACGTATAAAAAGGGCAATACATCACAACCAAATATGGTTTATCCTAAGAATATAAAGTTGCTTTAACATTTGAAAATCAGTTGATATAACTCATGCCCTTAACAAAAAAGGAAGATCAGATCATTTGTACAAAAAATTCAGAAAAACATGAATTTAATAAAATTCAATTCTCATTCATTATTAAAATTGTAAGGAAACTAGAAATAAAAGGAATTTTCAAACCTGATAAGGTTTTTTACAAAAAAACCTACAGCTATCATCATACCTAATAGCAAAAGACTGAAAACCTTCCTCTACATGAAAGAAAAGTGTGTTCACGGGTATTGGAGAAGAGTTCTTAGTGAGTACTAACAAGCAAGAAAAATAAATACAAGTCTCATTTTTGAAAAGAAAGAAATAAACTCTCATTATGTATAGTCAAGAAGATCATGTATGTAGAATATCCTAAGGGACCTACAAAAAACCCATTAGCACTTAGTAAATGAATTTGCAGTTTGTATTATGCCAAGTTTGTAGGACAATTTATATATAAGAAATCAATTATACTTGCATAATCCAGGAGTGAGCAATTAGAAAACCAAATATAAAAATACTATTTACAGGAATATCTATATTTTTAATTTAATTTAATTTTTCTTTTATTGATTTTAGAGAGAGAAGAAAGGAGAGGGAGAGAGAGATAGAAACACTCATGAGAGAGAACATCGATTGGCCGCCTCCTGCATGCCCCCCACTGGGGATTGGGCCCATAACTTGGGCATATGCCCTGACTGGGATATGAACTGGCGACCTCTTGGTGCATGGGTCGATGCTCAACCACTGATCCACACCAGCTGGACTACAGGAATATCTATAAACGTTAAATATTTAAAGATAAACTTAACAAAATGGAGCAAGAGCTTACATTGAAAATTACAAAACATTGCTGACATACAAAAGTCCTAATGAAATGAAGAGATGAGCCATATTCATGGATTAGAAGATTTTATATTTTTAAGATGTCAATTTTCTCCCAATTGATTTCTAGATTCAATAAAATATCTCTCAAAATCCTAATAGGCTTTTCTTTTTTTCTTTTTTTGGTAGAAATTGACAAGCTTTTACTAATTCTTTTATAAAGATGCAAATAACCTAGAAGAGCCAAAACAATCTTGAAAAAGAACTCCACTTAATCCTTGATTTGTAGATTTTAAAGTTATAGTGATTTTCTCCAAACATAACTTTTCACAAATCCTTCCTTCTCTGTGTATGCTTGTTGCTCTTTCCATCAAGTGGTGGAGTTTATTTCCTTTCCTCTCAAATGTAGGCTGGCCCTGTCTTTTGATTTGTTTTGACCAACAGAATACACCAGAAGTGCCACTGTGTCCTCCGGGCCTAGCTCTTGGGAGGCTTACAAACTTCCATTTTCACTCTCTTGGAACACTGAGCCATCATGTCAATAGGTCTGATTAATCTGCTAGAGATAATGGTCACATGAACAGAAGCTCTACTGGATGTGAGAGGTGGGAGGGAGAGGGTGGAAAGGAGAGAGAGAGAGAGAGAGAGAGAGAGGGAGAGGGAGAGAGAGAGGCCCACGAAGCCTCTAGCCATCCCAGACAGGCCTCCCTCCAGACACATGAGGGAAGCCAGCTTAAATTTTTCAGACCTCATCATATGCATCAGTCAACACCATGTGGAGACATGAACACATCTTGGCCAAGTCCTACCCAAACTGCAGAATCATGAATAAATAACTGGTTGTTATTGTTTACAACAAAGTTCTGAGGTTACTAGTTATGCAAGTGTAATGAATGACTGAGCAAATGAATGACACCCTCCTTTTTCACCAAGTGTGCTGGCAACAGGACCTCATTGTGTCTGACACTAGAACAGTCCCTCTGCAAGTCTCTTCTACAGCTTATCTAGGAACAGGTAGCTTCTGTAATTATTCTTCAGAAATTAAGAAATAAGGAAATTTTTATGCAACATGAGATTACCAAGTAATTTAAAAGGATGTTCTCATTAAATTTCTGATTATAAAAGTAGTAGATGCCTATTCAAATTATAAGATAAAAAAGGGAGAAATCATTCATTCTGCCACAAAATCAATGTCTATCTTCTCTTACAATGTCTTCACTCTGTTTATGCAGTGATGTATTTCATACAAAAAATGAATACATAATTGGGATGACATTTTGTATAAAGATTGCACCATATTTCACTTTCAATCTGTAGTTATCAGGAACCTGATTTAAATTAATTGTTTTCAGGGGCTATATCTTCTTATAGGTACCTTAACATCTATAAAATATTCTTCTTCTCTCCCATATTAGCAACATCAATTATAAGAACTAAGTCATAAATGTCTATAACAATAATTTTAATAAATAAATATGCTTTACTATAATATCATCTGCTTATATTTAAGCTATATATAAACATTTGTCTTGAAGTTTGTTCTCTGACCTGAGTTTTATTATTATTTAACTTCTTTCAATTATTGTTTACATTCAATATTATTTTGTATTACTTTCAGGTGTTCAGTATCGTGGTTACACAATCGTATACTTTACAAAGTGTTTCCTCTGATATTTCCAGGCCCCACCTTGCACGCTGACCCTAGTTTTAAATTTATTTTTTTTTACCTCCATATTTAATTTTTTTCTCTTGGAGATAACTTATGAATCTTTATAAACTGCCTATAATACCTTTGTAAATAGGTCGAATTTAATTAATTAATTGATTCTGCTTTATTTTTCTATTTATTATTTCCATTTATTGTTACATAAATTAGCATTTTCCAAAATTTTAATAACTGTAGATTATTTCGCTATACCATATGGTACTGTTGGAGATGAGAAATTGGTGTTCATTCTTTACTATTATAAAAATTATAATAAGCTACTTAGCACTTAAGTTTTTTCCCATATAGCTAATTTTTTTCTAGGACTGGATTTCCTGCGTAACGGGTCTTAAATATATTACCGAATTTCTTTACAAGAACTATAATAATTTGCACTCTCACCATCAAGGTGCCTATTTCAGTATATCTTGCCAGTACTGAGTATCAAGACTATTCTTATCCACAAAGTCCAATACTGACAAATTCTCCTAAAGAAATAATCCCCAAATGGAAAATACTTATGTGTACATATACCCTCACTGCCTTATTTATAATAGTGAAAAAGTCACAACAAAAATGTTCAACAGTATTGAAATGGTTATGAATATATATGTGTAGAGCGAAGTTTAAGACAGTAAAAAGTATGCTTATCGTAGTTGCCAATGACAAAATATTAAGTTAAAATATATTGAAATAAAGGGCATTTTAAATTACTAATATGGAAAAAAATCTCTGCTACACAATGTTAAATTAAAAATACTAGGATAAGTATTTTTTCTACTAAATTAAAAAAAGGAGGCAATTCACAAAATATTAACAGTGTTTAACTCTTAACTCACTGTACACTTCCTTCTCTGGAACTTCCATTATTTGCTGAATTTCACCATGCTATACTTCTTATTTCTTTGTAAACTTATTCTAGATTAAGGTGGAGGTATATATTTAAAATATAATGCCTTTGTTATTATTATAATAAATAGTTATTTTAAATGACATTGCCAATATCCTAATCTTATCAATATTTCCAATATCCCTTAGCTGAAAGAATTTTTTAAAAAATCAAACGAGAAGATTTCTATTTTAAAAGTTCACTTTTCTGATGTTAAATACAATTTTAATTTAGAACCAAAGAAAAAGAATCAATAAAAATGTTTTAAGGGGGTAATAAAGCATAGAAAAGACACCAAATCTTTGACTCTGCAACTTAATAAAAACAATCCCAATTCGTATGACCATGTAATTCATCATCTAAATTGTGACAACATCAATTACAACATCTCAGCTCACTGTATCCTTTCAGTTCGGACTGAATTTCTCAGTGAAGGATGGTTAATAAAATCTTAAAACCTACCTGTCAAATGATGGCTTCTCTCCACAGTCGAAGGCATCCTGGAGTTCCTTAACAAGGTTGGCCTGGCCTGGCAGTCGGAAGAGGCCCTCTTCCTTCAGCCCCCGTTGTCGGATGAAGTCCACGCACTGCTCCACCAGCATCGGGGCCAGACGGTTCCCATATCTCTTCTCATAACGGACAGTCTCTTCCAATTTCTGTCCAAAAATGCCTGATGAAATAAAAAAAAAAAATCACAATAAATTTGAGAAATGCATCAC
This sequence comes from Molossus molossus, assembly GCF_014108415.1. Classification (NCBI taxonomy): domain Eukaryota; kingdom Metazoa; phylum Chordata; class Mammalia; order Chiroptera; family Molossidae; genus Molossus; species Molossus molossus. The sequence continues at coordinate 64,785,114 of NW_023425344.1, read as the reverse complement.
TTCCCACTTTGTTGCTTTCTTTGAAAACTTAATGTATAGGAAAAAACAAAGATTGGAATGGCAGCCAGCATTTAACATTTGGTGTCTCACATAATGACAGAATCAAATTCAAGAAAAGTACGTGTTGTGTGTTCAAATTATGTTAGACCCTATGATGTGTGGGGAATTATTTAAAAACCTTTAGGTTAAGGATTTGACAATAAGAACATATGCTTTACCTTCTTATCTGTAAAATAATTTATGTATATCTTCACTAATGTAAAGCCATCAAATTTCAAGCAATAAACACTTACTACCAAAAAGAATATTCTTAGCTCTAGTAGAAACAGTAACACAACAAACCAAACTAATTTATACCTGGTATCAAATCTGGCTCTAGTGGAATGCATATATTTCTTTTTTGAAGAACGAGAGAGAGAGAGAAACATCCATGTGACAGAGAAACATCACTGGGCTGCCTCCTGCACGACCCCTACTGGGGATTGAGCCCACAACCCCAACATGTGCCCTGACCAGGAATTGAACAGGGACCTCTCAGTCCATGGGATGACGCTCAATCTACTGAGTCACACCGGGCCAGGTTTCTTCTATTTCTTTTAGAAAAAATGGTTGAATGACATAATACTAATATTTGATTGCATATAAAGCAGAATTAGAAAATGACATTCTCAAAGGGCAGCTCAAGTTAAAGCAGGTAACAAGTCTACGTCACTTAGTCTGTAGTCTTTGGAATAAGCAGCTTCTTGATAACGATGTGCAGAACACTGTTCACTAACTTGACAGACATCCACACCGCTCTTTTCTCTTCGGGTCCACTTTGGAAGTTGGACAATTAAATACTCCTCTCACTTTCCAAGAAATCTGCTAGCACATCTAGGAAGACTTGAGTTTTTTTTTTAATGAAACAGAAAAAACACCTAAAATTGTCAATCATTCCTTTTCCTACCTTCAACTTGGACATGCTGTCTGTCCATCTTTTAACCATTAGGTGACAACCACAAAAGAAAAGGTGAAAAATTTAGAAATCAGGCTGAAATCACTGAACCATTAACCCAATACCAACAGCACCTTCTTCCAGATTTTTTAAAATGTGTGTTAAAGCTACTATTTTTTTTTTTAATCCTCACCCGAGGACATTTTTCCTTCTTTTTTTTTTTTTGTTCAGATAGAGCGAGAGGGAGAGAGAGGAAGAGAGAGAGAGAGAAACATCGATGTGAAGGGACACATCGAGTGGCTGCCACCCGCACAACCAACCAGGGCCGGGGACAAACTGCAACCAAGGTACGTGCCCTTAGCGGAAACCGAACCCGGGTCTCTCTGTACCACAGGCCGACGCTCCAACCGCTGAGCCAAACCGGCCAGGGCAAAGCTACTATTGTAATAAAATAAAATAATCAATCTTTCTGACTCCATCTTGCTCAGACCTACCCAGTTTCCACAAGATGTCAGTTAGCAACTTCGGCTTAGTACCGCACATAGATATGCTCATCATTAAAGGAATCAAACCTGTAGCCTAGGAATTACTGAAACAACCTCCCTGCACAAAATTACCTCTCAAGGTGATAGTTTTTATTGTTTATCAAAAGATTTATAAGGAACATCGTGACTCAGTCTATGGCAACCAGAATTTCTTAACCAAAAGCAAAAAAGTTTCACCATTCCCCTTAGACCCTTGCTGACATCCAGATAGCTGCAGTCATCAACCACCTCCTGACCTAAACCCCACCCATTCCCCCTTCCTTTGATATAAACGAAGCCTGACACATAGATACAGAGAACAGACTGACAGCTGTTGGGGGCAAGTATATTAGGGGCTAGGTGAAACAGGGAAAGGAATTAAGCAAAAAAAAAACCAAAACGAACAAACGAACGAACGAAAAAACCTCATATAGACCCTGGAAAGTTAGCTCAGTTGGTTAGAGTGTCATCCTGCTATGTCAAGTTTGCAGGTTCAATCCCTGGTCAGGGCACATACGAAAAACAACCAGTGAACACGTAAATAAATGGTACAACAAAGCAGTGTTTCTCTTTCTCTCTCTCTCTCTAAAATAAAAATAAATGAATAATAAAATCAATAAGTAAATTTAAAAATAACCTCATAGCCCAGCTGGTGTGGCTCAGTGAATGAGCTTCGACCCACACACCAAGAGGTCACCGGTCCGATTCCCAGTCAGGGCACATGCCTGAATCGTGGGCCGGATCCCCAGTGGGGACATGGGGGAGGCGCCAAATGATGTTCTCTCTCATCAATGTTTCTCTCTCTCTCTCTCTCCTCCTTCTCTCTGTCTCTAAAATCAATGAAGAAAACATATTAAAAGTAAAATTAAATTAAAACAACCTCACAGACACAGCCATCGGTAGGGTGGTTGTCTGAGGGAGCAGGGGTAGGAGCAGGTGGGGGAGGAGGGGGAATGCATGGTGACAGAAGGAGACAGACTATGGATGTGGAGCCCACAGTACAATACACAGACGATGTGTTGTAGAGTTGTACATTTGAAACCAATTTAATTGACCAATGTAACCCCAATAAATTCAATAAAAATATATATTTTTAAATGTCTTTAAAAAACTTTGGCTATTCCTCTCTCTCTTTTTTAAAGTCACTCCTCATTTTCCAGTGATTTAAAATATTATTAAATTCTAAAGGTGAGTGAATTAGCATGTCTTTTTTGAGCTCTAAAGTGATGATAGCTAAACCGTACCTATGTATACCACGCAGTTTAGCTGCATGTCTTTCATTTTAAACTCACAGCACTCGGGAGGTAGGCACCACCATTAATTACACCATTGTCTTGAGGAGGAGACTCGTGCACAGCAAGACTGAGTGATTCGCAGCGTCACACAGCCGTTCAGAGTCCGCCTGTGTGTGTAACAGCGTCGATAACAGCACCACGCCCTGTGCACAATGGCCAACATCTGCGCTGTAGCGGAAGCAGCCTGCAGCTCACCCGCCTTCCTACCTCAAGTCCCGCCGTCATCCTAGGACGGGTGATCTCTGCTGAGAAGATGTGAACTTACGGGAAGGTCAGAAATGAAGGACACGACGAAAAACTCTGAACATTTAGTGAGCATGCTGCCCAAGGGAACTCTTTTTTAATAAAATGTAAAGAGCTATGCCGACTTAGCAATATAATATGTAAGAGTTACAGTATGCAGACCGTAGTTACATATACTTAAAAATCCCTGTGGAAAAATCACAGTTTCTCCCTAGATCTAGTCTTGTTAAAATGATAATAGATGTATATACTCCCATCCTCGCATTCTGCAGCACTGGAAATGGAATGTCCCAAATGTCCCTGGCTTGCAATGAGAGGTGACAGCTAACCTCCCGTATGACAATTTTTTATAAGAAAAGTGAGGAAGGAAATTATTTTTTAAAAGCTATTTTATTTAGGATTTTCTTTGAGGGAGCAGTGAAACTTTAAATTTTAAAATTAACAAAAAAGAATAAAGGTGATGAACTATTCCCAATTAGCAGCATGGGGGAAAAGATGCATTGATTAATAGATTATTAACAAGACGATTCTCCGTTATGTGAATCTGCAAACAGTCCCAGCTATGTCCATTAAATTCCCAGTGAGGTTTCAGATTCCCTGATAAAATCCTGCCAGATTTTCTGGGGGACGATGGTATGTTGGGCATACCTCCAGTAAAAGTACTTTGTTGGTGTCATAAAGCATCACACGGATGTGACTTTTCATTGGACCAAGAAAGTAAATCAGACAGGTGCATTTTTTATATCTGTGTGAGGTTGTTTCAACTAAAGAGAAAGAGAGAGAGAGAGAGGAGAGAGAAATCTAAGCAACTTTCAGAGTTTTCGAAGCTCCTCCTTTACTGCAATTTAGACACCAAATAGCAAGAGGCAGCCAGTGAAGTTAGTGAATGTAATCAGATAAATATATTCAAATTCTATTCATCCTAAAAATGAATAAGCAGATACAAAGCCAAACAAACATTCTTGGTCTGTGTGCCTGGTGTTTTTCCATTTGCTCCTAGTACCCCAGTTAGTATCATCCGGCTTTACTTCACCCCTTTCTATCTTCTTGCCTACCTCCTGAAATTTGGTCTAAGACACCACCATTCTGCTAAAAGAGCCTTTTCTATCGTCACTAACAACTTCCTAGTGGCCAGGTCATTGACAGCCAAATTGACTTTTAAATATTTGATGCCTCACGTCCCTTAAAACTACCAATCTCACTCTTCTTCCTGACACTTCTCACAAGACATAATTCTTGCCTTCCAGAATACCCTTCCCAGTCTCCTCTGCTTGACTGCTTCCTACTGCCCCTTCTCGAAAGTTTGCTGGTTCTCTGCGTTATGTCCTTGGGCCTGTTTCCAGCTCCCTTGTCACATCGCCTTTGCTGGACTCCACCGACTTTCCCTGCACTTCAATTATTCCCAGATTTGTGTCTCAGTTTGGGCCACACTGTAGTTTCTAGCGTTAAACTTCTAAGTGCCCATTAGAACCCTCAACATGAATATCTCAAGCTCAAAGTTTCTAAAACTGGCTAACTCATCTTTTCTTCAAAACCTGTTCTACTTCCTATAATTCTGATTTTAGTTATCAGTGCGTTACCCACCCCCAATCATGGAAGTTCCATCTGAGAGTCAACCTAGGTTCCTCCTTCCTTCACTACCCTCATTTATTCACCATGTCGGTCCTTTCCAAACTCTTTACTAGTACAATAGGCTAGACCCTCAGTATTTCCTAAATGACTTTTTGAAGAGTCCCCAATCCAGGTTAAGTACTGCCATAGTGATCTTCATAATATTTGAATCGGATCATGCCGCTCTTTTGCTTCATTTCTTCCCATGGTGTCCACTGGCCAGCCAAACTCCTTTGCATGAAATGTGACCTGTGTGACCTGTGTCTTTCCCACCATTCAACCCATAATATTTAAGTAGCACCCACTGTGTGCCAGGCACTGGCCATATCCACCCTCATTTCAGATTCCTCCTCACAAACAACAGCTCTCTAACTGTACTCAACTATTTGTTGCTTCCTTCTAGAACGTAGGTTCCTGCCATAATGAGTCAGCCTAGACATAGTTATCCTGCAAGATCCAACTCGTATCATGTCTGGTGTGAAGTCTTTAGTAACATTCCCTCACCTCTACCCTAGATGCACAGCTTGATATGTTTCTTCTTTGATTTCTCAACACATTGCTTCGTAAGTACTGAACTAGTCCCCCAGTAGTCAAAAGAGGAATGTGCTTTCACAATTATTATAATAAGAATATCATATGACATTTATTATTATTATAAATAATATTAAAAAACAGCTGTATACTGTATATCTTCCTTATGAACTTCAGAGAGGTTTAGGTGATTCTCCAAGAGGTCATAGACACTGGGATGGCATCAGATCTGAAGGTCTCCAAGGTTCACATTCCATTCTACCATGCTGCTCCGGTCTGAACGTTTGGGTGTGTCCCAAATTCTTGTTGGGGACCTAAGGCCTGAGACGATGGCATTAGGAGGTGGGGTCTTTGGGGAGTGAGTCGCGCCTTTAAGAAAAGGGCCCCAGAGAGCTCTCGCTCCCTCTCCGTTCTGTCCTGTGGGAATGCGACAGGAAGCGGACAGCCGCCACCTGGAGCAGGGCTCTCACCACAACACCACCAGGCTGGCCTGGTGTCAGAGCGCCAGCCTCCGAGCTGGGAGACGCAACTTTCTGGTGTTTCTCAGCGAGCAGTCTGTGGCATTGTGTTACAGCAACCTGAGCCGACTAAGACACACAGGACACTCTCTTGCTTCTATGTCTGGGATTTAATACTAGAGTGGCTAAGGACTGACTGTTCCATAGATATCTGTAGAATAAATAAGTCCATTAAAGCAAAGTACTTCACCTCCTCAATTATAGGAAATATATAAATAACTTCAAAGTAAAATGGAACACATCAATTGTTCTCAGGTTGTGGCAGTGATTTCTATAAAAATTTGAAAATAAAAAAACTTCGGTTTGCTAATGTAAAGCCAGAAGTTTAAAAACTTGTTGGTTATTGCTCCAGTTCTTTGCTATCATTTATTTTTCAGAGTTCCCTATCCCTCTCTTCCTATATATAATAGAGCAAATTTGCTTTTACTCATCCTTCTGCTTACTGCAACCCTGGTAACAAAATAAGTCTTGATACCACCAGGACTATAATAATTTTCAATTAAAAATGAACATTCTCCCTGGCCGGTTGGGTTCACCAGTTAGAGAGGGTCAGTCCCCAGACTAAAGGGTCATGGGTTTGATTCCTGGTCAAGTGCATGTGCTTGGGTTGCAGGTTTGATCCCGGGACCCAGTCAGGGTCATGTGGGAGGCAACCAATGGATGTGTCTCTCTCACATTAATGTTTTTCTCTTTCCCCTCCCTCCTTTTACTCTATTTAAAAAAATCAATGGGAAAATATCCTCCGGTGAGGATGAACAACAACAAAAAGACTTTCACTAATGGTAAATTAAGAAATCAAAATAAAAGACATTCAATTTAGTACAGAAATGAAACATCTAAAGCTTACTTCAGTATGTCACCAGCAGTTTCTAAGTAACCAACAAATCTTATATGATAGAAAACTTAACCCAAGGAGTTCAGAATGTATAATGACCGTAAATGTTTGGCATCATCTTGACTCTTTTTATAGTTAAGTGGTGAAGGAAGAAGAAAAATAAAGGCCTGGAAAAATTAAATGTAATAATGTGAACACAGTGACCTAGGTCTTAGATCAGCAGAATAATCATAGACACCACTTACATTTGGGTACATGCCATGCAATTTACATGCATTTCCTTATTTGACGCTCACAGGCATTCTGCAAGGAGGTTTCTCTTCCACAAACAGGTTCAGAGATGCTAGGTGACCTAAAGTCACACATTTGGGAAATGGCGGATCTGGGGTACAAATGCAGGTTCATATAATTCTAAAAGTCTTCCTTTTCCCACCATGATATGTTAATTGAATTAAGACATATTTTTCCATAGTGCTGACCACTTTCTTAGGATCCTATAGGAGAAGGTCTCCTTTTGTAACTTCCAAAGACTAACTCTGATTTCATGCAGTTCAGGGAAATCACTGCCTTTGCAAATGAGCCCACAGTCAATCTTTTGTCCACGGGCTCCTCAGATGTAGTGCTTATCACAGAGCAAGTAATTACTTATTTATGTTTCCTTATCCCTAAGGAGTCTGCGAACTCATCCCTAGCATCACTTGGTAGATGCTCCATAAAACTTTGATACATGAGTTAATGAGCTCCTCATTTATAGTACTATTTAAAATTATATGGTTTTGTATAGTAGCGTTCCATTGAACAAATCAATTTTCATAAATGTGATTACATGCACAACATACAGTAATCTTTACAGAACATGTTAGTTTTATCCAACAACATTATAAAGGCATTTTATTTTAATTCCTTATTGCCTACAGACTAGCAGGAAAAGACAAATAATAATACTATTGTAATTCACCAGTTTGCCATAAATCTTGAATCCTTGATTGAACAGATCTATGCAAGTCTTCATTTTGGGAAGAAAGAAATACATATTTTTTCTTTAAAAACATTTTGTTTCCTTTATTAATTTTAAAGAGAGAGGAATGGAGAGAGAGATAGAAACATCGAAGAGAGAGAACATCGATTGGCCGCCTCCTGCATGCCCCCCACTGGGGATCAGGCCTACAACCTGGGCATGTGCCCTCACCGGGAATCAAACCGGTGACCTCCTGGTGCATGGGTCCATGCTCAACCACTGAGCCACACTGGCTGGGCAGAAATACTTATCTCTTCCACCACAAAGGTGCATACAGCCCTTTACGATGGCTATAAAGACAAGGCGGCAAAGGGGCAGCATATATGAAATATACAGGCTACAGGGTAAAGAGTATAATGGTTGAAGAGAAATGACAGCCAGTAATGTCTTGAAGGAAAGTAAAGTTTGGACAGACAATGTAATGGAGAGAGCATCACAACAGAGAAGACAGGACAAAAGCAAGGAGGTGGTATAGGAGATGTGTTTAGGGAGACAGACTGGGGCAATCTGAGGCATGGCAGTTTATTCTCCAGGAAACACTTGGAATTGCCTAGAAGGTCTTGATGATTTCATGAAACAGTTAGGACTTCCTCTGGGAGCAATCAGGACTCAGAAAGATTTTAGCTGTGGAACGTTGCCTGACTACTGTTTAGGAATACCGAGTAGGCGACACTTTACAAATGGACTGTGTACTGTAGGAATTTGTGCAGAATGTTGGAGATGGAGAGGTGAGGATGGATGCTGTTTCGCAGAGCTACTGTTTAGGTTAAAGTAAGTCGTGTGCATAGAGCGATGCAGACACAGAGGACTAAGGAGATGGGAACATAAATAGAACTGAAAGTAAATAAAGAAGGAAGAAGCTAAGTGGTTAAATATGGGGGAGGGGGCGGAGCACCAGGTAATGAATGAACAGAGCAATTCTCCAAGAACAGAGCAATTCAGGTCAAAACAAACAACAACAACAAACAAGCTAAAGTTAGGGTTTAAAAATTTTACTTTAGTTTGTCCCACGACCTCAATAATCTTAAATCAGCTAGCCTATTCCAACTCAAAATTAACACTAACATTCCGGACCCCTGATGATATGCACCCCAGGTAGGTAATCAAGAGATTGGTTGTGCTCCATATATTAGACATTAGTCATAAAGAGGTAAAAACAAAAAAAACAATTATACTTTCAAAATCAAAAGAGTAAAAACACATTGTAACATTTACTTCACCAGAACGTAATTACAGAGCACCACCACCCCCAGCTTCCTGCCTAATAGGTATTTCTTATTTCCTACATTGTTAAAACCACTGGGAAAACATTTGTTTACTGGTACCTAAACAAAGAATGAGAGCGATGAAGAGGGCAGGAAGGACAGAGGAGGTCTGGGAGGGAGAGGAACCGAGAAGTTCGTTATGGCAGATGCAGCATAGACGCTCCCACATCACGGGCCTCTGGACTCCTAACTCAACCCCACACTCACGCTGAGGGCATTTCGAAAGCAGCAGCGAGCCTGTCTGCCTACCCTTGACAACAGTAAAGAAGATGCAGTGAATGTGGATCGGGAAAAGCAGACACATCACCACTTCTTACTTCTGGGCGCTCTTCCAGATTCCTGCTCTCTCCCTTTGCTTTCACTGAAATGACTTAAGCTGATGCTCTCCAACAGGCTTGGGAGAGGAATTCAGAAACCCAGGTCCACTTCTTGAACTACTTGAGCACCCAGGAGATTAAACTGCACAAAAGAACCCTCTCTTCTTAAGGTGGCACGGTTTGGGAATCCAGGATTGAAAGAAAAATTTATTCTTTTTCCGTGCTAGACCTTAAATAAAGACGTAAACACCCTTGCTTCTGGCTGCTGCTGACCGGAAGGAGGAGGGCCCCAGGGAACAGCGGCCCCCAGCCCCTCTCCTCCCAGAGCCGCTGGGTCGCTGCTCCTGCTGTGTGTGCGCCCACCGGCTCTGGAGAAAGGGAAAGAAAACTTACACCAGCGAATGCTTCCTGCACCCCCTCTCCTCTATGGTTCTGACAGAAACCAGAATGCAGCTTTGTAAATTAAAAATCTGTTAATCCTTGACTCAAATGCTGAACATTCCTCAGATTACTGCGACTTTGCAGAGGGAAGGACAGTACTTTAAAAATAGCCCACAGGAGATGACAGAAGCTGTCCCCCTCCTGCTGCTGCGTTTGCCAGCCCTTGGGGCATTCTCCCTGCAGGCATTGCTTCCCTCCTCGTATTTAAGGAGAAACAGGAGGGGAGGGAACCGTGCTGGCCAGGATGCTTGCAGATGGGCCATACTCCACTGTCAAAGGAGAAAAGGTGGAAAAGATAGTCAAGGCCTTGCTCTGGGCTTCAAAGATACATTAATTGTCCCCAGAACATCTAATGTTACAGATGAAGAGCAATAACCCGGAAACATAGATTGTCTCTAGTGTTTGGATAAATTTAGTGTTTAGTTGCTGAGGAGTGGGGGTACTAGAAGAGGGGGTGTCTTATAAGCAATTGGTTTCTAGTTTTCAATTTTTATCACTGTCTGTTTATCAGTGATGCAATCTTACAATAACCCTAATGCGTGCTCTCTAACCCTGTTCTGAAATCTCTACAATTCCATAAAATGTGAGACATGAACATTTAATTATCTTTATGGAGGAGAGAGGAATAAAAATTAACACCTGAATTCCTTGCTGATAATATATGCTAATGATCATCGCCAGATCTTAGCTGCTCAAAGGGAAAGACTCAGAAGGAACAAGGTTTAGTTTTAAAAAGTTCCCACTACATTTTTCTTTATACATGCAATTTTTCTTATTTTGTTTTATTCTCTTTTGGTGGTGGTGGTGGTTACTAAGTAGAGAGGGTTAGTAGGTGGCAGATCAAAGAAAAAAGGAGAAGGAATTACCTTCAATGCTATTCAAATCAGCTCCTGATTAAATTAGCTCACTGTACATGACATTAAAATTGTAATTACCTAGTTCCAATTTAGATAATCATTCCATTTAATTCCCATTTTAAAGCAAAATAAACTTAAAAATATATTCATACATAATCATTCTCTAAAAACATTCATTTTACCTATGCTTTACCTTTAACTCTCCCTACATTAATTAATCCAGAAATGCCTTAGTTTCTTCTATTGACCATAAATTGTTCCTGATAGTTCATCCCTTTGGCCTCTTCCAAAGCCGCCTATTTTGGAAGTCAAGGTGACTTCTATTTCTAATCAGTACTATTCAGTGTGGTAGAAAGTCTCTTGTAAAGGTCACTGCAAATAACCTGATTATTAACATTTTCTCAGCAGGGGAGGTGAGTGAGGCATGCACAGGCAGCCGGAGCCAAATCCATATGATGAGAGAACAGAACAGGGATTTGAGGACCCCTTTCAATGGGTAACAACATGGTTGCTTGATCTGGGTCTGGGAACAGCTGGGCACACACTCTTAGCCCCTCCTGTCAGGAAGGTCAGCCAGGCTTGTTTATGTCTCCATCAGTCAATCAACCACTCTATACAGCACCGCCATTCTTCACGCTCCACCCACCCAGCCTATTCACAGGCAGTGATAAACAGATCAGTTGAACCTTAACAAATCAGTATAGACGAGCAAAGATGCACACAAATCACGTCTGTACAGTTCTCATCTCGTGGTTTCCAAACTCTCAGATTATCTGAGCATAAACTGACCTTAAAGCATCAGAGAATATATGCATATTTTTTCAAAGGACATTAACATATCATCTACCTACCTTTCCGAAAACTAAAGCATCGTTTGATTCTTCTGTAGGTAGTTTTGGGAATGAAAGGAGTTGACGCTAAGGCACCTGAGGGGCGTCCCCCCGGATTTCGGTCTTCAGGCATCATACAGGCCCAAAGTTCTGCACAGTTTCAGCTTCCTTTAAGCCCTGCCTCTGCAAGATACCCCACAGCCACTCCTTCTCCTGTCTGTTTATTTGTTAGGTCTGAAGTGCTGATTCCTACAACTCGTAGGTGTTTATCCTCCCGGTCCTGAAACAGGGGTAAATTACCACCTCTTAGTTACTTCTTTTTAGCCAAAAATAAAAACAAACCAAAAAAAAAAAAAACTTTCTTTCTCTTGCCTAATCCAGACAGCTTTTAAGGCTTTTCCTTTTTTGAAATTTCTGCAGACATTCCAAAATGTCACAGCAAAAAGAACGGCAGCCAGCAAGCTGCACCTCCCATTCAAACAGCAGGAATGTTTTTGTTTTTTTTTTTATTAAGAACTGTCTTCTCAGCTGGAACAGGGGGGACTGAGATTCTTCTGGAAAGGTCAGCAAATAGCCATGTGCCAAGGGACTGAGCGACAATGACAAAAAGGACCCTGAGGGATACTTCAGGACCGTCTTGCTGGCTCCTTTCATCTGAGCAACAGGGGAGGCAAATGGCACCTTCTCCAGAAATCAGTGCATGACAGATTCTTTTCAAAGGGCTCCCCTGTTCCCTTTATAGCACCCCTCATCCTTGGACGCTCTCTGCAGGCTTCTCCTCCCTTTTTCCTCCGTCTTCAAACTCCCGGGGCTCCCGAGGGGACCGCCACGTCAGAACAGTCCTTGGTGCCTATTCAGGAGACTCCGGTCCGCGGAGGAGGCAGCGCTGCGGGGAGCTTCTCCCCCTCCGCTCGCTCCCTTTTCTCAATGGGAGCTGGGCGGGCCGACAGGGCTGCGCCTCGTCACCACCGCTGTGGCTGCAGTGCCTTCAGTGCCCGCGGTCACTGCAGCAGGTGCAGTCAGGGACTGTGCGGGGAGGAGGCAGAGGGCCATGCAGCGCTGGGAACCCCTGTTTCTTCCTTCGACTTTGGGTTGACTCCTAGGCTCTTGGCGTGCAGCTGCCTGCGCAGCGCCGGTCCAGCTGGTGCAGCAATGCCCTCAGAAATCCCGCAGCGCCCAACGCCCCCAAGGGAGCAAAATGTTGCTCCTTCCTTGCTGCATTGATTCTCTTTTGATACAAGATTTTGTTCAAGCATACTTTGCAATTGAATCAATTTGTAGTGCTGGTTTAAATATTCATATCATTAAAAGATGTGATGTGTGTGTGTGAATATGCTTGTGCCTGTGAAATGAAAATATTATAAATCTAGTGACAGAGAACCTGCAGCTATAACCACAAAAACAAGTCAACTCCACTTATACACATGCATTTATATATCTGGTTGTGGTTTGCAAACCAGTCCTGTTTTCCACGTTCTCCTCTGTCTCCCCTGTCTCCCCTGCTCCTGTATGCACCCTCTGCACCCAACCTCCCTGTCCACCTCGCTGAGCAATTGACTCACTGGGTTAATCATTCATCCACCTGGCTGTTCCCTGAGCAGATTTGGAATGCCAGTGCTTTAACCCCAACTGACCCCCAAGGCCCCTGCGTTTCTTCCTAGTCATTCAGCAGCTTTCCAAAATTGTACCAAAAAGACACTCCCTTTTTAGAAACATCATTACTCTGATTAGCATGCCCAGATAGGAATATTTTGTCACTGAAGGGATCACTCTTAATTATTCATGCCCTATAATTGTTCTGAGCTCTGGTCACAGCATGCAGCTAGGAAAATAAGAAGTCACGAAGTAAACCTCTGTACTATGAAGACAGTGGCAGGGCTGGGCTGGGAGGCACCCTGGCCAATGCAACACTTCGCTGACCTCAGCACTGCAGGAGAGAGCACAGGGAATCACAGGACCAGAGCTGGAATGAACCTTAGTGGAAACAGTTTTGCCTGATTTTCTTATTTCACAAGGGAGGAAACTAAAGGTGAGGGGGGTCACTTATCCAGGATCACACAGCAGGTCTGTGTCAGAGACGAGACCACAGTGCCTCTTAATTCACCCCTGTTTGCCCACATGCCAGTTTTCATTATGAGGATTATTCACATTCAGCATTTTTACTGCCTTGATGGATCTCTGACTCAACTTTTTCATAAGGAGACAGAAATATACAGAAAGAACCTGATTTTATTGGTAGTTCAAGTCTGGCTAACCATTCAGTTTCTCATGAACAATGAGTGGCTTCTCACCCTCCCCCAGTTCCTGGACAAGCATTTCTGTATACACTGCTTCAAAACAATTGATAAGAAAACCCAAACAAAAATAAACAAACAAAAACCCCTAAACTTTTCCAAAGCTTAATAAATGTTTTGACATTCCAACTTTTGGATTTGACTCTTAGGCAGAAATGATGTGCCTATCAGCACTGTTAATAGGGAGTCCAAGGTTTATGGGGGGTTTTAAGCAGACGACACAAAGTTGAGGTATCCACATTCAATACCAAACTTCGTTATCAGCCAGGCTGTTAAGAGAGGAGGTCTACTTTACCAATTCCATTGGTTCCCTTCCCTCATCTGACTGGTTGTTGTCTAAGTTTTTCTTGGTTAATAAAAAGAAAAGCTCTATATTTTATGATTTTCACTTAGTTTTTATTTTTTTAAGTTTTTTTTCTTTATTGATTTTTTAGAGAGAGGAAGGGAGAGGGAGAGAGAGATAGAAACATCGATGACAGAGAACACAGACTGGCTGCCTCCTGCATGCCCCCTCCTGGGGATTGGGCCCACAACCTGGGCATGTGCTCTAACTGGGAATCGACTGGCGACCTCTTGGTGCAAACCAGCAACCCACACCTATTGAGCAATTTTCACTTAGTTTTTTTTATTTCTGGAGCTTGAAAAGCTAGGTAAGCTCCTCAGGTTTCTCCTCTATTTTAATCAAATGTCTTTTATTGGCATGGTAAGGAGGGAATATTTTACATGTATGTGCAACCTGAACAAAGATAAGCTTAGGTGCCTCATGAAAAACTTTAACTTTCTAAAAACACAGGTTGTGAAATTGCAATCCAGACAATGAAATGCCCTCTCTGTAATAGACACATTTAAAGTGTATCCAAGGGGATATATAGAAATTGATAAATTAGGGAGACATGTCACCTTCCAAATGTCTTTACAGATGCCATTTAATCAATGAGGACAACAATCTTTCAGGGGTAGGAATGAGGTTGGAAACCACGAGGTCTTTTGTTTTATTTTATTATTTTTTATCCTCACCCGAGGACATTTTTCCACTTTTTGTTCAGATCGAGTGGGAGGGAGAGAGAGGAAGAGAGAGAGAAAGAGAAACATCGACGTGAAAGGGACACATCGAGTGGTTGCCACCCGCACGACCCAACCAGGGCCGGGGAAAAACTGCAACCGAGGTACATGCCCTTTGTGGGAACCGAACCCGGGTTTCTCTGGACTGAAGGCCAATACTCTAACCGCTGAGCAAACTGGCCAGGGCAACGAGGCCTTTATTTAGGATGAACAGGGTCATAGATAGGTTCCACAACAAAGATGGGGGGGGGGGGAATGTATTCTCTTATGTAAGGTATGTATAGTATTTATGGCAATTCAGGAACTCTTTAGAAGAGCTTCATTGAGATATAATTCATATATCATATATTTTCCCAAAGTTTGCAATTCGATGGTTTTTAGTATACTCTCACAGATATATGAAACCCTCCTCACAGCTAATTTTAGGAAAGATTATCACCTCAAAAGAAGATCCCATAACTCACCTATTTTCCCCCTTCCCATTTCCCTTATCCTCCCTTCCCAGCCCTAAGCAACCATTAATCTATTTTCTGTCTCTATAAATTTTCCAGTTCTATGTTTAATATGAATAAAACCATATGATATATGGTCTTTTGTGACTGGCTTCTTTCACTTAGCATCATAATGTGTTCAAGGTTCATTCATGTAGTCAGTACCTCATTCCGGTTTTCGGCTGAATAATAATCCATTCCATGGCTAGTAATCCATTTTGATTATCCATTGCCTGCTGATGAACATGTGTGTGTTTTCACTCTTTGGCTATTAAGAATAACGCTGCTATAACTATTCATGTTCAAGTTTCTGTGTGGACATACATATTTTCATTTCTCCTAAGCATATACCTAGGAGTGCAAATGTTAGCTCCTGTTGTAACTATGTTTAATCATTGGAGGAATTGACAGAATGTTTTTCAAAACAGCTACATGATTTTACATGTCTATCAGCAATGTAGGAGGGTTTTGATTTCTACACACCCTTGCCAATACTTGTTACCATCAGACTTTTTGATTCTAGCAATCCTGGTGGGTGTGAAGTGGTATCTCGCTGTGGCTTCGATTTGCAGTTCCCTGGTGACTAATAACTGTATACCACCATTGGACTGAACATCTTTTCATGTGCTTATTGGTCATTGATATATTTTCCTTGGAGAAATGTCAGTTTAGGTTCTTTGCCCATTTTTAATTGAGTTGAATTGTGTCAAAAATTTGACTTGTCTTTATTATTGAGTTGTAAGTGTTCACTATATATTTTGAATAGAATATATGATTTGGAAATACTTCTTCCCATTCTGTGGGTTGTTTTCTCATTTTCTTGATGGTGTGAATTTGGGTATTTTTGAAGGACTTGAAAAATTCTATTCATTCTAATCATCACACTTTGTAAACCTTTTGTTTTTCATACAATGAAGAATATACTATCAATGAGGCATGGACCTGTAATCATGGGTTGTTTTTTTTTTTACTCCCACAGTAGAAGTACTAGATCACACTATTGTGCTAAAAAGCAGGAGGCAGCTCACAAGGCAGGAGACCTGGGTTTTCTTCCCAGTTTTGTTACTCCCAGTGAGACACCTGTCAAGTTACTCCTCCTCCCCGGGCCTTAGTGACCTAAGCCATAAAAGGTGGGAGGTTGAACTGAAACAGTATTGTTGGTGGTGGTGTTTTTTAAATTATTTTTTTTAACTTTTCTTTTTTGATTTTAGACAGAGAGGAAGGGAGAGGGAGAGAGTTAGAAACATCGATGAGAGAGAACATTGATTGGTTGCCTCCTGCATGCCCTACACTGGGGATTGGGCCCACAACCTGAGCATGTGACCTGACTGGGAATCAAACTGGTGACCTCTTGGTGCGTGGGTTGATGCTCAACCACTGAGCCACACTGGCCAGGCAAAACAGTGGTTTTGAAATATTCTTAGTCAGTGGAAAAAATTTCCAATGAAATGTTAAGTGAAATCCTAATATATAGGTAAATAAAAGGGTTTTGAGTCATATAAATTTATTATTTGAAACTCAAGTTTATAATTTTTCTTTACAATCCAGTCAGTGAGCACAGGGGGCCTATTTTGATACAACCTTTGAGACCCATGAATATGGGTGGCACTTGGAATCTTCTGTCAGTGTCAATATTTAGTTCAGTTCTAAATTCTATATTAACTTTAGAAAATTCCCATGTTTACATAAATCACAAAGGATTTCTTGCAAATTGAATGAGTGCTTTAAAAGCTTGCTTTGTGCCCCAGCTGGTTTGGTCTGTTGGAGCATCGGCCTGTGGACCAGAGAGTCCCGGGTTCGGTTCCTGCTAGGGGCACGTACCAAAAATAAAAAATAAAAAAATTTTAAAAAACAAAAGCTTACTTTGCAATCTCATAATACTCTTCAATTAAACAAAGAGGGCAGAAGATTTATTCTTTGGAGCATTGTGTCTATTACAAATGCTCTAGGCCAAAATATCTCTGAATTTGCAAAATCCCTGAAGCATATTCCATTGGAAGTATGTACATAAATCAATCATCTACTAATCATCTACTTCCAAATTCATAGATTTGAAGATTAATTGATAGCTTTTGCCCAGTCCCACTGGGATCATTTCTGATACTCTTGGGCTGATAGGACCTCTTATAGTTACTGATTTGGTGAAACTTACTGAATCTCATTCATTTCTCTCGAGAAAAGGACAGACAGAAGAGGAGGAAAGGGAGGAAAGAACACAGCTGATGGAAATACTCCCTCAACAAAATACCCTCTTCAGTAGATAGTAGATTCTCTTGAACTAAGGAGCTCCAGAAATCTCATAACAGAGGGTCCCCTCTGCTTTTTGAAGGTCTTTATAAACAGTAGGAACTTTGAAAAGCCCGTAAATCCATGGCCCTGGAGGTACCAGCAAACCTCCAGCAGCAAAGTATGTTGTCTCACATGGACAGTCATGTGAGGAACCTTTCGATAAGGCTCTGGGGTGGGGCCCTTTCTGAATGCTTTACAGAGCCATTTACCAGCCATTTTAGTACATGAATAGGGTGACTATATAAGTAGTCACCCAAACTAAAACACGGAGAGTGAGAGATGGCACTGTCAATCATTAGCCTGAAACAACAGTTGTAAACCACACAGTTACTAGGCAAACTGGGGTGAAGGGTCAGCTTCTCCCCAACAGAAGGTATTGTTGAAAAACAAACAATTTGCAGATATGTATCCTTAATCGGGTAAAATACCAGTATGTCTTTAATAAATCTTTACTATTTTAACCTGAACCTAGCTTTGCAATTTTTAAATGAAGCTTTTGAAGTTTTTCTAAAATGTAAAGTGGTTAGTCAGCCTAAGAAACCTAGGATATGTAATGGGGAAAAAACTCACTTCTGAATTCAGAGTGCTGACAACGCATAAGAGAATATAAAATAAATATGGAAGTTATCATTGTTTTACTAAGTATGAATCTGATTTAATACAATTTAAACTATATCAACCTAAAATAATTAGCCTGTACATTCTGGGAAATACATGTTGGTTATAGATTAATATTTTGGGGTTCTTATTTTATTGGTTCCATCTACTGAATGTTTACTTTAAGTAATTTTTTTTGTCCATATTATTCTATATTTCTTGATAAACAAAGATCACATCTGTTACCCTTTCCTCCTCCTTTTAGTTCTGTTCATAGCACCATTTAGTTTATTCTGCATATGGTGAATTCTCAACGCTGTATTAACTAAGTTTTTTTTACAAACTTACCCAATCCACAAACACTTCCCCAATCACAAAGCATTTTTTTTATTCCATTAACCATCAAATTTTCATTCAAAGCATTCCATTTCTCTTTGTTGTATCATTGAGCACCAGGCGGGTTAGGATCTCTTCCAAAGCTGCTAGTCAATTTTTTTGCATCATGTCTACATGTTCTTAACTAATCTACATTTATGCTATCAGTCTCATAACTATTTATTGCCATGAAATAAAAAAAATCCAAAATAAAAGAAAGATATAATCCCTTTTGATAATTAAAGATATTTATGGAAGGTTGGTTATTAATGATATTTCATCTCAATTAAACTTCCAGTAGTTGTGTGTCTAACCATAACATGAAAATAGTTTACCATTTATTTTAACACTCATCCATTTGAAAATAGGAGCTGATAGTAATATTAGCTGGGGGCAAGGGTGAGCAGGCTTGGTCTACCTTTCTGTTTTTCCATGATTTAAAACTTGACTCACCTCCTCCAAAAGGTCCCCATATGACTCGGCGGATGGACTTCACCCAGTCTTCCATATCATTCTGGGTGCTCGCCATAAGCAGGTAGCTCTCATGATTTGCTGTCATCCGATCCCGATCACCTCCTGTAAGAAGACAGTAACACATGAGTGCGTGCTCAGTCGAAGATTTCCCATCAGCAGCCTCCTTGGGAGTTCCTGACACACAGACTGTGTCTAATGCTGCCAGCACTCGGCTGTACCCAAATGAATCGGAAATATTTACCATGGTTTCATCATGGGGAAAAAAATCTCCTTAAAAAGGAAAGGCTCTTAGGTTTCCAGGAGAAAGCTGGAAAACAAATGTCATTCCCCAAACAAAGCTTGCCTTTTTGTCCTAGCAACAACCCATAGGCCTGCATTAACTCATAAGCCAATCTACTCACACTGCTGCTGAATAGGGAGAAACAGCAGAAGCAGCGTGAAAAATGGGTAAGGGGTCCTCTGAACCTGGGTTTTTGTCTGAAGCAAGGGCTGCTCAGCACATCACAGGGAGGCACCAGGGCATCGCAGTGAGTTGGGGAGTTCTAGGAAAGGGAAATAGCCACACGAAACACTTTTAACCTAGAAGTTCTCCTCTAGCACTGTCCTGGAAGGGAAACCTTCCCCCCCCCCCCCCCCCCAGATCACACCTTCAGGAGGACACACAAAGAAGAGAGAGGAAGACACAAACCTGGCCAGTTACAAGGCCAGATCAGCTCCCCACATTGGGCCTCACACTAAAGAGCAAGCTTTAGGACACCCCTGGGATGCCTCCATGCAAAGGTGGATGGTTTCTCTGATCCCCCTCCAGCCCACCCCCACCCCCCACCCCCCACACACAAAAAACCTGACAACCGCGGATATCAATTTTGAAGTGCTAGACTTCTGATGCATGGGATTTAGTTTATTTGAAATCTTTACTAGTACATTAAGTTTACCGGGTGAAAATTTTTTCTTCTTTACAAAACAGGAATGACTTTGAAAGAGGCCTTGAGGCATAGTTTCCCTTACCTCTTATGTTTAAAGGAGTATTTCTGAAGACTAGTATCAGTGACTGCATTGCTTCACTGTCTTTGAAAATGATTAGTGTTGTTCTCACAGGGAATCATTAAAGAAAGGGAACATTAAGTGTTTAACTGAATTCTCATAATATTTTAGTATTATATGCACTGCCAAGGTGCTCAAATAATCGATCAACATTGAATTTTCACTAAGTGTTGCAAAATGTGCAACCTTCAGTTATATTAATTCATATCCAAGTGCTTTGCTTTGTTAAGACTGTTCGTTTGTTGGTTTTAAAGTGAATCTAAATAAATATATTTGTGAGGGGCTTGCAGACTCCAATTCACAATGTTGCCTTTTCTTAAACATCCAATCTCTTTCCCATATAGCTCTGAAAGCTATAGGCAATGGAGTTTGTGACCTCTGAGTTCTATACAAATGCCCCAATTGAGAAATACAACTATTCTACCATTGATGTAAATTTATAGAACAAATGAAAGGTCAAAGAAGTGAAATAACCAGAGAAACAACTAGGTTGGTATTTTACATTTTCATACTACTGGATGGGGTGAGGGGAGGAGCCAAGGAACCATATCAAATAGACTTCCTAATGTCCACAAATCTCTGGAATTAACAATACTAGCCATCCCACGTTTTATTTATTTATTTTTATTTTTTATCCTCACCCGAAGACATTTTCCATTTTTGTTCAGATAGAGTGGGAGGGGGAGAGAGAGAGAGAGAAAAAAAAAACATCGACGTGAAAGGGACACATCAAGTGGTTGCCACCCGCACGACCCAACCAGGGACGGAGACAAACTGCAACCAAGGTACATGCCCTTAGCGGGAACCACGCCCTTAGCGGGAAGGGAACTCGGGTCTCTCTGGACCATAGGTCGACGCTCTAACTGCTGAGCCAAACTGGCCAGGGCACTAGCTCACATTTTAAAGAACATGTCACTATTAGAGGAACAATGACGCTTTACACCTGTGGTCTATGCTAGGTCAATCATCACTTTAAACAACAACTCACATCTGAAAAAAAACAATGGTTAAAACACCAACGAAAATCCTACTGAGTCCTGGCCAGGTAGCTCAGTTGGTTAGAGGATCATCATCCTACACCAAGGTTAGGGGTTCTATCCCTGGTCAAGGAACATACAAGAATCAACCAATGAATGCATAAATAAGTGGAACAGCAATCTCTCTCTCTCTCTCAAATCAATAAGTAATAAGAAATTGCAATTCTATCTTATATTAGCTGTTTGCCTTGTGGGAAATTATACAACTTCTGGAAACTCACTGTCTTTAATCACGGTTTAGAAATAATGATCTCTATATAATAAATTTTCATGAGAATTAAATGCAATAAAGTACATAACAATACCAGCACTGGGCCCTGGCTGGTTTGGCTCAGTGGGTAGAGCATTGGCCGTCAGACCAGAGAGACGTGGGGTCAATTCCAGCCATGAGCACGTACCTCGGTTGCAGTTCTGGCCCTGGCCCTGGTTGAGGTCGTGCAGGAGGCAACCAATGGATGTTTCTGTTTCTCTCCCCATCCCACTCTATCTGAAGATAAATGGAAAAGCATCTTTGGGTAAGGATTTAAAACACAAACCAAAACCAAAAAAAAAAAAAGCCAAAACCAAAACAGCACTGTGTTAAGCTAAAAGAGAAATTCTGTAAATATTAATTCAGTCTCATTTAACTGCCCTTCACCCCTAAAATTGCTAAAAGGACATAATACATTTAATTTGACCTGAGAGATATTATGTCTAGTACATGCTTGGGAACAATTTACAGGCATTTTGTAAAAGGCTACCTCTCTTTGACACATAAAAGCACATAAAATTGTGTACTGCATATGTATGTAAATATGCCACACATTCGTATGCACACCCATGGTTGTGTGCCTTACAAGCAGCAGAGAAAAACGGAATAACAAAAAAAGATGCTTCATTTGGCATGGCACAAGGCTACACATTTACTTTGTATTCGGATTCACTTATGCTACAGCACTGGGACAAAAAATATTTACCATTTGAAGTCAGACTATTTTAATTATTGTCTTTGCCCGAAGGATGGTTAGCAAGGCAGACAGCAATATCCTGCTGTGTCACTACCAGCCCGGGCTGGAGCAGCCCCGGTGATGAGGCTGAGTGACAGCCATGCAATGTTTCTGCCCGAAAGCAGAGGAAAAGGAGAATGATAAGCACACTGGCTACTGTCCCCTGACTTTTCATGCGATTCTCTACCTCTGCCAGTGGTGCTGTGTGTCTGGCCCTGACTCTCATTTAGACTGCCAATCACAGGTATGACATCCCATCTGGGGATTTCGCCCACCGATACAGAGCTTCATTCCTAGTGTGTTAGCAAGAGAGGGGGAAAGATTTTGAAAAACTTTCTGAGTCTCAGTGAGAATGCAGAGTCATTGTTAAGAATGTGATGAAAACAATTGGAGACATTTATATAGCTATGAACTAGATACTCTGCACTAAAAATATGTGCTTTCTAACTGGAGATGCCATCTGTTCTAATTCATACCCTCTGTTTCTAAAAGCCTGGTACTGGTACTGCGCCTTGCAATCAAAGAGGCTCAAAAACAACTTATCAAATACATGATTAAATAAATGACTAAACTCAGTATTGACTTTCAACCATGTGAACCAAGTTTTACTCCCTGTTAATCCTTTATGGGGATTAATGATCCATTTAACCACTGTGAATCTAAAATTCTTTCTAAAGGTAAAATTTTAAAAAGCAGCTCTGAGATTTAATTATCACTGGAGGGAAAGTGTCCTTGTTATCTTCCACCCATATATATGTATGTATCTGCATATTTATGTGTATATTGTATAAGCCAGTATACATTCTCCATTCTTAAATTCTGCTTCAACACAAATGCCTATGCCTCTTTCTTTTTATTTTTAATACTGCTTTACATGCCAGTGAATCCATACACATTTTAAAAGACACAAAGTATTAGTAAATTGTATACACCTTTTAGATATTAACTCGGATCGGTAGCATTGCTTTGGTGATAATTCAAGCATTTGTGATTAAAGTTAACAGAGTAGGTCACACAATAGAATTTTGCTTGTTTATACATAACTGAAATTGTGTACATTTCATTGGGATCTTCTGTATACTGGAAATTGATGTAAATTTTTTTTCCCAGAAATAAAATATATATTCTCTGAAATAAAATAAATACTTGACATGTTTAACTTTTGCACAAATTAAAAGGAGATTAAGAAAAGTTTTATGAATTTAATAGACTGAGAAAAAGCTTAATTTAAAATTAAAAGGCAGGTTAAAGAAAATTACATTAAAATAAATGTACAGTACATTAAAAACAAATACAAATATCCATTAATCATATGAATAATTACAAAAAAATATATTAAAAATAATTGTCGAGCCCTGGCCTGTTTGGCTCAGTGGTTAAAGTGTCGGCCTACGGACCAAAGAGTCTCGGGTTTGATTCTGGTCAAGGGCAAGTATCACTGTTGCGGTTCATCCTCGCCCCTCGTCTTGAGGGAGGCAACCAGTCGATGTGTCCCTCTCACGTCAATGTTTCTCTCTCCCTCTCTTTCCCTCCCTCCCACTCTATCTGAAGATAAATAGAAAAATATCCTCAGGTAAGGATTAAAAAATAATAATAATTTTTGATAAACAGCTTTACAAATAATTTATTATTATTATTTTTTGAATCCTCACCAGAGGATATGTTTTTATTGAATTTTAGAATTTTAGAGAGAAAGGAAGAGAGAGAAACATCAATTTGAGAAAGGAACATTGATCGGTTGCCTCCTGTACCCACCCCAGTCGGGGATCAAATCCGCAACCTAGGTATGTACCCTGACTGGGCATTAAACATGCAGCCTTTTGGTGCATGGGATGATGTTCCAACCAACTGAGACACCTGGGCCAGGGCTGCAAAGACTTTTTTGAAACTTTAAGAGAAATATTAGAAATGGTGTACCAACATGCACATGCTCAATTGCTTAGAGGAGTATGAAACATTGTCCTCATGATGTAGCCACTACAACAGGATTTTGAAAAATATTTATTAACATGAGTTTTTATTACATAAAAAGAAATATACAAATTTTATACACACACACACACATATTATCTCATATTTCATAGAAGTAGACAGCCAGATAAATACAATACTAGATTGAAATACACAATAATTTTAACAATAGCTCTCTCTGAATGCTAGTATTGGGAAAATGTTTTGCTCTTCTTTTGTTCTTTTCTGCATTTTCCATATATTTAATCATTTGTTGTTACATAATACATGTATTATTTCAAATGTTTTACCATGTGTTATTTTACTATCGGAAAAAAATTGTTGAAAAGAATAAATGATAGGAATGGTATGGTCATGAAAGCTCTAATCAAACAATGCCAACATGAGCTGGAAGCTGATTATCATTAACCTCATTCAGTGCTGCTTAATCTGCTCATGTGGACTTCTCATTAATTTATCCATAACCTCTCCCTCCGTCCCCTGTACTGACCCCAGACACATCCCCGAAGGAAGACTGGGAACAGGAGGCCAGCGCTGCTCCACGTGCAGACGGCGTCATGTAACCAGGACCTCCACAGTGAGAGAGACTGCTACTATTACGTGCATTTCTTTTCTTAAAAAATATATCTAAAAAATAGTTTACTGAATTTATTGTGTGGAAATTTCCAAAAATACTCACAAAAATAGATTTTTGTTATTTTTTTTCTAAGGAAAAAATAATCATTGTAAATTGTCAAAATTATCAACTAAAAAGCCAAACAATTACTTAGAAGTGATGTATTTATATGTGTGTCCTGTTGAGTAAGCAAACCTTTAAAGATATACAGTGAATTATTTGTTCGTATTTGAATATTAAAACAGTTGCTCAAGGAAAACTGTGGTCGTAGGTATTTGGGTTTGTTTCCAAACAGAGGTCATGAACCCTGAGGACGTCTCAGCGAATACCTCTGGTACTGTTAATAATTTCAAGGGCAAAGACTGTTTCCTCATTCCCAGCTACAATCAGGTTAAAACTAGACCCATTATACTATTAGTTTGTTATAGCTAACAGAGAAATATTTTAATGTTCTAAGTTGGGTTATTAATTTTTACTCATATAAGAGCAAGGTCTTTTTTTTTTTTTTTTTAAAGCATTACTTTCCTTAAAACTTTGTTTAGGTCTTTATTGGTACCGAAACTCTAATGATAAATTGTAAGATATAAAGTAAATTCTGAAGCATATCAGCGGAAAATTGCTGAGATGGAAAAACATTTCTTTCATTTTATGGAAACTGATACTTGGAAAACAGAGTTATGTGAAATACAAGTAACAGATTATAAGCTTCTATGGATACTATCATTTCTTAATAAACAATAACACCAAAAATAATAAAACAGCATATACTTTATAAAATAAAGGCAGAGAACAAATTGGTTTCACAGTCAATATATTTAATTTTTCCACACTGTTTGGGGTATTATAGAGCCATTGTTATCTGAAAATTGAGTTTCGCATATCGAAATTTTTCCAAGTAGTTCTTCCTTAGAGGTTAATTTCAAAAATATAAGAAGGGCAAAATTTCAGTGTATTCCAGTGCATTCAATACACAAACGTTGCATTACTCTAAAATTAGATTTTTGAATATTTTAAAATCCCTAAACTGGAATATGAGAATTAAGGGCCCAGTGGCATTAACCATCATTCTGTTTGTAGTTTGCAGTCAGTAGCAATACAAAACAGATTATTAAATGTTATTTTGCACTATCATGAAATTAGTGCTACATTTAAATTTCATGAGTACTTTATAATAATACTATTTTACATATTTCTTATACCCCTTACCAGTTCATAAGCTCTTTGTAAGAAGAAATCATGCTACAATATATAGCTCACTTATGTTTAAGATGAAAGTAGCTATATCAATGTTACATTTATAAATATATAAAAGCATACTTATTAACCAGTTATATATTGATGGGTACTTATTAATTACAGTAGATTTTTAATCATTAGTTTAATTTTATTTATTTATTCTTTTTTATTTATTTATTTATTTATTTATTTATTTATTTATTTATTTATTTATTTTGGTATGTGCCCCTAGCGGGAACCGAACCCGGGACTCTCTGGTCTGCAGGCCGATGCTCCACCCACTGAGCCAAACCGGCCAGGGTTTAATCATTAATTTTAGAAATGATTTCTTTGCTGGGACTCTATCTACTTGGCTACAGACACAGAAAGCACCGACCTAAAATTCTATACTACATAATTTATTCCCAACTGCCTTTCCTCAAACTTTACTATAAAAAATATCCAAGGATATGAATAGTAAAGCGAAAGTGCTTCCTGAATCAAACTTCAAAAACAAATATGTGCTTAGAAAGAAATACTGAAAAATTGTTAAGAATTAGGACCGTGAAACCAGACTCCTCAATTTCAAATTAGTCATTGACTGGCTATGAGATCCCTCGTCTTTAATTGAGGGTGATAAGAGCACCTGTGTCATAGTTTTATTGTGAATTAATTGAATGGAAAATACCATAAAATATTTGGAATGGTGCTTAGAACATAGGATGTTCTGCTGAGGTTGTCATTGCCATGCATAATAATTTTAATCCTAAAATTTTTCAGTATATAAAATATTTTTCTTTTTAATTCTTTAAAATGCAGAAAAATAGCTTACCTTGGGACAAATATTCTAAATATATTTGTAAAGAATATTTTTTATAGGAAAGTAATTATTAGTTTATGTTTAAAGTAAACACTAATTTTCATACTAATCCTGTTTTTATATATTATTTTAATTTTTTTTGTTTTAATGTAGTCAAGTGTATCAGTCTTTTTTTTTTAAATCCTTACCTGAGGATATTTTTCCATTTATCTTCAGATAGAGTGGGAGGGAGAGAGAGAGACACATAAACTGGTTTCCTCCCGCATGACCCCTTCCAGCGCCAGGGACGAACCGTAACTGAGGTTTGTGCCCTTGACTGGAATCGAACCTACGACTTTTTAGTCGGCGGGCCAAGGCTCTAACTGCTCAGCCAAACTGGCCAGAGGTATTGGTCATGTTTTTAAAAGTACAATTGTGATACACATAAATGATTAACAAAATCTATAAAACTTCAATAAGCATCGTTTATATTTCCAGTATAATTTTTTACATTACTTGAACTTATTCTTTCAAAAAACCTCAGTTATTGCTGAGCACAATAACTATAAAAATGATATAATTTTTTATATTTGGGACATTTGCTTTCTATTTAGCACTGGGCTGGCAATAGGATCTTAATTTAAATCCAATACGTTTTGACTTTCATTTATGTCAGAGACTCAGAATCTAGTTACTTCCTTCTCAGCATCTTATAAAATTCTGATTAAAATTTCGAAGAAATAAAAGAAAAACATTTCCTTGGCAGAGCAAAGGTCTCTAGAATTTAAGTCCTCTTCTAATTGAGCTTGGCTTATTTTGGGAGATCAATGAATTCAAAATGCTATCTGATTGCTGTAGAAGTCGCGCCAGGAGAATTATAAGTGACATGTATATTCAGAGCAGGTTAGTCCAGCAATGACGACACAGACTGGAGTCACAAGGGGAAGCAAGTCCTGATGCAATCAGCTACAACTTGTAACAGATGGAATGCCATTCAAAGAAACAAGGCAGAGAGTTTGTTGACTTGCACAAATGAAAAATTAAAAGCGTGATTGTTCTGTGAGGAGGTCCCTTACCACAAACGATGACTTAAATATTGAGAAATATTAGAAAATTTGGGGATATTTCTTTGACTCATATTGACATTGATACTTCCCACAAACATGGCTGTAAACCCTCCATCACAGCGTTTCTCGAAGTGTGATGAAACTCAAGCAAACATGTCTAGGAGGATAGGAAACATCTGAGCACTTGTTAAACATGCAAATTCTTGGGCCCAAACCCAAACCGACCAAATCGGAAACCGGGGGTGAGACCCACGATCTGCGCTTTAAGTCCTCTGGCAGATGATTCTGATGAAGCATAAACTGAGAACCACCCTTGTAAGATAATTTGCGATAATAGGCAGAGGCTATAACTTTTAGAATTCATGTATTTCAACTACCCTCATCCTATACGTTTGTATCCGTGTCTTATTTTTTCAGTGACAGCCATTCAGCCAGAACATACTAAGCTTTAAAGCTATGGATCATAGAACTTATCTAATTGCTTATTTGCATAATAAATGATTAACACTCAGCAACTAGTTTGACAAGGACATGTCATTCAAGTTGGGAGTACTGAGTCCAGCCAAGTTGTGGGCCTCATGCATTGAAGATACCATGTAGCAGTGCAAACATTGGCGCATTTCTTGTTGCATTTAAATACAGATTGATTATACCTCTCCCTCTGATGCTCAGAGTTTGCTGAGTGAAATGGAACATTGGATTTGGGGAGACATGCCACTTTTGAAGATCTAGATTAGAACGTTGGAATCCATTTTAAAAATCCCCTTGTATCCCACTCCTCTTACTGTTTTTGAATAGACAAATTTGCAAGACTAGGAATAAATTCAGTTGACATTGCAGAGTGATTTACACTTTACAAATTACTTTTATATTCCTTTACTCATTTGGTTTTTACAATAACCTTCTCTGGGAGATAAAGCGGAGCATTCATTCATTTATCCGACAGATTTATTGAGCAGCTGTATTGTGCTAGTCATTATTCTAGGTTCTCAGGATACAGCAATGAACAAAACAAAGGCCCGGGTGGGGGTCAGGAGCAGGGTGGAGGGGGTCCGTGGAGGAAAAGAGGAGGACATTTGTTTTGTCTTTAAAAAATTTTTTTTTCTTTATTAATTTTTAGAGACAGGAAGGGAAGAGGGGGAGAGAGATAGAAACATCGATGAGAGAGAATATCAATTGGCTGCCTCCTACATGTCCCCAACTGGGGATCGGGCCCAGAACCTGGGCATGTGCCCTGACTGGGAATCAAAACAGTGACCCCTTGGTGCATGGGTTGACGCTCAATGACTGAGCCACACCAGCTGGGCCAAGAGGAGGACATCTGTAATACTTTCAACAATAATGATGAGGTTAAGTAATCATCCATATATCTTTAATAATGCTATGCTCAGAATTTCTCACTCTCTTTAGAATGTTGTTGTTGGTTTTTTTTATCCTCACCCGAGGACATTTTTCCATTTTTTGTTCAGATAGAGTGGGAGGGAGGGATGGAGGGAGGGAGAGAGAGAGAGAGAGACAGAGAGACAGAGAGACAGAGAGACAGAGAGAAACATTGATGTGAAAGGGACACATCTTGTGGCTGCCACCTGCACGACCCAACCAGGGCCGGGGACAAACTGCAACTGAGGTACGTGCCCTTAGCGGGAACCGAACCCGGGTCTCTCTGGACCGCAGGCCGAAAACCGGCCAGGGCACGCTCTTTAGAATGTTTAATAAGATCTGGCAATTAACATAATTGAGTTTTCCCAAAAGTTTGTTACTTTAAAATTAGGTAAAACATCTGGAAGAGAATCACTGAAAGAAAAAGTATTGAGCAGGTGTTTCTTTACAGGTCTGCCTGGGAGTAAAATAAAAAAGGAATAGTGTTAAATTCATAAATTATTTTCTAATACTAAATTTTTCTCTCTTAATTTGAATACAATTGTTAGTATTTGTGCCAAAGGAGATTTTTGGCAACTTAATTTAATTGGGACCATATTTGTATACGTCTTATAGTTTTAATTTCTGCAATGTTAATTTTCTGATTGTACACAGCAGCAGTTTTAGAGAACGTTTTGGTATATAGAAAAGAACTGATAATTAAAAATAAAACACCATGATAGATCACAATTAAATTGTTCCACTCAAAAACTGATGCCTATTAATTATTCTAATAGTATAAAATTAAGAAACATTCTTTGATTCCAGTTTGATTTTGTTCTCTTAAGCAACTAAAATTAACTTTGCAATTAGAATAGTGAAGTGTCCATTGCACTTTCTTTCACAGTTTACGTTGGCTGTTCTGGGTTTTGTGAGCACTGGAGAGCATGTTGGGGAGGGTGGGATGTAACGTTTGTCTTGGAGGTCTGTACTTTGAACTCAGCTCTTTAGGTAAAGGCACACAACTTTACAATGTGTCAAAACCCCAACACTTTCAAGAACATTGGTGCTTCCGGATTATTTTTTAATTTCACTAGTAAAGAGACTTGTGAATTTCCCTAACTCACCTGATAGACACACATTACACACTAACTCCATGATTTCAAGTGTGAGCTGTTGCCTCAATAAGTATTGAAAAGAGTCTCTATGTTCACTCTGCTAATTCCTTAGCCTATGTCCAGAGTTAGGGGACAATGGTATTTAAGACGGAAGAGTATTGTAGCATGGTGTATGCTTATGGGAATTACTCACTGGAGAGGGACAGCACGATCGTCTCATTCTGATTCCAAACAATCCCAAGACCCTACATAGGAGTCAGGACCACAAGGTCACATGTTGTTCCCAAATTGACTACAGACATAGAAGTTTCTATAAAGAATACTATGTACGCCATACCTGCTTCTTAATCCAAATCCTTATTATTAATTTAGAAAGCTGAACACTGTCAGAAGGACTAAGTAGATGTTCTCATTTTTAATTATCATATTGGTGATTCATCACATATTAGGATGATTTCTTTTAAAATAAACACATATAAATATACAAACATAAATTCATTGAGGCTGATTATAGATCATTTGATCTATTCCTAAAAAAAATGACTCCTTAAGATTTCTTAATTCAGTCTTAGATGTTTCTCAACCATTTAAAACAGTTGACTTTCTTTTCAAATTCTTTTAAATTCAAATTTCTCACTACTTTTGATGGGTTTGTCCATCAATTTTCAATATCACCAATTTAACAGCCATGCAATTAGGGTCACTAAGTCAGATAAAAAGAAGTTATTTTTAAAGGAGGATGTCAAATTGCTGCAACGCAAATCACTTGTTAAAAAGTTGGTTTAAAACCAAGTAGGGTATGTGTGTGTGAAATTCAAATAAGGAAAGTAAACTTTTGAATTTATAAAAGAAAAATATTTGTGAAATCTAAAAGCTTGGCCATAAGAAGTGGG
Organism: Molossus molossus; assembly: GCF_014108415.1. NCBI lineage: Eukaryota > Metazoa > Chordata > Mammalia > Chiroptera > Molossidae > Molossus > Molossus molossus. The sequence goes on along the minus strand of NW_023425344.1, from coordinate 64,754,208 downwards.
TAAGTACTCATTGCATTACTTGGAAGATTTTGGTAGCTCTCTCTGTTTGTCTTGGAAGGTGACAGAAGTACTTAGGAAAATTAAATATGATTTAAAATGACTCAAATATTTCAATTAGTGTATAGCTAGTGTTTAAACATTTAGAGACATTTTATTTGTCAAATAAAATTGACAATTTTTTGACCAATTGGGCTTTAATAAAAAACAAAAGCTATTTTAAAATCATAACAAAATTTATTTGTTTTATGATTAAAATAAAATCTGGAGCTGTATTTGAAGGCTCAGAAAACTCTAGGGGGTCTATATCTTTAGTTAATAAAATATTAATTTAAATATAAGAAGTATTCCATCTTTGCCTAATAGCCCATCTTACATAACTTTAAAAAATTTAATTGACACAAATTAATTTGAACACTCAGAAATATATCAAATCCCACTTACGAAAACACTGGACTCTTTTCTTTGTATCCCAAATGAGAGTCAATCTGCATAATTATATAAGGATTATTATAGAAGGATTTCACGGAGCTTTTTTTTTTTTAATCCTCACCCGAGGACATTTTTGCATCTTCAGATACAATGGGGGAGAGAGAGAGAGAGAAAGAGAGAAACATTGATGTGAGAGAGATACATCAACTGGTTGCCACCCGCGCAACCCAACAGGGGTCGAGGACATACCAAAACCAATGTACGTGCCCTTAGCAGGAACCGAACTCGGGACTCTCTGGTCCACGGGTCAACACTCTAACTGCGGAGCCAAACTGGCCAGGGCTCAGGGGGCTTTTTAAAAAGTTAATTTCACCATTTTTGATAATATTAAGTAAGTAAATAGATGAAAATATGAAATGCTCCCTAAACTATGACTCCCCAAAACCATTTGCTTGTGGTCGAAAACATAAATCTGGAGTCTTATGCTTAAAAATTCCTTTTAACAAATGAGCTCTGGCCAGTTTTCTCAGTGGTTAAAGCATTGGCCTGTGGTCCAGAGAGACCCGGGTTCAGTTCCTGCTAAGGGCAGGTTACAGTTTGTCCCAGGCCCTAGTTGGGTTGTGCAGGTAGTAGCCACTCGATGAGTCTTTCATGTTGATGTATCTCTCTCTCTCTCTCTTTCTTTCTCTCTCTCTCTCTCCCTTCCACTCTATGAACAAAAAATGGAAAAAAATGTCCTCAGGTAAGGATAAAAAAAATTACTTTTAATAAATGAGAACCATCTTAACCATCACAATGCTGAAAAAAACTTAAAACGTTTTAGGAATCTTTCCCACTTCATAAAATAATTTGCAACTACTTCCAAAATCTTAAAAATGGTGACTGTCCTTAGCAAAGAGAAGCATAACACGCACTCAGGGCATCGCCAAGATGTTTCAAGTTCTCATAATTATCCACTTATCAACAAATAGGCTAAAAATAAAACAAGTCACCAGCCTTTACATGAACTTTCGATAACTGAATCCAGATGAGCACTCCCTAAAATTAAAGAGAAAGAAAGACAAGGAAAAGCTCCTAGAAAAGCTGTCAGAACTTTACGCTGTTGCATTTTTATATATTATCTTTCATATCTAGAACAAATATCTACTTATTTAAATTCCTAAAGCCCAACAACTTTCTAGACACATGCAATAAATTAAAATTTGATCCTGTCTGCTGATAGATTGATGCTGTGTATCTCATAATTTTAAATTGAAGAATAATCAGCCAGAATCCACAAGTCAATTTAACTCAGCATACCATTATTAATTAACATTTAATGAATACCCATGAGTCTATGCAGTAGCATTAGTAGTTGGTACACCCGCCCTGGCTGGTTCAGCTCAGCTGTTAGAACGTCGGCCCATGGATGGAAAGGTCATGGGCTTGATTCTCAGTCAAGGGCACGTATCTGGGTTGCAGGTTCAATCCCCAGCACCAGTTGGGGTCGTGAGGGAAGCAACTAATCGATGTGTCTCTCTCACATTGGTGTTTCTCTCTCTCTCTCTCTTTCTCTCTCTCTCCCTCCCTCCCTTCTAACCAATCAATGGAAAAATATCCTCGGGTGAGGATTAACCAAAAAGAAAAAAATTAAAATAAATTAGTACACCAGCTGCTGTTTGGGGGCATGTAGTCTGATTCATATATGATTACCAAACTAAATCGGCTAAATTCTGAATACAGATCGGCAGATTGATGGACATTGCTGTTAAACTAAAGGCAAGATTCCTAAAAAACATGCAGTGAACAATAATAGAATATTTTTTTCAAATATAATGCAATGAAGCCTCCAAAGAGGTCACAGATACATGCTATCTTTCCTGATCTTTCCTGTGGGAAGGTGGGGATTGGAAGCAGGGCATATAATAAACGGATAGCCACACACATGTGCATACATGTGTACCAAGGTGGAACAAAAGGCATATAAAGCAAGTTATTTACAGAAGAAGAATGTTTTGTAGTTGAAAGCAAGATTAAATCAAGGTCACAGGGTCTCTCTTCAGTAGAGTTCATAAACAGCTCAAAGTTAGCAAACTCAGTATTTTAGATATGACCCTATTCAGAAGACGTGAAGAAAGCAAAACTGAACTAGTTGTAATAGCTGTTGAGAGAATTTTCTTGAATACATGAATAGAAAATTGAAGAATTATATGACTCCATTCATTAAGAGTCATTACTTATTGCTCTTAAATATGTACACAAACTAGACCTAAGATATATTGAAACTCATGTAGGAAGACCTTTTGATGGCTTACAAATCATTACAAAGGAAGAAGTGAGCAAAGACTGGATTCCAGCACAGAACAACCTAAAAGGGAAACCCCCAAATAGTAGGATTGCTTACAAACTATTGTAAGTAGTCCACACCACCCAAAGCACAAGTTATCATTTGACTCCAAGTTGGGGAGTTAGTTTGTTGATGATTTGTTTGTTTGCTTTTCATAGTTTATCAGGCTGCACTTAGCACCTATCTCTGGTATAGCACATATAACATTAATATATAATTAAAGTGGAGTGAAATAATATCGGCATTTTACTTCCTAAATTCAAATATATGTGTTTATTATTGATTTTTTAAAGAAAATAATGCCCTTAGTGGGACAAATTTTCAAATATCAGGGTAAGTTCTAGGAAGAGATAACGTGCCAGATTCTTCCACGTGCCCCTTCAAATACACTCTACTTTTCCACCCAGCTGCCTGACACAGAGACCAGTTTGTATAGTTTATAGTAGCGGGCTCCCATCCCAATAGCTTCTCATTGGGTTTGGCCAATAGGCAGCCATGCAGGAGATAGCAAGGAGGAAGGAGCAGGGAATTCGGGTATTTATATCCCTGGATCCCTAGCTCTGGAGTTGTCTTGGGTTGGCTCTGTATCTTGACCATAAATCACTTCCCTACCCAGAAGACTTCTCTACATGTCACTCATTTCAGAGTCCTACTAAGACCTCTTGGTTATTGTCCCTTAGACCACAGAATGAACAAGCTCCTTCATTATTATTAGGCCCAGGTTATTTCATTTTTGCTTGTAATCCCCCTACACCCCACCCATACTTTTCTAAGTAATACCTTTGTATAGAAACCTTCTTCGAATTACCCTAATTTGAGTGTGCCCCCTTTTTCAGTTGGGACTGTAATTAATGCAGTTAAGTTTGGGTAAGGGATACATTTTGCACCATTTAAATGACAACATTCTCTTAATTTCTTAGAGCGTAGATACATAGCAACTTCGGTGCAAAGGAAAAACATAATAAACTTACAATTAGTTTAACACCACACCTACTTAAATTTTATATACTTGTACTGCCAAGGCGCTGTGAGGAATACAAAAAGAATTTATGACATACTCTTTCCACCAGGACATTATGATCTTATTAAGGAGACAAAGCTGAAGGAAGAAAATTATAAAGAACGTATGAACTGAACACATGTGCAATCACTTAGGATACAGAGAATAAGGGGTGTTATTTGTTAAGAAAATTAGGAATAAGTACCGACTTATGTTATCAGGAAGAAGGTACTGAAAGCAGGAGGACTTGAAATGTGTTTTGATAAATAGTCTCAACGTGAAGGTGGTGTTGTAGAGGGGGGAGGAGTCCATGCCCATGTGGAGCTCAGTGCAGCTCTGATGCTCCTTCGTCAGGGAAGATGTCTCGAGTTGAGTCAACACCCTCATGCTCTGGACTTCCTCCAGCCTATGTCTACGCTCTGAGAAGCCCTCCGGCCCCCACAAGAACATTCTCTTTTGTCCCGTTTCCCTGAGTCTCCCTTAGCTCTTCTGTATATTGCCATCTTTCCCCAGGATCACTGTTTGAAAATAGCTGCTCCATTATTAGAAGATCCTCGATAAGGCATCATTTTTCAGATGAGTTCATCCTGAGCAACACTACAGGTCAGGGACCCAACTAATTAAGAGCCATGGATACAAAGATGATCAAGTCACAAATCTTGTTCATAAGTAGTGTGTCATCTAGAGGGGGAAATTAATAAGTATAAGATCTCCAATTTCTAATCCTAACGAAAACAGGGTCATTGTGGGTAAATACAATGCTAACACACACACATATATAGACATACGTATTCCATACAAACCCACACATACTCTTATACATGCTCACTCACGTACACCTTTGCTTTAATTATGTAATAGACAGAAATTCTTTTGTAGATGAGCTAGTAGAAAAGAGAAAATATATGATGTTGAAATCATTCAGGAAATCAATTTCAAAAAGAGTATAAAGTGCAGGATCCTTGATAAATGTCAAGATAATACTTATCTTAATGAAGTTCATCTGAATACGTCTACTTAGGGTTCATAAAGTGATTCAGATGAGAAAATATATTCAAAATTGAGACACATGTAAATTTTTAAATAAAATAAACTAGATTTATTTGGCTATCTATTAATAAGCTGGCAGCTATAGAAAAGCCAAGTGATAAGTTGGCCATGGGGAGGTTTTTTTTCCTTAAAAACTAGAAACATATTAACACTAAGAATATATTAACAATTATAAGGGAACAGAGTGGCAATTTGAAAATCCAGCATGGGAGCTCAGACTTCTGTAAAGACTGAGTCCCTATTTCATAGCAAGATGTCTGAGCAAGTAAAATTTCATGCAAATCAGATTTAATTTTATATTCATTTTGCTTCTATATAAAGATTTTAAAAAATCAGTTTCTTGTATATTCAGTCTCCTTTTTCACCAATATGTGCCCTTCTGCCAGACCTCTTATACTTCTCCCTTATTTGGGGTTGGGCATTGTCCCCTGCACGGAAAGATTGCCAGTTCGGTTCCCCTCAGAGCATGTGCCTGCGTTGCGAGGGCGTGATCCCTGGTAGAAAGCTTGCGGGAGGCAGTTGACAGATGTTTTGCTCTCACATCCACGTTTCTCTCCCCCTCTCCCTTCTTCTCCCTCTAAAAATCAATAACATTTTTTTTTAACTCCAAAAAACATCTCCCTTATTTAAAACAAAAATAATAAAAATGTCTCTCTGATTCTTAAAGAATAGAGTGAACTAGGAAATTTGTCTTGGGAATGAGCACAATATGAGATCACAAACTTTATGTACGTCCACTTCTCCCTTATCGTTCCCTTCATGACATTTTGGCCATGGATCAATGTATTCTTGACTTCCAATGATGCTGATGATGTCAATGCCCAATATTATGCACTAAACATCTACAATGCTAGTAATGATGAAACCTGGAGATCTATTATTTATTTACATGAAATATGGGGTTTGTATGGTATTTTTTGTGTCACTATAATTTTCCATAGATCCTTTGAGTTAGTTTGTAAAGCCAAAATTAGAATGGTGCAAATTTAAGGAGCAATAAAATACTCAGCAATCAAGATAAATTATATATATATATATATATATATATATATATATATATATATATATATTAAATCCTAACCCAAGGATACTTTTTTCCATTTTTTATCTTCAGATAGAGTGGGGCAGGAAGGGGAGACAGAGAAAGAGAGAGAGAAACATCGACGTGAAAGAGACACATTGATTGGTTGCCTCCTGCAAGACCCCGACCAGGGCCAGGGACAAAGCACAATCCAGGTATGTGCCCTTGACCAAAATCGAACCCACGACTCTGTCCCGCAGGCCAATGCTCTACCACTGAGGCAAACTGGCCAGTGCATTAATAATATTTTAATAATATATTTAAAAACTATTAAACATGGAAAATCCATAAAGAGCAAAATAAAGACAGGATAACTATTTCTGATTTATCCTTTTGCCTTAGGTTCCAATATCATTATTATTGATCCGGCCCTGGTAGTTTGAATATTATCAACCCCAACTAGTGCCTTCTGTCTAAACCCCCATTTCTGCCGGGTGAACACTCACCTGCCTTCCAGATGACATGACTGTCATCATTTAACTGAAGATGAGAAATAATAGAGAGTGATGTAAGCGGCTTTTGCATATGAACGAAGGGTTTTATTATGCAGGAAAGATCTACAACGTGCACTTTGTATGCTCATAGTGGTAGCCATAATTCTGAAGTATCTGTGATAGGTTTTCACTTTCTTCCTTTTGTGAGCCGAGTGGGGGGGGGGGGGAGCCTGCATATTCTCCCTCTACTGTAAGGCTCCTGCACACAATACGGCTCCTGGACTAAACAATGTCTTTGGCCTCTAGCACCAGGTTAAACACAGCTTAGCAGTGACCTTGGTGCCAAGATGAAATGAGCCAATGTCTTTATTTTAGCTCCTTCTTGGCAGATGTCCAGTGTGCTAATTGGCATCCAGGTGACTGCATCGTAAAACCAACCAAGGTGAATCAAATGTGAAAAATAAGCCACGTACATAATATCTGATCATCTGCATAGTTGAAGCTGGGCATATGAAGTTTTATTTTGCTTTGCTTCCCTAAATATAGCGGTGGGGGCGGGGATTGACAGTCCTGTTCTCATAATTTAAGGTAAAATGCTCTTTGTATACATTTAAGAATAATGTGCAGCATACACTCAGGAAGAAGACGGATGTTCAGTAGAAAACACGTGCAAGGGAAGCTTCTCTCCACCCAGAACCTGTGGAAACTTGGAAGCCAGGCTCTTCATTCACCTGTTAACATTTTCAGTGAATCTCACTGGGTGCAGACACAGGAGTATTTTTGAAAGGGAAGAAAGAACTGGAACAAGAGAGGCTGAGGCAGAGAGAGGAAGAAGAATGGGAAAGGGTTGTGTAACGTGCATGTAGATACAATATGTAGAAGTCCATTATCACAACTGCTTCAAATCAAACAACAAATAATCTTTTTTTTATCCTCACCAGAGGACGTTTTTCCATTTTTTGTTCATATAGAGTGGGAGGGAGAGAGAGAAACACCGTAAAAGGGACACATCGAGTGGTTGCCACCCACACGACCAACCAGGGCCGGGGACAAACTGCAACCGAGGTACATGCCCTTAGCAGGAACCGAACCCGGGTCTCTCTGGACCACAGGCCAATGCTCCAAACGCTGAGCCAAACCGTCCAGGGCAACAAATAATCTTTCTGTATGTACAAGCAGATTTAAAGAAAACCTCTTCTACCTAAATGAATAATGCACATAATGCGCCTCCCTCAGTGAGTGGCCTACAGACCGAGAAGAGTGCTGTTGAACAAGTCACCATCCTTTGGGCTTTTTTCTGGAGGGTGGAACTAATGATGCTTTGCCTTCCTTGTTTGCTAACATCTTCCAATGCGAAGGAAACACTTCTTAGAACTGTGACCATCTCTACCTACAGATCCAGAGTTTCTCTAACACTTTTCCTAATGGTAGAAAAGTGCAGATAAAATGTAACTTAAACTTTGAACACATTACATCTTTAAAAAAGCATCAAGTAACTTATTTTGACAAATTCTCTGTCCCCTGACCCCTGAGCATAATTTTAGGTTTGATTCTACAATTAAAGACAACAATTAAGCATTTGTAATTATTTTTTACCAGTCTGTTTTTAAAGTCTTGTGATGTAAAAAGATCATGCTCCAACACATGCATTTACTTGCAAACTCCAATTCAGCACATAGTTAATAATATGGTGACAAGAGCACTTTCACTAACGTTGCTTCACACAACCACTATTCCCTTCATGAACTGCCACCTAAACCGCTAACACACATTGACTGATTGATTCATTGATTGTTTGCTTCCTTCCTAATTAATTCATGCAATGAGAAAATAAATCATACAAACATAGCGTGACTCTTTAGTATTTAGTGTTCAGATGCCACGTTTGTTAGGCAATAGAAATGCTCAATTTACAGGTCTAAACCAAGGTAAAACAATTCTCAGTAGCTTTGAAAGTTGTACATTCTCATAATCACATGGCATTAAAATGCAGTACCGATGTAAACAGTAATTTTGATCTTGTCAAATTTCATTTAGCAGCATTCCTCAATGGATGTTCTAGAGAAAATAGGTTTCACGGTCTAGAGATGCGATATGATAAAAATTATCCAGAATCAAATACATCTGAGGGACTGCAGGTAAACCAAGTGAAACAGATTTCTTCTTTGTAGGACTTTCCGAGTCTTAATATTTAGAAACTGTTCTAAAAAAACTCCAAGAAAGGATAATATGAAGAGGATCCTTTATGTACGTAATCATGGAAACTTTTCTCTGCAAATCATCCTAAGGAATTTGTGTTTTATGGAACACACCTTGGGAAACACCACCTTTTATCCCAGTCTGGGGCTCACATCAGACCATGGGAGGGGGGTGGGGCTACAACCAGGGTGCCTGCGTCCCATTCAGACCCAGTGAATCAGAATCTCTGGGGACACAGCCCAGAAATGTATATTCTTAAAAAGCCCCTAAGGTAATTTTGATGTTTTAAACAACCTTGGTTTTGTTTCTTTACCTGTGTGTGTGTGTGTGTGTGTGTGTGTGTGTGTGTGTGTGTTTAAAGAATGATTCAAACTGTATGCAGTTTTAAGTTTTGAAGTTATACAATGCAGTAGCTTTATATTACTAACAGTGGAAAGTTTCAATTATATCTTTTTATGTGGTTAGTTTGGTATATTTTTTATACTTATTAAACTAAGCTGTCCAGTGTCACTACATTCTGGGAAGAACACACCAAGATATGAGTTCCATACAATACAAGAATCCTGAAGGGAATAAACTATACAAATTTAATAAAAACAAAAATTAAAGGCTGTTTTAAACCTCACTGTAATAAAATAAAACCTAATATATACCAAGGCTCTTAGTATTGCCACAAGTCCAGTATATATCAGAAGATTTTCAGATTTAAGACGCTTTTGACCGAAGATCAAAGTATTCAGTTAATTAGAAAAAATCTTTGACCTTGTTCCCTTCTTTCATGGAGTATAAAAGTGTACAAAGTTTCTCATTTAAGAAAAAAATTAAGTACCATGTTTTTGATCTTTTCAATAAATCAAAAGGAGAAATATTTTCCGATAAACCCTCAATTACATCCCACCTTTATTAAAGTACACATGAAAATAACCTGTTTACTGGAAGAAATGAAAGCGATTATGGGACAGAACAATTAAATCCTTCATCAAAGCCCAGATTAGTTTCAACTAGAAAGTTTTGAGTTTTCATCAAATTTCAAAACTTTGGTCAAATCTGATCGGCTTTGCTTGCATTCTGTTCCAGACAGTATTGATGGGTTTTTAAAAACAGATTTGTGTCCCAGTTCAAGGGGAACATGTTACAAATAAGAAAAAACCCATGGTTACCAGACCATGGAGTTTTTATTTTCTTCTCTCGGCCAACCTTAACAGCGAGTGGCCAGTTCAAAGCTGGAAGGTTATTTGAGGCAGGAACTATGGTTCTGTATCAACCTATGTTGGAATGTAGACCTGTGAAGGCACTTCATCCACTCAGTGTGACCATTTGGAAATAAAACTTCTAGGAAAGAGAGTATCATAATCTCTAAATTAGACATACCAGTCAGCTTCGGTTGTTAACCCTGTGCACTGTCTGAGTTTACAGGGATTTGGATATCATCGGGAGCCTCTACCACAGTGGGAGGCTTACAAATTAAATATACTCCAAAGAATAGGGTTCGGTCAGTCTAACCCAAATGCTACGTATAGTTCCGTAAACAGATTGCCAACAGAATGAACCATCTTTTCTGGGCTACAGTAAATATTTACTTTCTGTTTGGCAAACACATTATCCCTTCCCTGCAAGCTGAACATTCTTGAAGGAGCAGTACTACAATAAAGTTGTTAAAGCAACTGGTAAGTTATCTGGCTTAATTACTTTCCCATGCATGTTCTCAAGTTCCTTGCTAAATAAATAAAGTGCCCCTCTCAAGAAGGCAAACTATCATCTAACAAATGTTGATGATACTCAGGTTTTCAATATGTTATTTTGATTTAGGATTCTAAAACTCCATGTAAAAATCTGGTCACCCAATAAATGTCCTACTGGTCTACTATGTGACAGGTCATAGGAATGTGAGAAAAGAAATTTCTTATGGTTTCAAGGTTATCTTGTTGGTTACTTTTTTTTTGCTCCTTGGTTTTCCATAATGGACCCTGACAAGAAACAAATGGCTATGACTTTCTTACTCTTCCTCCTCCTTCAATATGAAGGAGTAACCGCAAGTTAAAATGAAGGCAGGTCTCTGTGAATGAATAATTGCCTTCGATTAGCCTGCAACTCAGATTTGTTAATCACTTCATTTTTGTAATTTCTCTAATATATTTCTAGCACCAAAGGCAACTGAGAAAGTATGCCCGGCGTAGAAGGTGAGTAATTGGCCCTGAAAAGATTCCTTTTACCCAAGAGAAATAAGACGACCGCACTTGGCGAGTTCGTGTGCAGAAACAGAGAAGGCGGACTCCGCCTCTCGGGACGTGGGCCAGGGCCGCAGCCGGAGGACACAGCGCGAGTGTGAGCAGAAGAGAAGCGTGGTGTTTACTGGTTGCCCACGCTGTGCCAAACACTGTGTGCTCAGCCCTCCTGCACCCTTTACTGAGGGCTCACAGCAGTCCTGCAGTGTATGTTCAATATTCAAATTCAAAGTCTATCGCACAGATGGAATAACTGAGGGTTAGAAACACTCAGCACTGGTGCTCACTTCCCTCTCCATGACTGAGAATTCGACTCTTCTTCTTCAAGCCCATGGGATTTTAAATAAGTGGCAAATTTTATGAAGAGGTACACATAATCTTGGGTGTGTTGATGGTCACACAAGAACACAGTTCAAGGAAGGTAGCAGCAACTTAATTTTGCTCAGACCCAATTTTACTTTGGCTTCTCCAAAGCAGCTACTCAGAATACTATGAAGTCTCTCTTCATCACACTTCCCATTCTTGACCTTTCCTTCTTTCCTCCCAATCACAAAAGTATAACTTGCTACCAGCTAAGGTCCCTCCACTCATCACTCATCTCTCCTTAGGTGACTGCTTAATGCTTTAATATTTCATTGTTCTTAAAAGTCTACTAGGTAATCCAGGAACAAAGAGTCAGCAGATGAAGTAACTTTGGGGTATGTGTAACACTAAAATCTCCTCGAGAGATACAAAATATGCATCAGATAGTGAAACTTTGAAGTTATTCAACAAGAAACTTGTACAACACTAGCATTTTCAAAACTTAACTGTTCTGAAAACATTTACTCCCCTTTCATTATGAGCAAATGATCTGAGGAACTCAGTTTCATAAGTAGTAATATTTTTTATTATACACATACGAAGCATTCAGATCTGCTGAGGTGAAAGTCTTACACATCGGTAAGATCATAACACATACCCATTTGAATGTTGCCACCAAAACTGTCCTCAGGTGACCTGGTAGGGAGATGTGCGTTTAAGTAATTCATTCATCATATTGTTGCATCAGCAGAATGTGCTGTTGTGTAGAAAGTTTAGAGTCACTTGGGAACGACCACTGTTACTCTTGGGAGCAAAATTTACTATACTTCTCATAGGGCATTAGCAGCATCTTTACCCTGAGAACTCCCAAGGAGATAAACAACATCTAGAGGGCAAGGAGGCTTAATCATAAAAACTAAAAAGGTATTTATATATAAAGTGAGAAAGGTGAGAAAGAAAGAATAAGAGAGAAATAAAAGAAACAAAAATAAAGACAAAAGAAAGACGCGACCTTGACAATGGTTGTATGCCATCCAGCAGTCAGTAGTTCTGAATGATTTATTCTGCAGTTTATAGATGAGGACACCTCCATATACTTCAACAGACATACCATAGGACACAGAGTTTCGCAGCCTTGCCATAATAAAAACAAACTTAGAGGAGAGTTTCTTCACTAGCTTTTATCTCGTCAATGCTTTGCATAACAAATGTTCTTCATCTCCTGCTGTAAAACAGGTTTGTGTTACTCAGGGAACCCTACATTTTGTGGCTAATGCTTTCCTTGCATGTCTGCTCATTTCTGCTCCCACCAGCTGGGCAGGTTGTGTTTGTGGCCAAACCCATTTATGTAAGTCAGATTTCCTTCAAAAGCCATAGAAAATTATTCAGTTAAGAAACTTGCATAATTTTGCTATGCGCTAGTATTTCCTAAAATTATTTGATCTGACACATTTATTCCCCTCCCATACCTATGGGCAAATGGTCTGTAGAATTTAGCTTCGCAAATATTACTTTGTAATGTGTACAATAGGAAGTATCCCGATAAGTATGTAAAAACTGAGAGGGGTGTTTCTATGAAAACTAGTTGAATGCTTGCTGTACAGGATTGACATCAAGTTACTATTACATTAGATGTGGGATAAACAGCAGTAATGATTGGTTTAATAAAGCCATTCCTTAATATAACTGACTTTAAAAACAAACCATAGTGATTTGGGCTCACATTGCTTTACAAGTTTCAAGTGATAAATTATAGGAGCAACTTATGCAAAAAGAGGAGAATACCAATTATTAGACCCCTTATCAAAGAAAAGAAATTGAACATAGATGAAAATTGGCAAATGCATATATATGAATATATTTTATATTGATATACAATGTCTATGTTATGCATGTATTACTTCACAGTTCCTTATTTTAACCATATTTTTAAGGACTAATTAATTGGACTATCAGGTCTAAATGTGGTGATTAAGATGTTTTCAACTGGCCCTGGTCAGTTTCTCAGTGGTTAGAACGTCAGCCCATGGTCCAGAGAGACCCGGGTTCGGGTCCCGCTAAGGGCACATACCTTGGTTGCAGTTTGTCCCCGGCCCTGGTTGGGGTCGTGTGGGTGGCAACCACTTGATGTGTCTCTTTCACGTCGATGTTTCTCTCTCTCTCTTCCTCCCCCCTGTCCCTCCTGCTCTATCTGAAGATAAATGCAAAAGAAAAATGTCCTTGGGTGAGGATAAAAAAATATATATCTTCAATTTTCTGGTTATGCTATTATACAAGCTTATCCTATTAGCACCTGTTTTTCTTCCTAAAGAAATCTGTCCTTTTCTGCTATTGTAAAAATCAACACTTTAGACCTCAAACACAAATGGAATTTGGAAAATTGATTTTCTTCAATAAACGGTATCAGATCTGGGAGCCCAGCCTCAGCATTTCTGGCCCTCAGGAGACTCACATGACCTTGAGGGGCAAGAAACACTCCGCCGCATGAAGAAAGTACTGCTATTGAAAATGATCTGCAGGGAAAGGTGACCTTAAACTCCCACACACTACTTAGTTTTTCATGTAAATACATGTTAATTGTGCTTAACATACTCTGTTTCTTCCCAAACTGGCAGTTGAAATGATGAGCCAGTGCTGCCGGACCCATCCTGAATAGAAGAAAATACACCAGTGGGAAGGAAGAAAAGATTTGATATAAGAATATGTAAATATATACATGAATAGGTAGACAGCTGTTCTAGACCAATCACTATATTAAGTTTTCTATTCAATAATTTCTGTGATTACTCTAATTTCCTTTGCAGCACAGGTTGACAGCAGGAGCATTTTAATAGACACATTTTTAGTTCTTCTAGTTTCTTTGTTATGTTATCCATTTTAATGTTGTAGAACTCAGCAGACATTCCTACACTAATATCTTTATAATCCTAGTTATTCTCTGAATATATGATTTGGGGCTCATCACATTTAAAAACATGGTCTTGAAGAATATAGATTACTTTTAAGCAGTATTATATATTATAAGTGGAGATACTAAGGTTCAAGGACATTGTAGGACTTTGAATAGCACTGGAAAGAAGCTAGACTTTTCTATTTGAATTGAATTAATTTTTACCTGGGAGTTGGCCAAATTATATCATAAAGTATATTTTGTTTCCAGAACATATTATTTTTTGACACATAATATCAGCCTCATTTCTTTATCATTGGATACTGTCTTAATACTTCCACCTTTTAAAAAATAATTTGTTCTTTTGATTTTGTTTCTGCATAATGAAAATATTCACATAAAAAGTAAGGAGAAGAAATAGAGACTTCTGGAAGTGTGTGGATGAAGCAAAGAAAGGGACTGAGAGGCCCCACTAAACATTACTTGTCACACAGCCAAAGTCATTTACTGATTAACTGACCTTGTCCTAAATGCAAAGGAGGTAAAATTCTATTTTAGCTACCAGTGTGATTTAGTTCTCTTATTTGCATTCTACAAATGAATTTCAAGCTATCTTTCTAGTATAGAACTTTTATTCTCGCCAACATCTCTGGCTGTACAAAATAGGGATTTCCCTACGTGAGGCAAAGAAGAGTTCTGACCATAAACCCATTTACTAACAACCCTGGGCTTTAAAATGCCCAGGAAAGTTATCCAATGATTTTTTTTTAAAGCAGGATTCAACACAGTTATTTCAGAAGGCATTTTAAAAACCTATACATAAATAAAATCCCTACAAGTCTCTTCTAACTAACACTATCACTTCTTTCAGGATGTTTTATTTTCTTAAGAGAAGCGGTGAATCAATAAGATCCCAACTCTGCCAGCTGTTCAACTACGCTAGTCCGATTGGAAAGTGTGTCTGTCTTTATTCATGCCCACATCCTGACATTCTTCTTTGTAAATAATTTACCAAGTGCATTTTTTAATCTTAAATGTGTCCTAGACTAACTTACTCAAAATGGGCGTCTCATCAGCCCCAGCCTGAGACAGTCATCTTATTCCTTAATCAACGAAGAGCATGGCCATGTAGATATAGACACACATCTAAGAGGGTGTGTGCGCGCCACGTTTAGGCACGGAGCTGCTGGTGATCAGTGCAAAGGGCTGCCACAAAAATTCTCTTGCCACTCAAGCAAATCATGTTGAAGTTTTATCAGGTTGTCCTGTGTCCAGGAGGCATGTACCACTGGGAAGTTGCTAAAACTCCTTGAGCCTACCTACTTCATGTGTAAAATGGAGATAGCTGTTTTCACTTTTATTAAAATATAGTTAATATAGCCCTGGCTGGTTTGGCTGAGCGGTTAAAGCATCAGCCTGAGGACCAATGAGTCTTGAGTTCAATTCCGGTCAAGGGCACGTACCTCGGTTGCAGTTCATCCCTGCCCTGGTCAGGGTCGTGTGGGAGGCAACCAGTAGATGTGTCTCTCTCACATCGATGTTTCTCTCTCTTTCTCCCTCCCTCCCACTCTATCTGAATATAAATAGAAAAATATCCTCGGGTGAGGATTAAAATATATATACACACACATATATATATTTAATAAAAAGTATATTAGTTTCAGGTGTGCAACATAGTTATTCAACATCAATATGCTTAACTAGGTGATCACCATGCTAAATTTAGTAACCATCTGCCATTGTACAAGGCTATTACAACATTAGACTCTATTCCCTATGCTGTACATTAGATCCCAGTGACTTATTTATTTTATAACTGGAAATATGTACATTTTATTTCCCTTCACTTTCTTGCCCTTCCCTCTGCCTCCTTCCCCTCTGGCAACCATCAGTGTGTTCTCTGTGTCTATGAGACTCTTTCTGTTTTGTATTGTTTGTTTGCTTGTCTTGTTTTTGAGATTTCACATATAAGTGGAATCATACGGTGTCTGTCCGTCTCTGTCTGACTGATTTCACCTGGCATGATGCCCTGTAGGTTTATCCATGTTGCTGCTGCAAATGGCAAGATTTCATTCTTGTTTATGGGTGATTATATATCTAACAACTCCTTTATTTATCTATTGACAAACACTTAGGTTGCTTCCACGTCTTGGCTATTGTAAACAATGCTGCAATGGACAAGGGGTGCATATGTCTTTCTGAATTAGTGTTTTGTGTCCTTCAGGTAAGTTAGCAGCGGAATGACTGGGTCATGTGCTCTTTGTAGTGTCTGGAGGAGCCTCGGTCCTGCTTCCCACAGTGGCCGTGCCAGTTCGCAAACCTACCAACAGTGCACAAGGGTTCCCTTTTCTCCACGCCTTTGCTAACATTGTCCCTTAAACAAGAGTATGATAATTGATTTGATAAAAATAAAAACTACGAAAATAATAGTGAATAAGAAGGAATTTCAAGCAAGATAGTAAACATTTAATGCTTTTGAATCCATTTTCATTTAGAGACCTTTCCTAACCCCTCCCCCCTGAAATCAACAAAAAGAAAAACCTAACAAAAAAAGCATGTGAGTGACAAATGGCTGCATAGGGGACATACTGGATGCCTGCTGCGTCTTCACCTGCTTCAGCGCATGGGGGACCCATCCATACACACACGCACAAACCTTATCGTCCCCCCCCGAGCATTCCCCCTCCGTCACTTGTCTCTCCCCATCAATTAGACTGTTCATGAAATTGAGAAAAGAAAGAAGGAAAATTGGAAAGCCACAGGAGGAAGAATATGTGATGAGAAAATATAACTAAAGAATGAGGACAATAAAGGAGAAAGACGAATATAAGCTACGAGAACAGGCGGGTGAGACGAGGAATAACAAAGGCAGTGAAATGAGTCCACGGAGGAAAGAGAAGCGAAAGCCGCTGGCTTCAGTGTTAACGTCGGTGACAATGTTAACCCATGTATCATCGGGACCCACACGCTGGAGGCCACCCCAGGGATCCGGCCATCACGTTCTACTCTCAACCTAACTCAGACCACACTTACTGGACCCTTTGTTGTCAAGGGAATCTAAGGCTCACTGCAATCACCCAACTCAGCGATTGCTAGCTCCCCTCACGCTGGAAAAGAGGACCTGCCAGTCTCCTGAGGGAACCCCGACCTCCCAGCCAGCAGAGACCCATTCCTGCACTGGGCGCTGTCGCTCTCCAAAATCACCTTCGCCCCAAATCCCTTGCGAAGAGGGCTCCCCTGCGTGTGAGCACCGCATGCCCCAACCCATGGATGGTTTCCCTCCAATGAAGGACATCTGATCCCTTACTAAACTGTTTTAGTGTTGGCACTTGACATTGGTTGATAACTGTTTTAATTTCCTGTGAGATGTTTGTCTCCATTTCTTTACATTTTTAGGTATTAGTAAATGATCTCACTGGTATCATAAAATCAGTTACTCCTTTTTTAAAAATTAGGAATAATAACAATAATAGTAATTTATAATTCCTTAACATTAGCCTATAGACAGATGATGAAACCTGATATCTTGCGATCACATTCACCATGCTAATCAATAATCCATGTGGGTTAAAGAAAGCTAGTACATACATATTTCCTTTTTTTTTTATCCTCACTGAGGACATTTTTCTATTTTTGTTCAGATAGAATGGGAGGCAGAAAGAGAGAGAGAGAGAGAAACATCGATGTGAAAGGGACACATCGAGTGGCTGTCTCCCACACGACCCCAACCAGAGCCTGGGACAAACTGCAACCAAGGTACATGCCCTTAGCGGGAACCGAACCTGGGACTCTCTGGACTGTGGGCCAACGCTCTAACTGCTGAGCCAAAATGGCCAGGGCCACACATATTTCTTAAACCAAGCATATAAACAAACAACTAAATAAGCAAAATTAATCTATTTGTAGGCAGTGTATACAGTCATTTTCCCTCACATTTGCCTTTTGAATTCATATTTACTTGTAGTGGATGGTGCTTCTGTTTATACACCGATCAAGGTTCACACTAGCATTTAGACTAAGAGCGTGGCGGAGTGGAGCTGGAATGAATTTGATATGTCGTCTTACATCCTTTGAGAGAGAACTCACCCTACAGGCAGGGAGGCTGAGATAGCCGAGTCTGTCCCGTGGGAGTGGGTGATGGCTGCAGAGGCAGAAGGAACCATGTAGTCAGTGCCCCATGCTTTTCATGTCCTCAGCGTGGGACATATGCAATGCCTAAGGTGAACGCTTTCAACAAAGACAGAATAAAACCTAAAAGAGATTTCAAAACCAAACTCCATAAAGAAAACTCAGGTCACAGAAGCACACGTTATAGCCAGCGTGTAGGGGGTGTAACGTTTCACTCTACTGTTGGAGCATGAAAGGTCATGAAGAGAGCATATGCCTTGAGCATCCATCCAGGCCAATCTATATTGGAACAGAAAAATGAGGTAACACATTGCAGTTAAATGACAGTCAAAAGAGATCCCAGAGCAGAAGTAGACGACAATTGCAACGCTGGGATCTGAGGACCAGTGAGCAGCAAGCATGAAGCACACTGCCGGGCTCCTGACCATATGTCTTGGGATAAGGGAGCTTTAGCCTCCTACCTCCCAAATAAACAGACAATTGAATGAATGCATTGTATTCGCTTTGCAAATGAAACTTCAAGAAGAGAAATCTAGCACCCCCTTCTAAAAACCTTCTACCCATGAGCCACTTCTACGAAGAAATTCTACAACGATGCTGTTAGGGGAGACTCGAGGAGGCTAGAACTCCCAGCACGGGATTCAGGTGGTGGGTTCAAAACAAGAGAAATAGTTTTCTTGGTAGGAGATACTACAAGAGAAATAGATGGCAGCTTCTTCGAGATTAAGGGAGACAATTTTTTTTAAAGGACAGTACTAAGAATGTAATTAAGAACTAGTAGTGAACCTTAAAAAGGTAGTATTAATCTGGCCAGTGCAAAATAATGTTGGTTACTTAATGTCAACAAAATAAATTACAGAAAATACTTCTGTTATATTTGCATCCCTTCATTAAAACTTAGAAATTTGGTTTAAATATCCCACCAAACAGTCTATCTATTTAGCTATACCTGCCATTAAGAAGTATGTGCTTACTTAGGCATGGGGACTCTCTGTTCTTGTGTTTTTGTTTCAATAAAGTAATTACTCTTATGGATTTAGTCACGGAAGCCATTAACTTTACATTGAAGTACTCTCTACCATGGAAATTAAAGTAATTGATCACAACAGACTGTGAGATCTATATACAACCTCTGGAAGAAGGAAATGACCTATAAATCTTTCAGACAGGTTTTGGGAACTGTCATTAAATTCCCATATTATGAGGCAGGCAACTGAGAAACAATATCCAAAATGCTAAGAAGTAAGATGTGAATGGACTAACACTAAACTTTTTGAAGCTGGTTTGCAGATCATTAATCTTCCCTATACTAGCTAAAAAAGATTCTCATATAATAATACTCTTCATCCATACACTGTATCTTTAGTATCTAGAATCAACTCTGATTTCAAAAATGGCAAAGACAGAAGTCGGGATGGATACATATTAAGGGATTAGAAATTAGAAATTTGAATTCTGCCACAAAATGTTGATTCAAACCAACCAACAGTTGTAAGAGGGGGGTGGAGAGAGAGAGAGAGAGAGAGAGAGAGAGAGGAAAGATATCTGCCCCCCAAAGAATTTTTCTCAGGAAAACAAACAAATATAAAAGATAGAAAACACAGCTGCTCAGTGTGCATGGGACAAATTCACGGTCATTTATATGTGTGTCTTTCATGCGTGTCCTGCTGGCTCAAGCCCAGCCAACGTTCTTTGGGATAAATGCCTTTAACATGAGAAATTAGTCGTAGCCAAGATAAATCTCCCCGGACTGTACTGGTTTGGTTTTAAACTCGCCAGTGTAAATTTTGCATGCCAAGCTCCAGAAGCTGGCAGCATTCAATACGCAAATCATGTCCTATATTTTGATTCTTTTACCAATTTCTGCCTGCTAAATATTTTAATGAAAATGTCAGGTTCGGTCATCAGGTGTCGTTGATCCCTAAGTCATTTAACTATACCTAGATTTGACAAAGGAAGATAAAATGTCCATCCTCAACCATGCTGTCGAATGTGGATGAGCCTGGCGTGCCTTCAAAGGCCAACAGAGGCATATTAGTCTCATTTCTCCTGCTAGAGAGGGAGGAGAAGAGAGAGCAGACTGTATACACTCCAGAATCTCTCCTTCGCTTTCTGGCTGTGTTTTCCTAACCCTTTCCTTTCGGTATAGTTTCCTCTTTCTGCCCCATAAACAGTGACCCTCTTTCCATGTAAGCCTCTTTCTGAGGGATCTCATCTGCTCTTAGAAGCTTGGCTATTCACCGTGGTGTGATGGTTCTTAATTTAACATCTCTACGTAGAATGGAGATGGAGATGTATGATCCTGACCTCAAACAAAGAATATCCCCAAATAAGAAGCATCAGTCTCACCCCAAAGCCTGCATTTTCCCTTGCCTTTCTCATCTCGTTTGAAAGTTAGCCCATCCCACTGTACAGCTCTGTAATCTCCCCCTGAGGTCCCAGACCTAATTGGTCACTTAGCCCTGTCAATACCAATACCATCTTCTGCAGCCTCTCGCCCCGGGCCATCCCACTCACCAGTTCGGGTTCACTGCCCTCGCTCAAGTGTCAGCATCTCTCGCCCCGATGGCTGACCGGTCCATCAGCGATTCCACCGCCACACTGACTCCGTGGAATCTTTGGGACAGACAGTGTAACGTGTGCACTTCCTGGGTTCTGCCTCTTCTGTTCCGGGGATTGAGAAGTGAATGAAACAAAGTCCCTGCCGTAATGGGTTTTATGTTCTATTGTCACAGACTTAAGTGGATAGTAATGCTGCTAAAAAATGTTTGATAACAATCCATCTTTGGAGAATTAAGGTCCCCGGTTCTAGAGCCACACAAAGCCCTTAATGACCCGGACTCAAACACATTTCCAAGCCCTCTTTTCTTTTTTAAAAAAATAAAATTCTTTTCTACTTTATTGATTTTAGAGAGAGGAAGGGAGAGAGAGATAGAAACATCGATGAGAGAGAATATCGATTGGCTGCCTCCTATCCCCATTGGGATTGGGGCCACAACCCAGCCATGTGCCCTGATCGGGATTTGAACCGGAGACGTCTTGGTGCATGGGTTGGTACTCCGCCACTGAGCCATGCCGGCGGGACTCCAGCCCTCTTTCCAATCCTACCCTCGCTCCTCTCACCATGTTTTTCTAAGCAGACTGTTTGCCTGAACACGATTTTATTTGTTTCCTCCTGTATCTCTTAATTTACTTGCAAATTTTCTATTAAAGCTTTAAGACCTACCTAGACATTTTCACCTTCAGTGAAATTTCGCCTGAACATGATTTTATTTGTTTCCTCCTGTACTTCTTAATTTACTTGCAAATTTTCTATTCAAGCTTTAAGACCTAGCTAGACATTTTCACCTTCAGTGAAATTTCTCTCACTATCTTAGCCAGACTTCATTGATGCCTCCTCTGTGGGCTTGTTTTTTCCTGCTCCTCTGATCTCCCATATTCGCAGAATATTCCAATTCTTTGCCTGCGTATCTGTCTCCCTCACCAGGCTGTTATTTCCTTAGTTGTAGGAAAGATGATGTAGTCATCTTTGTGTCTTGAGCCCCTAGCAAAACTTCTAACATGATAAGAACTCAGTAAGGGTTTGTTTAAAGGCCAAAACACACACACACACACACACACACACACACACACGCACGCACGCACTCACACGCACTTAAAAAAAAAATGAGAAGAGTAAACAGAAAGTCAGGGGCAGGAAAGTCTCCAGGGATGAAAGCATTGGTAATAAAATAATTAACTACCTTTATTTTACACTCAGTAAGTGCTAAGGATTAGGTTTCATTGTTAACTGACAGCTAAGAGGAAAGACACGGATTGTCCCCATCAGACCTTTCATCAGTGAAGTGATTCATTTGCTTAGGTCGGTTTTTCATAACAGAGAAGCTGTTCTTTTCTACAGCCCTGACAGCATGATGTGGAAGGACCTATATATGCATCATTCACAAGAAAATAAAAATTGTAACCCCCTTTGCAGCTCATGGATTTAGGTAATTTAAAAAAAAAAAGGAAAGAAGAGGCAATAAAAAATGAATGCAAGGACAATAAAAGTCTCAAAGGGTCCATACGAGATTTTGCCAGGACTCAGATGATGTATGCATGGATGAGGAATTTGGGGGGATTCAGAAATACTGTGCTGAGGCTATTCTTGCTACTATAAGCTGTAATGATAGAAATACCTGGAAACAAGGCTTTATTTAGGGAAGAGGCGATTGCTTTTTTAGTTTTTTCTTTTTTCTTTTTTTTAAAAATTTTGTGTTGACTTTTAGAGAGAAAATAAGGAAGAGAGAAACACTGATCTGTTGCATAGAATTGAGCCCCCAACCTAGGCATGTGCCCTGACCAGGAATAAACCAGCGACCTTTCAGTGCACAAGACAATGCCCAACCAACAGAGCCACATGGGCCAGGGCTACAAGAGGCTGTTTCAATTGCTGTGTAAACTTCAAGAGAATAAATGTGTAGTACTTGATCCAATCAGAAACTTTGTTTTTTCTCTCCTCGTTACATCCATTTTGCTCTGTAAACAGCAAGACACAAGCAGATAAATAGCCACTGAAAGAAGACGTGTGGTTATCAAAGTTCTCTGACATCTCAACCACAGACCCACCGTGTAAACTCTTTATGCAGCTAAGCCTAGCAAACAACAGAATAAAAGGTGTTTCATTTTAATTACAGGCAGTCTTATATTAAAAAAGGAACACTGATCCCTGATGTTTATTGAGACTTCTTGCTAAAAAATGATTTCATCTAACAATACTAATGTCAATTACAATTTTGCTAATTAGGAAGGCTTAATAATTTGTCATTTATCTGCATTTAGCATAAACGGGTGACACAGTGAGTAATTACGGGAATCCTGCCGGTCTCTCTACCTTGAAGGTTACTACCAACGTCAACACTCTCTCAGAAGGATGAGAAACTCACTTCCTCTTACTCCCTGTCCAGAAAAAACTTACACTTTGTGAATTAAAAACTCTGGCATTTTTCTGGATGCAATGTTTCATCCTCCTGAAACAATGACCTGATAAGAAGTTTAAAAGACAAAGCTTTAATTTTTTTGACTGCTATAACAATTGCTGCTCAGAGCAGCTGACTCAATGCGATAAAAATACACCTGAAGCTATAAACATCACTCGTTCATAGCAAAAATAGAACTTTAAAATTACAGGCTCACTAAAATACACCAAAATATTCAAATGAGGGCCTCAGAAGTTAAGGCCACAGAAAGGAAGATGTATTTTATTACATTTGTGAAGAAACATTTTAAAGAAAACATTATATACCAATTTTCAAAAAAATATGAAATTCTAGAACATAGATTATGTGTGCTACATAAAGAGGGGGAGGTGACAGATAAGGGGAAAGAAGGTAGAAATAGAAAGAGAGGCAGTTGATTTACATAAAGAAATTGGGAGGGGGGGTACCTCCTCTGGGCCACAGGTAAAATTGACTATAGAAAAAGACTGTAGAAAAAGAGAGTATGTTAAATGCCATTCAGAGTTGTCAATATGTATTATGTGATTCAGGGAAAATTATGATTCTTACATGACCCAAGATATTCTGCAGTTGCAAGAGAAAAGATCCACAGATTATATATGATAAAACCTGCTATTGTTTCTGCAATGATCAGCAATAAACTCTATGCATATAATAGATACTCTCCATGAGTCACCCTTGTTTAAACATTATCTTAGATCAAAACATATATGAACTATTGTATTCATATCTGTGTGAGTGTATGGAGTTAATTTCAACTGTTTCATGTGTATCTCAGGGAAAACGGATGTGTTCTAGCTTCAGTATTTTGGCTGCTTTATGACATTTTATAATATATTCACCTATTTGGAAGCAAATAAACAGTACAGTTAATACTTTAAAAGCTCCAGAAATATGTGCCAGTTTTAAAGTGCTGTTCAGAAATAAGCATCAAATGACTGTTGAGCATTTCCTCTCTCAAACAGTTTGAGTAGCATAAACTCAAAGCTCTTTTTTAACAGTGATTTTAGAGAGACACACAACCTTGGGCTGTGATAATGAGGTGTAATTCTTGCGGGACCATCTTCTGGGGATTGTCCATCTACAAAGCGTTCACCTCTACATGTCATAAGAATGTTAATCTGGAGTCAGGATGAAAACTGAACATGAAAAGTATAGTCACATCCAAGGAGCAGTTCACGGTGGTGTACGATCAGTTAAGCAATCCAAGCCATAACTTCTATTTCACTTAATAAACACGGTTTATGATAGTTCTGTGAAGTTTACCGTATTATAGGAAACAAATTACGTTGTCAGACAATGGACATTGATAATCATTAAACTTTGGCTAAAAAGATGCTTTGCTCAAGAGTATTCTGGGCCTTTAAACAACGAATTACTTCTGAGTTCAGCCACTGCTAAATTAAAAATTAATCTGAACATAACCTCCTTAAGGTATTTTGAAATAGCATAAGAAGGCTCAAAATTCTGCACAGCACTAGAATATTGATGTGACTTTGATTAATATTTATCTTTAATTTTTGGACATGTGCAACAATGAAATTGATTTTAACACTTCATTTCAAATTCCTCTAACTGAGGGATTCTCATTCCAGGCAGTTCAACTATCCACAATGTTTCCCTCTTAGGCATAAAAATAAAAGACCATCAATTAAATATCAGCCGACGTAATTTACCCTCTCTAACTAGCTTTAGACAATGAAAGAACCCTGATAATGAAGAGGAATGACCCCTCTGCCAACCACAATGATGCACCTTCTAGTTTTCCATATGGTTTCACACACAAGAGATGATCCAATATTTGGAAGAACGCGGAAGACCCAAGAAACACTAACGTTACCCAATTTACTAAAGACAACTAAAAAAGATGTAAACAGGTATTATAATTCAATCTATTGTCTATTACTTTACAATTTAAGCCATATAGTGTCTGAATAAACAATGCTTTTGTTATATTTCACATTTTTATATTTCACTGAATCACCTTCCAAAAAGATATTCTCGAAAAATTTTAAAATGTGCTATTGCATTCTCTGAAAAAAGTTAATAAAACCCCCAAACTGGGTAAGAGTTAATAGGTATTGACAGGTTTCTCTAGGAAATGTACTAGGAATTAGAATTTGTCAAAATGGTCCTTACTCGAAGAGCACAATTTAAAAAGACTACAAATAAAAACATGTATTTAAAACTCTATACGTAGACACCATGTTTCCAGAAGCCCATACACGCCTAAATGAGGCTCTCCACGTGGACTACAAACTAAAAGGCTGGGGAGTTACACAGAACTTAACTTAAAACACTGTAATCAAGACCACATGCACAAACACTCAGCTCTGCAGAAGGCATCCTAACCTGCCTAATACGTGCAACAAAGAAACCAAATGCTGAAATGTCTTCCAAAAATACACTGGCTGGTAATGAATAGACCTGAACATTGAAGAAGGGCTATTTGCCTTCAGTAAGAAAAGTACCCTCAAGTCTCCCTTCTGTGCAGTGACCTCAGCCCACTCCTGGAGTTTCTCTGTATTTCCTGAGTAAAAGAACCTAAATAATATTAAAATTTCCAAACCCACTTTCACCATATTTAACTATGTCAAAAGTAATGACATTATATTTACACATACAATTTACTAGTGGAGGCAACAAATAGCAAACTGAAAAAAGACTTTAAAATAACTATTTCAGTTGATGCAGCAATCTCTCTCTGCATCCAATTCCCCAACTCTAACCCCAAGATTTCTCTATTAAAGCTCCCAAATATATCTAATAAGAAAAAAAAATCAGTGAATTTACCTTCCATATTTTCTAGAAGAAAGTCAAACATTCCCTGACTGGACAATTTCAAACGCAATCTTCCCTTGTTATAGGTGTGTCTGCGAAAAAGGGGTAGTTTCTAGATCTCCAGAAGAAAGTTAACCCAGGCTGGAGGTTTGAGGACTTCACACTCGTCTCTCCTTTTATCAGCTAAGGGTGAGAGACCAGTGACCACACATAATACTTCTGTAACTTCCCCTTAACAAATGTTTAGAGAGCTAGTCTTGACAGAAACTGATTACAAGGAATCACACCCCCTTGTCCCCTCACAACAAAGAGCTAACAATGAGCAGATGAAAAGACAGGCTTCTTACTGTCCCAGTGGTCTTTAAAGTCGTAATAGGCACAAAGTTTTCCCCCTCATTAACTTTTAGCATCATCTGGTTTGAATGGACTGGGATCTTCGAAGATCAGATAGTACCTACAAGGGATTTGTTTGAGAAAGTTTTAGCAAAACTGCTTTGAAAAATAGGTTACAGAAAATAAACTGGAATCGCCAATTCACTAAATAATGGTTGGTGAAGTTAAGACTCTTAATGAAATGAATACTAAGTTTATTATCAATTACGACTTAACCTACATGTTCTTACTCAAGATGTAAGCACTTTTTACTTTTATTGAGAACAGATGCTATAAACAAAACTTTCACACACTTGCCCTCAAAAATGACCACAGGAGTTTTAAGTGAGCAAGGATTTTTGTGTTGTTTAAATCTCTACTTTGTAAATAAAGAAATTGAAGAATAGGATGTTTTTCACTAAATGTGCATAAAAAAACTACAGATTCGCATGGAATAAAATTAGAATAAGCAGTTTTAGTATACTTAATTCCATAAGACCAAAATGTGGGAAGGCGGGAAGATTGCATAGATTTTCAATTTGTTTTACATTTTCCTGATATCTGTGTATTTGTCTGTTTGGATTTTTTTTTTTCACACGTGGCTGTATCATTTTCCCAGAAACTCTCACTATTCTTGGCTCCCAACCTTGTACTATGTTGGTTTCTTAATTTTTCAGGGCTTTGTCACTGACCTCTTTGTGCAATGATTTACTTTCCTTCCCCCGTTATACCTTAGCAAGTATACCCTGCCGCCCCCACCAGCAAAACTAGATGTCTCTGGTCCCTGAATAAACTCGATTCTTTGTCTTTGGGTCTTTGTTCACAGGCATTCTCACTCATTGGAAGAGTTTCCTACCCAATGTGTCTTCAGCCTCGGTTGCATTTGAGAATCGCCAGGAAAAGGGAGACGCCATACCACAACATATTTAACAAGCAATTCAGGTGATCTAGTTGACTCTGATATTCAGCAAAGGTTGAAAACCACAAAAACCTAACAAACTCTCCCCGTCACTTTAAACCATTTTATCAACACTTCCAACCATAGGTGTCCACTCCATCTTTTGAAGTGCCTCTTCTTGCAAATTTCCAATGATCCTTACCAAATTCTCCTTTGTAGGCCTTCTGCCGGCCCTGTACTCAATGATAAGCTTGAGGAAGAACAGGTGACAGTTCCCTTCGCTGCTCCATCTTTAAATCCTTTTGTTCCCTAGAACTTTTCCTGCTGATCTGCTTCACCCAAACCACTGGAACACAGAGCAGGGAGTATTTAAATACCCTCAATGTCTGTCCTCAGCAATGTGGGTCGATACGATGAGGTCTTTCTCCCAGGTGGCAGCTCCAGGGCAGGACACTGTGTGCTGTGCATGATTTTTTTTCTTCCTGACACCCTGGCCTCCGGTCTGTTCTGGGCAAACCCTGCTTTTTGGTTTCTGTTTGGCTCTCACTAGAGACTCTAGTTTCACTCCAGGACCTTATTTGAGTTGCTGGGTTTTGGATAATCTTACCCGGATTCTGGTATGCCATTTGACCCAGCACTGTCCCTTAATATTCTGTTTGCTACATTCTTGCCATCCATTAGGAACAACCTACATTCTCTTAGAAAATCTTTGCAAAATGCCTCCTCGATCTCTTGACACGTAGAGACCGCACCTTGATGTACTCACTAAGCTGGCGGTCAGCTGGACCTGCCTCCTGTTCTAATTGTAGAAATTATGCCAGGTCCCAGACATGTCCTCACCTGCCTGACGTGCCATTAGAAAGTGCCAGGCGTTGAACTTGAGCCCTAGTGTAGATAAGAACTGCATCTTTCTTATCTTGGCTGTAACATCACACAAAGTGCCTGGCACATGCTCAGTGTCAAATTGTTTTGAACATGTTATTTAAGTATAAAATTATAAGTTTTAAAAAAATTTAATCTTTCTTGTTTAAAGTTTCTATTCTTTCTCCTCCTGGTTCATTTCACTCAAACATTTCAATATTCAGAATTTAAAAAATAGAATACAGAAAACCACAAAGATTATTGTGTTCATATTCACTTTACAGGTCAGAGACGAGGGAAACAAAAGCATTTAATGAACTGGCCAAGGTCCTACAACTAGCTAGTAGCAGAGCTTGAAGTTAGATATCCTAATTTCTAATGATGTAATTAATTACCAGGAGTGTCTAGCAATGAACACAGAGTTATCAGGTGGAAAATGGGAGAAAAATACTATAGGTTAATTTCTTAGAGACTAAAAGCTTTGCATATATTTTGTCATGCAATTCTCACAATATCCCTATGGTAGTGATAATATTTGCACATTTTAAAGAAGAGGAAACTGATATTCAACATACTTAAATGTGTTTTTCCAAAACTAAGTAAAAAATTCTAGACACAAATTCAAAAGCCAACCATAACTAGCTGCAGCGTCTACGGCTTTTCCACTGCTAACCTGACCAGAGGGTAGGAAAGACAATCGAGTATAAATTCCTGATTGAATTAAGAAATTCACCAAATAAACCTTCTGACTTCTAAATCCCCAATCAAGCTCCAAATTCCTGGAAAAAATATTTCTCAGGGCATTTCTTTTACTGAAGATCAATATGACTAAGGAATATAAAAGTGCACCAAACATAGATACTATTATTAAGTGAGTCTCCAGGAGCCATTATCCATGTTTATAATTCCCTGTGAATAGCATCTAAATGGTTTTATTCAGAGCACAGTCAAATTTTTTTTATTTAAGCATTGGTAATTAATTTTGTGTCCCTTCCTAGATCTGGAACAAGTAAGTTTTTATTGTTGTTGTTGTTCATGACTGTAATCCTAGAATTCATAGTAGAGGCTTAGTATACTTTTGTTGAATGAGTAAATAAATCACCTTATTGTCACAACGGTATAATGTATTTCCAAAAAAATGTATGCTTCTATATTTATCAAACATACTTTGCACATAATTGTGTTTAGCCAACTTATCTTTCAATCATTAAATGTACAGATTGTCTGTATTTTATTACCTTCCTAAGATGTTTTACCTTCACTTTTATCAACCTCGGTTATTGATTTTAAGTCATTGATTTTCCTTTTTCTGTTGAACTTAGGTCAAACTCATATCCCTCCCTTTATTCACAGTATCCGATGGTAATCTCTAGATCCAAGGAAATCTTCCAGGAGGATTTAGACTTCATAAAAGTATGGATTGTTAATCACCATTTTAAAGTTTCACTAATCTATTTTATTTAGCTTTAAAAATTAGCAATGTAGATGATCATCTACAAACCATTTAAATTATCAGTTGCATACTAATCAGAACATGTAGGATATTTTGAAAGGTTTATAGTTTTTACATAAAAATAATTACATAATTCCTTTGAATTGGGCCTAAAACTGAACTAAAAATTATAAAATTAACCATCCTGAACTCTATTTAAGGGAAAAGAGGTGAGCACTAAATTTGTAACAATTTACTGTAGGCTTTAAAATACTTATTAGCTTTGTTTTTTGTTTTTGTTTTTTTCACCCAAGTCTGCAATCTTCTATATTTTCTAAGACTGAAAAGTCACCAGAGTATTTATGATGCTGATAACACTCAGCAGAACGAAGAGTTCATTCCCTACCCACGACTGGCATTGACGTGTGTTTTGGGGAGAGGTGGTCACTGTGCAGAAGACCACCACTTTTGTGTGTTGTGTGCAACCGTCTCCCATCAGCCAGGTCTGGTTTTAACGTAATTAAACTGCTCAGCAAGTAGGTTAAATAGGGATGATTTCAAATTAGCTGAATATATTGTACATGGTCACAGATGATTAAAAAGAATCTTGTCGATGTAAGTTTTTGCTTGATCAATATACTATTCTGGTGGGTGATGTCGATAATGGGGTAGGCATGTGTGGGAGTAGTGGTATATGGAAAGTTCTACCTCCATCTCAATTTTGAAAAAGAGAGAGAGAGAGAGAGGGAGAGAGAGAGAGAGAGAGAGAGAGAGAGAGAGAGAGAGAGAAACTACCAGGTATTGGTACATACAATGAGAGGAGAAAGAAAGCTTCTACAACGCCTTATCATATTCTGTGATACATAATCACTTCCACGCTAAAGTCGAGCAAAGGGGCTACAGTAGAGTGTCAGTTGCTACTGTACCATCGATAGCAGGAACCTGACGGTAGAGCTTCTAGTAGAGACCTGGAATCCAGAGCTCAGAGAAGCCCAGGTTGCTTAGGACATTGAGAACTGTGGGTTTGTTCTCCCAGGCAGTAAAAATATGCTTGGGGATTTGAAGGCACAACAAGCATCACTGACTTGCATAGTTCGATCTGTCCAAATTCTCTGAGATCACAATCTGTCTGTGAAATAATAAAGTCTTCAGGAAATGAAAGAAAATGTATCCCAGAGCTAAGTGTAAATCATGTCAAGAACCCTGGACGATCTGTTCTTCCTCCACTGTACTTTTGTTTTGTTTTAACGAGTAATTAAATTTGTCCCAAAAAATCATTTAATTTTTTCATGTTCATTTTCTAGTTTGGTTACAATCCTTAGCACAAATACTATTTTATGCTATTTTTCAAATGCTGTAACAATTGAAAAAATCTCAGAGAGTAATTTTCCTAATTAACGTAATGCAACCAATATGTACATGGAACATAATTTTACTGATTACGTTGTCTTGGAAAAAATGCATAGAACAAGATCACAATGTTGAAATTTCATGCAAAGAAAGCCAAAGAAAATGCTTTCCTTATTACCAGACATAGTTAGCATGTTCCTATAAAATATATACACTTGCTATACTTCTTAATATTTTTCTCGAGATAAAATTCCAACCCTCTTATTCAGCAGCCATCCTTTGTCATACTGTGACAAGCACCAAAACATCTGGTTACATTCTCAGTTGAATTACTCAGTGGAGATGGAGAGGCCCCATCAAATTTTCATTCTAGATGTTTACCCAATTTCTTCAATACTTTTACAAAGGTAACATCTTATATCATAAAGTTTGGTCAAGGGAGAAAAATGGCCATAATGTAAGAGAAATGTTATATTGGGGATAAGGAGAAAAACTTAAAAATTGCCTTTTTATTAACTTCTTATGGGATATAACTGGAGGAGTTTCAAGAATAGTAATATGTTCTTGATAGCCAATACTTTGGACTTTTACAAAGAAACAAATAAATTGTGCAAGATCAGAAATAACAAGACTTGCATATTTTTTCCAAGATGTAAAAAACATGAATAAAGAACCTTTTAGCCCTGGCTGGTTTGGCTCAGTGGCTGGAGCATAGGCCTGTGGACCAGAGAGTCCTGGGTTCGGTTCCCGCTAGAGGCACATACCAAAAAAAAAAAAAAAAGAACCTTTTAAATATATATGTAATTTAATGCTACTTCAAAGTTGGCTGAAAGTGTTATCTGAGCATGACTTGAATTTTGCCTTTTAATGAACACTAATTTCTACTGCTTATTAATAGCAGTCTAAATGTAGAATTGTTCTCCTCAACCAAAGATGATAAAAAAATAGCAATTGATATTACTTGTGCCTTTAAAAAATTGACTATCTCTTCTATAGTATATACAAATGTGGGCTGGACAGTTGTGGTTACATTTTTAAGAATAACTGTAGACACAGTTCTCCTGAAATGTTCATGAAGGAGTATTCGCCCTATTCTCCTGAACACTGTCCTCCACTTTCATTTCAAGCAGATGCACGTTGGTTTTTAAAAGGATTTTAGAGCATCAAAAATGTGCATCCACAAAGATCTGTCTGTATATATGCATACTTGTAAATTTAAATGATATAAGCCCAAGTTCTTGCAATCACCTCAAATCATGGACTTGCTAGATGCAGGAATAATTCAGCCAGATAGTATGAATACTTTCTTTCACTTTTTAAGAATTCCATGTTCCATTTCAGCTAGCTACAAAAAAAGCAGGTTACTGCTTAGCCATTTTAACAGCAAATAAAGAGACTAAAACTCTGAGGTATACATTAAGTTAACATCTAATTAAGTAATTATCATTTCTGGGAACTGTATAGTCTATATGTTATCTTGTTTTCATAATCATAGACCACACTTTCCTTTTACTAGTAAACTTAAATGCATGAAACCACAGTTTTGGGACACATTTAAGAAGTTTTCTTAAACAATTTATAAAACACCTACTGTGTCTTTATTTGACATAAAACTTTTTGAACTTTGCCCTTACTTAATTTCATCATATTTTTAATAGAGTGAAATGTGCTATTATGTTCTTAAATTTTTATTTCAAGTGAATACCTATAGCCATTACTCACTGTGCTTTTTCTAAGGCCCTGCACTAAATAACAAATATACACTAGGAATGAAACAACCAAAGTAACAAAAATCTACCTCTACAGACTACAAATACTTAAGATATTTTTAAACAAGCTACCATATTTTGTTACACAGCCACGAGAAGACAAAAATCTAGATGATAGACATGGAGAGACAGCTGGAATAGAGAAACAGCATCCATCACTGAAGATTTCCATGGAAACGGAATCTAATAATAACGTAGTAGTTGACAAAGCACTAGTCCATCAATCTCTAAGACCGGTCAACCTTAGACTGCTATCTGATAAAAGAAAAGGTCCGATGAAGAACAGTAGAATTAGACAATGTAAACTGACAAAGAATGTCACTCTGACCAAATTTTAGTCAGGTTCCTCTGAACGTTCTTTTCAACTAGGGCCTGACTTTTCAGCTTCTGTGTTATTCTCTGCATCGTCCAATTTTAGCAAGAATCCTGCTGAGCCAGTTTAGACAGAATCCCCTACCCTCTATATCTGATAGGGTTCTTCATCCTGCACTCTTCCCCCGTGATGCCCAATGCCATGCCTGCCTTCACCAAGAATCCTGTTAGGTGGTTTAGCCAGAATGCCCCCCCCCTTTCCTATTAGTAATTTTCTATTTGACTCTCTCCCCCTCCCCCTTCCTTGGCTATAAATCCCCACTTTTCCTTGTTGTATTCAGAGTTGAGCTCCATCTCTCTCCCCGACTGCAAAATCCACTGCGGTGGTCCCTCTATCTACCGATCGAGATAGTCCTCCTGAATAGAGTCTGCTTTACTGTTTTTTAACAAGTGCCACGAATAATTTTTTAAACAAACACACAGCTCTTTTCTTAAGTGGCACCAGAAGAACGTCTGTGAAGCCCGCTTCCTGCGCAGTGCTGAATCAAGGGCACGCCAGGAGCCCCCAGTGCAAGGGCACTGAGGTCCTGCGCTCCATCACACTCGGCGTCGGGGCTGAGCGCCGTCCTCCACTGCGCGCTGGAAGAACATCACAGCTGGATGTTACATGATTTCCACAGGAAAGATGAAGAGACGCAAGAATGTTTAAAAGGTGATTGATGTTGGCACTGTCACTCAGTGGTCTGATTTGCTTCTTGAAGACAGAGAGTCTTAAGTGACCAGGAGGAGTTTCACAAGGCGAAGGAACTGAGAGCAGAGATCTCACGGTGTATTCGAGCTTTAAGCTTACTGAAGAGGTCGTAGTGTGCAAGCATGTGATTAAGCGAAGTAGTGGATTAACGGTAGATTTTAAAAAACTAGTCCTCATGAAATGGACAAATCGCTTAAAAAGATTCCTTCCCAGACGCCCAGGATTAAAGACAATACTGATCATTCAACTGCAAGCCAATTCTATTAGGTAAATTACAAATGAAACAATCTAATCAGGTCTGATGAGAAAGTAGGGCAAAACCTATAAAAATATTACAAGATCATTTGCTACACAGTTATACCTGTGGTTTTTGTTGCTAAGTTGCCCTGGGTGTACATGGATTGTGCAGCACACACATTCTGTCCTTGCAAGACAACTTAGTTATAATGGTCACCACAATGATCACTGGTATAAAGTGTTAAAGATTTTGAAAAATAATTTATTATTTAAACATATATTAAATATATCTATTCAAGGATTTTTTTTGTACTGTTCACTCAGTTATTATTTTTAAAGTACAACATCTGTTGCTACATGTTTCTTTCTCATGCATGTCCTTACTGGGATTGTTAAATAGAGGAATAAGATTAATAGGATATCATCGTTGTTTTGGTTTGTACGTGGCTTTTTCATAGAATGTTCATGTTTCGAAGGAATCGGGGACAGGCTTTTTCACAGTCAGAGAGCCTCAGAAATATTTGAAAATCTTAGGAACAGAGCTGAACGTCTATAAAGGTGCCTTCCTCTAGTAGTGGCTTATTTAGGAATTTTAAGAAATACTACACTTTCCAACAGGCTAGGTGGCAATGGCAATTGTAGAAATGACATGAGACATGTCCCCTCACTTAAAATTAATGAGGAAGTCTGCAGCTAGGATAAGATTTTTGATTTTGCTGAAAATGGTCTTTATTAGAAGCAAGTACCTTCCAGACCTACGTGTCTAAGGAAGAGGTACAAGCCCAGGGCTCAAGGCTGCAAAGGACTGGCTGGCTGACAGTAATCCTCAGTGGCAATGCCCTGAGACTTAGCAGTGCCGAGATTTGTATGGAGATTGTCATCATTCTCATTTCTGCTCAGTTTTCAAATTGCTCTAGGTTTGTTTGTTGTTGTTTTTTTTTCAGGAATCTCTTCCTAATTCTATGGGAAAACCCAAGCATTAATATTTTTATTCAGCAGTTTTTCAAGACACCGAATTTTTCAGGAACCGACGGGAAACAGAATTACCTAACTTAATCACCCAATCTTAAAATGACATTTTTGGCATGTTTTGTAATAAAAATACATTAATAAAACTTATATAAGCAAATGCATACATTTGCACTAAACTGCGTGATCTATGTGTTTTATCTTTCTTTTCTAATTGAGAGGGATCACAGTCAAGCTTGCTTGGAGGCCATTGGTCCGGTGTACAGACCTCGCATGGAAAGGAGTGAATCAAGCAGACACCAACATTAGTGCGGACAGTGGAAGAGAAGAACTGTCCAGAACAGGTCGGGCACAAGACACACATACTGAAATAGAAATGCCTGAAATGATGTCTCTGATACGGGTGTTTGGAAAAAAGCAAGGCAGAGTGGCTCAGGCAGCAGATAAGATGGGATTACTCATTCCGAACATCCTGTGACAACAGATAGCACATTCCACTCTGGTTAGCTTTTCCCGCCCTCCACTCCTGGATGAGCTGAGGGGACAGCGCACCGCGTCTAGTTCAGCTTTGTAATTCCTCTGCGCTTGGCAAACGCCTTAGTACATAGTAGATGATGCCAAGTATTTGCTGAATGAGTGATTTATGAATAAAGATGTGCGCTCACCTGAAATGGCAATAGGGCGAAAAGGAAGAGAAGAAGGGAGAGATTACGATTTATCAAGTGGTCATATGGGTCAGAAGGGGAGTCAGGTATTTTATTACTCTAAATTATTCTTACAGCCCAGGCTGGTTTGGATCAGTGGTTAGAGTATCGGCCCGTAGACCAAGGGCTCTCGGATTCCATTCCTGCTCAAGGGCATGTGCCTGGGTTACAGGTTCAATCCCTGGAAGCAATCAATCAATGTGCCTCTCTCACATTGATGTTTCTCTCTCTCTCTCTCTCTCTTTCCCTCCCTCCCTCCACTCTCTCTCTCTATATAAAAAAAAAAATCAATAAAAAAATATCCTCAGGTGAGGATTAACAACAACAAAAAAATTAAATTATTCTTACAGCTCTCCTGTGAGGTACATGTTCCCATTTACATGGAGGAAGCTCAGAATTTTATTTGATCACCCAAAATTGACACAGCTAATAAGTGGCTGGCCCACTGTTAACATATGATCTGACTTGGGGTCCACGTGCTAGGCTCCCTGCTCCCTTATGATGACAGTAAAAAGGTAGGCTCTCCACTGAGGGTAGCTGCAGTCATAAACCGCAGCCTTTTTATGCATAACACTAATGCCAGCCACAACATTCTTTCAAGTTCAGATTATCAGCAATATTATGACTGTCACTACCCAACCAGGGAAGAGAAATTGACCATTAATAATTTATAGCCCCCCTTATTTTTTATGTATCTCTTCTTTATAGTTCAGTTCCAATGGATTCATTTTTGTTTGTTTGAGATATCTTTTAAAACTTCAAGTAATTCCTATATTAATGTGTTGATTGATTCTGTCTCCATACTGTAAAATAGAAGACCTGGGAAATTCAAATGTTCTTGTGAAAAATAAAAAGTGTCCTAAGTTCAAGGTCACTAGTCTATAATCAAAACATAACCTATTTGATGAAAACAAATACTTATCCTGCCTGGTTAAAGTTTGTGAATAAATAATTCATGTATATTTTCATAGTTCTTCCTGTGGGCATCATAGTTCTTTCTGTGGGTAGATTTAATATGTAGTGTACACTAGTCCTTGGTTAAACGTCTGGTTTAAAGAGCAAATAAACTTTTTAAAATATTGGCTATAATCATGATTTTTTAATGAAAACAATTTATCCTAACCCTTATCTTAACATAATAATGTGATCCAATAATTAGGAGTCTTCACAAGGATAAACTGCATGGATAATATAATGCCCGTCTTGGTTGGGGAAAGGGCGGGGGAATGTGTTGTCGTTGCTTTGTCCCTCAAGCAGAGGGGAATTCATTAGGAAACCAATGAACCTTAAGTTTCAAGGTCCTTCAATTGCATGGGTCTTTTCCAAGGTCCTGGAGGGGCTATATATCAATGTGCTCACATGGTCATATATTTTTGCAAAATTCAAAAAATTAACATATTTTGGCCACAGTCCATTCCAATTTATCGACCATCACACCTTCCCTTGGTC
The DNA here is from genome assembly GCF_014108415.1 of Molossus molossus. Classification (NCBI taxonomy): domain Eukaryota; kingdom Metazoa; phylum Chordata; class Mammalia; order Chiroptera; family Molossidae; genus Molossus; species Molossus molossus. Next base: position 64,717,261 of record NW_023425344.1, on the reverse strand, counting down.
AGTTAACACCAGCATTTGTTTGTATCCAGATAAGGGGAGTTGTACTGGGGATACACTTAGCTTAGGTTAAGTGGAACATATGTACAGATATAGTTTAAGGAAAGGTTGAATTATATTTTCATTCTTTTAAAAAAATATGTTTTTATTGATTTTTTTAGAGAGAGGAAGGGAGAGATAGAAATATTGATGTGAGAGAGACACACCAATTGGCCAACTCCTGCACACCCCCAACTGGGAATCAAGCCCACACCCTGGGCATGTGCCCCGGCCAGGAATGGAACCTGGACCTCTCAGTCCATGGTACGATGCTCAGTCCTCTTAGCTATCTTTTCATTCTTTAGAAAGTGATATTACAAAATAATTATCAAATAAAAAGGTGATCAATTAAGGTAGAGAAGAAGATGCATTAGGTATTTTATAAATAACAATCCCGTTATATTTCTGGATTTGTAGTACTTGTGGGTTTTTGTCAACTGTTATGAATTTATAACTTTTGTGAATTCTTTTTCATTCTAAAATAATAGTTGATTTCATAGTTATAGCTTTATATTTTTCTCTTGTAACTTCCAAAAGGTATAAAACCTAGGGACCTCAAAACCCGGAACTCTCCTAACCTTAGAGAGCAACCTGAAACAATTGTAGAGCTTAAAACTCCAGGCTCTGTAACAGTTATACACATTCCTTAGGCTAGGTGAGAAAATCAATACCCTTTCTCCCAGCCAGGAATTATTTAAGAGATCTTTATTCAAAGGAGGGAATAAATGGAAATAACAAGTCTAATCTCATATCTACTTGATAATTCCTCCTCTTATTTCAACATTACCCTGGTCAGCAAACAGAAATACAATTGTGCCATTTAGTAGGTACTATTCAGTACAAGGAAACTTGAAGTAACCTCATAAAACAGCAAACAATGAAACAGAGTATCCAGCCACCTTAAAAACAAAGGAAGTATTATTCCTTTTTGCCCACTCCCAAACTCTCCTCCTTAATATGTCTGAAAAATATTTCCTCTATACATAATATCAAAGGAAAGAGACCTAAAACCCTCATTAAATAATTAAATGGTGGGTTTTAAATGTGCTCAGAGCACTAGGTAAAACCACAGACATCTAGCCCAGTTACAAAACATCTGCAATCTCTGAGCTCCTGTGCTCATACGACCCCTAAATATGTCAGTTCATGGACAATGAACATCTACACTAATTAGTAGAGTTGGAGTTTGAAAAAGCTAACCCATAAGTTTGGTGGCAGTATAGACAAAAGGCTGCTATACACAGACAGATGCACAAATGAGAGCTTTCACAGACCAGAAATGGAAGGTCAATTGAGTATACCACGTGTACATTTCTTTCTGGGAAGTAAAATTAGCCATTGAGGTCAGTTCGTTTATCGCCATGCCTAATGAATGAGTGCTACTGCTTACATTTCACCCTTGAAAGGAAACATAGACATAGACACATAAAACGCCTTAACAATACAGGCAGGAAGTAGGTTCATATTTCTAAACACAATTGATTGACAATATTTAAGGTAAGGGAAAGAGAAAAAAAGATGAATCCTAAATAGTTTAAGAAAATATAAACAATGAGAGCAATTTTATTGTTCTCTTGTAATACTGACATTATTGCTAATGATAACAACAGCTAATATTTATTCAGTGCTTTCTAGTGTCAGGCACTTTTATAAGAACATTCACTCGATTGACATAATATTGCAGGTGGCTACTATTGTCATCTGGGATTTTCAGATGATGAAATTAAGGCACAGAAAGATTAAGAGATTATTTGAAAGCACAAGCCATAGTACTGGTAGAACAGGGATTCAGATTCAGGTAATGTGGATGTATATAGCCCAGGCTCGTGGCTTTTAGGCCATAACCTGACCTCCAGGCCTGGTCTAAAAGGAATTCTAATTTCAAAAATTCTACTCTGAAACCTTAATAAAAGTCTCCTGTTTATCTGATAAATGCCTCAACTTCTACCAGAAAGCAGAGTTGCCACACACCCCAAATAATCAGCTCCTTTAGCAGATGCACCTGTTGATCTATAAAAGACAAAATGGTTCTGGAAATTCAGGGGAAAATAAATCTGTTCCTTTCCTTCAAGTTGGTGTAAATAAACATGTACTCCATTTTTCTCTTCCTCAAGTAGGTGTCAAATTAGTGGGCTGAAAGCTTCTCAATTTCATGTGTTTTTTGTTATACTTTACCCACAGAACAGGACTGTAGTAATTTAGTTAGGTGATCATAGCAGACATCACTCAAATGCAGCTGGAGCATCATCTCATAACACTGCCTGGGGAGTCAGAGCTAATGCAAGTGGATTACCAGCGTCCTTTGCAAAGAATAAAGAAATGGCATGGTAGTGTGATAGCCTCGGAATGGCAGACGCTGAGGTTGGCTATATCAACAACCACCGCCCAGCTCCCGATTTTCTAGAGACTGGGAAAGCAGGGCTCTTTGCTGCCGTGGTACAGGGTTCCAGGCACTCAGAAGTAGCAGACAGACACAAGGAGGGAAAGCTGGGTATTGACAAGGGGAAGGGTGTGGCTGTTGGCCCCCTTTTGTTCCCTCTCCCTGTTTTGAATCTGTAGTAGCTCTTTTGTGTTCCCGGGGAATGCCCAGAAGAATCTCCAAGGCATCAGCCTGAACAGCAAGAGCCACTGAAACACCATTGAGAACACTCATCTCTGGGCTCCCGGTCAGAAATAAACGCCGATTTTATCCAATCCTCTGTCGCAGGACACTGGCTATCTTGATGTCTTGGCCACCGTGAATAATGATGCAATGAACATAGGGTGTATATATCTTCGTGGATATATGTTTTAGAGATTCTGGGGTATACATCCAGGAGAGGGATTGCTGGGTCATATAGTAACTCTATTCTTAATTTTTTTGAGGAACTGCCAGACTGGCTTCCGCAGTGGCTGTACCAGTCTGCACTCCCACCACACACCTCAGCCATAGGAAAAGACGAAATACTGCCATTTGCAACACGGATGGACCTTGAGACTATCATGCTAAGTCAAATAAGTCAGGCAGGAAAACCATATCATTTCATTCATATGTGGGATATAAAACTATAAAACTGAAACTCGTGGGCACAAACAGCAGTGCGGTGGTTGCCAGAGGGAAGGGGGCACAATGTGTGGTGACAGAAGATGACGTGACTTTAGGTGGTGGGTACACAGTGCAAGATACAGATCTTGTCACATAGAAATCTACACCTGAAACCGATGTTATCCTATTAACTGATGTCACCCCAATAAATTGAATTTAAAAAAAGAAAAAGAGATAAACCACTCTTATTTTCAGCATTGCGGTCGAGTGCAATACCGAGAGACCTTAGGGAAAGGGGAGATCAGCTCAGACCAACTGAACTGGTGAAAAAAATCATCCATAGGTAGAAGATAGTGGCTGGTGTAGAGACAAGAGCCTTTGTCATCATGTTTGTGTTCAGAAGATGTACCCTGGCAACATTTGGAAGATGAAGAAAAGTGAGAGGTTGTGATCTCTTTTAGAGTGACCTGACTATATATGGTTGATTTACATTTTTAAAACTTTAAATTTTAGAATAGATTTCGTTTACAGAAAATTTGCCAAAATAGTACAGAGAATTTTCATGTAACTACAATTAATATCTTAGATTAGTATTTCATTACTATGGTACCTTTGATATAACTAATGAACCAATATTGATTGATACATTATTATTAACTAAAGTCCATACTTGATTCAGATTTCCTTCGTTTTACCTAATCCTTTTCTGTTCTGGGATCCTATTCAAACACCATTATTACATTTGCTCATCTGGACTGCTTTGGCTTCTCTTGGCCATGAGGGTTTCTCAGACTTTCCTTGTTTTATGACCTTGACTGTTTTGAGATGTATTGATCAGATATTTTTTTATAACGTCCTTAGGAATTTGACTGATATTTTTTTTCATGATTAGACTGGATTTATGGTTTTTGGAGAGAAAGACCACAGAAGTGGAGTCTCCTCATCAGATCATATCAAGGGTATATACCATTGACATGACTTCACTGTTGAAGTTAATTAATTAATTAACTAATTAGTTAATTTTTTCTTTATTGATTTTAGAGAGAGAGGAAGGGAGAGGGAGAGAGAGATAGAAACATCAATGAGAGAGAACATCGATTGGCCGCCTCCTGCATGCCTCACACAGGGGATCAGGCCCGCGACCTGGGCGTGTGCCCTGACCTGGAATTGAACCAGTCACTTCTTGGTACCTGGGTCGATGCTCAACCAGTGAGCCACACCGGCCAGGCTGTTGATGTTAATCTTGATCATTTGAGTGAGGTATGTCAAGATTCTCTATTCTACATTTACTTTTTTCACCATTTCTTCTGTATTCTTTACAAGGAAGTTATTATTCATAGTTCACATTTAAGGAGTGGGAAGTTATGCCTCACTTCCTTGAGGGCAAAGTATCTGCATAAACACTTGAAATTGTTCTACATGGACTTGTCTTTTTACCTCCAATTTATAAACAATATAAAGTCAATTATTTATTCGTATTAAGTACGAATTTGTATTTATTTTATAGTTTGGATTATAATCCAGTATTACTTTATTTTTGTTACATTGTTCTAGCCTTATCAATTGGGGGCTCTGTCAGGTTTGTTTTTGGTCCCTTTGACAGATACCCATAATTGTTTGTTTTCAACAGCACATCCTTACCTCCTGGCACTACACAATGTTCTAGGCTCATCTTGTATATTCCATGCCCCAGTCCTAAATTAGACATTTCTCCAAGTATCTCTGGTTCCTTGTTGGAGAATAGTATTAAAAATCAAAATCTGAGTGCTCAGTGTATGAATGACTTTTTAAATGTTCTGTAGAATTTCTCACTAACTTTCACACAAGTAAATGTAAGCTTTTCTTCCCTGGCTACTTGAAGGCCAGCTGCCATCATCAACGACACAGGAACCATCCAAACCAGGACTTTCATGACCAGCAGACTACTTCATGGAAACAAAAGTTCATCAATATCCTTCACCCTGGGAAGGCAACAGTGTCCAAGACAGATATGCAGGAAAAATCAGCCAAATGAACCCACACACAGACTTGCAAGACATGGTCTGTAGGAGACCTCAAGAAAATAGAAAGAAATGCGAGAACAGAATGAGGCAAGTCAGGGTGACTGCAAAGGCCAACGCTGGTGTTGCAGAAAGTGAGCTGGAGCCTGGACTACAGAGAGAGTGAAAATTCTTCAGTGACTCTGTCTGTGGAGATTGTGCAGAGTTTTCACGAGAGGGTTAATAAAGTAAGAAATTTTATATAGAAGTTCTGGTTGTTTGAAATGCAAAAAAGCAACATAAGTGCTATTTCAGCTTTGCACATGTGATAGTGCAAAGGTTGGTTGTGGACAATCCTTCCCCCCTAATTTACTCCCTTTCCTTCGCCTTTAATATCCATCTCAGGTTCACAATATCCCATGTAGTCTGTGTTCTTGTCATTGGGGGAAATGTAGATGCCTTCTAGTTAAGGTATTCCAATTACAAAGCTAGCAAGCATGAGACAAACAAACAAACAAACAAACCAAAAAGAAAAACAACAACAATAACAACTGTATCCTATCCATCTGAATTGGAATCACCATTTCTGTGCTCATATCATGCTGTATACTTCCAGGTCAAATATGACTTTTTGGTGATATATATCATTACAGCCGTATATGTAAACTCTAAAGAAAATAAATATAGAACTTTTAGATTATCCAAATTACTGTTGCCTCATAACAATAGCACTGAGACGACACTGAGAGTTGAATATAAAAATGGGATTCTAAAAAAGATTGGGAGCTGAGACTTCCAATTTCATTACTTTCCAAAAAAAAAAAAAGCAATGAGTCAATGAGTGATTTACTGAGCACGCAAAATTATTTGTGCTATTTTGAGAAAAAGAGGATGCTTGGGCCAAAAAGAAAATAATATGTTTATTATTGCTTGATCTCAGGTCAACTACAGTTGTTACCATAGGTCTGGTGTTGTTTTAATTCTGACACTGAGTGTAAGTTTAGTAGAATCCATGACAATGAAGCCCAAATGATACTTACATATTTTAAAAATGAAGCTCACTTCCTTTCTCTCTAAAATCAATAAAGGAAAAAAAAAAGGAAGCTCATTGCATCTAAATAAAATAACACTTTAGAAGAAAATAGAGCTCTTCAATTGGGATTAATTTTTTTTAATGAAAATGACTGCTATGACAAAACATAGTTTATTTCATTCAATCCTCTCATTTAGTCCTCCTGACTCAAGTGCTTTAAAATCCATTTAAAAATAAGGGTGAAGTGATTTGTCCAAACACTGATGAAGCTTTGAGAAAAGCACAGATTTAAGGAACAGTTTTTCAACTAAAATTCATATAGTGTACAGAACCTCTCACAAGCACTATAGATGAGGATCCCAGTAGGAAACAGCACGTGTAGATTGGCATGATCCATGGAAGGTTTAATAAAAAGATTATCCCAAGGACAGGGGCAGGCAGCAAGGAAACCTCAGCGGCACTATTCCAAGCTGGGCACTGTGGAGCCAAACCATGCCCCAGGCTGCAGCCAGCCACGGGTGATCCCCTCTGCCCTCCACCTCTGTGGGAGTCAGGGAAACTGACACTCCGCCCTTATTCTGCTCCCTCCACCTCATGACTTCGTTAGATTTTTTCCAAAGGCCAAATCCAGCCACAAGGCATAGGGCAAGGGAAGCACTGGGGGGTGGTTCTCACAGGCCCACCCCTATAGCAGAGAGCAGGACGGGAGTGGTGGGCACTGAGGGCATCAGGGCAGGTGAAGAGAATGCTGAACTTTCTCTGTTGGTTTGAACATAGAAACAACACAGAATTCACATTTACGTTCGCTAACTGCTTATCCTCTTGAAAATAGACTTGAAAACCAGCAGCAAAAGACCTTTGCACTGAACCTTTCTAAAGGTATAAGACTCAAAGGTGAGTTTGTTCACGTGGGAAAACAAACAAACAAACGAAAAAAACCCAGACGTAGAAAAAATGCCGCAGGCTCAAGCAGAGCCCTGCAGGTGGGCGAGGTAAGCCAGAGCGACGCCCGCAGTATTTGAGATGCTGGTGTGAAGTCAGGCGTCTCCAGGAGAAGGTCGTTGGTGAAGCAGTTCTGAACCAGGAGCAGTCAGTCACTGCAGGTTTCTGAACTGTGGCTCCACTCGGTCATCGAGTGGTTGGATGTATTTGGATAAGGGGTGGAAAAGCTTTGTGCCTCAGTTACTTTTTCTATCTCTACTACAACACTGGATACTTCATGCTGCATGTGTTATTTATCAATTAGTATTGCATCTGATCAGTGCAGATTGAGCAAGTCAATAGGGCCAGCACAGCAACAAGGGGTAGTGCGAGGATCACAGAGACGGTACATGAAAAGAGATGTCATTGTGCTAAGAAAACTTGACGCACAGTGGAGATTAAATGTTTCCCGCAAGTAAATCCATTTCTCTGCTCATTTTAACTGATTTGCTTTCTGTTTTCCTTTTCATCATCTTGTGTTCCAATGTAAATTGTCTAAAATCTTTAGAACTATACAGGGAATAAGACGAAAATACAAACAATAAAAAGTCAAGCTAACTTTTAAAATTAAATAATAATACAATATTCCTTTGAATGTACCGTCATGCACCATATACTGAGATTTCAGTCCCATAAGATTATCATGGAGCTGAAAAGCTAACACTGAGTGACGCTGCAGCTGTGCTCATATTGTGGAGAAATGCATTATTCATGTGTGCGTAGTGATGCTGGTGTAAACACACCCACCGCAATGCTAGCTGTGTGGAAGTGCAGCACAGACAACTGCAGCTGTGATGCACACCACTCAGGTGTGCGCGAGTGCACTTTACGATATTCTCAGAATGATGAGCTCACCAAAGGCTGTGCTTCTCAGAACATATCCCCATTGTTAAGCTCCCATCACTGTATTATAGCAGCCTTCTACAAAAGAATCCGATTTGCATTCTTTTGGAATATAAATGATCTTATTTGAAATGACTAATTCCTCTTATTTGCATACATCTTGATTCCAATAGTCCAGACTTACTTCTAAAGTAAATTACACAATTCTGAAAAAGATAAATAAAATACAATATGGTCCCTGCTCATAGTTTATGATTTATTAAAACTGAGCAAGTGATTTAGCCTCAACAGCCAACTAATGGAATCATACGATTTAATTGGGCCACAATAATGATTAATCTAGAAAATAAAAAATTAACTTAAAAAAAACTTGCTATTCAGAAAATGAAGTAGAACACCATTGCGAAGAGATAAATAAGCATTTTCCCAAACTCGTCTCAGTAAGAAATGAGAACAAAACAAATGTTTTCCAGAGGAACCAGCCAACCCCAGGCACGCGTTTCTCCATCCGGGCCTCGGGAAGTGTGCAAGCGCTTCTTACTGAGTGCGGGCTGGGGATTCGGTCCATTTGCTCAAAGAGCCGAGACAACACATGAAGAAGGGAGATGGATGAGGCACACGGAACTTACTCATTGCAAAGTGTGCACATTCTCATGACCCTGTTATAAATGATTGGTTTTGAAGGGATTTTAGTGAAAAACTTCAGACAGAACTCCTCCACTCCTCTCCAAGCAAAGGAGAAAATCGAAAATTCCCCTCCCTAACTGGTCTGCATTTCTCTACTTCTTACTGCCTTATTGATGGTAAACAAGCCAGGCTCATGGAGACACCGCTGAGGGACTCTTCCCTCTTCCTCATCCTATCACCCACATGCCCTGCCCCCTCCGAGCTTATATTCTGGGTGCGTTTAGCAAAAAAGAAATCTAATTTTCCTCCTTTTCAAAAAGTTGCCCATTCATCATAAGTTTGGCCTCAAAGTTTTTGTATAAATGTCTTTGCCAAGCCAGAGGAGAATAATTCTGTTTTTCTTAGAATATACTGAATTCAAGATAAATCTGTACCAAATTTTACATGGCTAATTCAGTCCTCTTACATGACTATACTGTTTTCTTTGGCAGGGCTCAACTGAACGTCTTATTCAAAGTTCCTTAACACCGTTCAGATTTTTTTCAAGGAAGTAATAAGCTGTTTCCTAACAAGTAAACCCTCAACCCCACCCCAGTACACTTAATTTGACAATTCAACTTTCCTATTTCATTAACAATGACAATAAAAAATGTATTGAAGTTCAAGTATATGTAGGGTACTTTTAGACATTGGGGAAGTGCCGTGTCTCCAACAATGACAAACGCTAAAGAGAGGATAAACATCTGTGCCCCAAAGGTAATGAACTAATCCTCTCTGGGCAACTCTTATTGCCAGGCACGGTGCTAAGTGCTGGAAATACAAAGATAAACAGGCAGACCCGGTCCTTGACTTCACTGAGCCTACATTCCACACTGGTGACAGATGATTTTTTTTAAAGGCTACAATATCAAATAAATAAATAAATGATCAAATAAGTAGAGACTGCAGGAAGGGCTATGAAGAAAATATATAGGGCTTTGTGACAGAAAATACTGGGTGGTAGCCTGCATTGTTTAGGGTGGTAATAAAGGCCTCTCTGGAGTTTGAGCTAAAACTTGCAAGAGAAGCCAACCAGCCCAGATAAATGGCCTGTGGGGAGGACAGTGGCTCCCAGTGTACAGTGTAAAACCTAAATTAGAAAAACAAAATCCTCGTGGTGTATCTGGGAATCACCACAAGGCCAATGTATCTGGAACATACACGCCAGAGGGAGAGAGGCCTAAAATGAGGTTAGAGAAGGACCTTTCTTTTTTCTTTCTCTCTCTCTCTTTCTTTCCTTTCTTTGTTTCTTTATTTTTGTTATAGATGTTTCTCCTCCCCCCACCCCATTGACACCCTCCTCCACCTCCCTCCCCGCCCTGTCCCCAGCTTTGTTGTCCATGTCCCTTGGTTATGTGCACATGCATATAGTTTCTGTGGTTTATCTCTCTCTCACATCCCCTCTTCTGGGGATTGTCAGTCCACACCCTACTTCCACATCTCTGGGACTACCCTGTTCTTCAGACTGTTATGTTCATTATATTCCACAAATAAGTGAGATCATATGATACTTGTCTTACTCTGCTTGGCTTGTTTCGCTTAGGATAATACTCTCCAGGTCCCTCCATGTCGTCTCAAAGGATAGGAGGGCTTTCTTTCTTATAGCTGCATAGTACTCCATTGTGTATATGTACCACTATGTTGGTCTATAGGTCAATTGGTTGTCTCCCTTATGATCCCAACTGAGGCCTAGGATCAAACCTACAACCCGGGTATGTGCCCTTGACAGGGAACAGAATCCAAGACTCTTCAGTGTGCAGGCTGCTGCTCTAACCACTTAGCACACTGGCCAGTGCTGATGGTTGTTTGTTTTAGTGGCCGTTTTGCGGAGAACATGTTCGAGTGGGAGAGATGTGCCAGGCGCCTATGGCTGCACTCTAAGTGGTGGCTGCTAGTGCCACAGCAACAGCAATGACCATACAGAAGTTGAAAGATGTGGAATCTATTTGGGAAGTAGAACTAATAGGACTTGTGAATGAATTGAAAGTGAGAAATGAGGAAAAATGGGACTCCCAACTATCAGATGGATGGTGGTGCTACATATCAAACTAGGAGAAGAGGGGAAAGGACCTGGTGAGGGAGGGGGCACGCAGAGGTGCATTTTGGACAGCTTATGTTTGTAATGCCCACTAAGCAGGAGCCGGCTCCCTGAGTGCACACCCAGGGCGAGGGCTGGGGCAGCAGCTCAGGAGGGGAGTTTCGTTGCAATGGAAGCAGCTGAAACAGTGCCCGGGAAGAGTAGGGGTTAGGGATGTGGAGGAGGGGGAAGCCACCCAGGGTACTTAGAATTATGAGTTGATCTAATTGTGAAACAATAAATGCAATAGAATTTTCTTGGAAAAATGTAGTGAAAGACAAAATGTTGAAGAAATAGTAGAGGACAGATTAAGAGAACTTTTAAATTCAACCTTATGATTTCTTTTGTTGTCTAATTTTAACTGAGTAGAGATATAAAGTGGGAGGTACTATGGAAAATTAATGTATTATTAAAACAACTAGGACTATTCACGTGTGATTTCTGGAGTCAGGGAGAACCTTAGTCTGATGAGGGGATCTCTCGGGACATGGTTTCAGTGAACAGGGTGTGAATGAATGAATGAGCTACGATGGTGGGCACAGAAACAGAAAGGAAGAGAACAATACAGTAACATAAAAAGAAAACATCAAAACATTTGGTTCCCGCCCCGGCCAGTGTGGCTCAGTTGGTCGAGTGTTGCCCCATGCACTGTGAGGTCGATGGTTTGATTCCTGATCGGGGCACATGCCCTGGTTCAGGGCTCAACCCCCAGCGGGGGGCGTGCAGGAGGCAGCAGGACAATGTTTCTCTTTCATTGCTGTTTCTTTCTCTCTCTCCCCCTCCCTTCCTCTCACTCTAAAATCAATAAAAACAAATTTAAAAATATTTGGTACCTGAGATATCAAGATGGGGGTGGAAATAAGAGGAAATGATGGGGTAAATACCATTCATAGTCTTTCTTCCTTAAGTCTCCAGTGCACATTGGCCACGAGCCTAAGTGGTGCAGGCCGCATGCCCCGCTGCGTGCCCGCCTCCTCCGGCTCAGCATGTGCTCCTCGGCACACAGCAAGGCGGGCCCGGACCAGACCGGCCATCGCTGGCCAAGAGACTCTGCAGCCTGGAAATGAGGACTGCGGCAGGACCAGGTAACACCGGCAAGATCTGTACACTGGCCAGGGAAGCATGCAAGATGAAATGTGTTATACAGCCCTCAGAGCATCGCATTCAGTCTTTCCGTTCTCCTTCACGTTAAGTGTGTTCTTACGTGGGAAGGGGATGATCACTAAAATGTGAGTATTGCAGAAGCACACAAAATAAACAAGCAAGGGAAAAAATATTGTCACAATTAAGAGTTAGCTGAGTGGCAAGGCAAATGAGGAGTCATGTTCATGTTTTGGCATTCTTACTCTCGTGTTGGTAAAACAGCCCCTGGTCTGAGGCACTTCATTCCCTTTGTGTGCCCTGGTTTTACCACCTACAAAAGGGAATCATCTAATCTAGTGAAGTGGAGAGGATTGTGTGTGTGTGTGGGTAGAATAATGTTTATTCTTATAAGAAATGTAGAAACTATAGAGGGATACTGACAAAATGCATCTTAGCAAAACAACAGTAAACTTAATATATACCTTCTAACGCATTTTATTCAAAATATCAGTAAGGAAAAATTTAAGAATATTAATAAACAACCTGCTCACAAAATATGATGAGCAGAAAGAGTGACTCTCATGATTTATTTCAACAACTAATGAAAAGATAAGATGGATGCCAGCAATTGCCTTCCATAATGCCTACTTTCGTTCCGCGGGTGATTGACAAGTTATTTGGAATTGCACCTAGGGTACAATATTAAATCCACTCATAATCATTTATCACTTTATGGCTGTCCTGTTCTCAGGAACTTCAGTTATTTGTAATGCCCAACTTCCTTCAGTAATTGGTGTTTCACTCAAAGTGAAGTCATCTATTCTAAGCTAGCCTTGGGTTTTGAAGAGACACATGCAATAAAAGCTTCTAGCCCTTCTAGACTATTATGCTGGTGATTATACCATAATGGATCCTACAATAAATGGCTGAAGAGCATCCCCTGGCTAAGAAGGCTGACAGGTTTAATATTAAACCATAATGAAGAGATGTCACAGAAATATCATGTGTACTTAATATTTGGTCTTTGTAGAGGCCATCTCCGTAAATCGCAGTTCCTTCTTGGCATCTTCTGTGTTTTCTCTGGATCATATGTTAATGTGCCCTCGCCGTGGGGTAGCATATTTCAACAAGTCAGTCTGCTTCCCCCACCTGTCTACACACTTGCTTTTTATATTCTCCATAAATAGCACCTTGCCCTGTAATCCATCTTCCATGCCTCATTCATTCTAAATCTAAGCTTCTTGGCCCTGTTTCTGCCATATTAAAAATACTTCCATGGCAAGCTCATGTTTAAAAAGAAAATCAATTGTTCTGATTCATTGGACATGAGCTTCTGAGTGTTTTTAGAATTTATTGTTCGCTTTCAAGTCAATACTCTGTGATACCATCATTAAATATTAAAGGAAGCTTAGGGCACACTCCCTATCAGAAAGCTTTGCCCTGTTAATATCGGGGGAATGATAGTCTTCCTCTTGGGAGGAAACTTAATGTTTCTTTTTTTTTTTTTCATTGCAAGCTCTACACTTTTCCTTGCCACTTTGATATGTTAAGGAAGGACAAACAGTACTGGAGACTAAAAGATAACCAGGGGAGTTCAAAAGGGAGGTCAGTCCCGGGTTGTCTCTTTCTGCCGCAAAAACTGCTTCACAGTAACCAGAGGCTGGTAAATGATACAGGAAGTCCGAACGGCAGAGCACAGCCAGCTGGAGGGTCTGTCAGTGAAACAGTCCATGCCTCTAAAGACATGAACCCACATTCTGGGAAGTTCAGGAGTCTGCAGTGATGGCCCTGGACTTGACTGGCCACCACAGCCCTGGTTATTAGCCTGGGCCTGCTTCGACGCCAAGACCTACAGACGCCAAGACCTACATTCCACACTACTTATCTGAAGAGAGAAAAACCAAGCAGAACTAGACTGCTTGGTTACAAAGGGAGCCTATTTCTGCAGTTGGGCTGCAAAGTCCATCATGGATTTAAACACTTGATTTCTTTTGTTTTGTTTTGTTTTGTTTTTGTTTTTATTGTCTAGAGAGGAACAGAGAGGGTGAGAGAGATGGAAACATTGATGAGAGAGAACATCAATTGGCCGCCTCCTGCATGCCCTCCACTGGGGATTTGGCCCACAGCCTAACCATGTGCCCTGAGTGGGAATTGAACCAGCGACCTCTTGGTGCATGGGTTGACGCTCAACCACTGAGCCACACCAGCCAGGCTAAACACTTGGCTTTTATTACCAAACATGCTGGCACTTACTGGGGACTTTGTTTTTGTCTGCCAAGATTATTTATCACTCTATTACCATTTCCTAGTTTTGCTCCATAAGTGAACATTATTATTATTTTTTTTAAGTCCTCACCCAAGGATATTTTTCCATTTATCTTCAACTAGAGTAGGAGGGAGAGAGAGGAAGAGAGAGAGAGAGAGAGAGAGAGAGAAACATTGACGTGAGAGGGACACATCGACTGGCTGCCTCCCGCACAACCCTGACCAGGGCCAGGGACCAAACCACAACCGAAGTATGTGCCCTTGACCAGAATCAAACCCGTGACTCATTGGTCCACAGGCCGATGCTCTAAAATAAACACTGAGCTAAACTGGCCAGGGCAACATTATTTAAGTAAATCTCTTGAAGGTTTGTGTGTCAAAAGTCTATACAATAATTTTTAAGGAATGTCCAGAGGATTGACTAATCCTTAGAAGTTTACGGCCAAGGTCCTGATTGAACGGTGCACGAAGACCAGTCAATAGTCAGTTAGGGCCTAAAGCACAAGCACAGTGTGTGTGTGTGTATGTGTGTGTGTGTGTGTGTGTGAGAGTTGGGGTCAGATCTGTACCCCTCACTCCCCCCCCACAGCAGCAGGTCAAACGGTGTTTTAATGACCCTGAAAGGCCTGCAGTGATGTGTGAGGGAAGGAAAGAGCTTCCCGTAAGACCTCAAAGCAAGTGGTCGCAGAGGATGTGACCGGCATGGATTGCTTGTGTGAACCTGAAGCTCCGTCTTCTAAGTGTGAAAGTTTATTCAATCTCTGGCATCTGCATATCTCTCGAGATCCACTTAATTGTATGTTCCCCAGGTGTACCCCTTGCATCCTTCCAGATGAAGTAGACTCGTCGAGGTGTTTCGGGCCCTCCAGGCACCATGCCACTCTGCTTCCACGCGTGGCCTTCCTCCTGTCTGGAGTGCCACCCCCCACTCCTGGCCAGTTCCTTCTCTTCCATGACTCTGCTGGGGAGAATACCTTAGAGGCAGAGCCAATATGAGGAGCCAAAATAGACCAGATAATGTTTAATGTTTGCACGAATCACTCTGTTTTGATTTATTAAACTCCCTCTGTGTGGACACAGCTTAATTGTACAAAGCACATATTCATTTTTTAGGCAAATGCTAAAACTACATCACATTGCCACCAAGCACCTATCACTGAAAAAGTGAAAATTTTCAAAATGGTAGAAAATGTTATTGTGTGTCATAAAATAGCTTAAATGAATAGTGAAGGCACATCGATCAAGTAAAATTCTGCATGCGTTTGTCACTAATGTGAGTCCAGGGGTCTGAGGACCAACTCAGGTATCCCTGTTGCCTTGGTCCTTGCTTCAGAAATGTTAGAGTGTCTCCCTGCTCCACAGAGCTTGCAACAGCGCTTTGTACAGTAGGCGTTGAATGGCACGTGAATGAATAATTGAAGAAAGGCATGTGTCTTTGTGTCTGTCCTATTTGTTCTACATTTCTCACAACTCCTGTGGTAAGGAAGAACTTATTTTGTGGTAGATGCTGAAGAAAAAGTTAAAAGTAATACCTGTTCTATTTAAATGGAAGCAAAAGAGATTATAAAAATAGCCAAGCAAAAGGAGAATTACTAGAATATGTTATGGGCTCAGAGTCAACGGGAGGGTAAGGATCAGGCTTTAGAGCTTCCGAGGGTCAGAAAAGTAGTTAAATAGAAATAAAAAGCAGGAATTGAAGTGTAGTGACCGGCCTACCACAGTAACTTAGCTGTTTCTATTGTCTGCCTTGCCAACTAGTGTTCAAGTGTGTAGCTTCCAACCATTTCTCCCTGTCCTGTGTATCTTACAACTAAGAGAGGCACAGTGTTGGTCAAAATCAATTCATGTGCTATTCTCAGTCTCTGCTGGTCTAAGGGAGTAAGGATCTAATGTCTTTTGCTTCTTGAAGAAAAGATGTAAACCAAGAATTTTCCTACTGCTAAAACTACAGAAATCATTTCTGAATAGGAAATGAAAGTATTAAGAGGAGAGTAAATGGATGCCAGGAAACCAAACTATATATACGTTTGTTCTTAATGATTAATTTGAATTTATAACCCATGCTTTCTTATTCTTAAATAAAGTAGCAGTGAGGAACGGAGCACATGCAATGCATTCTTGTGTTTTCAGAGAGTATGCTATTGGAATAATTTCATTTGCCACATTATGCAGTTACTTTTGTATTCATGATACATTGTTTTTCTTCTTGTAGTTTGTAAAATGAAAGTAAATAGTTATAAGATCAACTTTGATGCGTTTTCCTCACAGTCTTAAAATATCAGGGACATCTGTTCTTGTTAATAGTTTTGCTCAATTATCCTGTACTAATAAATTCCTGAAGAGCAGAAACTTTGCTTTGTTCATGACTGTATCCTCAATGTTCAGAACAGAGCCCAGAACAAATGCTCAAGAAATAACTTGTTGAATGTTAATTTCTTAAGAGTGCACATTCCTGGATGCTTATTGCACCATTGCTTGTAACACCACACCAACAAAAATGGAAACGGTCTCTGTATTCAGCAAAAGGGATACAATAAATACATTTTGATGCATCTAAATCTATGAGATGTATATGATATATTGTTTTTAAAAAGTGAGTTACCAAATAAAACTAACATGAAAATCATGTTTGTTGAATATTATGTGCATACATAAAAGTAGTCATAGAAAAATGTAGGAGAGCTTATCACTAAGCGTGAGTTTAGAAGGGGAAAGAAAAAAAAAAGATACTTCTACTTCTTTTCTTACATCATTTCTTTTTAAACCCTCCTTTTACTATTATAAAACCATAGCATGTGTATTGTAAAAAGTATGAAAGTCCTGACAAGCAAAACAAAATAAAATTAAAACATCGCTTTTCATTATTACCTTAGCAATCATGTGTTTTCTGTGGTGTCTGTCTTCTCAGATCTTTATCTCTGTATATTACACACAAAAGGATTTTTGCCCAAATGAGATCATTCTGTATATATAGATTTTCTAGTAATAATACCTATAGTTTCATTTCAGCAAATGTTCATCTCATCTAATATGTAAACATATTTGCAAATTATAAGTCACTGAAATCAAACTTTTGTTTTTAGAAGACAGTACAGTAAACAACAAGGCAAGCTCCAGCTTGAGAGAAAATATTCACAAAACATGTCTATCAGACAGAAGACTTCTATCCATGATATATAAAGAACTCTTACAATACATTAATAACAAGATAAGCCCCTTAAAATAAATGGGCAAACTATTAAATAGTTGATTAGAGAAGATATACGAATATCCAGAAAGTACATAAATACTCAATGTCATTAGTTATCAGAGAAGTGCAAATTTAAACCACAATGAAAACCAGTAAGCACCCATTAGAATAACTAAAAAAAAAAAAAAAATGTTTGTTGTTAATATTCACTGGAAGATATTTTTTCCATTGACTTTTTTAGAAGAATGGGAGGGAGGGAGGGAGGGAGAGAGAGAGCGGAAGACATCAATGTGAGACAGACACAACAACTGGTTGCCTCCTGTTCAGGGCCAGGGATTGAACCTGCAACCCTGCAGTGTATCGGTTGATGCTCTAACCACTGAACACAATGGTCAGGGCAGGATAACTAAAACTTTTTAAAAGACCGATATCACCAAGTGGTGGCAAACATGTGATTCAACTGGAACTCTCATATACTAGTGAAAATCTAAAATAGTACAAATCATTTGGAAAACAGCTGGCCAGTTTCTCATAAAGTTAAAAATATACTTAGCAAATCACTCAGCCATTCCAATCCTAGGTTTCCCTCAAGAGAAATCCAAACAAAAGCCCACACACCAAAAAAATTGTTCATGAATGTCCAAAACTCAATCAATAGTATAAAAATTGATTTTATATCCAGGACAGTATATCACCTCCAGAGGTCAAGTCTACAACTGGGCTGAAGGAATGAGAAACTTCTCCGCAACCTGCTTTTCTGAACAGAACGTAAACATCAAGGGACCCAGACTCCTCTTGTTGATGACTAGACTCTGAAATTAAGCCTAGACACGCTGACCTACAGTTGCTAACTCTCATTCGAAGATGGGATCGGCATGTCTAGGCTTAACCTCAAAGTCTTTTTTTTTGTACCCTGGTCAAGTTTGGTTCCAACATTTTGGATTTATGTTTTATGTGGTTTAGGGAAGAAAAGAGTAGATTTAGAGTCTGAACATTTTAGTTAGTTTTTTTTTTTTTTTTTTTGGCTCAAGTTCTCTCTATTTCTTATGTGCACAAATAATGTCTGACCATATTGGACTAATAATTTAATACCAGCCAAGTCACAGGGTTACTGTGACCACTGAATGAGATAATGCACAGAACAATGTTCAAGATGGAGAGAGCGCCACCAGCTGCGATCTTCAGGGCCGACAGTGGACGGCTTTGCTGCAGGCGCACAAACTAGCCGGCACCTTGTCACCTGACACTATTTCTATGAGAACAAAACAAAGTTACCATAAATCCTGTAAAGAGTCCTCTGTTCTGAGGGTAATTTCAGCCCTTTAGAGATCCCAAGCGTTGTCATGGTTGTTCTCTCTTAGCAATGCTGCCTGTTAGGTGCTGGAACTAGCGACGAGCTCAGTGGCGGTATTTCCCACATTGCGAAGTCCCTCCTGGAAATACCACGCAAGTGGCGGCCCTCCAGGCTCAGCGCGGTCCCCAGGGCCGCTTTGGCCAGCCCTGACCTAAGGGAACCCCGCTGCACCGGGACGCCGCTGGGCTTTCTGGGCTAAAGAAACAGAGGAAAATACTTTTGAAACTTCCCAGAAGGAGCTTTAGAGATTTAGAGACAATGTTTTATAACACCTTCAGTCTATAAATAAGGTGGGAAGGGGGAGGAAATGGAAAGATGGCAAAAGAGAAGAAATACTTTTCACAAAGCATGGATGACCAATTTGTTACTCTTAGACCTTTGCTGTTTGTGGCTTGGTTTTTACATTTATAGTGGCTGACAATATACCAGTACCATTACAAATAGCCCCTTGAGCCCGAATATTGTTTGTAAGTCTTCAGTCCATAAGAAACTAACTTTCTAATTTTTCAGTTCCATAAATGCAAAATGCTATTTGTCAAGTATATTTAAAATGCTATTATATTGCCCCTGAGATTTTAATTCACATGAATAGTTTTCTGTAGCAGTACTCATTTCCTAAAACTGTCTTCCGTTTAATACAAATACTTTCAAAACATGCATGTAAATAGATAGTTTGTCTACTTTGTATCTCTTATGAACAAAATTACAAATGGGAGACATTTCGTCTGTCAGCCCACGTGTTACTGTTGGGACGCAGAAATGGATACAGCAGATTTGCCACATTGTGGAGACAGTGTGGTGAACTGGGAGGAAAGGGATAGAACACAGAGCAGACTACCAGCTCTGCCATTTGCTAACTGTGCAATCACGTATGACACACTTCACTCACTCACTGTGAGATGTCTCCATCTGTGAACTAGCAAAGCCTGCAGCCTTGGGAAACACTGAGCGACCAAACCTGCAGCTTCAGGGATGCGTCTTTGGCAGCGTTACCTCAGAAATACCCCCGCAGCCTGACTTCTACTCTTTAATGCTGTGAATAAACTTATTTAGCTAGTGAGGACTATATGTGTGCTCTGATCCCTAATCTCACCCACCCCATGCTCTTCTCTTTGCTTCCTCTGTTCCAGCCAAACTGGTCTCCTTGCAGATCCTCCAACAGGCCAGGTACCCTCCCACATCTGAACCTGTCCATCTGTGGTTCTCTGCCCGGGCAGCTCATTGCACAGGAGGCTCCTCTAGGCTTGTGCTCACAGTTCACCTTGGAGAGGTGTGTACTGACCATTCTATACAAAAGAGTAACCAGCTCTACCCATGCTTTGCATTTCCCTTACTTGGCTATATCTTCTTTTATAGCCTTTATTGCCTGGCATACTTTACATTTATTGTATTAAATGTTATGTATACCTATAATGTATTATAATTATATCATAAATCTAGAGTGTAAGGTTATCGAGGGTAAGGGGTTTGTCAATTTAATTCACTGCTATATTCCCAGTATACTCAGAATAATACTTAATACATAATATGCATTATATGTTATAACAAATATTTATTAAATGAACAAAAAAAATCAAGCAAATTTACTTGGGGTTAAAATAATCAGGTGATTATTATTAGAAATTCCTTGCAGATCATCAAGTGAATAGTAAAATCTAGATATTCAAGTATTATGTTGTTACAAAATTTATTGATTAGAAGTTTTTGCATGTGCTTCAGAAAGTTTTAGTAGAAATCTAACATCTAGAAATTTCCAATGTAGTTCATAGAAATATGTGCCCTCAAAATTCTCCCTTTTGTGTCCAGAACCAGTTGGCAACCCAAATCTCTCAGAAAAAAAAAATATGTGTAAACTTTGATTACTTTGGTTGAACTATATTCTAGCCTCTGCAAGAGTTGAGCTAAAGCTGGTGGTAAAATTATTGTAATCTTTCTCTGATATTTTATTCCGCAACACAAATAAGGAAATAGTTCTAAAAGCGCCCCCCAGCCTGAAGGGCATCATACTGTTTAACTACATTTCAAAAATCAAACCGTGAAAATTTGTTTCCTATTGTTTTTCCTAATTAAGGGCCACAGATCAACTTTCCTCAGTACCCACGGCACGGTGGCGACAAGAGCACTGGGACCCTGGCAAACTGTCTTCTGCCAAGATAGCAGGGTGGCATGAAAGCTGGTCAGTAACCACACTGTGATGTCTAAGAATGACCCACTACCATTAGGTGGGAATTAATTGATCGTTTCATAGTTATTCCAGTAGAAAACAGACAGTGTGACTTCAGAAGAGCACTCCCTAATCCCAGTGATCGACAGTAGGTGATCTATGCCATACAGTCTGACTCATTTTACAGCAGCAGCAATAGGTGAAATATTAAAATAGTATCTCTCAACACAAAGGATCATTAATCCAAACCCTGACTGATGAATGTCAAATATTGAGTTTCCCAGGCTCTGACTTCAACGAGAGCAGAGCAGAGGGTGAAGACAAGATCTTGTGGGAAGGCAGCTTTTATTTTCACTTTTATTTGTTTGTTTTTTTTATCTCCCAATAATGTCAGTAACAACCCCATAAAATAAAATGGTAAATAAAAAGATTAAAAGATCATATGTTTTACTTAAAAAAGTATAATCATCAATCTTGACAGCCTCTCAGTAGCTAAATAAGCTTTTGTAATGACTGAAAGGTTTGCTATTTATAAAAAAAAAAAAAAAACACAAATAAACAAATCCTAGTGTAACCCCAACCCTCTCAATATTCACCAATGGAAACTGTTACTCTTTCACTTATTTATTCTTAACTTCATGAACACAGCGGGGAACTCCCAGTCTGTAATTTAGTGTATATCATTCCCGTAACTTAGACCGTTGTGTTGCCCCTTCTCCCTGAGAGGTGGGTGCTGATGAAGAAACACTGTTGCACCTCAAGTGTGTGCAGGCGAAACTTGTACTGAAGGGAAAGGGACAATTAAAAGTAGAGAAAAATTCTGGGGGAGCAAATACAAATATTATATTTAAATTCCAAAAGATAAAAAAAAAGTCCAAAAGAGATACACAGATACACAGTAATGTGTGGCATGAATCTATACACGGAGGCTTCTCCAGTTTGAGAGCAAGACAGATGAGTTAGGGCGGGGCTCTGCCACTTGCTGCTTAATCTCCATCGGTCTTAGTTTTTTAACATTTAAAATGAAGATGCTAGCAACAACTTCCAAGATTGTTGTGAATAAAAGTGACTAAGAAAACACATAACACAAGTTGGTGTGCAAATTTGTATGAGCAATAGAGTTCTGACATATGCAATAACATTTTCGCAGATGTTACAAATATTAAAAACAATTGAAGTTATAGTGAGTATTGTAATTATGATTAAATTGTTCAGCTTTGAGAAAGATAAGTTCTCTAAGAAAGTTAGAATAGTGTTTCCTTCATTGCTCAGACATTGTTCAGTAAGTCTGACCTGCAAAAGAAAAAAAAAATATATATATATATAGTACTTTTCACTTGCTGCAAGGTTGAAGTTGAAGTGATAAATCCTATAAAGTATAAAACAATCCAGGTGGAACTAATACCAGACTAAGATTTTCCAGCCTCTCAGTCAATGATACATTTGTCAAATTGTTTCCATGCAACATGGCATTTGAAGGGATAAATTGGCCATTGGTTCCACTAACCCCTGCAATCTCCAATAAACCATCTCCAATACGTACACCTGCAATCCTCCCGGCTTCTTGAAGAATCTCCATGGCTACTATCATTTCCACACATTCCAACTGAAGCAAAAATTGAAATAAAAAAGCCCAGAATTATGAAGTACACCCACAACCTTATTATACTGATGACAATAATTTCCTAGACCTTGACCACCAAGTAAATTATCTAGAACATAAAGTACAATTGTCATTGCAATTTATATAAGATACATTCCAACCATTATTTAGGAAAAGTTCTCTTTTAGGTAAATACAGTGCTTAACTACTTTTTTTTTTTTTTTTTTAAATCCTCACTGGAGGACATTTTTCCATTCTTTGTTCAGATAGAGCAGGAGGGAGAGAGAGGAAGAGAGAGAGAGAGAGAAACATCGACATGAAAGGGACACATTGAGTGGCTGCCACCCACACAACCAACCAGGGCCTGAGACAAACTGCAACCGAGGTACATGCCCTTAGCAGGAATGGAACCCAGGTCTCTCTGGACTGCAGGCCAACTCTCTACTGAGCAAAACCGGCCAGGGCTTAACTACTTTTTTAGTTACTAAAAACTGTGTTTGCAGTGTGTGTGTGTGTGTGTGTGTGTGTGTTTGTGTGTGAATTGCTACTAATAATTGCTAACACTGTGGAATACAAGATTGCAAATTTTAAAATTTATTTTTCCAACTGCAAGCAATCACCACAAAGCAGCCTAAATTAACTCTTTGTAATTTAGGGAAGAAGTTTTACACATTCACTCACTGAATATGTATTAATGGTTTATAGTCTGCTGGATACGGAGCTGTGTGTGTCGGTGCAGTAGTGAACACAGAGCTGGGGTTCGAGCCCTCAACTAGCAGATTCTATTGGAAACTCTGTATCTCTTTAGAATTTTGTGCCAGTCTTTACCATTAAGTTTTCTTCCATCTGAATTCCTTAATCTATTTTATAAAATGTTCCTGTTGCAAAATTATGTGTAAAAGTTTATTAATAATGTGAATACTACTAATAATAGCAATATCAATAAAGACAATGAAGAATCTATGATATTCCAGGGAGAAGTCTATGTATGTTATATGTTATATCCTTTATTCTGTAAAGAAGACATAGGTCAATAAACATTTTGCATTAATGTCAACATCTATACTATATCATGAAAGGAACCAATAATATGTAGTCAATGGTTTTAAAATATTGTGTTATATAGTTAATGGTTTAAATTTCAAGTTTTCTAATTGTGTTTATTTTTCTGTAAATAAATAGATTTCTCAGATATTTTATAGCATTCTTTTTTTTTGACAAAATTATACTTTTGTCATGGTAAAATATAATTGTATTGAAGTTGATTTTATTGACTTACTGTAATCTTCTCAACTTCATACAATAATGTACTTTCTCAGATATTTCTCCATTGGCCTGAGTATAAGGGGAAGTGATTTGAAAACTAAATCTCTAATAGAGCAACAGTCCTCTAACACAACTTTTTTTTTTTAAATCCTCACCTGAGGACTTTTTTTTTTCTTTTTTGATATTTTGTTCAGATAGAGTGGGAGGGAGAGAGAGAGAGCGCGAAACATCGACGTGAAAGGGACACATCGAGTGGCTGCCACCCACACGACCCAACCAGGTACGGGGACAAACTGCAACTGAGGTACATGCCCTTAGCGGGAACCGCACCGGGGTCTCTCCGGACTGCAGGCCGACGCTCCAACCAATGAGCCAAACCGGCCAGGGCCCTCTAACACAACTGAACCATGTATGTAAACTAATACAATAAAATGTGTCGCTCTCCTTTTAAAGATAATTATCAGTACACACACACCCCTGCTCCAATCCACCCTGCTCACTGACAACACACACATACACACATGCACACAGACATCTTATTTCCACTCTTGGGACACAAAACAGTAGAAAATGTTTATCCTGAAAACGGTTGAATTTTATTCTAATTACTGTTGCATGTTTCTTCAGTTCAATACACTATGGCATCTTCCATGCCACTCTCAATGTCTCATTATTAATTCTACAGAACAAAGCATGTTCAAGACAATGTTCTCCCAGCATTAGTGAAAATCACATGGAAAATGTTCATTCCTGGGAAAGGGTTAGCTTTGAATGAACAAACCTCCCATAACATGTCTATCCATAAATATATATAAATTTATATTTGTGAGAAATTATTTTAAAAGATTGCATTATTTCTAAAGAATCTTTATTTCTTTTCTCAATTTTATTATACACTAGTCTCTAAATTCAGGTTTATTCCATCAGTTGGAAATAGTAGCCAAGCAGTACTGGTATTCTTTGGTTTAAACTTGATTATCTAAGGAAAGTAAACATTATTCAGAGAATAATTAAAAAACAGAATTTGCCTTCTGATCTACGATAGATGAATCAAAAGACTTAAAGCCTGAAATTATGACTCTATTATCAATTTTGTTCTTATCATAAGACCTCTTTGCCTCTTCTGTAATTTGCATCTTAAATTTGGAAATTAGCTTTTTCACTTACCTAGCTGCTTAACCCTTCCTTACCTATAAATCACAGATAAAAATAGAATATAGAAGTGGAATGCAAGTTTCCTGACAAATGAGTCAGTTTTCATTTTAATTTTTTTTATATTTATGTTATTAGACATCAAGAAAATACAAAAGAACTATCAGGCTAATCTAAAATTTTAATGGCAGTATTAATCTAAATAGTAAACCTTACTGTACCATCAAACCAATATTTTTAATCCTTAAAGGTAATTATAAAAATTTTAATGGTTACTTGTATATTTGACTTAATAATGACAAATTTATTACTTTCCATGGGCTCATTTCTTATGAACACTTACAAGAAAAAAGTCTAGTACACTTCTAACCCTATGCATTTTAATTTTTCATACATTTAAAATTTCTTAATCAGGTACATAATATTCATTATCCCTTTCACAGTTTTCGTCTCCATTATTATCTTAGTAATAAAGAAGAAACATGAAAAATTAAAGAGAGAACAAAAATGGAAATAAACACTGAAGCGTTTGAGTAAATTACTGTTGACCAAAAAAACTAGGAGCCATTTATGAATAGCATTTGCTGATTATATAATTTTTAATGATCTTCACGTGAAACATGCTATTTCTTAATGTGAAACTTTTTATTTTTACTGCTAACTCCAACTGGTCTAGTGAGCATATTTAGCCTTACCAAAAGCAGTCTGTGGTATGGCCTGATTGGATTTGTAGTACAAATCCACTGACTACCTGCAGATTCTTGGCTTGTCTCAGGCTCCCATGTGTATATCGGGGGTTTTAATACTATCCCACCATCAAGCTAGGAGAACGAAATGAAACAAGTTACACAATGCACTTGGCACAGATAGGTAGGTGCTTGATGAACATGAGCTCCCTCCCCCTTCCCCTACCACCAGCTGCTGGCAGACCACATTCAACAAAAAAGGAAGCTATGTTCTTTTTCCAGACAGCTGGTAATCCAGACATCACAATCCTTCTACAAACAATGTCGACTTATTTTTGCCACAGCTGATGTGTACATAATGTGCTTTGCCAGCTTTGCTCACGGGCTGGATTCACAACCACAGAATAATTGACTTGTTTTCCTTTTTGGTTCCTCATTTTATGGGCCCAGACTGGGGTAAAGTGGCAGTTCTATAATGTTTTATATGTTTCATGGACCTGGAGGACTTGGTTTATTGTCTCGTAATAACAACAATAAAAGTGTTTTACATTTTTCAGTCCTCACCACAGCCCTCTGATGTATGTTATTAGCCCTTCCAATCTGTGGATGCGGCCACTGGGAAGCACAGGTTAAGTCACCTGCGCGCCATCAGCGGGCCGCAGAGACAGTCAGGCTGGGAACTAACATGTCCTGACTCAGAGTGTGCAGTCTTAACTCCCAGAAATGAAGGGGGAGCTGATTCACACACAGGGTGACCAGGGGCCTTAACTCCCACCTACTTACCACTGCTCTCAACTGACGGGTTGGGGTGGGGTGGGGAATACATCTCCGAACACCGGAACAACACTAATTGTGTTTATTTCTGTAGGAGTACCTCTGTACCCCCTTTTGGTATCACTCAAGTTCAGTACCTATAAGATATGTGTTCAACAGGCAACACATTTATTAAATCTAAAATAGTCAACGGTTTCGGAGGCAAATTTCTGCTCCTTTTTGTTTTTGCCTAAGGGGAAAGGGCCATATAAGCTGGTTTATGTGTAAATGCTTAGAGTACTGTCTGGTGCTTAGTAAGAACTATATTATGTATTGTTTTTGTTAATATTTTAATGTTACTATTGTGATTTACAATCCAGAAGTTGTAGAGTCTGGGTTTGGGAGCCAGACTTCCAGGGTTCTATTTCAGCTCCACTCTTCACTAGCTGAGACCTTGGCTACGTCACTTAACCGTCCAGTTTCTTCATCTATGAGATGAGAAGACAATAACTTATCTCATTGGGCAACAATGAGAATGACTTAGAATAATGTCCGGCTTATATAAGCCCCATACATGTATCAAATATTATTATTAATATAATTACTATCATTAATTGTCTTTCATCATAGCAGCAATTTTGTTTGCTCATTTACTTTTGTTTGTTTTCAGTAGAAATTTTTCTTCAAATGAAATTGGATACAGAAGTCCAATGTACATAGGGTGGGTTTTATAAGCAATATGCATCAAGCCAAGCTGTAGGGTTGAAATAGTGGTGAAATGTCTTCCTTCCACCTCACCTGAGTGTGCCTGTATGTAAAAGGTTCAGGAAACACCTTGCATTCAGCAGTGCTACACAGGCCTAGGCCTCAGCCGTGTACGCCTCGGCCGTCGGTGACACTGAACTGGAGAGGGCTGGCTAAGCAAGAATTTAAGATCGCCTGGCCTTTTTGTTCTCAAGATCAATTAAGTTTGGGCCCAAACTCTGCTTTGATAGTTGGGGAAGTAGGTCCATCTCTCTAAAACTCAGTTGTTTCCTTTGCTGTAAGTTAGAAATTATACTATGACCACTTCATAGACTGCTTGGGGCGGGGGTAATGCATGTCTAGTGTAATTATTTTATCTCGATCACACACAAGCCCCAAATGATTGGAGTTTATAGGCTCTAGAAGGGGAGTTCTTTCACCACTATTTCGTCCTTAAAAAATTTGTCTGAAAATTGTGGAATTATATGAAATAATTGTTAAAGATAAAAATAACATTTTCTGCTTTTATCCATCTGGCATCTGTAATTGATTTTAGAGTTTAAAGATCTACCCATAGTTCCCATTTTAAGTAAATAACATCATTTGAATATGTCAAAATTTGGATTGAAAGACGCATAGACATGTATTTTGAAAATACATACATATATATATTTTATTCCTTGCAAGAGGATATTTTTCTACTTATTATGAGATAGAGTGGGAGGGAGGGAGAGACAGACAGAGACAGAGAGAAACAGACAGGATAGAGCCACATTGATATGATAGAGCCACATTGACTGGTTGCCTCCCGCACAACCCAACCAGGGCCAGGGACAAACCACAATCAAGGTACATGCCCTTGACCCGAATGGAACCTGAGACTCATTAGTCTGTGGGCCTACACTTTAACCACTGAGCCAAATCAGCCAGGATAAAAATATATATTTTAACTAAATTAATACCAATGTTGAAAAACATGTACTTATTTCAACAGACTTAAAATGACAAAATTGTTTCTCATTCTTACTAACCAAATATCAATTGTCTTAAAGATGCATGAAATTAATTACAATGAAAAGTTCTGTAATACATTATACCTCAAAAATACAGACCAATATCAAATAAAAAAGACGTATGTTAGAATGAATGAATTCACTAGGAAAAAGATGAAAATTGCAAGATCCTTACTCCCTTTCAACTTGGAAAATCATTTTAGTAACATTTTACAAGTTCTTTGTTTCCATCAGTCACATTTATACTTTCCTAAATTTCTTCCTGTACTTGTAGTTTGTTTATTTATTGGCCACACCTGTGACATGTGCTATGCGGCTTGATCCTGTTCAGTTCAGTGAACCTCCCATGCTAGATACAAAAAAAAAAAGGTAAAGGGGCCAGGCCCTATCTGTGTTGTATTAATAAGGACTCTACCTAACCCACTCTAAAAATGAAGAAAATTTGAGTTGAAAGAGATCTCAATGTACATCGTCTCTCTTGGGCCATTTACTAGAAACATCAATTGTGGAAGAAAGTTCCTCTTTTATCTGGTCTTTGACCACAGATTATCCACTCAAAAATGTTAAAATTTATAGACATTCAAATGAATTGATAGACTCCTCCATTTTTATTTCTCTTCTTACTTCTTAGTTTCATTGAGGGTGTTTTTCACCATGAGATTCCGTAAGTTTTTAATAGGTGTACTCTACTGAACATACAGAACTAGGCCTTACGGAATGAAAACATACTTCTGAACAGTTATTCTAGATCTCATTGAAAAATTATTAGATAGGTCTAAAATGAAACTGAGGTAATAAAACAAAATAACATCCTTTGTGGTTTCTCTATTAGATATTAAAGTAGCTAATATCTCCATTTGTATGGCCTTTGTAATATTTAAATGACCAAATCCAAAAAGAAGAGACTAAAAGCAAATAAAGCACCTAAAATGATCAAGAGTTTGCCCTGGCCTATATGGCTCAGTTAGCTGGAGCACCGTACACCAGTCCTGTGCACCAGAAGGTGGTGGGTTTGATTCCCATTCAGGGCACATACCCAGGTTTCAGGTTCAGTCCTGGTCAGGGTGCCGGTGGGAGACAACCGATTGATGTTTCTCTCACACATCGATGTCTCTCTCTCTCCCATTAATCAATAAAATAATCAACAGTTTCATGTCTGATTAATTGAAATTGTCAAAATGCATGATTAATCTGTCTGCTTCTACCCTTTATCCATGGGACATTGTAACATAGATAATCTCCTTCTGAGCAGTTACCATGATGGCTTAAAGATAACGAAAGGGTCATTACTAACAGGCTATGTCACAATATGAAATAAATTAATATTTGAATTTTGATTTATAGAAGCTATATTTCAATAGTGTCAGTTCATCATGGGTAGGGTGTTAGTCTCTTAAATTTTTCATACTCTGTGGGTTTCCTTTCAACTTATAAAGCCAAAGCCATTAGCCATCAGGACCAGTCCTGCTAAATATTCAAAGCCTTGTATCCACAACAGTCATAAGTGAGAAATAAATCATATGAAACAAACGATATGAGCTGAGATGGCACTTGTGGGGTGGGACAGGCCAAACGCAAGGCTGTGTACACGGGGCCACGTGTTCACCACACCTGTGGAGTGGGACAGGCCAAACGCAAGGCTGTGTACACGGGGCCACGTGTTCACCACACCTGTGGAGTGGGACAGGCCAAACGCAAGGCTGTGTACACGGGGCCACGTGTTCACCACACCTGGCTGATGGGTCCATGTCCATCCTGAAGCTTAAGTTCACAAGATCACTGTTAAAGACGAGATTTAAACTGCAATTCAGGAAAATGATTCCTCCTGCCCCTTAAGTAATTGTAAACTTGGCACTAGTTTTCTTAAGTCAAAGTTTACTTAAATTTATTCTGTCAAGTGTATTTTTTGTTTTGCTCTGTTTCTCCAACCAGATATAGGTCTGCCTCAATTTCCTCATCTGTACCATTGTCCTCCTTTGCATGATTTCCTCATCTGTAATTTATAGAATTTTTGTAAGAATTACAAGTGTTTAAGTATGTCAAGCACTTAGGAAAGTGGCTGGCACATCGTAACAATACACAGCCACTATTCTGTCTTGATATTGTTCAAATCCAATAAAGAATGTTTGCAGAAAGGATGATCAAGACCATTAAATGATGTTGCTAGTACCTTTTCAAAGTGTGGTTTTACTACTTAGTATACCAATAAAGCTAAGAGATCAGAAATATACTTGGGAAGCTAAACCAAGTATAGATCTCAAGAGACAATCGTAGAATTGTTGTCAAGAGTTATCTCATGTTCACTTACAAAGGTTCATTGCCATATAGGAAACTTTAATACTATCCACAGCATGGCAGTTTTGATGAAATCAGAATATGGTTCATGCTGTATACTTGCTGCTACCCTGGACTGTAGGAAAGCAGACTGTTCCTGAGCATCTTTCAATTCTGTGCACAATCATATGTCACTTCAAGTCCCCACCCCCGTGGGAACCACACCCTCAGAGTTCACCTCGAAGCTCTATTTGTTGCCCAGCTGTTATAAGAATTTGCCCAGCCCTGGCTGGTTTGGCTCAGCAGTTAGAGTGTCGGCCCACGGACAGAGGGGTCCCGGGTTCGATTCCAGTCCAGGGCACATACCTCGGTTGCAGTTCTGTCCCTGGTCGTGCAGGAAGCAACCAATTCATGTGTCTCTCTCACATCAATGTTTTTCTCTCTCCCCCCCTCCCACTCTGTCTGAAAATAGATGGAAAAACATCCTTGGATGAGGATTTAAAAAAAAAAAAAATTGCCCAAACTGACTCCAGAACAAAATTTAGTTCTACCTCTTTTATTTTATTTTAATTAAATTATTTTTGCCTCTTTTATTTAAAGTTTTATCTTTTCATTTGTCTTCATGTAATAGAGGCTCTACAAACCCAACTTCCAGCTGAATTAACATTTTAGGGAGCCACAAGGACTATGGAGCAAAAAGGCAGAAATAAACAAAGCAAGAGTTCACCTATTTTTAATCATTTAGAGAGCAATGCTGTAAACTCTAACGCCTCTTCCCCAGTACTGGGTGGAATTCCTTTTCCCCAATGGACCTTACTTCAGGATTAAGTTGTATGTGACTCAGCCAGCTAGGTCAACCCAAACTGTAGACCAGGCTGGCAGAAAAGAAGCAAACTACGTAAGTGTAGAAAAAAGAAGTTGATGATCTTCTGCGTTCACTTCCAAGGAATAATCTACAGCAACGGACATGAATGATAATTGAACCTGACCTCCTAAAACTCCCAGAGCTCCCTATCCCCTTTAGAAATCGCTGTGCCCTCGCTGTGCGGGAAGAGTGGCCCATATTTGCTCCGTGCACATATTAATGGGGCCTCTGCACACGAACACTGTTCTCTGTTGTTCTCTTTCCCGGCGTCTGAGGACAGGGCTTTCGTTCTATGAGCGAGAACAGCTCTTCTCTAACTTCAGTGCACAAACCCAACACGCTGGGTCTAGGGACAGCTGCAGATTCTGACTCAGCAGGCTGCCACGGGCCCGAGGTTCGACCTTCCTCCTCCTCACCAGCCGGGGGGACGCTGCTGTTGCCGGCCCACCGACCACGCTTGGACTAGCAGGGAGTGATAACGCAGCCAGCCTGTACTCTGAATTTCCCTAGGATATTTTCAAGTCCTAACCCCCTAGGACTTTAATTCGGAAATAGGGAGGATCTTCACAGAGATAATTAAATTAAAACGAGGTCAAAGAGTTTGCCCTAATCTAATATAAGGAGTGGTGTCCTGGTAAGGACTGGAATCCTCATAAAAGGGAACGCTGAGACAGACATGCAGAGAAGGAAGACTGTAACGACCGGGGAGGACAGCTGTCTACAAGCCAGGGAAAGCCTGAGGCTAGGAGGGGCTGGGGCAGATCCCTTCCCAACGCCCTCCCAGCTGACTTGCTAACACCTCGCTTTTAGACTTGTGGTCTCCAGAGCTGTGCGACGCGACTAAGCCACAGTCCATTTCTGCTGTTTTAGCCACACGGCTCGTGGGACTTTGTCATGCCAGCCTTGTGAGAGCAACACAGCTACTGTGTTAACATTTCCCAGACACCCCTTCTCTCTGCTCTGACACACAGGGGACATTTCAGGGCACCACAAAACTGAGGGCCACGTGATGAATGTGAGGCCACCACCCCGCACACAGATGAGGTGACACAAAGGGGTGGGTCATGTTTCTCAGGGCTAAGACGCAAGCATGGGTTGGTCCTATAGCTGTTGATCACAAAACAGGTGAAATGTTTAGGGGGTCAGCTGTTAGTGCCCCTTAGAAATCAAGAAAGTTAACTCTGAACGCTCTCAAGGGATATGTCCTGAGATGTCTGGGAATCGCTAAATTCCCCAAAACTTCTATAGCTTTTAATTTCTCCTAGAAAATGAAGCATAACCAAAAATTTGGAGTGGCCCCTGAGTAATTTTGAAAATACAGACCTAAAGTAAATTATTAAGGCCTTGGAACAATTTTACAAATCACTGTGGTGTTGCTGCTGTTGTTTTGTCACACAATTGAGGGACTCACTTCGACAGAGATTACCGACGGCCAAGCTTGCGGTCCATGATTTATTCAAACTGCTCTTGTCTATGAATTTCCATTGAGTTCTATCTCTGCACATCCTGTGCGTATCATTAGCAGCCCGATCAATTGCTTTTCTTTTCAGAGACATTTTTCCACCAAAAAACAAGTTTTTTGTTTGTTTTGTTTTTGAAAACCACATTATGAGAGTTATTAAGCTTGCAATAAACACAAGCAGAAAAAAAAAAAACCCAAAACAACCCACACAGATTTATAGGTGAGGGTGTCGGCAAGAATGAAGTAAATTAATCTCACTCACTAGCATCCCTACAAATCAAACTCACACAACCATGATCCAAACACATTCTTCGGAAAAATGACAAATTATGTGCAAGGTGTTATAGACCTTTGTTGCACTTTAGAAGAGTAGAAAGTCATGCTTACAAAATGCATGAAGTCAAGGGTGTTGAGTTCTTGATTGTGACCCCTGGCCATGAGATATTTCTCTAAGTAGTTCGTCCTATTTTTTATACTCCCCATGGTTCCCTCTTTTTTTTTTTTTTTTTTTATCCTCACCTGAGGATATTTTTCCATTTTTTTGTACAGATAGTGTGGGAGGGAGAGAGAGAGAGAAACATCGATGTGAAGGGACACATCGAGTGGCTGCCACCCGCACGACCAACCAGGGCCGGGAACAAACTGCAACCAAAGTACGTGCCCTTAGCGGGAACCGAACCCGGGTCTCTCCAGACCGCAGGCCGATGCTCTAACCGCTGAGCCAAACTGGCCAGGGCCTCCCCATGGCTCTCAACTGGGGAGTGGTACCACTCCCTCGAGGGGTGTTTGGAAAAGCACAGGAGTGATGGGGGTGTTTGGGTTCTTCACAATAAATGGAGGGACTTATTGGCATTTCATGGGAAACTAAATAAAGCAAAGCAAGAGATAATAAATGTTTGCCCCTCACCAAATGCCAAAGGCTATTCTAGGTTGAGGCTCTCATCCCATTTTGACATTTTTTTTAAGATTAATGGTCTTTGCAGTTTCTGCTCTGAGTTCACCTTTTGACTTTTACCAGAAACCACACTGACTTCATAGGTCTCTGTCTCTGAGTTGACAGGTGTGTCATTCCTTTGTGTGCTCAAAGAACATTGGTTTCTCACTCTCCACTTTATGGGCTGTGATAAAGAACATACTATGCAACCACAATATCTGTTCTTGACTTGTCTCAATTTTTTATTTGTTTGTTGTTTTTTGTTTTGAGTATAATAGATAAATCTGATCAACACAGTATACTTCAGATAGAACAGCTTAGAGATGTTTTAATGTGTTTTCTATGCAACCTTGCAGCTCCCTGCATCATTATTGTTATTATCTCAGTCTCTCCTTTACCCATTCATTCTTCAAGCATACAAAAGCACCTGCTATGAGTAAGATATTACATTAGGCCCCATGGAGGGAGGTTATGTACACTGATAATCAGATCTCCCTTCTGTGATAGTCAGATTTACCGTTTGATCTCTCATTATTTTTTTCTTGTTCTGTCTGATAATTTATTTCAACTTCACCCTTTTACCTGATGTAGAAAAAACTCACTCACTCATCCACAAAATCATGACAGTCCCATTTGCCACAATGCCTATATTCAAACCTACACTTATTAGTTTTTGATTATTCCTTTCACTGTGGACAAGCCCATATACACATTTTATCATTTTAACCTCAAAATATGTGATTTAGGATAATATTACAGATATTAAAACTGAGATTTAAAAGGTTAAATCACCCCCATAGTCAAGCAACATGTTCATGGATTTCAAAACAGGCCTGGCTGACCCCACCTCGTGCCTGTGTTCTTGATGAATATAAAAGTCCTGATAAGTAAAACCCTTCCTGTGACTCCCAGTGCACTTTAAACGCCCTGCTTTTAGATTTTAGCCTAGACACATTTGGTGTTCATTCCCAGCACCCTGACTAAATTCATCACGACGGCTTTAGAAATTTGGTTATACCTTCCAAGTTTCTATTAAAAATAAACCTCCTAAAAATGCTCAAAAAACTTTTCTGGATTTCTTAGCTAATACAACTCCACAAAGCAGAAGTTCCAAATATAACTGGGTAGTCCTGCGTGATTTTCTGTGCCCGCAGGCTTCGAGGTGCTGTGGATTTGCCTTGATCAGTTGCTAGGGACACCACGTTGCTCCCAGCAGCCTGCCAGTCTGAGAACCCCAGCGTGAGTGACGTAAGTGTTTCTTTTATCCAGGTCAGAAGATGGTGTGCGGTGGAATGAGAGGTCAGGGGAGGGGAGGCATTCCAGGATAAAGAATTTAACTAGAGGAACAGGACGTGAAAAAGCAGAAAGAATCCACGGACCCTAAAGAAAAAGCTTTCCAGCTGAAACCTTCCTGTTCCCCACCAAGCACTCTCCCCTTGAGAGCTCCTGGAATGGGTTCAGGGTTCAGTCTCGTCTGATAACAGTTCAGAAGGGCCGGTGCACAGCTGACAGCGTCCCGTCCCCTTTCACGCCAACGCAGACCACAGATCAGAAACCCGCAGCGGCCAGAGAGGGATGCCACTCGGGCCTCCGTCAGGTGTCAGATTCAGGAATCCACAGAGTGAAGAGCAAGAAATCAACCTACAATTTGTCTGGCCCCAGAATGAAACACAAAGCATTTGCTTTGAATTAAAAAAGAATTAGTGAGTGACGTTTATACTTTCCCCGCTTGCCTTTATCTCAGGAGCTTGGGCGTCTGAAACACATAGAGGATGATGGAGCAGATGACACTGTTTTTTGTTTTTGTTTTTAGGTCAGTTTTAATTTTCATTTTTCAATTGCAGTTTACTGTCAACATTATTTTGTATTGTATTTTACTGTCAATGTTATTTTGTGTGAGTTTCAGGTGTCCAGGGTAGGGGTCAGACAGTGGTATACTTTACGAAGTGTTCCCCCTGATACTCCCAGTACCCACCTGGCACCGCACCTGTTACATTATCCTAGACTGTATTCCCTACGCTGTACTTGACGTCCCTGTGGCTGTTCTGTAACTCCCAACCGGTACTTCCCAGTCCTTCCACCTCAAGAAAGGACCACTCCGGACGCCTCCCTCTGCCATGGTAAGAGCCATGATGGCCTGGAGCCCCGGCCCTGCCCAGGCAGCAGGAAGTCATTGCCATCCCTGCTCCTGGCTGCCTAGTGCCAGGCTGGCCACAGCATCTACTCCACACAGGCGAGCACACACATAGCTTCATTGTACCTCTGGATCTTCAACTCCTTTGGAATTTACCTCGGTACAAAGGACAAAGTTTTTATTCCCTCTCAAATGAGTATTGAGTTGTATCAATACCTATTGCCGACACAAACATCCTTTCCCCATTGTTTCAAAGTTCCATACTTATTACACACTAAATCCCTACGGGAAGTGTGAGTAACTAAAGTGAAGGAACTATATAGGAGGAGCTAAAAATTCCATTTCCAATGAAACGCCCATATATGTTTTCTTCTTTCCTGAGCGCTTAACAATGAAAAGGAGAAAGGGAAAAATCGTATTTCTGAAGTTTCTTCTTCCTTGATTATGGATTATTTTCAACATATGTTCATATATTCTAACTTTATAAATTAATTATTCAACTATCAAAATTTCTTCGATCCCTCTCTACATTACTGATTGAGCAAAATAATCAACATATTTTATTCTTCTGAATTTCTTTACTATGAACTCAGACTGGAAACAGTACAAGAGGCTCTTAAGGAATGTGAAGAACATTCTGCCAATGAGTTTGGTTGATTTAATCATTTATTTGTTTGTTCATTTAAAAATTATTTATTAACTAATGCCAGATAATTCCAACCAAAGGTGAATGGTGAGTGTCCAAAGAGAAAGTTCTTTTAAAAATTCTAGTCAAAATGAGGGCTTTACACGAACCCTGACGTGGAACATGCATTGTCAGTCTGTAACCCAAATGGCACAGCTGTGTGGGACAAGCATTATTGAGCAGAGAGTTCAATAATTTTCAGCCCCTTTGTTGTTTCAAAGTACTGAGTTTAAAAAACAAAAGAAACAAAAACCTTTCTGGAATTTAGTAGGAGGAGTACCCGAATCATTGGGCCACATTTGGTGACCAGAGATTGTTGTCCATAGCGGACTAACCAGGCGAACACCACCCTTGGCCAAACGATGCTAAGTAGTCTATTCTTTTGCCTGGGTGTGTTGATTTGTCTTAGTCATGCCTCTTTATTTTCTGCATTTCTCACGCTTTGACGCCTTGGGTCTTTCTGACCCAGGAGAGGCTGGCCCTCCCGGCACTAGCCAATTCCTAAGGATGGCCAAGACCCACCTAGGTGCACGCCTTCCCATGCAAATAAACAGTAAGCCACATTGTAACTATCCTTCATCTGGCTCTCACACTCCGGGCCACTTGCCACCTACTCTACACACCTCAAGGCCAGGTACCTGAGAACCAGAGACAGCCCTTACAGTCCCAGAGCCTGCTGACATCATTCAAACCGGCCAGCCCTAAACCTGCTTACCCTGCCTCGTCTGTTCTTCCCGAGGAAACTGCAGTAAGAGCTCTCACCCACACCTGCCCCTCCCTCTGACCGACCGTGGTGCGCTCCCATGTGGGCCTTGGTGGCATGCATGGCCCCGCCTCTCCTGGGAGAAACCAACTGCTTTTTCGGTGGGAATCATCTCCTGATTTGTTGGTCTCACTATACCTGAATAATAATAAAAGCTATGTTTAAGAACATAGTTCTTACATAAACTTATAAAGAAAAGGAGCTACTTTTCTTAGGTACAAAATAATCCCTATTTACACGTCAATTTGTTCTTATAAGAGTCCTCAGTCACCCTGGCAGGTTTGGCTCAGTGGCTGGAGCATCGGCCCATGGACCAATGCGAGGCAGGTTCGATTCTTCATTGTGGTTGGGTCCCCGGCCTGGGCAGGGTTGTGTGGGAGGCAACCAGTCGACGTGTCTCTCTCACATTGATGTCTCTCTCTCTCTCTCTCTCTCTCTCTCTCTCTTCCCCCCACTCTATCTGAAGATCAATGGAAAGTATCCTCGGGTGGGCATTAAAAAAAAAAAGAGTCCTCAATCAAATGAAACGCATTGTACAAGAGAATAAAGTTAGAGAAGGGACAGCCTCCAGTAAGTTTTATAGTTTATCATCAAAATAGTCGAAGTATGCTGATTGCTAAAATATTCTATCAGAAGAGAGCATGTAAAAGTCCCTTTTTATGCCCTGGACGGTTTGGCTCAGCAGTTGGAGCATCAGCCTGCAGACCAGAGAGTCCCGGGTTCGGTTCCTGCTAGGAGCATGTACCAGAAAAGGTCCCCTTTTATTGATTTTGACACATTGGAGTAGAATTCTTGAACATTCCCTTAAGATCCAATATGCTACAATAGAAAACTTTGCAATTATTTCCTATTGATGGTTTCTTGGCCATTAGAAATATTTGGAAATTGTAATTACATTGTCTTAAAGTGATTATTTGAACTACATATTTATGAGAATCATATGGCTATTAAAATGTAAAAAGTTTAATTCAACATTAGTATTTTAAAAAATTATTTCTTGTTGTGTGGTGGGGGTGGCTACTCAGGGAAACCTGGGTAGACGTTGGACTCAGTTCTGAAGTCTGCCATACTGGAAATAATGTAAGCACAGGAACTGTATTGGTTGTAAAAATAGGTATTTGAGATAAATTACTTTGGTGAGCACTTCCTGTGGTGGCCAAGGACCACAGGAAGTCACAATCTGGGCCCATCACTTAGTGACCAGATTCTACCTATTCCATTTTGTTAGAAGACACGCGGGACTGTGGGCAAATGAGGCAGATCGCTTGAGCAAACTTGTAGAAATGTTTTTAGTCTCTGTTTCCGATGGAAAATCGCCTGCTGCCATCTGCTCCTGCTCCAGCTGCCAGGGTCTCGTACCCAGTGGTCCACTAAAGAGCCCAGTGGCTGGCCTCGGAGGGACATTTGACAGAGAAACAGGCATATCACACACCCTGCCTTTCATGTTTCTTGTCCCAGACAACCCAGGCCGACTTTAAGGAATCTGGAAGGAACAGTTAAAAGTCGTGTGAGGGCTCATTACTTCGTCTGAATCTATTCTACTTTGGGAGGAGTTAGAAAGCAAAAAAGAATTTAATTACCTTACTGCTAGGGTAAAGAAACATAAAAACTGCGGAGACTGCTTTAGGCCAACCCCATATACTGCAGTCATATTTCATCTCAATTTATCAAGTATCTTTGTGAACGTGTATCTGTGTCGGTATGTGCACACAATTGTTGGTAACGGTTTTCAAGCCTAGTTGGCAACTAGATAGTAAGAAAGAACAAATAGCAGAAATGCTAGACGATAGACGAGGTCACCCCTGCATGGGAGCCACTGATCCCATTCTTTCCCACTGACCACCCCAACTTTCTGCTCACAAGAGGGCACAGTGATCTCTTGATCTCAGGGGAGGTGGGTCTTTCCCCAATCCCAGAAGACAAATCCTAACTGCTTTCTTGGCCAGGGTGAAGAGATTGAGTGTAGGTCTCAAGAAAGCAAGCTTGGTACATGAGGGACTTAATAAGTTGAGAGTCTAGATTTAAGTATAAAGCTGCAAGAAGAAAGAGAGGGAGTGAGAACACAATGTGTTAAGAAGTTTAAGCTTTTAAAAAAGTTAGAGAGACTTATCAAATATATAAATAAAGGCTAATCTTTTTCTTTAACCAGGAGCGTTTCACTGCATAGAAGTAAATGTGTTTGAACAGACTGGCATGTGCTTTGAGGTCAGTACCAATGATCTCTAAGCCTCTGTAAACCTCTTTGCATCTGCAGTAAGCTAGTTATCTAAAGAATGAACACAGACACAATTCAAGGTTTTTCTGGGCTGTTTACACTGATATGGGTCAGCAAACAGATGACCGAGTTTCTCTTGTTTCTGCATGGCAGGTAATCATGGGTGCTGAGACCACTAAATTGGACTGAAAGCATCGCAGAGATGCAGATCCTCTTGTGTTTGGAAAACGGTGCTAAGAGGCCCTCCATTACATCTTTGCAGTCATAGTGATAAAGTCATGTCACACCCTTATAAAGAAGCAGCCAAATGTTAGATTGGGGCAGCAGAAAACCAACGTAGTACAGGTTCCAATAGGAACAGGCCAAACATCTATTCTTTGTACACCTCGAGTTCCATATCTGTCAAATAAAACGATTGCTCTTGTTAACTCGCAACGAAAGCACTGCAGGGTGGGTGTTGGGTATTTGCCGCTCACCGATCCAGTGCTCGAACAGTCTGCGAGCAAGGGACCATGAGGAGGGTGTCCAAGGAACTTAGCAGTCTCTGTGTATACAGTCATGGGTGACATTCTAGTTTAGAATAGTAGACCCTTCTTTCTGAACTGACATAATTCAAAAGTAAGACAAATGCCTTTGATATTGTTTGTTAATTGGTGTTTTGAACAATTTCAATGTTCACTGCATTTGACTATCTTATTTTACCTTATTAGTTTCCAGATTCTACCCAAATGGAGACCATTTAAGTAAAGCTTTAAAATTGACATTTTTAAAATTTCTAATTTTATCAGTCTCAGAAAAAGAATTCAACTTAATTAACACACACAAGTACTTTCTGCAGGCTGACAATGTGTTTTATTAAGAATTTTTGCTCTTGGCTTCATTTCTGCTGACTCTGAATTTTCTTAAATATGCTATTGTTCTTTCACTAGACCTAAAATTCGAACAGTTGAAGGAGTTTTTGGTATTCCATCATAATCATTCTTCATTTTAACATGTCATCTTTTCCCTCCATCTAAAATGTGGTAGCTTTTTTAACTCTTTCTTATCCTATTAAACAGTACAAAGACTCACGTTTCCTTTTTCTAGGCATGTGTTTCATGCATACAAGTCTCCTGTATATTCATTTAGATACAACAGTACAATGTATCTCTTCTACATTTGTGCAGGTTCAGGTAAGCAGCGAACATAAAGAACTGTGGCAGGACAAAGGCCTGTCAGGTAACCTAGAGCACATTCTGGATTCCTACCGTACAGATCATGAGTACACACTCACGTCCCCGTATACCCAGTGCACACGACAGTTGGACTATTCTTGTGTATACAAACTGTGACATTCCAAATTCAAATATGCAGACAACAGAGTAATTATTAGTACATCAAAACATAGCAAAGTATTGCTTGGTTTTTGTTTGATTCTCAAACAGTTTTTCTTGTTGTTTTTTTTTAACACACACACACACACAAATCATCAAGCAGGAATTTTCATTTTGATAGGCAAAAACATAGAACCTAAGGCACTTCAAGGTTTCAACCATTAACATGTGGGTGAAGCAAGTAATATACCACAGCAAGTACTTCAAACATCCAGCAATTCAGATTGACATCTAAAGCAGTTTCCATATGCTTTCAGATCAGTGCTGAGATTCTGTATGTGAACACCTATATCATCTGGCAGCAGCAATGAATGAAAGAATCCAAGAAAACGGCACCAAACGGATCACATTTCAGCTTAAGAAGAGCACTATGTCCAATCTGCGGCCACAATTTGCCACTGTGGCGGGCTGAATGGATTGTGTCAGAAAACAAGGGCATAAATAAAAGCACACGCAGTCTAGGATCTGAATTTGTGGTAATATAAATATCCCCAAACCATCAAACACAATCAACAGCAATACCTGGCAGTTTGTCTCCAAATTAAGGAAAAAGCACGCAGCTCTCACCTTGCACAAACACACACTCCAGTGGTCAGTGACAAATGCAGGCTGCACTTGCAAGCTGGGAGACAGCTGCTCTGTCCTGAGCCGCTTAGAGCACACTCAAGCCGAGCAGGCTCGGGTCCTACCCTCTGCTGGTTCGCAGCAGTTTCTCCCATGACTCCATCACCCAGGAATGGAAACCACTGCCCTCTCCCCAGCCACTGAGCTCAGGTAAAAATGCTGAGTCCTGCAAGGTCACCACAAGGTGAATGCAAGCAAAAGGGATGTACGAGGAAGAGGAAGAGGAAGAGGAAGAGGAGGGGTCATCAAGGAAAGAACTAAACTCCAAACATCTTGCCTTTCAAGACATTCTGAACTCCATAAATCAGAGCTGTGACAATAACCAGAGAAGCTGTAAATTTGAGAATCTCCGAATGGCACTGAGCCAATCTGCTAACCCAGGGGCACTCTTTAAGTAATAATCTCTCTATCTCTCTCTCTCTCTCTCTCTCTCTCACACACACACACACACACACACACACACACACACACGCCCACACAGACTTTCCCGTAGCTATTCTAATTGCCCAGACATCTTCTTAAGCCAAAAAGGTTTTGGAAACCCTTTCCAGGTAACAAGGCATAAAGAAGTTCTTAGAAAATTGAGTACTTGCCAACATCAAAATAAAATAATTCTTTTAAGAGCAAAATCATTTTTTGGTCCACAAACAAATTCATATTAGTGAAGTTTTGCTTTTTGTGTACATGCTAGAATTATGCAAACACCCCTCCCATATTAAAAAGAGAGTAAAGATGGATTTATTTCAGATATGACTAGCAGAATCAATTAAAATTTCCCATAAAAATTCCTAGCATCTTTTTCAAGATTAGTCTTGACTTCTGCACATTGAATTTGGAGAGTTTTCAAGAAGGTATTTCTTGCCTAAAATATAATCATTCTGCATGTATATATTATAGACAGATGCAAACATATTTATAAATGTTTTCCTGGACAGTCTCTCTAGGCTCTTGTTTTCCATATTTTGGTTTTCCTATCAGAAGTGGAGAAGTAACAATTTTTAACCTTGCAAGTACATTATGAACTATTATTTCCCTTAGTTGTACATTGTTTCTTATAGATATACCATTATTTTCTGATGTTTAGATCCACAGTCTCAACAGGAAATTATTTCAAACTCTTCACCCACTTTCCTCTCCCCTCCTCCGACTACCACGGTTCGCCAGCCGTGGGACTTGAACAATTTATCACACACTCCCCGCCAGGCATCATTGTTGTAATCTGTAAAATGGGGATTTGTCTCTAGTATCTGCTTTGTCTTCCTCCTGGGAGGATATGAGGGTGAGATGGGATGACATGTAGGAGACAGGACTTTGTACACGGTAAAGGGCCGGAAAAATAAATGTACTTACTGTGCTTTCCTCCCATCGATTGTCCTCGTGAGTGCTGGGACCAGTGAGTTACACTCAGTGTTTGCAAGAGGACTCCTTGGGCTTCACAACAAAGTGTTTGTTTCAAGTGGGCTATAAATAGAGTTCAAGATCTTACTGAACTGCTGTCCTCCTTGTGGGATCCTGATGGCAGCATGCACATGGCCAGAGTCCGTTATTGTGAGCGACATAGCTGCACGGTCTTTGGGCAGCACCAGGCCAGCTGAAACCCTGATGGAAAACGGTCACCTGTTTGGCTGGTTTCACAGTTCCTGGTGTCCTGGTACTGCTGCGGCTGAGGGGCTTCCCCAGGGGATTAATGAAGGGGAAAGGTTGGGGATGGAATGCCAAGTTCACTGCTGAGTTGATTCCGTAACAAATGCCTGTGGGCATCCATGCTAATGTTCCTATAGTTGCATTATTGAGAGATAAGGTTGTTTCAGGTGGGGAGTGAGGACCCAGAGAAGGGAGACCGTGGGGACCAGGAAAGAGACTAGCAATGTGAGCATAAGACACACAGGGCTGGGAGCTTCATGGATATGATCTCAGTTAACCCTCCCAGTAACCCTACCAGGTTGCTGTAATTATTTCCATTTCATAGACGAGAAAAGTCAGCCTGCACGCTGTTATCACGGAGGGAGAGCTCGAATTACAACCAAGGTTAGTATGTCCAAGAGTCACGTCTTCAGAGTAAGTTTGTTAATTTATAACTTTCTCAGAAAATGAAATGAAGCTTAGTTTTTAAATAGTGGGCGTAGGAAAGGCAAGAATG
Source organism: Molossus molossus (assembly GCF_014108415.1). Classification (NCBI taxonomy): domain Eukaryota; kingdom Metazoa; phylum Chordata; class Mammalia; order Chiroptera; family Molossidae; genus Molossus; species Molossus molossus. Next base: position 64,673,879 of record NW_023425344.1, on the reverse strand, counting down.
CAAGCACCAAGACATCTTCTTGAGGGTATTTACTGCATGTTAACTGTTACAGAGTGCAGACATTTTTAGGGAAAAAAAAATTCTTATTTTTTTTTTAAACAAAATTGTTGCAAAATACATAAAATAAAACAATGCTATAAATAGTTGCCAATTACTCTTTAAAATGTTGTCCCGCCTGTCTTCAAGTTGAAGGAGTGAATTCAGAGGTCTTTCTCTATAGCAGAATACCTCTCTGGTTTTCAACATACACCCCATGCCCAAAGACCCTTAAGAATGCCCACAAGGAAGCAAGTAAATACCCACAAGATTTCCTGGCACTTGCATTCTTGCCTTTCCTACCCCCATTATTTGAAAACTAAACTCTATTTCATTTTCTTTCTGAGAAAGTTAGGAATCGCTCACTCTTTTTTTTTTTTTTTTATCCTCACCCGAGGACATTTTTCTATTTTTTGTTCAGATAGAGTGGGAGGGAGAGAGAGGAAGAGAGGGAGAGAGAGAAACATCTACGTGAAAGGGACACATCGAGTGGCTGCCACCCACACGACCAACCAGGGCCGGGGACAAACTGCAACCGAGGAACGTGCCCTTAGCGGGAACCGAACCCGGGTCTCTCTGGACCGCAGGCCGATGCTCTAACCGCTGAGCCAAACCGGCCAGGGCGGAATCGCTCACTCTTAAATGTATCAGAGAAGACTTTTCTCAACTGTAGTTTGGAGCACAGTAGAGGAGCCATCATTTTCAGTCCCCTGGAACTCAGGATGTTAATAAAATGCCAGGTTCCTCCTACCAGTTTTTGGAAAGCTAGCAGGGTCTGAACCGCAGCCCTGCCTGGGACCTGTTTCCGCTCGCCCCTTTGACTGCCATTCCCAGCGGGAAGAGAAACCCTGGAGCTGCATCTGCAAGCCAGCCGTCCGATTCACACCGAATCCTGTTTCTGCACACAAGCTCCCTTTTCCGTGCTCTTTCAATCTTTTCAGAAAATACTACTCTCTGATCACACCCTGCCTCTGCTTTTAACGTTCCCATCTGCAAAGTGCACCACCCAAAATTCCTTCATAAAACCTGGCTTCTCATTCCCTCCCACCCCCAATCTAGCCTTAGAAAGAAATCTATAAATTTAGAAGCCTTGCAGAGAGAATCGGTTTGTTTCAGAGATTTTTATCGAAAAGAGATATAAATCTGGACCATCGACCAAGTTAGTAAGAAGTCAAAATAAATAGTGGATAAAAAGAATAAATATAAATACTTGAATCTCAATTTTTTTCAAGTTCAATTGTGAATGAAAAACCAAGACTCTAATCGTACCCTAAATAACCAATCAACCTTCACAAAACAAGATGAAGGGCCTTCAGCTGTGATGCTCAGTTCATTGCTCCTTTTGCTTAGAATGTGCACTTTGACCCTCACTACACACACCTGTTTCAGTGGCATCATATTTAACTAAAGAGTAAGTAAAATAAGAGAGTTAATCTATTGTGAAGCCTGAAATGACATACATAACATATAGCAGACTGAAAAAGCTGCTTCCTGTCATCCCGAAATCCATTTTATTCCTGAATGAAGAAAGGATGAAAAAAAACAACCACAGACATTTTGTTGTTGTTGTTGAAATCAAATACTATTGCACTAAGTTTTCAATCATCTCTCAAGTCAGAAATGATAAAAATGAAAACATAGTTTTGGGCACTTTCTTCAAATTATTATTCCGTCCCATTATGGTAATTTGTTTTTCAAACACCGTAGCCAGTATTTGCCTGAGTGTGATTCCACAGCAGAAAGTAAGAGCACATTGCCCCCTCCCTTTCTTTGTCTTAGACTCATCGATTCTTCCGGTGGATTTTAAGATCCTCATTTCAGAAACATGTATTGAAAAAAAAAACAAGAAAAAAAAACAAAAAAACTTGCACTGAAGTTTCAATGTACGAAGAAGAAAGCACGCGGAAGCAGGGGTTACCATTAGTGAACCGGCGGAGAAGGCAAAGCCTGTCTCGGTTTTCTGTTTGGTTCTTGCTCTCTTGCCCAATGATATCTTCTTGATGGGTCCTGTGGCAGTGTTTACCTTCACACAGACGTTCTAGGAGGTCTGGCCTGAAGTCCTTTGAATCTTTCCACTTCGGGTGGAACTGGGTTCGTGGATGAGTAGGACAGAGTTGTTTCTAGTTTGTAACCTAATGAGAAAACGTGTTTTTCTAACACATATTTGCCTGCCGCTCCCTTTAGTTTGATTCCTTTTCTTAGGCCTTAGAAGCAACTCTCCGTGATAATATCTATAAGCCATGAAAAGCAATACTGTTAAAACATTGAAGGTATTTAGGGAAAAACTTAGTGTAATCTGAAATGAGTAAGCTTTTAGCATTTCAACCACTTTGTGTGGAAGCCGAAAGACACGCATGTGAAGTCTCAAGCTATATATAGTTAAAAACATGAAATCGAACTCTTCCTGAGCAGTCATAATTCACTGTATTTTAAAACATAGCTTTGCTTTTTACTGGACGGCAATTGATTTTTTGTATGCAAAAAGATCTCTTAATGCCCTTTCTCCTCCAAGATGTGAAGAACCGCTGTCCTGGTGTTACTGAAAGCCTTCCTAAGGTTCAGACACAAAAATACTTGGGAGTATAATAGGGGGGTGGAGGGGGGCACGTGAAGATTCTCCCTTGTAAGTGCAGGGAAAGGGACTTTGGGGCATTTATAGTCATTTAAAAATGTACAGCCAGGATCACTGATGTTTACAACTTTTTGTAAAAATACAGTCTTCTAGTATAATTGTCACCCCTCACGGCGGACAGGACATTACAGTCAGGTAATCTGCAGAAAGCCCTCTCGGCCACCTGGCAGCTGACTTGGAGCCTACAACCTCGACTGCTGTTCACCCAGAACCCTTCAGGGAGAATTCCTTCGGGAGACCTGGGACGCAGCGGAACACGGGTGCTCCGCTTTCCCATCGAGTGAGTCCTTGAGGGTAAAATCTTCAAAAGCATCAGTATCAATGCCCCTACGGTATCTTAGGGTCTATCGATATGCCATGACAAAACAATGATGGAAATTTAGAGCTCCGTGTTAGGATCTTTAAGACACTTTATGGTACATTTACTGAGGAAAGCATATTATAAAATAGTGTGAGCAATGCTATCCAGATTTTGTAATAAATATTTAATAGTATAGAAAAATCTGAAAAATGTGCATTACAATGTTAATAATTTTTATCTCTAAGTAGTGAGATTATAGCAATTTTATTTTCTTCTTGATCATTTTTATATTCTCCAAATGTTTTCCAATGTCTATTACTACCATGTAAAAAGAAAAAGAAAGAAAGAAAGGAAAGAAGAAAACCAGTAACTACTTCAAGATGTCTGGGAATAAATTTTGAAAATATATTTCTCAACAAAGTTAATTCACCATGCTTATAATCTCTGCAACTGGAAAAATTCAGTCTTTAGACCTGTTATTACCATTACACTCACCATCTGCAATAAAAATATTCAGGAGTACACATAAAAAATTTGAGATGCTGTAGTATTATAACATAAGGAAAATATAGAGTAGTTGGTTTTATTGATTTTTAAATTAGAGAAAAAGGGAGATAAGCAAAATAACAGATGTGTGTCTGTGTGTATATGTAAACTCAAATATATATATGAGAATGGATGTGGTGCAAATATAAATAGCATGATATACATTCATGAATACATAATCATAGTTTTGGGGTCACTACTTATTTCTGATAGGGGAAAGGTAAACTAACAGTATATACATGACCAAGAAGAGCTATTGTCTTCTAATAAACGATCTTGTCTTAGCACGTATTTCAGCGAGATCTTTTCTGTAATGGCAATACTAATTTCTTTGCGGGTAAGCAGGGTGCTTGGCAGAGAGATTGCATTGCTGATGTCATAGTCTTCCTGCACTTCTGACTGTGTTCCGTTCATCTTTCTGATCTAAGTGGGAGCCAGCTGGTAGAGAGCTCAGGATTACAAGAAAATAACCAAGCATCATCCTGTTAATGAAATGGCAGACTCTAGTCCTCAGTGCATACATTTCTTGGGAACAAAAGTGTTTAGCACAAAATTCTTGAGGCCAGTTAAGATTATCTGGACTCAACCTAAAATTCATCCATCTGCTAATGTTCTGTTTATGTGTTTGTTTGCTGAAATAGTATTTGAGGAAGTAGAGAAATGAACTAATCCATAAATTGAGCATTTTACTTTTCAGCAATTAAGTCATAGTCACGTTTTCTGTCTTAAATTGAAATGAATTTTTCTAATGTGCTTATATGGAGAAAAAAGATTCATAAGCTGAGCAGGGCTGTATTTCAAGGGAATGGTTTTATGCTTTAAACAAAAAGCCAACACAAATGAAATTGAGAACTCACTATGCTCTTCAGATATTATTGAGCTGGAGGCTCAAAAATATGTGTGGTATTTTCAGAACAACAATTTCTAATAAATTCTCGTAAGGGAAACAGTAAATAGTACTTTTACTTATGTTCTATCTTGATTTGGACTATAACTAAACACATTTCTATTTGCATTATTCCTACTCTTTAGTTAGGCTACTGTGAGAATTTCAGGGATTTTTGAAAGCTGAATAATGTTCAAAAACACATTTTATTTTTATGAAATGAGCTAATATCATTTATTGAGTTTCATTTAGGTTGATTAAAAAACAACAGAAAAACTAATTTATTCGTTCATATAGAAATAATAGTACAAGATCTGTTTTATAGATTCCATTTTATCATGGAAAAAAAATATGGTTTAGTTTAATCTTTTCAAGGGGAATAATCACTCTATGTCCCTGCTTAAAAATTTAGTAACTTACTATTAGAAAAAGTTTCTGTTTAAAATTAAATATCTTAATATTAAAGAAAATGATATCTACATCCCTTTCGCCAGTACAGTGTTTCTGTGTATCTATCTACATACATATACATAGATATGTATTCCAGTCTTTATCCACATGCAGAGTTTTATATGGTTATAGTCATAGTTCATGTGTGTGTGTGTGTGTGTGTGTGTGTGTATGTATATATTTATGTGTGTGTGTGTGTATGTATATATTTATGTGTGTGTGTGTGTGTGTGTATGTATATATTTATGTGTGTGTGTGTGTGTGTATGTGTATGTATATATTTGTGTGTGTGTGTGTGTTGCTTTATAAGCATTTTCCCTTGTATCATCAAAATGAGATGTTGGGGAAAAAACTTTGTAAACTGCATCACATATAAATAACATAATTATTATATTTGTTGTTTTAAATGCCTGCATAATATTGTTTTGAATTAATTGATATCTTATTTATTCATTCTTCTATTGTTGGGCTCTAACTCTGTTTCCAGTTTTTCCATTACAATTATACTATTATACTACTAAGAATATGTTTTTCTATATATTTCTTCTTTCAAAGTCTCCTCTTAGAACAAATTTCTAGGGGAAAAAAAAAATCACTGGGTCGAAAAGTCTATTTTAATTAGGAGCTTTGTTTTTAGATGCCAAAAAACTTGGCATACATTAGTTTTAAAGCATCTCTTTATGGGATGGAGAATGAGTGAGTAAGCACATTTATAATGATTTGTTATAGGTTGTGTTGGATATTTTAATACATAGGCCAGTTTTCTGTGTTCTGCTGGTACGAGGTGTTTGTGCACATTCTGGAACCATGTTTCTCTTTATCCCTAGAACAGGGTGAACAATACATGTTGTATCTCACTGACACATTCAGTAAGTGTAGGTGACGCGGACATTAGTTTCATGTGTACATGCTGACAAGTTCTAAATGACTATTGCAGCCTGTTTACCAACACATACATGTTACTCAAAGAACCCACTGTAATTTTTATTTGATAAATTCCATGTGTGGATTCCTTGCAGGTTTAAAAGTACATTTTGTAGTATTAAAAATATTTATTAAAATTAATGATAGAAGAGGGCATTGTTTCCACGTTATAATTCACGAATCGCTTATCCTACCTCGGGGCATGCTTACAAGTATTCATATCTTACATTTTATAGTTTTAATGATTATCTTAAAGTTGCTCAATTTTTGATACTTGTTCAATTTTTCACATTATTTAAACTAGAGGAAATAGAGTACTTTATAACAGTAAAAACAAATTTGTACTCATATGTAAGCTTGCTTTCTTAAACTGAAACTTCAGCTATTTCAGCGACTTTTTAAGGAATTATACACAAACTCGGGGCAGGATTTTCTTTCAAACAAATCTACAGCAAAACAGACCCTAAAGACAGCAAATCTGCATATGCACCAGGCCGTCCTGCACACCAGAAGCAGAGTCATTTTGCACTAATATGGTTTTCTTACTTGCTTTGCTTTTCTCTACCATTACCTATTTTGACATGGGGAATCAGAGAAATAAGGAGAATCTAAGTACTACCAAGAATCAGCGGCAAATAAAGAGGTATCCTTTTTGGTGGAAAGAGACGGGAATGGAAGTCAGGAGAACTCTGCCACTTACCAGCCGAGCAACCCTGGGCAAACCCCCTCCCTGCCTCCGGCTCATTTTCCTTACCTGTCAAATGAAACTCCAGTCAGATTGGATGTTGAAATGCCACATAAACTGAGACCTAAGGAGTTGTCATTCTGTGATAATCCACACTAAATTTTATAAATTTGGTGTTACATTGATTTCGAAATGAACTCCATGACTTTCAGGGCTAGTCAAGTATAAATAACAACACAATGTAAAGATGTTACCATCATGTCATACCACTATTTTATTCACAAAACAAAACAAAAAAAAAGAATGATGCGTGAAAAACTGAATTCAGAAGCATTTCCATACAGTTTTGCGGTTGCACAAGTTTCAAACTGGCCAAATAGGGGCTCTCAAAAGATTTCTTCTTCTAAGTACTTCCCTCCACAGGCCTCATGACATTTCCCATTAAAACAACGACAAAAAAGAAACTATATCACGGCAGACAATCTCCCATGAAGAGGGCTCTGTGACATCTTGAGAGTGAAGAAGGCTGGTAATGAACAAGTGAGCAGGGGCAGTAAACATCTCTCCCCACCACAGGGAATCAATACATGTGTTAACTGGCCGAGTGAAGAAAACAAGCAGAAGAAAGATTCACTGAGATGGACGAGGACCTGCTGTAGTGAGCCCTGTTTCTCTCTCATGAAGAGACATATTACCTAAAGCAAGTCTTCATGTTCTCACCAGAGTTCTAAATGTTACTGTTTAGTAACATGAGCAGCAGAGGGATGCATTTCAAGGGAGCTGCTGGCACCCAACTAAGGCCCTTTTGATGATGAAACCGATCACCCCCTGCTGACGTAAATGTTTCCTTTCTGATTTGCATGGGCCCAAATTAGGCTAAAATGGATAGAGAATGAAAAGAGCCATGTGACATCAGCAGTTTCCTCTTGGCCTGTGAAAAATACCACATTATGGAGAAATGACTAAGTGAAGATAATTATTTTAATTTTACAGATAAGAAAAATGAAGCTTAGGAAACTCAGTATCCCTCTGTCATCACCTCAGAATCATTCAGTAAGTGTTCGATAAAGCACCACTGTCTTAGATCTAGTCCAAAGAGGGACAAGGACTTGGGTTTCAGAACCTAACATTATGCGATATCTGATACAGATCGTGCTACTTAAGAATTTTATTAAGACAAAGCAGCAGTCAACCGGGACAGATTCCAACCCAGACCCAGGATCTGGGGTACAGGGCTGTGATTTTGTATTAAATATCTCAGTAAAAGTCTTTACATTAAAAGATTATCTTCACTGTACTGTTTTGTTTTTTATCCTCATCCGAGGACATTTTTTCATTTTTTGTTCAGATAGAGTGGGAGGGAGAGAGAGGAAGAGAGAGAAACATTCACATAAAAGGGACACATTGAGTGGCTGCCACCCGCACAACCCACCAGGGCCGGGGACAAACTGCAACCGGGGTACGTGCCCTTAGCGGGAACCGAACCCGGGTCTCTCTGGACCGCAGGTCGACGCTCTAACCGCTGTGCCAAACCGGCCAGGGCTTCTTTTTTAATTTTGATTATCCTGGGATGAGGTAGTTATGTGAAAAAGAAAATAAACCCAGAGTAAGGCTCTCTAAGAGTAAAGGAAGAACTATTTTCTGGCCAGCAGGCTTAGTTTGGGCCAAGCTGTAAGGATCATGGATTCTAGAAAGTCCCCTCAGTGACAGGTCCCGAGATGGCAGTAGCTACATGAAACAGAGAAGGGGCCATGGTGTCACCGCCGCAGGCCATCCTGGGGAGCAGGTGGAATTTCGTGGCTTGTTATTTCTCTCGTTCCCATAGGTCCTTTGGAAGAGCCCAGGCTGATCTCAGGTCTGTTGGTGATAACAGGGAGACCCTGCACATTATGAAAGCACGAGGCCTGTGAAGGCATCCTGGGTGACTACCAGCAGCCAACGCGACACGTCTCCTGAACGGAAGGAACACGCGAGCTCGGAGGAAAGGAGACTGTGGCCATGTGGCCCCACCTGAGACGGTCTCCTGATTGACAACTGGAGAATCTGGGTTTCATTCTGAAGGCTGGCCGGGAGGAGTTTCCTTAAAGCACAGGAAGATTTTTTGTTGTTTTTTTGGGGGGGAAAATTCATTTTAAACGTTCATATTTTGTGTTAGATTTCTCTAGATTCTGAAGGAAGTCTGAATTAGTGTTTTCGTTTCTTTTAGAAATTAGTGGATGTTATAATAAATAATCTTAAATGGAAGATACTTTTTTCATACTTATTAATGCTTGGCACCCCCCATGAACCTACATTTGACAGAAACAGACAGCCAGGTTTATTGTAATTCGCTATTATTATCCAATAATCATGGCATGAAGAAGATATAAAAAAGATTTTTTGGAAAGGTGAGAAATTCTCACTTGCTTGGTGCTCGCAGTCTTATTGTTCAAAAACATTTATTATAAAAGAAAATACTAATTATGTCACCAGCTTTTATTTCTCTCTCTCCCCCTCTCTCTGTATGTATGTGTGTGTGTATATATATATGCTCAGTGAGCTGAGCATACTTGAAAAAGATACTAAAATCAATTTTGCATAAAATACATGTATTGACTTTTCTCTAGATCTTCCTGACAATTCTGAACTTATCCACATGACAATAAAACATGTGAAGATCTCCAATCTGTGAATAGTTGTTCTTAATTCGGGTTGCATCTTGATTATTAAAATTTTCTATTTTTTACTACATTACCAGTAGAATAAAATGCTAAAGATTTAAGTGACGGCAATAGAAAAAAATTTTAGAGCAGATCCAACCTAGAAAAATTTGTCATAAAGATCAAGTAGCACGGATATAAGAGACAACAGAGATGGCTGATAGTAGGGGGACCGCCTTGCACGCCGAGGCCCCCTAGGCGAGCATTTCATCGCCCTTGACTAGGATTCTGTTTCTGTCCATATTCACCAGCTGCTGGATCTCAAGTTCCAGGGTGAACTCACTCCTAGAAGGAGGAATAATGAGGAAACAGCTGCCAAAATTTACATAACTTTAAAATTACTAAAAATATTTTACAGCATTTACCATTCAGCATCTTGAGACAGTCTTTTTGACCTACACTAGCTCTATCACTAGAGATCATTTCAAATGCTGACATTTTTAATAGCCAATAAATGTCTCAAGGAACACATAAAAATTTTAGTATCTCAGCATGAGAAAAGATGCCAGTGGCCATGTAGTTCAAATTTTATCTCATTATTAAGTTAAAAATACTGATTGAACAATATTTTTTTTCTAGTTCAGTATAGTAGACCCTTAAAATGGGAAGGTAATTGTTCCAGCCAAACTTTTCATGTGTACAAAAATGTATACAGGTGCTATAAACAGCATGAGCCTTCAGGGTCACTCATGAAAAGTAAACCCACCAAGTAAATGCTGAGAAGGTATTGATTAACAAAAGCATTACCGTCCTTGCTCGTCTGTGTGACTAATTTTCATAAAATTTCATTTTTGTGACAATACATCATGGACATTTGTTATACAAATTTTATAGTTCTCTAACTAAAAGACAAATGGCACACTAGAAACATTTTTGTGTGGTTGGGCTGAGAGAACAAAATGTAGGTGTTTAGCCAGCTTGTGGTAAAACAATTTAATACTTTTATGAGAATTATTTATTACATTTGCTAAGTAGAGCAACACCAGGATAGATGCAGTAATAGAGATTTAAAGACAAAATAGTTCCCCTATAAATCACTGGAAAATTAAATTGCGCAAAGAAGGTCCAGAAAACAAAGAAACTGAGGCACAAAACAGCCAGGTGACTTCCCCAGGATCCCTCAGCCATGCTACATAGAGCAAACTTCGCGTAGTAAGGCAGGTTGTCTGCCCAGGGTCCGCGCTGCTCTGTCTGCATTGCGGTGCCTATGCTCATGCTGTGCTTCCATCATGACCAAGAACAAAACAGTCTGCTAGCAGGACCATGTCCTTCCGGAACTCTGGCATTACTTAAGATAGTGTCCCTGTCATTTCCCACGGGAAGAAACTGACCCATATACACATTAAGGGTACTTCTCAAAGTCACAGAGCTATTTTGTACTAAAAATGAAAGATCGAGAAGATATTGTCTAACAAAGATGGTAATTCCCTTATGGGAAAGGCAAGGCTAAACATTTAATAAAGGAAATGTCCGTAGTCATTGTTGAGCATTGGTTAGGTTCTAAGAACTTTATATACATTCTTATTCTTCCAACCGCCCTGAAAGGTAGATTCATATTTTCTCTCATATTATAATCCTCATGTTACAGATGAGAAAATTTGAGTCTTAAAATTTTAAGTGGGTTGCCCAAAATGATATATGTAGCAGGTGATCCATCAGGATTTAACTCCAAAGACCTGTACTTTCAAATATATCTTTGGGGGAGCCCAGTTGATATCCCAATGCGGGAATTAAACACAGGTAAGTGGAAGAGAAATGCCTTAGCTAGGCCCACCTGCTCCCCACCTTTGCAGCCTCTTTTTGCCTTCAGTCCCCCCACCCACAATGCTGGTCGTCTTCTACCACGTATCACTCCGCTGGTCTAAAGCTCCATCCTTGCCATTACACCAAAACCTTCCTTTATCTTTTGAGGTGGCCTCACCAGTATGTCCTGTGAGCCAGAAACTTGATACAACAATAAAGGATGTTAGAATCCGCACTGGAGGGTCCTAAAGTGGAGTCAATCGCTAGGGGTAGGGGTGTATGGGTGCTAAAGAATGGTAAATAAATTTAAGGTAGTTCTCTGTCTTCCCTGGAATACTTGTCTAATGAATTACATGAATAATTCATTTGCTGGCTCTGTCATTGGCACCGTGATATGTACATCTCTATATAACTAGCTGGATATGATTGTCTCTTTTCTTAATTTTATATAATATCTTATTCTCACCTCAATTCAAATAGAAGGGGGGACTTGTTTTTCCATTTAAATTCCTTTCAGTACATAATACAGAACCACTGACCACCCCCAAACATTAATCATATTGACAGTGGTGGCGACATGCATGTCAATAAAAGCTTATAATGACTAAAGAATTGTCTTTAATCCTGTTTGCTGTATTAACAGAAGGTCCTTCTGTCCTCAAGCAGTTACCTCTGGGGCTGGCATCTCCCTTTGTTTACCCCGAATTGTAACAGGATGTCAGTGTGCTTTTCTACCCAAGGCTTATGACAGTTGCTCACCTTAAATCTGATGAAACATGGGAGGGGCTGTGTAAAGGATCAGTGACCCTTCCATGACTTCCAGGAAGAAAAGTCTGCAGTTCACATGTAACAAAGAGTTTGCTCTCTGTCCACAGATGCATTTTCCAAATCAGCAAAGAAAGCGATACTTTTTTTGCATCACTTAATGGCTATTGCTTTTCAGATCTTTTTCCTTCATAATTAAAGCAGTAATACTATCATATGGCCATGGAGATTGCAGAACAGGAATAAAAAGTATCATTTAAAGTCGAAGCAAGACTGAGAAACGTTGCCTCACCTGGGCCGATTTTCTTTCATTCTAGACTCATCGTTCACTCTCTCTGGATGATTTCTCTCGACCTTCCTTTTTTCTGACATTTATTCTTAACATTGAAGAATAAAACAGTGCGAACAGAGGCAGAGGGAAGATGGAGTGAAGGCATCGCCTTAACATATCTACAGATCTAGCTTTCAGGCCATCCTCTCTGAAAGGGGCCAGGAAAGCTGGCCACCAACAGCACAATTCATGTCTCCTGAAGAAATCTAAACACAATACTTCTCTCCGAGGCAACTGCAGGAACCGGGGAGGGAACAGGAGGGAAGGGACTGGAGGAGTCACAGAAAACCAGGAATGGTTGATGTGGCAGAGTGGTGGACGCAGTTGAAAGCATGCGAACTGAGCACCCAGGCTCTCAGAGGGCGTCCCCGCCTGCTAGGTGCTGGGTTAGAAAGGCAAGCTCTGAAAATGCCCGTTTACCACCCCTGGGAACTAACTGCAGATCCTGCTTTAGCGTGCATGCCTGCTACCTAATTTTTCAAAAGGATCACACTGAAACAAAAAAGCACGTTTTCAGAATTGAGGGGAATATACAAGAATGCTGAACATCCGGTTTCTTTCATTACAAGGAAAAACAAACAACTATTTAAAACTGTCAACAAGTCAATGAAAAATATGTATAAGGGTTAGTTCGCAAGGAAAAACTCTTCTGCTCCCTGGAAAAGACAGATCAACATTGTGTTTGTAAAGGCGCAGAGAGAGGAAAAACATGAGGGGCGGGGTGTCACCCAGGGCGGACAGAGATACAGAGAAGTGCTTGGAGGGACAGACACCAGGGTTGTTGACATCAGGGGGAGATAAAGCCCCTGGAATAGTGAGGCGTCAGTGCCCCAGGGAGATACTAAGACCAGAGGACAGTGGTGACATGACATAGCTCGGGGCCAGCCCTGAGACCCCTGGGCTCCAAGGTTGGACAGAGGCCTGATGACCCCAGCAAACTGGAACAGAAGCAGCAGCGCCATCTATCAGCGGGGCTACATGACGTGGACATTGACCATTTCGGCCTCGCTGGGTTCAAGACCCAAGGGTCCTCTCTAGGAAATGTTAACATAGCCCCGGGTTTGAGGGTAGGAAAGATGATATGAGGAGAACAATCATGTCCAGAACTGAATTTGTATTTCTTCAGTAGTCTGATGACAGGGATTTCAGAGTTTCAGCTAAGATCATTAAAAAAACAATGGAACTGTTTGGCACTGAATCAGCCGTGGGGTAAAAATTCCGCTGTTACCGAAGTTATGTCACCAGCCGTGTTGCTGGTGAAACTGGCCCTTGGTTCCTGAGTTCTGCAAAGGAAGACTTTAGAGCCGTGGTTCTCACCCTCCTGATGCCGCGGCCCTTTAATACAGTCCCTCATGTGTGGTGACCCCCAACCAGAAAATTATTTTCGTTGCTACTTCAAAATTACTGTGTAATTTTGCTCCTGTTATGTCTTAGCCGACCCCTGTGCAAGGGTCATTCGACCCCCAAAGGGGTCACAACCCACAGGTTGAGAACCACTGCTGTAGAGTCAAGAACTCAAATTGTAAGAGGAAGTTTATTTAGAAAGTTAGAGGTAGAAGTGCTGGGCTACATGGGCTCGAGAAACAAGTTACTGAAGCAAAAGAAGGGCCTGTGGGGCCTGGAGGGGGGCAAGGAGTGGGGGAAGGGAAAGGAATGGGTGCCCATCTTCTTGAGAGTTTTAAAGCCGGAGTTTAGAGGGGGATCTTAGGGGAGGATTTCAATAGAATATTCATCAGCTTTATGCTGATGAGCCAACAGGAGATTTATGCCCTTAACTTCAGCTGTCCTTGGGTGTGGCTGGCACAAATGGCACTAATGGGTTTCTGTTATCTGCCTCCCCGAGTTGACTGAAGCTATTTATTTACCCTCTGGCTGGGGAGAAGAAGTGTAAACCATTTACTCTCAAGTGTCCTTGGGTAGGGAAGAGAGGATTTTTTGATTTACTAGATGGCTGTAAACTGCCTGGCCATTTAGCTCTCTGTGTCCGTTTTCCTGTTCCAGTTGTCTTGGCTTACTAGCCTGTCTCAGTTACACAGTGTTACAAAATGCAATGGGCTCTCTAGCTTGAAGACAGTAGCATAAAATGGAAATATCTCTGACACTGGGTGCCTTTGATTTGGTTAAAAAAGTAAATGCATGTATATTTGTTCTAGAACAGTGTCATATAGGTCTCTTGTTAAGTGAAAAAGTGTATCATGTTTTTCTCTACCACTTGAAATATGCAAGGCTTTATTCAGATGGATTTAAATAGGATTAGGGATGGGAAAGAGCCCAATGTAGCAAACGGTCTGTATTTTGAGACAGTCATAAGGTTTCTATTAATTACCGAACTTTTGAATTATATTGTATTCTGATTTTACAGGTGGAAAATTGGAACTAGAGAGTCTTCAAGTGAATGTATGAAAATATAATTTAATGAGGTGGTGAAAAGTTTTTCTTTCTTTTTTTAAAGTTTTTTTATTTTTATTTCTTATTTCTTACCCCCCCTTTTTATGCTTGTGGTGTAAAATTCAGGGGATCATATAGCAATCTTCTCTCAAATTCCTAATCCAACCCCTAATTAAAAAAAAAAAAAAAAGTCACTTCCACAAGGAAAGATTGTTACATAACTGAGTCTGTCATCTGCCTGGGGCATATTGGAATTGTTTCTTAAAGCTTTCCCCCAAATATACTGAGAAGTAGAATGTGTGACTTTAGACCATGTAATTCATGATTGTTGAACAATATTGCCAAATGCAAAATGTTTTCAACAATGACCCACTACGCAGACTCAGCTGCAACCAACTTCAGCTTATTGACAGAAAGCATTGCTTCCTTGCTAAGAAGCAGGTGACAGTCTCCTAGTTGTACCTTCTCTTAAAATCTACTTCAAATTCCTCTCATCCTCCATCTTAAACAGATCAGTGTGTGAGGGTCCAGAGTGAGTCACCCCAAGATGTGCCTCTGTGGTATGCAGATTGTTTTGAGCGAAAGGTCACTTTAGCCACAGGCTCAAGAGATACTTGTGGCCCTCCCTTTCATTATCTAGAAAAACTTGAATTAGGGGCCTTACCCAAAAGAGGTTATCAGAGTTAAATTATTTTGACCCATTTATAGGGCAGGACACATTTTATTTACTAAATGCCAGTCCTTATCATCCTACAACGACCCTTTGAAGCCCCCAAGTGCATTACATCAGGCCGAGCTCAGGATGTCTTATATACCTCAATTCCCCTTTCTATCTCTGAACTTCTCATGCACGTGGGGTCTCTGACTCTCTTATGTATGTGGGGGTCCCCTACATATATATTAAATTTGGTTATTTTCCTCGTTAGTCTGTTTCATGTCTATTCGATTATTAGACCAGCCAGAAGAACCTGAGGGGAGAGGAAGTTTCTTCCTTGCCAACAAATGGAAGCCAAGAATGACAACGCATCTAATTTATCACTCCTTCCAATCAGGAGTGAAACCTATTCAGTTGGGAACCATCAGACTGAACCAAATTGGAACAAGTTTAGCTTCTAAATCCAAAGTTCATGTGTGCTGAGGAACCTTAAAAATCTGGTCACACGAAGCTGTTGGGTGAAGGAGGCTGTTGGAATGAAATGGATACACATCTGCATGCACAAGAGACAAATAAGAGTGTGTGTGAAAGAGATATTTAATCGAGGATCCACAGATTTCGCATAAATGGCCTTTGGAGAGTCTCCCTGAACTCGTATTCACAATTCTGTGATTATAAACACTCATGAATGTTTCTAGGGAGATTATCCTGACTCTACATTAGATTTCCAAATAGGTTCATTAGGAACAACTGTCACGGATTGGACATTGCTGGTTCTGGCTGATCTCTTCTTGAAGCTCAAAGTTGATCAACAGGACTCTGTGGAGTTTGCAAAAGTAATTAGTGCTAATGGGCATTAACCAAAAGCTAAAGAAAAAATGTGAAGCACAGGAAATTTACATTTTAATTCTGGAACACTTGAGCAACCTGTTTCAAATCATAATGCCTTTACTACCTACCCTACACAGCAGAAGAATCACTTGGGATCAAGACAGATTTTAATATAGTCCCTAATCAACACAGTTGAGGAGAGAATTCTACATCTTTCTATTGCAGATGGTACCATTTTATTGGACTTCCACTCCTTGGTATGTTTAGTTAATTAAAGTCCTCACTGTTAATTAATGGCAGATTTGTGCAGCAAAAATTATCTGTAACAGATGTCAACAAATTTGTCAAAGCACTGGGTAATCATCCAAACTGTTTGGAGGACTATTCCAACCCACCCACGCTGAACCCTTGTGGGACCTAAATATCACTTGTGCCTTTAGTGCTTTTAAAAGGAGGCAAGGGAAAGGGGTGGCAATAGGAAGGAGAAGAACAATAGCAAGATCTTTAGTCAAAGTCATCTACTTTGCAAGGAATAGTCAGTAATGAAGGCCTTCCAGCCATTTCCAAGGCAAGAGTATCAAGATAATATATGTATGGATCTATTTCCTTTTTAATTAAATTTATTGGGCTGACAATGGTTAATAGAGTTAAATAGGTTTCAAGTATACAATTCTATGATACGTCATCTATGTATTTGCATTGTGCGCCCACCACCCAAAGTCAAATCTTCCATCACCATATATCTGCCCCCTTTACCTTTTACTACCCCCCCACCCACTTTCTTCTGGTAACCACCATACTATGTGTCTATGAATTTTTGTTTGTTTTCTTATTTGTTCCGTTGTTACTTTCATTTTTATATTCCACACATGAGTGAAATCAAATGGTTCTTAACTTTTTCTGCCTGATTTATTCACTTAGTATGATAATCTCAAGATCCACCCACGTTCTTGCAAATGGCAATATTTTGTCTTTTCCTATGGCTGAGTAGCATTTCAAAAGAACTCATACAACTCAACACCAAACAAACAATCTATTTAAAAAGTGGGCAGAGGGCCCTGGCCAGTTTGGCCCAGAGGATAAGAGCATTGGTACTCAGACCAAAGAGTTGAGGGTTCGATTCCCACTACAGGGTACATACCTGGGTTGCAAGTTTTATCCCTACCCCCAGTCAGGGTCCGATTGATGTGTCTCTCTCATATCTCCCTCTCTCTATCCCTTCCCTTGCACCCTTCTACTTTATCTAAAAAATCAGTGGAAAAATATCCTTGGATGAGGATTAACAACAACAAAAAAATGTGGGCAGAGGACCTGAACAGACACTTTTCCCAAGAAGACATACAAATGGCCAACAGATATATGAAAAGATGTTCAACTTCTCTAGCAGTTAGGGAAATGCAAATCAAAACTACAATGAGATGCCACCTCACACTGTTAGAATGGCTATCATCAGCAAGACAAGTAATAAAAGATGTTGCAGAGGTTGTGGAGAAAAAGGAGCCCCATTCACTTCTGGTGGCAATGTGAACTGGTACAGCCACTATGGAAAATAGTATGGAGGCTCCTCAAAAAATTATGACCACAGTTACCATGTGACCCAGCAATCCCTCTCCTATGTATCTACCCCCAAAATTCGAAAATATGTATTCGCAAAGATACATGCCCCTCTAAGTTCACTGCAGCTTTATTCCCTGTGGGCAAGACTTGGAAACAACCGAAGTGTCACTGGCTATGACTGGATAAAGAAGATAATACATTTTTATGAGACTTTCCCAGTAAGTTTCACCACAGGCTTTCTAATCAACTTACATTCATGCTTGCTGTAAATTTACAGCTCAAATAAACTTGTATCTCATATCTTGATTCCTGCAATCAAGATGGCAGCCTATAATAACCAGAGATTAAAGAAAAAAAATGATGAGGAGACATTAATTAACACACTTACACAAAACAACCAAAGCTGTGACAGGTACCTGGTCTCACCTCCAAAGCTCTAGGGATCTCTGAACTCAAAGTTGCAGAGGTGAGGGAATGTGTGCATTTAAATACTGTCTGTTTACTGGCAATTTCAAAACACTGTATGTAGCTAATGCCTTCACGAGAAAACCCAAGGAAGGGTTGGAATAGTTAGCTTTCAGTAGGATAAAATAAAAGAAAATGACTTGAAAGAGATAAAGCCCTGTATAGATGACAGAGTTTTTTATTTTATTTATTTATTTATTTATTTATTTATTTATTTAATCCTCACCCGAGGACATTTTTCCAATTTTTGTTCAGATAGAGTGGGAGGGAGAGAGAGGGAGAGAGAGAGAGAGAAACATCGACGTGAAAGGGACACACTGAGTGGCTGCCACCCGCACGACCAACCAGGGCTGGGTACAAACTGCAACCAAAGTACGTGCCCTTAGCGGGAACCGAACCCGGGTCTCTCTGGACCGCAGGCCGACGCTCCAACCGCTGAGCCAAACCAGCCAGGGCAGATGACAGAGTTTTTTAAATTACCTATCTTTCTTAAAGGAAAGACACATTATTTTCTTTCTGTTAAACCAAAATGTGTTTTTTAGTGATTCATAAAAATCTTGTTTTACATAGAATTTTATATTTAAATTTTGCATAGAATATTTCACTTCAGTATATATTGAGTGCAGCTACTGACGCAAGTGCAGGACGCTATATAAGATCTGTTGTAAAGATGAAGAAGAGCTGTTGTGCACGATACTAAATTATCCATCAAAGCTACTGGGGCCGAACAACAACCAGACCTTGAGTTGCTTCCATACCAAGCGATTTATTATAAAGCTCATCATAATAAACTCTACAAAATCTTAGATTTCCCTAACTCCAACAGTATATATAGTCCCGCTCCATAAAATCGTATTTAAAGAATTTGTCTATTAAAAAGAAACAGTTTCACCTGGGACTGGAAAGAGAGGGCTTCCATTTATCACAGATGAAGATGCTTCAGAGCCATTGGGAGCCGCTGACTCTAATACAAGGATGCAAAGAGCCAGGGCACACTGTTTTCAAAGTCACTTTCTATGGCGCCCCACGGCAGGGTGCACAGTAAATCACAGAGAAAATAGGTGTGAACTGCCTTTTAAATTACCAACCTGGGCAAATGGCAGAAGGGATATTGCGGCTATAAATTACAGAAAAAAGAATCTCTTAACATTTAACAGGTTTGGGGACAAATTAAGCTCCAAGCTCATGAAACATAAAAAAAAATATATGCAAACACAACGAGTAAAAAAAAAAAAAAAAGAGCAAAATGAGTACCATAAAAAGTATATCCAAACTGTTCTACGGTGCAGGTATTAAAGTGTTATCCTGCTTCCCTGTTGATCTAGGGAGAGCTCCTGCCTTTTCCCCTCGTCCCCACAACCACGGGGGGCAGCCTGGAGGTGATTCACGATAGACAGCAAACAAATTAAGCTCTATTTTAGTTAAGGAAAATGTTACAAGCAGTTAAGCACACTTTTCTTTATCTCTGGTATTTTCTAGTATTTAGAAAGCTCTGGCCACGAACAGCTCAACCACTGGAAGAGGGGACTGTAACTCTCCATGTACCCACCTACCAGCCTCAGTCCAGCCCAGAAGCCAGATCCAGATGCATCCCCTTGGGCTCCCGAAGTTTACGTGAACATGACCACGAAGTACAGTGCTAAGAACCACATGTTGACTCCTATTGTGTATCAGACGATTTACACACCGAAATCTATCATTTGTTTTGCCCTCACTATGTATTGTATTTTTTAATACTAATTTTTGTTTTGCAAATGGGGAAACGGAAAGTCATGAGTACTGAGCAATCGACAAGCTTTGCGAGGGAGCTGAGCCAGGAATTCCAGAGCAAGTCTCACTCAGACCCCTTGACCTTCACACGCCAACGTATTGCCTATTGAAAGTATCTAGATTTGCCATAAGAATTATTTTGCAAGCTGGACATTAACTATTTTAATTGTCTTGATTCCTTCCATTTAAAACGAAAATACAGTTATTCTTTATCCATCATTTATGAATAAGTCAGTAATCATGAAGCTTGATTATTTCTCTGGACATGTGCCTGTTCAACCCTTAAGTTAAATTCTTGAGTTTTCCTTTGCTTTCAGTATAGCACCTTTGAGTGGAAATGAGTACCTGAAAAGTCATTTCTTAACTCAGAACTCCTTCTGCCTTTAACATACTTGCAGGCAGTGGACAGGAAAGAAAGTATCTGGACTGAGAACCTTTTACATAGGCAGTACATATAAATGTTGTATTACTTGGTCTTTACAACAACCTTTCAGAGAGGGTGTTATGAGTTTCTGGGGGGTTAGATAATTTGGTTACGTGTAGGTAGCAAGTGGAGGAAACTCTTGGAAACCGAGAAGCCAGAGCCATCAATAAGTAAGACATAACCACCCATACTTCACCTGCACTTATTTTATTCATCTTAAAGCTGTGTGTTCCTAGAAAGTTTTGGGTATTTATGTATTTAACAAGAAAAAAAAGATATGTTAATTCGAATAATTTCATACTGTGAATGTATTTTTCTCTTATTGAAATATATCAACTGGAAATTTCAAATAATACTGCATGCAATCATTTTGGGAATGCCTAGAAAATAATTTACCCGTGCTACTGTTTTCTTGAATAATGTATAAGGCAAACATTAAAATTCTTCTAACTCCTAATATCGGAAGGAATTACGAGGACCATGAGGTTTTAAGCATTGTTTTAACACAGCTGTTTCTGTTGCTACACAGCAATCATTGTTCCAGCCTCCTTTTGATGATTCATGAAGTAAATACAATTTATATTCTAATTTTAAGTGTCTTCATTCAAAAGAGTATCTGAATGAGCCTTTCCCCCCCTCTTTTTCTTCTCCTTCTCTTCCTTTTCCTCTTTCCCTTTCCCCTCTTTTTCTTCCCCCTCCTCCTTCTGATTTCTACAGTGGTTTGGGATGTTATTATTTGTCATGTGGGGCTGTTTCAGCCTGGGATCCTTCTACTCGGCTCTGCCTGAGCGATTCTATTCTTTCACAACAGCGAAGAGCTGGTGGGAACTCAGTTGTCAGTACGAATCCAGTATTGTAGTGTTCATTCTGAGTCTCCTTCTTCTTCATCTGTGTGTAATATATAATTGTTTTTGTGGCTTTTCCCCTAATATTATTAAAATATTCTTGATTTTTACAATAAATAGTGTAAGTACCCATTTGCTTTTCATTTTTTAAATATAAAAAATAATTATTATTACTTTTGTTCACTGTGAAGACAAAAAATTGAAGGGGAACTGACTTTCAGTTTCCTGATTCCTTATCAGAAATCCAGTTGCAATTTATTATTACACTCTTATTTTGAAATAACTTTACTCTTGTATAGAAGCTGTAAAAATAGTAGAGATTTCTCATGTGCCTCTTACCCTGCGTGCCCTAAAGAGAGCATCTATGAAAACCTAACACGTTTATCAAAACGAGGAAATTAAGATTTGTGCACTATCATGAACTAAATTACGGACCTGATGGTGTTTGGCCAGTGTTTGCATGGTCTTGGGTTTTTTTTTGGTGGAGAGTGGGGTGTAGAGTTCTATGACATTGTATCATGCGTATTGATTTGTGGAACCACCAGATAATCAAGATATAGGCTGTTCTATCGCCCCAAAGAAACTCCTGCTCGTTACCCCTTCGTCATCACCTCCTCCCAGCCTCTCCTTCGGGCAGTCACGGCTCACTTCTCCAAGAGTGCTGTATAACAGGGAGTCCTGCTGTAGGCCGCCTTCTGAGCTTGGCTTTTCTCAGTCAGCAGAACGCCTTTAAGATCCACCCAAATGTTTATGTACATCAGTGATTGACTTCTTTGTCCTGCTGACTTGTATCATATGACACATAGGGACCACGACTGCTGAGAGAATGTTTAGTTAAGTAAATATGACTTCTCACCTTTAAAAAGAAGACATATTTATAACTTTTTAAATTCTGTTTTAACAGAAATCCTGGCCTGAAAACTTAATGCTGACACTGGTTTTTTTTCTTAGCAGTAAATTCAAGGGAGGTGACTAAACTAGATGGCCTTTAATTTATTGTCTTTTTTAAATGTAAAAATGATTAAGCTAAAATGATTTTATTTTAATAAGGAAGCAATGGATAATAAGAAAATAAAAGTTATGAATCTTGATGGGCCAAATAACATAACATTAAACTTTATAAAATGAACACTTAGTAATACAAGGTGATGAAACACACTAGTGACAGGCATTTAATATACTGCTCTGTCTTTGACAGATCATGTAGATAAAATACAAGTAAGGATATTGATGAATCAAGCGACATAAGTTTTTTGTCTATATTGATCACATCAAGGCTTTTTTGCACCTTGCATATTAAGATAAAAAAATTTCTGGTTCCCACGTCCATGTCTTAAGGTTGTTAGAAATAGATAGCCTTTAATTTCATTCAAGCTCTAGAACCTTGTATAAAAATGATCTTAGAAAATGAAGAAGCTCAAAAAGATGTGAGGTTTTATATATATATATATATATATATATGTATATATATATACACATATATATATATATATATAATTTTATCCTCACCCAAGGACATTTTTGCATTTGTCTTCAGATAGAGCAGAGGGAGAGAGGGAGGAAGAGAGACAGAGAGACAGAGAGAAACATCGATGTGAGAGAGACACATCAAGTGGCTGCCACCCACAAGACCCCAACCGGGGGCGGGGACAAACTGCAACTGAGGTACATGCCCTTAGCGGAAACCGAACCCGGGACTCTCTGGTCTGCGGGCCGATGCTCTAAACACTGAGCCAAATTGGCCAGGGCGAAGCATATTTTTTAAGGCGTACAATAAATTCTGCAGTTTTACTCCTTAGCTATAGTGCCCCTGTTATCAAAGCTGTTTTGGCCTACCCAGCACAACCCATCTTAGCCCAGTAATAACACTCTGATGGGGGCAGGGGCAGGGAAGCATAATCTAAATAAGGGGAAAAACTCACACCCCCTAGCCAGACTGATTTGAGGATGGCATACGGCACAAATCAAGCTAATTAGAGTCAACAATGCTCAATAATGGGATTTTGTTACAATTGCTAAGAAGAGAAAGTCCTTGGCTGCTGAATGAAACAGCACAGTATGGAAGCAGCCAGCCTACAAAGCGGCCATCCCAGAGGAAAGCAATACTGAGAAGTGGAGAAAAAGCACATCCTGCTGACCTCATTTCAATCTTCGGAGCTTGCCACAGTTGCTCTAAATCCATCCTTTCTGCCTGCTCTGTGAAAATCGATATGGTCCCTTGAATACCTCTTCCTTTTGCTTGCTGGCACCACGTTCAACTCTGTCAGTTGGGGCGTGACACGGACAGTGAGGAAGACAAGGGGTTTTGGCTTCCTGGTGCCTGCGTGTTGGCTCTGCAGGCTCCTGCAGCACATGCCCCTGCCAGCACCAGCTCTCCAGGGCACACCTGGCTTCCTCAGTGCCCAGCAACGTCAGCGCCCGCAGCTTCTTTAGCATCAAGCACCTGCCTGTGCACTGGCCCGAATATTCCGTGCCCGGCTGCTTCCCCTCGACCTCAGCTGGCAGTTTTGCAGCCAAGTGCCTCCAGTGAGACACTCTCCATGAATTTCCTGGCACCCTAGAGGGTGCATTCAGGTGAGTTCCAGAGGGAAAACTTGAGCAGCAGCACAGTGACTGCTCAACCAGGCAGGGGCAAGGCCATGTCTTCTCCATGGAGAGGAATCAGCCTGCGAGGCGGGCTTTGCCCTGGGTGCTCAGTCTCGCCCTGGAGTCGTGGCTGCTCCTAACATCTGCTATGCTTACATTCTTGAGAGTTCTTTTTACTGCTCACCAGCCAATCCCTTGATAGGCCAACCGCCTGTTATAGTTAATAAATCTTTATAGTCAACTTTCCCTGTTCAAGTTACTCTGTGGTTTCTCTCTCCTGATTGGACCCAGATTGATACACCAGGCCTGAAGGCTGAGCTGCCCTAAGACTTCTCAGTTTTATGATCTAATAAATTCCATTTTTGCTGATGTTGGCGATAGTTGGGTTTTTATAACTGGAACTGGAAAAATTTTGATACAAATAAGATCTATAAAATTAATAAGGTTAATACAGAGAAAATGATCTTAGAACGTTCTATACATATATTTTTAATAGTAGATTGAAATTCAAATTTGATCAGTACAGATTCCAATGATAAATTTTTTCTCAGCTACACAGGAATGATATTATAATGACAACTTGGAATATGCTCTAAATTGTTTTTTTGTTTTTTGTTTTTTGTTTTTAAAGCTGTGAGGAAATTTCATAACTTTGAATCAGGGCTTCAGTATAAGGGACCAATTTCATTGAACATACCTCACCCCATGCAGTGAATAACCTGTCTTCCAGGGAGTTGCCACTAATAAAATTTCTGTTAGTGAATCACTGTAACCAAGTAAACACTAAGCAGTTAATGTACTTATGTTGATCCAGAGACTATCCAAGATGAACATGTGTGAATGAGCGAAAGAAGCTAATGTAAGAGATAGATACAGTAAGCTGAGTGTCTTAAGCAAAGAAATACTACGAGTTACTTTTAGCTTTGGTTTGTGCTTTCATTATTGTTTTATGTGTACACAGAAGTTTGTTCTTGGCTGACTTTTTCTACTATGCCATATTAATAAATAACATCTGTCCTATTTTTAGAATAGATATAAACTGTGAAGCCAAATTAAACATGCAAAGATAACAAGTTCTAGATGGTACCTAAAAGGTAGTCTTCAAGTGAGAAAATAGCATTCAAATAAATAGATTTTTTTTTCAGATTCTGACTGCCAATATAATAGAAAAGAACACAGTGATTTGTATATAAATATTTAATCATTATTGCATATTTTTAAATTTCCAATTAACTAAGATGACGAGCAAAAATGTTCTAGATAGAAGTTATCACTGAAGTCAGATCAATAAATACTTCAAAACTTAAAGAAATATTGACTAAAGCCCAAACAGGCAGAGTGTCAAACTCCCATTCACAAGCCTACAGTGTCTGCTGTCAACAAAGAGTGGGTGGGAGGAGTCACTAGAATTTTAAGGGCCTCAACCCAAACCCCGTGCTTCTGTGATTGCTGTAAAGGACACAAGGACCACCATATGGCCGAGAGTTTGCAACACTCGACTTCCTTTTCTTAACCTGGCATCTCCTTCAAAAATGGATCAGGGTCCAAGAGATTCTGAATTATTTGGATTAGAGGTCTTGCCACTGTCATTGGGGTAGGATAGAGGTTGGATTGCTACTGAGATTTGACATCTTACTGGTTAATAAGTGCTGTTTTAAAGAAGTGACTTAAGCCCAACCAGTGTGGCTAGTGGTTGAGCGTTAACCCATGAACCAAGAGGTCGCCGGTTCGATTCCTGGTCAGGGCACATGCCCAGGTTGTGGGCCAAATCCCCAGTGGGGGGCATGCAGGAGTTCTCTCTCATTGATGTTTCTATCTCTCTCTCTAAACTCAATAAAAGAAAAAAAAGAAGTGACTTAATCGGGTCTGCCATTAATATCTCCAAATTTTATAGATATTTAGAAAGAATTCATGCATTCTTATCTTACAAGTTATTTTTGATGTTTTCAAAGAAAATTTAAATAGATATTTAAACTGCAGTTTTGAATACTTAAAATTTGGCCTTTTTTAGTCAGAAACAAAGAAATCAGATACAGTTTTCCTTTTCCATTCAGTCAAGAATGGATTAATTTAGTCTCATATCACTATATACATATCACTATATCTGTTTCTGTTATTGCAGAGTCTTTTTTGTTTTTCAGTTGTAGCCCCTGAATCTAACAGCAACAAAGGGGGTGTTCTAAGAGGGGAGATGGGAAAATGAAACAAGGACGCCCAGCAGGAGACTCGGGCCTGGTGGGCACCCACAACACTGAAAAGGAACCCGATTACCATTACTACACTCATGTTTCCCACTAAAAACTTTACATGTGTTATTTCATTAGACTCCACAGCAGCCTTGTAACAATGGCCTTATTATTCTTCCATGGAGAAAAAAAACTGAGGGCCAAAATAGTCCACAATTAGGACTCTAGTTCAGACCCTAATTTGTTGAAATCCACAACCCACGGTCTCTCTAATAAACCATTTTCTTTCAGGGGGAGGAAGAGGAAGAGGTTAGTAAACCGAGCCAAGATAGAGAATGATGAAGAAAAGGTCACTAGGCTATTACCTTTTTTGCCTCTGGGTAACACTGATTCCTTTTATGAACGTTGTGTGAATTTCTGTATCAATGTACATTTTAATTCTGAGACAGATACCAATTTCAACAATGGTAAAATGTGACAACCTGTAACGGAATGAAGAAAATATCATGGGGAGAGGTAACATCCTTCTGTTTACTTGGTGGAGCTTCCTTGCAGCTGGGTATTGTCTGTTACTCAGGGAAAGGATCTCGGCTAATCGAGCAATGCTCCTTTCATCCAGTCTTTATAGTGCTCAGGCTGCTCATTTAGGGGTCACCTGAGAGATGCACGAGGGCAAGACCTTCATTTTGTTGGCTGAAGAACAATTATTACACTAAAGCCACTGATGAGATAAAACAGAGGGTCAAACCTGGTTAAAGGCTGTTACTCATTTTAAAGATCACAATGGGAGTTTTCTAAGATGGCCAAGATAATGTTTAAATAAAATAGTGTACAATAAATAGCATATTTTATTGTTTTGTTTTGTTTTTTGGTACATGCCCCTAGCGGGAAGTGAACTCAGGACTCTTTAATCTACAGGCCGACACTTCAACCACTGAGCCAAACTGGCCAGGGCTAAATAGCATATTTTAAAAGCACATATACTACAATTTTATTTGGGTATAATTTTTTCTTTGTACTTTATTGATTATGCCACTAGCTTCACAACGAATATTACAAAAAAATACAAAAAATCAGCAAAATAATTTTTTTTTTTATCCTCACCCGAGGATATTTTTCCATTTTTTTGTACAGATAGAGTGGGAGGGAGAGAGAGGAAGGGAGAGAGAGAGAGAAACATCGATGTGAAAGGGACACATCGAGTGGCTGCCACCTGCACGACCAACCAGGGCCGGGGACAAACTGCAACCGAAGTACGTGCCCTTAGCGGGAACCGAACCCGGGTCTCTCCGGACCGCAGGCCGACGCTCTAACCGCTGAGCCAAACTGGCCAGGGCGAGCAAAATAATTTTCAGTGGCTATGGTTTCCCATTTTCCTTCTACCACTCTATTATTTCAATGGAATTTAGACTTCCTCTTGACAGATGTAAATTGTGTTATAAAAGACTCACACAACTGACTTTAGTAGACTCAAACAACTCTAAAAAGAGCAGGGTATCTTTCCCCCCTAAGGTCCAGATGGTGTGGTTTTATCCCCCTCGATGATACACATGTAGATTGTTTCATTATGCTGTTGGACATGCCCTTCCCCCTCAGCATGAGGACTGCTGTTGCCTAAAGAGCTACAACGGCAAGAGCTGTAGGGTAACTCTTCTTAGTCCTTACCTCACACTGTTAAATAAATCACATGTCTTCTCAGGTGAAGCCTCAGTAAATTTTTTTCAAAGTCTTATTTATACCCATATCATTTTGCTCTTTCTCTCTTGTATAATACAGTGAATCTTAAATTCTTAAAAAGAGGACACTGCTTCGTGTGAGTGTTTTGGGCAACACCTAGCAAACCATAGATGGTGGGTTAATGGTGAAGAAGACATACTTAGGAACTATAATTTCTTCCTTTCAATGTGTGCACAAGAATGTTTTATTTTTGTGACAGGAAACAGTCTAACTTCGTTCCATCCCACACTTTGAGATAAAAAAAAAAAAAAAAGTATATATAAACTGAGGGTCATCATTTTAAAACTTGGAAGATTTGTTTAAAAATAGAATGTGTTGGAGAAGAGTTTGCCAGGTACCATAAACAGTGCTAAAAGAGGAAGGACTCTGCTATATTTTCAATATTCTTTGGGGAATAAAGCTTGCAATCTCTAACCCCATTTTAATTTATCTGGACTATGTTTTCCAAGATTAGTCCAAACCCAGCCCCAGTATTTTAAAACTATGGCGCCAAGTCAAAACACACATCTCTAAGAAGCAGTTCTTGTAAGATCTAGGGACAAACGATAAGCTTACCTTTATTTTCTTATGGATTCCTCATCACAAATACTTATTGTAAATGAGCCATTAGAATTATTGCTGGTAGTTTCTTGAACTATACATTTTAGAGGTATTGCATTCTGAAATAAGTACATCGAACTTGTCATGTAGACAAAGTTAAAGCACATATATTCTGTGCTACTTCATGTTCATACAAGTAAAGGGTAGTGAATGGTGTGTGTTGCAACATTTATGACCTTCTACTAACACAAAGTTTCATTCTTTAAAAATTTATTGATGCTGTATAACTGGGAGCTAATTTTGCTTTTTTTTAAACAGCTGTCAACTCTCTTTATCTTACTGCTTCTAATTTATGGGGCCCGGAAAAGTATTCCTCCATTTCAAGAAAAATATCTTTCATACAGAAAAACACTAAGATTGCTGCTGACTATGACATTTTTTTAGACTAATTAAATGACAGGGAGCTTTTAAAAAGTCCAAATATTAGTTGATAGGTGCAATTTGTTGATGCACGTCAGTGGTGTATGACAATAAGGTGGACAGAGATTTGAACTGTACAATAAAAAATCAACTTCATGATCTTAGACCTCTGAGAGAGGAAATACAGAGGCTCTTCGATATCAGATATTTCTGAAGAAACTAAAGCCAAATAGAAATGATGTTGGGAAGAAAGACATCAAAAGTGTTTCTGGCGTGCATAGCATTTTGGAACATTATTCATAAACTGTCATAATATTCCTCAAAATACCATCAAGGTGTGTGCCCCAGTTGACTCTACCTATTTTCAAGGTGAAGACCACAACATTATTTTTTTTAAAAGTCCAGCTATGCCCATGTAATCAGGGGGCACACGGGGCGCTCTCACATGTAAGCAAAGGCTGGTTCCTTGAAAGCTCATCCCTCTTACCTATGTCAACTATAGGGGCAAAATAAATAAATAAAAAGGTAAATAAATATATGCATTATATATATTATAATTTTACATATTATATATATATAATTTTTATTTTTTATCTTCTTTTGATTGCTACAGAGCATTTTGTCTTTTACTCTTGGCTTTTTTCACTCCAGAGAATACTGAGAGTGGGCCTGTGCCATTTTTGATTTTGGTTTTACAAAATTTAGGTAATGGGTAGAGAGAGTTGAGACAATCAAGGAGAGTAAACCACTTGAAGTAGAAAGAGGGAATTTTAAAAGCAGGCAAAGGAAAAGGAGGGCTCAGGGGCTGAATTTCAGGAAAACAAATTTTGGAGGGTTCAGATAGACTTTGAGAACATTGCAATAATGAGAGAATTTTAAGAGACATTGCAATGAATTTAAAATTGAAACATGCTCTAATATACTTATACTTCATTGGACTTAAAAATATTTTTATTACTGGACAGTGTTTTTTTAAAGTAGTTATGCTCTGATGAGACCGTGTGCGCCTGGGTGTTCATACAGATAACCTGAGTGTGATGCTTCCTTTTCCTCTATGTCCGTGATTTTAGAATGTTCCTTTAGGACCAGCATATCCTGAATCCTCTTAATCCTGATGATCATGTTTTATCTGAAATATGGTTCTAAAAAGTATTATCATTTTAGATTTTTATTGGGGGGATGGCATTAAATTTCCCCATCCTTGTATTTTTAAGTACAAAATTGCTTCAAGCTTATTTGAAAAAAAAAAAAAAAAATGAATTGTTAAAAGGCAGTGTAGAATCTTCATTGCATTTACTCCCATTTTCAATCCCAATCTTCTAACGTCATCATTAATGACAGTCTTGTTGTATACTCCTACTCTTTACATAGCCAACATTAAAAAAAAATTCATGCTATTTTTAGCTTCTTAAAACTCAAACCTAACCCTGCAATTGAATTCACAAGCACAGTTCTTTCCATCAGACTAGTTCTAGAGTTCCCCTAAAAGATCAGCAATGCCCCATCATACATGTTGATAACCCTCATCTCACTTGGGAAAGCTGTATTTCTATCAAAAATACTTGAAATGTTTTTTGCCGCCATGTTTATATTTTTACTAGTCAGGATTAGCTAAATGATGCTGCACTAACAAACAATCCCATAGCAACATTCATTCCTGACTTAAACTATTGTCTGCTGTGGATCAGCCAAGGCCTCAGCTCATCATAATCATTCAGGATCTCAATGCTCAGTGTGAGCTTCCACAATCCCAGAGCAGTAGGACGGGCACATGATGATCTAAAACTGCTGCCAGGAAGTGAGACACATCACCTCTGCTCCTTTTCCATTGGCCACAGCAAGGTACATGGCCATGACTAATTTCAAAAGAGGAGAGAAGTTTAATTCTGTTATGTGACTGGAAAGCAGCTAAAACTCTTTGGTGAGCACAAGTATGACAGTATTTTTGGGGGCCACCTCTCAAGTCCTAACTATTCTTGGTAAGGAGCAATATTTTGCATTCTTGCCTCCTATTTTCACCCTAAAATATGCCTTTATGCTCCATGTGAATATGTTACAGCAGCAGAATTTATAATGCTGAACATAAGGTCATCAACAAAACAGTTTTATTAAGAAGATTTAAATTCCAAAACTTAAATTCCCAAGTTCTTACAGATTCCCCAAATATGGACATTTAGTTCCAATTCTTTCTGTATTTTTTTTAGACAATTTGCTTTTTACATTATCTCATGGAGTTTCTTCCTTTCTGTAATTCTTTAATTCTTTCTCGGGTTAAAAAAGGTAAACACACAACACTTTGACCTCAAACACTGGCCTCTCAAAGCATGACATAAGCCTGCTATTTGGTTCTTATAGACCTTAGTCATAATAAATGTTTACTGATTAGTGGTTAAATGCCTGCTATATTTATTTTTAGACCAGGTTTTCATTTTTTCCAATCTAGTTCATAGAGAGCAAAATCATATGTGAAACAGTCACACTAAACTTGGCCAACAACAAAAGGCTATGACTATAGTGCCTGGAAGAATGCTTATGCGTTATTCCCTAGACCAGCATATTTCTCAGCACAGACAAGAGCATACACTGTAGCCATGGAAAATCTGGGGAACTGGAGCTCTTGAAAATACCATTGATGCTACATCAAACTTGAGCCTCCTCAGGCAATGTAAATCTTTCCCATATGTGACGACTGCTTGTTGCCCAGCTTCCAAATCTGAAAGAGACTCCGTAAACCTCCCAAACACTCCTTTTTAATTTCTACCAGGAGTCTGCAACCATCTTTATGCTTACAGTTGGAAAAATCAGTTCTCTAATAAACTAGAACTTTGGGAAGAGCAGAAATGCACAGTCTCATATTTTAGGTATACGTGCAAACCACTTTTATATTTCAGGATAGATCTAAATTTCCATAAAAGTAAATTGCCCTTTAAATGATAGATATGATAATATTAAAGACAGCTAAAACACAATCTAGCTTGAATTCTGAATTATATTCTAAGACTCTCAATGTTTTGGCCCAGGATATAGGTATGAAGATCACTTCACAGACCTAAATCAAGATGTATGATATGACAAAGAGTGACCCGTGCTGCCACACAGGGAGGAACAGGCAGTCTGAGAGATGTAAAATGGCCAATGAATTGTCAAATTTCCCAAGGCACTGAGATGACTTAAACCAGTGCTTCTCAAAGTGTGGTCCATGGACCACCTGTCTCATAATCACCTGGAGTTTTTGTTAAAATACCTATTCCATGGTCCCATACCACATAAATGGAATCAGAGACTGGGCAAGGACCTAGAGATCTGCATTTTAAGTCCTTCAGGTGATTTTGACACCTGCTTAAAAAAAATTAAATCCACAGATGTATTGAAAGAAGACAGGAAAAAATAATATTTAAAGCACTGAATGATAGGCCAGAAACCCAGGCAATGAAACAGTCTTACTTAGATATGAAAGCAAGGAGATGTAACAATCATGTAGTTTTGGAATAGCAAATGCTATACTGATGGTTTAATAAGACACTTTGAGGAAATTTTAAAGTAATCTCAACTTTGCATCTCAGGCCCAGCAACAATTCCTGTAGGGAATGCATCGAAATCCTTCAGCAACTTCCCTGTCCCTCTAAGATCTTCCATTAGTCAACCATGAACACTAGAAGTTTAGAACAGACATACTGCTGCAGAACACCTCTGATTACCAATATTTTTAATTTGCTTCTTTCTACTACCATTTGAGTCTCACTGCTAGTTTAGTCTTGCCCCACACTCCCCAGGATCAGATTTTGGGTTCTCCTACTATAACCTAGTCTTTTACTTTTTCTAGTATGCCTAGTTTCTATCTGGTATCTAATACCCAAGTGCTCAATGAAATGGCATCTTGCTTTCCAGTTCGACCTTAAGAAGAGTCCTCTTCTGCACTCCAGCCAATTTGCTGACCGATTTCCCTGAAAACAAAAGCCTGCTTAGTATACCTGTTCATCCCATTTGCCACATCGTGGTACCCCGGATGCTGACTGCTTTCCCAAGTTAAACCCCAACATTATTAAACCTGTGGGAAGCCATGCCTGTCTCTTCAGAAAAAATTTTTGTTTAGAGCTTTCATTTGCATAGAGTGACAATTTCCCGCCCCACCCATGTACACGAGTCTACTTCTGCATACCAACCCTTCTCTGTCTGCACACTGGGTAGTGGAAAACTGGGCTACACCCAGTCAGTGACCAAGTTTTGGCCAAGAAATTCCACAGACGTCCCAGAGGACCAGTGAAAACCTAAATAGGCCATGGGTTTGAAAAATTCTCACATCAATAAGTTCAGTAAAGAACTCCTCAGGATTTAGATCTTCCTTGGGAAGTTCTAGATGACAAGTCCAATTTTAGCCTTTACTTTTTGAGTAAACTGTAAACCCCTCAGAAAGCCAGTAAGTGATCT
Organism: Molossus molossus; assembly: GCF_014108415.1. Taxonomy (NCBI): domain Eukaryota; kingdom Metazoa; phylum Chordata; class Mammalia; order Chiroptera; family Molossidae; genus Molossus; species Molossus molossus. Next base: position 64,641,049 of record NW_023425344.1, on the reverse strand, counting down.
TTCTTCATTCTGTTTTTGATCTCTTTGGAGTCCATAGACACTGAGCAGATGTTACTTTTGGGCAGCTTAGCTGTGCTTTAATGATGTGGGTAAGCCCTGGCTGGTTTGGCTCAGTGGTTAGAGCGACAGCCTGCAGACCAATGAGTCGTGGGTTTGATTGCGGCCAAAGGCACGTACCTCAGCTGCAGTTCATCCCCAGCTGTGGTCAGGGTCGTGTGGGAGGCAAACAGTTGATGTGTCTTTCTCACATCTATGTTTCTCTCTCTCCCACTCTATCTGAAGATAAATGGAGGGAAAAAAATCCTCAGGTGAGGATTAAAAAATAAAAGAATGTGAGTAAGGATCACTCATTACCAGTATGGGCTCATTTTATAAGGCACTTTAGCCAGGCAACAATTCTTCTGAGCAATTTACTAAAAGTTCAGCATTTGCTTTTTGTCACTTAAGATAACTTCAGTAAGGGATAGAAAGATACATATGTTTCTGGTCCTTGGAGAATCTTGATTTGGATTAAACAGAAATTAAGTATGAAGCTCCATTAAGCTGTCGAGAGCAGAGATTCTCCCATAAGATTACCTTTTTCCTTTTGAACCCTCTCCTCACCGCTATACTCAAGGCCTAAACAAGTCAAATCCTACACTTTCTCTTTCTAGCCTTGATATCCTCCGACTTCAAAGAGAAACAAGTACAGTACAGTTCAGACTTTTGATAAGATTATGAACCATTATTTCTACACTAGCATTTTCCAGAGAAAACTAGATAGCTAAAAACAAATGGTCTACGTTAAAGAAAATGTGACTTACATAGAAAGAAGGAAGGAATACTGGCCTACAAAAATCCAGTGTATAAAAATGTAACTTTCTTATTTTTTAAAATACTGTTGAATGAGTAAAACTTAATCTTGGTTAACCAGGGCCTCCACTGTCCTGGGCGCCGTATAACCTCAGGAATTCCCAGGGTTCCATGTCTTGGATGGGGGAAATGGGAATTTGGTCAACATCATTATCCTCCACACACGGGCATTTCTGAGATGCTAATTCCCCACCCGTCTGCTCTTGGACACCAGCCCTCAGACCCAGCGACTAAGTCCTCCCTGCCCTGACTCCAACCTCCTCCAGGTTTGGCTCTCCTGTTCCTTCTCTTCCCCTCTTGGCTGCATGCAGGGCATGGGGATAACGGGGAGGCTGTTCTAGACATGTCTGCCTGGATACCCATTTCTAATGACCTGGCACCATGCAGAGAAGCACTAAAAACGAGTCTGAGCTTTGTGGCCTCCATGCGCTTCCCACAGGAAGTGACTCACAGATTCCCATGCTCTGAGATCTCCCCAGTCTGGTCCAGTTCTTCAGTTCTGTCTCCCATGTGCAGCTTAAGGCGCGGTGCCAAGGGTGGCGGCACAAGGAGCCCTTACTCACGAGCCCGTCACCCTGCAAGCACTTAAGGCCACCTTGTTCCCTCTGATTTTCCCCTCTGGCCCCCTACCATAAGAATCGTGATCTGCTCTCAGCAATGGGATCCAGAGATCTGTCTTATTTGGTTGTTGTCATTTAAACTTTGGATTCCGAGGCTTAATGGAGTTAACCTGTTGAAACTCAAAAGCTATTTCAAAAAAAAAAAAAAAAAAAAAATCCAAAACACTTTTTCCCCCCGAGTCATCCCTTTTCTGAGGCAGTATTCGTCATGAAACAAATGAGGTTTGAGCAAATGTAAGGTACAGACTCAGTGCTAACATTCAAGAAATATTTTGTGATGTTTACTCATGGTTTAAGTTCCTGTCATGTGGAAGGGCCGCCGGAACCCTGACCAATGTGAGGAAGCTAAGATAAACAGTTTATTAAAATGCTCCAGTGCTCATCGGCTTCATCATGAAATAAAATACACACTCAGCAAACACCTGAAGAATTTCACCAAGTGGGAGTGAAAGGAAGCTCGTGTTCTTTCCAACGGTGAACTGCGTTTCTAGTGCGAAAAGGGGCCGATCCTTTGCCACATCCTTGAGTGAGAATACTCACACAGGATTTCGACCCCTTTGTAACAACAAGACTAGAGGAGTATTGGGCCCCCTAACTGGGCACCCGTGTGCCAGGCAAAGTGTGAAGCACAAACACGTAAGACAAAATCCCTTTCCTTACAGGGTAGCTGAGCTAGGCAAGTGGGCCCTTCAGTAAGAAGTTAACAGGCAAACGAATGGAAGCCACGGGACAGTGCTGTCTGAGCAAAGCAGAGGGACAGTCGGGGACCGCATCAGAACAGGTAATGATCTCCCAAGGACAAGACCCAGGAGGGGCAGTCTAAGCTGAAAAATCCCCGCAAATGGCAACTAACACAAAGGGGAGACTGTAGAGAAATGCTGAAACCAAGTGTTTATACGAGCAAGGTGCAGAGATGATGACAAGGCCCCCGGGAGGACGGGAAATGTTCCCTCTTACCAAGTGAGTTATCCCAAGCTGTTTCCCCCCAATATCTGTGAGTATGTGTGTGTGTTCGTAAGAAATACGGTATTTCACAGTTATAAAACTGCCATAACATAATGTGAATACTTCCTGAGATGTGTCAGTATATCTCTGAGGCAGAGATTTTCTTTACTTCAAAGAACACTGTGGAGCATTGGGTGCGCTCTTTGGGGACGATTCATAAACATTTCATTGTTTTATTTGCGATATGTCACCGATTCCCATGTCAGGAGATGAAGAGGTTTAGTCAAGCAAAGAGTGTTTGAAAGGCTTTCTCCACCAAAAAGCAGCTCCTATGAATGAAAAAGAGGATGGACGTCTAATGCACACACTGGATTCCAATTATTGAGGGAGAAGGAAAGACAAGACTTGGGTTTATTTCTACTGTAATTATAAGACTATTTACTGTAATTAACATTCCAACAAGTGTCTAGAATCATTGTAAGGCAGATGTTCAGAGAGAGGAAGTGTGTTCTAGCCTTGCTCTATGACCAGTTGATAAGTCACTTAGCCCACTTTGAACTGTTTGAATCACTGGGAATATGAGGGGCTTAGTTACAATACCTTTAAAATCCCATCCAACTCCCCTATTGTCATGATTTATACAACTTCCATTTATAAGTAATTAATGAGTTGATTAAGGAAATGAAATAAGCCACAGATCCTTTGATGCTAAGAAAGAACCTGAATTGTGTGACCAAGAAAACTTGGCAGTCTAGGGGAAAAGCACCAGAGGAGACACTAATGAGAGCGTCCAGAAAACCCAGACTGGATACCAGGGCAGATGGGCAGTTTACTTATTCAAACTGATGGGCACATGTTGACTTGGAAAAACTAATTAACCTTTTACTCCAGGATCAAATTATAGTGAAACAATATTCCTGGCATACATCTGAAAACCCTTACTCATTACTTTGAAGTATTCCCACTTAAATTTGACTATGTTGCTGCATGGGTTCTTAAATTCAAAGAAAGAGAGGCGGTCTGCAAATGAGGCAGAGAGCTGGTTGTCAAAAACCCGGATTGATTCCCAGCCACTCCACGTCTGTGCTGCATGACGATAAGGCTGAGTCATGACGAACAGAGGACACTCACAGAAACACTGAATGAAGAAGTGTTTATTTGCTTCATCTATTTGTAGTTATTTTATTTTTATCTTCACCCGAGGACATTTTTGCATTTATCTTCAGATAGAGTGGGAGGGAGAGAAGGAGGAAGAGAGAGAGAAAAACATCAATGCGAGAGAGACACCTTGCCACCCACATGACCCCAACCGGGGCTGGAGACAAACGGCAAGCAAGGTACGTGCCCTTAGCGGGAACTGAACCCAGGACTCTCTGGTCCGCGGACCGATGCTCTAACTGCTCAGCCAAACTGGCCAGGGCTATTTGTAGTTATTAAAAGAGAAAAATGATTTGTTTTACTCTTCTTACTCCCCTTTCTCACAAGAAAAAAAAAAATGGGTAGAAGATGCCTTTGTCTCTAAACTAAACGCCCACTTGCCCTTCTTTTACCACACCTGCAACGGGGCCAAAGTCATTAGTACTACCCGGGCTTAACTTCAGTATAGACTTCTTCAAAAAACACATTGAACTCATATAGAATAAATCAGTCTGTTTAAGATGAATCGGATTCCATTTTTTTAGAATGTTTAGAATAAATCTAACAAAAGGTGATTTTTCTGAGCGCTAAGTGAAGGAGTGCATTAGAAGTGCACAGAGCATTGGGACCTGCACACAGAGGGTTTGATACACGTTTCCATCCCTCGTGCCCTGTTTTAAGAAAATGAGGCTGAGAATTATTAAGTAGTCTGCATAGGATGATACCCATAACATGTGCCAGACCTGGGTCTCAAATCCTAAAATTCAATTCCATAACCCTTGCTCTTAACCATCTACCAAAGACTCATTGAAGTTTTGAAAAAAAAAGGAGGGAAAAATATATAACCTATAAAATGCCAGCAGTGTAGAGGATGGATTAGAGGCAAAGAATTGGGAAAAGGAGGCCAGTGAGGACATAGTGGGTCAACGAGAGAGTCCTAAATTCTGAGCAAGATGGTGGCCGTGGGAATGGAGAAAAAGAAAATGCCCGGAATATATATCTATATATCTATATATCTATATATCTATATATCTATATATCTATATATCTATATATCTATATATCTATATATCTATATATCTATATCTATATCTATATCTATATCTATATCTATATCTATATCTATATCTATATCTATATCTATATCTATATCTATCTATCTATCTATCTATCTATCTATCTATCTATCTATCTATCTATATTTAATTCTGTAATAACCGTCACCTGCTTGTACAGGAAGTGAGGGAAAATATAAAGCTGAAAGGCTGGTCTGAGCGCACGAACAAGGGGTCGAAGTGCGGGAGCACCTGAGACAGCACCGCCAGGCTCTGCCGCAGGGCGGCGCTGGAAGGGGGCGCCGTCCAGTGTGGCCTGGAATCCGGCTCAGTCCCCGCCACGCCGAAGGGTCTGATTCAAATGCGGTGCATCCAGACGACAGGGTCCTTCATTACAACTCACACGAAGTGTGAATTAGAAGAGGGCTTGCTGACCACATTTCTACATTGGGCTTGAAGTTGAAACCGTGGGACTGGATGCCCTCTTCGGTGGAAGAAAGTATAGAGGGAAAATGAAACAAACACAGACACCCAGAATGGGGAGGTGGGACGAAGACAGGAGCCCTTTAAAGAGAGTGAGGAAAGTAGAGGCAGAGCCATTGGCTGATACAAGAACCCTGATGTCAAAAGACCAAAAGAGCATGGCAGTAAACAGTGTGAATGACAGGAACCAAGGTGAACACAGGGATAAAATGCTGTTGGATTTAACCCAGCCAGTGTGGCTGAGTGGATTGAGCATCATCCCATGGACTGAGAGGTCCTGGTTCAATTCCCAGTCAGGGCACATACCTGGGTTGTGGGCTTGATCCCCAGTAGGGGGCGTGTAGGAGGCGGCCCATCCATGTTTCTCTCACATACATGTTTCAATCTCTCCCTTTTCTCTCTCTAAGAAATCAATGAAAACATATATATATATATATATATATACACACACACACACATTATATATATATATATATATATATATATATATATATATATATGTATATATATATTTTTTAAAGCTGTTGGGTTTAACAGTTCATTTGGCCATCATTAGCAACCCCTGGGAGGTATCTTCAGCTTCGTGGTAGAAATAAAGGCCAAATGGCTAAGAGTTTATAGAGTGAGAGGGAGGCGAGGAAGCAGAGACAGAAAAACACAGTTTTCTTGGCCTCAGGAAGAGAGAGTTTGGTTAAGAAAGTTGAGTGTTTGTGTGTTTGTCGAGTAGCAGAGGCTTCACATTGGTTGTGCACCGAGGAAAACAAAGGTGTCAGGGAGAGAACATCGTTTTTGAAGCAAGTCCTAGTTTCATCTTCATAAATATTTTGTTTAAAAGTTCCATAAACTGCAGTGGCCCAGGAAATGCTTTGGCAAATGCTCATTAATGAAATGACAGCTATTTTAAGTGTTCCCATAGCTGCTGTATGTTTACCACCCCAGTGTAATAAAGACTCTGGCATGGAATCTTGAGTTCTTCCTTTAGTATGAGAACCCTTTCATTCCCTGGGGATTTTTCAGAGAATAGGGTACATGGTTGACCTCTTACTCAGACAGAAGGAAATTGTGCTGTCTCACCTCTTGCCCCCAAATAAATTTATCACCCGGTCCTTACTTCTTCTGGGTAGATTTAGACACGAGACGGAAAGCCGGAAGTCTAGGTTCTAGATGACGAATACTTCTGTCCTTAGTTTCCCTACTCTGTGAAAAGATGGGTTTGGACTTGTGAATTCCTGAGTCATTATAGCTCTAAAATAATCAAATGAGCAAAAATATATATGAACAAATGCTTCTCTTTATTTTATTCATAACAGGACACACGAAACAATGCAGGTCCTCAGCGACAGGGGACATGTTCCACTACGTACTGTACAGCCATAGAACAGAATATTATGCAGCGGTACATTTTTTCCAAAGTGATCTGAATGATACTGAAAAACTTTCCAATAAAATGTTCAATAAAATTTTAAAAAAGTAGAACCCAAGTATGCAACATTAAGCTAATTTTATAAAAATAAGATAAAACGAAAACTGGCACTATATCATGTACAGTTATAGAAAGAAACCTAACAATTGGAGTGAATCACTGGAGTGTGGAATCATTGACAATGATTTATGTGCCCCTTATATTGTTCCTCTTCATAAGCATGGTTGTTAAATCCATTATGGGTAGCGGAGGGCATTTCACACCCAAGGTTTGCAGGAAGATTGTCTTCAATTCCATTTTATTCAGTTCTGCTCATAATGTTTCCAAGTGTGGGGATGGAGGGCATGCCAATGCTATCCTCCCCATGGGACTAGCACCTGCTACAGAGAAGCACCACAGAGGACACCCTTGGTATTAAAAATATTCAAAAGAACCTGTATTAGAGAGAGAAGCTAAAGCAAAAGGAAATTGCTCCTTAGAATTATTTTTCTTTTTTGTTCATTTGGAAAGATATCAGTGTTTACCTATAAGTCTGTAGTTTATATAATCTTTAATAAAATACTCTGTAAAATTTTAAGGTCACCAAAATCACGTTTGGCCTATACAATTGTCTTAGAATCAACCACATTTGTTTATTCTTCTAATTTCCTCCTATTTTACCTATAAAGTAATAAAAATAAATAATATTTATAAAATAATAGCAGTGTCTGCTTGTAGCAACTGTATTATGTATAAATTCCATAACACCTTCAGCTCACTGAATTCTAGTTCATAAAGGGGTAGGTTCTGAGGCTTAGGGAGAATTCTTACAAGGTGTATTAAGAAGGACCCTTATAAGGGATATCAGTGAACACTAACATGCCTTAATTTATTTCAGTGGTTTCTTCCTTTTCTGGTTTTAAAAAGCATCTGTAAATAGCCATGTGTATTCATGATGGCACTGAGTTTTAAGGATGTTTGTGTTCAGGCCTGTGATAGTCTAGTTCTCAGTAGAAAATCCACATCCCTTCATATGTCAAATTTCTAATTAGGTATGAATGTGAAAATTAAATGTTGACTAAACTGAAAGACTCAGTCAAATAAAGAAAAACTCCATTGTATTGACTTAAAAATATACTTTTAATTTTTAGGAGCTGTGCTTCAATTGGAATAACATTATATTTTAAAATAATTCTTACTGTCTCTTATTCCATTTAACTGAAAGTCGGAAGCAAAAATAAGCAACATCTCTAGCTTTTAGATAATGCTTCCAAATTTATGTGGACCTTAAATTTTTGTTTGTTACAAACAAAAAACAGTCCCTAATTCATTGTGAAAAACAGAAAGAGTTGCCATATAGACCACAAGAGGCTTTCTTTAATACCCAGAAATAATTTCTACAATGACTATGTGAAATGTGTATTTAAAAACTAACTTAAGCCCAAAAGAGGCTTAACGCAAAAGGCCTCATGACATATTTCTACATGAAACTGTATGATCAGGTAACTAGCAATGCACTCTAATTAAAGTTGGGATTTAGAATGATCTTGGAATCAGTTTACGGTTTCATGTATTTGTCGAAAATGTCCAGTTGTTTTTCCTTGTGTAGAGTGGGGTTAATAACAGTGACTCCCAGCTTTATCAAGATCATTGAGTAACTACTGACTCCTTTTGCTCTTTATTGCACAACATAAAATATATTGAACATAAGAAAACTTATTTGGTGCTACTAAATTCAATGCACACAGTTTATAAAATTGCTTTACAGCATTTTCAATTTACAAGAAGTTAAAAGTAAGGCCACCACTACAGAAATCAAGATATCATTGAGAAAATTAGCCTCGCCTTATTTTTTTCCCTGAGTGTAATCTCCCTACAGAAGAATGACACAGACTAGAGGGCACATATTTTTTCCTTTACTCTCCTTCCTGCAAAGCATTCTTCTGTGATTTCCAAGCCCTGCAGGCATGTGAACAGCATATGCGTAAATGGGATTAAGATAAAATACTTAGTACTTGATTAATAGTAAGTCCGCCCCCTGGAATTTGATGAACCACTGAATCCGTGACACACACCTCCAGTAAGGACCAAAAGGAGAAGCAGCAGGAATTTCTTTAGCAGACGGAGCAATGCCCTACTTCTCCCAGCCACTCTCCCATGGCAACTTCTGCTACAGAACACAGCTAAGAACTTGGACGCAAACCAAAAGTCTCCTGAGCGCCTAAAATAGATGTCACTGTGTCTCTGCACTTTGGTACATGCATTTTTCTCATAAGAGAATCTCTTGAGCCCTAGAGTAATGTTATTGCCTCTTACTCCACCCATCATTTTTTATAAACATTTTTTTCTGGTTTTCTTGTGCACAGCACAAAAGAAATAATTATAAAGGGGTGGTTGAGGTTGAAGGGAGTTGTTAGAGAACTACAAACTGTCCACACCAATAAAAATACAAAGTCACACTTCCATATGTATGGTGGACGCAGTAAAAAAAAAAAAATGTCCTATAAACATAAAATACAAAACTTTTGAAAAGCACCGTGATTATGTGATCTTTTGACATAAGAAATAATAGCCTAAGACACCGCAGAATAGGCCCCCAAAGTATCATTATATTATAGAACAGTTTACAATGTGTATCCTCCAGGAGAATGCTGAGTAATTCAGAAAACATTAAGTTAAATTTAGTTTCCTCTAGAGAGAGATCAAATATAGAGTGGATCTCAGAAAGTTAACTATCCCCCAAATAGCCAAATTCTTTCTAGAATTTTTGAAGTATTTACTGGTAAACTTGGAACCTTGTACTTTTTGCAAAGTCCACATATGTAGAACTCCTTAATTGCCTCTATTATTTGTCTATTGGCCAGCAGCAAATATTCTCTATCAGCTATCCAGCCCTTGGGAAAGGAGTGACCCCCAGGAGGCAGGGGCGCAGAGTCCCGCAGCCCACGGCACTGCCATTTGGGCTATTCCCCTTTGGCTCCGAGAGCCCCTCCATGGCTCAGTGATTTAAAGTCTTACTGCAAATGTCACCCTTCGCAGGAGTGTTGTTCCTTTAAAGTGGAGGAGTTTAAACAAGATACATTTCATTTGAAAAAGAAAAAGCAGGCTTACTGAATTTTTTTTTTTAATAAGTGGGAATAAAAGGAAAAAAGGGTTAAAAATGAACAATTAAATATAGAAGCAAACTAGAGGTAAAACCCCAAATTCAAAAAGGCAAGTCTTCCAGGTCAGATCCAGGAGGCTGAGGTGGGGCCAGTTAACTGCCACCAGGTCAGTTCCGTGCCTGGAGCGTCCCCGCCAGGTCCTCTGATCTGATTGGCTCGGTATTGGTTCTGTACTTCAAGCTGAAGAGGCAGTGACCTAGCCCTCCCACTCAGTCAATAACCTCCTGTACGTTCTGTAATGTGAAAGCATCTCCCGTTTTATCCCACACCAACAACAAGCATAACAACCTCCCAGGACAAGAAGCAACAAAAGAACAAAGCTCAACTACGCTTGAAAAGAAAATAACAACAGAGATCACTTGGCTCCTGAAAGCAAAACATCACAAAATGAAATAAAATCCCAGTAGCTTCAAATATCAAGAGCACAAAACACTGTGGCTAAAAAAGCTAAGATATTTTAAAAAGTGTGCTTTCTCTCAGAATAGAGGTAAGGTGGAGGAAAAAAGTCAAATGACCACAGAATACTTGTGCCCAGAAACAAATGAACCCTGAAGGAGATTCGGTGAGTGAAAAACAGTACCTTATAAGTAACTGGTCTTGTCTACTCACAGCTGTTTCCAGTGCCGACTCTTGTTTAACTGTCTACTGCCTTCAGTTTAAAGTTTATTCTGTTGGCCAAAAAGTACAGAGCTTGTCTGGAAAATGCTGTTTGGACATAAATCATTCCTTTCAAAGCGGTGGTAGCTGTAGTCAAGCCTTCTTGTAGAGGGGGATATAAACTCTTCCTGTGGCTAATTGTCTTCCTCCTCCTTTCCTTCAGACTTACTCAGTATCCTCTTATCCCATATATTGAAGAAAGAGACAGAGAGGGGAGGAAAAAAACTACTGGGAAATATACCTTAAATAATGTAGTATTTGAGCACTTAGAAAAAGACCAAAAAAAAAAAAAAAAAAAAAGAGAGAGAGAAACTTAGAAAGTACAACAGAGTCTTAAATATAATTTAGGCCAAACTGCCTTTATTTTATAGATAAGGAAACTGATGCCCAGAGAAAATATAATTTGTACAAGGTCATTCACATAGCTAATTAGTGCCGCAGCTTAAAGAGACCAGGTTTCACCACTCCCAGTCCCATGCTCTGTCCACCACACGCGTGTACCTGAGGGGAAAGGGTTTACCTTTTTCCTCTGTGTCCTTGTATAATATCCAGATGAGTTGGCAGGGAGCAGTAACACAATTACAGTATAAGAACCATCTGTTCCCAGAGAAAACATTTCCTTCAATTTTAAAACGAATGCGGAGAGTTTCCCTATAATGCCTAATTTCTTTGTATATTTAGGATATAATCTTTTTCTTTGCCGATTTCCAGAACATTTTTGGTTGATTTTTTTTATTTTCTAAATCACAGTTTACATTTAATATTATTCCGTATTAGTTTCAGGTATATAGTACAGTGGTTAGACAATATGTACTTCCCAGGATATTTTTACGTCTCAGGAGTTGTCACTTTTCAGGGGATGTGGATATCCTTTCATCCTGGCTGAGGACTGTTGCTATGAGACAGGGTGTTAGAGTTAGTCTGTAACATTTCTACCCTATAGCAGTGATGGGGCTCTTGAACTAGAAACTATTGCCACAAATCCCCACTTCCAATTTTTTTAAACCACATATACAGGTTTATTCTGATTATTACTAGTTATGCATCTTGTTAACTAAAAGAGAAGAAGCATAATGGTTTTTATTTGCTGGCTTTCAAATTAAATGTCTTATTTATATATGGCATTTTTATTTCCTCTAACTAAAGGGGTAATGTCCTTAAATATATATTTTTTTAATTTTCCTTTCTGAAATGTATTCATTCATTGATTAATTCACTTTTTTTAAAGACAAATTGAACATTTATAAACTTACCTCATCCTTCCCTTGTGGAATATAATAACCGACAAGCAATAACTTTTAAAGAGAAGTACATCATTTTCAAATAAAATCAAAGGGTTGAGATGGGAAGTAAGGCCAACTTTCTATAACTGCCGTTTGATCCTTTCTCACACTTTAAGCATGTGCCCAGAGTTTATTTATATCCTATCCATTGAGTTGCCCAATCTCAACAACATCCATCTTGGGGGGAGATAAGTCAAAATATGAAGTGTCCCAGATTGAAATTGCTCTGGTCGCTATCAACCTTTTTATCTGATCTGATTCCTTAAAATATTAAAGTTCCAAATCCCAAAGACAGTAATATCTACATTTATACATAACACTAATATGTCCAGTATGACAGGAATTTGACAGGCTGATAGACATTACTTGGCTTTATTAAAGGGATTCTGTATTTTTCGTTTACTTCTTAAACTTTACTTTCGACTTGAACATTTTGCCTTTTGTCCGTTAAGAGGAGCAGGAAGGAAACATGAGTAAAACCCTGAAGGAGAACTAGGCTGTGAGGAGACAGAGGTTTAGATGGAATGAGTCAGGATGATTCAGGGTTGGCAAGTGGACTCAGGAAGGAAGGTGTAAGGAGAAGTCAAGAACCAGCAGGTTTTTTAGATCAGAAGTGGACTGAACCACAGACAATAGATTATAGGCATTGAATTCAAGAACCAAAGACTCTCAAAATAGGTTAAGCCAAGAGGGAACTAGCAATTTTGGTGACCAGTGCAAACAACAGGAAATTGGTCCTCAAATGGACTTTGTAACTCACGACATGGTTCGTTTCTACCCATTGGAAGGGAGGTATGTGCTGTAAATATGTGAATTCGACACAATCTAAAATAGCACAGTGGTAGACAACCATTTTAAAAACACTGTCCCTCTATATTTAGGTCCCTTGGACATGCTCCAGGTTGCCCTAGAGAATGCAGGCATGCTCTGCATTTCAGAATCCTAGGGTAGTTTGGAGGGGAATAGTTACTGCTAGGAAGGCTGGACCTGTGGAGTTGAATTTCACTGATGGGAGAAGTACTTACAGGAGAGGTGAACTCCAGGGCAGACTATATTAACACAGGCAAGGCAGTCGGAGTTCTCTAACTCTTGATCTCATCCTCTCAGTTTTCGCGTTTACAGTAACCCTAGAAGAAGGCTTTGGCTAAGGAATCTCAGAGAGCACTTTGAGATAGCAGTGAAGGGCAGCGGCTGCGTGAACAGCTACTGGATTATACTGCCCTATGCTTGAGGGGAGATTTCTCACATGGAAGTTTTAACAATCCCAGGAAACAAATGCTCATAAGTCTCAAGCATCAACACACACACACACTCTCTCTCTCTCTCTTTTTTGATTAATCCTCACCTGAGGTTATTTTTCCAGTGATTTTTCAGATAGAGTGGAAAGGAGGGAGAGTGGGAGGCAGAAAGAGAGATAAACATTGATGTGAGAGAGACACATTGATGTGAGAGAGACACACTGATGTGAGAGAGACACACTGATTGGTTGCCTCCCACACGACCCCGACTGGTGCTGGGGATCAAACCTGCCACTGAAGCCCATGCCCTTGACCCGGAACCAAACCCTCGACCCTTTGTCTTCAGGCCAACTCTCTAACCACTGAGCAAAGTTTTCAAGTTTATTCCTACTTTGCTGCCCAGTTCCTCTCACAATCTGTTCTCTCAGCAGCTGGAGGGATTCCTCTGATGATTTCCCATCATTCCCCTGCTTTATACTTTCCAGCAGTATCCTACCCCATTGTATACCCACTAATGGTTTCCCATCATTCTTTTACCTCATACTCCTTAGTAACTTCCCATTATTCCCCTGCTTCATCCCTACAACGGTTTTCCATTGACATCAGTATAAATCCAAATGCCTAACTATGTCCTTCTAGGCCCTGCATAATTTCACCCCTGTTTATTTTTCCTATTGATTTCCCAATTTCTAGTCCATCTATCTGGAATGTTTCTCCCTCATATCTTCATAGGATCACCTCCTTCTCTGCACTCAAGACTCATCTCCAATGCTACCTTCCCAGAAAGAAGACTTGTTGACCTCTAGCTAATCATCTTTTCCCCCACATATATTCACTCTCTACCCTATTTCCCTATTTTAATTTTTCTTCATAGTACTTCACCACTATCCAAAATTACCTTTTGTTCTTGTCTACTTCTTCATTCATAAGTTGGTTAGTTAGTTTAATTATGTTTACTGTATCTCCTCTAGGATCTGCTTTATAACATCAGAAGTGTATCAGAAGTCATAAATAAGATTAGAAACATAAGATTTCGGTTTTTTTAAACCACATTATTCCCAGTGTTCAGAATAGTGTCTACTACAAAATAGTCATTTGACAACTATTTCTGGAATGAATTAATTATATTTCCTCTCTGGGTTATTTTACTCTTCAGTCAACAAACAACTAACATAAAAGTCCATAAGTGTGAAGGCAACGATGAATCTATTTCTGCGTCTGACCTGGCAAATCTCCCTGTGGCGCAGAGCTGGGCATCACAGGAAGCAAGAGCCCCCACTGGGCTCTAGGCATTTACATCTACACAAGAGGCCTCTCAGCCCCTGGAATTTGTTAACCAAAGGCCAGCATATCTCCTTGACTTGCCAGAATATCCTCTATGGCTGTATGCACCTAAGTACATAAAAGGGTACATTGTCAAGAAGGTCCTAAAAGCTTCTGGCCATCTCCGTAGTTTCCTGAATCAGTAGGAGTTGCCATTATTGAAATAGCAGATATCCTAAAGTGAATTCTATTCTAACCAGGTGGTTTTAAGAAATCGCTCTTAGCTGCCAACTCTTCAGGAGCAGAAGCTAAATCCTCGCATTCACAACATATGTTTTCTAAATGAAAAGGGAGCAGACTAAATAATTTTGGAGAGGTGAGCTCACAGATAATTTAATCTCCCAGCTCCGTTCTCTCCACTCTGATTCAGAGCTCTCCAGTGAGCTGTAAATTAGATTTCCTCTCCGTCTCGTGTCCTACTGCTTCCTAATTACTGCTTTAGTGAGGCAGCCTCTCTGGTCCTGCGGCTCCGTGCACTCTGGGTCCGTCACATCAGAAAGGTGGCTTTGTGATGGCAGGCAAAGAGAACGTGATTCCTTATTTAGAAGAAAATGACTTTCCCTGAGCATCAAAGCAGCTGTGTTCTCCAGGACACCCAGGTAGAGGAAATTTCTTGATGAAATGCTCTTGCTGCTCAGTGGTGAATAAAATAATTAAAATCACTTCTGAAAAAAGTGCCATTTTTTATGGTACTAAGTGCATATTAATCTAAGCCCATAAGTGACATTTATTTAGTCAATGAATCAAAGCTACAAATATTTATTGATCATCTCCTAGGGACAAGGCCTTGTGCTAGGTAATGATATTTGTATAAGTGTTCCTTGTTATCTCATGGGATACTAATTTCTCTTTATGCAGAATACAAATTTCCCCAGGAAAATAAGGTAAGTCCCTCCCTCCCTCCCTCCCTCCCTCCCTCCCTCCTTCCTTCCTTCCTTCCTTCCTTCCTTCCTTCCTTCCTTCCTTCCTTCCTTCCTTCCGTCCTTCCTTCCGTCCTTCCTTCCTTCCTTCCTTCCTTCCTTTTCTCCAAGCCCATGTGGACGAGTCCATATAATGTGCAATGCTTGGGTATAAAGAAAAAGAAAAAAATCCTACGTCAGGAAGCTTAGCCTTCGGAGGTGGGAGCTTAAAGACTACTGGAGAGATCAGCACGGGTTATCGAGTGCACATCAAGGAAGCACGGACTCAAGATAGGACGCTACCGAAGAAGGCTTTCTTGGGCAGATGAAACCAGAGCACATTTTGAAAGCAGGAGCGAGACAGGATTAACATCCCAGGCAGGAGACAAGGCACACTTGGATCACTTCAAGTAGTTCTAATAGAGCTGGAATGTAGAATAAAAGATACAGACTAATAGTTAAAATATACAGAAGGAATGTGGCAAAAGCCAGGCTCAGGAATTTGGTTTTTATCCTGACGGCAACAGATAGTTACTAAAGGATTCTAAGCAGGGGATATTTCAGTTTTAGAATGCTAAGTGAAGAAAGAACTTAGGGACAGGTGGTCTTAAGGACTACTTAAGAGGCTGTTTCTTTATCCAAGTAAAGTAGTGGTCTGAGATGAGGCAGGAGGGACAGACAGACAGAGATGGCCTCAAAAGATATTTAACAATTTCCACAGGTAGGAAGATGTGAGACAGACAAACTTACTTCCAAAATCTCTAGAAGATCATTACAGAACAATGTATCCAGTATTAGAATTGCATGAAAGTGTAGTAAGTCCTTATTATGTAAAAAACATTTTTCATACATGCTCTCCCTTTAGAGATGGGGAAGCTGAGGCACAAACTTGAAAAAGGGGGTAGTAGAATTTGACTCATGTCCATCTGAGTACAAAGCCCACATTCTTCACACTAAATTTCTCTTGGAGATCATAAATTTTAAACACCTTTTAAAACCTGGGCGACTAGACTGGAAGAGATTGGAAGAGAATTTGGCAGTATCTTCAGAGATTCCTCGGGCAGCAGCGGCCAGGTTTCCGAGGCATAAGCACGCTCAGATTTGAGATGCAATGCACAGACCACTGCACTTGCCGCTTCTACGGCACCCCCCTACCCTGCAAAACACACACCCTTCTTCAAATTCCTCTTCTGATCTAATTATTTTGAAGCTTGGAAGATTTGTTCACACTCTATTAGGACAGCCAGTAGAAACCAAAACAGAAGTGGACTTGGCAGATACCCTAGTTCAATCAAGTCAAATATTGAGTTTTGAGTAGAATATAGTTTGAAAGGCAAATCAGTTACAATGAATCTAGGAGGGCAAGAGGTAAAACCCTTCAGACGTTACAAACAGACAGGGACACACACAGCTCAGACAGGAAACAATGCTGAGATTTGTCTTAAAGGTGGAGTACGAAACTCTTTCCCTTGCATATTTTACATCTACTATGGGCAGGGTTACCATACACTTTACTGGCCAAACCTTGACTCTTCTAGAGTAAAAGGAGGTACTATTATTTGTTATAATGGGAAAGCAGACAAAAACCAGGTCTCTCATGGACAAACCTGGATACAACACCCTACCTAGAGGTCGGCACTAAACCTGATCTGCAGATGATGCCAGTATCAAGATTGAGGTCATAGATCTTAGAGTAACTGATTCCAAAAGTGAGACAAGACAAGCAAAGTGGGGATTCATACACAATGTGGACAAGGTGTTCAATGCAAAGGCCGGATCAACTGAACCATTAGGATATATTGTCTCAGTTCTATCATTTATTTATTTTAAAATGATACAGGACAATGAAAAAGACACCTCATTATAAGACAGTCACAGGTCATGTACACAGTGTATAGTCTCAAATAAACTAATGTGTTCACATAAACATTTTGGCTATAAACGATATTGGTATAAATGGTATAAATAGATGCTCCCAGCTATATTGATTATTAAACATAAGCGCAAGCCCTGGCTGGTGTGCGCAGTGGGTGGAGCATCGTCTCATGTACCAAGAGGTCACCTGTTTGATTCTCAGTCAAGGCACATGCCCAGGTTGGGGGTTCATCCCGGAGCACATGTGAAGCAACTAATCAATGTTTCTCTCTCACAGTAACGTTCCTCTCTCTCCTTCTCCTTTCCTCTCTCTCTAAAAATCAATATAAACATATAAAAAAATTCAACTTTCCTTTAACTTAAAAAAATAAAAATAAACACAAGCTTTACTTTTCAATGTATTAACCGTCAGTAAGTCAATATCAATAAACACCAAACTGAATCAAATCTTAATGTGCTCCCCTGCCCCACAGCTGAATGCTCCCTGAGGGAGCACATCCGTCCCTACCCAGCAGGGTCCTTACCAGACTGGACAAAGGGCAGGATGACCGCAGTGTGGACAGCCAGCATCCCA
Source organism: Molossus molossus (assembly GCF_014108415.1). NCBI lineage: Eukaryota > Metazoa > Chordata > Mammalia > Chiroptera > Molossidae > Molossus > Molossus molossus. Next base: position 64,623,542 of record NW_023425344.1, on the reverse strand, counting down.
GGCACAGACAGGACACAACAGCCAACGTGAATTAGGTTTCCAACTTTGGTTCTATCAGCAACTTGCTGTTCAACCTTGGACAAACACTCCACTGAGGCTTAGTTCTCTCTTATACAAAATGAAAAGATTTAGTAAGATTATCTCAGAGGTTCAGTCAGATGTGAAATTTAACTATTATCTGAGACAGTGGTCTCCCATATGTTTTAAATTTGCTTAAGGTTTATTTATCCGTGAGGACTGGGAAGATATCTGTTGCATCATAAAGAAATTTAAACAGCCAGTTGTTGACAAAACAACTGCAATAGTAACAATAATAATGATTTTTTAAAGACTCCCAAGAATACAAACATAGGCAGTGGGGAAACATTTCATTTTTTAGCATATAACATGAAGACTATTAGGATGTTCTTAGGGGAAAAATCACCAGATATAAAATGCTGAACCACATTGTGCTTAATAATTTTTAAATAATAAGATTCTTTGGGCTCTCAAAACACACTGAGGATCAAGCTTCCTGAGTGTATACAGAAAAAGGTTTGCCTAGAAGTGTGAAGTTGCTTCCCCGTGCTGTCATTTTTCACAAGGAAAGAGCGAGTCCACACTCATAGACAGAATGCTGGGAACGATTCGAGGAGACGCCTTCCTGGGTCCAATCGTTGACAAGTCCCTAGGTACACAATAGTTCAAAAAATAATGAAAACAAATTGTCTATCGATCCTGTGCTATTGGGACTCAAGCTTCAATGCAACCAAATATAAAGAAGCTGGACTTTATCCTCATATTATTTTGATTCCTTTTCAATACAGAAGTAACATATTTCCTTATTAAAATATAAACAATAAGAAATTATATAATGTAAAATTTAACTGTCTTACCCTTTCAACCCTCACCAATAAACTATTTTAAAAAATGTGTTTTTAAGCCAGGTGGCTCAGTGGGTTGGAGCAGCGTCCCATATACCAAAAAGGTTGCAGGTTCGATCCCTGGTCAGGGTGCGAACAGGAGGCCATCGACTGATGTTTCTCTTTCACGTCAATGTCTTTCTCTCTCTCTCTTAAAAATCAATAAAACATATCCTTAGGTAAAAATATGTTTTTATTGATTTTTTAGAGAGAGAGAGTAAGTGAGAGAGAGATAGAAACATCGATGAGCATAGATCAGCTGCCTCCTACACACCCCCGAGGATCGAGCCAGCAACCCAGACATGTGCCCTGACTGGGAATCGAACCAGAGATGTCTTGGTACATGGGACAAGGCTCAATCCACTGAGCCACACAAGGCAGACACCAGTACTATTCTTAAGAATTAATCACTCTCTTGCCCTGGCTGGATTTGCTCAGCGGTTAGAGCATCGGTCCACAGACCAGAGAGTCACCGGTTCGGTTCCCGCTAAGGGCATGTACCTCGGTTGCAGTTTGTCCCCAGGCCCAGTTGGGGTTGTGTAGATGGCAACCACTCGATGTGTCTCTCTCACATCGATGTTTCACTCCTCTTTCTTCCTCTCTCCCTCCTGCTCTATCTGAAGATAAATGCAAAAATATCCTTGGGTGAGGATAAAAAAAAAATTAAAAAAAAAAAAAGAATTAATCATTCTCAACAGTTTTCTGTGCATTCATCCTGGTGTATATATATATATATATATATGTATGTATGTATGTATGTATGATTTATCTATATGTATCAACAAAAGTGTGTATTTGTACACACACATACATATGTACATCCATAAATCTGTTTTTGAAAAAGAAAACGTTATCTTCTTTACCCCAATTTTGGCATAGTTATTGAATTTGCTGTCCTTTACAGCCAAGTCATCAAGCACAGTGATAAAGGTGTCCCTTTTCTCATCATAAAATCTCTCTCCATCTGTAAACCTCTGGACCTATCTGTACAACTGTCAGGTGGCAAAGAAAGGAAAATTGCAATGATATTTTTACTAGCAATCAAGATGTTAAGCAAAATGAGTACCTAATAAATATTTACTTATTTGAATGAATGGGTGAATCAAAGACCCTAATCTCATCCATGTGGGAGAAGCTGCCCGGATACAACTAGATGTGAATTGACATCCATAGTATCCATTTCTCTGTTTATCAAGTGTTCAAAGTGCTTTTTTGAATGTCTCTTAATCATTGCTTTGTGTGAGGATGTCTGTTTCAAACCTGAATACTGTATTTTTCATCATCACTCTATGACCACTAAGCAATAGAAAGTGTGACTTGAATCGATTCCCCTCCTTCATCATAAATTGGTCTCTAGTGTCGCCATCATTGTAATCAACACTTGTTGGGTCCATCAATCCCGGCATCCTTGTTGAATTTACAGTGTCCGATAAAAGATGCCAGTGCAGGTTTCCCACGGCCTTTCTGGGAAATGAAGCACCACCGTCAGCCAGCCGTCAGCCAGCAGTGACTGAACCTACATGTCAGCGAATCGCTGGCCATTTTAGCCTGCTCAGAAAATAATTGTATTTTTCATAGAAACTTTAGTCAATATGTTCTTGACATTTCCACCCTGGAAGCTACCTTTGACAGTCCCTTCGTCATGTGATGAACTTCAACTCTTAATATTTTACTTCGCGATATTCAACGAATCTATCATCACCTATGTTAGTAATACCTTCCTATGAGAGAAAATATATTTAAGAATATATAGAGGATTCATTGGAATTTATTATGGAATGTTAAAGTGTTGATATCCTTCAAATTCAATTTGTTACTGACATGTAGAAAATATTTAAAGATACAAGACAGATGAGATTGCCAAAAGAGAAAGTGTAGTTAGAAAAGATGAACAAGGACTGAGAAGCACGGCTTTCCAATGAAATGTTACATTGTTAGTAGTGTGTGCTAGTTTATAAACATGTGAAGTAGATACAGTTGTACTAGAAAATGTTGTTCAGTAAAACATCTGGAGATACCACATTCACAGAATGTGGTAACAGAAACAGCTGTGCAAGGGTAGAGGGCTATAACAGAAATATGAGTCATCATTAGGTTTTTGTAACTTTTTATTTTGGAATAATTTCAAATCCACAGAAAGATGGTAAGAATATTACAAACAAAATCCATATACCCACTACCCTTGTTTACTAATTTCTATCTATCAATCTGTGTCTAAGCATATTTTTTTTTTCTGAATCATGTGTTAGAGATAATATATACCTTTATCAGTACACAATATGTATTTCCTAAGAGCAAGGATATTCATTCATAGTTTCAGTATAATCCTCAAAATTATGAAATTTAAATTGATATAATATTACTATCTACTCCACAGTCCATACTCAAATTTCTCAACTGTCTCACTAATATTCTTTAGAGCTGCCGTCTCTCCATTTCAGGATCCAACTAATAGTCACACATTGAGATTAGTGTCATTTTTCTATGTTCTCCTTCAACCTGGAACAGTTTTTCAACCTTTCTTTATCATTGTTGGTCTTGAAATTTTTAAAGGGTACAAGCATACTATTTTATAGACTCTCTCACTTTGGATTTGCCTAACATTTTGTCATTATTATACTAAGATCATGCATTTTTAGAAGAAATGCCAGAGAAGTAATGTTGTGTCCTTCTCAGTGTATCCACACTAAGAGGCACATGATGTCCGACCACCTTGATATTGATGAAGTTAACTTTGACCCACATCCTTCTCATCCTTCCACCCAGTGGTTTTGGCATCCATTGAAGATTTTCTAATTCTCCCCATTCTTCTGTACTGATTAGTTGGCACTCTATTGTAATAAAGAGCTTTGTCATCCAATTTAATTGTTTAAATTAATATAAACTTATGCATTTTTATTTTATTCAATTAGTTCAAACCAATTATTTTATTATGTACTTCATTGTTTTATTTTTTAAAAATAAATTTAGCCCTGCCGGTGTGGCTCAGTGGGCTGAGGGTCATCCCATGGACTCAAAGGTCCTGGTTAGATTCCTAGTCGGGCACATGCCCGAGTGGCAGGGCTTGATCTCCAGTAGGGACCATGCATGAGGCAGCCAATCAATGTTTCCCTCTCACATCGATGTTTCTACCTCTCTCTCCCTCCCTCTCTCTCTAAAAAATCAATAAGAACATTTAAAAAAATAGTTTTATCACTTACACATCCTGGAAATTACATGGTACACCTAGGAAGACTACATTGCAAGGTTGTGAGAAGAAAGAGAGAGAGCGGGCGTTGGCTTCTGCTTTTATTGGGGTAGGGGTACAGCCTAGGGAATTTAAAGCAAAGCAAGAGAGAAAACAAGCAGCCCAAATGGTCAGTTACTGAAATGAGACAAGATCTCTAAAACAAAGGAAAGGCGGGGCCGTTTTTTTATTATGACTTTAATACTTAAATTGTTTTCGATTTAGCCAGTGGCAACCCCTTTGGGCTGGCTTCTGCGTCCTTTAGCTACGCCACTATTGTTCTTTGAGTGCTTCCTTAACTGCAGGCTTAGTTATACTTTCCCTGTTCCAGACTTCAGTCTGTTTTCTCACCTTGATTATTTCCATGGAGAATGGCATTTAGAAACTAAGTGCTGAACATTCATGGCATTGCTTCTAGACCCTTTCCCCAGATAGAGCTAGTGAACATGTATATATACACACGAGACCATTGTCATTAACCTAGTTATTAGTAACGGGAAAGGAGCAAAGGGAAGGCCAGATACTATAGGCATGGGATTTAGGCAGCTTTACCAGGAAACTGAAGCTTTACACTCCCCAGGGGTCTGGGCAAAGGGGAGAGAGATGCATGCCCAGTAAGGTCTGGGTGACACAGGGAAGGTACTTGCCTGTCAGTCACCTGGGAACAGGTCATTGGTCAGAACAGGCATGGGCACTGCAAGGGTGCAAAATCTGGGATATTTAATTCCCTGAACAAAAACGTTTGCTGGCTTGGCTATTGGCATGTTGAATTGACTCCTGGCTTGCAGGGCTCTCTCACTCCTCTTCCTATATTCGTCCACATGTCCCACGGCCATGTGACCCCACAGGCAATGTGCTAATGGACTGCGACGAGCCTGATGCTGACCTGGACCCAGCTGCAACATGCAACATAAACTCTGCACACTGGCTTTGCTTCTGGCGTTACTGAAACCCAGCGACACTTCTATGACTGGACTAAGGCAAATGGGCCTTTGGAGACCCAGGGACGTAATTCCATGCAAACAAAAATCACTCATCCTCCCGTGCGAGTCTCAGAAAATTCTTTTTCTAGAGATATCGTAAGGACTCCACCCTCAGCACTCCGTGGGGAAGGGGATACCCAACTTTCCTGATACCACATGCTCATTTAAAATGATATGTTTTGAGCCCTGGCCGGTTTGGCTCAGCGGTTAGAGCGTCCGCCTGCGGTCCGGAGAGACCAGGGTTCGGTTCCCGCTAAGGGCATGTACCTTGGTTGCAGTTTGTCCCCGGCCCTGGTTGGTCGTGCAGGTGGCAGCCACTCGATGTGTCCCTTTCACATCGATGTTTCCCTCTCTCTCTCTTCCTCTCTCTCCCTCCCACTCTGTCTGTACAAAAAATGAAAAAATGTCCTCGGGTGAGGATAAAAAAATAAAAAATAAATAAAATAAAATAAAATGATACGTTTTGAGTTTTGACAATATAATTGAAATTTCAGGTTAAAAATATGGGAGATGGTCATTTTTATATTTCCTCCCATTTCTCCTCCCACCTTCTCCTACACTTTTATTATCTATATAAATATTCACAAAATAAAAAGTTTATATCTGCTGTCTGTTCTATAGCCCTATTTTTACCAGTTGTTTAATCTTAGTCCCATAGTTTAATCAATTCAATATCACTGTGAGAATTTTATTATATATTCCCATTGCTGAGTTTTTGGTTTGATTCCTTTTTGGTTTTATGATGTTCACATTTGGGTAACTTTTGCAAGAAGGCCTGGGTGTTGTATAACTGCAGCTCCTACTGCAGTTGACCTGGATTCTTTTTCATTGGTGTCACTTTTTTATTTCCGGAATTTCCGGTGTCTTCTGACACTCAGAACTGCTGTGAAGAAGTCTGAGGTATGATTTCCCCTCTTTCTGTGTAACTTGATTTTTATCATCTAATTGCCGGCAGAATTTTTTCTTTTTCCTCGATCCCAGATAATGAAGACATGTCCAGATAATTCTGTTTAATGTCAATTTGGTGTGCTCACTTAATCAGCGGAGCCAGGTATCTCTTTTACTCCACTCTTTTCCTTCCATTATGTCTCTTTTTTTAAATTTTTTTTTTCTCTATTGATTTTACAGAGAGAGGAAGTAACAAGGAGAGAGAGAGATAGAAACATCCATGATAGAGAACATCAATTGGCCGCCTCCTGCATGCCCCCCCCCTGGGGATTGGGCCCACAACCTGGGCATGTGTCCTGACCCGGAATCGAACTGGCGACCTCTTGGTGCATGGGTCGATGCTCGGCTGAGCCACACCTGCTGGACTCTTCCATTATGTCTTTAAATATTTTCTTTTCTTTTTTTATCCTCACCTGAGGACATTTCTTCCATTTTTTGTTCATATAGAGTGGGAGGGGGAGAGAGAGAGAGAAATATCAATGTGAAGGGACACATCGAGTGGCTGCCACCCACACGACCCAACCAGGGCTGGGGACAAACTGCAACCGAGGCACATGCCCCTAACGGGAACCGAACCTGTGTCTCTCTGGACCACAGGCTGACACTCTAGCCACTGAGCCAAACTGGCTAGGGCTCTTTAAATATTTTCCTTAGTCCATTTATTGGTTTTTGCACTTCAGGGGTACCAATTATTTTCTTCCCATCTACCTTTTTTTGCTAGTTATTTTAATTTCTGGGTCTCCCTTCTGCTTTCACCACAATTATTTCAAATATTTCTTTCTTTCCTGCCAGTGATCTCATTCTGCCTTCTATCTTTCTAGATCCTGACCTATTTTTTAGATTTATAAAGTTCTTTTTAACTTCTCAATTGACCTCTTCAACTCAGAAGCATTGTTTTTTTCTACTGCTCTATCACTGTGTCTTTGAGCTCACATCTATGGGATTCACTGTTTCTTTAGGAAACACGGTTTCTTTATCGTGTATAACACTGGGTACTTGTGGAGAACTGTAGATTTCTTCCTTGTTTTTATCCTCACAGATTTTTTTGCAATCTGTAGTTGGCATGCTGTTCTCATTTGTCCTCATCCTTGTGTGTTGTAATTTATTTCTACTGTTACTATTTCGCTGCAGTACGTTTGCAGGCTGTCCTGCCACTTCAGTTCACTTTGTCACGATTAGCAGCAGTCACTTCCCACAGTCTGCTCTCTGCGTCTGAGGAGGAGTCCCTTTGGCCCCCGTCCTGCCTTGTAAGGACAGTGTTTATCTTTCCTTCAGAGCAAAGACGATTCTTCAGGGGCTGGTATGTTTCTTTGGCTGTACCCTCAAAGCATCTTGAGATTTTCAACTTTACAGCAGTTCCCTTCTTCAACAGCCACTTCCAAGGATCAACACAAAGTAATACGGGGATAAGCCCTGCCGCTGATGTACACAAACACGCTCTGTCTTCTCCGGGCACATCAGACACTCATTTGCCAGACACAACAAGGATAACAGTGTTACTCCTACCAAGAGTGTCCAGTTTGGGAAGAGCCCTCTGTCTCTCCACGATCACATTTCACAGTTGGCAACATCAGCTAGAAGTACTTTACCATGGCTCTGACAAAAATATAATACTGAAATTTGAAAATATATTTTCTCTCTCTTTTTAAAAAAAGATTTTTTTCTTTATTGGTTTTCTTAGAGAGGGAGAGGGAGAGGGAGAGAGAGATAGAAACATCGATGAGAGAGAACATCGATTGGCCGCCTCCTGCGTGCCCCCCACTGGGGATTGGGCCCACAACCTGGGCATGTGCCCTGACCGGGAATCAAACCAGCGACCTCTTGGTGCATGGGTCAATGCTCAACCACTGAGCCACACGGGCTGGACATCTCTCTTCTTTAATAACTTGCCCCTCTCTAGAAATCTATATGCCGAAGAACAGATGCCACTTCTCCCCTCTCCCAGGCACTCAGGTTGGTTTCGTCGTTGTTGTTGAGATTCTCTGCTGGAGTCCCCAGTGTGTTGGGTGCACCTGGGCACACCTTCCTGTCCCACGGGAACACCGAGATGGCTGTGGGCTCAGAGCAGGTGATGAAAGTGTGAAGCCTCCACGTGTAAGTGTGTGTGTGTCATGCTCACAGAACACATACATAGCAAACACAGAAACACTCTAAAAGAAAAGCATATCTATATGGAAATGGACAGTGAGAGGCAGTGCAACCTGGAGAAATAGTTAACTTTGTTCACATCCAAAACATGAATATATTACTAGAAGACAAGCTTGTAAGGACCAACACACCATTTAAAATGATTTGTTAAGCTTGGCAATTGTGAGAAAGCTTTTGTTTGTCTCTGAGAAGTAGAAAAAGGTAAGTGGACTCAGTGTAGTTAGTTTTTTCAAGTTAGAGCTAATACATGACCTTAGTGATTTCTTGTCTAGTGGGAGGCACTTGGCACAAGCTGGGAATTTTGCATTTTCTCTTACTTATGTTTTCATCCTAGAAGAGTGTTCTTCTGCTTTTCACTCACCGTTTCCTTGTTTGTGGCTTTGGTCATGCAGTGACCAGCGCATGGTCTGCCAGCAGACACAGGGCCATCCAAGGCTTACTTCTTAGTCTTTAACAAGTATGTGATCACCTGGGGATCTACCTAAAAGCACAGATTCTGATTCTGGCCCTAGGATAGGGGTGGAGACCTGGGAATTTGATTTTCTAACAAAACTGCTCATCAGAGGGTTATGTTTTGAATGATAAGGGATATGCATGCTACTGATTTTATTTATGTATTTTTAAAATTTTTTAAATTGATTTTTCAGAGGGAGAGAGATAGAAACATGGATGTGAGAGAGCAACATCAATCGGCTGCCTCCTGCATGGCCCTGCAACCCAGGCATATACCCTGATGAGGAATTGAACTGAGACCTCTCATGTCATGGACTGATGCTCAACCCACTGAGGCACACCAGCTGGGCCATGCTACTGACATTAAAAGAATGGTTCAATTTTAAGGACCTAGAGGTACTGCAATGGCCAAGGTGCAAGTTCTTTCAATGTATTTACTTGCATCCCAGACAGTTATGCAAGCACAATGAATTAAAAATCTTCTTCCAAAACTCTATTATTCTCTCCTCAATCTTTTCCTTTCTCTTCTTTTTCTTTGTCTCCACTTAATTCTTTGACCCCAGCCCTGACCCTCTTCTCCACTTCCTTCTACATATAAAAGGATGCATGAATCACAATATTCAGAACTAGGAAACATTATTTTTATGACTTTTCCCTCCAGGGCTTTAAGTATTTAGCTTTTGCATTATCACTGTTGATATTATTTTAGGCTGAAAACAGATTGCAAAATACAAGAAATCTCACTCAAAAGTCAAGTACAGCAAATCAACATCTTTAGTGTTTACACAAATGTAGTCTGTAATGCATAAGGGAGAAAATATATGTATGCTGGAAAAAACAACAACCCAAACACAAGAAACTCCACATTATTGAGTGTAGATTTATTTCTGCTCTGTTCTGAACTTTTCATCACAAAGGACTATAATGTAGATGAGATTTCATGTTTCGAAAGAGTGTGGCCACTGGTTTAAAAAAGTAATTTTCATCTGGAAAAGTTAGTCTCTGTCTTTGAAACCTAGAATTAGGCAGGTTTTCAAGGTAAACTTTTGGTTTTCATGATAAACAACCATATCCATTCTTATGACCTATTCCCAACAACCTTCCATAGTTATTTTGCTTATTTTGTCCTGAAATTGCAAATACATAGTAATTTATTTTACTTAATTATGTTTTCTTAATATTCAGAAGCTTGCTAATAACATAGATCGTCACAGAATTTTATTTAAACTGCTATTGTGCAAACATGAAAACACTTTCACCCTTAAGAATTTTTGCATCCCCAAACCAAAAATATCTATTTATATATGTGCCTTAGCAAGTCTTTTCACCCATTTTTTTTCCGGTGCTTATTTTCTAACCATCATTCATTCTGAATCTGTAGATAGCACTTATGTGTTCTGAATTAAGTCTATGAATCAATCAAAATAAAACTTCAATATTCCACTCACAAGCATGTTCTATTATTCCACTCACTACACAATATAGTTCACACATCATAAACAGAACTATATTAAATCAGTTAAGTAGAAAAGTCCAGTTTTAAGCAATAGCTACCTTCCACTAAACTCCCCTTTTTCTAGAATGTGTAGTATAGTGAAGAGTTGGCTTTCATTTCAACATCAGCTCGGAAATGAAAGCTTACAGTCTGATTCCTATGTTGTCATCCATTAAAAGGCTAAACAAGTATTCCTTTTCTAGTGTATGAAAGCAGATCCTACCACGCCTTTCAAAGATAACCAGCTATTTGGGCCAACAGGCAAACATCTCTCGGTCTTTCCTGTGATGACACATGCCTTTCACAGTGCAGCAAGTAAGTGTACCTGGTGTGTTCAAATATAAACACAGGTGGAAGCAGTAGAAGCTTTCTGAATTGGAAAGCACTAATGAGGAGCTGCATCATGAGGGATCTTTGAGAACAACCATCACAGAACAAAGGGATGCACTCATGCCACGCCAATATGGCTCGTACAAAACATCTCCACCCTTGTGAGCATTCAGAAAGTTTGTGTGTTGATAGAAACAGAATAAAAGTAAGAAAATGTCCTTGGTTTCTCCTCTCTGTGAGGTGCTGGTAAAACACAATTACTTTGGGGGCTGAAGAAAAGGAGAAGAATGTACCTCTAGTTTCTGTAAACAGCTCAACACTAGAACAATCTGAGTCTCAGGTCTTGCTTCTCAATCAATACTAAGCTCTATGCTTCAAAGAGCTGCAGCAAATCAGCATTCCATCTGGTTAATGATATCAGTAAGGGTTATCTCTACACAGAATGAGAAGGTCGCTAATCAAATTGCAGTCACTCCCTCACATTATTATTGCTCATTGATTGTCTAACTACCCAGTATGGAATCTCCTCCCTTTTAATACATTGGTTATTGCAGGGGGAACAGTAACAAAACATCGCCTCCTAAGAGCCCTCAAGCTAGACAGAAACGTGGATCTGTTCAGCATATCTCTTCATGATAACGCATCTAAAATAAAGTATGAGGAGGTATATGTTAAAGAAAAGTTGAAGAAAAGAAAATCTGGCTTAGAGATTTCTTGGTAGTAAACACCCCCCTCACATACGCACACCTATAAATAAAATGTTCAAGAAACCCTTAGTGTTAGTAAATTTTATGGCTTTCAGCATAATGAATTCTATACCTAAAAAAAAAATTGCAAATCTATTTTCTCACAGATCTTAAAATTTATTAGGAAAGACAGAGAATGAACATTAAAAAAAAATTAATAAAGTGTAATGGTATACTGTGATATGGAAAATCCAGGATGCTGACTTTTGAATTTTACATACAATGTCATGTAAAGAGCAATCCTGTTTGTTGCTGCTTCTGCATTTTGTAAAGGCTTTTAGTGTGAAGCTGTAGCGTTGTCATGCCTGGTAAGAAAGCACAAGTTTGTGATGGTACTTTGTTGACTATATCACAGGCTTCTGAAAATTTAAAGACTGTCCCCACATCAGTGATATTCCAGGGGGGTAAAAGAGAAGCATTTAACACAGGCTCCTTAAAATGAATCGATGATCCAACAAACCAAGTGTAAATGACTAAGTAACCCAGGACCCCTCCCTCTGTCACGTGAAGGCTCTGGGCTGCTCTCCGTTCTCCCTGGCGGGGTAGACACTGGCCCTCTCATTCAGGCCCTTCCTGAGTGCCCGTCCCTTGCCTCTGGTGGCTCATCCTGCCTAGGAGGCCTCGGTTATTCCAGGGGCTCTGGATAGATCTAATGATTTTTCTTTACGTAACAAGCTAATAGGTTTTATCATCTGGAAAATATAAGAAACAACTGTTTATGTAAGTGCCCTGGGGACCATAGTTAATCATTCTTTTTTTTAAATTTATTTTTTTATCCTCACCCGAGGACATTTTTCCATTTTTTTTATTCAGATAGTGGGAGGGAGGGAGAAAGAGAGAGAGAGGAACATCGACGTGAAAGGGACACATCGAGTGTCTGCCACCCGCATGACCAACCAGGACCGGGGACAAACTGCAACCGAGGTACATGCCCTTAGTGGGAACCGAACCCGGGTCTCTGTGGACTGCAGGCTGACTTTCTAACCACTGAGCCAAACCGGCCAGGGCCATAGTTAATCATTCTTGCAAATAATATTACATGGGATATAATTTGGGTTTGCTGCATTCAGTGTTTTCACTAATATAAAAAAATAATGGCCTGGCCACCATGGCAAAACTTCAGGGATTTATCACAAATGAGTGCTATACCGAGTACTTCTTAGAACTAAGAACGATGCCAAATCATTCCGCCTGAACACTGGCTTCCCACAGCTGTAAAATACCAGAATCCGGCGGTGGGTATGTATTCAAAACACTGGTATCATGTTTGCAAGGTTCAAAAGTAATACTTAAAAAAATATTTTATTTTAGATATTAATAGGGAAATTAATCTTCCAAAAAAAAAAAGACTTAAGCTTTTATGTCATTAAACTTTAAACATGTACTTTAAATCACAGGTACTCTAAGTTTTATACCACGTCACTGTGGTTTTCCTTTCTTTAAAAACAAACAAATAGCATTTTCAAACCAGTTGATCACAATTCCGCTAATTTAACCAATGGTACAGAGCAATTCTATTTCAGACACACGGACATTCTTTGCGTAAGTGTCACAGGGAAATGCTTCGTTCCTTTGGTGGGTGGGCCACAGGGACCTCTGGCAGGAAAGGAAGGCCCAGTGTGGGAGCCCGAGCTCTGGAGTCGGACTGGCCTGGACCCATCCCAGCTGCTCCTGGGGTTCATGACCCTGGGCTTTTCTTTTAACCTTTCGGTTCCCCTTACGTTGCTCATTTGTAAAAGAGAAATAACAATCTCTCACAGATTTGTTTGAAGGAATAATTCAGATAAAATATGCAAAGGATTTAGCACTGTCACCTTTAAAGAAATCATCATTTTATTAATAATAATTTTTTTCTTTATTAAGTTTTTTAGAGAGGAAGGGAGAGGGAGAGAGAGAGAGAAACATTGATGAGAGAGAACATCGATTGACGGCCTCCTGCATGCCCCCCACTGGGGATTGGGCCCACAACCTGAGCATGTGCCCTGACCAGGAATCGAACCAGTGACCTCTTGGTACATGGGTCAATGCTCGACCACCGAGCCACACCAGCTGGACAATAATAATCTTTTTAATGTGTGTTAATTAGGTTTGGTACAGAGAAAGCTGAGAGTAGTGACGGGCTGGCAGCGGGACACCATTTTTTTCTCTCATAGCCTTCTTTTGACCACATCCTCCTTTTGCTTGTCATTCTCATAGAAAAAGTGCCATACGATTTTCTGGACACGAGACAAATACTCAGACTCAAATTTAATGTATAAGTATGATTGCATCATATAGTTTCTATATAAAAATAGATTCAAATCTCTTAATTAAACTGATCACTGTTCTATACTGTATCTTATTAGTACTGGGACACTATTTTGAGCAAATCACCGTTTGTTAAAGAGTGTTCTGTATTCACCCATAACCACGGGACACTTTGAATGGAGAGCTGAGCTTAAGCAGAATACTGAAAGATGTGTCCACTGATGAGATGCATTTACACTCAGCAATGAAGTTTTACCGTGGCCACTGGCCAACTGGCTCAGCTCTGTAATAGACAATAGAAAGGCTGTGAGACATAAACAGGAACTTCGGGGAAGAAACAACACAGCACTGTTGATCATAATACAGTCGTTACTATGGACTCAGTCTTTCCTCTCTCTACACAAACCTTAAATCCATTTGTTGGTTCACTGAAAGTTATGGTCTGTCCAAGGAAATAAGAACCGGCATTCAGAAGGTTAAAACTTCTGCAACACAGAAGCGAAAAGCAGTCACCTCTGCTTGCCTGCTCCGTGGGGTGTTCGCTGCCTCTGACACTCTCACCTTCATCACTCCTTACAGAGAGAACGCATATATGTGTTTCAGGCATGTCTTTTTACTTACTCTGAAAAACTCCACCTCGTTCTCTTACGGTACTTGTTTTCCATTTGACACGTGTATCAGGACCACATATTTTCTCTTTCTTTAAAAATATCCTCTCTCAGTCAACTCAGGTTTCCCAATAGAATTCCTATTGGTGTCCCTTTAATTCCTTTCCCTCAGTTTTATCTTTCCCTCTCTTTTGATTGCAAATTCCAGCTTGGAAAAACAAAGAAGAGAATGCACTTGTGTAAACAGCAGGCCAATAAAGATCGGCATGCTCCCAGGGTGCTCGTTTAGAGTGGATGCAGGTGATGATGAGAACTAAGGTGGGAAGGGAACAGCATTGTCAGCTGCTGGGAGGTGTCAGCACACAGTGAGACTGAGGTGAGGTGATCACAAGGCTTGGAGAAATAGCTCTAAAACTATCTTGGTTGCACTGATAAGACTTGGGTGCGTATTTTTTTTTTAACTTTGATAAAGCATGAGAGAGAATCTAGTTAGGAAGAACTCCAGCGATCTCGGACCTGTTGCTTTCTGAAGCACTATTTGGGGAGGTAACTTCGGCTTCTATACCACCACGAAAAAATGAGAACCTCTCCTCCCAAAATAATCAGAGTAATGTTTTCCTCATTACCAAGCCTCCGTTTTTCCAGTGGACATTGCAATGCTGACAGAGATCTCATTCCCGTTGTTTTCTATATTTTTATTTTAAGTTATTGTTAAGTTGTAGTAATATTGATCCATGATTGAAAACAGGCAGAGGCAGGGAGCTAAGAACCATTTCTCAGAGAGCGACTGGAGCACAGCAGATAAGCAGCTGTCAGGACCGGAGGCAGAGAATGTGCCCGAGACCAAGGTGGGCTGTTCAGTCTGCGAACTACTTGAGGCCAGTCAGATCTCTTCCGAGTACTATTTGTAAGAATAACTAATTGATGAGCCTTGAGTTCTTCCAAGCTCGGTCCTTCTTGGCCCAGGGCCTTCGGGCTCTTCCTGCGTCTCATTACCATAGCAATTACAGTCCAGGAAACATCATATGGCAATGATTTAATTGGCTGCAAATCTTGCTCCAAAGGTAAGTGTCACAGGTGTTTTGGTCCTGTTCCCCATTTTCTTATTTAGAAGCAGATTAGTCAAATAGCAGAAAGAAAATGTCATTTCAGTTGCCATATGGGAAGCTCAATGCTACTTTAAAGAAAAACTCAAATAGAAAAGACTAATTTCATTAAACCTGCAAGTAAGATTGTATTGTAACATAAATGAATGGCATTTCATGTGACTGCAATATTTACTAATAAGAAGTATAAAAGCAAAATTCATAATTTGGTCAGTCATAAAATATCTTCAATACTTCAACATCTAATACTACAGAGATCTCAGGTTAATCAGCTCAGTGTGACTGCTGAGTCCATTTTAGGGGTACTACTGAATATTAAAATCGTGCAACGCCGAACGACTTAAATTTGAGTTGACATTTGTTATCCCAAGGTTTAAGTTTTGTTTTGTATTATATGGGATTGAGGTTTAAGTTTTGTTTATTATTATATGGGATTGAACTCTGGTATCTCCTCATTGAAATAACCGTGTGATATTTATTTATTTATTTATTTATTTATTTATTTATTTATTTATTTATTTTTATCCTCACCCCATGACATTTTTGCACTCATCTTCAGTCTTCGCCCCAGCCCTACAGACAGAGAAACTCTTCTAGTGCAACTGTGATCATAGAGCCTTGCACAGATCCTGCCAAAGTGAACACACCGTACACCTTGAACTCCTTAACACTTTGCATAAAGCCGGCCTCAAGCTGAGTTCCGCCGAAGGGCTGTTCCAGCCATTAGCCTGTCTTCACTGGCCACGCAAGTATCAGCAATTGTCTATCCCCTCTTGCTAGCATGCTATTTCCACCACTTCGCTTGTAAAAACCCTATCTATATTTTGAGAACCTGCTCAAATGCCATTTTCCTCATTATATCTTCCCTGATTCTTCTAGTAGACAGTATTTTTCCCCTTTTATATGTTTCCCTAGCATCTTGTTTTCTCCTTCTCCTATAGTCCTTATCAGATTCTTTTCCCTGAAATTATTAGCGTATAGCTCTCAGTTCACCCTGTGTGGTTCTAGTGCAGAGGGTCCCCAGAGGGCACACACAGAAAAACTGAGATTGAGATTAAATTTTTTTCTAGTAATATTCAGGTTAAAAGCAAAATTCTCCAATGGTATAGTATATTTATCCTCACTGAATATCTGATAGTAAAATTTGGATATTTAAGTGATTTTTTTTTTCCTGTCAATTCCAATTCATACCTTCCTGGGGGGTACACTGGAAGGACTAAGATAACAACAAAGATAATAATAAAAATAATTTTTGTATTCAAGTCTCACCAGCAAAATTATAGCAGCGTCTGTGCCCTAATCTCGTTTCCTCAGAAGGGTCCTGGGTGGCTCACGCATCGTTTTCCTTCACAGTCCTTCATGTTCTTCTCTTCCACACACTGTGGTCGCTGTGCCTTCCATCCTGACGGGGTGGTGCAGTGACTCAAACCAGTCTTCCCCTGGTCCCCTTGTCTTCACCACCTTCCACAAAGCTGCTCCTTCTCACGATGTCTCCGAGTCTCCCCCTTATCGGCCTGCTGGCTCCCTTCCCTCTGCTGTGCTGTGTGTTCTAAGATGCTAGGCTCCCTTCTCACAGCGTGAACTGCAGAACCAGGCTCACACCCCTTCCCCCATCTCCTTAGAGGACTGTACTGGAGGACAGTGGGCGTGAGATTCCTTCTTGCAAACACTCCACCTGGATGGAGCTGGGGCCTGGGCGCCTTTTCTGCTGGGGGGGAATATCTCCTCACCTGGCACTCTCGTCGCCCCGTCACCCAGCCCTGTCACTGTCTTCATTTCCCACTCCCGGGCTTCGGGCGGGGCGTCCTCCTCCACACCTACTGATCTGGGGCTTGATTCCCAGCGTGACGCAGAGAACGGTCCCTGGGGACCCACACTCCTGTTGGCACATAGCTGTCTCCAGGAAGTGTGGCTGATCCACACCTTGGAGTTGACAGACCTCTTTCGCTATCATTTCCAGGTCAGGTTTCTCTTTTATTCACATTTTTGTGTGTGAAACGAACACTCACATGAATAGGTGGTTGACATTATTGCATTTTATAATAGAAGTGGCAGTGAATAAACTTTTAAAAACCTTTAGGGTTTTTCCCAAAGCCCATGATCCAGTTTAGCAATTTCCTAAAGAATTGGTTTCACTGACCCCTTGCTGCCCTCTAGTGAGTGTCTGGTATATCCCCCCAGGGTTCCGACTGGGACGAAAGTTGAGCTGGGGAAAGAGAGAGGAAGCCTGACTCAAATGTGCTAAAATGGATTCATTTTAGGCTCAGAAAGGTCACCTGGCCTCCGGAGAAGAGCTGGACTCCAGGGACCTGCAGGCATGGTGCTACTTTGGTCAGAGGACAAACAAACAAGGAAACACACAAAAATAACTTGGGGGCATAGTTAAAATTGCTCAGGGCCCCAGTAATACTCTGAAACGGATGTGCTCCTGCATCGTTGCTATAGAATTAGAGTTCATTCAGCCACTGAGAGATCCCGCCCATCCTGGTCCTCATGCACACCTCCACACCTCCGTGGTCAACGAGGGACTTGGGAGTTGGTCCTGGAGGCCAACAACACCCAGCCACCTGCAGGACAGAAAGTGCCTTTCGAGAGCAAGCAACCAAAGGTGCCAACGGGCTGGCCCTGACTAAGGAGTGATTGCTGAGGACTTTTCTTCTCTAGGCAGCATGAAAACTTTCTTAACTGGAAGTTATTGACGCCTTCGAAAAGTTTCAAGTCACTGAAAACAGAAAAGATACTAAGAGCTCATTCTGTACCTAGAAATATTTGTTCGAGATCCCCCTCTTTTTTTTTTCCTGCAAAGTTCTGACTCATAATTTTTGGAAGTGAGGAATTAGATTCTATACATTATTTTCTAATAAATGTTAGTGAATGTTAGTTATTAATAGCCTAAAATTATAATAAAAAGCGTTGAGATTAAAATGTTAGCATTCTGAACTCAGGTATAGACTTTTAAAGCTCTAATTTTTAGAAGATAATTTAGGTGTGGACCATAATGTTCAATTCCTAAAAACATATCTTCTTTGATTAACTGTATAGAATGGTTTGACTACTTGCAATTATTTTGTGTGTGGGGGACTTTTAGTTTAATTAGTTCATTTATTGATTATTGAGAAATAATTTACTGGATATGAATATATTATATCCACAGTTGGATATAACTATAATCTCAAATGTTATTGCATTTCTTAGTGCCTTCCCTCTTTCTAGGAGGGGTCATGAACAATAGCCCAGGGTCACCAGTTATAACTGTATAGACTAATGGAAGCCTCCCAGAGCTCTAAGCGTCTAACCCATGCTTCGGTAGCTGAAGCGGTGGTGACATGTTACAGGAATACGCGTACTTACCAAAACAATTAAGGAGAAAAACTGTTGAAAATTCAGCATTGTGAAACGAAAGTATTGGTGTTCTTATTTCACGTGCTGTAACACTCAGTACCACACAGGCTTTGACGCCTCCACGTTCTGATGCCTGACAGCAGGTATCACATGGACACACATTGGTCTGAGACAAAAAATAAACTTCATAATAAACGCTCACCTACTACATTTAGAGGCTCTTACCAGTAAGTGAGTTTGTTTACATAAAGGAAGAATTGTGCCCATATGTATGTTGAGATGGTAAACGTGAAAAAAAGTTAGTTTTTACGGTTCTAAGAAAAATGTGACATAAACAACCTCCCAGAAAATTGCAGTCGGAGAATGACCTTCATTCATTTGTTCAGCATGTAATAGAGTTCATGAATCGAAGACGCACTCTTTGTCTCAAAAAGCTTCCAAATCTTAAAACAGAGGCCACTCATACCAAGGCCTTATCTCTGAATAGCACTTTATGGCCATAAAGCTCCTTTACCTGCGTCATCTCATCTGATTCTCATAACAACCATGGAGGTAAACAGGACAGAAATTATAATCCTAATTTTACAGACTAGTAAACAGAAGAGTCAAAAAATTCAGTGGCTGCTCAGTACCGCATGATTCCCAAACGTTTCAGCCAGGACTAAATTCAGGTCTGCTCTGAGCGAGTGCCCGTGCCAGTATGTCTGGCTGCTCTCGGTATTCGGCCGACTTCAAGGCCTCTTACCAATTACTCTTCCCGTCTTTACAAATCCTCAGGAGTCCAACCTAGACATTATTTGCTCACAAGAACTTAAAATTCGATGTCTACCCAACTGTGGAGTACTAAATTCTTCATGAAGTCACAGAATTTTAAGCAAGACCTTTAAAATTATGTCGCCTAACATACATCCAGCTCTGCTCCGAGGACTGTTTCAACTTGAGCCTTCTAGGGAATGTGATGAGCACCTAAATATTACTGAAGATACCCTAATAAGAATAATACATGAGAAAAATCTGTGTACTGTCAATCAAAATTATAATTTGAAAGTTGAAATTAAGTGAAAAATATTGTTTAGTAAGACATTACTAAATAGGCACATCTCTAGGAAAACTGTTGCTTATTCAGAAGAATGATGCTTATCTAAAAATAAGCCAGAGAAGAGAATATTCCTCTTTTCCAAACCAGTTTAACAGACAAGTATTTTAGGAGGCCATCAGCTAGTGCATAAAGGCTTACATGTGGGGCCCACAAATTACTCTATCGATATGTTGGCTTCTAAACACTATTTTGAAATATGCCCCGATTCAAAGGCTAGGATGATACCCTGGAATTGGGAAATAGGGTTCTTAGCTCTTGGAGCAAAGGGAGGTCTTATTACAGTTTGATGTGTGCATGATGCTTTGAAATGAATGCCCCACAAAATGACTACTTTACATCTGAGAACTCTTAAGTACATATTTGGGTCCCCTCCCCTTCCTTGGTGTAAGTCCTATGAAAAGCAGGACTTTTCTAATGATACCAAGTCCACTTGATTAGGAAGTCCACTATGCTAATAAGCCAGAATAAGGAGAAAATTAGAAAACAAAAAACCTTCAGTTAGCAGAACATATTTGTACAATTATAACATCTCTATAACACTCAAATCAGGGTTGTCCATTCTGTAGGGGGCTTTCTGATCAGTATACCGATAGCTTCTAAAAGACGCATTCTCTGTCTTTTTCTACATCAGTGACGAGGAGGTGTCAGAAGATAAGTTATCTGTTCATTGTCTCATCTTCTTATAACAATTTAAAAACTCTTCCAAAATTAAACATCAACTAGATAACTGAAAAAAGTCCAGTCGCTGTTCCTGGAGAGAAGATTTTAATCCCTGCTGCCGACATTTACTTTGCCTTATCCGGCAACACGAATCTCGATTCCGGTAGTGTTCAGCAGCAAGTGTCTCTAGGAGCAGATCAATACAGAGAATCATAAATCTAAATTAACATTTATTTAGGGCTTCTTTGTGCCATGCAATTTGTCAGACACCTTACATGTATTTTCTCAAGTAACACACGAGAATACAGCCCAGCCATTTTAATGAGAATTCTCAACCGTATTTGATAGAAAATGAAAGTGATGATCAGAAAAGTAAAGCTGTGTGCTCACAGAATACAGACACTAGGGCAGTGTCAGGGTTAAAACTCAGGCCCGTGTCTTTCCTGGGGTACCTCTTCCACGGGTCCAAAACACATAAGCACCGTGTCTCTCTTTTCTCATCTGTAAAAGAGGGATGGGCCTTCATATTTAATACCAGTTGATTAGCGTTGAGTGACAGCCAACCCAGAGCCTGGGGCAGCATTCAGGTTTAAGTGAACAAGGAGAACAACCACAAAGGCAGCCCAGCATAAGAAAGGGCACTGCCGTAGGAAGACGTGGGCTTGAGGTTGCTCTGTGGCCACAGGCTCTGAGAGAAGGTGCTTCCTGGTGGGCGCGGCGTGTTTTGCAAAGTGGTGGACAGATGCTGGGAAAGTGGTGTTTACCCATCAAGCTTCCCACTAACTACACACACTGATTGGGTCTCAATGAGAACTCAGCCAGACCCTGCGGAGCCAGCCATTGAGGGTACTGCCTGTGCCATAAGACCTGTAAGGGCGAAGTGGGCACCTCTCAGACGACAGAAGCAGCTCAGGGCCTCCTCTGGGACAGACGTGGTTTCTGGACGCATGCCGATGCTTCTATGGCCACGTGGCCCGGGGAGGGCCCCTCTTTCTTGCCCTGTCTCTGCAGTTTGGAGATTTAGAACACAGAAGTGAAGGAGGGAGGGAGGAAGGATGATTTGCTTTATTAAACAAGAATTTAGGATCAAATACAGGGCTAGGCAGTGCTGAAGAAACAATCTCATTTGTTTTTAAGGTAGATGTTATCTGTATTCATTACTTGAACTGAGTGAGAGATGTTATTAACTTACCCACTGTCATTCTAAAGCCAGCCTCGAGTACAGGTCTGTATTTCCTCTTCTCCCCTACCCAATTCTACAGTGCTGCAAGATTCTAGAGGCAACAGAGCAGCAGTCTCCTGGGGCAACTTCTAAATGAGAATGTGCATCTAGTGGACAGGAAACCATGATTTTCTAGTGAAAACACTCCACATAGTTTTCTCACTTTATCCAGCAGGGCTTAGCGTCCAAGATATTTCCTCTCCATATCAACAGTTGTTAGGAAAAGACAATGTTGGGCCGAGAGTCTTGGGGGAAAATTTGACAACATCTATTAGCTTAAACCTATAAAGTTCCCAATATTTGACCAGTTTTGACCCATAGACCCTGGAATTTGTTATGGTCAACCTAATATATAAATTACACACACACACACACACACACACACACACACACACACATTTGAGCCAGCTAGTGAGCCAAGATATATTTATGAGATTACAGTTTTGCTTGCAAAAGCAAACACCACAAACAACCTAAATATCTATTGAGAGTTGAATGAAAATTTTAATTATTTGTACCCATACAACGAAATGCTATGCAGTTATTAAAAAGAATAAAGTGAATCTATGTGTACAGATATAAAAGATATCTAAAATAAATTATTAAGTGTAAGAACAAGATACAGAACAAGAACAATGCATCCAATAAATTTACAACTGAACGTGTGTATATGAATCACACTTATTTACAAATACATGAGTGAGTATATGAGTTGCTTACACACATTCACGTATATAAATCTAGGCAGGGAGATTGATGATTTGAAGTCAGTAACTCAGTAAAACATTTATTTTTATGTATATTCTTTTGTAGCATTTAACTTTGTTACTGTCTGTGTAGTACTTTTAAAAATGATTATAAAAAGCAAAGACAACATTCTTTGAAAACCACAACAGAACAGTTAATATTTCTAAGAAAGGAGGGGAGGCAAGGTCTCTGGGAGTTCTGCCCTGACATGGAACAGAGAAGGGGAAAATCTCTGAGTCAAAGAAACAAGGATGAAACTAGAAAGGGGTAAAAAAAAGATAAGTTAACACCCTGAGCTCTAGAAGGAGAGCAAGCAAGAGCCGTTTGGGACTAGGTATCTCTGACAGGGCCCGGGGATGAGGCCACCAGACCCTCGCAATCTCCCGGATCCCTAGCACTCCCTGCTGGAGGCCTTTCGTCCTCCGGGCTGAATTTCATTTTGGAATCTCTGATCTCATTTCCCAGTTAAAGAGATATCACAGTTATTCCAGATCACAAGCCCCTGATTTTACTTAAAAAAAAAAAAAAATAGCACTTATTATTACCTGATACTTATACATTGACTAACATTTTATTATTTCAACATTTGCTCACTCTTTGGTTTGTTTTCTCCTACCAAGAAACAAGTTTCAGAAAAGCTGACCCTTTGGCTAGTTTAGTACTGTCTCCCTAGAGAACAGTGCCAGGCACAGTACCCAAAGGAACAGATGCATGGACGCATGTCTGCTTACATGTGATGCACAGACACAAGAGGGAGTTCCAGCTGCTGCTGCTGAATCATGGACAGAAAGTTCTGGATGCCCTTTTCCTTAAGACTAATACTATACACTATGGTTAAAACTATATTTGCGGGGACCACAGTTTTCAATCAACAATAAAAAGAAATGCATAGTCTGACAACCGACAAGATTATGTAAAAGCAGGACAGTCCTGAAAAGTCCTTGGTGTGATTCCCATGACCTCTACAGAAATGAGTAATACTTTTTCAGACACATGGTGAGTTAACCAGTTTCTTACTGGCAACTCTTTTTCTTAGGGGGGAGTGGATGAAGGGAGATTTTTCTAAAACCATAACAGTGTTGTATCACAGAGCTGGCACAGGAAATGTTTTCTGAATTCCAAACATCAACTGTTAGACAACCATTTAAATGTAAAGCTTGGTAAACTGGACACTGCTCAAAGAATAAGAATTACAGGAATCCGTAAATTCCATGTTTAGAAAATGACAGAAAGACAGCACGTTAGGGCTACAATTCTGCTGCACGTCTCTCTCCTGCTGGTGGCCACAGCTGGTCAGCTACAGCTGGGCATCTCATCGTGGGAAGAGTCCCGTGCCAGGGAATTTTGGACAGGAGCTAAGAAAGGACATTCGGTATCTCTGTGTGTCTAAAGGTGTACGGCATCCTTAGATCTGCGGGTGGCCACACTCTGCCACATTGAAGAAGAGACAGTCAGCCTGAAGGAAAGACGGAAACAATGCAGATGGACCAGAACATATAAGGACAAGAACAAAGAAAAATACTGCCTGGGAGACTTCCGGGTTCGGTGTTGTTATTTATCCTGATACTTAGTGGCAATATTCCCTTGAGCTCTGGAAAATAACTCCTGAATTGTTAGAACATTCAAACTAAGACGAGCTATATTCTGCTACTTAGTGCTAACATCCTAGTGAAGGTGACAACAGACCCTCAGTCTCCACACAACCCACCGACACTCATAGGAACATTGATACAAATACTTACCCCTGAAAATAGTAATATACTGACAGCAAGTATGTTTACACTACCTATATAGTTAACATTGAATTTCACAACTGAGGCACAGCGAATTTCAGTAACCTATCGAAGCTCACCTGACATGTGACCACTGAGATGTGAACTCACTCTGATTCTGCTCTCACGCACCAGAAAATACTCCCTTTCTGCATCATATTTGGGGGAGAAAATGCATTTCTTTCTCTACACATTTTTACTTTTATGTAAGTCTTTTTGCAAAATTTTCATATATTACATCCTATGACTATTAGTTTCTTACCATCTCTCACATGCACCTACAATTAGAAAGGTACCCACATCTCATCCAAACACCCAAATGTCTGACCTAGAAGCTAGTTTGAATCATATATTGTTTCTACTTTTTAGTTGTAATTATCAGGGAATACAGGGTTTACTCTACTAGTGCTTCCTCTCCTACTAATAAAAATTGTAACTATAAAGGAACATTACTGTTTTTAATCTTAGACACTTTCTTCAGACTTTATATATTCTACCACCTTGCTGGCATCTCAGATTACTTTAACTCCCATATGGCATGTGTATGAGAAAAGGAGGTAGGTATTGCTAACTGGATCACAGAAGAAAACTCTTTTAAGAACCGTTCGTATCATAGAATCGTAGAAACAACAAGGATCATGTAACCCTTCCATGCTATTTGACTCTATAGGTGGTCAGCATGTATAAAGGGAGGAGAGGTCCGGGTTGCTTACTGCTATGGCAGACATCAGAGCCAAACACACTGAAGTCTCCCATGTGAGTTCCGTCTCCTCTGAAACAAACTAGCCGTTTACACACCTGAAGACTAGTGACTGTCTCACAGGGAAACTGTAGAGGGCAGTGTTGCTGTGCATTTTGTATATATTGATTAAAAAACTATTTCCACCTGGTCAAAGCAAAAATAGGCATGAACAAAAAATAGGACTGCTACGTTAAGAGTTTAATCAGTTTTTAAACAATACCTGGTTTATTACTCTTAAAGTCACTCACAAAATTTTAGAACATTAGAGGTCTGTCCACCCACACATTCCCCCAATCCTCTTCATTTATTCATATCGCTGTTTTTATTGACTGTTCCATCATAATAATTATATTTTTTAATTAAAATTTATTTGGCTTCAGACTCCAAATATAAATGACAGATGCTCAGTGTTTGATTGGTTTAATGCCGTGCTGTAGTCGGTTCTGTTTTTGTGTTCTTAATGTTTCGTGCTTGGTGCTTCTTTCTGTCTAACAGAAGATTGTATAATACCCTCCAAGATTACCTCTCAAACAATAATTTTTTTAGAAAGAGTTGTATTATATCTTTTAAACAATGGAAATGTTTTAGAGTGCCACATTTTATAACAGAGCTGAAACTCAAACTGATGCTAACAGATAAGAAAAGCAAAAAATAAAAGCACTTATATTAGAACAGAGGTTTGCTCATGTTGCTCTAGGCACTTCCTTAAAAACAGGAAATGTTCTTTCTCCTGCTGTTTATAATGATTCTAAAGGAAAGAAAGAAGCAGCTATTCTTGATATGCGTTTGTACTGACTGGCAATGGGGTTCAAGCCACGGTTGGTCCCCCCACCCCCCGATAAGGACCCTGAGGTCCTGTATTCAAGCCAATCAAGAAACCGCAGAGCCCCTCCCATCCAGGCACATGGCAGAGGGACACACAGAGACATAGAATACACCCTTGCCCCAAGGAACCCACTCTCTGTTAGAGAGGTTAGGGCATGGGAAAATGAAGAAAATAAAAAATGACGAATGCAAAACTTCATGAAGAGTCAGCCACATACTCAAAAGTGGGAGAGGACAATATATCACAGTTTTCATATATGAGCTCCTAAATGACAGTTGTCAAAATAGCACATTTCCAGTCTGGCCTCTTCATTCCTGGTTATCAGGCCCTGATGTCACCAGTGAGGAATACTCACAATTCGTTAGCTTACTCTCTCTCTTCCATCTAAGAAAAACACACAGTGGGAAAATGAGGCACCTAAATCACTGCTTTTCACTACCTCTGCCTTCACCACCCCAAGGAACTCTCTACCACTGCAGGAAAACAAACAAGCCCCCAAACTACCCTTGATTCTAATTAAGTTAAGTCAAAAATGACTTTGACATATTTCGTGGTCATTGCTGACATGCCTGCTTTTAGTCTCCTGGCCTGCGAGCCTCCGAGGGAAGGGGTGGGGTGCGGCATCGTGTGCCCAGCATCGCGCTGCGGGGCCCGGTGAGGCGCTTCAATAACCTGCGCAACCTGAAATCACAAGTGCCAGCCTCCGACAGTCCGGAGGATGGGAACTCTCTCTCCCCTCGGCCGACTCCTCCAGCACTTTCTGCAGCACAGACAGCGTTCTTTTTTTTTTTTTTTTTTTTTTATCCTCACCCGAGGACATTTTTCCATTTTTTGTTCAGGTAGAGTGAGAGGGAGAGAGAGGAACAGAGAGAGAGAGAGAAACATCGACGTGAAAGGGACACATCGAGTGGCTGCCACCCGCACAACCAACCAGGGCCGGGGACAAACTGCAACCGAGGTACATGCCCTTAGCGGGAACCGAACCCGGGTCTCTCAGGACCGCAGGCCGACACTCTAACTGCTGAACCAAACCGGGCAGGACACAGACAGCATTCTTGTATGTTCTACACTCACTTTGGTACACTGCAGCCAACGGCATGTAAATGCATTGAGTCTGTGTCATTAAGTGTTTTATCCCTTTGTTATGTCTTCCACACTGTGTCCTGTGTAAGCTGGTACAAGACCCGTCCTTGCTGAATGTCTATGATTCTCCTCTTTATAAGATTCACCTTTCCAAGCACCGACGTACTATTTCCGACGCTGGCAGCCACCTCGAAGATAAAAGCACTTTGCCTTAACCTTCACATTTAAACATTGTTTAGAATTAATAATGGAGACTATTGAGACTAGATTAAGGACCAGGAGACTCCTGGAGACGGAGGGCGTATTTAAACTTGTCCGGCTGTATAACAGAGCCTTGCATGTTGTTCTCTACCACCTGGTTCACTCCCTCTAATGCCTGGAATACCTACCAAGAATTCTCTGAAATAAAGGCTTAACAAAGGGCATTTATAGGGATAGATTTATTTTCAAAAGACCCAAGAACTATTGAAGAAAAGCAGCACTACATAATGGAAAATAGCCCTGAACCAATGTGAAAGATGATTCATGTCCCTTTTGTTACAAGGTGTTCTGTGGCCGGCATTCAGGAACGTCAGCTCCAAACCACTGTGGTTTCCCCTAACTGCTTGTGGAGGGCTTACTGGAAACCCCGGTCAATCCACTCCTCAGGCTCAAACAACCCCAGTCTCTGAGTCTCCCTCTCTCTCCCTCTCTCCTTAAACAGTGAAGCATCATTTAATAACCAACACACCAAAGGTATATTCCCATTAAATTTTCACACAGAGTACTAATGTTCACTCTCATTTGGGAAATTCTATTCAGTCATTCTGTGTTTTGGGCCTTATATCTTTCTCACACACAGAGACTGAAATTACAAACAGAATTCTTAAAATCCATAGATTCAGTGTTCGTGGGATTTGAAATCAAGTGAATAATGATTCCAGGGACCACGTGCCAGGCTCCTGCCTCTCCAGGGGTGAAGCTTAATGCCAAACATGTTTGAATTGCGATGTTACTAGTAAAGTACTCTGGGGGTCTTACAAAATGAAAAGCATTTTTCAAGTGAAAAATGGCTTCCATGATTTTCTATGAGTATTTGAGAAAATATGAATTAATATATGATAATCAAAACAAATACAACAGAACCACTGGAGGGGTGCATTTATAAATGGATAGATTTCTTGAAAGAGATGCTTTTAAGAAATATATTGAGGATGAAAAGCATGTACTGAATAACAATTCAATAATGCTTAGGACCAACCATCATAAATCTTGGGATTCAAGAGCTGGAAAGGACTCGAGAAGTTAACTAAGCCGGCCGTTTGCAGCTTTGATGTGATATTGGTGTGTTATGAACTACTTTGCAAGCCAGTAGTAGCTAATGATAAAGTGGTGGCATTTGTAAGACATTTGTTTCTCTATAATTAAAATTGATTAGGTTACTTTCACTCAGATTCTGGGGTGCTTCCCTGAATGGAAGAGCAAGGGGTGGAATTACAGTCAGCCCTTTGTACCAACTAATTCAACCGACTCTGGATCAAAAACATGTGAAAGAAAAATGTTAGGTTGCTGCTGATGGTACTATGTATGTAGTTAGACCTATGATTGTAGCTGTCACGGCGTCTGTACCGAACATGTGTGGGCTTTTTTCCTCGTTATCATTCCCTAAAAAACACAGCATTTACACTGTATTAATTATTACAAGTAATCCAGAGATGATTTAAAGTACACGGGAAGATGGATGTTCATAGGTAATAGGCAAATACTATGCCTTTTATAGAAGGAACTTGAGCATCAGCAGATTCTGGTATCCACATCGGGGTCCTGGAACGAACCCCACTGACACCGAGGGAGTCGCCGCCACCTTGCTCACCTGCAGACAGTCGAGCTGGCCTGCAGGTGTTTGTGGAAACAGGAGGGCAGACTGAGGACTGATGCTCAGTGCAGCACCGGTGTTCCTCTTCCCGTGTGCTTGCTTCCACCCTTTCTAACATTTGACTTGCTGTCCCTTAGTCTTTGCCTCAATTTCACCGCCGAAGTCCCAGATTTCTTTTACTCTCCTACATATCTTCCTAGTAACAGTGTTATGTTCTAGCCTCCATTTGAAATTGTGATTTGTTTCCCCCAGTCGGGTCACCACACACAGTAATTTAACAACATGGTGTTCCTTTTGCTTTCGAGTCTTCCCAGTGAATCTGAACGTCAGACGCCCGACGCGGCTCAGAGGCGCAGGCTCTCGTGGTAGCCGAGAGCCGGGCCCGACGGAGCCCTGGGACCTCCCATCCGCCACAGTCATTCAAGACTCCAGTCTCGGGTCTCACGGAAACCTGGAGGTTTACAACTTTCAAAAATATTAAGTGTTTCATAGAAACTTTCAAATATACTTTACCATAAAATATCTACATTCTAACATGTTTAAACAATATGCTAAGGATCACAAAAATGATTATTTGTTGTCTAAAAACCACATGCAAAATGGCACTGAGATATAACAAAAATTAAGGTGTTTTTCCTTTAAAAAATGTGTAAGCTATAAATGATATAAAATAACTTGATAATAAGTAAGAATAGAGATGATATAAACCCTGAATAATAGCACATGTTCTGAGGTTTTATAAACCAGAGGCTAGACTTTGTCACAAACTTGAGTTTTTACATCTGTCAATTGGCTCTAATCAAAGAACCTACCCTAATGATGTCATTTTGAAATTTACCTAACACTTCTTTGCCTGGCGTAGAGTAGGCATCAGTAAAGCAATTCAACACACACTTATATGTATATCCATATCCATCTATAGCTACATAGTAGGTATACATATGCACATGTTTCATGGTCTCTTTTCTCCTAGACTTATAGTAATTTGGTAATTCTGTTCTTTATTCAATTCAAAAATGCAGGTTGCCTATTCCATTAGTGAGCAAAGTCAATCTCAAGCTTAGCTGAATCGACAGGCTGAACTAATCAGTATTCCTTTTTGTTATTTTCCTCCTTCCCTTCTCGTGGGCCCTCCCTAACTTCCTCCCAGTTTCCATGTTGCATGATATGAGGAAGACATCACCACAATCTCGCTCAATGAATGCCTATCTTTTCTAGGAGAATCAGACTTTTGGGTCAGCTGCCAGCTTCTGCCTCCAAAGTCAAGGACAATTGCCCACTCTGTGCCCTGGAGACCAAATCCTGCCAAATGGTGGCAGATGGCATCTTCCCTGCAGACCCTCGAAGAGTCACATGGCAACTGGCCTGGGTGGTTTTCCCAGCTCCTCCATAGCCCGTCCACTCCACCCAACTCTTCCATTCCCTCCCCCATTTTGGCAAATAGAACATAGACTTGAAACACTGTCATTTTTTCCATAATCCCCTCAGTGAAAATGAGGCTTTTCAAAGAACAGATCTTTTTATTTGTTTTCAGTCTTTGAACTACATAATCAGACCACGTGGAGTGGTGTTGGCTGCCTTGTAACATTTGACAACCACATAAAACATGAGTGGAAATGCACCAGGGCCTGCAAAAGCGGCCATGTCCTCGGGGCACACTTCTCTCCTCTCCTGCACTCCCGGAACGGAACTGTGATTTGGTAAAATCGCAAAACGAAATGTCACCAGACACGGAAACAAATCCAGTTTGCCTCTCAACTTTCAGTCCGTTTCAATGTCATTGCCCTTCCTCCAATTGCAAGGAAGGAAAATACCCCATATCCTGCTAACTGAGGAAGTTCTTGGCCACAAGGCTTGCAACTGTCTACCAGCTGTTTGGGATTTCTGTCTGTCTCGAGCCATGCACATGCCCAGGTGAACCGAAATGAATGTAAACAAATAAATGCCATGCACAGAGATCAAGGAGTTTGACGCATAAAATGACACCACTCTCAAACTATTGCACTCAGAGATATTTCTGGGGAGAAAAAAAAATCTATTTCTACTTTTTAAAGTCCTCCCTTTTTTTACTTGAGTCATTTAGTG
Organism: Molossus molossus; assembly: GCF_014108415.1. Classification (NCBI taxonomy): domain Eukaryota; kingdom Metazoa; phylum Chordata; class Mammalia; order Chiroptera; family Molossidae; genus Molossus; species Molossus molossus. Next base: position 64,592,917 of record NW_023425344.1, on the reverse strand, counting down.
AGACATCACCTTAAATGTTCTCTAAGATGTTCTTATCTTTTACTAACAACAAAAGCCATGTGAGCACCCTCTTCAATATGACCTTGACATTCTTTTCCACGGTGTCTTTTCTGCTGTTCCTAAAGGGACATAGATACCCACCTGCCCAGTGCAGAAGGGATACCAAACCCCTGTGAGTGTCTCGTCTTCTTAGCTCTCTCTGAAATAAGAGCAAATGGTTATGTGACAAGTACCCTGCTTCTGGCATTTTGCTCCCTGGAGACGGTGAAATGAGTGATTTTACCTTGAAGCTTTTGGTTCTTTGTAAAATCAAGATAGTAATAGAAACTATCTTTTGGTATTGTTAGATAAGAATCAAGCCCTGGCCTGTGTGACTAGGTGGATTGAGCATCATTCCATGGACTGAGAGGTCACTGGTTTGATTCCAGGTCAGGGCACATGACTGGATTTTGGGCTCAATCCCCAGTAGGGGGCCTGCAGGAGGCAGCCAATGAACTCTCACTGATGTTTCTCTCTCTCTTTCTCCTCTCTCTTCTTCTCCCTTCTTCTCTCTCTAAAATCATTGAAAACATATTTTAAATTTTTTTCTTTATTGATTTTAGAGGAAGAGGAAGGGAGAGGAAGAGAGAGATAGAAACATCTGTGAGAGAGAACATCAATTGACTGCCTCCTGCATGCCCCCCACTGGAGATCTGGCCCACAACCTGGGCATGTGCCCTGACTGGGAATTGAACCGGCGACCTCTTGGTGCATGGGTCGACGCTCAACCACTGAGCTACGCTGGCCAGGCACATATTTAAATTTTTTTTTAAAAAAGAATTCAAGCATAACAGAATAAAAGCTCAAAAAATATTTGCTGTTACTATGGCTGTCCTATCACAGGGTACCTGTGTTTCTGAGATGACATGGGACCGCTGAAGGACAGCTACGAGGTCGGATTGTATTTGAAAATACCTCTGAACCAAGGATAACGGGGGGTGAGGCAGGTACTTGTTTCATGATAAAATAAGCCATGGCCTAAAAAATATGCAAAGAATGACAGTTTCTTCCACTCCCATGCAGAAAAGAAGAGTGAAAGGAGGGAAGGAAAGATGATGAAAAAGTACTTTTAATTTTTGATCAATTATTTATTGTGCGCCAACTATGAGCTGAGCACACAGAATATAATGGTGAATGAAATAGATTAAAAAAAGTTAAACAAGTCATTAAATTCAAAATATAAAACTGTGACAGATGTGAGCAAGATGACTAAAAATGAACATCAGATTGGAAGAAGTCTCTTCTGAGGAGAAGACATTTTAATAAGAAATTACCAGGAAAATGCAACCCCCCCCCAAAAAAAAAGACCTCCAGAAATAGGGGAAGTGCATAAAGACGGAGTCCAACGGGCACACAAAGCCTTCCACCTGAAATCTGGGGCTTCCATGAACTACAGGGCAAGCCGGTGAGGTTGGAGGCGGTGGGGATCTGCAGGCTGGGAAGCTATAGGTGGAGCTCAGATACCCTCAATTCGATGGGAAGCTGTTGAAGGCTTCATACAGCCAGGGGCTTGGTTTAGCTTGTTTTAAAACAATCTCTCTGGAATTTTGGAGGAAAATAGGATCCAGAAATCCAGGAAAGAGATGATATGGCCTAGACAAGAACGAGAAGGACGTGGAGAGACGAGGACAGAGTGGAGATACATTTGGAAGTATACTCAGCACAACAGGCTGATGGGCTGGCTGCTGAGGGTGAGGAAGAGAGAGGAGTCAAGGATCATGCCCTGAGTTACAGCAAGTCTTGAGTTTGTTTCTATTTAATTAAATGCATTTTGGCAACCTGGAGAAGTACATACTAGGAAAGGTATGGACAGACTCAATTATTGAGGCACTGGGGAGGGGGAGGGAAGCAGGCAGGCATGGGAAGAGTGGGGTGGGGTGGGGTGGGGCACAGAGAGTTCTCCTGGCCTGAAACTGGACAAAGGGCAGTGGTCCCATGAAGAAAAGCAGTCCACGGAGCAAGCCAGGTGAGGCATAGTCTCTAAATGTGCCTTTCATTTTTGAGGCTTTAATAATATCAAGAGGCAATCTATGGTGATCCCAGCCTAGAGCTCAGGCACCCTCCCTGGGGCTAAAGCAGACAGCAGGCAGCAGACAAGAGAATTATTGAAAATTAAAGAATGAGGCTTTTAAAGAGACATGCTTGGTCTTGTGATATCTGCAGCTGACTCAGCCAGAGGAAGAAAACCTCATAACTTAAAAAATAAAAACAGTGCCAAGACAATCTATGGGAAAAATATTCTTTTCAACACATGGTGCTAGAACTAGATATTCACATACACAAAATATGTTGGACCTCTTCCTTACACCATACACAAAAAATTAACTCAAAATGAATCATAGACCTAAATGTAAGAGCTGAACTATAGCCCTATTAGAAGAAAACATGAGAATAAAACTTTAAGACATTGATTTAGGCAAAGTCTTCTTAGAAAAGACAAAAAGTGACCCCCCTAAATAAATAAATTGGACCTCATCAAGACTAAAAACCTTTGTGCTTCAAGGACACCATCAAGAAAGTAAAATAACAAGCCATGAAATTGGAGAAATTATTTGCAAATCATATATCTGATAAAGAATTCATATCTAGACCACATAAAGAATACCTACAAGTCAACAATAAAAAAAGCCCACAGATTTGAAAAGATATTTCTGAAAAGAATATATATATATATATGAATGGTCAAAAGCATATGAAAAAATACCTGATATCATTAGCCATCATAAAAATGAACAATCACATCACTTCTCACCCACTAGGATGGCCAATAATTAAAAAAGATAGATAATAACAAGCATTGGAGACGTTGAAACCATCAAATATTGACAATGGGAATGTAAAATCATGCAGTCACTTTGAAAAACACTTTTGCAATTTCTCAAAATGTTAAACATAGAGTTACAATATAACCTAGCAATTCTACTTCTAGGTACATACCCCAAAGAACTGAAAATATATGTCCACACAAAAACTTGTACAAGTATGTTCATAGCAGCATTCCTCATAATAGCCAAAAAGTGAGGAAAAAAACTTCCAACAAGAGATTAAGGAATAAACAAAAGTGTACGACCATAAAAGGGAATATTATTTAGCAACAAAAGTGAATACACAATACATGCTACAACATGGATAAACCTGGAAACCTTGATTAAGTAAAAGAAACGAGACATCAAGACCACATATGGTCTAATTCCATTTATTTGAAATGTCCAGAAAAGGCAAATATACACGGATAGTAGATTAATGGTTAGCTAATGCTTGGGGCTTGGGAGAAATGGGTAGTGACTGCTAATGGTATGAGGTTCCTTTCTTGGAGTAATGAGCATGTTCTAAAACAGGCTGTGGTGATGGTTACACAACTCTGTGAATAGGCTGAACATTACTGAACTGTACATTTCCGATGGGTGAGTTACATGTGAATAAGACTAAAATCAAACTTATTCTAATAGAACAGTTAGGAAATCAGAAGTTTATTAATAATATGTTTGCGCACACCGAGGTTAGTATAAAACAATAAACTGTCTTTAAAACAGGCCCTCAAATTTGTCACTTTACACTAATTAGCTCACCATCAAGGTACATATTTAAGAAACACAGTTCTCAATTAATATCATTGATAAGTTCTGCTAATTTAAGCAAAATGACATGTAACAAACCCAACTTCACCATAGGCTAATTGATCAACAGGAAATAAGTTCCTATAGCATCTCAGCCATGTGACTATGAAATGACGCTGAGCTAAATGACCTTATTCGAGTACTGTCCCCATACTGAAACTTTCCCAACAACAAACAGTTGGCATATCATGATGGCCCAACATCACATTGTTATATACACATGCTCTTATCTTCCCTCCTTCCATATTGTGTTCTAACTGCTTTTGATTATGTTCTTATGTAACTCTCCATTAAATTATTTGCCATTTAATTTTTATTACACATATGTACATGGCCTTAACAAATAACTGGGAAGACCACAAAGTGTCTCCTGTCATTGTACACCTTGCCTCTGTGTTGACACTGAACAGCAATGTGACAATATCTGTATTGAAGGCCTATTAAGAAAGGAAAGGTTTGCCCTGGACGGTTTGGTTCAGTGGTTAGAGCATCCGCCTGCGGTCCGGAGAGACCTGGGTTTGGTTCCCGCTAAGGGCAAGTACCTCAGTTGCAGTTTGTCCCCGGCCCCAGTTGGGGTTGTCTCTCTCACATAGATGTTTCTCTCTCTCTTCTTCCCTCTGTCCCTCCCGCTCTATCTGAAGATAAATGTAAAAAAAAAAAAAAAAGGGAAGGCTTCCTACCTTTCCTCCTGCCTTGGGACACAGACACAGTCACTACAGTATTGGCCAATCAGTTGGTGTGCAGGGGTGAGGCCCATGGATGAAAGGGTTAGTAATGTTTTAAAAGGTAAAAGTAAAAGCTTGCAAAAGGTGGAAACTGAAAAAATGTGTTTTTTGCATGACCTTTGCTCACTTTCTGTTGAGTATGGATTATCAGATTATCTGCAAGGCAATGAATCACCCAGCAGATGCGGGACGAGATACCAGACCAGTCCTTCTGCAAAGTGGACAGTGGGCCAGACAGAGTACATCAGCAGGAACTGCTGGAAGCTACAAGTAGAATATATAACCTACACCCCAACTGTTATTCAGTGCTGAACCCTTTTCCCTGGCACATGCAATAAAGCCATTTTGCTCTACATTGGCCTTGTGTTGTGGGTGTGATCTCCTGCTGGCTCAGACCTTTTAGTAGCCTCTCGAGGAGATGGGTGGGAGATAAGAGCAATAGACAAACCGACTCAAACATGGATGTTTAGGGTAAGCATCTCTTCAAAACCTAACACAAATATCAAACATAAATTTAGCAAGAAAAAATTCTGATGTCAAATATGTAAACACACATATAAAAGTAACAGAAAATGTTCATTAAAATATAATTATAGTTAGCTATAGAGATCATGTTTCAGAAATCTAATAAGATCTCTCGCAAAATAGTCCGGCTGTTGTGGTTCAGTGGTTAGGATTGACCCATGCACCAAGAGGTCGCCGGTTCGATTCCTGGACAGAACACATGCCCAGGTTGTGGGCCCAACCCCCAGTGGGGGGCGTGCAGGAGGCAGCCAGTCGATGTTCTCTCTCATGGATGTTTCTATCTGTCTCTCCCTCTCACTTCCTCTCTCTCTAAAATCAATAAAAAAAAAAAAAAAATTCAAAAGATCTCACAAATATCTTTACTAGACAACTAAATTTTAATTTCTCTAATTATTTTCTAATTCTCATCTTAAATAAACTAAGGAAAAACAAAACAAAACAAAACTTGGATCTGAACTTTGTCACTCACTTGCTAGTTTTATGATCTTGGAAAGTTCCTTAAACTTTTGATCCTAAACTTATCGTGTGAAAAAGCAATATTTAACTCATAAGAGTGGCCAAGTAAAATAAGATAATCCATATAAAGGATCTAATACTATATTTAGCACATAGAGTATATAAAATTGTAGATATTATTATGATTATTAAATTGTCATTACTATACTATCAAAACCAAGTGAACTAGGGTAGCAGTAGTTTTGCTACTTAAACTTGAGACATCAAGGAAATGTAAGGCTAACATAGCAAAAGAGGCTATGGAACTTACACAAGGTGGGCCGCAATAACCTCTCTGATTCTCATATTTTCACCAGTAAAACAAACAAAATGATCTTTGATGTTCCTTACAACCTCTATAAAATAAGGGGAAGAAATTTATTAATTTTCATTTCCCTTACAATATTCTTTACAGTATTCTGTTTTCCTTAATTTCAGGCTCAAACTGATTTCTTTGAACGCAAGTCATGTTTAGAATAAAGTAATGGAGACAAAATGGCAGGTCACACAAACACTAGTGAAAAATATCTTTGAATGAATTCAAATCTATAATCTTAGGAATATAAAAAAAATCCATTACTACCCATCCCTTGGTTAAGCACATTGAAACAGTCTGGAGTCTCCATGAATGAACAGAGGTTATAAAGCCTTGAAAAGCAAAAGATCTTATGTGATTCAGATTTTAGATCTCTCAACAATGAAAATAACACACTAGTCCACCTATTGCAGTTTTAGCCACATGTAGAAATAAAAATAAAATCATTTCTCACCAAGGATTTTAATCTTTATAATTTTTGCCATGTGAGACAGTTTTTATATAATGTATGTGACAGGTATTAAGAAATGTTAAGAAGCCACTTTTTAATTATTTTTACAAAACAGAAAATAGTAACTATAATTTGGAACACATTTTGAGTTCAAACTATCATTTTAAAAGTATGGAACATTATTCATATTGTAAAGAAACTTTTTTTATTTTAAATCTTGTTGAGATTTTAAGAACAAAATTTTATTCCCTCATTTGATTTGCTTTTGGTGTTAAAGGTACAAATCCAGTTTTATTAGGTGACTCTTAAGGTCCTGTTTAAAAGTAATTTTTAATATTTATTTGGTCGAGGAATCATTACATTTCAGTTTTTCTGGAAGGGTATGACTCTAACTGTTAATTTCACTGAAGATACCCTGTGCCGCTGGAGCTCCAGCCCAACCTGGCAGACAGGTCATTCACACAGGGATCAGTGTCTTAGCCAAGCTATCACGAGTGAGTCGTCCTCTTTCTTTGCATTGTGGAGCTTTTATTCTGACACTTTCAGTACAATTTCTTTACATAGTTGGGGGTTGTCCAGATTCGATGCTCTTTCATATTTTCAAATAAGTAACCCGAAGGTGAGTCTAAACTTGCAAATGCCACAGAAGTCAGGGGCATATAAACACTCCAAATTCAAATACCTCAATAACAGACCTCCTGCTTATTTTGAGGAGCAATAAGATGGTCACACTGAACCTTTGAAAGGGATGGTGCTTTCAGCCACTGTGAACAAACTGAGCCATTGTGCCTGGCTGCTTCTCTGTAACGGAGCCATGATCAGTAGACTGGGCACACAACCAGACGGCTGCATGCAGTGCCCCATGCACGATTAATCCCATCACGAGCAGCTCCATCAGTAGTTATCATTTGTGCCCTTGAGGCTTTATGTTCCAGACAACAATGAAGAGGCACTGCTGGCTGCTAGGAAGTGCAGAAGGAGACGCTCATCTCAAAGGAAGCAGCCATCAAATCCACTGGGGCTCACGGTTAAAGCAATGAGCTGAGCAGAATTAGTGGGTTTAATATTTGGGTGCCAGTTCACATCAACTGAGGAGAGGTGTTATTTATGGCTCAGCTCTGGACTTTTAGAAGAAAGGGGAATAATTGCATAAAAGAAGTCCATGTTTTACACCAGCACGCAGATCATCTCCCCCCACCCTTTTTTTCCTACTGCGTCCTTTCATACATCACATCAACCAGGGGAAAAATGATGGAGCATGGTGCTACTGAGACAAATTAATGAATTCTAACACACAGAAGAAATGAGGTGCCCTTCAAGAGAGGTGAACTGAAGACAAGTTAGACACACATATGACAGTAGACTAGCGGGACTAATTTATACAAGTCACATGCTCATTTCGGTGATACCAGTTGGCAGACATTCACACACACTGTCTCATCTGGTAGTTCCGTGTTGGAATAACAAGGAATGGATGCCACAGGGATCAGAGGACTTGCCTAACGATGCAGCAGGAAGAGGAATCCCATCTCGCACCTGCTAGTTCTGGGAGGACCGGGCTGCTTCATACATGGACTTCATCAGTGCTGCCCGGGGCATCCATCGGAACTCGGCCCCTGAGGGACGTTCACTGGGATAAAAAACCATAGCTCCTCGAGGATAAAACTCAACACATAATATCTGGCTCATGTATGTTTAGTAAAAATATCTAATATTTACTAAACATGTGATGAACTAAACAAAACCTTGAGTTTGAACTGAGTTTTTGAATTAGTGTAACAGTGAAGGCTTCAGATTATGGTTTCTACCCTTTTCTAGATTCACTGACTGTCTGTGTCTTCCTTTCCATTTACTTTTCACTCTTCTTTGCTCCTTTCCTCCCTCCCGTCCTTCAATAAATGGTTATTAAACGGCTATGAAATGTCAAGTGATTTGCTATATGCTAGAAATAAGATAATGAGCAAAAGCCGATTTCTAGCTCTCATGCGACATACATTCTTGTGAGGGAGACAAGTGTCATTTACACAGGAAAAATGCTAACAAATGCAAGGCACGGGCCTTTGATGGTGTGTTCAGACATAGACGGGGAGCGGGCAGGTTTCTCTGACGTCGTAATTGAGGTCATATCTGAGGGGTGAGAGGAGTTATCTTGCGAATCTTGTACTGAGTGGAAAGAACCATTTAAAAAGGAAAAAACAGAATAGATAAAGCCTCTGTGGCTAGAATAAAGCATGGACGTTTGAGAAACTGGAAGGCAGCCAGTGTGGTGTGAGTTCAGAGAGCAAAGGGGGAGAAGAAGCCTATGGGGATCGTCCATCTAGGGGACTCTAGGCCACGATAAGATGTTTTTGTTTTTGTTTTTTTAATAGAAGGTGACTTGATCAGATTCGAAAATCAAAAATTTCACTCGGCATATGGGAACTCTTTGTACTTTCTGCACAATTATTCTAGAAACCTAAATGTACTAAAAAATAAAGTCTATTAAAAACACCGCCTTGGCTACAGTAAATGGGGTAGAACAGAGTGAGGGGCAGGTAGAGTCTGAGAACGAGCAAGGAGAATAACCGCAGTTCTCTAGGGCAAAGAGGACCCAGAGCTGAGCCCCAGGCCCTCCAGCAGGAAGGGGTATGGAGAAGAGGACGGAGAAGACGTGGTGATGAGAAGACATGGGCAGGGAGGCAGGAAGAGAGCCAGACGAGGGCGGTGTCCTGAAGCCACAGTAGACTGTGAATCGAGATGGCTGATCACATGTGTCAAATGGTCTGACTGGATAATTATTATAGGGAGTGAAACTCAATCATTAGATTCAGGAAAATCCGAGGCCACCAATGACATGAATAAGGAAAAGCCTGGTGGAGCGGGGTGGGGACAAAAATAGCTTGAGGCAAAAACAGGACTTGGAAAGCGTATTACAGTGTATAGAGCAGTTTCGCTGCAAAAAGTAGCAAAATACATCAGGTGATGAATAGTGGGAGAAATGTGGTCAAGAGATTGTTATTTTTTAAATCAAAGGAATGGTAGCATGATTGGGGGCTCCCATTTTTAAAAAACTTTAGTATGCATAAGATTAATTTGCTTTTTTAAAAGAAATGCCAGTTCCCAGGCTACTCCTATAAGCCATGGAAATACTCCAAAATAGAAGACAAAGTTACATAACAGTACGGAAACAGTACAATCAGAGTATGGATCCTGAAAAGGTGGGAGCGGGCTAGCTTTAGGAAGGAAAAGGGATCACCGCTCTGTTGTTACAGAGCAGGGTGGGGCAAGTTGGCCCAGAAATCAATACCAGCTAACATCACACGCCTCACCAAAGGAGCCTGACCAAATATAGCGGGCTAATTTTTAAGTTGATGATTTTGTATGGTCCACAAATGATGTTATAAATATCCAAATGGCCCTTGGCAGAATAAAGGTTCCCCACCCCTGTTGTAGAGGGAAGAAGGACCAAAGATCACTTGTAAGTAGTTGTGTATATTTGGTATCAGGAAATCGAGATAATTTCCATAAAATTAAGTTGGCAGTAAGGTTATCTGTGGGAGAGAGAGGTTAATCAAAAACAAAATACAAAATAAATCAACTATTCAAATGATAATTGATTTGCATCCATTATATCCATATCAAAATGAGTTATTTGTCTTTCAATCAAAGAGCCCATTGTGACAAATCACAGCCCGAGATTGGAGCCAGAGCCCCCAGCACAGTTCTGTCCCTGTCTCTCCCGTGATTCCTGTAAGCCAGTGACACATCAGGAACAGTGAGTCATGAGAAGGACAGTGTGGCTGGGGCTAGAGAAATGAACCCTACATTAGGTCAGGCCCCTGCACTAATTGGTTCCTAAAGCCTGAACTGCCTGTCTGGGTACTCCTCGCTCTTCTACGCCCTGGGTGACAAGTTGGTAATTCACTACATGAGGCATGGGCCACTGGATGAGATGGATCAAGAGCTCCCCGTGGCTTTCTCCCATGACAAAAACATCACAGTCGTATTTAATGTGCAAGTGTACCGCTTTTAGAAAGGGGTTTGCTCCCAAATAAAAATCAGCCTGGACTTAAAACAAAAAAAATCTAAAAAAAAACCCCCAAACCTAAAGGTAACAACCCAAGGCCAGATGTCTAGTCTATATCCTTTAAGCAAAGTATTGAGAAACAGAACACCAAAAACAAACCTAGGAACAAAATGAAGGAGATCTTTTAATCCAAGGATAGCATTTACATTTGCAGAAAGGAGTAGCTATATAAAATATGCATTCTGCCTGGCCGGTATGGCTCAGTGGTTGAGCATCGACCCACGCACCAAGAGGTAGCCGGTTAGATTCTTAGTCAGGGCACGTGCCCAGGTTGTGGGTCTGATCCCCAGGGGGGGCATGCAGGAGGCGGCCAGTCATTGTTCTCGCTCATCAATGATTCTCCCTCTCTCTCCCTTTTCCTTTCTCTCTCTCTAAAATCAATAAAGAAAAATTTTTTTTTTTTTTTTTAAATATGTGTTCTTTCTCTGGGCAGCCTCCATTTCTATTTCACACATTCTTAGTTCATACTCTGCTTCCTAAATCATTCAAGTTTTCCAACATTTCTCAAAGGACTGAGTGGAATTCTTGATTGTGACTTAACGTATAAACAGAAAAGTCTGGCTGGCTGCTTCTCCCTTGGAGTGGAATGGGGCCCACACAGCCAATGGTGAACGTGACCAGGAGCTTCCTCATACATGTAAGATAAGCCACTGGAAGAACAGTGATGGCTCATCTCCTTTTTTCTCTTTTAAGGGCTGAGTTGTGTTTCCCCAAAATACATATGTTGAAATCTTAACCCCTAGTCTCTCAGATACTGACCTTATTTGTAGATAGGGTCTTTAGAGACCCCATTTAATTTTAATTAAGTTAAAATGAGGTCATTAGAGTAAGCCGTAATGCAACCTGACTAGTGTCCTTATAGACAGGAGAGATTAGGGCACACATGGGCACAGAGGGAAGCCCGCGTGAAGGCACAGGGGAAGGGGCCATCTACAAGAAAAGGAAAGAAGCCTCCAAAAAACCAGTCTCGCTGACACCTTGATCTCGGACTTCTAGCCTCCAGACTGTGAGAAAATAGATTTTTGTTGTTTAAGCCACCCAGTGTGTGGTTCTTGGTTGCAACACCCCTAGCAAACCAATAAACACCCTTTCTACGAAGCCCTCTTTCTTGTCACAGACACAGAAAATGTTATTTTAAAATACTGCTGGTCAAGTGGGAGTCCAGGGAAAAACCTCCCGTATGGGACCAGAGGACCCTTACCAGAGCCACTCCATGATAATGGTCTAGTGACTGTCCCTCACACCGGTGAGACTATCTGACCCATAGCTGGCTTGATGCAATTTGAACATCATACAGAGGTTTGAATATAGATGTATTACTCCAATGTTTGAAATATAATCATTGATTAGTATTTAGTTATATATTTCTACAAAATTAACTGAGTGCCAGTGTGGGGCAGCCTCGTGTCTAAATGCTGTCAAATTCCCTAAGACACCCTGGCCGGTTTGGCTCAGTGGTTGCAGCATTGGCCTGTGGACCAGAGAGTCTCGGGTTTGGTTCCCGCTGGGGGCACGTACCAAAAAAAAAAAAAAAAAAAAAAAAAATTCCCGAAGACGCAGGGCTTCTCCGAGTTGTTTCTGTAAAAGGAATAAACAAGTGGCCACCTCTGCAGGACATCCTGGAGCAGTAGGACACACACGAGTCACCCTGCATGTGCCTGGGACATCCTTGTCTTACCCCGTTAATACCCCCTCCAGTCTCAGAACTCCCTCCATGCCTTTGCCAACATTTGTTCAGCTAATCAAAACCCTGTGATTTCTTTAAACTCTGGCTGCGGACTCCCTGACCCTGGGAAGACTTCCTGATCATTCTAGTCCACACTGACCTTTTGCTTCCGATATTTTGCTGCATTTATAACCTCATTTAAGACAATTCAGTATCCAGCGCTTATTTGTACATGGCACCATTTAAATCACTGTTCCAAAATGTTGCTTCTTTTCACTAAGATTTCCTCCAGGCCAGGCAGAGTCCCGAGTGCTCTTCATACTTGTGTCTTTTCACATCCTCAACCCAACTCTAGGAGGGAGGTATTCTTACTGCTATTTGCTAAGAGGAAACTGTGGTTTAGAGAGCCCAGCAGCAGAGCTGGGATGGGATCTAGCCCTGTCTAAGGAGAAGTCTCATATCTGTCTCCTCTTCCTGCTTCTGCCTTCAGGGTGGCCTCAAGGCGGTCCTTTCCCACCATCAACTCTTAGTCTTCCTCCCTCGGGCACTTCTCCTATATCCCTGTGAAACAGGCCAGTGTCTGCTCGGCTCTTGTACAGCTAAAGCAAAGAGCTTTGTATTTAGCAAAGTATTTCACAAAGCACGTGGAGCAATTGGGATTTTATACATCCTAGGTGGCTTTCTTATTTCAGGTGTAGAGATTTCAGGTTGGACCATGGATTGCAGGATCCAGGACCTGGGAGGGCTTTCATTTGGGCCTTTCTAGGCCTGATTTCATGGGGCTGTGAGAATGGACGGTTTTCAAAAACAGCAGCATTTGAAAAATGGCCAGGGCAAATGAATCTGCAGACTCACAAAAATAACATTCTTTTTTTTTTTTTTAATTCTGCTCTCTAACATTTTATTATAGAAAAGGTAATAATAAGGTAATAAAAATGATACAATGATTGTCTTCTAACTTTGTTAGATCATATTACTATAAACCACAATGCATCATAACTTTTTGCTACTAGATTTAAAAAATTTATTAAAGTATAGTGGGCATACAATATTTATTAGTTTCCTAAGTGCAACATAGTGATTCTATATCTCACGACATGCTTGCCGCACTGTCTAGTAACCACTGTCAGCATGCAAAGTTATCACACTATCATCGACTATGTTCCCCTTCATCTTTTTCACCATCCCTCCCCCCTCCCTCCTCTAGCAATCATCAGTCTGTTCCTTGCTCCTATAAATCTGTTTTTGTTTTGTTTGTTCATTTGTTTCGGTTTCTTTTTAAGCCAGGAAGTCCAAGAGCCCCAAGGACACGTTATGGGGTTGCAGATGGTCCTGGAGGTTTTACTTTTTGAAACATTCAGGACCACTTCAGCTCAGTTTTCTAATCTGAAAGAAAAGAAAAATGAAAAAGGCTTCCCTGGTTCCCTGAGAGTTGGCACAGGACTCAGGGATATGCCAGTGTCCCCCTTGCTGCCAGCGCCTTTCCCACCCCTGGCCAGCAGTGTGCTCTCTGCACACTCACCTTCGTACTTTTTTTGGAGAGAGAGGAAGGAAAAGGGGGAGAGAGAAACATCAATGCGAGAGAGCGAAGCTTGGATTGGCTTCCTCCTGCACAGCCCCTCTTGGGGATGAGCTGGCAACCTAGATATGTGCCCTGGCTGGGAATCGAACAGGCAACCTTTCAGTGAACGGGACTATGCCCCAACCAACTGAGCCACACCGGCCAGGGCCTCCCCTTCCTTCTTCTATGTTCTTTTCCCTGTGAAGTATGATTTCTCTTTCTCATTCCTATATCACTTCTAACCTCTTGGTTGTTCTCCCCACTGGCCACTGACTCATTCAAACACACTCCCTCCCTAGCTAAGGTACAGCTCAAAGGGGGAGCCCTACCACAGGGGAAGGGGGCGGGGGGAGAACTGCCTGGAGAAACTCTTTTTTCACAATAACAGCTGCTGACATGTGCTCAATACTTTACTATTTTCTTAGCTTGATTGGATTGCAAAGCCCTTCCCAATTATTACGTAAGAAGACAGGTGAATACAAACAGCCTCTAAATGCTTAATGAAAACCATGTCACAAAAGACAATGGGGGATTGCATTTACAGCAAATAATTTGCTAATAAACAGCTTCTGTCACCAAAGTACTGAAAGACACTATTTGTCTTAGTTAATGAAGAATGAGGAAATGCAGACTACTTTTTAAGGAGTGCAGTCTTAGAATTAATGACATTCTCTAGTCTCTGGTCTTCTAAGCATTGAGAGAAAGAGCTGCAATCCAGTTCAATGACTCAGACTGTGAGGATCTTTTGATTGTGGCTAATCCAATACAATCATTACACAGATGATAAACTGAGGTTCAGTTTACTCATCGATTTAATAACCATGCATTGAGTATATACTACAGGACAGTCATTCTGCTGGACACTAGGAATGGAAGGTATTGTTTCTACTTAAGAGCTTTAAATATAATGGGAAAGAAAGAGAGCACAATTTTTAAAATGCGATTCTCAAGGAGAGCAGAAGGAAATGCAGAGTACACTAACTTTTAAACCCTGAATCTCATTTCTTCGTTTGTCATCCTTATTTCTCTCTCTCTTCTTCTAAGCCTTTGAGAGTTTTCATTTTTATTTTTATTCTTTTAATTTATCTTTATTGTTGAAAGTATTACAGATGTCCCTCCTTTTCCCCCCATAGATACCCTCCTCCCTGCCCCCCTTCCCCAGCCTTCACCACACAATTGTCTAAGTCCACTGGTTGTGCATATATGCATATAAGTTCTTTGGTTGATCTCTTCCTGCCCCCTTCCCCTTTTCCCTTTAAGTTTTGTCAGTCTGTTCCCTACTTCCATGTCTATTTTGACCATCAGTTTACTTTGCTCATTATATTTCATAAATAAGTGAGATCATGTGATACTCGTCTTTCTCTGACTGGCTTATTTCACTCAGCACAATATTCTCCAGGTACCTCCATGTCGTCTCAAAGAGTAAGAGATCTTTCTTTCTTACAGCTGCATAGTATTCCATTGTGTAAATGTACCACAGTTGTGTTTTTGTTTGTTTGTTTTTTTTTGTTTTTTGGTACGTACCCTTAGCAGGAACCAAACCCGGGACTCTCTGATCCGCAGGCTGACTCTCCAACTGCTGAGCCAAACCAGCCAGGGCTACCACAGCTTTTGTATCCACTCATCTATTCATAGACACTTGGGCTGTTTCCACATTTTAGCTATTGTAAATAGTGCTGCTATGAACACAGGGGTACATATATTCTTTCTGATTGGTGTGTTGGGATTCTTAGGGTATATTCCTAGAAGTGGGATCACTGGGTCAAATGGCAGTTTCATTTTTAATTTTTTGAGGAAACATCATATTGTTTTCCATAGCAGCTACACCAGTCTATATTTCCATCTTAACTCTTGGATTTTCTAAATAATAAGCCTATCCATATTCTACTGGTATCAGAAAGCTATAGTGTGTGGAGGTTTTGTGGGCTGAGATGGGTGCAAAGCTTGGTTTTAGCATTTATTAGAAATGTGAGTTTGTACCACTGTTTACCACTGAGTAGAGTGGTGTCTATCACAGGTACAATCATGTTAAGTTAACATTGTAGATAAAGCCTGACAAACATTAGGACCTGCCTGACACAATTTCAGGAAACATTAATTGCAAATATTAAGGGAGCATTTTTCATCCGCATGTTACAGAACTGGTGAGTGAGGGGTGGAGTGATGTTAACAAGTGAATGGTGGTATAAATACGCTAAGACTCTGAGAAAATGAAGGTGTTAGTTTCTCCAGTAAACAAAGTATTGTCATGTTCTATAAGATACTGTAGGTCTTTAAGATATGTACATTGTAAAAAGGAGAGCTTAGAAGATACTTCAAGCTTATTTGATATTGCAAAAGATGCTTCCGTCTCAGAATACTTACGAATATCTCCATGAACTTGTGTGGACTGGGCAAACTATGGGAATTGTTTTTCATGCTAGGCACGCCCAATACCCTATTAATGGTATTCATTTCTTAAAAAGTCCTATAACTGATTTTAGCTCTGGTCAGAATCTAGAGCTCTAAATGAGATAAGACAGGGTTTAAACAGAGAATTTCAGTTTGGTTACTAAAACTTTTTTGGTTCATCATGATGAAAAAAAAAAAAGGAGAGAGAGATAGTACTCAATGATGGAGCTTCTAAATAAAAACGCTGGCACACAGCGCCTGGATCCTGACTCTCAGGCAGCCAGTGGGTAACGGCACGGCCTGGGAGACAGGCTGTCTCGGGCTCTAATTCTGGCTCGGGTGGCACCACGAGGATTAGTGATTTCTATTCGAATCTGCAGACTCCTTCTCATGGGTTTGCATTTTTAAAATCTTACTACAGGGGTCAGCAAACTATGGCTCCTGGGCTAAATCCAGCTCACTGTCTGTTTTCTATGCTTTTTAAGTTATTGGGAAAAAAGTCAAAAGAGGAATATTTCTTTAGATTTGAAAATTACATAAAATCTAAATTTCAGTATCCATTAAAGTTTTATTGGAACACAACCATACCCATTTGTTTATGTTCCAACAGCAAAGTTGAATAATTGTACCAGAGACTTTAAGGCCTATCAAGCCTCAAACATTTGCTCTCTGGTCTTTTCCAGAAAACGTTTGCTGACCCCTGATCTGGCAGGCAGAATGAATATAAAAGTAAATGTGAACAGCCCGGCTGGTGTTGCTGAGTGGTTAAGCATCGACCCATGCACCAGGAGGTTGTCAGTTCAATTCCCAGTCAGGGCACATGCCTGGGTTGTAGGCCCGATCCCCAGTGGGGGGCATGCAGGAAGCGGCCAATCGATGTTCTCTCTCATAGATATTTCTCTCTCTCTCTCCCTCTCCTTTTCTTTATCTCTAAAATCAATAAAGAAAATAAAACGTGAACGGACCCACACGTCACGTTGGAAGTGAGCACTCTGCACAGGGCGCTTCTCCTAGGAGCCAGCCTGAGATCACACTTGTACAATACTTTCAACAATAAAGATAATTTTTTTTTTTTAAAAAAGATCATACTTGTAATGGGTTTGTAAATGGCCCAAATGCCTTTTGGCTGACAAGGCATTAGCCAGAATTTCAAGAGATTATAAACATTTAAATTGGTCTTTCACCATTTTAATAGCCTCTTTTAAATATATATTTTAAAATATTTTAAGTAGCAGGGGAATTTTTAAGCAAAAATCCAAAATACATTTTTTTATATGAAAGAATGGATATTAGCTAAAACATGCTGATTTTCAATGCATTTATTTAACTCATATACACAGCTAGTTGTGTATACAGAATTATGCCATGAACAACCCCTACTCACATTCTCTGAATAATTTGCGCACATAAACTAAGCAAAAAAGAAAAAGAAACTTTAAGAAACACAAGCTTCAGTGCAGTCTACAGACTCAGAAAGACAGAAGAAAAAAAAAAAAAAAAAAAAAAGAGATGTCACAGTTGCCTTTGGATAAGAAATATAATTGCTTTTATAATGGATTTTAACTTACTGTACTGACACAAAAGAGAAAGATAAGATAGAGTGTTATAAAAGTAAATGCCTTAGCAGCATATTTAACTAATGATCAAGAAAATGACTAACTTTCATACTAAAACACTAATAAAATACCCTATTTTCATATAAAATAGACACCAAACACTGGTTTACATTTTTAACTGACAGCACATTGATATATCCAATGACTTCATTTGTTCATCCTGGAAGGAGTTGCAAATACAGACATGGATGATAAACTTCACTACTGATGACACCTAATTATCTCAAAAACTCAAAAATTGGCTAAACTCTTTTTTTTTTTCTTTTTCAGAGATACCCATCACTAGCTCTCAGACCTACCTATTTTATATATATATATAATGGGAAAATTAAAAATGTTACAGTCTCCAGACCTATATAATGTTCTATCGAGGGAATTGTTTTGTAAATGCTTGAAATAGGTCTGTAGAATTTCAATCATAGGACCAGGAGAAAAAACAACAACTGAATCTGTGAGATAAAAGTAAAAAACTGATTAATAAACTAGCATGTAATTATGAGTAATAGAAACAAATCTATCATGTTAGACATAAATAGATGCATAGGAACATAAATAGTTAAATAAAGAGAAAGAGATAGATAGGCAGATTAAGATAAATAGAATATTAATAAAGTTTGTCCCCAAATTTAAACAATAGTTCTTAACCTGGAATCCAAAATTGGGTTTCAGGGAATCATTGAAACCTCTAAAAATGTTTGCCATTTTGATGAGTATACACATTTTTAAAAAAATCAATAATGCATTATTGGATTATCTAATCACCCATGTTCTCTAACTTTTATTTAGCTCCTAAAAATGCTTCTGGAAAATAATGAGAATGAAAAAAATTTCATTGAAATTTACAGAAGTAATATGCAATTGTCTGAGGTTATTGAAAATAATCAGTGTAGTCAGAGGTAATGGTGGGGAAAATCACACCTTTGCTTTTTTTGAAGGGCTAGATTTCATTTCCAAGCAGATGAAAATCACTTTAGATTAACCTTCAAAATTTCTGCCCTGGCTGGTTTGGCTCAACAGTTAGAGCATCAGCCTGCTCAGTGAGTTGTAGGTTCGATTCCCGTCAAGAACACATACCTTGGCCATGGTTGGGGTCATGCGGGAGGTGACCAGTCGATGTGTCCCTCTCATGTGGATGTTTCTCTCTCTCTCCCTCTCTTCCTCTCTCTCCCTCCCACTCTATCTGAACAAAAATGGAAAAATATCCTCAGGTGAGTGTTAAAATTTTTTTTCTTTGTTTCTATAGCTAACAATTTACCCCTCATCCCATTTTTTCATGTGTGTTCCTCTTTTCTTTTCTTGGGGGAAGGAAGATGATGAGAAAACCTCCAGGTTCTAGTTCTTATTGATGTTGGGCACTGGGCCCAGTGGGGCTTTGAGAGTCTGGAATATTGGTCACTGCTTTTGAAACTTCTAATGGGGTCTCTGCTTGGATAACACAGGTCAGTGGGCTGATTGCCAACGAATTTGCTTGCTGCCAGCTACACAGCGAGTGACAGCTTGGCCACTGTGGGGAGCAAGTTGGTGAAGAATTTCTGCAACGTGAGTTCTGTAATGAAGAGAAGTGAACCCCAGTGTATCAGTCTCTGTAGAGAAAAATTACTGGTGTGGATTCCTCTCTCTAACGCAATAAAAAATAAAATAATAAAATAGGCACTGGAGCCTGGCCAGTGTGGCTCAATGGACTGAGAGGTCCTGGTTCAATTCCCAATCAGAGAGAGGGAGAGAGAGATAGAAACATCAGTGAGAGAGAACATTGACTGACCACCTCCTGCATGCCCCCCAGTGGGGATGTGGCCCACAACCTGGGCATGTGCACTGACTGGGAATTGATCCAGAGATCTCTTGGAGCATGGGTCGACGCTCAACCATTGAGCTACACTGGTCAGGCATCCAGTGGCTATTTTAATAATAGGCATAAACATACAAATAACTATAAATAAATGAAAATGGCTATTCTCACTTCAAGTACTGAAACTCACTCTTAATGGATGAGTTAAGAAGAGATATTCCGGGAGGAGGGGGTCAATGGGGAGAAAGAGAGGGGGGCATCTCTAATAGTCTCAACATTAAAGATAAAAAAAGAAAAGATACAAGTACATCTATTTCAGCTAATAATAATAAAGAGTTCACAGGTTCATATTTCACAAACTATAGTCAAAATTCTAATAGCTCATATTGTAAGTCAGAACCTGGGAGCTTTACCTTGGTAAAGATAAATCAGTGACATGTGCACACACATACCTTACTCAAATTGCTTCTCTGTGCCTCAGTTTCTTTATCTGAGAATGGAAATAATGAAAGAGGCTGCCTCACAGAGTCCTAGTAAGTGCTAAATACAGTGATACACGTGAAAAGCCAGTACTTAACCTGGGACACAGAAAGCCAGCTGCAGATAAAGCTACAGATACTGTAATGGATACATAATGCTCTAACTCCCAGGAAGCGGTATACTGACCGCTGATGGCTCCCAGGGGCTCCCACGGGAACCAGTCTGCCCTGCAACAGGCAACTACTTCACCCGTTGATCTGAATCCCCTCTGCCCAGTCAATGACTAGATGAGCTGATGCCAGGAAATAGGTCTGGTGCCGCACTTTGGAGCAACTGTGAGAGACACCCCAGCTCCAGGGCTCCCCATGGCGTCAGCTGAGACCTCAGTTGCAATGGTGTTATGGGACAGCTCCTTCTTCTGCCCCTCCCTGCTTTCCTCAGTTTCTCACAGATGCTCCCCGATAAACATTTGATCATAACTCTCCATCAGAATGTGTCTCCCCGGAATCCGGGCTATGATTATAGATAGCTATAGATAACAAACTGTCTTTCCATTATCCTGGAATCACCAAGATCTAAATATGAATTAAAAAGTGCTAAAAACTCACATCCTACATCGAAAAGAAAGGGGAAGTTGTGCCAAGCCACTTCCCTACAGGTTTGTAGAGAGAAGGCATTTCAGAGGAAAAAACGCAAACCCCATTTCCCTGCCCCTGACTAACTACAAGGGGGAGGCAGATTTCAAGGTAAACACTGTTTTTTGGAGAGAGAGGAAAAGAATTTCTCTCAACCATCAGAACAAATCAGAGAAGCACGAGAGGATTGCCCGTAAACTTTGAAGCGTGCTAGCACGGTCACCCACCGCTTCCCCGAGTCATGGCTCCCGTGAAGGCGGCAGGCCACTGACCCTGCTGCTCCGAGAAAGGGCAAGGTGACAAGTGGAGGAGGGCAGCGGCAGCAAAACAGCCTGCGCTACTCTCACTTGGCAGGCTCATGCGGTTTCTGGTAGCTGGATAAACACAGAGAACGCGCGGGCCTTCGAGTCCTCCGTTGGTGTCCCGTCCAACAAGAGCATGCCCAAGGTAGAGAACCCTACCATGTGAAATGCATTCCAGTTCTAGCGATGTGGGAAAATCCACAGATGAACTCCACGAGAGGGTCAGCACTTGGGGAGACATGCACTAAGCAGGCAGTGTGAAGGGGCTATGCTCCCGCAGAAGCTTCTGTGTGGGAAGCTTCTTCCATCACTCTCTTGCTATCATTAGAGAGGAAGGCAGAGAAGTAGGAACGAGAATGTGCGAAGTTTCCAACCACTCCAGCCACCAAAGCCACAGAGGTCCGAGCTGCACCCGGGGATGGAAAGATCCTACACAGCAGGAAGTAGGAATGTGGCCAAATTGGGAGTCATGACAGCCAAGCAAAAAAAATTCATATGATTGAGATTCCTCCTGGTAGATATATACATTTTACTAAACATTTATTCAGCACCTTGCATTATACTGCAAGGAGTTAGGGATGTGGTAATGAGAGAGAAAGACCTCATTCATACCCCCTTGTCTCTCTCGGCCTTTCTGTCTGTCTCTGAATCTCTATTGCTTTTCCTCCCTTTGATAGACTTCTTCTGAAAAAGTTATGGCATCATTATTCCATTAATTACTTTGTTAATTTTTTAAAACATCACAAGAAAAGCTTTCACAGAACACATTTTTAGAGAAGCAGAGGCTATTTTCTTTCTTTGAGCTCTATATGTTAAAGGTCTGCCAACATTCTTTTTTCAACCACATTTCCCAAAAGCTTAGCACTTGGCCGATAAAATGTATTCCAGTCTAAAATTTGGCATGTCAGACAGCAAAGTCTTCAAATTTGCCCATTTGGCTAATACCTCCTTTTTGAATAACAAGTAGAGAAGTAGGAAAAAATTAGAGTGCAATGCTTTAAATCATAGTATTATTCAAAGAGATCATTCATTTTATGAGGTAGCAAGGCTATAAAAAATTAATCCCAAATTATGGTAGTTTTTTCAAATAGGTTTTACAAAAGCTTAAAGCCTGTATAGAAATAGAATACACACAGTAAAAAGTAATATAGCCTGACTCATAGACTTGTAGTAAGATATCCAATTCTATTGAAGAATCTTGTTTTTCTTATTTGCACATGATTAATACTTAATATCATAAAGTATTTCAGACTGAAGCAAAAACAAAACAAAGGTATGGAAACCATAAAGATATATAGCACATGTCATAAACGCGCGCTCTCTCTCCTCTCCTTTTATATAGTACACACACACACACACACACACACACACACACACACACAAATATGCATGTGCATAGGTACTAGAACTTTTGTCAAAGAGCGTCCTGGAAGCTATTGTTAGTTTTGTTAGATACCATTTATAGGCAGGTGGGATTAAGGTATGTAATTCAATTCATGGCTGTACCTTGGGTAGACTTTGGGGACTTGTCCATAAAGACAGCATAGTGTTGGATCTGTAAGCATCATTTGCAGCATGGGTTCTCAGAAGTGATAATCGAGAGAATTTCACAGAGAAAGCAATGTAGAATGAGTATGTGTTATGATGATCTGCCTTCAGGCAGGCCAGAAGAGGATTCTGTACAAGGCACTGACCACATTTTCACAGTCGTTCCTGTCTCTTACAGTTTTTGACAAATGAAAACACTCATGCACTTTGCAGATTCCCCATGTCCAACTATTTCACAATTGGAAAACTTAGAAAATATTATCTTGTCATTCCCACTTGCAAAAATAAATCAACTGTCATGCTATTCCCAAGTAATCCTTATTGTGCAAAAATTGATTAAAATCATGTGATACAGATCCCCACATTTTCATACAAATACAGAAGCATTTGCCTGAAATTCTATCCTGATGTCAGAGGCACACCAATGAACCCCCAGTGACCAAGATTAATGGTGCAGACACTGAATTCTCACTGTGGCCATAGTGATTTTTCAAATCTCTCTTCAAAGAAGCATTTGACATAATTCTCTTGTCACTTCAGAATTGGAAAACCTAATTTAGAAGCTGCACATATTGTACTAATGATTCAGGAAGCATCTTTTCACATGAGTTATGGGCTCATTTGTTTTGAAAGAACAACCTTCAGATTCCACATCATACAGTCTTGAGCTTCTTAAGCTTTGCTCATCAAAAGCCATCGCTCCATGTGCACTCCATGTGCAACACTTGCCCTAGAACAGCAATCTGGGGGGGAGGTTTTGTGACTTCCTGAGCCCAAAGACACAGCTGTCTCTAGAAATCTTGACAATATCCATTTATATTACACCAGAACATCTTCATTGAAAGATGAAATCTCTACACAATTAGTAGACTTTTAGTATTATTGGAGATAAAGAGTCAAAGCTGTCAGTTTAATACCATGCTCATTAAAAAGCCACCAGGCACTAATGTTTGAGAATAAATATGGTAAGAAGTTTCCTCTATTGATACTTCAAAGACTTTGCAACATCTGGAATTTGGTTCTATACAGAGTATTCCACTAAGAAGTAAGTATAAAAAGGATTTTAATAGGGCAAACAAGATTCAGGTTTCTTGCAATATGTTCTCCTTGGGGGGAAAACAAATAACACAATGCATCTGACTAACCTTTCTGCACTTCAGCTGCATTAATTAACATTTAGTCATGGATTCCATTGTGAGCCAGATGAACTCAGTGCTACAGCTGTTTTCATTGAGGAGGGAAAAATATGCTTTCACATTTTAGATTCCCAGCATTTATAAAGCTGGGAAAAATGTTTTGTTGACTGCCTTTGTGCCAGCATTGTTGATATGCATTACATATTACTCACCCAAATAAATTCTAGACTGTGATTAAACCAATGTTAATATCACATCAACTGGGTCAGTAAGAGCCAATGTTGTAAAAAGCATATCCTTAACTCTCTTTTTCTTACTTCAAGGATTAAGGAAGGGCTAAGAACTCATCAAAAAAGTAGATCATGGCCTTGAAGAATTGTTACTGGGTAAGTCAAAGATTTAAATGGAGATCAGGTACTCTGAGAGGGATGAATGAAGATAACTAGAAAAAAATGAACAGATGTTGAAGAAATTTAACTGCAGGATCTAATAACTTGGCAGAGACATCCTCAACTCTGTAAGCCAAACATATGGAAGTGGTTGGTTGGGAAGAAAGTTGAGGTACAGGACTGCAACATTTTGTCAGTTGTTGAAGGAGATTTTTCTTTTCTTTTGTTTCCATAGCAAAGGCTCCTTTACAATATAGTTTTGTGTGGAAATTATGGCAGTAAATCAGCTGGATGATACATTGTACCTGTAATACCTTGCTAAAATTTCATATTACAAGAGCACTGTAAAATCAACTCTGTCTCCAATAGTCTCTTAGGGATGTTGTGGCATGACTTCTGGTCATTCTGGAGTCTGTGGGCAAATGAATATCCAATAACCATGTGGCCATGTGTATGTGTGTGCGCATTCAGGATTTGTATCAGTGTACAATCCTGGAATCATTATCTGTGTAAATATGAAACAAATTTGATACTTGCCTCCTCAAATTAATACTCTTAGCCACGACTCTAGAAGAAGAGAGGCTATCTGATCTCTTTTTACCTTTCCCAATATGGAACAACAATACTGTAATCAAATGAGAAAACTATCTTACCTGGAACTACTTCAAAAAGGAATTTCCCTGGGCTCTCTTCATTACAGGGATGTTCAAGGACTTTATTTCCAGGCAGAAAAATAGTACCCTGTGAACATAAATGCCCAAATCATCAACATCATCAGATGGCAAATACTGAACATTATCATCATCATAATCATCATTGGTGAATATTCAAGGTGCATCTATAACCCAGTGTATTGTAACATGCATCAGACTCATTTATAGTCCCAACTAATCAAAAATCATGTAACAGAATCATATTCATTCAACATTTAACAAAAATTTGTTGACCATCTAATGTACATAAGATACTGTGCTAGGTGCTGGATTCATTTTAAGCACCACTTTATTAAATGCATTCTGTGTGCCAAATTCTTTGCTAAGCATTCTATTAACATTATGCTATTTAACTGTTAGAATAATCTTAGGAGGTAGGTATATTTTACCCTTTTATAGATGTGAAAACCAAGTCAAAGACATTAAATAACAGTCAATGTTACCATAGCTTTCTCTTAATTACCCTTTCTCTTTTTTGTTAGATTTCTCTCTCTTCAGAGGTCACTGTCATGGTACTGAGACATATTTAAAAGTTTATTCTATTAAAAATATTTAGACTCCAGCTTCCCCTCCAGTTATCATACTTCCCCCCTTGCCTTGCAAAGAGTTATTTATACAGAATCTATTTCCTTATATGTATCCACTGTAGTCTAGTTTGTGTACACAAAATTCCAATTGCACGACTCTCACAAGCTTCATGCTTGACAATTTTCAATCCTCAATGAGCTTGACTTCCCAGGAACATTCAGCACCATTAACCATTCTTTCTTGAAGGACCATCCTTCCATGGCTTCTTGGCTTTCTCCAGGTTCCTCTCTTACTTTTCTGATGGCTGTTTCTTTTGCTGGCTCTAACTGGCTTTTAAATATTAGAGGGTTTCAAAGATTTATCCAACATTCCTTCTTTATAGTCTCTTTCTCCAAGCTATCTCATCCATGCCTATGACTTTAATAACCAACTATAAGCCAGTAAGTACTAGATTCAGATATCTAACCCAGGGCTTTCTGAGCTTCAGACGTTTATATTCAAGAACGTATTTGACGTTTCTGTTTAGAGATCTCAAAAGCATCTTAAACTAAACTTAGTCAAATTAAAATGCAATTAATTCTGGTCCTATTTATGTATTCCCTAACTCAGTGGCTGGCATCTTCCAATCAGCTGCAAATGCAAGTACAGTAGGAGTCATTATATCTACTAGGTCTCTCCAACTACCACTCCCTGGTTCAAGCTACAGTTGTCTCTTGCCTGGAATGTTTCAAACTCCAGTTTACTTAATTCCCCATAATACTCAAATACCTTTCAATCCAATTATTTTTCTTACTGCAGTCAGAGTAATTTTTTTTAAAAAATTTACTGGGGTGACATTGGTTAACACAATTATATAAGTTTAGGGATACAATTCTGTAATACATCATCTGTATATTGAATTGTGTGAACCACCCCAAGTCAAGTCTCTTTTCATCACCACTTATCCCCTCTTTACTCCTCCTCCCCCTTTCCTTCTGGTAATCTCCATAGTGTTGTCTATCTATGAGGGGTTTTTTTTGTTTGTTTCTTTCTTTGTGTGCGTCTGTGTGTGTGTGTGTTTCCTTAATCCCTTCACCTTTTTCACCCTGCCTCCCTGTCCCCTGCCCTCTGACAGCTGTCAGTCTGTTTTCCATATCTTTGAGTCTGTTTCCATTCTGTTTGTTAGTTTATTTTGTACATTAGATTCCTCATATAAGTGAAATCATATGGTATTTGCCTTTCTCTGACTGGTTTATTTCACTTAGCAATTTGATCTCGCAATTTTCCTGCTTAAAAATCTTTAATGATTTTCATTTGTCTTGGGATAAAGCTCTGGGTGGTCTGGTTCCATTCACATCCTGAGGTAGTTTTCTCATTCAGGCTTTGATGCTTTCTATGGTCAAGCCATCTGCCTTTCTATAAATAGCATCATACTCTCATCTACCTGAGGTCTGCTTTCTTTCCTGGGTTATTTTATATCCAGTTTTCAGACTGACTACATCCCAAACATACCTGCATAGCTTCCTGAATTTTTCCAAGACTGATTTATCATTGTATGTAATTATAAGATTGTTTGATTAATCTACCATCAAATTATGAGGGCATGAGGATGTGTGTTTTGCTCTCCAATTTATCACCAATGCCTAGCATTTTGCCTGGCATAAGTTAAACACATAAAAAGGTGTACTGTTAAGTGAATAAGTAGCAAAGCCAGTGTTCAAAACCAAGCATGCCGGATTTAAAAGCACATGCTCTTGTCCACTGTATCTTCTTGTCCCCTTTCCCAGTTTGAAGCAATATTTACCTCAAGTAATGTTTTACTCAACTTTCATTCTACCTGGTTTGGCACAGAAAATTATAGTCATCAACTCTATCCCTCCCCCTAGCTTAGAGTGATAAAGCATAGTACTCCCTAACTAAAGCCCAAGGAATTGTAGGTTAGAAGTATCTTTCCTTCCACGCTTACAAGGTGAATGTTGGAGATACTGCCTTTGTTTGTCTCCTCCAAGAAAGATAGATAACTTTTAAGATTTAGTGACTTAGGGGTAATCTTCTAAAATGGAAAAAAATGGCATCAGCAAAGTAGTAATTAGAACCATATGTTCAGATTATATTAGAACAGGAAGATTCATGAGGAGGAATAATTAGGAAGTAAAGATCATTGGTGATGTCGAAGACATGTGGTGGAAAGTCTAACCCTAGGCAGACAATGTTGAATTCCACATCAATAACAACTGAGAACCAGAGTAAGTCCCTGAGCGAAGCAGATGGAGATTTAAGACCAGCTTCTTGGACATTTATCATGAGGCAATTAATTGACATAAGATGGCCAAGTGAAGACCTACACAAAGGTGCTGACAGCAGAAATCACATCAATTTGCATTAGAGACATATTTTTATTTTTTTTTATCATCCTTACCCGAGGACACTTTTCCATTTTTTGTTCAGGTAGAGTGGGAGGGAGAGAGAGGAAGAGAGAGAGAGAAACATCGACGTGAAAGGGACACATCGAGTGGTTGCCACCCGCACAACTGACCAGAGCCGGGGACAAACTGCAACCGAGGTACATGCCCTTAGCGGGAACCGAACCCGGGTCTCTCCGGACCGCAGGCCGATGCTCTAACTGCTGAGCCAAACCGGCCAGGGCTAGAGACATATTTTTAAGAAATATGAAAGAAACTGGGCATAGCTTAAACACTAAGAATGAAGAAGGAAGAAGGAAAAATGACTTCAAATTTTCTCTTACGTATATTTAAAAGAAAGGTGGTGCGTCTGGTTAGAAATGGGGAAGATTCAAGCTCCATGAAGTGCAAGTGCACGAGCCAAAACCATGTGATGTTCTTTAACTTCTGTTAGCAGCTATGCTGGGTATTCCCCAGCTGCCCCTCCCCATCTTCTCTGCACCCATCCCTCTATTCCGTACCTCTGGAGACTACTCTCTATCAATTGCAAAAATCAGGCTCTCTTGACCTCTGGCTATATGCTGGGTTTGACAGGCCACAGCAGGAGGTCAGAAGACAAGATATTTATTGACTTGTTTTTCTTCGTGTGAGGCAGCAATGTGGCCCTAGTTGCCTCGCAAGCGGCCTTGGTCCACCTGTCCTTACACTTGCAGGCTCCCTCGGGTTCTTGTGGAGCTAAGAGGGATAATGGTCCCTCCCTGTTTTCAGCCTGGGGTGTTTTCACTGTCTGTTAGCAGCACTTCCTCACACACCCTCCAATTACCCCTTCTGAAGTGGAAGCATCAATGTCTTGCTGGGTTCTTCGGTGACAAATAGCCAGGGTGCAAGTACTCGGAGTTTTCTAAGGAAGAGCAGATTACCCCATGATGTTCAATACGCCTACTGCAAATTTTGGACGATCAGAATGAAGCGGCTCAGGAATAAAAAGGGATGAAAACTTTGTGACAAGAGTTCAGTACACATGGCAACAATTACATGTCAGTAATTAATCAGCATATTCAGAGTGAAATTATATTTATTTTTATCCCTTCTAGGGAATATTCCTTTTATAAAGAATCTTTCAAGTTTCAAAATGGGACACTATGTTAAACAAAATTTTAAAAATATATATTTATTTATTTTTTTAGAGAGAGAGAGGAAGGGGGAGAGAGAGAGAGAGAAACACCGATGAGAGAGAACATCGATTGGCCACCTCCTGCATGCCCCCCACTGGGGATCTGGCCCACAACCTGGGCATGTGTCGATGCTCAAATACTGAGACACACCAGCTTGTCATATGTTAAACAAAAATTTTTATACTTTGACAGCTAAGAGTTGGCAAAAGAAACAATTCAGAACCACAGTAGTATTTTGTTTTCAACTAAAATTGCTACTAGAAAAGCAGCTCATCTCTAGTTAGCATCAGATCGCTGAGCCAAAACCACAGGATTTGGGGGTAAGACTAGATGATGCTGGAAACGAGCAGGGTGATCTTATTCTCTGAAACTGGATTGGAAAATGGAGTCATGGGCAGTAGCTCTGTCAGTTTCATAAGCATCATGATGAGATTTTCTTCCAGCATGAACAACGCTCATGAGCATGACCTGGAACTAGACAAAGACTCAGCTTGTATAAAAATGTACATTAAAATATATGTATATTTATAATACAAATAGACTGAGGTTTGAAAATGAGATCAAGGTGAAATAAATATCATTTAACAGTTTCATTAGTTATATCAGTTGGTTTGGTTTTTTCTTTGTAGCAAATAATTTCATTAATTTATTCAACAGATATGTGCTAAACAACACTTAGCATGTGCCAGTCCCTGTCCTAGGCACTGAGAATATCATAGTGAGAAAGTTCAATAATATCCTTGCATTTCTGGATTTTAAAATCACACGGGCCCTGGCCGGTTTGGCTCAGCGGTTAGAACATCGGCCTGCGGTCCGGAGAGACCGGGGTTCGGTTCCCGCTAAGGGCATGTACCTCGGTTGCAGTTTGTCCCCGGCCCTGGTTGGTCGTGCGGATGGCAGCCACTCGATGTGTCCCTTTCACATCAATGTTTCCCTCTCTCTCTGTTCCTCTCTCTCCCTCCCACTCTGTCTGTACAAAAAATGGAAAAATGTCCTCGGATGAGGATTAAAAAAATAAATAAATAAAAAAAATCACACGGGGAAGGCAGAAAATTAAAAAAAAATTACAGCTAAGTCCTTGTTATGAAAAGAAAACAGAATAGATATGCTTATGAAAGGTAGAAAATTATATCCACAAGTGCTCTGGCCATATAATAATCTACTGGTGATGACCAAGTTCGTGTTCAGTAAATCTGTTCTGGAGCCGAGCGGCCTGGGCTCAGATCCCCATGCTACGCCCATTCGTGAAGTGACATCAGGCAAGATCCTCATTCCGTCCATTCCTCAGGCTCTTCATCCTTAAACTGAGACAAAGACAGAACCTACTTCATAACTGTGAATGAATACCCACCTTGTTTGTAGAAGAATGCCTGATGCAGAGTATTTTTAGCTGTGTTTAATATTGACAAAAAAAGAAATCTTTCTTATATTCCAGAAGGCTCCAAGATATTTTGGGCCCACATTTTGCTAATCCCCAAATGATGAGGTAATTTTAGGAAAGTTTCCATATATATTTGCTAGTATTAGCATCTAGTTGAGTAAACGGGGAGGTAAACTAATTAGAAATTTTGAAGTCAATTTTCACTATCATGTTTGCAAGGCTAGACTAATAAAAAAATAACTCTCTAATTAACAATCATAATAAGATAGAGCATAGTATAATGATGTGGATAATGATGATTGCTAACATTTCTTGACTATTACTTTCTTAAACAAATGAGTATGCCATTTATATCATTAATTCGCTCAGTGACTCTGTGACATAGGTAGCTCTCATTTTCTAGACGAGAAAAATAAAACTCAGGGAATACCGAGTAAAGAATCTGGCACTGTAAATTCCTAACACACATTTGCTTGAACCAAAACAACGACAACAAAATAAATGAAGGAATAAATGCATACCAGTTACTTTAAGGATTATATTGTTAATTATTAACCCAATTTATGGTCCTATTTCTAATAAATTATTGCTATTTAAAACAGTTTGAAATTTTA
The DNA here is from genome assembly GCF_014108415.1 of Molossus molossus. Lineage (NCBI taxonomy): Eukaryota > Metazoa > Chordata > Mammalia > Chiroptera > Molossidae > Molossus > Molossus molossus. Next base: position 64,562,378 of record NW_023425344.1, on the reverse strand, counting down.
TATATAGTTATCGAGTTCCCTCTGAGCCTCTGAAATTATTTACTCTAATACCTGGGATGCCCGCAGGAAGACAAGAGAGGGGGAAACTTGCAAATTGGTATAATTTTAGAATTTATCAAAGTAATTCTGATGTGCAAACTGTCTGGAGAACACGAACCTAGGCAATGTTATAAATTATATTTTAGAGAAAATAGCAAGATATTTATAAAGCTGTGCAAACTGTAGAATGTACTATTTTTCTCAGCTCATAAAACACACAAAGCAAGTAATGCACATAATGTTGTCCAACCAGCACTTAAATTAATAATGACAAACATAATAGCACAAAGCTACTTTATAATTACTGAATAAATATAAATAAATTCTCTATAGAGATGTCTCATTTTGCTGTTTTTTATTAGAAACTGCAGACTTAGCATTTGAGAAGCATTTGTCATCCTGGGTTCATTTTATTATTATTTTTTTGGTACGTGCCCCTAGCGGGAACTGAACCCGGGACTCTCTGGTCTGCAGGCCAACACTTTAACCACTGAGCCAAACCTGCCAGGGCCTGGGTTCATTTTAATTTTCAAACAATATTTGCACAATATCATTACATATGTTCAGATCCTAGGAAGCTAACAGGATGCCATTAATGGTGATGGAGAAAAATATGTGCAGTGTTTGGATGAAATCATTGAAAAGCTTTTAACCCTTTCTTTTTAGATACAAGAATCCCTTACCCCATGTGAACTCTCCCTGTGGACAGAACAGAAGTACATGAAATTCTTCCCAGATAGAGTTGTTCTGCATGAACAGTTTCCCTGGGAACATAGCCATTACCTTTCTAGATATATTTAAGTTACTTCTACTTGGCTACATGTTTCTGATTCGTTGGAGAATGAGGAAATTCTTTGATTGCAGAGGAAGAAACAAATCGGAAAAATGGACTATGAAGACATTATTATTCTGAAACCAAAATTTGATAGTCACACTCAAAATTTTAGAGTCCTTAGAAGTTACCTTTCTAAGGCTTGTCCAATATATGAATCGCTCTGCAACACCAAAGGCATTCGGAATTTGCTCAAACCATCTCTTACTACCTTTCTTAAGGTGTCCAATGCCATTTTTGAAAGATTGTAATAGAAAGAAAAAAAAATTCAAATGTTGATACAAAATCCATCCCTCAACAATTTCTATTCTACATTCTTCCTTTCAAAGTGAAAACCCCTTTTTCTATCTTAGAGGGTCATCACAACCAGCTTCTGCTGACTCACAATGTGCTAGGACTGTGCTGGACGTTTAATCTTCTGAAAGCCCTAAATGGAGGAACAGTCATAACCATCCACTTTACAGGAGTGGGGAAGCATAAACAAGTCAAGTAGCAAGTGCAGAGATACAATCTGAACCAAGCTCCACTTCCTAAGCCAGTATGTTTATTATGTGATAGAAAGCTACAATGTGTTTTATTGGTTCATTCACTTATTTGTTTATTCGTCAACCATATAGGCATTTAAAAGGTATTATGTGTTGAGGATGCCAACTGCTTAGAAAAAAAATGAAAGGTGTTAATATAGGTTATCCTTGGAAAGCCACGTATAGGTGATTTTTATTTTGCTAAGCTTTTCCTATGTTTCAAAATTTAAATAATAAGCACATATTACTTGTATACTAATAAAAACATACAAATATATATTTAAAGCAAAGAAAAGTGACAGGAGAAGGCAGATGGGATGGGGCATTTTGTAATCTCAAATTCCTGCCTCAAAGTAAAGACTGGAAGACAGTTCTAGAGAATGTCTAAATATAGTAGAGTGCTCTGAATGGTCACCCAAAGATATCAAGTCCTAATGCCTGGAACCCATAAATGTTAACTTATTAGGAAAAGGGTTCTCTGCAGATGTGATTAGATTAGGGATCCCGACAGTTACCCTGGGTCATCTGGGTGGCCTTAAATCCAGTCATAAGAGCCCTTGTACTAGAGAGACGGGGAGGCTTGATGCACACGCAGAGAGGGTGAAGTGGAATGGACGCAGAAATTGGAACGACACAGTCACAATCCAGGAAACGCTGACAGTCACCAGAGGCTGGAGCAGTCCGCTCCTCCAGCCTGAGGGAGCCTGGCCCGACCGATACCTTGATTTCGCACTTCCAACCTCCAGAACTGAGAATAAATTTCTGTTGTTTTCAAACCACCAAGTTTGTGATGATTTGTTACAGCAGTCCAAGAAAACGAGTACAAATACAACACATTTTGAAACAAACCTTTTAATGACCCCTTGGGAGGAGCCCATAAACAGCTGTTTTAAAAGGAGTTCACTGCTAATTCTCCAGTGCTGGCAAGTGGTGTCTAACTTTTACTTAGCCAATGACTTTTGGGAAGAATCCACATTGTGCAAGGCACTGAAATAGGTCGTAGCCAAGGAAAATCATTCCTCACCCCATCCTTTACTCTCGATAGGAGAAAACGGATTCAATCAGTGTTGCATTCTCTCCTGGACAGAAAGCCTGTGGCAAGGTTAAGAGTCCTCATTCAGAGAGAACTGAGCTCTCTTGCTAACCTTTCTGAATCAATTTCTGGGCCCTTGACCTTGCATTTTCTATCCAATAAAACATGCTATTTTATAATATTTATTATTTCTCAACTAGAAAATGGAAGGTCAGCTGCTCAGGGAATGGTAAATGCCAAAGATTCAGAGCGAAGTCTACGGCAGTAGGAGAGAAAACGCCAAGAACAAAGACTTGGAGTTTGTGTCTCGTTATGAGATACGAAGAGGGAAAAGCCATAAGCTACACGATATTTATTATGGGAAAATCTGGGGCCCCGAAAAGAAGGGTCAATAAGCCATCGTCCCTGGAACAGAAAATTGATCATTAAAATAGCCCCATTTAATACATTATCTTAATTAACCAACAAACCCTTTGTGTTTTTAAAAAATAAAGCGGAAGGGACCTAGTTTAATGTTGGAAGAAACTGCAATCGTTAAATCTAAAGTCCCCAAAATAATATGGGATGCCGAATAAAATGACCTTGCCAATTTTTTCACAACCAAGTAAAAGTATTTTATAGTTAGCTTGATAATTTTCTATATAGTTGAATTTTAAAATTAGAAAACAGTCATTAGCAGAAAGAAGGCAACTTGGGACTTAATCGCACAGCTGTTTTTGACACGCCGTGCTTCTTTTAAAAAACAATCTCTCCTTCGCCTTATGGTACACCTATTTTTCTTGGCATTTCTCTACTTCATTGACTTACAATCAATTATGGTTGATGTAATTCTTAAAATGTGTTGCTAAAACTGCAAATGCAGTGTGATATTTATTTGCAGAAAGAGAACATGCTCTTGAAAAATTATGTAAGTTTGAGAACACAATTAATCTGTTGGCAAGGAAAACAGAACCCTCATGCATGGGTAGTTGGAGGGGAAAATGGCAAATTCTTTCTTTAAAAAAGTTTTATTCAATTTGTTGGGGTAACATTGGTTAACAAGATTATAAAGGTTTCAACTGTACAATTCTACAACATATCATCTGTATACTGTTGTGCGTTCAGCATCCAAAGCAAAATTCTTACAGAGGGTTCTTTGGCAATATTTATCACACCCAGACACATAAAAAATAGTATATTTGCAATAAAGCAACATTGTCTGCAAAGCAAGATTTGGAACCATGCAGGTGTCCATCACTGAAAATCCATCACCATCACGTCAGGTGTTTTACACTATATACAGGGTGGGGCAAAAAGTAGGTTTACAGTCATTAGTAAAAAACAGTTTATTCTTGTATAATTATTTATTAATTATTTATTATTTTCCATAAAAATAACTGTAAACCGACTTTTTCCCCACCCTGTATATATATACACACACACCCACACATACATAAATGAGCTTTAATATATAGAAAAATATATGTGAATAAAATTCAATATATAAAAAACATAATTCTTCTCTAGTAGATATAGCTTATTTTTATTTTTCTAACTGCATAATACTCAAATATGCAGATGTTTCCTAGTTTATTTGATTGGTTATACATCATATATACATATATATTTTTCCCTACAAGAGGATATATTATAAAGAGTAAAAAAGATAGTTATGCTTAGAAATACACATTCAGTATGCTCTATCTTAAGTAAGAAATAAATGATAATCAGAACATATATTTGTATTTGTCTTGACTCACATGGCAAAGCCACAGGAAGAATACACAGGAATCTAATGTACTGGGGTGTGAGGGCAGGAGAATAAAAATGGGTGGAAAGTAAGACTTTCCTTGTGAACGTTAATACAGATTTTATTTTGAAATTATATGAATGTTTTATGTACGTACAAAATGAAATAAAAATTAATATAGTATGCAGACAAAAAACAGATTTCATAGACTGTTAGTAGTTTTCTTTATACATTTGAATTTTAAAATGTTCTTTATATATTTTTCTCCATGATATCTACAGTGTAAGAATATTACTTTAAAATTTTTTTATTTTATTTATTTTTTTAGAGAGAGATAGGGAGTTGGGGGGGGGGAGAGAGAAAGAGAGAAAGAGATTGTTGTTTCATTTATTTGTTTGTTTGTTTATTTATTTATTTGCCCCTAGCAGGAACTAAACCCAGGACTCTCTGGTCCACAGGCTGATGCTCCAACCACTGAGCCAAACCGGCCAGGACTGTTCCACTTATTTATGCATTCACTGGCTGCTTTATGTATGTGCCCTGACTAGAGATTGAACCCACAACCTTGGTGTATTGGGACAACACTAACCAACTGAGCTACCAGCCAGAGCAGAATATTACGTTTTTAATTAAAAAAAAAAAAATAACCCTTTTGTGTTAAAAGTTGTTCTAATTCCTTCACAGTATTGAAGACACAACTAGCATAATCTACATTATTCTAGATGTACCAAGTCATCTACTTGGGTCTGAGAACTTGCAGGGAGTATGAGCCCAGGCACAATTTAAAAAAAAAAATGTTTCATTACCAAGTTCCTTTGAGAGAGAGAGAGAATGTTTTAAATGTAATTTTGACCTTTCTTGGCAAACAGCTAGTCTTCTTGCTTCACAAAATAATCTCAGGGGAAAATATCAGTGACTAAAGTTTTGGATTCAATAGTCTAATATTTTTCATCTCGTAAGTTCCATTGATTTTATAGTTGTTCTCATGTAATTTGTTTGCTCCTGGCTCCTGCCCTAAGATACGCAAATGTCACTGACGTTTTCATCTACCTTAAAAGCACTGACTTGGCTGCTATGATTAAGAAGCAAAATGCTTCAGTTCCAAGTGTTCACTTCCTCTGTCTGATTAACCAGAAACAATCAATGCGTTAATCCAATCAACATTTAGCTTGCTTTGCAACTGTTAATATTAACATAAGTCTTCCCACTTCTGAAATATATAAAATAGAAAATTTTGGGGTTGCTTTTTTGATAGCCGTTTTAACATGCTTTGCATTCCTACGCTAAAGCAGGCACTATAACAAAACACAAGCATCTCACAAGGCCAGATGTCATGATAATGATAAAATCAAAATGCAACCTAAATTTTCATTGCATTTCTCCTCTAAGTCAATGTTTTGAGTGCTGAAGAGATAGCAGCCTCAAAAGTAGACAATGTTCCTGTTCTCATGAAGGTTAAATTTTAATCAAGGAAGAAACACATATATCCATCCATCCATAAATAAATTTAAAAAAATATGAGAATTATTAATGCAAGGTACTGTGCAGTTCATTAAAATATGGGAAGTATGTTTGAAAGTGCCTGAGTAGCTACTTTGGAATGGTTATTCAAAGAGGGACTCTCTGAGCCGGTGACATTTTAGCTGAGATCTAAATGCTAAGAAGTCTATCCTCATGAAGATGAAGAATGGTGAAGTCTAAGAGGAAGGCAGGGGTGATCAGGTTCAACTTTATAAGCTAAGGTTCAGAGTTTGGATATTTATTCTCACTGCAATGAGAAGCCATTGAAGGGTTTTGAGCATGGTATTACCTAATCTGTGTTTTGAAAAGAATACACTGGCTATTGAATAAACAATGGATTGTTGAACAGCAAGAGTAGAAGCAGGTGTCCACCTAGTTCAGAACAGAGAAGACTGGTAGCCAGGAAGATGAAGACAAGCGGCATTAATTAGATTATGTTTTTGAAGTGAGCCAGAGTTGGTACTGTGTTGAATGTGGGGCTTCAGAAAAGAAAGGAAACAACTCCAATGTCTAAAGTTGTGTTTGAACATTAGAGGGTGGTCTAATGATAAGAAAGATAGAGAAGAGGAGAAACAGGATTTGGAGGGGAAATTAAGAGTTCAGCTTAGGTCACATTCAGTTTGAAACACCCATTAGACATACAGGACAATGACAAGAGGAAAGTTTGATATGTAAGTCTCAAATTTTAGATACAGATTCAGGAGATTAGTTGTGAGAGTCATCAAACTATACATTACATTTGAAGTCACAAAATTAGTTAAAGTAATCTGGGGAGAATGTGTGGACTGGAAAGGTAGGGAGCCGAGGGAAGATCTCCAGGGCATGTCTGTATCTAGAGGACCTATAGAGGAGAGGTAGCCAGAAAGAAACCCCAGGAGGGGCCAGAGGAATAGGAGGGGCAGGAACAGGATCCTGAAAGCTGTATCTTCCGCCATCATCTGTTGAACACTCCACTGAAAAGGCATTATCTTGAAAAAGTTCATTCCATAATGGAAGCCTGTTGCATCAAGCTGAAATCTGACTCGTGAGAACCTCTGCTCTCGGACCCCCCTCCACAACCACTGGCTAATAATGCTTTCTGGCTCTGGACATCTCTGAGGATAGCTATCATGCCCACACTAAATCTCCCCTTCCTTTTTTATATTGTGTTCATCTGTTCAGAAAAATTAGAGTCCAAACACCTCATCATCCAGTCTTCTCTGAATCTAAGCTTGTCACTCTAACTATTAAAGCAGGGTACCCCAAACCCAGTACCTCACTTGATAATTCATCAAATAGAGGTTAAGAGCATGAGTTTTGGAGTCAGACCATCTTTGTTTAAATATAAGTTTTGCCCCCTGTTAGTACAATCTGGGGCAAATTCCTGAAACTCACTATGCCTCAGTCTCTCCATCTGTAAAACAGAAAACATACTAGCAGTTGACTCATAGAACTGTGGTGGTCTGATTATATTGTTGTTGCTCCCGAGAGTATGTGGTCACTTTTCACAAGAACTTCTATGTACACGCAAGTAATAGTTTTATATTTATTTGAGTAATGATTTAACCTAAATGTATATATCTTTATTTGTGATTTGTAAGTATAACATATATAATGTCTTTTTAATAAAATATATGTGTGTATATATATAGATTATATATGTATAATGTATGTATATATGTATAATAACATATATAATGTCTTTTTATTGAAATATATGTGTGTATATATAGATATATATGTATATATATAGATATATGTATACTCATACATTTGTTAAGTTTTCTTTTTAATTTGGGTCAAGAAACTAAATATTGGGGTATAGTATCTATCATTTGTATAAATTCGTATAGTTTACAAAGGATTTTAAAATATGTTACTTTATTTAAACTTGACAAAAATCTCATATTTCATTGATTTTACAATTTACAAATTTCACATTTAATGTATTTTAGTTGGGATAAATCTTATAGAAAATGGAAGATCATAGTTTAAATTACAATGTTTTATTCTACTTAGTAATACGTAAACTAGTTGTATGTTTTACATTTGATGTGGTCTCACATTCATTGAAATATGATTTAAATGTGAAGAATAGGTGCATTTGTCATTGGAACACTCTGTCTTGTGCCTCAGTACATATCACTCTAGTCTGAATGATCTACCCTATGCCCTGTAAAGTAATTTTGTGAAGTTTTCCTAACAGGAATGCCCAATTACTCTTTTATTCTTTATTCTCATTCAAGTGATATGCTTGAAGACAGGAGTTATGAGCATTCTGCATTTTTGCAAATTTTCCACAATATCCATCATACTCTGAGCAGAGAAAATAGTGTCATCAGATGGTAGGTACTCAAAAAAGTATTTGTGGAATGCGTAAATAAATTGAATTAAAAACACATGACTGAATTTATTACTTAACTATGCTTTTGGTGGCCAGGCAAATGTCATTTGAATTTTCCTATTTTCTCTTCCTTGATAGAATCTGTTTTTAATATAAATCAAATATAAAATTTCCTTCCCAGCTTCATTTTTGTCAACAATGACCCAATTGTCTCAGTCATATTATTGGTTGGATCTTCAGTTTATTTTTATTCACTTTCCCCCTTTGTCCCGTCAATATGCAGGCTTCTCTTTCTATTCTTTCCTTTGATCTGGGTCTCTGATGCTCTCATTGGCAGCTCCTGACCTACACTTTTTTTTCATGCCTTACACAGAGCCAGGAAGAGTCTTCATCAACACATCTTGCACTTTTCAGACCCAAAGAGTGGCCTTCAAGGGTCATTTGCAACAAGTTAAAATGTTGTTTATGCTCACTCACAGGCTGTTAATGAAACTGGGCGAGTGTTGGTTTGGAGATACTAGAACTTCAGTATACGTATATAAAAACCTAAGTCACATCAAAATAAGCATCACCTACATTTTCACAATAATGAAAGCTGAGGTTAAATGTTCAAAACTGCATCCAAATGTTGCTGTTAATTAAATATAAACTTAATTTTAACAGTCTACTCATGTACTCTAAGAACTATCTCAATTACAGTACTTCAAGACTCACAAATCCTCCAAGCAAACAAAACAAAATATGAACATGTACCTCTCTTTTTTTGCATTATACTGAATAACTCATTGATGATTTAGAGAAGAAAAAATTTGTCAAATTAAAAAGAAACTAATTATTTTTATTGTGTCTTAAAAATATTTTTTCTTATAATAATTTAAAATCTTTAGAAAGACTAATACACTAATAGATATTTAAACATTTCAACTAAAATACATGTAGGAAGTATATTTCATAAAATACATGTAAAAATTAATGACTAATTAGTAAAGTTGACATCTATTTACTATGGTGCTAGGAAGTGACTTGAAATGAACATTTTAATGCATATATTATTCTAATTTTAAGAAAATTGCATCTATGTAAATGTAATTTACATCTGTTTCTGCTAGCCAAAAAAGAAGAGTAGATTAAAAAACAAACCAAAACAAAACAAAAAACTTGTTTCACTTCTCTCTTTCATTCTGCTTCTGCACCAAAACATAAGAGTATGTACTTCCCTTTTTAAGTTCCTCCTCTCCCTTCATTATCAATATACTTATGTGTAATAGAGCCATAAACGGAGGAGCTTTATTACATTTGGGTACATATACTTTATATACATATATGTTATAACTAGAGAGAGAGAAAGAGAGATGTGCATATTCACAGTCCGCATTCGGATGGAATGGAGTGGAGTACAGATGAAATACCCTTTCGGAAGGAGAAATATGCACCGTGGGATGATGGGACTTTTGAACAGCCTTCTTTAGACTGAGGAACTGGGTCCAAATCTCTGGTTATTTTGTCCTCTCAGATGAGACATGAAGGAAGTGTGATCTGACCACACTGCAGATGGTTTGGATGATCAGCTTTCAAAAAAAAAATGTTACTAAATCCACTTACCACATGTTTTCAGTCAGATGGAGCCCTCATTTTACTATACAAACACATACAAGTACACACATGCATGTGCATGCCTGTGGACCTCGATGTCACAAACTATAGTTTGTGCTAATGTGAGAGTTTACATGGTTGCTAAACATCTGTCAGGACTACTCAAGAAATTCTCAATCTTATAAAGAGAAAATTACAATCCATGAACATCTGGCCAGATAAGATACGAAGTACAGGGACAGACTTTTCCTTTTATGATACCTGCTCCCAATGCTCGATTTATAGATGTTATTTATTTACAGTAAGATGCATCCATGCATAATATACAGCTTTTTTGAAAGAGCATACAACAAAAGGTAGCTAGTGCCAATACTATGATTTCAAACTTCCAGTGTCTAGAACTGGGAGAAAATAAATTTGTGTTGCCTTAGGAAAAAAAAAATGTACCTAGTGACCATCAGGCAATAAACACAACAGCTAAATAAATAGTTGATGGAAACAGAGATGGCAGAGGTGGTTATTGTCTTAGCTCCATTTTCCACAAAACTTTTCTTTCAAATTCCTCTCATTAGAGTGACAGACTAATAAAATGACCCCAAACTATGCACATTATTTCTTACAATATAATATTTATTTCTTTTTAAGACCAACATAATTAATTTCCAGGAAATAAAAACAACTCTTTAGGAATAAATATTTCAAAATATATCTGCATCAAAGAATAATACAACAGTTAGGAATTATCAGAAAAAATAGTTTTTCTTTTGTCTGATGGTAGAGAGACTATAAAAGGGAAATTCTCTCACAGGGAATACCTCAAAAACAATGAGAGTGATTTTCCATTTTTTTTTGTTTTTGCCTCAATTGTATCTTTTTTTAAAAATCCGCCACGAGGATATTTTTCTACTTATTTTCAGATAGAGTAGGAGGGAGAGAGAGAGAGAGAGAGAGAATGGGAGAGAGAGAGAACCATCGACATGAGAGAGACACATTGACTGGTTGCCTCCTGCACAAACTGCAACCAAGGTACGTGCCCTTGGCTGGAATTGAACCTGCAATTCACTGGTCCATGGGCCAACACTCTACTTCTGAGCCAAACCAGCCAGCAAGCCTCAATGATATGTTAAAATTAGCATACATGCATAGTTTACTTTACACCAAACTCAAAATAATAGATTTTTTATTGGAATCAATATAAACTTAAGTAAACATCAAAATAGAAGCAATGTATTTAAGAACCAACTTTATCTCCACTTGCATGTCTGACTAATCAACATTTTATTATATTATTTTTTAAACATAGGCCGTGGACTGCGGAGCCCACTTTCATAATGATCTCACTATTGCTACCATTTATCTGTGCTCAATACATGTCAGGGATTGTAACGAGTGCTTTATTTATGTTATTTCATTTATCTTACATCAAATAAATGGAATAGGTAATATTATTCTCTTCATTTTATAAACACAAAAGCCGAGACTCGTAGAAGTTCAATAAATGGCCTGGATCACAGAGATACTTGACAATGCTGAGATTTGAATTGAGGTTTTCTTTCTCCAAAGGCCAAGTTCTTAACAACTACATTACTATTCTATCATACGTATTCTTTATATAATCTTTTTAAAAATCAACCACTTTAATAAACATCTTTACCCATTCAATATCCATTGTTAAATTCATCTGGAAAACAAGGCTGTCTTCCCTGAATCGAAATGAACTCCAGAGGAACTTGCCTTTGGTGCCTTCCAGGGAGATCATTTCTCAAACATTACACAGCATGCAAGTCAAGAACTATTTGAAACTAAGTAGATTAAGAAACAGCTTTTGCCTTTTAAGTAGGTTTTCTCTAAGGGAGAGCTATAAAATGAAAATGAAGTATCCTAAAATGTATTGCTTACTTCTCTAACTCACATTTTAAACTCGACACGACTAGGACTGAGCTCTCCATCCTACCCCCAGCCCTCCTGCCACCGTCTGCAGAGCTGTTCTTGTCGTCTTTCCTATGTCCGCTGAGGGCAATTTGGTCCTTCAGGTTGTTCAGCCTCTATTCCTAAAATTACCCTTGATTTCCCTCTTTTACACCCACTCCCAGTGCATGAGCATCTCCTGTTGTCTCTGTCTTCAAAATACACTCCCCATCGGCCCACTTCTTATGACCCCTTCTGTAGGATTGGTTTAGAAAAGTAAAAATCATTGAGTTTTGAAATCTTAATTCAGTTTTACAATACAGGGTTTTAAAATGATTATTAATGCATCTGGGTGGTGTGGCTCAGTGGTTGAGCGTTGACCCATCCATGTACCAAGAGGTCACTGGTTTGATTCCCAGTCAGGGCACATGGCCAGGTTGTGGGCATCCCCAGTGGGGGGGCATGCAGGAGGCGGCCAATCGATGTTCTCTCTCATTGATGTTTCTATCCCTCTCTCCCTCTCATTTATTTTCTCTGTAAAATCAATAAAGGGAAAAAACAATAAAATAATTATTAATGCTCAATTGATAAATACAGTGATACCTCGGTTCTCGAACGCCTCGGTTTTCGACCAAATCGGTATTCGACCAGGAGATTCGAGAAACTTTTGTCTCGGAATCCGGAATCCGAACAAATATTTGGAACTCGAACTTCCGAGATGAGCCGAGTTGAGCCGAATGGCGTTCATTCGGCCCAGCGCGCCTTGCTTGCGCCATCAGTGTGAGTGCAGAGAGAGAGTCACGCTTTGTGGAGTCACGCTTTGTGGAGTCACGCTTTGTGGAGTCACGCTTTCCTATTGGTTTCATTGCTTCGGTTCTCGAACAATTCGGTTCTCGACCGTCCTCCTGGAACGAATTATGTTCGAGAACCGAGGTATCACTGTATATCCTTTTCATCTGGTTGTGCACTTATTTATTCAATGATACATAGGGAGTGCCAACTACCAGCCAGGCACCATCCTGGGAACTTTGGATATATTTGCGAGCAAAATAAAGATCCCTGACCTGGTGAATCTTATATCTGATTATTTGAGACAGACAATAAATAAGACATAAAATAAATACATTATGTAGTATCTTAAAAGATAATAATGACTATGGAGAAAAGAAAAAATAGAGTAAGGTAAGTGATATCAGGAGTTATTGGGAGGTAAGGAGGGTGTCAGTTTACAGTATTAAATAGGGTGGTCAGGATATGCCTCTTAGAAAAGTAAACTTTTAAATAAAAAGTTGTCAGTTTGATTTTATTCTGCATATCTAAAAAGAGGATTAACAAGAAAGTCCCCAGAAAGAAATGACATATCCTGCCCTAATCTCTGACTCTAACTCTGTTTGTACCAACCAAAGGATCAGCCAGAAAGGGAGAAAGCAAGGAATGGATGGGATGAGGAAGGGAGAAGGCAACCAAAAAGTATCCATTCATTATTAGCGGAACATTTGTGTCTCCCCAGAATTCATAATGCATATGTTGACTCCCTAACCCCGATGGGAAGGTATTTGGAGATGGAGGTCTTTGAAAAGTAATTCGGTCATGAAAGCAGGACCTGGACTGATACAATTAGTGCCCTTACAAGGTTCTTGTAAGGAGAGACATGAGAAAGCTTGACCTCTTTTCCTCTGTCTCTGCCATGTGAGGACACAGGAAGAGACAGCAATCTGCAAGTCAGGTGGAGAGACCTCACCAGCACCTGACCATGCCGGCTCCCTGATCTCCAACTTCCTCCAGAACTGTGAGAAAATAAAGGTCTACTGTTTAAGCCACGCAGTCGATGGCATTCGTCATGGCGGCCTGAGCAGCAGACTGCAAATCCCCTGCAGTGTTAAGTGTTGAAACACTGAACATGTGAACTGTGGAGGCAGGAAGGAGGTCACTTAGAGAAGCGTCATGTGCAAGTATAATTTATAGTACCTCATAAATGTAGACATTTAACCCTCAATTAATCCCATAAACTCTTGGGATTCTCCCTCAGAACAAATTCTAGATCTGCATCATTCTCTATCGTCTATAGTTACACCCCCAGAATAGCCTCCGACTTGGTCCCTGGGTGTCCCATTCACCTCCTCAGGCAGCCACAGTCACAGAAACCCTGCTAACCCTCTGTGTACCCTTTAGCTCATCAAATGACTGAATATGAAGCATCCCTGGTAAGAACCCAAGTTCCAAACCAATAAAGATGTTGCAATATCTGGACCTGAAATAATTGAGTTTGATGTAAACTTGTCACAATGGACAGAACCACAACGACGTTTCCTCGAGTGCTCAGTAACAGAGGGGCTGGCTGGCTTCTCTTCCCGCGTTTCCCTTGTCACCTACCTCCACTCAGACACATAGCTCTTGCTTAATCTTGCTTTACAAATAATAGCACACGTTTGGCTAAACACTATATATTAAGATTAAAATATTATAAATAAAGTGAAAAAGGACACAGCATTTCTATCAAGTTTTTTTTACAGCTTTTTCAAATTGAGCTCTTCTAACATTAATTTTAATTACTCTCCAACACCTACTACTGCCTCTGGTCAAGGTACCCTTCCTTTTCCTCCTGTCCTCCACCTCCTTCATCCCCCTCCCATCGCTCTGCAGCATTTTTATGTCCACCTTCTGTGTTTTACTGTTTCTTCTCTCAGGCTAGAATTACCTTTACTATCGCCTTCTGTTTTCAACATTTGAACTAATCTTTTTTTTTTTCTTTTCCCTTTATTGATTTTAGAGAGAGAGGAAGGGAGAGGGAGAGAGAGATAGAAACATTGATGAGAGAGAACATTGACTGGCCGCCTCCTGCCTGCCCCCCACTGGGGATCGGGCCCACAACCTGGGCATGTGCCCTCACCAGGAATCGAACTGGTGACCCTTTGGTGCATGGGTTGATGCTCAACCACTGAGCCACACTAGCTGAGCTATTTGACCCAATCTTAATGCTCAAGCTCTACTTTCTTCACCATCTCTTTTCTCAGAAACTAAGCCCCGTTGATTTCCATTTTATCTATTTGTTAACCTCTCTTCTAGAACATATTAACATATTTGTATTATCCTATTTGCTGAGTTTATAGAACCAGCAGTGCATTATTTATCCTAAGTAATGTTTCGTGGTTTCACGTGTCTTCTTTCTGTTCAGAACTAGATATTTAAGCTCCTTGAGTACAGAAACAGGGTTACATGGTTCTTTATAACCCCTTCAGAGTGCAGTCCAATGCTGAGGATACAGTGGTTCTGTCTATACATAATAATAGATAAATGTTTAATAGCATAAATGTGTGCCAGCTGATTGAGTTGTAAAACAACATAAAACTAGCTCATCTTGATTTCTCTTCCAATGATCTATAATTCAAAGGGGATTTTTCTTATGTTTCCAACTGTAGCACATTCAGTGTGTGATATTATCATCCTCAACTATATCCAAACTACATCCAAATGCATCCTACTAGGAAAGCTCCTGTCATTACCCATCCCTTTCACTGCTTTTTTCCATTGACAGGACAAGGAGAATCCTCCAAAACTTGATGATGCTTCATTTGTCTCATCATTTCTGCATGGTGTCCTTTCATGTCAGTCAACCTGGTCCTCTGGCCCCGCCCCCTTCGGCCCAGCTGAAAGAGCAGCTTCCCTTAGCCATGAGCATGATCTGTTGGGTACTGTTATTCACAGAGAGAATGGAGTTAAATGGAAAGAATTTGCTTAAGAAATAAAGTGCTGCCCTGGCCGGTTTGGCTCAGCGGTTAGAGCGTCGGCCTGCGGTCCTGAGAGACCCAGGTTCGGTTCCGCTAAGGGCATGTACCTCGGCTGCAGTTTGTCCCCGGCCCTGGTCGGTTGTGCGGGTGGCAGCCACTCGATGTGTCCCTTCACATCGATGTTTCTTTCTCTCTCTCTGTTCCTCTCTCTCCCTCTCACTCTACCTGAACAAAAAATGGAAAAATGTCCTCAGGTGAGGATAAAAAAAAAAAAAAAAAAAAAAAAAAAAAAGAAATAAAGTGCTTGCACATGTAATGTCAGCGAGCCCTTTGCAGCAAACTAAACTGCCATTTAATGCAAAATTTAAAACTGTATAAAAAGACACCCAGCTTCAAATAAAACAAAACCATTACCAGCATTAAAAGTAGGAATACAATGTATCAGTAAAGGGAAGGAAACGATCCGGTTTAACTCAGAATAAAAGGCGGCCGACAAGAATGTGATTTTTTTTTTCTATCTATGGTACAATTAGGCATTCTGGTTAAGCTTACTGGGCTCTAGAGAGGGTTGATATTTCTCAAATACACATTCACCTTTTCCTTATTCTGATGGTAAATGTATTGTGTAAATATATTTTCTTCTAATAATTTAAGTCACCAATCTGAATGTTAGACTCTAGTGAAAATTGATGATGAACCAGGAAAAAATGAATACTTTCAATATATATTCTCTTTTAGGAATTAAAAAAATAAAGCATTTTAGGACTAATTTTCAATAAAAATAAAAAGCTGTCAGTCTCTAAATGATACCCAACACTCCCAAACTAATACATATATTTTGAAAAATTACAATCATTCTAACAGCTAAAAATGTTTGTCTACAAAATGCTACATAACTCTTTATCTGTGTATGACTAAACACAGATGGGAATACAACTGTTCTTCCTCTGATTACCTTAAACTATTTGTCACTTTGTCACTGTAGAAAATAAATTCAAGTTACATTTTATCAGTGTATTTCTTCTATGGAACCCTCTTTGCTTTTGGATGATATTTGCGCTCGAGATAGGGGGTAGGGATTAGCAAATACTACATAATATATTATACCAACTGACTTGCTTCCTTTCAAATAACACTAGGAGGAAATTAAATGGATTTACTCTAATGAATATTAACTAACAGTAGTTCATTAGAAAGCATTTATCTCTAATTTATGTGACTTCCTGCTATTCTAGCTTCAGAATTTTAACATATTTATTTCACTGATTCAGAGTCAGTGATAACTAAACAGATCGCAAATGCTTCACTAATAACCACACTGACTATGACAAAGGGGGGTTAGCGCAAAATAAAAAGTTGTCAATTTATGGAAAGATATTTCAGACAAGAATGTGATTTTTTTTTCTATCTATGGTACAACTGGGTATTCTGGTTATGCTAAAGTAAAATTTTTAACCCGTTTCAAGTGGATAAATGAATCAGGAAGTAGCTAACCTCTCCTCGTGCCCCTGTTAGGGACAACCATCTTAGGCAAAGAGCTACCCTGTCTTTATTTTATATACCCCATCGCCTAAGAGAATATGGGCCATGGTCTTTGAGGGCGGCAGAGATCTACCAAGATTGGGTATCAGCATTATTTAGTATTTTATGTAAAGATGGACAAATGCAGGAACTGAAGTATTCTTTTGCTTTACTTTTGACAATAAGAAGTGCAGAATAAGCCCCAAACAAACACACATATATTACTAAAAGCTTGAGTAGAGATGAAGTCTGTGTACTTGAAATTCTTCTACTAAGATCCCAAATAAGAACCTGCACTTTGGCTTAAACTACACCGTAGAGGGTTCGATAGATCATCGTACCTTCCTCTCACTGCTGCCTCCTGACTGAGCTACATGGTGCACTTACATCTCGTGACTTACTTCTAAACTTTGTATAAAACTGGATCCCTCACTGTGTGACGTGTAAGGATAATTCATTACAGGAGGAGATTTATTTAAGACAAGAATCATAACAGAATGACACTACTGAGATGAAGAGCCATGCATATAATTAGCAAAGGAAAGGAACTTCTCTAATATTTACATTTACTTGTCTAACATATTCTTTCTTTGTAGTCTGAAAGCAAAACTGAAAAACGCATAGTTACATGTCTGTCCCTGTCTTCATGCATGTGTATATTTGTTATTTAAAATACACACGCAGCCCTGGCCAGTTTGGCTCAGCGGTAGAGCGTCGACCTGTGGTCCAGAGAGACCCGGGTTCAGTTCCCGCTAAGGGCATGTACCTCGGTTGCAATTTGTCCCCGGCCCTGGTTGGGTCATGCAGGTGGCAGCCACTCGATGTGTCCCTTTCACGTCGATGTATCTCTCTCTCTCTTCCTCTCTCTCTCTCTCTCTCCCCACTCTATCTGAACAAAAAATGGAAAAATGTCCTCGGGTGAGGATTTAAAAAAAAAAAAAAGTAAAATACACATGCAGTGAGAAACAAAGGGATAGTCGGAGAGACTCAGATTTAGTTTCTTTAAGGCCAAAAGCCTTTTCACCATCTATCCAAACAGTTGGAACATTTTCCAGTCCTTGAAGATTACTAAAAGGAATACTGAGAGTAGAATCATCTTCCATAACAACACTGACACTTCTATTCAGAAAGCAATCGCGCTGCACCTGGGCACCATGGGGAAAAGGCGGACGAAGCCCCCCCACACACACACACATGAGGCTGACCACTGCGTGGGCGAGGTTCTGACCGGCCCACGCTGCCAGTGTGATGCCAAGTCCCTCTTCTTGCAGCACCACCCAGTTGATCCCCAGTCCCTCCTGCATTAACCGCCAGTGATTCTCCCCTGTCTGAGCAATCTCATGGTTTCTCAGAACTCAAAGAAAAGCAAAAGCTGAACCACATACCACCCTGATCTAATCTGTTTCCCAACTAAGTGCCCTCAGCAAAATTTCAAAACTTCTTCCTATTCATTTATCCTTAAACAAAATTTTAAAATTAATTTTAATTTGATTAAAATTTTTAAAATTATATATATCTTATAGATATATAATATATATACATATATATGTGTGTGTGTATATATATACATACATATTTGTGTGTGTGTGTATATATATATATCTCCTACCTAATTAGAGGTTAGACATTTTTTCTAGAAGTTGACAAACGTAGTCCTTTTCCCCATTTTAATCTCTACATTGACAAGGGGCAACACCTGATAGGAATGCAATGAGGTTGACAGAAATATTTCTAAATTAAGCAAGGGCTCTTTTTCCTACTTCTAGTGGAAATCTCTCTGACCATCTCTGCAATACCCGCATACGTTGGCCAAATATCTGAAGCAAAGAAGACCAATTGTTACAATGCAATAATTTTGGTAAAAATCTTCCTCTTCTTTTAAATCATCCACACACCACTACCCCATTCCCAGTGAAGTCTTACAATCGAGGAAGCTGGAGAACAGAAGAGTGTGAAAGTTTCACAAGGATATTTGGATTTCATCAGTGAGGCCTTCTTTTGGAATAAGCAACCAGGCGCAGGGACTTGTTGAATGTACGCAGCAGGTTTTTCACGAAGAGGAGGAGAGAGTATTTTTCTCTCACTATAGCCTATGAATGTTGGTGCCAGATATTTTCAGTAACCTACTACTACAACCCTGTAGAAGTTTATCTGGGAGCTTTCAATGAAATCACATCAATAAAGCAGTGACTAGGGCGTCAGTTTTCTTAGTAAACACCTTTGTCATGACTTGCTCTGGAAAAATATTAGTCAAGTTTCTCAGTTTGCGTATGACTGTTACCTCCAAGAGGTTTAATAATAGAGCATATTCACTTTGCACACTGAATTCCATAGTTTCTTAGATCACAATTGGATCGGGTCCTTTTTCTGCATTTCCTTTATTCCTTACTGACTCATTATTCCTTTTACTACGGTGTGGTGGATTAAATATGGGTACTTTTCTTATCAAGAGCTGCAGTGTTTGACCTTTCCCTTAAATACAGGTGGGCTTTATGACTTTTGGTATCTGTGACAAATTCTATGCCCAGGACTATCTCTTGGAATGCTCTCTGGAGCCCTACAAACTGCCTGCCCTCCTGAAATCGCCAAACAGGAGGGTTTCTGCGTCGGTGCTCGGATCCATAGCTGTGCCTGAGCCCAGCCGCAAGGTGCCTACAGGTGAGGAAAGCCGTCTCGAACCCTCCGGCGACACCACCATGTGACCAGAGTTGCTGTCAACGGGAGTACAATTGTTCAGCCAAGCTCTGCCCATATTCTGACTCACAAAATCATGAGATAAATTTAAACAGTTGTTGTTTCAAGCCTCTTAATTTTGGGATAGTTTGCTCTGTGGTGAAAATAACAGAAACACAAAGCAGTAAGTACCTGGAGTTTAGCGGCTATGAACTAAAATATGTAGCATTGGACATGGCCACCAGGAACTAGGCAGAAGCCAGAAGGCCCTGAAAGAGACTCTGTTGGGGCACGAAGAACATTGCACAGTGAAGGCTGGAGATAAGAGAACACCAGGTATGTAGTGGCGAACTGTTTGGCAACACTGATAAGGTGGAAATATACATATCCAATGAACTGGCAGATTTTGCCATGGTTTTCAGGCAGAACATTGACACGTCAGCTGGTTTCTTTCACCTGCATATGATGATGGATGGATAGGTAAAGGTGAGCTAAACTGAAGACTTGCGAGAAAACGCAAAGGAGGCAAGACTTCCTGGGTCTAATAATAAAACTACTTTTTAAACCCTCAGTTTCTCCAGGCAACAAAAGATCACAAATTAAGATATTGCCTCAGGGCAGATAGCAAATTCGGGATGCTACCAGTCAAGTAGCAAACATCTCAGAAGTGTGGTTTTAGATCCTTTGTTGAGACTTCAGAAAGTTTTCAGGGTATGCCTAGTGGAGCTTCTAAGAATCTTAAGAATGAGGTTCTTAGACCTTCTTTACTAATTAAGAAAGGCTCTAAGAATCTTAAGGGTGTGCCTTCTGACTATGTCAACTAGACAAAAAGGCTTCTAAGAAACTTAGGGACTCTCTATTTAAAGTGTGGAGGGGTCTACTTCAGAAAGAAATGTGGATATAGCTTTTGTTTAATAGAATAGACTATGATATGATACACTGGAGGCCCACACAGTTTTCATAGAAGTTACATCAGCTTGGATAGACAGTGATAGTGGCAGCACAAAGTGAAATGAGACCTTCTGCAACATGCCAAGTAGGCTGAAAAGTTTCAAACACTGGCCTTTTCTCATCAAAGAATGAATGACTCAGCCATTTATATATTATTATATCACAGTGTTCTCCCCTTATCCATGGTTTCGCTTTTCATGGTGTCTCAACATCAACTACAGTCTGAAAACATGAAGTGAAAAATTCCAGAAATAAACAATTCATAAATTGTTAATTGTATGCTGCTCTGAGTAGCATGGTGAAATGTCACATCATCTTGAGCCATCCCACATGGATATGAATCATCCTTTTGTCCAGCTTGTCCATGACATATAAACCACTGCCTGTTAGTCACTTAGTAGCTGTCCCTGCTATCAGATCAACCCCTCAAAGTATCACTGCGCTTGTGTTCAGGTAACCCGTATTTTACTTAAAAATGGCCCCAAGGCGCAAGAGAAGTGATGCTGACGACTTGGAAAAGCCAAAGAGAGGCCACAAAGTGCTGTCTTTAAGGGAAAAGGAAAAAGATCTTGCCTTAATAAGGAAAAAAGATTCTATGCTGAAGTTGCTAAGATCTATGCTAAGAACAAATCTTCTATGCATGAACTTGATAAGAAGGCAAAAGAAATTCGTGCTAGTTTGCTAAGAGAAATCACATTCACATAACTTTTATTACAGTATATTGTTATAATTGTTCTATTTTATTATGGTTGTTAATTTCTTACTGTGCCTAATTTAAAAAATAAATTCTTTCATTATATATATATATATACACACACACACATTCATATAGTGTACATATACCATATACATATATACACATATACATATATGTATATGTGTATATATGTAGTGTTTGGTAGTATCTGCAGTTGCAGGCATCCATTGGGGGTCTTGGAATGTATCCTCTGCAAATAAGAGGGTACTACTATATATTATATAATAACATATGGAATTTGTTCTCTAGATGTATACAAAATTAAAAGGTAAAAGTAATATGTTTTATCACTAATCATTAGGGAAAAGCAAATCAAAACAGCAGCACCTATCACACCATATCACGCCTGTTAGAATGGCAGTTATAACCAGGAAGGCAGTAACAAGTATCTAGGGAGAAACTGGAACCTTTGCACTGCAGTGAAAACGTGAAACGGTTTAGCTGCTATGGGAAATAGTATGGAGGATCCCCCAAATTAAAAATAGAAATACCTTAAGATTCACCAACCCTATTTCTGGGTATTTATCCAAAAAATGTAAAACACAATCTCAAAAGGATATTTGCACCTCCACATCCACTGTAGCATTTTTTACCACAACCAAGAAGTGGAAACAGCCTAAAAGCCCATCAATGAACAAAAGGAAAAAGAAAATGTGTTATATACATACAAAGGAATATCACTTAGCCTTAAAAAGAAGGAAATCCTGTCATATCTTACATATCCTACAAAGTTAACATGGTTGAACTTTGAAGACATTATGCTAAGTGAAATAAGCCAGTCACAGAAATACAAATACTATATGATTCCATTTACATGCGGTACCTAAAGTAGTCACACTCATCGAAGCAGAAAGTTGAATGGTGGTTGGCAGGGGCTGAGGGAAGAGAGAAATTTCTAGACATCTGCTGTACAACATTATGCATACTGTTAACCATACTATACTTTGCACCAAAAATGTTGTTGAGAGAGCTCATGTTACATGTTTTTTGTTATAATAAAAATACATTTTAAAAAGTAGTAAGTTTTGCCCTGACCAGTGTGGCTCAGTTGGTTGAGCATTGTCCTGTACAACAAAAGGTTGTGCTGGCCAGGGTACATACCCAGGTTGCTGGTTCAATCCCCAGTTGGGGTGCAGGTGGGAGGCAATCAATCGATTTCTCTCTCTCTCTCTCTTTCTCAAATCAATTAAAACATAGTTTTAGAAAAAGCAATATGTTTTGATACAACAAAGTGTGACAACTTCAAAATATTTTAAAATAATTCAGGATACCTAATCTCACAAAGGCTGTGTTTTAAACAAACATTAGCTCAAACACTCTTTAAATAAGTATGTGAGTTAAGAGTTAAAGGAGCAATTAAACAATTGGAGATCATGTTCTAGGTCTTTGTATAGATCTACCTATGAAATGAGGTTTTAAGGGAGCCTTCTCTATATCAACAGCTGGGTTTACCTTCACAGACATGGATAGAACTTCATCATTCCACACCATGACAATGTGTGAGAGAATTTATGTAGACATGAGCTGACAGACGGGAAGGTTGCTAATGGAAACAACAGTTTCCCTTCCCTGCCAAGCTCCTCAGCATCTCCCAATTTATACCTATAAGAACTGCTTTTTTTTTTTTTTTTACCATCAAGACTTATTGCCTTCTCTCTACTTAATCTCTCTCTCTCTCTTTCTGCCAAGCTCCCCACACCCCACACACAGCGCCCCCCCCCCCCCAATGACTGGAGGTTAAGAGTTGGTGTTGAAGTAGAGGGAAGTGAGTGGTTTGGCCTTCCAAGCTTTGAACCCTAATCTAAGGATCAGCACAGGTATGAAAACCTATAATTTTCCCTCAGTTTTTGGAATGTACCAGGCAGAGATGGGAGAGAAATCATTTCTGGCAGTAGGAGACTCATGAGCAAATCTATATTATGTGTCTTTAAAAGTGCTCAATGTATTGGAAAGCACGGGATGCAGCGCACACTGGTGATTGACAGGAGTATATTACTCCTATAAAGAAAGTTCTCTCTCCCCTGTCTCTGTTGCCCCACACCCAATACTGTGACGACAATCAATGCAGTTTTCATAGTGCCTGTTTCTGAAGGTCTGTCAAGAGGAAGTAAAATGATATGGTGACAGAAAATGGTTTGACTTTGGGTGGTGGGCACACAGTGCAAAATGCAGATTTTATAGCATAGAAATCCACACCTGAAATCTATATGATCCTGTTAACCAATGCCACTCCAATAGATTTAACAAAAACAGTTTTTAAAAAAAGAGGTGGCAAGATGTGTTATGCAGTCAAGGTTCAATGAATAACATAACTGGCATGATTATTTTTTTCTTGATTATTTAACTCCTACCCTGAACTTTGGCATACCTTGAAAGCAATGTATTAAATTCTGTTTCTGGAGGCAGAACAGATGATTCTGCATTTCCATAGCATCTCTAGTTTCCTTCTTGCTGGTTCCCCAAACAATGCAGTTTGGTTTACACTGTGGCCACGCGAGAAGACCACAGCAGCTGGAGGAGTCAGGATGGCTGCCTTAGGTTTCCTCCCGTTTATTCTATGGGGTTCACAGGACAAAGTCTCCTTGCTTATACTTTGTAAAAATGCACGAGTCTGAGATAACCCAAATGACTGGCTTTTCTCATGAGGCTTTCTGGCAATACAGTAAATTTGCAGACTGTTTTCAAATTAGGGCACTCTGTTGGGATAATTGTAAGATCACACAATATAAGTATTCAGAACTACTTGTCTGTTTGTGGCTAATTTACATTTTTGTTCATCTTTGTTCTGATGTTGTGGCAGTGGATGACACTAGTACTGGTACCTAGAGGACACTGTCCAGCTCAGCTTTGTGAATGTTTCTTGAAATAGCTCCTCTTCCAGGTCAGGGTGTAGCATGGTGGTTAGGAGCCCAAACTTGAATCAGACTGAAGTGAATTAGGCTCTAGACTAGTTCCTGACCTGGGGACAGTCTCTTAACTGTGTCCCAGTTTCTCCACCTACAAATTGAGGATAATAGTAGCGCCTACATTCAGGGGTATTTTAAAGATTAAAATATATATTCCTCATATAAATAATTTAAAAATAGCAACCAATACATAGTAAGTGGCCAATAAATCTTAGCTACAATTTTAGTTGTTTTGTTCCCCTACGCTTTTATAAAAAAGTTGTTGTTTTTTTGTTGTTAATTCTCACCTGAGGATATTTTTCCATTGATTTTTAGAGAGAGGGAAGGGAGGAAGGGAGGGCGAGAAAGAGAGAGACACTAACGTGAGAGAGACACATCAATTGATTGCCAGCTGGGGCCAGGGATCAAACCTGCAACCCAGGTACGTGCCCTTGACCAGGAATCGAACCCTCGATCTCTCAGTCCTCAGACTGATGGTCTAACTACTGAGCCAAATCAGTTTTTAAAATGATTTAAAAGTACCATTAAGTCTGGCCAGTATGGCTCAGCGGTTGAGCGTTGACCTATGCTCCAAGAGGTCACTGGTTTGATTCCTGGTCAGGACACATGGCCAGGTTGTGGGCCTGCCCAGTGGGGGGCATGCAGGAGGCGGCCAATTGATGTTCTTTCTCATCAATGTTTTTATTTCTCTCTCCCTCTCACTTTCTCTCTCTCTCTAAAAAAAAAAAATCAATAAAGGAAAAAAAATTAAAAAAGAAAAGTACCATTAAAATGAAAAGAGGTGTGTGAATAATAGACACTCATTAACAAGGCTGAACTGTCGCTTCTCTCTCATTTAGACAGTTCATTTTCTTCCATGAAGATCATGTAAAGACCCGTTACTTGGCATATAGATCCAAATAGATTTTTTTCTGAATCAGTACATTCAAGTTTCACACATATAAATTCATTGGCCTCTTTCCTAGAAAAACTGAACCCTCTCCGGGGTGATCTTGTGATTTCCAGATGCATTCAGAGAGCTCAATGCAGCTGTTATCTCCTGCTAGCCAGCCACGACCGGCGCCAATGCTCCCAACAGGACGAACCTTGGGAGGGAAGTGGAGAGCTGAATGCTATATGAGTTAGAAAAGGCTTTCTTAAACTTACATCATGTTTAATTATATCAAATACTGTTCATTATGTGGTTAGGTTGTGGTGCTTCTTGGAGGAAGGAACAAGGAGAAAAATTACTGGCATTTGAAACAAAACCAGAAATCTCTTTTCACTGGGGACCTCGAATTAGACTTGAGTCATACGAATGTCAAGCTGCTCATGCTGGAGTCAGCGGGGCAGAGGGCTGCTTCTAGCGCAACACGTGCATTCTCATTTAATCTCGTTGGCATTCTCAGAAAGCAAGATTTGGGAAGAGTTAGGACATCATTTTAGTTTCAAGTCTTAAAATTATACTAGGAGCTTTTCTTCATGTTTGAAGGCTGTTGAGTTAAAAGAAAAATTCTATGGTAACTCGCCAAAAAAGCTCCAATGTATTCATACAACACACACTCCTGGATGGCAGAAAAATCCTTTAAACAAATGTGTTCTAAGAGTCCTTCCTATAGTATTTGTCCCTTTATCTTTAGGAAATCATCAGGAAAATATAAAGAGAAAGGCTCATCCCGGAGATTTATTTTTTTCTTGTCAGAGGGGACTGTTAGCTTTGGGAAGCTGGTGATACACAAAATACAAATGCTAATTCATGATATATGCAGTGTTGCATCCATCCATAAAAATGGGGAATAATGGAAGGATATCCATGCATATAAGCTTGGCTTCAGAATACTTCCATTTATTTTTATTTTATCTCTGCCACTTACTACCTATGTGACTCTGGGTTATTCACTTAACCTTTCTGAATCTAAATTTACTCTAAACATGTGAAACAAACACTCATCCCACAGAGTTCAAATACTGTGTGAGCGCACAGTGCATCGGGGTGAAGAAGTCCTAACACCTGCCCTCGCGAGCTCATAGTCCAGCATCACCAAAATTCGAATGAGAGAAGTTACATGAAACTTCTTTGGTATGTTTTGATGCTCAGTATTCACTGGTTTCAATTCAGTAATATCTTTCCAAATCTGTCATTTTCTTTGGCAGTATCCATTCAATTAAGTAATGATTATGCACTGAGTGGTTTTTTTTGTTTTTGTTTTATTTTTTTTATAACAATTCTTACTGCCTTTCAGTTGGGGGGAAAGAAAGGGAGCAACCATAGGAGATATATTTCAGCAATTACAGAAATATATTTTTTAAAAAGAGTTGTTCAAAACAAAACAGACTCATTGATACAGACAACAGACTGAGGGTTGCCAGAGGGGAGGGGCTTAGGGGACTGGGTGAAAAAGGTGAAGGGATTAAGAAGTTCAGATTGGTGGTTATAGAGGAGTCATAGGATATAAAGTGCAGCATAGGAAATAAGTCAATAATATTATTATAACTATGCATGGTGCCGGATGGGTACTGGAAATATCAAAGGGAACACTTTGTAAAGCATATGATTGTCTAACACTGTGTTGTATACCTGAAACTAATACAAAATAATATTAAATGTGACCTGTATTCAAAAAAATTAAAAACATAAAACAATGTTTAAAAAGAAAGAGGTGTTCAAGAACAGAAAGGGAAACTATTGGACGCAGTAGTTTCTTGCCAATGGCACTTTAAGACCGAGATCGGACCATCACCTGGTACTGCATAGGTCCATCGGATCCATGGTGCTGAGACACCACCCTGGACGATGCAGGTGCTGATAATGTACTTTTCCTGAGCTTCCTCGCTGGCTCGTGACCCTGCCACTGAACCACTGGAAGGACCACTCCTCAGACAGGAGTCAAATCAGCGGGCACAAGTGAGCAGCAATAAGTAGCAAAGTTCTGAAGCTTCAGACAAGAATATGACAAAGTCTAATTAGGCAGAACTGCTATATTTCCTCTTATTGACTTCGTATTTCCTTCCTTTTTTTAGTCTAAGAAAACGGACTTTTATTTAAAATTATATATATTTGCATGTCCCGTCGTTTGAGAAAATAGTTCTCCAAAATCTTTACAGTAATTACCTCTGAGTAAGAAAATTTTCTAGTGATGTTTAGGTTCTTAATTATGTTTTTCTAGATTTTTTTGAAGTGTTAACATAATGTAACCTTTCATAATAAAAATATCCTTACACTTTAAAAAGCCGATTATATTTTAAGATGACATATGCCTCAAAAGCCTTTCTAGTTGTTCCTAAATTTGATTTTTGTGTTAGAAGATGGTTTTCCCTCTGATCTAATGAGTCAGACTATCCAGAGCTGGGCCTAGGAATCTGTATTTTTGCAAAGCTTCCCACGCGGTTCTGTGGGAGCTAAGAAGCATTTGTCCTCGGCTAGCATTTAGGGGCCAGTGACTGAGAAACAGCACATGCAGGCTGAGCTGTCCCAGGTGTGGAGAGACTCCCTCCGTCTGCTGATGTGCAGGCTCTGACTCCAGTGAGGATTATTAACCCCTTTGCTGCAGTTAGCTGCTGCCTAGGGCATTTCCTAAACACCGGTACCTTCAGTTATGCCACCTGCTCATTTTGAGAAGCGTTACTGAAGTCTGCAAAAGGATAGTTGGAACTTGTGATGGAAGTGTTAGAACGCGCCTCACTGCAGCCGAGGGCCGCAGCGTGGTCTGCAGAGGTGGCCCTGGACCAGCCTCAGGCCCAGTGGAAGTGAGATTGGTCCTTGTTCCGGACAACCCAGCAGCAGAGGCAGGAGCTGAGCAGCAGGCAGGAGCTGGGAGAGGAGGAGGCAGAGCTGTCCAGCATCCTCGGGGGCTCTGCTGAGATGCTATCCATTTGTAAGAATGTAGGTTTAAATGTTGACAAATGCCTTCGCGTTTCTTCTCTCTCTCTCTCTCTCCCTCCCTCTTTTTCATTTTTGTTCAGAAAAATTGTTTTTTATTGAATTTATTGAGGTGACATTGGTTAATAAAATTATGTACTTTTCAGGTGTACCATTCTGTAATACATCATCTATATACTGTATTATGTCACCACTCCAAGTCAAGTCTCCTTCCATCACCATTTATCCCCCCTTTATCCTCTTCTATCTCCCCAATCCCTCTTTCCCCTTGGTAATCACCATACTATTGTCTGTGTCTATGACGTTTTCTTTTCTATTTTTTTCTTAACCCTTCATCCAGCCCAAAATAATCTCTTCCCCTCTGACAGCTGTCAGTCTGTTCTCTGTACCTATTTCTTTTGTTAGTTTATTTTGTTCATTAGATGCCACATGTGAGTGAAATCATATAGTACTTGCCTTTCTCTGACTGGCTTATTTCACTTAGCATAATGCTCTCCAGGTTCATCCATGCTGTGAAAAGTGTTGAGATGCTTCTTTTTCATGGCCAAGTAGTATTCTATTGCGTAAATATACCACAACTTTTTTTTTAAATCCACTCCTCTACTGATGGACACTTGGGCTGCTTCCAAATCTTGGCTATTGTAAATAATGCTGCAATGAACATTAGGTGTATATATTCTCTCAAATTAGTGTTTCAGGTTACTTCGGATATATTTCTAGAAGTGGAATTGCTGGGTCACAAGGCAGTTCCATTTTTAAGTTTTTGAGGCAACCCCATAGTGTTTTCCGCAGTGACTGCACCAGTCTGCATTTCCACCAACGGTGCACAAGGATTCCTTTTTTTCCATATGCACGACAATACTTGTTTGTTGATTTATTGATGATAGTGATTCTGTCAGGTTTGAGGTGATATCTCATTGTGGGTTTTTATTTTGTTCTATATTTTTTGTTTGTTTTTTTTGCATTTCTCTGATGATTAGTGATGCAGAGCATCTTTTCATGTCTATTGGCCATTTGTATGTCCTCTTCAGAGAAGTGTGTATTCGGGTCCTTTGCCCATTTTATTAAGTGGATTCTTTGTTTATTTGGTGTTAAGTTGTATGTGTTCTTTACACATTTTTGATACTAACCCCATTACTGGATATGTCATTGGTGAATATGGTCTCCTATTCAGTGGTTTGTCTTTTAATTTTGTTGAGGGTTTCCTTCGCTGTGCAAAACTTTATAGTTTGATGTAGTCCTATTTGGTTATTTTTGTCTCCCTTGCCCAAAGAGATATATCAGAAAAAATACTGCTACCAGAAATGTCCAAGATTTTACTGCCTCTGTTTTCTTCTAGGATGTTTCATGGTTTCAAGTCTAACATTTAAGTCTTTAATCTGTTTTGAGTTATTTCTTGTATATGGTGTAAGAAGGTGGTCTAGTTTCATTTTTTTTTTTTTTTTGCATGTATTTGTCCAAATTTCCCATCACCATTGATTGAATAGACTGCCTTTACCCCATTGTATGTTTTGTCTCCTTTGTCAAATATTCATTTAATATAAAGGTGTAGGTTTATTTCTGGGCTTTCTATTCTGTTCCATTGATCTATATTGATTTATATGCCAGCCTAGTTATACTTTTAAAGAAATTTAAAAAGACTACAAAGTTGGACTGTAATGAGAGATGAACTGAAAGAGATGGAGAAACAAGGGAGATATACCGGTGAGACTCTCAGAGAAAGTAGCCTGACACTCTTGAGCTTAGGCTTAAGGTCAGTTTGTCTAGAAAGCAAGTGGTAGCATTTCTTACCCCATCCCAGCATGGTGCAGGGTCTGCACGTATGGGATTCCAGCAACATGCAGGAGCAGCTAAATGATTGTGTGTCAGAGGAGGACGTGTGAGTCGGCTGAGAGTACAGAGGTCTGATTTAACAGGGGTGGGAAACATCCAGTCTAAGGGCCGTGCAAGGCCCGCAAAATCAGTACCAAGTAACATCACACACCTCACTAAATTAGCCTGACCAAATATAGCAGACTAATTTTTACGTGGATAGTTTTGTATGGCCCTCGAATGATGTTATAAAAATCCAATGGCCCTTGGCAGGAAAAAGGTTCTTCACCCCTGACTGCTGAGTAAGATAGAAAATTCATGGACTGAGGGCCAGACCCCAGTAAGACCCAGGACATTATCTTAACAGATACGAGTAGGCAGAGGTAATTCCTCTGAAGGATGATTTCCATTATAGCGGATACCAAAGGGTCTGGATACCTCTCAAGTGCTACAGGACCATGGCCTCCCTAGAACATTCTGGAGACAAGGAAGGAAAATCCTGTCTCACCTGATTGCAAATCTAAAGATGGCTAAGAATTAGGTGAATCATGTTTTATGTATCAGGCTAGGAATCTGAAATTTAGATTAATAGAAATAATATGAAAATATATTTACATTTTATTTTACACTGAGTTTGCAGTCTGAGAAATAGATACTGCCTAACTGTACAGTTCTTTTCAACCTTGAGTTCCAGAATTATAGTCTGAAGAAGGCTAAGCTTTCTGGTATTAATTATATTTCTCCAACCCCTTTATTATTTAGCTCTTGTTTTGATGTTTTATTTGTCTGTGCCTTTTATTCTATCCTCTTGTAAAATTCTTGTTAAAATATATTACAAATAAAAACAAATTTGGTTACTGGACCCAGATCTCTTGCTGATTATGATGAGCTTTGATATTCCTTTTCACAGGAAACAGCCCTTTTAAAAACAATTTAGTAAAAAATAATCTACAAAATTGAACAAGTATATATTGTACCAACACACAGTTGGCTCACATTTGTTTTCCTGAGGTTTGACTAAAAGTGCATCCCTGACAGAAGCAGACTACGTACGGCCAGCATCACCTGTCAGCTAGCAAACATGGACTTCATTCCTTTTGAGGAAAGACTATTAAAAGAAATGAAAAGATCAGTCTGAGGAATGGGGTAGTCCCAGAGATGTGGAAGTGGGGTACAGAACAGGGGGTGGTAGGGGAGAGATAAACCACAGAACTTATATGCATGTGTGCATGAACAGTGGACATGGACAACAAAGCTGGGGACAGGGCGGGGAGGGAGGGGGAGGAGGGAATCAGTGGGGGGGAAAGGAGAAACATCTGTAAAAAAAATGAATAAATTAATTTAAAAAATATTTCCCTCTAAATAAAAGAAATGAAAAGATAAAAGGGATTTTACCACTGAAATGTTATCAGAAGAATCACAACAGTTCATGGTCAAAAGACTCACTGCAGCAGCAGCAGCAGCAGCAGCAGCAGCAGCAGCAGCAGCAGCAACGGATCCATCATTAGCGGCCTGCCAGGTCCTAAGGCTAGCTAGGAAATGCATTCTGAATGTGAACCAGGCTAATTAAGCCCACTGCTCCCTGGCTGCCACTCCCAGGGACAGCACGGCTGTGTGCCCAACCAGGCCCAGTGGCCAACTCGAATCCCCTTCACCTCCCAAATGTGCCTGTAAAGTGTGGACTGTCTGCCAAGG
Source organism: Molossus molossus (assembly GCF_014108415.1). NCBI lineage: Eukaryota > Metazoa > Chordata > Mammalia > Chiroptera > Molossidae > Molossus > Molossus molossus. The sequence continues at coordinate 64,530,974 of NW_023425344.1, read as the reverse complement.
TCAGGAGCACAAGGTAAACCTCTGTGTATAAATGTGCTAACACACAGGCAGAGGATGAAGAGCTCAGTAAGATGCTGTGAGGAGGAGGAAGAGAAGACCAGAGCGGAAGGAAAAGCAAAGACTTGCAGGAGTGTCTTTTACTAATGCCCTTTATCCAGCCAAAGCTCCAGCAGATGCCCACGCCGCAAGGGAGCAAAGCCGCTGTGAATAAAGCCAGCACAGTGTCACCGTTTCCCCACGGGAGTGCCCTGCTCTGCCCCGGAGGGTCCACCCACCCTGCGGGGCGGAAGCCTCTGTTCCAGCCTCCGGGAGGCAGAGGCTGTTTGCTTCTTTCCTGTGCTGACGCTTTTCACATCTGGCTGCTACTTGTGTCTTTCAATGATATCGGAATAGGGATGTGGGAATCCTTTCCTCACCAGGCTACTGCACTTCAGAACCGCTATTTCTTCTGACAGAGTCAGAGGACAGTATGTTTAGGGGATGAGATGACAGCTCTGTCTGCCACAGCAAGACTTCCAAAAGACGAATAGGCACAGCTTGTGCCCCCCGCCACGCGCACACAGTCCCGCTTCATATCCCCAGATGGACACTGCATTCTCCTAACCTGCTCCCCGCTCTCCCCAGAGGAGGGCATCATCATTCATAATGACAGTGATCTTCGGGAACCAAAGGCCACCAGGGAACAGTTGGAGAAACAAGACCCCGGTTTAGGATGCTCGACTCCTTGTCCAGTGTTCTTTCTCCTCTTCAAAGGAGTACTGCATCTCACTCACCCAACCCTGTGAAGCCTGCCCCCAATCCCTCACTCCCACCCCCCGATCAAGCTGTAGATGTCCATATACCTTCTGGGGGAGCTTGCTGAACAGTTGTTGCTGAATTCTAATGTAAAGATCAGTATCACCCATTTAGAGAATTTTGCAAAATGGTCCCTTAGAGTTCCTGGAATATGAATGGCAGCAGCAAAGCAAAATGTCAGTGTGGATTTGATACGGCGTTTTGTTGAATGCAGAACAGTTCATTAAAACCTTAAACAGGTGGCAGCTTTGGCAGCCCACTGTGTGTACGCCACGCACAGATTTATGATGCCTTTCGTTGTAAAATATTTATGCAGAAACAGACTCCGCGAGATAAATTATCTTGTTCACAAGAGCATTCTGTTTGAGGCTGCTATAACTGCCATATCAATCAAATTATGCAATGAAAACTTACCATCAATTTTATCATCATCATCAATTATTTGTAACTTAGACAACTCTTTTCATTACTTCTCCATTTTAATTTTGGAATCTCCCAGGTGGCGTTGCCCTAACAATAAGGGACAGTGCCACAGGATGGGGTCTGGAGACAGGGATCACCCAGTTGCTGAGGTTCAGAGAGGGGCAGGATGTGCATTTCAAAGCAAACGTAATTCCCATAATTCCGTGTGAGCAGCGTGGGCTCCAGCCACCCTCTGCGATGATGGCGGGTCAGCGGAAAGCATGCAAACATCAGAGGCATATTCGACCACAGAAGTTTTGCTTCATCAAATGAGCTGAGCCACCAGACAACGGAAGCTCACCATAATGTCAAGTGAAGGAGAGGACACTCCAGAGCCACTACTGAGTCCTCGAATGATGCAATGACTCCTTAGAGTCCTCGTCCTCACCTTTCTGGGGGCTGGAAGCTCCTACTGGTGGCATCAGTCATGTGGGGAAGATGAGCCTCATCAACTTTCAATACGACAGAATGTTCTGCTAGTAGCGTGTCCAGAAGTGGATCCCCCACAGTCCAGTTTCTCACAGAACTTTCCAGATTCTCTTGCTCATGCAGTGGCCAGGATTTCACACACATTAACCAGCGCAGCTTTCTGCCAGCTGCGTCCCGGCCTCACAACTGCACGAGACATGCCGACTCCCCTGGGAGCACCCTGCCTGTGGCAAACAGCAGAGCAGACTAGGAAGGGAAGGCATTTCATATCTGGACACTTGCCTCACTTCCGCGAAGGAAACCCCGATTATATCCACAAGCTGTCTTAGCCGAGTAGCTCAGGGACACAGCTGATGTGTCAGCTGGCTTCTCCCCCAGGGTGGCCCTCGCCTCCGCACTCCATGCAGCCTGCAGTCCGCACTCCGGCCAAGGGAAGAAGCTTCCGAACCTTTACTTACTTTTTTCCTTTCCAGATGTGCTGTCTCCTCCTCGGTCATAAACAACATCGAGTCTTTTTTCTCAAAACACTGCTCAAGAATAGCCTGACTCTGATTACAGTTTGTTAGGGATGCCCTCTCAGCACCCGGGAGAGCTCCGTACAACTCGAACTGGATAGAGGCACACGCAGGTGTGGTTATTTGGGGCTTTGTTCTTGTCCCCATCACCCATTACACATTGTGAGACCAACAGTAACAAAAAACCTACCTCAAGGCTTATCCCTCAAGTCAATTCAAGATGGTTTTAAGCCCTGGCCCGGTGGTTCAGGTGGTTGGAGCATCGTCTCGGGCACCAAATTCTATTCCCATTGGGGACGCATATGGGAGGCAACAGATGGATATTTCTCTCTCATATCAATGTTTCTCTCTCTCAAAATCAATAAGAACATGGTCTTGGGTGAGGATTTACAAAAAAGATGGTTTTAAGAGTCTAGGAATGTGAATATCTAGTTCAATGTTTATAGGGTTAATTCTCACATATCTTGCATAGCCAATATCATGTACCCTGACATAACTTTTTTATTTTTTAATATTCAACTAAGTATATATTTTTATTGATTTATTTTTTAAGAGAGAGAAGAGGAAAGAGAGAGACTAAAAGCTTGATGTGAAAGAGGAAGATGGATTGATTGCCTCCTGTAAGTTCCCTGACCAGGGACTGAACCCATAAACTATGTTGGTGCCCTGACTGAGAATTGAACCACAACCTTTTGGTGCATGGGATGATGCTCCAACCAACTGAGCATCCTGGCCAAGGCCAGACTGGCACATCTTATATGACAATGAAAGGTGCCCTTAGTTCACTGATTTTCACTATTAGGCTGTCAAAAGAACATAGGACTTAGAACAGAAAAACTGAGTTCTAATCCTTGCCATCTCTGCACTTACTAGCTGTGCAACAGTACATCACATGTGGCCACAGACAAGGCTCAGCATTTACATCTATAAAATGTGCAAAATGACATTTGCTATGGCAACCTTAAAGGGAGGTTGACTTAGATAAATTATATATGCATTTATTTAGTAAAGTATCAAGGAATACACATTATTGTCATTACCATATAGCAAAGAGATTTTGCATTATTCTAAACAATAAAATAATACAATGTATAAAGTGTTCTTAAAAAGATGAGTAAACCTTTGACAGTAGAAGACACATCGTCTGAGTTGAACATCAAGAGGAACGGTTCAGCAAGACCCTTTGGATTTGCCTGCTTTAGCAAGAGAAAGAAAACCGGCTGCTTCTGCGTAAGCAGTGGTTCCTAAAGTGTGATCGCTGGTCCCACCGCACCAGCAGCATCTGCAAAGAGGGCAAGAAATGCAAACTATGGGGCCTCACCCCAGACCTACGGAACCAGCTCTGCCGGTGGCTCTCATGAGAGCGAGGGCTTGACAACCACTGCCCCGCTCAGCAGTCCGGGGTTTCAGCCAGATGCCTTGCACATGTTGGGTAAGCTTGCAGCCCGGGCCAGGATAAGACATCATGTGATTTTGTGCATTAACCACAGCAACAAATTATCCCAGATTTTCAGTCAATGCAGATTTTTTGTGATGTTATCATTTCCATTATATATGAGCTAGGCAATAACATGTGATTTGTGAACCTCTGTATGTCTTGTTTTTTTAAATATACATAAATTTACATGGTTTTTTAAAAAAAGTACATTGCCAGACCAGAGAACTAGATTTGGTGGTTCCAAAAATATGGCTTCTGCAGTTATAAGGGAAAAGTCCCTGACTTTAATGAAGTGGACTAACCCAACTTTAGTCAGTGACTCTCAGAGTGACTTAAGGCAAGTCAGCCTCTCAATGCTGAGATGTCCCCAAGGTCAAAATGAGTGGTCATACTGAAATGTACCCCGTGTGCTTCTCCAGCTCTCCCTGTCTGAATGTAGCCTTCCTTCCTTCCTTCCTTCCTTCCTTCCTTCCTTCCTTCCTTCCTTCCTTCCTTCCTTCCTTCCTTCCTTCCTCCCTCCCTCCCTCCCTCCCTTCTTCCCTTCTTCCCTTCCTCTCTCTCTCTCTCTTCCTTTTTCTCTCTCCCTCCCTCCTTCCCTCCCTTACTCCCTGACTCTCTCTTTCTCACTTTCTTTGCTTCTTTCTCTTTCATTCTCATCCTGAAAATCACATCCTTAGAGTAGAGCAGAAGTCATAAGGAAAAGGCCAGAGAAAGAAACACTGGCCAAGAAGAAGAAGAGAAGAAAGTATACAGAGAAATTCATTTCCCATACCATGAAGCAATCGAGATAAAAACGATACAAAGTAACTGAAGTTCAGCTGTAAAGTAAATATGAAACAGTACCAACTTTGAAGAATTATACAATTAATTGTGCTCATCCTTCAAGAGACACTGCAGACAGGTGAGTGGGGATGCCTTGAGGACTTTGTGTGTCATCGTGAAGGGACTGAAGAACTGTCCCAAAGAAGGACAGTGGAAATGCAGTTATGGGGCTCTGCAAACCCAGGCCACTAAAGGGAGGAACCGCTCCAGAGTGAGCATGCTCCTGTATAAATTCATCTTTATCGCATCAGTGAAAAACCTCTTCTCCAGCTTCTTCTATCAAAACCATGCCAAAGGCACTATCTTCATAAGGTGTCCCTCTAAGCCTAGAAAGGAGAACTGAATTAAATGTCTACAAAAAATTCGGTGCCCTGCCCTGGTCGGTTTGGCTCAGTGGTTAGAACTTCAGCCCATAGACCACTGAGTCGAGGGTTCGATTCCGGTCAAGGGCATGTACTTCAGTTGTGGTTCATCCCCGGCCCTGGTCGGGGTTGTGTGGGAGGCAACAAGTCAGTGTGTCTCTCTCACATGGATGTTATTCTCTCTCTCCCTCCCTCCCACTCTACCTGATGATACATAGAAAAAATACCCTGGGGTGAGGATTTAAAAAAAATCCAGTGCCCTTAGGGAAAGAACGACGTGAATTCAATACATGAGCGAAGAGGGCGTGCTGGGCACCATCCTGGCTGCACAACGTGAGCCTACCGGACGCGAAGGAAAGAAGCTCGCCACAGGCAGACATTCAGTTACACAGTGAGGCACAGCCAGCCTCTGAGGAGCAAAATTCAGGAGTTTTCGTTTGCACTTTCCAAATGTTCTTTTCTAAAGTTTCCCGCCAATTCTCATCCCGATTGACACTCAGCAGAAAACGTTCCTTGCCACGGAGACACCCACGGAGCCAGCTTCTTCCCGAGCCACCAGGGCCCCGCTGGAACCAGGAGTCAGCCTTTTTCTTTGGCCGAACTCCCCGCTGCAGCAGATGGGTCAGCTGACTGGACAGCCAAGTTTCATCTGCTGATGCAGAGCAATAATCAAGCTGGCAATGGGCAAGATTCTGCCTCAACTCACTGCCAAGACCTGTCTCTCCAAGATCAGTGGGATGGGTGGGGAGAGGATACTCAGAGATAGTCACTCCCCTTTGGTGTCTCCACTGTGACGTCTGTTATATCTGTCACCAAACCTGGAATGGAGTCATAAAGTCCCAGAGAGCTGAGAAACCAGTCACACACTCCTAGAGGAGAGCTGGACGGAGAGGAAGCAAAGTTGGAAAGAAATTCACAAAGGGAATTTCTTTCAGAAATTGAAAGGTCTCACCTTGTCACAACAGGGCTTGATTAAACATCTCCTCTTCCTAGTTCGCTCCAGTGCCACACAGATGTTCCCCAGTGCTCTATCTCTATGCACATGGCAGAATATTTTTAAGAAAAATTCAATCCGCAAGGTTTCTGATGTGTTTATTCACATTAAAACATGCCAGAGCAGCAGCACAGTGGCTCCTGGTGTGCAAAGAGCTTTCTGGGCCTGCTTCCTCGTTGGGAATGGAAAACTGCATTGTGTTCATATTAAACTCATTCATCTTTTTATAGGTTAAAGTTTTGCTAAAAAGCTTGGGTCACAAAAGGACAGACTATGTTGAAAGTTGGTAGCTCTGCTCCTTAAATGGGGGGAAAGCATTTAACTCAGACCCTGGGTCTCTTGAGGTTTCCCAGCCCTGTTCTTAGAGATGTTTTCTGCATTTGTTCAGGGGCGTATTTGCAGCACATTCTCCTTTGAGTGGAGGCACCAGCAGGTATTCGTTTATATAGACAATGCTACTCTTCAGCTTCAATTTCCCAGCCTCAGAAGTCAGCGTAAGAGCAGTTCTACAGAAAGCTCTGCTTTCAATCACGTCTATACACTGGGGCATATAAAAAATGGTTTTGGAGACTCCAGAGGAAAAAGAAGTGTCTTAACAGATGGATGCCCCGCACTCGCAATTCAAACATAAAACGCTGCAGTAAAAGCTTGTGTTTATATATAGCTTCCAGTTTCCTCATCCACTTCCTTTATTGAATCACTTCTGTTCATTCACACATTCATTGGCCTACTCATATTTTCATTTGACAAATATTTATTTCACCGTATAAGTAGAAATTTAAGCTATTGAAAATAGAAATTTAAATATATTTTTTTATTTCTTAGAAGGGAAGATGCAAACAAATACAACAAATATGATAATATGTATAATAGACCCATGCACAAGATAGATCTATAGAGAATACAGAAAGCAGACCTTGTAATTCTTGCTGAGAAAGGCAGAAAGGCTGGAGAAAGCAAAGCTAGCAAGTCAGGTAGGCTTTTTCCAGGTGAATGATTCAAAGAAAGGGCAGTCTAGCCAGAGATAACAACAAGTACAAAGGCACTGAGGCATACAAAAAAAAAAAAAATATGTTCCTCAAACTAAAAGGAGTTCAGTACCGATGAAGCAAAAATATATGATGTCATCAGATACTGTCTAAGGCAGGAACATCAGATACTGTCTAAGGCAGGAACAAATACTGAAGGGCTCTATATGGCATACAAAATAATTTAGATTTTATCTTGTAGGACAGTTGCTCTTAACTGGGTATCCCCATTAGAATGGCCCCAAGAGCCTTCTCTAAACGTCTACCTGGGCCCTCAACCAAGAGATTTCAATATTGTAGGTCTTGGGTAAGGGTAAAGCCGTTCACCTATATTTTCTTAAAAACCCACAGACCACGTTACATGCCCTTGTTTCAAAACTGCCTTAGGTCCCAGGAACCTGAAGGACGGGAAAGCCTTGATCAGCCTGAGTGTTGGTAGATCTCTTTGTGGGGAATGTGAAGGAAGTTGTGCGAGTTATAAAAGAGAGTCTAGGCAAGGGGGAGCTTGAGAGGCAACACAAACTTCCAGCCAAGAACAGATGAAGTCCTGAGCTAGCACAGGAAGCAAGGCAAGTGGGTTTGAAAGAAACACTGGGAATCAGATCACTGGGAAATGTGACCTAAAATTACATCCTGTCCCTACTTCCTGCTCAAGAAAGGAGACAAGAAGTGGAAGAGACAAATAAGTCAGTTTAGTCAGAGAAAGGCAAGTAGCACATGATATCTCTTATATGTGGAACCTACTGAACAAAATAAACTGACCGACAAGATAGATCCAGAGACATGGAAGCAGGGAACAGACCAACGAAGAGGGGAGGGGGCAGGAAAAGATTAATGAAAGAACTTACATCCATGTATGCATAACCACTGGACACATGATACTGGGGAAGGCGGGGGGGGGGGGGGCAGGCAGGAGGGGTAGCAATGGCCAGTGGGGAAAAGAGGGACATCTGTAATACTCTCAACAATGAAGATAAGTTAAAAATAAATTAAAGAAGTGAGTTCAAGTTCTAATCTCCTTAGTTGACTGGGTTCGAAATGTAAATGATGTAGGAAACCGAGAGGTATTAATTTAATATTCCCTAGTGCTTTCTCCTCGGCACCGTTGGTGATTTTTTATTTGAATTGGCTAATATAGCACTTAGTAAGATTTCACAATTCCAAACACTGTGGGCAAGTTGCGATTTTAACAATTTATGTCAAGTTAATGTTAAATAAATCAGCCTGTTCTCCCCTAAAGATGGGAAGGGCACTTACCTCAGAAAGGTCCCCCACCCCCAGTCCTCTCTGCTGAAACCACTGGGCACTGTGCTCCATGCTCGCCTTCCTCAGGCGGCCAAACAAGCCTCGTGGTTTATTGGATACAAAAGTGGCCGAGCTACATAATATTCGGGGAGGAGGAACTTTCTGGGGACAAGGTCAGATTTGCAGACACCCCATGCCAACCTAGACGAAAATTACTTTCCCCAGCCTCACATCCCCTCTCTCCTCCCTCTACTTTTCCTGGCCCTTTTCCAAGGGTCAGTGCTCTGGGGATCGATACTGAAGCCTCAGTAAAAGGTGTTGACATGTTTACCTATATAAGTGGTGAACCTAGCTTGCCAACATCTGGCTTTATTTTTTCTGAGTTACTGAAGAGATCTACATATTTGTGTCGTTTTCTTATACTATCCCTGTATGCAGGGTAGATGCATTAAAATATTTTTCTATTCCTATCTTTGGTGGAGAGTTCCATCCACTAAAATAATATGATTAGATTGCAATTCTGTGCATCACGTAGAAACCTGTGTTCTCTGTGTTTGAAGGTGCAGGGCTAAGGCACGCTACCTTTTCAGCCAGAGAGTATTCAGTGTAGGTGTTTAGGGTGAGGTTTGATTTGAATTGGCTAACAGCACTTATTAAGATTTCACAACTTCATACACCATGCATGGGCAAGTTGCATTTCTAACAATTTATGTCAAGCAGATTACAGATAGATTTTAACTGGTTAATAATGCTTAAAAATATGACACATACATGTGTATATTTTTTATTGATTGTCATTTTTTTCCTTTTTTTTTTTTTACAGCACTTCCTCTTATCACTGTCTCTGCACTTCTCTTCCCAACTTTCTCTTCTCGTATGATGTCTAGCAAAAAGTGTGATTGTCCCAGAGTGGATAGGATGGGCCTATTAGCACGCTGTCACCTTTGAAACCTCAACGTTCTTGAATTTTTTGTACCCAACCATGAACAGGAAGCATGACCACTGAGCAAGAAGGTGTGACCATCAGGCATTCCAGAGCAAATTCTATCACTTCACAATGAAATGCAGCTAAGAGAATCAGAAGAAAGGCGTACTACAAAAGGCAATGTTAGAAATTCTACCACTGAACATAGAATCTAAACCTACACGGTTTCAGCGTTGACCTTGGTTCAGATGACCAGCATCTCTCTCCTTGAACACTTCACCAGCTTCCTAATTGACTACCTTTATTTTGGTCTATTCCCCTCCCTTTTTCCCTCCAAACTAGAGCAGAGTAATCCTTCTGAAATGCATATCCAACACTTTAGCTTCCAGCATAAAAGCCTTCCAGGACCCTCCATTGGTCTCTGGATCAAGTTCTAACTCTTTAACATGGATTGGCTGACAGGGCCCATCACGAAGGACCGCTTTCTACACCCACAGCTTTGTTTCTGAGGCTTCCCTTCTCAATCACTCAAAGCAAGGTATTAAAAATGCCAGGCTCTTTGCTAGGACCATCACCTCTTCCCTTTCCACCTACTCCCACTGACCTTTTGATCCCAGGATAGAGGTCATTTCTTCTAGGAAGATGACATTAGCTCCTTCAAAGTGCTGCTATACTAACCTGTGCTTGCCTGTACTTAAATAACACTTTGACAATACACTGTATTTGTCTGTAACTTTCCTGTTGTCTTTCCTTTGCTTTATTGTCTTAGTTGCCCCGTAGCTAGCTCAGTCCCTGCACATAGTAAACTCTCAGTACTAGTTGTGGAACAGATGCAGGCATAAATGCATCCATGAATGAATAAATGAAGAAAAATTGTACATTGTTTCCTATGTTTTTAGTGGCCTTTGATCTGATGACAGGGAAAGAGACAAATTGCAAGTCTGGTAAAAGTCTATAAACAAAAGATTAGGGGAAAGCCACTGAAACCCTGAGGAGAAAGGGGTCAAATGTACTTTAATAAGACATTTATTACTCTCAGACTCCTGTTTCTTTTTCCTATCAGGCTGTCAATGAGTGCCGCAAAACTAGAGGGCATCTCGAGAGGTCTTCCCAACTAGGGCTTAAATAAACCTTGAGATGTGTAACTTTTCCGTAATAAAAGACTGTTAGGATTTATATTACTCACCCACTTAAGGAAACTTATTTACCCTTTCTACGGATACATTTTTTGGTATTACTAAACTCTTTAACTTTCATATAAGTGTATTTTTTCTTCTTAGTTTCTGGACATCGATGAGAGAAAACAGTAGTTAAACAATTGTTGTAAACCTCATGAGAATCAGACGACAAGCCAATAAGTAATTTAAGGCTCTTTTCTGCCTTTCAAGTAAATTTTTATTTGTCCTATGGGTAAACTTTGATTCTTTAGAACACTGGATATAGAAAAACACAAATATTAACTACTTATTGATATATAGAGTTCAGAAGGATAATTTATGTATTTAGGGAAAGAAAAGAAAATAAGTGGCAAAGTTAGGCAGAACCAGTCTATATATTTGATAAATTAAGCCAAGCTTTCATGTACCTTGTAGTTTCTGAAAATTAGCCAGACGAGAGTAATAAAATGAAGAAGGACCATGTGATGACTTCATAAACAAGCTGTAATGGATTAGAATCTATGGGCTATTTCCTTTTGACCACCAGAGAAGAAGCATCTGGAAATTGGGTTGCCCTGCCCCTTCCCTGTACTCCAGATTCATTCCCCAGTTACCCAGTTTTAGTTAACTGCACTATATTTCTTCTTTTTTGATAACTAACCAGTCACAATCTGTGGTTTTATTCCTGATATGGTCTATTCATTACCTTCCATTCCAGGGAGATGCACCCGCTCATTACTTTTGTTATAAAACATGTTTACAGAAAAACCCTTACATGTTCCTGGTGACTATTTCAGGTTTGCAACACACGTCAATCATCCTTGCAATGTTTCTGATAAAATGTCTGGATTGAGATATCTTAGTAAGAAATAAGAAACTAGAAGCCTTCTTCATCATAGTGATTATCTAGGACTGCTTCTATTTCTGAAGCCTTCGTAAAAGTGAAGACGAACCGAAACTCTCAAAATACCAAAGAGATCAGAAATTGAAACTCTGAAAATAACACTGAAGAGTATGTCTACCAACAGCTTTCTAAAGAATCCCCTTGTACAGATTTTCTTTGAAACCAATTCAGGCAACTCCTCTCCCTCTGATGAGTCTCACCATTGCACTACTTGCAACCCTGGACATCAGGGTTATTGAAACCAGTAGCTGTGAATTAATTATTCTGGTGGTTTTGTTATATATATACACGGAAGATACATTTTAAAGCTACTTTAACAAAGTATTTCAAGAGACAAATTGACCTTTTGGAAATAAAATGAAACACAGGAAATACTGAGCAGTGTTAAGTGAGGTGTGAGAATTAATTCAATCACTGGATATATTTTCTATATTGTTTTCTATATATATAGAAGATATATTTCTATATATTTTCTATATCCAGTGATTAAATTAATTTTTTTCTTGCTTCATGGCTGGTGAGCAGGTCGAAGGTATTTACTGATTGGCTCCTTCCCTTAGAGAAAGAAAGGCACGTAGGAAGAGAATGACAGGGACCATTACAACTTACAAGCTAATTAAGAAATTCAATTTCAGGCACTGAAGTGCAAAGTTAAAAGACTAAAATGTTAGCTTAAGCCCATTCCATTTTTTCCACCTAACCCACCAAGCTTGGGAGAGGAGTAACAAAGCCAGTTTCCCCTAGCAACCAACCGCGCTGCCCTTCCGCTGCGGTTGAGGGAAAGAAGGAAACTGGTTTGAAGGACTAATTGGTGAAAAGAAACCAATTACTTTTAGGGATAGCGTGAAAATAATATCTTCCAAGCTGCCAGAAACGCTGCTTGGAGAAGAGTGTGGTCCTAGCTCGGGATCCTAAGCAGGAAAAGAATGTCAAGGGGAAAGATCCCTAACATGATCTTTTTGTTCAGTGTTCTATTTTTTTATTTATTTATTTTTTATCCTCACCCGAGGACATTTTTCCATTTTTTTGCACAGATAGAGTGGGAGGGAGAGAGAGGGAGAGAGAGAGAGAGAGAGAGAAACATCGACGTGAAAGAGACACATCGAGTGGCTGCCACCCGCACGACCAACCAGGGCCGGGGACAAACTGCAACCGAGGTACATGCCCTTAGCGGGAACCGAACCCGGATCTCTCCGGACCGCTGAGCCAAACTGGCCAGGGCTTGTTCAGTGTTCTAGCATGAACATTTTCTCTTCATAGATATCAGACTGAGCAAGGGGATAAAAACTATAATGTATTAGGAAGCATATTAGTGATAACCCTTGCATTTCAGCTATGAAATGTGGTTATCCAATGGATGACACAACCTTTTCTAAGACTAGAATTATAGAATTTGAAATTGTGTACTAGAACTGGCAGAGAGAAAATTAATATGAATAATGATTTTTTTAATATATATCTGAAATACTGAAACCTATGCAAAGCCCTTTGAAGACAGGCATAGTTTGAGACACTTTCTATTCTGTAGGAATTTCATTTCTAAAGGCATCATTTAAATACAATTTAAAAATGGATAAACTTTAATCTCATTTTTACTTTATGACATTTGAATATTTGAAATTGGTCTCCTAAAAAAAATCTAATAGGCCCCTCAAAGACACAGAATTCACCCTGGCCGGTTTGTCTCAGCGGCTAGAGCGTCGGCCTGTGGTCCAGAGAGACCCGGGTTCAGTTCTCACTAAGGGCTCGTACCTCGGTTACAGTTTGTCCCCGGCCCTGGTTGGGTTGTGCGGGTGGCAGCCACTCGATGTGTACCTTTCACATCAATGTTTCTCTCTCTCTCTCTCTCTCTCTCTCTCTCTCTCTTTCTTCCTCTCCCTCCCACTCTGTCTGAATAAAAAATGGAGAAATGTCCTCGGATGAGGATAAAAAACAAACAAACAAAAAGAACAAAGACACAGAATTTCTGATTTCACATCCTGAAACTACTCCACTGTCAGCCTCCTTGTTCTGTTACTTGCGACCGCATCCTTCCAGCTGCTCAGGCCAAAAACCTTAGTCCAGAGGTCCTCAGCTTCAGCACTGCTGATCTTTGGGGCCCAGGAGTTCTTTGTTAGAGAGAGCTGCCCTATGCCTTATAGGGTGTTGAGCAGCATCTCTTGCCTCTGCCAATAGACACATACAGAGCCCTCCATGGCTAGACAATCCGATATGTCTCCAGACTTTGTCCAATGTTTCTGGGGACCAAAATCATCCCACATTGAGAACCACTGCCTTAGAGTCAGGATTGATTTGGCTCCCTCTTACAGTTCACATAAATCTCGTAGTAAATCCTATTGGCTCTGCTTCAAAACATACTGGAAAGGCCAGCACTTCTCACACCTCCACTGCTCCTGCCTGGATCCAAGCAGCCATCACCCAAATCCCAGAGGCCTTTGAGGGCCTCCTAACCTGTCTCCTTGCTTCCACCTATGGCCACCTACATTCTATTTCCAAACACCAGGCAGAATGTTATAAACTCACACAACATCTTCCAATGGGTTTCTGTCTCATAGAGTAAAAGTCAAAGTTCTTAAAATGGCCTTTCTGGTGTCATCTCATGCCACTCCAATAACACTGGCCTCCTCACTCTTCCTGGAGTACTTCTGGCACACTTCTGCCCCAGGGCCTTCGTACGTGCTCTTTACTCTGCCTGGCAGGCTCATTCTAAGTCTTTGCTCAAAGTACCCCTCAGTGGGCCATCCCCAAAAACTGGATTTAAAAATGACATGTCCCTCCACCCCCTTTCTCTTGTTTATTTTTCCCCAAAGTACTTACCATATTACTGTGTTATTCATTTAGTTATTTTGTTTATTGTCTGGTTCTTCCAGGTTTATGTTCTATGATGAAAGCACATTCTGTCTACCATTTTCACTAATTTATCTTCAGAGCCAAGAACAATAGTTCCTGAAACATTACTGAGAAGCTGTCAATCAGAACCTATTGAATGAATGGCCTCTCTAGGGTTTCTATGGAGGACTCTCAAGGGGATTTGGGGGAATTTTCAAAATCATTTATTTACATTTGGTAATTCAATTTGGAGAGTTAAAATGTAAACATTTTATTTGTGATCGGTGTGTTTTCAAATTTTTGAAACTATTTTGAGGTCTTAGGAACAAGATTTTTTGGTGTTCCTGAATTTGAAGCAGAGTGATATATAAATTATGGCCCTCACAGAAGTCCAAGAAAATTTTTTTCAGATTTTATTACACTTTTCAGTTAAAACTATACAAATCTTTAGCAAACATCATTTAGTCAAAATTGAATCTTAATATTTTTAACACAATCTAGAGCCACAAATTTCATTACTTCATTCAACCTATATCAATTGTAAAACTCAGCTATGTACAAAGTATAATGCTGATGTTGCCAAATAATTCACTTTATAATTTGAGAAAATTCAGTTTCAATTCTTAGAAGAAGCTTTTTTTCTTTTTTTTTTTCAGATAGAGTGGGAGGGAGAGAGAGAGAGAGAAACATCAATGTGAAAAGTACACATCGAGTGGCTGCCACCCATACAACCCAACCAGGCCCGGGGACAAACTGCAACCAAGATATGTGCCCTTAGCGGGAACTGAACCCCAGTCTCTGTGGACCACAGGCTGTCGCTCTAACCGCTGGCCAGGGGCCTTTTTTTTTGTTGTTGTCTTGGATGACCTAGGATGATAGCAATGTGATCGATACTTATCTACCTCAGGACTATTCTTCTCTTGTTAATTCTTTTCCTAAATCAAAATAAACAAACACTCAGAAAATATCTTCAATTGCTTGAATGTTGAAAGCACTTGAGAACAGTTTAATTTTTCATGCAGTTTGTTTATGAGGGAACATAGTTATGTTTAATTAGTTTTACTCTTAATTTCCCTTTGGGAGTGTCATACGGGAGAGGCTGGAGGGCTGGAATCTCTCTGCTTACCTCACCGGTAGGGTGAGCCTGTCCTTCCCACGTGTGCCTGCCAGCACCCTCCTCAGAGAGCCTGTTACGGGAGCTCCGCGACTTGGCCAACCACACAGAAAAAAGGGCTTCAGAGATTTCCCATGGCCCATAGTTATTACTCAACTGTGTGAGAACATGCTGATATTACTATGAACATGGTTCTGGGAAAATCAGTCTAGTGTCATGGTGCTGAACCAAATTCAGTCTCGTGTAATCAGATACTTTTCCACGCAGAGTGGCATTTTACTATAGTAACTTGGGGTTCAAATAATATTTATGAAAATGTTTCTAATTTGTGCCACAAACAACAAGTTGATGATAGCAATTTTAACTACAGCAATTTTCTAACAAATGGTTAAAAAACTTTCTAAACAGCTCTTTTAATTGGTTTCTATGGAAAGAACCCTATGAGTGTTGAACTTTGCTTTAGCATCTCAGGTAATAAGTTTCAAAGAAAGATCAACTGTATGTTCCTTTAAATTTAATCATTTTGCTCTGCTTACTGAAAAAAAGGGGGGAAGGGTGGTAGATCCATTAGTGGTGACTTGAGCTGTTTCAGTGATTGGACATGTATTCTATAGACACTTTATACAAGAGAAGCAGAGAGGAAAAGAATTTGTTCCTTCTTTTGTCAGTGGAAAAAAAAAAAAATCTTGACAAATTAACCAGCAAGAATGCAATTATAAATGAAGAATAACTGGAGCTGTGACATTTTGTAAAAATTTTACTTTGTAGTTATCATCTACCCCTGAAGTAGTTGTACGTTACCAATCAAATGAGGATATTATTCCTCTGTAAGTGTCCTGGGGATAAAGTCATTAATTTTCCTAATACCCTGTCCCCATGGGAGGGCAGGCTGACATAAAGTGTTCCAAAGGTTACTTTCTTTTGACCATTTTTTCTCCTGGATTTCTTTAAAGACCTAGTAAAAGTTTCACTGATGGCTAAATATTAATAATTCACTGTTAATTTCAGCACACAGGTTCTAGGAAGGAAGGGGTAAAACACAGAGAAGGTATTTCTCCTTTCCTTGGAGAAATTCTTCTGAAATCTCATGGAACTCAAAAGGAAGAGGAACGTAGACCACTGAGAATGCATTGCTTTCCCTCCAAAGGTTTCAGTGTGCTTGACAGAACTTGGCTCAAATACAACCATGAATAAAAAAATCTCCCAACCATTAATCTCATAAGTTGAGACTTGGAAGATGGAGAAATTTAGCCATACCCCAGAAAAAAATTAAAAAATAAAACAAATAGAAAAATATCCAGTGCTAATCATGTCTAAAAACAGATACTAAAAAAATTCTTTCCTTGTTTTATTCAATAGAAAATTGTTTCAAACACTACTGAAATGTTAGATCTGTATTATTTATGTCCTTTTTAATTTTTACCCTATTTTCCACTATTTTATATGAGGTGCTGTAAACTTTTCCACCAATCTATACTTTGGCCAAGAATAAGTCCTAGCGAACTATAAAAAGAGCAAGGTTTGGGCCCTGGCCGGTTTGGTTCAGCGGTTAGAGCGTTGACCTGTGGTCCAGAGAGACCAGAGTTCGGTTCCCGCTAAGGGCACGTACCTTGGATGCAGTTTGTCCCCGGCCCTGGTTGGGTTGTGCAGGTGGCAACCACTTGATGTGTCCCTTTCACATGGATGTTTATCTCTTTTTCTCTCCCTCCCACTCTTATCTGAACAAAAAATGGAAAAATGTCCATGGTAAACACTAGTACCATTAGCTAGGCTACTACTGTGTGAAACTCATATGAGGACTATGGTAAAATATGGCCACTAACCATGATTATCATACTTGCATTTAAAAAATAAAGATTACTTAATAATGAGCTTATTAAATAATTCATATAAGCTAAACTAATGGACTCTAAAGTATTGTCTTTCTATGATTTTATTTTAAATTCTTTTCTTTATTAATATTTTTAAGAGACAGAGGAAGGGAGAGAGAGAGATAGAAACATCGATGAAAGAGAACATCGACTGGCCACCTCCTGCATGCCCCCCTCTGGGGATCGGGTCCACAACCTGGGGATTGTGCCCTGACTGGAATTGAACCAGCGACCTCTTGGTGCATGGGTAAATGCTCAACCACTGAGCCACACTGGCTGGGCTTTCTGTAATTTTATGTATTGTATTACTTTTACGTCAAAACATTTCAGGCCAAATAAAAAATTCTTTCTTAAAATGTCATTTAAATCTCTTAATTATAATTTCATATTCAGTGGTTTCACAAATTGTTTCTTATTCTCATTTTATAACAAGCAGTGTTTTAAAATACATTTCTGAATTGCCGCTAATTAAGTAATTTTTGGTTTATGGTTTCCACCTTCTCTTATATAAGTAAATGATTCACAAAATATGCTTTGACCCAAGACAATAGGATTATAAGTGTCCATGCAGGTTGCAATAGCTGTAGGAAAATTCTAAACTGCAATTTGCAACTTGAATTTATCCAGCAGTTAAGGAAACAGCATATTTATTCTATTGGGAAGCAACCCAAAAACATTTCTCATCAGCTACTGAGTCCTGAAACTGCTTTATTTTATTCTGATAAAAGTTTCAAATATTTTTTTCAAGTGTACAGTACACTTATTCTCTAAAGGCATGGTCTAACCAAACTTACATTTTTTAAAAAATTATCTTTATTGTTGAGAGTATTACAGATGTCCTTCCTTTTTTCCTCAACCGACCTTCCTTCCCCTTCACTGCACTACTGTCTGTGTCCACTGGTTTTAAGTTCTTTGGTTTACGTCTTTCTGCCCCCTTTCCCTCTGAGGTTCCTCAGTCTGTTCCCTACTTCTAAACTTCCATTTTAAGGCTTCACTGCCTGTGGTTGAGAGTTATATACAAGAATTTCCTCTGGCAGTCATTAGACTAAGTTATTAAAATGAATATGAATTCAAATTCCCTGTTCAGCTCATTTCATAGAAAAGTTATTTTGCAGTAGCAAGTCCCTAAAGGACATTACTCAATAACAATACTAAAATTTTATGATTATATAAGAAACCTAATAAAATGTCCATCAGCTACAAGAGTATTTACAGAAAACAGTTACCTAATTGTAAGGGCATTTATCACCCTGCTACGCCCCTGAACATAGCTCTTGCAATCTGACTGTAAGTAATCTAGTCTGTATACTGTGTTACAGGGAAAAAAAAAAATAAAAAGTTCACATGCCCAACAAGCCTAAAAAAAAAATCTGCCCAAAAGGTTTTATGTTAGTAATAAAAAATATCCAAAATGTAAGAAATATTTTAAGAATAAACATTTTTAATTGAGTTACTCTTTTGTGCCAGTAAATGAGAGAAAAAGGGATTAAAAACAGACTGTCTTATAAAACTATAGCTGATTTGTATATATTCAATGTAATTAGTACCTATGCTGTATAAATTACAATGTATGCAACTTTTTCTTATTTTCAAAACCTGTATCATATAGTCCTCACTTACAAATTTTATAGCAATATACCAAGTACACATGTTTACATGTACACATTTACATCATAGTATATACTATCTGTTGTCATGAATATGACCATATAATATTTTTTCCTTTTGCTGTATCCTGTTTTTTTGTTTTAATTGAGGTTAAATTGGTATACAAGATTATATATATTTCAAGTATATAACATTATAAGCCAATATTTGTATGCACTACACAGTGTTCACCACAGTAAGTCTAGTTACCATCTGTTGTCTAGTTACCATCCATCACCACACAATTAATCCCCTTCACCCTTTTTGCCCTTCTTTTAACCTTCTTTCCCTACAGTAACCACCAATCTGTTCTCTGTATTCATGAGTTTGTTTTTGTCTTATTTTATTTGTTCATTGTTTTGTTTCGTTTTAGATTCCACTGTAAGTGAAATCATACGGTATTTGTCTTTCTCGGTCTGATTTACTTCACTCAGCCTGATACCCTCGAGGTCTATTCAGTTTATGGCAAATGGGAAGATTTCCTTCTTAATAATATATATATTTTAAGTCTCCGTAGCTAGAATAAGAATCTGTAGCCAAGTGCCTTCCAATCCTTCTGTTTCCATTCTGTAGGATATAGGTTTTCATCAGTCACATAAGTACCTTCAGATTTTCTATTTGCAAAATGTACATTAGAATCTTTATTTTCATTCATGAATCTATTTATAATTAAAGTGTATGTATAAGAAATATCATGGAATAAAGTAGGAGAGAGGCCTGGAACTGAATCCCATCTCTATCTACTAATTCTTTCATCATGGCCATGGTTTCCTCATGTGTAAAATAATGAGATCCCGTGGTCTCTCTCGGCCTGCTGGGGGGTCAGCGCAATGCAATGAACTACAAACAGACACTGCTTGGAGTGAGGGGGAGCACCGCAAGGGAGCAAATGCTCCAGATCTCTGGATGCAGCCCAATTTATTTGCAAAGTGGTTCCCCAGGTTATGTGGTGTTTTAGGTAATTATTTCCTTGAGATGGCATCTTTGCTGACCATATAGCCAAGCCCAGTACATTTCCTGTCTCTCACTTTGCTCAGCAGAAAAACATCAAAGGAGATACAAAAAACAAAACAAAACAAAACAAAACAAAACAAAAAAACACAAATCCATTCACCCCTGGGCTTTCTGTCCATTGTTTCTTTTGGGGCAGTTCTTGCTCTTTGATATGGAAACCTTATCTATTCACATATATTCAATACACTCAGTTCAGACAGAGTGGCATTCTTACCCTCCAGGCAAACCTTATCTATCCATCCTTGGCTGGTCAGGTCATGAGAATGCATATCTCAAGGTTACATTTTGTTCATCCACCAAATCCCCAACCCTACAAGACCTACATTGTAGGATTGTTTTAACCATCCATAAAATATGTTAAAATATACATGTTCTGATACATACTCCAGTAGCAAAATGCTAGCTCCATTTGCATTATAAAATATACTTATTATTAATAGTAAAATAAGAGATGAGGGAAAATGTCTAGGTTGTATTCAGAGGAGCAGTGCCCAACAGAATATTCTGTTATGATGGAAATACCCTGTAACCTGTGCTCTCCACTTTGTAGCCACTGGGCACATGTGCCAATTGAGCTATGAAATGTAGACAGTGCAACTGGAGAACGGAATTATTAATTTTACATAATTAACTAATAAATTATGTTTGTTTTAACAAACATAAAAATAACGTGTTTAACAAACAAATTATGTTTATGGTTAAGCAATTAATTTATGTGTAAATAACCACATATGTTTAGTGCTTACTGTGTTGGGCAGTACAAATCTAGAGTGCTTACATCTACTCAAGATTTTCACCATGTTCAGCTTTTATTAAGTTTTCTACCATATAATATATAGAGGGATTTCTCTAGGCCCCTTTACCAAATTACCATGATTAGTATAGAAAATCTTCCAATAATGCTATCATTATTCATATGCAGAATATATATAATTATTTCTCCATCTACAACAGTGATGTGTTTTTGTTTTATTCAGGTCTGTATAATCAAAGATCACATAATTAAACATAGTATTATTTCATTGCATCTTATTATTTTTGGTTGAAAATTGTATCAGCCCTGGCCGGTTTGGCTCAGCGGTTAGAGCGTCGGCCTGCGGTCCTGAGAGACCCGGGTTCGGTTCCCGCTAAGGGCATGTACCTCGGTTGCAGTTTGTCCCCGGCCCTGGTTGGTCGTGTGGGTGGCAGCCACTCGATGTGTCCCTTTCACATCGATGTTTCCCTCTCTCTCTCCCTCCCACTCTGTCTGTACAAAAAAAAAAAAAAAAGAAAGAAAAAAAAAATTGTATCAGACTCTTCCTTGCCATTTGGACATAATTTAGCCTTGTTTGAAGTCACCAGTTCATCATTATGAATATCATTTGGGGGGAAAACATTTTACTATCATATATTTATAATGTGTCTCAAGAGTGCTTACCATCTTGAGGCAAAATAAAAATAAAATTCAAGGAAAACCAGCAATAAAACAAACAAACAAACAAACAAACAAAAAACACAACAAAGGATAAAACTTATGCTCAATTCTAAAATAAAAAATAAACAACAACAACAACAACAAAAAACCCACAAAAATCCTTGGTAACAATGATCACATAAACATACAGTTTCTTTCAAAGTTCCTCCTTTACTCTACCCAACCAATCAAGACAAACCAATTGCCCTTTGTAGTGGAAGCACTCCAAACACACCACCCCTACTTGGCCATTCAAAAATCTATAGTTTCTGCATCCCTCAAGCAGGGATGCATCTTCGTTTTCCCTTGTTTTACATTATTGCTTGGAGGAAAGGAGTATTTTTCCTCATGTCTACAAGAACTGGTGCTTGAATGACTCAGGAAGTTGTTACTACTTATAAAAGCTTAAATTTATCCTTCTTCATTTTCATTATTATCAGATACTTCTGCAGATATGAGAATTTTTACTATGCTTTAAAGAAGTGTTTGCCTTCATAAAAATTTTAGGCACAAGAAACACATAAAGTAGGAAGTTAATATTAATGCTTTTGAAAACAACTTGCATTCTAATTAACTTCTTTCTTATAGATTTCTTCAATAAATAGAATTCCATATTTTGAATTATATCCTATTTCATAGACTAAGTCAATAAAGTAATATTGTGGGACAATAAGATATTACAACTATTTCTAATCAGTAACTCTACTTCATAGGTAGAGTACTATCACTACCACTTTTAAGTGACATTTCAATAAAGGTATTACAAAGTAAAAAAAGTCGAAATCATCTAATCACTCTTTATCTCACTATCGGAAAGCAAATAAATATAGAACACTTTTTAAATCTTTAATGTGAACAATGGCCATATTTTTTCATTGTAATATAGCACTCAGCATAAAGACATGTTTGGCTATAACGCTAAAAACTACTTGTTGAACCGGAAGAAAGAAAGCAAACACTGTATAAGTTTCATTAGCGTTTTAAAATCCCAGATCATAAGATGTGCTAAAAAAAGTTTTCTGAGAATGACATTAAGTTGTTCACTATCAGACTTTTCTGAATAATTTTCATAACTCTAAGTCCACCTGCTAGTAGTGTCTAATTTTGAAAAATCAAAACATCCTTTAAAAAATCAAATCTGAATTAGTCAATGAACTTTTCCATTAATCCTAATGAATAGCTAATAATGAAAATGGTTAATTTAGTTAAAGATATGACCCTGAAGAAATATATATGCATACAGACACCAAAGTTATTAAATTATATAAAGATACAAA
This sequence comes from Molossus molossus, assembly GCF_014108415.1. Classification (NCBI taxonomy): domain Eukaryota; kingdom Metazoa; phylum Chordata; class Mammalia; order Chiroptera; family Molossidae; genus Molossus; species Molossus molossus. The sequence continues at coordinate 64,508,693 of NW_023425344.1, read as the reverse complement.
ATAATCTAAGGCCACAGATGACCGATTATTAAGTAAAAACAAAAAATTTCAACTACATGTATACTATATTCACAGATATAAAAACTGTACATTTGATTAAGGCTAGAAAAGGGTATTTAAAAATGAAATCCTGCCCTGGAGGGTTTGGCTTAGTGGTTAGAGCATCGGCCTGCAGAACAATGAGTCTCAGGTTCGATTCCAGTCAAGGGCACATACCTTGATGGCAGTTTGGACCCCGGCCCTGGTTGGGGTCATTTGGGAGGCAACCGATCAATGTGTCTCTCTCACATCGATGTTCCTCTACATATATAACTCCCTACCACTCTATCTGAAAATAAATGAAAAAATATCCTTGGGTGAGGATTAAAAAATAAATATAAGTAAAAGGAAATACCAATAATTATGAAAACATTTAAATATTACTTTTATAATTAAAAACTAAACAATCACAAACACATGACTTTTGCATGTAGATAAATATAGCAAAGGAACCATTTGGGAACAATCTAAGAGTTTTCCTGATTCCTCTGACCCTCATGTCTCATATCCGGCAACTCCTGGTGAAAGAAAACTTTACATTACACTCAATGCCAGGAAGAATACCAAGTCATTAAGGAAGGGAGCTATGGTGTAGTGAAATAAGCCCCAGACAGAATAGGAATGCCAGGTGTGGGTTCTGGTTGTGCCATGTACAGTATGAGAATTTTGTCTAAAAACTGAACACCTTGAAATTGTTTCCTTAGTTCTAAAATGGTCATATATATCCCCACAGGACTGTTGTGGATTTTAAATATGACAGAGTGTTTAAAAACACAATACCTAGTTAATATGCTAATTAGACTTGCTAATGAGATAGCCAAGATTTGGGAAACTGGCTACTGAACTGAAACCGTTCTGGACTAGAGAACTGGATTGTTCTCCTAAAATGCAGACGTTTAGCAAATGTGTGAAATTAAAGTGCATAGCAAAGAAAATCTTTTCCATGCTATCTGCCAAAAACTTACCTGCATCTTTGTAGCCATTTTTAGCATTTTGCTCTCAGAAATGGAATATAAACATATTTTCAAAATCTAGAGTTCTGAATGCATGTATGTGACATAGTTGTAAATTTGTTTAAAGTTCATTTTTATTTGGCAATTTTTTAAATGCAAATTTTAATATTTTCTATTGTAGGACATTTTAACTGGTTGTACTGTTAAGATACAAATATGCTTTATACAGGGAAATCGAGTGGCAGACACTGAGAAGCCCCCCAAGGACAGAATAATTACATTCCAGGAGGCAAGGGTCACCATATTTCCAGAAAGAAAAATAAAGCTAAATTTTGGAAATAGTTAAAATATATCAAACCAGCAGGAATTTCACAAGCTGAGACACAATTTTAAAAATGTTCTGCTCATCAATCACAAGTTATATCCTAATAGAGACTCAAAACGCAAATAATAGTTCTCACTTGCCTAATGTAGTAGGTTTTAGGATACATGGTAATAAATGGCAATATTACATGTCTGCCTGTAATTGCTTTTAACTTGTCTATTCTGTTATCGGTGTGGCGTGAAGTGAATCCAGTGTATCTATTTGCAAACACCTCAATGTACAATGCAATATAGAGATATTCCTGTCATCTGTGCTCACAAAGGACACACTGCCATCCTTCTGTCTGTGTAAATGTCTTCATTTCTTCCTCAACTAGTTATAACTAACTGATGTGCCCATACACCCCAAACTCAGTGCAAACTACATTAAACTCATTTTATAAGCATAATTGGATATCTAAGAATAATATGCACTGTATAGTAGGTGCCAGGGTGGCAGAGAGAAGGTTCACGTCAGGGCTCCTCCTGGCAGGAGCGTACCTGCCGCTCCGTCGGTATGGCATGCGGCCAGGAGCTCCCGCCTTGAGAATAACTAGGTTAAGGTTTTGTTGCTGGAGATAATTTGTAAATGCATACATATTGCCTAAGTTGCCGAACATATTCAGCTGACTACATAAGTGAACATATCTAGGGTCATTTATGCACTTATTTAATAAAAAAAATATACAAATGACAGCCATTTCCCTAATCATCAGTGATACAGCAGTGAACAAAGTAGAAGAACATCCCCTCCCCATCGAGCTTACATGCTAGTTGGGGATAAATAAGTAACATGTATGGGAGAACAGATGTTGGTAAGTTCCATGGGCAAAAATAAAGCAGAAATGGTCAGAGGGTTGTTGCAGGGAGAAAATGGCAATTTGTCATGGAGAAGTTGACATCTGAGCAAAGATCACTGACGTTTGGCATTTGAATGTGTGCATGGCCATTGTACCCCATGACCCTATCACAGTGGGCAGCACCTTCATCATCAAGTTTTGTGTAGTTATGATTGAAGCTCATTTTTACATCCTTTATTGTATTTTATTCTTTGAGGTAAGTATAATTTCCCATTAACTTTATATGTGAAAATAATAAAGCAACGAGTGTTTTTATTACATACTTGTCCAATATCACATACTTGTGAAAGGTATAGTCGTGACTTCAACTTCATCTCAGGTGTTTGACGCTCAAGCTTGCACACTTATTACTATACCACAATGACTTTGGGGTGGGTCCCCACAGCTGAATGGAGGGACATGGTGTTAGGTGCCAAACTCAGCTAAAGGATATCAAAAGGAAAAGCAAAAGAATTGTGGATAATTTTGCTGAATTGGCCACTTGGCTATGATTTGGTCATATTTGTTTTCACAAATGTACCTCAATAATTAAGCAGAGCACTACACAAAGTAAACACACTTCATATAATGCTAATTATAATAATTAAATCCAATTTCACAGTTATTTTTTTACCCTGAACACCAAATCCTTTGGCTTTAGGACCTAACTGAATTGCCTGCCTCCCCACTTGATTTACTAGAGAAATATCTTTCAAATGTAAACTTTTATCTCTAATCCCACCACTTTGTAATTTTTTTCCCAGTTGGTCAATTCCAGTTAGATTAATCTTTCCTGGCTTTATGCTCTCACCTCAATTGTCAGATTTACCAGATTTTTATGTAAGCCTATTTCTTCCTAAATCATGAATATTTACATGTCAGGTCCAGTCTTTCATCTGTGCTTGCCACATAAATCTGAATGCAAAGCTTTACTAATGGTATATATATATTTTTTAGTATATGTGCTGCCTAAGCGAGCACTACTAATGGTATATTTTTAACAAATGTTGCTTGAATTGAAATCAAATCACAAATATACCAAACACCCTCATTTCCCCAATGGACTCAAGCTACATTGCACTACGATCAGATCACTGTCTGCTTGGTTCTCATGTTTTTGCAGAAACTAACGAGTGCACTTAGAAGACAAATAAATCAAAGATTACCAAAAAACATTCATGACTTTTAAAAACATTATGTATTAAAATATTTATTATACAATATTTATTGTACATTATATAGCATTATGAACTAGTCAAATGGTGGCATTTGAGTATAGTTCATACAATGAAGATCAATGCATATAGAGTCACTCAATTCTAAAATGGTACACCTTTGAAAAATAACTTTTGCAGTAAAGAGAGAAAAAAATTGTGGCTCAAAGTTGAACTAGCATAAGAAATAATGGTGCAGACTTTTTCCAAATTCATATTATCAAGAAGAATGAAATATTGAGCAAAAGGTAGGTGTTTATAGTATATCATTTCCCACATCAAATCACCATGATTCTGTCCACTATATCCTGGAAGTTTATTCTATGAAATAGTATTTAAATTAAGTGTGTAAATGACTAGAGCATTAAAATAATTTTGTTATAAGGAAATTTTTATTAAGACATTTGTTTTAAATTAAGGACTTGAAAAAATCTCTATATAATTGTCATATACACTAAAATGAAGTTACACACAGGTCTATGATATTCTTTCAAATAAATGTTAACCACAAAAGAGCAAGAACAGGTGCTTGTATATATTACTCAGAATCTTACATTGCAGGTCTGTGAGATGCCAGATACATGAGTCATCAACATGAATTAGGATTTTTGAAGCCCCATATTATCCTTGAAATGCCAACGATTATTTTAATATCAAATAAGTATTAACATAAGAATAAGTTGTATTAATTTAATTATCTCTAATTTATCTAGAGAATACATTTCTTTCAGAAATGAGTTATGCATTTGATAAATGACTTTACGAAACTATGCCATCATCATCATCATCATCAGGGAATTATAGGCTTTTAGAATCAGAAGAGGTCTTAGATATAAGTTGGTACTACTCTTTTGTTTATAAATGCAGGTAGAATAACTAAATGACTTAATCCCATGCATCTAGTTAGTGATGAAGTTAGACTCAGATCTCAGTCTTAAGCTTAATATGATATTACTCTCATTAAACAAAGCTACTTCCCCAAAGTAATAATTATACCAATATCTGATGATTATCAAGTGGTTACTATGTGCCAAGCCTTGTTCTAAGCTCCTTTACTCATTTAATCTTAACAACAACCACCACCACCAATCAGGTGACTACTCCTAGCTTCACCACTTTAGAGAGGAGGAATCTGAGAGCAGCAAAGTTGAAGTCATTTGCCCTTCAGATAATTAAGAAGACATTGAGCTGTTTTGGATCCAGAAATGATGGTTCCAGAGCCCTTGCTCTCAACCAATATACACTATTGCATGTACTTTAAAAATAGATACATTTCTCCTCAGGGATTGCACCAAGAGTGAAGTCAACAGGTATCATTTTTGGCTTAGATTAACTTCCAATCTATGATATTTAATACTAACAACATAATTAAATATAATTAAAGCAGCTTCCAATTTAATCTTTCCTGGACTCTGGCTGCTTTGTAAAAATAGACTGAAGTGAGATAAGAACAGAAACAGGGATGAGCAAGGGGGGTGGGAGGATAATTTAGGTAAAACAGTAGGTCAGACCAGAGCAGTAACAACAGAGATGTAAAAGTGGTAACATTTTGAAGATATTTTGAAGATGGAGCCCACAGTTTTTTTTAATGGCTAGGATGTGAGATATATGAGCTATGAAAGACTGAGACTAATCAAACATTACTCCAATTTTATTGGTCTGAATAACTGTGATGGATGAAACTTCCATTAACAAAAGTGAGGAAGGCTATGGTTGAAGCTGGTTTACAGGTAAGAGCAGTAGTTCAATTTGGGGCATGTTAAGTTTGAGACATCTAATAGTCAGACTGTAGGAAGCAGTTAAATAAATAAGTCTAAAAGTCCATGAAAAAGGACTAAATTATAAATTCATATTTGGGAGTCACCAGAATATATATAGAATTAAAACCATGATCCTGGATCCCAATAAAAAGAAGAAGTAAATAGAGAATAGAAAAGTACCAAAGACTGACTTGCAAGGTCCTCCAACATTATGTAGCTAAGTGAATGAGTGAAAATAAAAAAGAGAATGAGCAAAGGAGACTGAGAAATTATATAAAGGAAAACCAAGAGATTGAGTGACCTGAATGACAAGTGAAATTTATCAATTGTGCCAAATTCTGTTTAGAGTTCTAATAAGAGAAGGAATTAAAATTAACCATTGGACTTCGCCTCTTGGGAGTACTAGTTACCTTCACCATTATCAGAATGACAACAGGTATTGGTGAGAAAAACTGAATGCTAATATTAAATATTTTATTCTCATTATTAATTTTGTGTATATTTCTCATCAGTTTTGGGGTTTATGGAGGAAGAGGTCCTCCTTATTTATCTTGATATTCTTCTGGCTTGATAAATAGATTCTAATCTATATCACTTGTTCAGGAATTTTTTACTGTTGAATGGATGAATAAAACTATTTCTATGTCAGATGGTTTTATCTTTAGTGGAACTTAACTATATAGTTGGAGAAACAAGTCTGGTTAAGACTAAAACTATTATAGCTGTTCAGAGGAAGGAACATTCTTTGAGGGCTGGTGGGTTAATTAAAGAAGCAGGATTTGAGTTGGACTTTAAAGAATTGTATCAATGTGCACAAAGACTTTATTTACTCTCAAAGACTATCTGCACTATTCATTTTGCTTAATGACAATAACCTCTCTCTCAAAAAAGGGAGAAAAACAAATTGGCATTTACCAGTTTATTTCGCTAAAATATTGATTTAAAAAAATCCCTCTATTGCAATGCAGTATGGGATGCACCAGACATAAAATAGATAAATAAAAACTCTGCCCTGGCCGGTTTGGCTCAGCGGTTAGAGTGTCGGCCTGCGGTCCGGAGAGACCCGGGTTCGGTTCCCGCTAAGGGCGCGTACTTCGGTTGCAGTTTGTCCCCGGCCCTGGTTGGTCGTGCAGGTGGCAGCCACTCGATGTGTCCCTTCACGTCGATGTTTCTCTCTCTCTCTCCCTCCCACTCTATCTGTACAAAAAATGGAAAAATATCCTCGGGTGAGGATAAAAAAAAACACAAAAAACTCAGATTCACTTCTTACTTTAGCTAAACAACCAGATATGGAATATGTTATGGGCTGAATGTTGTCTTTCATTCCCCCCTCATCCCCCTCCCCAAAGAAACCCCAACAAATCCATGTTGAAGTCTTAAGCCCCAGCGATTTTTATGTAACTGCAGTTAGAGCTAGGGTATTGAGAGAGGTTATTAAGTTAAAACAAAGTCACTGGATGGGCCCTAATTAAATATGATTGGTATCCTTACAAGAAAAGAACATCTGGACGAAGGCACAGAGAGAGGGAACACCATGTGAAGATACAGGAAGAAGATGGTCATCTTCAAGCCAAGGAAAAAGGCACGGAACGGATTCCCCCTCACAGACCTTAGAAGGAACCAGCTGTGTTGACACCTTGATCTTGAATCTAGGCTTCAGAATTATGAGAAAATAAATTTCTGCTGTCTAAGCCACACAGCCTGTGGTACTTTGTTATAGTGGTCCTAGAAAACTCACGCAGAGTATAAAGCTAAAATGGCTGATTTTTTGCATTCATCAACAAAAAGAAAGGATGATTCCCCAAGGGCATGGAAGGTAAACTAGGAAGTTACTCAGTTTCTTCTGAATTTGCCATGACTTTCCTATTTGCTTGAATGTTTCATTCCTAATTTATCTTGTCTTCACCTACAGAAGTTGTGAATTCCATGAAGAAAGATGTATTTGATGTGAACTCCACTGACATATTCATCTGTTGAGATAGGCTCTCTATGGTCAACTGAGGGCCCAACTTTTATAAATAACAAAAGTCTAGTGGCCATTTGCTGACAGGTGCTCCTCACATACTCTATATACCTGGAAAAAACTCAGAATGAATTCTCATCTTCTGTGGAAAGAATTGGAGGAGGCAGGATAAGCAAGTTTAGGGTTAGCTGGATTGAATAACTTCAGTGGGCTCTGGGGTATAAAGGTTGTGAGGAATGGCCTGATACCTGGCTCTAGGGTGATTAGGGCAAGGGGGTAGTGGTGTGGAGTGAAGAGTCTAACCCAGGAGGTGGTTAGGGGTGTGGGTCCTGGGCTGGTTTGTTTGGATTTGGAAGGGGTGCTCCCCGGCAAGTCCTGTACTAATTTGAGATGCCTAATCCAGGGAAGGGCTGCCCCCAAGGATCACCAAGGTCTCTGAAATCAAAGTAGCAGAATACATTTAAAAAAAAAAAACAAAGGGCCCTGGCTGGTTTGGCTCAGTGGTTAGAGCGTTGGCCTGCAGTCCATAGAGACCTGGGTTCGGTTCCCACTAAGGGCATGTACCTCGGTTGCAGTTTGTCCGTGGCCCTGGTGGGGTCATGCGGGTGGCAGCCACTCGGTGTGTCCCTTTCACGTCGATGTTTCTCTCTCTCTCCCTCTCTCCCCCTCCCACTCTATCTGAACAAAAAAGTGGAAAAGTGTCCTCAGGTAAGGATAAAAACAAAAAAACGGGCATGCCTAATACACAGAAATTGCTTTCCTTCCTAATAATTTTCTTAGTATGGAAAAAAAAAGGGGGCCACATACTGAACCTGAAAAACTCAGGGGAGGCCAGCATGGTAGGTCCTACAAACTACGAGACTGAAAGTAACCACATAGGATGGTCTGAATATAAAAATATCTAACTAGCCCTGGCCAGTTTGGCTCAGCAGTTAGCATCAGCCTACAGATGGAAGGGTCTTGGTTTTGATTCCCAGTCAAGGGCACATTCCTGGGTTGCAGGTTAGATCCCTGGCCCTGGCCAGGGTTATTCAGGAGACAACCAATCAATGTGTCTCTCTCACATCAATGTTTCTCTCCCTCCTGCCCTCCCTTCCTTCCATTCTATCTGAAAGTCAATGGAAAAATATCCTCGAGTAAAGATCAACAACAACACAAACAAAAATCCTAACTAAAAGCTGCTCATGGTGGGTAGTCACATCCTAGGCTTGTAGTTTCATTGACCAAAGTCAATCTTTATCTTAAGTGATCCAGTCTATTGTCCTTTTGCATCTATAATAATATACCTTTAAAACATCCAAGTAATCTTTTCCAGACCCCTCAGGGCACAACTAGCACACCAGAGCAAGAGATCACAGAGCCCCTCATTGTTATCCGTTCCCAGCATACCATCTCTATGTGCTGTAAGTATTCATTGTTAAGTGTCCTGTACCCACCAGTGTAAAAGAAGTATTGGTCTCTCTGTTTCACTCTTTATCTAACCCCAGAGATTTCTGCACTTTGCTTTCTCCTGTCCCCTTAATCTTCCACCAATGGATTTCAGGTAACCCTCCTCACATCTCCTCCTTTTATTCTAATGTATAAAATAAGCTATGAAACTGCCATTCTCTGGAGCACTTTTTCAACACACAGGAAACCAAAGGACTCAGACATAACCAGAACTTGAACACTAGAACCCTTTCAGAAGCAAAGGTTCATTATCCAGGAAGATCTGCGCTGATGACCCTTATCCTAAATGGCCAAGCTCCCAAGTCCTCTCACTAAAACTTGTCCCACCAGCATTTCCACATACCTGTTCCTCCTATACCTTTAAAAATCTGCCCGAACCTGGATAGCTAGCTTGAGCTTTTGAGCATTAGCATCCCGTTCTCCTGGGTGGTGCCATTCAAAATAAAATAGCCAATCTTTCTCTGCTGTAATTCTCAATGTTGAGTGTTCATCTCTGCTAGTGCTGGGTGGATGAACTCTCTCTGTCTGGTAACAAATTAAACTATGTAAATGCCTTTGAGCCAACTTTGAGAGTTCATTAGCTATTTAGGTTTATTGAACCCTGGTCGAAATATAAAGAATCCTATTCCCCTTCTCCAAATCAGGTGCCTTTTCTTCAATACCCTCACAATGACTTTTTTTTTCCCAGTGAAATACTCAGGTTAACACCAGTCACATAAACATCGTCTCTTAAAATTTATAGAGATTATAGAATTTACTCAGCCCTGGCCGGTTTGGCTCAGTGGTTAGAGCGTCGGCCTGCGGTCCGGAGAGACCCGGGTTCGGTTCCTGCTAAGGGCACGTGCTTCGGTTGCAGTTTGTCCCCGGCCCTGTTTGGTCGTGAGGGTGGCAGCCACTCGATGTGTCCCTTCACGTCGATGTTTCTCTCTCTCTCTCCCTTCCTCTCTCTCCCTCCCACTCTATCTGTACAAAAAATGGGAAAATATCCTCAGGTGAGGATAAAAAAAAAAAAAAGAATTTACTCAAATAGATAATAGTACTGAATCATCTGTAGTCATTCTGTCCTAAAGCAGCTGAGTGAGAAGTAGGTTGTACCCAAGACTGTGATTAAAGATATGAGTGGTCATGTCTGATTCTCAGTTCCATGTGGTACAGTCCCCTCTTCTGAGTGATGCTAAGACAAGCTGAGAAATAATCAATAAGAACAGAAATGTATGGTATGGAATCATAAAATAGATTGCCACTTCATTAGGTATATGTTAGAAGCAACTATGTAAAAACTATTCAGAGGATATCCCCTTATCTGCCCATGATAATATACTCTAGTAATTAAATGCAAATTGTAATTTAAGTTTTTAAAAAAATCTCCTGGTATGGCTCAGTGGTTGAGCATTGACCCATGCACCAAGAGGCTGATGTGTTGATTCAGGGTCATGACACATGCCCAGGTTGTGGGCCCGATCCCCAGTGTGGGGCATGCAGGAGGTGGCCAATTGATGTTCTCTCTCATTAATGTCTCTCTCTTTCTCTCTCCCTCCCTCTCTCTCTAAAATCAATAAAGAAAAATTATTTAAAATAAATAAAATAATAATAAAAGCTTCTGGAGACTCATTGTTCTCACTGATCCAGATTGGCATGGTGCCCCACACATTGTAGGAATGAGCGCACACGCACACACACACGCACACACACACGCACACACACACAATTAACACTGATATTAATACTGGAGGGGAAAAGAAAGGAGAAAGAACATACAGTCCCGTATTGTTAAATGGACTATCATGGAGTTTCTTCAGGTTTAAAATAAGCTGCTGTCACTTACAAAATTTCTCTTCCCATAACTACTAGTGGGTTTTGAAGAAACCACATGTCAGTTGAAAAATGCATCCCTTCACTTTTTCAAGTGGTGCCAAAAGGTGTTAAGAAGGAATATTAAATTGCAACAGGCTCTTCTCTAAATTCATTAGAACAGCTGAACTAAACCACTAAGTCAAGCAGAATCTTACTCAGAAGAAGTTGTATCATATTACATGTATAAGCCTAGTAAGTATCATTAAATGTGGTATTTAGATTTAAAATAAAGTACCAGAAGAACTAGTATAAAATTATTTCTCTAGCTAAATAACGACTACAGTTCTTCTTAAATCAAGGTGAAGCTAGAGTTATGAACATACGAAAGACCATCATACTTGGCAAGAAGGGGTAGAAACGAGACAAGTTATTACAAAGCTGTGCCACATTCCTGGCCTGCTGCGGTGCTGATTACTAGGGATCCAGCCGAGAACAACAGTGTGGTGTGACTGAGATGTGTGGTGTAGAAGAAGCTTTTGTTCAGGAGAAAAGGCAAAGGCAGTGCAGATTTTGGATAAACCCTCTTAGGAATGCAAACCACAGTCCTAGTTCTTAGCAGTAGTCTTCTATGTCAATACATGTTCCTGTTTTAAATAAAACCTCAAATCTCTCTTTGATCTAGAGCAGCACTCTCCAGTAGAAATATGATGGGAGCCAAACATTTGATTTAACATTTTCTAGTAGTTATGTCAATAAAAGTAAAAAGAAAGAAGTAAAATTAATGTTAATTATACATTTTACTTAATCCAACAGAGTCAAAACATTCAACATGATTTTATGCTAAAATTTTTGAGATATTTTACCTTTTATTTTTTTTCCAAACAAAGTTATTTGAATTCACACTTAGAGGGCCTCTCAATTCAGATTAGTCGCCTCTCAAGTCCTGAATAGCCATATGTAGTTAGTGGTTACCATTTGTGGCTATTGACAGCACAAATATAGATATTGGAATCTATTATTGAGGAATACTTGGAATAGAACTGTACACATTAAAAACAAAAAATCAGTGAAGCCTAACAAATGTGGTATATCAACTTAAAACTTCTACTCTTGGTGACATCCCCATCCCTCATTCATTGCCAAAATTTGGGATTATAGAGACCATAAAGTTGATGTGAAAGATTTTTGGACTCTAACCCTGGCTCTAACCTTGGCTGAGATTTGCTTCTTATTAGTGGATCTGAACTATCTATGAGTATGGTTAAATATATATTACCCAGGGAGATGATCCAGGGAAACTCATCCAAGTATCAAACACCTTATGGGTATGCACTGATTCACAATTAAACCCTTAGGACTAAACAAAAAAATACACTGACTTCTAGGTAACACTGATCATCTATACGACTCAAGCATTCAATTAACGTAACGTGTACATTTTTCCAGTCACACCTGGTTCCAGATTCAATATTGCTGACACATATAACTGTGCAGAAAATTGTTGTGTGTCCATGACTTTGACATCTTGGGGGCCTTTTAAAGATTTTAATCTTTCCTTCCTGAAAAAAAAAAAATTAAGAAGTGTTTACCTTGTCTATAGATAGCAGAACACTGAGGGCAAGACCAGAGAAATATGAATTTACATCACTAGTCACGTACAGTTTGATTTGGAGAAGGATATACATCAAATTAGTGTATATAATTAGTGTAAAAATTACATTAAAAGAAAAGGGAGAAATTGATTAGCCTTGTATTTATCATGAGAGACTTCATGGAGAAATTCAAACTTACAATGGGTTACAAGGATAATTGGGTTGCACTAATAATTCCAGATTATGGAAAGAGTTTCAATAGAGGAATGAAGAATCTTTCCACTGTATTTTCAGTGGATGGTGATAAGAACAGCTTAATTTAATTGGCAATTTTGTGTCAAGGGTTAATAATAATGGCTAGTACTGAATATCTATACATATATGTATCCATATAAACATACACATATCTATATGTATGTAGATGAATATTTACATATATATTCACAACAAGCCTATGAGATCTACTATTAATATTTCCATTTTATAGATGAGGAAATTGAACACAGAGAACTTAAATAACTAAGGTTTTTAGAGCTGAAAGGTATATGATAAGTTTGGGTTGGCACTTTGAATTCAGAGTAACAGTAGAAAATTCAAGTGTCAAAGGACTATGAAATGAGAACACCCATATAAGATTAAGATTAGAGATATTATCTTGGGAATGAAGTTTATATTACTAATTCACTGAAAGAAAGCCTCTAAAGAGAAGAATAGTGAAGGTCACAGCCAATGCCATGGCAAATACTCAAAGTTGGAAAAGGAATAAAAGAGATAGCAGAGAGAGATGACCCACAAGAAAAGAAGAATAATACGATAGAAGCCAAGGAAGGAAAAATGGAAAATTATATCAAATGATTCATGAAGATCAAGAAGAATAAGTCAGAAAAAAACCTATGGGATCTATTTAGAAAAAAAGAAGAATTCAACAGAATTTGAAGGCAGTCCTCAGTGAAATAAGGAGAAGGTAGAATGTAAAGAAGGGAGGCAATGCGAACAAACTTCAGCTGTAGAATTCTGGTGTGGTGCAACAAAGGAGAGAGTGTAACTAAAGCTAAAAAAGTTGCAATGGCTCTGAAAATCCTCATTCACAAATGACATCTCTAGATAGTTGAATGACTAGGGATGAATGTATTGGCAAGGTCCTCCAAGCTTCTTCCTTAAGTACAGAAAGAAAGATGAAAAGGTAGGAAATGGTGGTAGACACATCAGTGAAAAGAAGGCAGCCTATGTAGCCTGTGAAGAAAGTGTACTTTAAAAAATTCTCACCCAATGTTTTCATTGATTTTTAGAGAAAAAGGAATGGGGGTGGGGGAAGAGAGAGAGAGAGAGAGAGAGAGAGAGAGAGAGAGAGAGATGATTGGTTGTTTCCCATATGGGTTCTGACCAGGGATTGAACCTGCAACCTCTTGGTGTAGGGGATGATGCTCCAACCAATGGAGCCACAACAGACAGGGTGACAAAGTGTACTTTTTAAAAAAGCAAAATCATCTGTCCAGAATGAAGAATCACTAAGTGGGGTTGGGAAATTAAAGAGGGTGAAGATTATTTGAAAAAAGCTGATAGAGAATTGATAATAAATAAATAAAGGTATTGTTGAATATTGGGAAAAGCTTAATTGTGATTTGATACCATGGTTTCTTAACAGGTAAAGTGTTCATGGTTCTCCATTTTCTCCGACAAAGCTTTCAACTAGAAAAGGCAGGAGAAACTGTCAATTACAAAGGACATTAGTTAAAAAGTAGTTCATGTACTCACTGTGAAAAAGCCTAATGATAAATAACCATTCAATGATCTAGTGAGCTGAAATAAGTAGCTGACAACATGGATGTTTTGAAATGTTATGCTGCTCCCCAACTATTCTCCACTTGATCTGAAAGTATATTCATCTAAGGATTCAGGAATGTTTAATTAGGTTTTAAGTGTATGGGTTATATTTATTTGAATCATAGGAGAAGAGAATTTTTTTCAAGAAGGCTAGACAATAGTAAAAAGGTAGTAATAATTCTGAGTACCTCAAGGGTCTGTCACTGAAAAAGTTTTAAGCCTGAGATGTAGGACAAAGACAATGAAAAAGAGTCAGACTTGAAGGATTTGACATTAGTGGTAGTTTCATTGAGGGTGGGAATATCTTAGGAACACAGGTCAAGTCTAATACTGCTGAATTATCAATAGTGATACTGGGACTTAAGCAAGTATGAACAATAGTGCCTTTCACAGGATTAAATGTGGGAGATGACGCTAAGAGACATGCAAGGGAGGAAGAAAATGACAGAATGTATTTGAAGAAAAAGAAATACCTCATTGAACACACTCTAGACATCTTCTAAGAATAGTCAGGAGTCTTTGGACATATTTGAAAATGCTAAGGTTCCTGAAAATTGAGAGAAAGTGGAGCTTTTATGTGACTGTTATCATGATTTTATTTACCTCCAGGCTTAAATTAGAAAATGGGGTAATTGAGGAATATTAGTAATAGTTACAGACAGAACAAATGTATTAATATGAGTAATTCTATAGAATATTTGACAGATAGAGCCCATAAATTCTTAAAACAAAACTATTAAAACTGAGACAAGGTGTCATTTTATTTCTCTATTTCATATTAAGTACATCCATATACAATGCTCATTGACTGAAAGGGTACCAAACCATTTATAAAAATTTTTTCATTTCTTAGCTAAACTGCTAGTTACTACATGCAAAATATCTGTTGAATAATTACATTTACATATAATGTCAAATCATTTAAATAGAAGAAATCATAAAAATAGTAATTGATATATTCAGAAGAGATAATGTTTCTGCAGAATGTAGCTGGGGAAACAATTAAAGACCTATCTATAGTAAAAATCAAAGAAACACTTACTTAGGAAAAGAAATTAAATTGATTCACAAGGGCCAAAACAGAAGCATCTGGTTGCTAAGCAAATCTAATAACACTGAGAGCTTAATTTTAGAGAGGAGGAAATAGGTTCCCAAAAATATTTTAGGAAGTACATAACAACTGCACCTAGTATAAGAGTATTTCTTTTGAACCGTTGATTTACTATGTTAATTAAAAAGGAATAAAAACTAAGGTCTTAAGCTGAAATTGCATTCTAATTTCCTAGATCTTGGTGAGTGAGAATTGCAATGAGTTAAAAATGTAAGATAGCCAATGGTTGTAAATATCACTCTACTAATGAAACTTTTTGGCAGGAAACTGTATTTTACATAAGGCAAAATAAATTGAGAGGTCAATTCAAGGAGCAATTGCATTACAATTTTAGAACGTTGCAGATGCCTTGAGATACAAGAAAGTGCCCAATTTAAACACGTGGTAGTACAGTTCTATACTAATAGAAGATACTGAGTAAGTACTTGTTAAGGAAAGACTAGACTGCATACTAATTTGTCCAAAATCTTTTATACTGGGTAACGTTCTTAAACTTTCCAATATAACCCAATATATGCCTTCCTTATGTGTGTAATTTATAATTAGATTGACAGATAGCCAAAAAGATACACATCAAGGGAAAAAGAGACTAAGAAAAGCAGCCAAAGAAATGCCAGACAGGGAGAAAAGCAAAGGAAAACACAGCCAGCCAATCAGATAAACTGTTAACAAGAAGGGTGCCAAGATTTCTGTACGGGCAGTGTGGTAACACTGTATGTAGACATACACTAAGCATTTTAATAGCCAAATATCACTCGGAACTGAAAACGGTAGGTACGAGACAACAGTGTGCTCATTATTAATTTTCCTTGAGCCACACACACACACACACACACACACACACACACACACACACATGCTATCCATTGGAACAAAACCAAAAGGAGAATTTTTTAATGAATTTAATATATTCCAAGTAAATGATACTGTTCCTAGTATAATTAGCATCTTAGAACATCTGTTCTCTCACCAGGGAAAACAAAATCTGATTTTATCTCCTGATATTCTAAAACATTTATAAACATCCACATGACACCTTCATGCTGTTAAGAAATATGCAGCGCAAGGTAATTGCAGTTGCAAAGCTAACTGGAACTGGGAGAGGCAAACATTTTGTTGGACGTTGCTATTAGACATTAATTTGCTGTTAATTAAGGCAGACTTGGCAGCTGGGTTACATGCCTGTTCATAGCAAATTGAACCCTAAATCTCCACTGTAAATATATGATATAAAAGGCTTAAAAACACAGTAAGGCCACAGGAATGTTTTCATTTTGTATGTCCTTTAACAACTTGTATGACCTACCTTAGGTTCTGTCATTGTGTAAAACCCAGTGAGCCGGAGTTCTGAGGCCTTGGACCCCAGAGGTACGAGAACACGCCTCCTGTCCTGACAAAAGAATGCTAGTTCTTCAGATAACGCATGTTCCCAGTCCCCCAGTTGTGTGACACGTGGCTCAGGAGATGAAAATTTTTCTGAATAGAAGGCCAGTCTTGTCGGTGAAACTATTCATCGTTTCCCAGTATGTACTTTCTCATTGTTTTTGATAGTAATATAAGCCAAAGTTTATATGAGCACATGGCTACATAAGAGAGCAGAGAACAGATGGTGAGAAAATAAAAATAGATAGATCCTGAGCTGATAAAGTTCAGGAAAAAAAGGGAAGAAAACTGTAAAAACACCAGAGAAATAAAGACAAAATTAGACAGACTAAATTGCAAGGCATAGAAGCATTGGAAAAGATTAAAAAATATATTTTTAAACAGAGTTCAATGGGTTTTATAAAACTATAGTTATGAAAATCTGACAAAGGAATACACAAATATTAAAATATAAATTACAAGAAAATTTTCCAGAAATAAAGGAAGAATTGAATTTATGGATACAAATGACAGGCCACGTACCAGGACCATTTCACAGTGAAATCTATCCTAGTTACAATTTGTTTTGTAAAATCAAGAAAATGAATCTCTTGTTTGGCAGGCAGTACTGCCAAATCATTTCTGTGGCTAAATGTCAGTCTGATCTCAGTTTCCCTACCACAATATCCAACATGAAAAAGTAGGAGAAAAAAATGAAGACAAACACCTCAAAAACTACGATCCAATAAGTGTCACCCATAATTTGAACAAGGAAAACTAAGAAATATTGCTATGAGTCGTCTTGACAAAGTGACTTGAGTAATGATTTTTTCCAAAAGGAAAAAAAGGGAAAATTACAGCAAAGTGATTAGAATAAACTTTGATACTATCTAATAAAACATAAGGAGAGAGAGGGTTCTCAAACTTTTTATAAATGATGATGTAATATTTTAACAAAATATGCAAGAGAAGAAAGAGAGAAGGTTGAAAAAAATTTTTAATGTAAAGTTACTTTTCTCTTACAGCTAGTTCAAAACTATATAACTTAAAGCAAGTCAGTTGGATAAGCTTAGATTTATTCAGTAACATACAGGTATATGTTAAGAAACAACATTGTTAACTAAATTGGGTGAGGAGAAGGAAGGTTAGTGAGAGAAATATGATAACATTATCATTGTCCCTTCTACAGTAAACAGCTATTTCCATAAAATGCAGAGAATTTTATAAATTTCTAATTTAAAGGTATCTCTTTGAGTAAAAGTAAAAATGTCCATATTGCCAGAAGAAACACATGTAAAACCAAGGGAAGACATGTCCCAAAAGCAAAGTATTTTTAAAAACTCTATACAAACTGAAAGCATAATGTAAAAGAACATAAAATAATTATATCAACCATAAAAACATATTATAAATGGGTTAAACTCAACTATTACACATGAAAGAGACTAACAAGTAGGAAAACAAACTGAAACACAATTATATGTTGAACCCAAGAGATGTGCTAAAAAAGAAATCAACTACACACAAAACCCTCAATATATTCCATAAGAATAGAATTAGTATAGATAGTATTTTCTGATAACCATTTAACAAGAAAATGAGGAAAAAGAGCTAAGAAACTTGAAATTTAAAACAAATTACCTTTTTTTTTAAAAGCACGTCAAAGATGAAATCAAAACTAAAATTTTACAATATGTACATAATATCAGTATTAAAATAATTGCCCAGCAACACTTATGGGAGATACCTGGTAGAGTCTAGAAGAATAATTCTACTTTAAATATTTATGTTATAAAAACAAAATTAAAATAACAAATTACATATAAACTACTTTGAAAAAGAACAACATAAAACCTGAAGGGGGGGAGCCAAATTTAGAAATTAATAAAAATACAAGTTGAAATACATGAACTAGCAAAACACAAAAAAATAATTAGATAAAATTCATAGATATCATTACTGAAAAACAATGGCAATACAATAAACCATTAGCTAAATAAAGTAAAAAGAAAAAAATTCATGAGTAATTACTTAACTCAACTTTATGAAAATACATTTTAAAATCTGGATAAAGTGATTATTAGTCTAGATAACATAATTTGTTAAATATCACCAGAAACAATAGAAGACCCAAACCACTCCTTTACAAAGAAAATATAAAGAACACTGTCAGAATGCTACCTTGACGACAGCATCTCATGGTTATACAAGTAACTCTAAAGATGCCTCTAGAGTTTTTTAAACTATTCTGAGGCAGTGGTTCAGAGACTTTAGTTTACGTAAGAATCATCTAGAGAGCTTGTTGAAGCACAGATGGCGACCCCAATCCCAGAGATTCTGATTCAGTATGTCTGGGATGAGGCCATGAATTTGTATTTCGACCAAGTTTTTACATCAGTGGTTCTCAACAGGTGGAGCTTCTGCCCATCAGAGGACATTTATCAATGCTTTTTTTGTTGTAGCTACAGTGTGGGAGGGTGCTAATGGCAACTGGTGGATTAAAGGCCAGAGATGCTGCTAAACATCCTACCACACACAGAACAGTCCCCACAACAAAAAATTATCTGGCCCAAAATGTTAAGTTTTGAAATTCTAGGTGTTACTAATTCTGCTGGCCTCTACGTTATTACTTTGAGTAGTGCTATTCTAGAGCAAGTGTCCACAAACTTTTCCTCTAAAGAATTAGATGGTCAATATTTTAGGATTTGTGAGTGACATACAATCTCTGTTGCACATTCTTTATTTTTACAATCTTTTAAAAACACCAAAACTACTCTTAGCTCATAGGTTGTAGCAAAACAGATCCTTCCATAAATAATAGGAATCCAAATTTGTTGTCGAATACAAAGAATACAAAGCCTTCCATAATATGATAAAATTATCTTTCTTAGTCTTAAACCTACTTATCAAGATTAATGACAAATTGTAGAAGGTCATTAACATCAGGGACAATAGAAGCCTCTTGACTCTCACCACTTTTGTTTCACACTTTCTAGTGAAGATGGCCAATGTAATTATATATAATAAATACATTATTCTTCTAAAAGTTGTCAAGTAAAAATATAGGAGAAACTAGCTGAATGATCCCCATATCTATTTTTCTTACTTTTCTTCTGCACATACATCAGCTACATTTCCCAATAGGTAAGGCCCTATAATTAAGTTTTACAAAGCAGAACATGAGCAGAAGTGAGGTGTACTCATTCCAAGTCAGTCTAATGAAAACATGCCACGTCACCCTGGGTCTTTCTTCCCAGATCTGCCCGCTGGATACAGAAAATCCAGGGTAGCATTCTGAGGCCCGAGAACAGGAGTTGGGAAACTATGGCACATGAGCCAGATCTGGCCCCCACCTGCGTAAATTAGGTTTTATTGCACAGCCATGCTTATTCATTTACATGCTGCTTTCAAGCTACAACAATCATTGAGTAGCTACAATAGAGACTGAATGATCAGCAAAGCTTAAAATATTCACTGGCCCTGTAGAGTAAAAAATGTTGACGACCCCTGCCCTGAGCTGATGGAAAGAGGAAACAGAAGCCTATGTCCCAGAATTACCCCCGGGCAGAGCCACCTATCCTGTTACACTCTGTTGGTGTATAATGTGAAATAAAACTAGATTTAGTTAAGCCACTGAGATTTAGAGTTTATTTCAGAAGCCAGCTGGTACTAACTACACTGGAAAGGTAAAATTACAAGCAGATATGATTGGTTACCTTTGATTTTGAAGGGAATTAACTGAAAATTTGTGAAAAATTAGAAGAAAATATATAAAGGCAGGTGGACACAAAATTATTAAAAGAATAAATAATATCCAAATATATATATATATATAATCACAAGTAATGATTTAAAAAAAGAGCTTTCTCCATAAAATTGCAACAAAAATAAGAAATAATTACATCAAATTTAACCTGAAATTTGGGAGATCTATTTGAATAAAACTTTAAAACATTGCTTGGAGATACCAAAAGTAATTGGGACATATATCTTGATTAAAATTGTTAAATTATTAAAAAGTCTTTTTTCATGTTTCTCACTGCTTTTGATCAAAGTTTTAATTTAAAAATTAGCTGTCCAAAGTGACGTGACCTTTATGGAATAAGCAAATTTAAGTTTATGCCACAGGCTTTTCTTCTGTGGTGGGTTTCTTTTCTTTGGGCTTCTTCTCAGTTCTTGGTTTCTTGGTGGCTGCAGCCTTTTTTTCCCAACAAAGGTTTCTGCTTCGTAAGGCCAGTAGCTTTCTTTCTTTTCGTCCCTGCCGCAGGCTTCTTGCCTGGAACCCTCTTCTCATCTGGTTTGGCTTCTAGCGCTGCTGCCGCTCAATCCACCTGGAGCTCCTGGTCCTTGGCCTGGTGAAGGAAGGTGTTCTGGAGCGCGGTCTTTGCATAGGGTTTAGCTTCAACATGATTCCCAGGTTTTCCAGTGGCTTCTTCTTCAGGACTCTGTGATGAATCTTCTTGCATGGTGCTTGGAGGGCTCTTCAGCTCTCCGGGCTTTTCACGATCCTGCTCAGGTCTGTACTGAGCATCCTGTGCATGGGAAGGTTGTGGTTATCTTCAGGGAGGCAGCTTGACGCCACGTAGGTCATCTAACTTGCAGAGAGCACTTTCAGTCCGAATGCAGACATGGCCCACGTGCCCACCAGAGGCAAGTTTCAAAATGTTCTGTTTGCTTACATTAAGCAGAGTCATTCCAGGGATGTTTGAAGGCTCTGATACTGTTGTCCTAATTACAGATGATGCCAGGTTCCCTGTGCTGGATACAACAACAAATTCTCATTTAGCCCTTGTCAACTCTCATTGATTGAGAGGCAGAGACCTTTTTGATATCATTCCAGAGCTTAAGTTTCTTAAGAACAAAACTACATCCTTGGTTTTCTTGTAGCCTTCGACTTTAGCTTCAACCACCAAAGCGAGTTCAGGAACTTCCTCAATACAATGGCCTTTAGACATGACCAGTGCTGGGAAGGCTGAGGCAGCCAGGGCAGAGCAGATGGCATATCGCTTCCATGGTGTGTTCACTGTGGTGCCAACGGCTCCAGGTTTTGGTTGGTGCAAACATGCAGCCCCCATGCCACATACTTGCAAAAGCACACTGGCCAGAACAATGGGTCCCGCCACCCCAAATTCAGGGAATTGTTTCCACAGCTCTGCCAGCACCCCGAGACAGCACTGCTTTGATGACCTGCCAATTCACTGACAGCATAGGGCTGTCTGTTGTTTCTGCACAAGTTGGTGTGAACAAAGTTCACAATGTCTGGTCGATTGGGAGCCTTGAACGCAGCGAGCAAAGTGACATTTTTGCCAGAGGACACCCCTCTTTGGAGTATACTGATATCCGTGGATGAGCATACACCATGGTGTGGAGAGAAAGCCACAGTCCTGTCAACCCAGTGGTTTCCACAGGAAAAGGCTAAAAATGTCAATTTTTACTAAGTCAATCCAGAATTTTAACTTCTTTCCAATAAAAGGAGTCATGGGATATTTCCTCCAATCAGACAAGCTTATTCTGTACTTTATACAGAAAAAGCAACATACAGAAGTAATTAGCCTCACGCTTTATACCAGATGGACCAATAAAGTTAAAGTGGAAAAAGAAAACATAAAAGTACTAGAAGAGCCCTGGCCGGTTTGGCTCAGCGGTTGGAGCATCGGCCTGCGGTCCTGAGAGACCCGGGTTCGGTTCCCGCTAAGGGCATGTACCTCGGTTGCAGTTTGTCCCTGGCCCTGGTCGGTTGTGCGGTTGGCAGCCACTCGATGTGTCCCTTTCACATCGATGTTTCTCTCTCTCTCTGTTCCCCCCCCCCCACCTGAACAAAAATGGAAAAATGTCCTCGGGTGAGGATAAAAAAAAAAAAAAAAAAAAAAAAGTACTAGAAGAAACCATGAAAAACATCTTTTAATGAGTTTAGAATGTGAAAGACCTTCCCAGGTATGATGCAAAACTAGGAATCCATAAAAAAAGAGAAAAGATTGACAATTTCAACTCTAGAAACTCCACCAATATCTGTCTCTCTCACAATACAAGTAGAGACAGTACACACATGCACATACACACACGCACATACACACACGCACACACGCACTCGTCATATACATACACATACGTGTGTGGTGAATAGTATAAGCATTGTCAAAAAAAAAACACAACAAATTAGAAAATATATTAGCAATAGGTATCACAAAGGCTCATTTTCTTAATAAAACTAATATATATATTTAAATATTTTTACTTTATTTATTTATTTATTTATTTATTTATTTATTTATTTATTTATTTTAGTCCTCTCTTAAGGACATGCTTAGAGAGAGGAAGAGAGAGAGAGAGAGAGAGAGAGAGAGAGAGAGAGAGAGAAAGACACATTGTTATGAGAAAGAAATATCGTAAGTTGCTTTCTGTATGCACCACAAATGGGGATTGGACCTGCAACCCAGGTATGTGCCCTGACTAGGAATTGACCAGAAACCTTTTGATACACAGATCGATGCTCAACCAACTGAGCCACTTTGGTCAGGCTAATATTTTTTAAAGGAAAGTATGTAAAAATATATAAAAAGAAGTGTAATCTTACTTATAATAAGAAAAATATTAAAAATAGCTTCAAATATTTTTTTTTTTACCAGATTGCCAAAAATAGAAAGTGTGCCAACACACAATGTTATAGAGGGTATGAATAAAAAATACTCATATATGATGCTAATGGTGGTGTAAAAAAGTTGCTGAGATTCCTATAGGTGACAATTTGCAAATATCTCTCATATTAAAATTACTTTCCAATTTTAGGAATTTATCTTAGTAATATGTTTTCAATGTGCAAAATGGTGCAGAAGTATCATTTGTAACAGAATATTGAGAACAATCAAAATGCCCATCATGACGGCCAATTAAGTAAATTGGAGTATATCAATATAATAAAATATTATGTAGCAACTATAAAAATGATGAAGGTCTCACTCCCACCCCACACCTGAATCCTGTCTGCGCCTTACCTGCCCTGCCCACTGGAGGGCAGTCCTTCTTGCCCTCATTAATTCTCTCACTCACTCATTTCCTCACGCAACGCCTCACATTCACTCCTTCACACTTTCACCTACCCATTACTTAAACATTTCCTGAGGCTTCCGGTGTGCCAGGCCTCATGCTGGGCTATGGTGGTGACCAAGATGAGTCAAGCCTGGGTCAGACAGGAGGACAGCCGCACACACTGATGGGCATAGGCAGATAGATACATAGATAGATACATATAGAGATAAATACATACAAACTCAAAGACATATTTTTATTAGAAATAAAAACAAAGTATTCTGGCTGGTGTTGCTCAGTGGAATGAGCATCATCCCATGGACTGAGAGGTCCCGGTTCGATTCCCAGTCAGGGCACATGCCTGGGTTGCGGGCTTGATCCCCAGTGGGGGGCATGTAGAGGCAGCCGATGGATGTTTCTCTCTCTCATTGATGTTTCTAGCTCTCTCTTCCTTCTTTCTCTCTATGAAAAATCAATAAAAAGCATATTTTTTAAAAAAGGTAAAGAATAAAATCTGTAATTTGCTGCATCTTTATAAAAAAGGAAAAATGCACGTGTATGTTGGTGTGTCCCCCGACCAGCTCTGGAGGGACACATAGGAAGCAGTAACGGGGCTTGCCTGAGAGGGCCACTAGGTGTCTGAGGAGATACTTCACTGTGTGCGCTTTGGAACATTTAAAATTTTGCTTTAAAGATGTTAAGTACATCTATATGTCCGTATATAAAGAGATTTATATATGATTTATCAATATATTTAACAAATAGCTATACAAATATTATATCTAAAAATTGATATATTTAACATAGCCATATAGATTAATGAAAAACTGTTATGCTTTCCTATGACCCATTGGTATGTAAATAAATGCACAGGTTTGCTTTTTATAATTTGGGATTTAGAGAAAAATCATTTATTTCTAAAAGGGAGTAAAAATACAAATAGACAAAGGAGAGAGCCTTTTCAAAACTGAGAATAAAAGACAAAAATACAAAAAAAAAAAAATAACTTAATACCGCTATAGCATCTCTTTCTAGTTCACAAAAAGTCATGACCAACAAGAGAATTAGCGCCAACGACGTCAAGTCTTCAAACATCAGAAATATCTAAAACATTTTTTAAATAAGAGTCATGAGGCGGCATCATCACAAACTGTAACGTTTTCTTCCCCATAGTTCAAACATTGCAAAACCAAAAAAAATTTCAGTAAAGCTAGAACCCACAAATTCTTTGTAACCCATAGACTAGGCTTTCTATAACTGCCCACCAGCCATTCTGATCACATTAACTACCTGGAAATGTCAGGAAAGTTGTTGTTAAGATAACTTCAAACCCATTATTTTAAATATGCCTCTCAGCTGGTGACTGGATCTAGTTTCATGCCTTTGGTTTTCAGGCTGGAAAATGAGACGAAGAGCTCAGTGATGCAGAGAAGGCAGGAAAGTGTCTCTTCCTCTGGAGGCAGCAGTTTGGTGTTTTACTAAAACTCTGCGGTGTTCCATGAGTCTGATCTGCTCTGAGATCAAACACCCATCCTTCCAGCATCAGAGAAACACAAACACACAAACTAGATTTCGCCCCAAACCGGCGAAAAACACTGTCTTGAAATAGACACTCTAATAATTATTTTTCCAAGATGAAGAATATAAACAATACTCTCAATGAACACCTATTTTTGTGTGTTTACACAAATTAGAAACACGTATCGACTCATAAAATAGGCCTTTTCAGCTGACTACGATTGTCACTAATTCCTTGTGAGAAGGATTCTCATATTAACTGTGAATTGGCAATTAATACTAGAAGCTGTGTAATCGCTGGTCAGCTCTCTACATGTTTATATTTGCTTAAAAATTTCATAATTACAACATAGTTAACTCTACACCATGGGTTTATATACTCCTAATGTTTTTGTTATCAAAAATAACATCTAGCACTTTTAAAGATGGATATGAGCTATGATCCATGTCTCCAGTTGACTGGATTCTGGCACCGACCCTATGCAGACCAGACGAGCGGCAACCCTTGCAGAATGGTGCCCTGGTGAGCTTTATTTACTTCTGCTCAGGTGGGCAGCAGATTAAATTACTGAATATCAAGAAAATCAACCCCTCAGTGATTATAATTTCTTCCAGTAATCATTGATGAAAACTAATTAATGTTTACCTTTCTTTGTTTTAAGAAGGGTTTAATGTAAGATATGTTTTGAAGATTCAAAAATACAGCCAAGCCCTGGCCGGTTTGGCTCAGCGGTTAGAGCGTCGGCCTGCGGTCCAGAGAGACCCGGGTTTGGTTCCCGCTAAGGGCACGTACCTCAGTTGCAGTTTGTCCCTGACCCTGGTTGGGTCATGAAGGAGGCAGCCACTCGATGTGTCCCTTTCACGTTGATGTTTCTCTTTCTCTCTCTCTCTCCCTTCCACTCTATCTGAATAAAAAATGGAAAAATGTCCTCAGGTAGGATTAAAAAAAACAGCCAAGTAAAATAATTCAAGGAAAGAAAGCCAAGATGACAGAAAACGAGGAAGGGAGACTAGAATGACATACAGAGCGAGGTTAGTATATAATATACATTGCATGCCCTAAAACCTGTCTACTGAACCTGAATCAAGGGGTAAATGTTTAGAAAATTGACAGTGTTTGTAAATGAATATACACCTGGTATACAGAAAAATCACTCACTCTCTTTTTAATGAAATGGAAGGGAAGTTTCTTTTGTGGGTTGTTTTTGAGAATGAAACTGTAATGTGATAAACAACCTCCTTACAATAAATACAGTGACAAGTTCGTTTTCACTGGTCTTTCTCTTACATCATTTCAAATTACATTTCAATAAAAACAACACTGCAATGGGAAGAAGAGCCATCTATGAATAAGCATCTATATTACTCTAGTTTAATCACAGGATCTATGAGCAATTTTTAAATAATGACAGGATTATATAGGATGATTAATTTCCTAATATATGATGTTATCAAAAGGACTTACTGTGACATTTAAGTGCTTCAAAGGCATGGAAAGTTCACTCTGGGGCACTCTATAACAGAGAGCAATGGACCAAATATGCGTGATATGCTCTGTGGTTGGTGCTCCAGCTCAGAATCGGTCCACATGCACTCTGGCTCCTGGATTGCCCAGGATAGATGGTCCTGAGAAAACGGAGGCTGATCAGAATAAAGCTGATCAACACTGAGGCATGGTTTGGTGATTATGGATATAGAGGTTGGACTTGGGAACATCAGTTATCCTGGTAATTCCTCCATGGTTATTTACCTTCTTCTTATATAAGATTGTTCCCCGCCTTTAGAGATAAAATGAATGTTCAGTGGCTTCACATCTCAGGAAATAACAAATATCTGCCTTTGCAGAATAAACTGATAAGCTAAAGATCAAAGTAGACTTTTTCTTAATCTTTTCTTACATTATCCATTTCTCCAAAATAGATTTTTGTCTTCTTTCCAGTTACTTTTCTCTGCTTCAGTGCCTCACAGATAGTTAAAAGGCAGCTAGCTTGCATGGGATTTTCTCATTCTTTTTTTTTTTTTTTTTTTTCTGTTTATCAAGAAAATATAAGGAAAATCCCTCTTTTTCTCTAGAATTAGTGGCAAGTTTCTCTGATTTTCCTATGCACTTTTATGGCTCCTCATAGAAGGAAATATGGTGTTGAGATAAAATACATATTGTTGTAAAAATACACAATAGTTTTGAAAAATTTCCCACGAGTTCTTATTTCCAGTGACTCAACCATTTTTTCAAAAATCATAACAATTTTAATATTGATTCTGACATTTTTAAAAAAAATATCCAGTGGTTATCACAGGAGCGAATCCTAAATCCCAGTACAGTTTTGGCACCTGAGTGTGGCTCTCCTCTTCCAAGGAAGGTAGAGGTCCATGGGCCTATTTGGCAGTCTACTCGATTATGCTGGATTCACACAGCTCTTGAGTTCTGCAGCAAATGCAAGACCTCGACGTAGCGTATTTTAAGTGACCTCCCCCACCAGAACGAGTGCACCAACATGCAGCCAACATGGTCTGCTTTGCTAATCTAAGCAGATACCTCTAATGCGCTGTCTGTAAACATCCAGGGCTCCAGTCCCATAGAGTGCCTTGTCTGTAACATATCACTAATCGCTTTTTCCTATCAAAGAAGAGAGTTGGGGGGCTAAGGTTATTTCTGTTTTCTTCCTGAAGATTCTTTTGTGAGCAAAGATGACAGAGTTCTTCACTGTTTCACACCAGTTTCATTAGGATAATCATATTACAGTCTTGCCACTGACAAAGGGGGTTTGTTATATGCTTAGAAAACATTTTTAAAAAGAAAATGCAAATCCAGGTTTCTTACTCTGACTATAAGCTTGGTCCATTTGTCTTTCCTGTCTTCATTTTCTTCTGTCCCAAATAGATAATTATGCTTATCTCTTCTGGTGCTCACCAGAAAAGCAGTCAAGATAACTGGTTCTGAAGGACACATATTAGACATACCGGTTAGTATTATTATTTATGTAAAATTCTATGACTGTGTATGTATAATTTTTTACATTCAAATTTTAGGGAGTAATTGAAGTTGTATGGTTTTTGGAAGAAAGAGCATTCACTCTGGAGACCTACCTAAAGATCTGGATACAGCTCCTGGCTTTGCTGCTTACTGAGCTAATTAGTTAACTTTTCCAAGTCTTAGCTTTCTTGTTTGTGAAATGGAGACAATGATACATAGCTCATGGTGGAGACAGGAGAATTATGTTAGATTGTGTATGTAAAGCACCTATCACATTGTCAGGCACACGGGAGGCAATCAATTAAAATAAGGTATACTTACTTCTTGTGGGCAATGGCATTATTTTTCTTAATTCTTTACTCCTCTCTCTGTACAGTACTTGCCATGAGACTTTAGCTGCCCTTTCCTGCCCCCTGCCCTTAGGCTTTAACCAACGGGATGGTAGCAGACATGATGAAAACAGAAGATTCACCTGTTCTGTGTTACTCAATTATCTCCTTTGGGCTTCTGTGATTACCAAGAAAAGATCAAGTCCTAATTAGCCAGTGGTCCAAGGAAGACAAAAAGCATTTGGAACAGACCTGAATTCAATGTACAGTGTGTGTTCCAGCCCAGCCCAGGCCAGACTAGAGCAGCCAGTCTTTAGCTGTGAAAATCCAAGGTGACTGATGATTTTTATAAGACACTGAGTATCGTGATGGCTTCTTATGCAATCTTTTGGCGAAAGATCAATACATAGAAATTGATACCTAGAACTAAGGTGCTATTTATTAGGCCCAAACCCCAGTAGATGTAGCACTGGTTTTCAGATCAGGGGTGAATGACAGTAAACTATTGTATGAGGCTAGAAAACTAGGGGATCATTTCCTGTAGTGGTAAAGCATTTGGTTAGAGAAAATGTTGCCTGTGACAACGTGGAGATAGAAAATATGCCTAACAAGCTCGCGAATTTAGGGAAGCAGGTTTCCAGCTGGAATAGTAGAAGAATGAGCAGGCTTCTGGTAGGTGTACTTACCAAAGTGCACCAGGACATAGACACGCTTGGTAAAGAACTATTAGTTTGCAAACAGAATTGAGAGGATACTTAATAAGCTCAGAAATGCCAGGTTTTCCTGGGCAGAAAATAAAATTTTATCATGCTAGCCTCATCAGTCAGTACAATATCATCAAACTAAGGTATAAACTGGGACAAAATCAAATATCTATCACAATGCCTGAAATTTGGAGGCATTCAATAAGTTAAGGCCTGTAGGCCCCTGGCCCAGCAGCTCATTTGGTTAGAGCTTCTTCCCGATATGCTGAGGTTGTAGGTTCAATCCCCAGTCAGGGCACATACAAGAAATAACCAATGAACGCACAACTAAGAGGAACAAAAAATCTACATCTCTCTCTCAATATTATTATAATTATTATTATTTAAGGTCTCTTTATAACAGGATTGGCTTAATGCAGTGGAATATTATAAAGCAGTGAAAATTAATAAACTAGATATTAAATGTATGAACATGGATAAAATTTTAAAACATAATGCTGATAAAAGCAAACTCTGAAAGGAATTATAGACCATGATGAGATTCATTAAACTTTTAAAACATACATTCAGTGTACGTTGTTTATGGATATATATATATATATATACACACACACACACACACACACACACACACACACACACACACATGCCTGGATGGTAAACACACCAACTTCAGTAGTTAACTTGAACATGAAAAGGAGGGGAAAGGATAGAGCTTGCACTGTGTTTGTAACATTTTATTCCTTTACAAAAATGTAATCTGAAAAAATGTAGCAGAAGATTAACTCTGTTCAATGCAGATGGTTAGTACATGGTTAACATTTAAATTGGTTTACATAATTAAAACTAAAAATTATATTAAATGGAAAGGAGGTGAAGAGCATTTCTTTTAGTACATAGCTTCAGACTAGTTCTTCATAAGTAAGACAATATCAAATATTAAATTATGCATTTTGCCTCTTGGATCATCTTGCAGTACATTGGTCTTAAAATACAGTGTTCCCCACCTGAGAAGAGGGTCTAGAGGTTCGCATATCGTCCCTTGCACACTGTGTGTGAACGTAATGAAAGATCACTTAATTTATCCATATATCTGACTGATTAGCTACCAAAGAAGAAATACAACCCTAATTATTTCACCAGTTATTTTTTAAGGAGTCCTTGCCAGTGCATGTGATCAGTTTCAGCATACCCACTGGTACTATAACAGAACCTGGAGGGAAAAGGACGGGTCAGGAAGGGGATTGTAATGAAACACCTGAATGGAGAAAGAAAGAATGTGTCTGCCACATAAGCCAGGGGAGAGTTTGAAAACAAGCAAGTTGTTGTGCTCACATTTTTCCTGCATATCCCGTCTAGTTTCAACAAGTAGGCAGTACATACTTTCACCAGACTTTTACCATTGACTCATGAATAATCTCAATTTTCAATCATACTCTGCGTTTTCGGAGGGAGACTCGTGTGCCTGGACTGCTTTCCTTGGGGGAGAACATTGAGAGAGGAAGGGATCCGGTCATGGAAGAGGGGAAGTGGGTAGGGGTAGTATTACCAATAAACAGCTCAGGCAATGAGCTACTAACATTGCTCAATGTAGTGTTGCTGAATACATTCAAATGTTACCATAAACTGAACACTTATTAAAACAGGAAGAGCTACAAACAAGTTCTAAAGCCCTAAAGACGCAGACACTGTTTCCAGCTGCCATTTCCCTGAGGTGGGTAATTGTCTTGGGATGCAGTGGAGTTGCATGCTTACTTTTTACACGATGGCTCTCATTTACCCAACGACAAATCTGTTCTGTGCACATTAGTTTATCTACACGATAACTTCAGGTGAGTCTTCTGCATTTGAAAATTTACTGTCCAAGTCCTATGCCCACAAGGTCACATTGGGCAACAAAGACTTCGATAATACAAAATATTCACTTACACACTGACCTATAAGATGAGTCCTCATTCAAATATTCATCCAGCTTACCTAATAGCAGTAGCACATATTTACAATTATGAAATGTTTTCTATTAGACAAAATACACTCATTTACATAACTGTATTTCAAGATAAAGTCCTAATACAACTTGTTTATTATTTATTATGAAACTAGGTTCTTCTTTTACTATTTATTATTTTAAATCCTCACCCAAGGATATTTTTTCATTTATCTTCATATACAGTGGGAGGGAGCAATGGAGGGAGGGAGGGAGAGTAAAAAAGAGAGAGAAACATCAATGTGAGAGAAACACATCAATTGGTAGCCTTTTGCGTGACCCCAACCAGGGCCAGGGATGAACCGCAACTGAGGCACATGTCCTTGACCGGAACTGAACCCGAGACTCTCTGGTCTAAGGACCGACGCTCTAACAGCTGAGCCAAACAGGCCATGGCGGGTTCATCTTTTAAATCAGTTCACTTTTTTCTATTTCTAATTTTCTTTAATAACGAGCATCTTCAGTTCTAGTATTATTATAGTTTTTAGATAAATTGATGGCAAAAGTCAGTCTTTCTCAATTTCTCTCATATCCATAGAACACTACACTAAGAACCTGGACAAATCCAGGTCTATCTGACTTCCAAGTTCATGCATTCAACCATGATGCAGTCTAACTCTCCAACAGAAAATAATAAGTTCCAGCATACATGAGGCACTGTGGTAGGGGGGCCTAAAGAGAGAGTGAGACAGACAGTCAAAGACTTGGTGAATGTGCATGGAAACCATGGGAGCTACTATCATACACAAGACCTTTGAAATGGAAACACCTGTTCACCCTGGTAGCAAGTATTACTACAAGTATAACGTCTTTTCCTAAAGGGGCTGGAAACCAATTTGAGAGATTGAGTTCGGATATTCTTCTAGTTCATTTTTCACCCTTTGCATCTGATCTATTTCTGTTGATGATACTGAGCCAAATCCATTGCAATGTATTATTTTGGCTCAGTAACCTATAGGTGTTTTCTAATAAATACATGCCTAAGGACATAACATCCTACGCTACCCCTTTAATTCAACACACCGAGGTAAACACTGTTAGACATGAGCAATAATAAATTGATTCAGATTTGATCTATGCCCTCAGGGTGCTCACAGAAATGAACAACACTCACTAAATTTCCCCCTGCCCCAAGCTCTACGTAGCCTAAAAATATCCATTGTGAGGAGCCTAAAATAAGGTAAGCTATGCAGACAAGGTACAGTTCAGTGGCATTTTTGCTGAAAGTGCCATAGTGCAGAGCAATAAAGCATCTCTTTTTCAGTGCATAACCCAATCAAAAACGTCATCCTCCTCCGCAGGGGGAATGCATGGGTCTGCCTTCCCCATTGTTGTAATAGAAGCAACAGAGAGGCACGAAAGCAGAAGTACTCAGGTTTGAGAGAAGTAAAAGCATTTCCAGGTTAGTTTTTTTAAAAAGTAAGGGCATGTATTTGCAGAACATGCTAAAGAAAAACACAGTTGCCTTAGAAAGTGATAAATATTGGACTGACAATGAACTTGGAGCATTTGCAGAAGCAGTGACAAAAACTCAGTCCCCAAACAAAGGAACACTGCTATTTCAGAAGAGGGTGGGGCACCCGGGGGAGGGTCAATTAGACGCTGACAGAGTCAATATGCCGGATTAGAACAGAAGTGATGTCATTGTTCCCACTGGCTAATGGTGTGCACCAATTTCTCATTGAAGAAAAAATTCAGTTGATAACAGCACCCAGTATATACTAATAATATTATTTAGTCTACATTTAACAAAATAGATTATTGTATAGGGTTCTCATTTCAGAGAGTGATTTATTCAATTCCTAATTAAATAATAGCCACCATTTTTCTAGTACTTACTATATGCTAAGTATTTTTCTAAGCATTTTATGTTCCTAATTTATTTGTCACTGTAATGGTTTGTGATAGCAATATTATTTTTCTCAGATTATAGAAGGGAAACTGGAGCCACAGAAAGGTCAAGTAACAAGTTGAAGGTCACAGGTAGTCGGGGAGGAGCCAGGGTTCAGACTAGGCAATCTGACTCCAGAATTCATCCCTTCACACTGTGCTGCCTGCCCTTCTAAAGAACGTCCTCGGGTTTGATTACAACAATGAATTAATATCAAAGAATATTTATTGAGTACTGTCAGCCAGGTACTGTATTGAGCATATGGCTACAGAAAAATACTACTGGGTACATGTTTATAAGTAAACAATAAGTGCAAAAGGTCTCCCAGAGACTAGGCTATACCTGGGACATCAGTGCAGGGGATAAAGGAGAGTGGTCAGCATATTATAAACTGTTTCGCACTGTGGCCGGTTTTCTCAGTGGTTAGAGCATCGGCCTGCGGTCTGGAGAGACCCGGATTCAGTTCCCACTAAGGGCATGTACCTCAGTTGCAGTTTGTCCCCGGCCCTAGTTGGGTCGTGTGGGTGGCAGCCACTCGATGTGTCCATTTCACGTCAATGTTTCTCTCTCTCTTTCCTTCCCACTCTATCTGAACAAAATATCGAAAAATGTCCTCGGACGAGGATAAAAAAAAAAAAAAATTAAAAACAAAAAACTGTTTTGCTACTAGCCCAGACTATAGCACTTAACTTTGTTGCCCCTGTTGACAAAAGTAGGGGCACATTAAGTAATTTGCAATCTTTAAAAAATTCCATATCGACATCTTTATTTCCTTAAGTGTTACACATTACAACAACCTCCTTCTCTCCCTCCTTTGTTCTGTGTCTCCTTTGTCCTCCTTCAGTTCAGCTCCCACTCTCTGAGCACACACTAGCACAGACACTTTCTGCTCATTCATTAGAAACATGTAATACAATCTGTTAAAGACAAAGAAGGGTCTTAAACAAAAGACATCTTTAAATAGCCCAGAAACTTTCATTTCATTCTGGCTCCCCCCGACTCCTGCCACAGTTTATAGCTTCCTTGTTCTAACTGAAGATCCACAGGCAGGAAGCGGCACACCTGCACAAACACCAGCCCCAGAGCCTGCCTGGTCTGCAGCCAGCACCAGGCATCCTGCTCGCTCCGCTCCTATTCCCTCTCGCTTGAGCCCCATCAACACCTGAGGCGAAGCACAAGACCCGAGAATGAAACCCCGAGGAACTTGGCAAACGTGGCCACGGCTCCAACACCTGGGCTGAATGAGGAAGTATCAAAATTGATGTTCGACAGTTTTTAGAAACTTTCCTTTTCCTTTCCTATGATTTAATATTCATCCCAGGGTGGCTGCGTAATACGTGAATACAGACAAATCCATGGAGAAATATCTAGGAAAGATGAAAATGAATAGAATTCATCGAAGATATTGGAGAAGGGGTACAGAGACAATTGATGTATAATTTTTTTTTTTTTTTTAAATGACACTTGATACCAGAGAACTTTAGATTGTGTGGGTTTTTGTTTTGGGCTAATTCTTACTTCTTTTGGAGAA
Source organism: Molossus molossus (assembly GCF_014108415.1). Lineage (NCBI taxonomy): Eukaryota > Metazoa > Chordata > Mammalia > Chiroptera > Molossidae > Molossus > Molossus molossus. The sequence continues at coordinate 64,474,470 of NW_023425344.1, read as the reverse complement.
TCTTTACAGCTAAAATAAAAGGGACTAAAAGGGCCATTGATGCAGAGTGCACGGCTCTCTTTAGGGAATGTTGTCATCTATATTTCATCAGTTCATTTTGGCAGAAGGGAAATCTCCTGACCGGTCTGGACTTGAGAGAGATTCCATTATTCTCAGTCCATCTACTCCATCTTCAAAGAGAGAATGTTCTCAGGGAGAGGGAGTTAAACTCAAGCCCTGTCATAGAAAAGGCAAACAGCTTCACAGAACTATAGCTGCATGCTATTGAAGATGCACTTCTACATTGCAAAGCCCTGTCACCTAGCTCTAACAACCCAGTGAAGGACGTAAGGCATTTACTATTAGTCTCTCATTTTCTTCAAGACTTCCTCAAATGTCACCTCGAGTCTTTCTGTGGAAACTCTTTATAAAACAGCTCCCATCATCCACCTCGCCTTCCAGCCACTCCTATTTCCTTGCTGGTGTAGTTTTCATCAAAATGTTTTACTCTATCTGGCATGTTATGTATTTATATGTTGTCAGTTTCGCTCTACTAGAATGAGAAGAGTAAGGTTGTTTTGTTCACTGGTTTATCCTAGAGGCTTGGACTAGTTCCTGTCAGATGTAGTCAATATCTGTTGAATGAATAAATAATAAATAGCCCGGCCGGTGTGGCTCAGTGGTTGAGCATCAACCCATACACCAAGAGGTCACTGGTTTGATTCCCAGTCAGGGCGCATGCCCAGTGGAGGGCATGCAGGAGGCAGCCAATTGATGTTCTTTCATTGATGTTTCTATTTAGCTCTCTCTCTCCCTTCCTCTCTCTCTAAAATCAATAAAGAAAAATAAATAAATAATAAATAAATGAATGAATATAAGAGTTCAGAAGAATGTGACTTGCTCAAGTTATAAAGCTCATAGGTGATAAACTTTAGACTCAAACTTTGATCTCAGAAATCTATGTCTTAGGCTCTTTCTATAGAAACCCTAAATACCCCTTTGAGACCTGAAGCCCCAAAGGGTGAAGGTATTTCATAAGGTTTTGAGCATATAGTAAGTACTCAATAAATTCTGTTGCCTTTGAATATGAATAACTAAAAATGCTACCCACCAGACAAATGTTATATTTTCCACTTGCCTGAAAGTCTTTGAAAGAACCCCAGTGGGAGCAGGGCAGGGGCAAATGGTCCCTAAGGAGGTCCAAGGAGAATAAGAAAAGGAGGTCAGCTCCTGGAAAAAGAACTAGAACTCTCAAAGGAATCCTTGCAATCTCCACAAACACTTTGGTTCCTGCACACACCCCCAACACTATTCTCCCCACTAATCTTTTCAGGGTGTACTTTTGTTGTCATGGAACTTAATGCAAGCTTTTTGTAGAAGTTTAGAAAAACACACAGAAGAAAACCTAAATCTCCTGCATGCAATTCTCTGTTCAGGAAAATAACTATGACATACCTCTGCACATAGTTTCGTTTCCACTATATGCATGTATATAATGCATTATAGTTAAGATTTTCACATACACATTGCTTCATACCTGCTTTTTAAAAACTTAATAATGAATCATTTTCATTTTTTATTTCATTGAGTTATTCTACAATATATGTTTAAATGACTGCATATAGCTTTTTCTGTATAATTATAATATTTAATTTAACCATCCCATATTTGTAGATATTTTATTATTCCCAATTATTTACTATTATAAACAAAGCCATGAAAGTGTAATGCAAATAAATATTTGTAAGCTTCTCTGATTGTTTCCTTAGGATAAAACCCCTACTGTGAAATCGCTGGCCTGAGTATAGATACTTTGAGCGATGCTGTGGACCTTACATCTGGGAAGGTTATATTTTATTAAACTCTCTTAATATAGTTCCCTGGAGGTTTACCAATATTTTATGATTAAAAATATGTTTTCTAACTTGCTAGGCAAAAAATAATCTCTCATCCTCTATAACTTTATGGCAAAAGTAATGTGTTCGTTACCGAAAACATGAAAAATCTAGACATGAAAGAGAATAAAATAAAAATCACCTATATTTGAATACACACAAACAAAAACTGTTAACAGTCTCAGCTTTGGTACTTTGTATGTAAGTATGAATGGCTACAGCCATATATCTAAATGCAATCTAAATGTTTAAGTGGAATTGCATCTATATCTTTTAAAATAAAATATCATGAACATTTTCTCCTTCTTATTATTCGTCTACAAGAACATTCTAATAGCTGTTTAGTGTTCCAACACAAAAAATAATTTATCTTGCCAGGTTCCCTATTGCTGGCTATGAAGATTAATTCTAATCATATCATTTGAAGATTATTTAATATTAATAAATGGGTTATTCATATATTCATTGACCACGGGTAATTCTTTAGTGATTTGTCGCATCTAGATCTTTTTTTCAGAAGATTTAACCATCGTTTTCCTCCAAGCACTGGCTCGCTGGAGATTCCTAAAGCAGGCAGGGTAAGCAACAGGTCCAGGACGTGTTTCTCACTTCGACATGCAGAGGAGCATATCATTGGAGTCACCTTAGTTCAAAGAATCTCATTCAAGCTTAATGAGCCATCTATGCCTGTTACTAGAAAACAGGAAATTTTGATTTCTAGTCCAATTTTGACATCATCTGCTTTAGTAGTCTAAGGCAACATCTTGTTTTACAGAGTGCTTTCTGTCCAATGGATGTGCTATTTACTGAACTGTGTTACCAGAATTTGCAAATATGCGTACCACCTTTTTAGCAGTTCTAAAAATACTAGAAAGGCGAGTGAGTCTTTTTTTTGCTCGCTGTATTACCAGGCATTAACTTAAAAAATAAGTGATTCCTAATGTTAACTTCAACTTTGAAAATGAAAACTGTATGGGTACCTTACTGATTCAGAGAGACTAGCTCATCATCCCTAGTAACCTAACTACCTACCTGAGTTTGTAGAAGAGAAAAGCTGATCCCCCTGCAATGTTATATTTCTCAGAGTGCACGACCATGAGTTTATCTGGTCACAGCAGCTGTAACCCTTCTTCTCATGATCCCCTATCTAATCTATTCTTGGGTACTGTTGACTTTAATGCTTTGCACGGTCTAGAGGCAATGTACATTTTTTTAAAAATCTCAACTGTCACCTCTTTGGTTTAACCAAACTTTCACATTTCCAGACCTCTAAACTCTTCCTGAATCTTCTCTAGCCTCCTGGTAGGCCCTTCACCATCTGCAGACAGTGTGAACTTTCTAATATGGAAACCCTATACTTTATCATGAGAACTTTCCATTGTTATCATAGTTCTCCAAGCTCATTTTACATGATTTTATCCCTCATCCTGCCCCTGCTATCCTGGCCTACCGTAGGGCTTGCTCACATACTCTTTCCTCTGCTTGCACAGGTCACCACCACCACCACCGTTGCCCCCCTGCAGCCCCATCTTCACAAGTTACATTCCATTCATTAGACCTAAACACAAACATCATTTCCTCAATAAACAAACACATCCTTGACCTCCTAGTTTGGGTCAGATTACCTGATTAAGTCTTCTCCTTGCCTCAGGAACTCCTCCTAGCACAGCTACAATTTTACTTGAATTTATTTATATCTCAAACACCAAATTATAAGCCCCATTCGTGTCTATGCATTAATAAACCATTAGTTTAATCCCATAAATGTAACACCAGCCCCTACTGCAGTGCCAGAAACACATGAGAAGATCAAAATTTAAACATGAAATGAAAGAATGAATGAGCAATTGGACTGTTTTCTTCATTTCTTTTTCTTATATTTGTTGTTAAGGCATAGAAACACAACAGATCACCACGAAAAGAAAGTCTTTTGGTGGTGAGCATGTAATAAAGTATACAGATATTGAACGGTAATATTTACACGTAAAATTTAAATACTGTTATTAACCATTGTTATCCCAGTAATTTAATTTAAAGAAAAAAGAAAAAAGAATGAATTAGTGAAAGCATCTTTTTCTCCCTTACTTACACCAAGTTTTCTAATATATATGACCCAAATTGTACTACTGGTGACTAATTTGGTTTCAATGTGACCATCAGCAGTGAAGTAAGAAAACAAACAATGTTCTGAGGATCTTAAAGATTTAACTCATTTTCTTTTTCTTACTCAGAATCACACATCATACCTACGTATTAAAAATAAAGATATTCAGTCTTCAAATGATCTTTCCAAGGGTCTTCTGAAAAACATAAGGAATGTTTTTTATACCTAAAATATTCTTAAAGGATAAAGTTCATAGGCTACTGTGGGGGGAGGTGTCGGGAATGATGAGTGAGCTGTACTTAAGCTGCAGTGGTCAGCAGCGCACAGGAGCCTGAAGGAAGAACAGTCCTTACACAGGTGCATTTTTGAGGTAGTCAACCACCTCCAGTATGTTCTTAAATAGTCAACACCTCAAATAAATGACCTTATCAAAGGCAATTTATGACATGCATTTTTATCCCCCAAATTAATAGAGGACAAAAGGCCATGTTAATTAAGTAAAAATATTTAACTTCAGTTTCTTCTGAAAATGTAAAAATTTAGCTTGTTTACAATGATTAAGCAGCTTATTTCCTCATAGCGCCATGATGCGTAACTAAACGGGCTGGTGCATTTAAGAAAGCAAGCACCTTGCCCATAAATGAGACTGAAAGTGGGTTTTTATGAGCTTGAAATATACATATTAGACATTTAAGTAGGCCAGCTTGATGCAGTGTGGTGACAATGATTAATCAAAGGTAATTTTCTCAGTTTTATCACAAAACACTTACTGCAAGATTTCTCTCTAGAATCTAATAGTGTGGGACCTACAATGAAAGTCCTATTTATCAGGGACTGGGAAATTTAGAACATCAAGAGAAAGATATTCAGAATTTTCGATGGCAGAAAGAGAGAGGCCACTCTGTGATGCCCCAAACCCGCTGAATTAAACATCCCACTGAAGACTTAGTATAAGATAATAAATTACATAATTCTAGATTATTTGTGCATTATTGTACTATTTGCTTTCATTTAAAATCATATTGTAAAATAATTTTAATATAGACTAATATGCAAATTACCTGAGTTAAAAATGGTATTGTAATGAACAGGGAGGATGTGGTAGCAACACCATTACATTTTTTTGTGTGAAAATGAGTCTATTGTGCACCAGAGATATATCTACTGTTTCCTTACAAAATAGAATAATGCTTTCTTCCGTTATTAGCAAACTTGTAAAAGAAAGTAGTTGGAGGAAGAGTGATGAATGATGCTGTAAGCTTTGAAGTCACTTTTCTCTAATGCCACTCACATCTTTCCTTAAACTTTGTGTTTCTTCAGAAAAGGTGAGCCTCATTATAAACTGTCTATATGGTCATTTGCTTTGATGATCACATTTGGCATTAGAAATTCTGTGAGATACTATATGTTAAATTTTTTTTTTTTTTGTCCAGCCAGTGTTGCTCACTAGTTCAGCATCAACCCATGCACCAAGAGGTCACTGGTTCGATTTCCGGTCAGGGCTCATGCCCGGGTTGTGGGCCCGATCCCCAGTGGGGGGCAATCGATGTTCTTTCTCATTGATGCTTCTATCTCTCTCTCCCTCTTTCTCTCTTTTTCTTTATTGATTTTAGATAGAGAGAAAGTGAGAGGGAGAGAGAGATAGAAACCTCAATGAGAGAGAACATCGATTGGCTGCCTCCTGCATGCCCCCCACTGGGGATCGGGCCCACAACCCGGGCATGAGCCCTGACCGACCGGGAATCAAACAGGCAACCTCTTGGTGCATGGGTCGATGTTCAACCACTGAGCCACACTGGCTGGGTGAGATATGATATATTTTTTCCTTCAAATGCTACTTCCTTTTTCATGTATAATGCAGAATTTATCTGAAATAGTAATATAAACATTGCACTAAAGGCTCTATCACACAAAAAGACTCTGGCTATCTTCCCTATTCTTACTTAGAAAAACCATGCTTTCCAACTCAATTTATAGATTCAATACAATCCCACTCAAAACCAGCGAGTTATTTTGTGGCTATCTGCAAATCAAGTTTCCATGAAAGGACCAGGACCAGCATGGCCAACGCAATACTGCAGGAGAACAACAAGCCAGAGACTGACACTACCCACGTTCAAGACTGACTATCAAGCTACGGTAATCAAGACAGTGTGACACTGGTGAAAGAACTGACAAATAAATCAATGGAACAGAATAGAGAGTGCAGAAATAGACCTCCATGAGCAAAGTCAACTGATCTGCAACACAGGAGCAAAGACAACGCAATAGAGCAAGGCTGGCCTCTTCCACAAACGGTACGGGAACAACTGGACATCCACATACAGAAAACGTATCTAAACACAGACATGACACCCTTCACAAAAACTAACTCCAAGTGGATTACAGACCCTGATGTAAAAGGTAAAACTACAAAATGTTTAGAAGATAACATAGGAGAAAATCTAGATGACCTTGGATATCTACCTTTTTAGATATACTACCAAAGACACAATCCATGAAAGAAATAAGTGATAAGCTGAACTTCACTGAAATGAAAAACTTCTGCTCTGTGAAAGATAACGTGGAAGAAAATCAGATGAAAAGCCACAAACAGGAAGAAAATACTTTAGAAAGACACACTGATAAAGAACAGTTATCCAACATATGCAAAGGACTCTTGAAATCCAACAGTAAGAAATGCAACTGTAATCCGATTAAAAAATGGGCCAAAGATCTTAAATACCTCACCAAAGATATACAGATAGAAAATAAGCCTCTAAAATGATGCTCTGTATCATATGTTATCAGAGAAATGCAGATTAAAGCAACAATGAGATACCATTACACACACTTGAGAACAGCCAACATCTGAACAGACAGCACCAAATGCTGGGTACGTGACGGAGCAACGGGAACGCTCACACACTGCTGGTGGGGATGCAAAATGTCGTCGTTTTTGAAGACAGTTTGGCTGTTTATTACAAAACTAAACCTACTCTTTTCATATGATCCAGCAATCATGCCAAAATGTTACAGAGAATGCCAAAATTCAGTATTAAATGCCTCAGAACCTAGGTATCTTCAACATTGTTAATACGCATACTGTGAAAATAATTCAATTGTTCTCCACCGAAGGCATTTGGCAATGTCTTGATCGATTGACACTTTTGTTTGTCACAACTTGGGAGGGCGTGCCCCTGGCATCCAGTGGGCAGAGGCCAAGATGCTGCCAAATGCCCGGCCATGTGCACACTGCAGAGAGCTGTCCAGCCCCAGCCTCTGATGTCAATACTGCTGAAGCTGAAAAACCTTGCTTTAATATAAAGCAGATTAATTGGGAGGTTCAGATAGAAGAGGTTGCTTCATATAATGCTGGGCAAGCAGTTACATCGTAAATGAGTTTTAATACAGGAGGAATATCAAAGTTAGTTCCAAGTGCCTATTCAATCACCCATTTATCTATAAAATATTTTTAAAGCACCTATTATGTGCCAAGAATGATATGAGTTCCTAGGGATACAACCTTGAACAGAACAGAATGCAATGTGGCTTTCACAGAACTTACATTTTAGTTGAGGAATAGAAAACAAAACAATAAATAAGAAGTACAGACTGTGATGAATGGCATGGAGGATGGAAACAAGAGGGGCTCTTACAGAATGCTGAGAAGAATTAATTAAAATGCTTAAAGTATGCTCCCCATGTCATAATATTGCTGCAGTGTTTGGGTAAAACAAATACATTCTTCTGTGCTATAAAAGCCACCCTAACAGCATATGCAAATTGTATCCACTTCTTACCAATGATCTTGCTTAGGAAGAAAGGCTGGTTTGAGCATCCATTTCTTAAATCCTTTTATAAATGATCACAAGAATGTAAAAGGAAAAAGGCTTTTCAAGCCTTGCATAATTTGAATACATTGCCCCGGGAATGTTTTAAAAAATGTTTTCGTGGGAGTTCTAACAGCGTCAAATAAGTATAGTATATTATGTGTGCCTTGCATAAAAAGCATATTGATTGGAAGCACATCATAAAGGAGAAACAACACAAGTTCTTCAAGTGAGTAGCCCAGCACAGAAATGCCTGAATGATAAATATATTTCACGCATGTGGGATCTAAAATGTTTTGTGGGGTTTTGCCTTCTTAGGGAAGGGAAGTGCTTTCTCTAAGGCAGTCAGTGCAAAGCCTGCTCTATACCGAAACTGGAATGCGCTGTGCCTTCTCCATCGTTCCCTTCGATGGACGCAGGCTCCGTCTCCTCTCGCCTCGCCTGGAGTTACACGCAGTGGCCTTCCTGTTGTCCCTGCCCCTTTTTTCACTCTTCTGAAACTCATTCTCCACATAGTTACTGCAGTAAAATTTCTAACATAAATTGGATCATATCAATCCCCTTCTTAAAACTCTTCAATACATCTTCCCATTACATGATAGAAAAACAAATGTCCTTAACATGCTTAACAAGGGCATAGATTATCTGGCCCCTGCCTATAGCTCCAGATGCTTCTGCCTTTCTCACTGCAGGGCTCCGCTTCAGTCACAATGATTTCCTTTCTGTGTCTATCACAAACACCCAAACCTCTTTTCCACCTCAGGGCCTTTGCACCTGCTGTTTCCTTTTACTATCTGAACCTTAAATCAACCATCCTATCTCCAATTCATTTATTTCAGTACACTGGTTTCTTTTTTCTCTGTACAACACTTAACACAATTTATAACTATATATTATCATCTGTGTTCCTAAATAAGATGTTAGCTCCATGAGGCAGAAACCCTGCTACCTTATCCTCAGTTTCAGTCCTGGCATCTAACAGGTTGATGGGTATACCATGAAGGTGAAATGCATATTCACTGAATAAACAACTAATTTAAAATTAATTCATTTTGTTTAAAATGGTGTTACCTTTGCAGACCACAATCAACCATTACATAACTACAAAATTGATTAAGGACATATTATAAAATAGTAAATATAGAGTCATTTTTATTTATACTTTAATTATACATGTAGAAATTGTGATACATATAATACAAAACTAAAATTTAATACATCCATTTAAAGCAATTCACATATGTCTCTTAGGGGAAAAATATTTTCTTTCAATAAAATCATGAGGTTCAATGTTATTACATCAATGTTACCAAAGTGTGGTTATTAATATAACATCCATTATGAGAGGTCACCTGGGTAAACAAATCCAATGAAAGTTTTCCATCCACGAATTCAAGGAGTAACTCAGCACAGGAATGGCTAAACTATAAAGGATTATCAACATCCTATCAAGGATTTCCCTGTAAGGTAAAGGGGATTCAGCTCCATGGGCCTGTTATGTATGAGGATAATTTTCTGGCATTATTGATTGACTTCTTTCTTCCTAGAGAAGTCATACAACTCCGTTTCCAGCGCCATCGCTCTACCTGGCTGAGCTCTTGGGCAGGCTGCTCAACACCACCAGGCCCCAGTCTCCTCATTTGTGACATAAAATGTTTGCCATCATGTTTTAGTACCTAAGGCAGCACCCTATCCTAAACATCTCTCCCGAGTGAGACCGCTCATCACTTCCTCCCTTTAACTCCTCCTTGCTCCCACTGTAGTGGCGTGACCGACCGTGTGAAGCTGTGTTGTCCTCTGAGATTCTAACAACCAGCCGCACGCGGCTGCTGAAAACTGGAAATGTGGCAGGTTGACGCAAGGGGTGCTTTCAGAGTAAAATACACGTTGATTTTGAAGATGGTACAAAAAGAAAATGTAAAATATCTCAATGATTTTTATATCCATTACATGTTGGAATTATAATATTTTGGATGCACTGGATTAAGTAAAATATAATGATAAAACTGATGCTGCCAGTTTATTATTTTCTTTTCAATTAGGCTCCTTAAAAATCTTAAATTCCTAATAGGGTCCGCATTTGTGATCTGCGTTATATTTCTATGGAACAACCTGATTTAGATAACTTTTCCAGTTTGCAGTCACTTGTTTGCCTTGGGAAACATTGCAAATGCTGTAAAGTATTATTACTAAAATTTCTTGAAACTTGAATATCCAAGATTCTATAAGTCTATGTGCTTATAACCAAACAAGATTAGTATTACAGGTCACCATTAAATACTATAAAAGTCCAGCACTACAATTCAACCCCTTGATTGATCTCATTCATTATATCTTTTCAAATAATAATTTCAAGTACCAAAAATCACAAGGAGTTACCACACATTAGTACAATGGTGAACTACTGAGAAACATCAAACTACAGTGTGGCCAGGAAACAAACACACACACACAGCTTGTCACTAAACACTTTGGGATGAGATATTTATCCTTCTGGAACTCAGTTTCCTTATAAAAGAAATAATGGAGGGGTGTTAGGAGGAATTAAAATCAGCCACCATAATTCTGATATGTCTAAATATACAATAAATAGTTACAATGGGATATAATTGCAGAATGTGAGAAGGTCTCCATATTTGAGCCTAATCAATTCAGACTTTTTCAGTAGCTTAAGACCTTATATTCATTCACTAATTAGACCATATCAAGTTCAATTTTACCTCATTTATAAAGTTAAAAAAATGAGTTTCTAAAATAAAAATATGAATTGAAATCAAATCCATCTTTTGAAAGCTCATGAAGTTTCAACTTTTTTGCTTTGCAATGTGGCTGCTTAATAAGGACTTTTGTGATATGTTAAATTTTAACATACCCATCCCTTAGGATAGCTTGAAATGATTCTCCAAGTTAAAATGAAGAATGAAAGGTACATTTGATAATTTCCCAAGTGTCAACTATAAATTCACAAGTCCTCAGATATCTTTAGTGATATTTTAATTGAGAAATTTGTTTCTTTTATTTCATGTTATATCCAAATTGTGGTTGGTTCAACTGGTAGCATATCCTGAAAGTTAAATTTCCTTTATTAAGAGACTTTACTTATCAATCTGTTGAAAAACCATTCCAGATGGAAATTACCAAGGTGTTTATAATAACAGCTCTAATAAACAATACACCTCTTTACATATATAATACTCTTATTAAGGAAACATTTATTTAATGCCTCCTATACATAAGTGTGTACACAGAAAAAAAAAAGGTTATTCCCTAAGGGAGCATAATGTCTATATTTTCAAAGATTCTGTGTATAGTAGCTATACGGTCACTGTGGTATGACTGGACACAATTGAGAAAGGTAATCTTTTTCTTTACACCTACTCCTTACCCCTTTCTGCAATCCTGACCTCTGCTCCTTTTACTCCCTCTAGGTTCCACTTTGCTCTCCTCCAGTATGGTCTTGGTTTTTCTCAAGTAATTTCCTCCTAATTTCTTAACTCATATTATTCTTAACCAATATTAATTAAGTGATAACTATATGCTAGGCAATAGGATCATATGAATAATATCTTACTGATTCCCTCACAAAGTCCATACTTTAATAACTGCATTTAGAAGCCAGGAACTATCAAACATCAACAATAGAAATATTTATTTGTGGGTTTTCAGGCACAGTGGAAAGGTATTGGGTAATATTTGGTAGAAAGGAGATTTCATCTACTTCCCTTTAATTGAAGGAAAAAAATCTATAAATTTATCTTTGGTCTGATTATCAATTCATACTAATAAAATTTTACATCTTAAGATTTAGGGACAAATATTTCCTAAGCATAATTTTTAATATATAATTTATTCATGAAAATAACATATATCCACAGGAAAAAAATATATATAAATACTAAGGATTATAATGAAAAGTAAAATCCTTGCTTTAAAAGAAAAACAGTATTTTCCGTGACAGCCTGAGTACATGGCATGAAATCTGTTAGTCACTGGTTCTTTAATGTGGGCATCTTTTTTTTTTTTTTTTTTTAATCTTCACATGAGGACATGCTGAGAGAGAGAGAGAGAGGGAGAGAGAGAGGGAGATTAATGTGAGAGAGGAACATGGCTCGGTTGCTTTCTGTATACTCCACAGCTGGGGATCAAATTCACAACCCATGTATGGGCTCTGACTGGGAATTGAACTGGCAACCTTTTGGTGCACGGGATAATGTCCAACCAATTGAGCCACTCAGGCTCAGCTATAAGGACATCTTTTTGTCAAATGATGGTTTTATGTATTTTAAAAGTAATTTTATTTTAAAAGATACTTGAACTTAAAATATTATGATACCTAGTTAAGAGTAAAAAAATTGACATTTTGAATACTGTTGAAATACAGTAATGGTAAACATGACATTGTATTCAATACACCTGATTATAGTAAAGAACTCTAGCTATTAAGCCATACAACGTCTATTATTATTTTTTTCTTTAGAGCTCCTAGAGAAAATGCTAGACGCCATGTTACACTGTTTTATGTATAAATTTTATTCCATTTGTATTTCAGAATAATATTCAAGATTTCAGCCCCCTGGGTTCGCCATTTTCTATTTTAGAAAAGCTGGTCTTAAAACTGAGGGACAAGTAGGATTATGGGAAGAAAATTCATGCAAATTTTAACTGTCTCTATTATAACCACAGGCATCTCAAGCGAAACCAGTAAAGAATTATATGAACTCGTGAAAAGGTTCAATCTGTCTTCTCTTCTCCTCTCTTACCTCATCCAGAACTCAGCTAAACATCACTGGGCACAATATTTTTTGGGGGGAGACAAAGCACAGACTGGGAAATGCCCACTCGCCAGTTGTTTCTAAATAGCTATATTATAAGGCTCAGGACCTTGAGTGCTGATCTTTGGGCTTCCCACTCCCTACTTAATGTTTGACCTTCAGTGCTGGCACAGTCCTGGCTCCACTCCCAAGAGCACAAGAGACACGAGGCATGTAGGCTTTAACATCCTTGAAACAAAATTGGACTCGTAAACACGCAACACAGTTTTCTTCAAAGCACATTTCTGGCATGATGTGGTTTCTACTTGTCATATTCCATTCTGTCTATACCAAAAAGCTTTATAAGGTCACCAATGGTGATACTAGATAGGTCGAAAAACTACATTTTTATGTGCAGAACGATATTAATTTTTTTACATGCATGGATGTTTACATTGCATTGTTAAATATTATGAAAGCAACACAAATAATGAATCAGGGTTACACCAGTCCACGTGAAGGGGTTTATCGCAGGTATTGTTAAGGAGAATAGCAGGATGGAGACAAGTAGGCGTGATATGATACAGTATTTGGTCAAGGGCATCCTTTCCTATATTTGTGGATATTATGAGTAATGGTAGGTATGATTACTCACATATGTGTGTAAATATAGAAAAAAATATGAAAGGATATGAACTAGATTGTTAACACAGGACATTGTTCACTGGGGAGATGAAAAGAAAATGAAGGGAAGAAAAGTGTCCAAAAATGTTGTACTTAAAATGTCAAAAACGTGCTTCTTAGCATTGGAGAGGAAATATGGGGCTTGCTAGGTGAAGATGGGAGTCTGACGATGGCTGATGAGGACGAATCCATTCATATACATATGTAAAAGTATATATGCAGGCTTATTTACAGGATTTTTAAAAATTTGATGAAAAAGAGCGAATTTGCTCTTTCTGTAAAATATCTCAGCAGTGTCTTCACTGAATTACCAGTCGTTCCATACCAGTGTGACAATTTAGTCCCATTAATCCCTCCTCTTTCATTGAGATCTTTTTTTTTCTTTATACAACTACGAGTTACTATCTAGTGTTCTTGCATTTCACCCTGTAGGATTTCCTTTATTATTTCGTGCAAGGCAGGTCTAGTAGTAACAAATTCCCTCAGCTTTTCTCTACCTAGGAATATCTTAATTTCTCCCTCTCTGGAAAACAGTTTTGCCAGATACAGGACTCTAGGTTGACAGCTTTTTCCTTTTAACACTTTAAAAATATATTAGCCCACTGTCTCTGGTCTCCAAAGTTTCTAATGAGAAATCTGATAGTAATCTTGTTGAGGATCCCTTGTATGTTACAAATCACTTCTATTTTGCCATTTTCAAGATTTTCTTTGTCTTTCAATCATTGAATTATAATGTGTTTTAATGTGGATATATTTGAGTTAATCTTCATTCATTGAGCTTCTTAGATATTTATAGTCATGTCTTTGATCAAATTTGGAAGTTTTCAGCCATTATTTCTCCAAATATTCTTTTTCCCCTTCCTCTGGTCTCCTTCTAGAACTCCTACTATGCATATATTGATCCACTTGATGGTGTTTCACAAGTCCCTTAGGCTCTGTTCAATTTTCTTTCTTTTCTTCAGATTTCTTGATAATTTGCATTGCCTTATTTTTAAGTTCACTGATTATTTCTTTTGCCTGCTTAAATCTGTCTTTGAATCCCTCTAATATATTTTTTATTTCAATTATTTTATTTTTCAGCTCTAAAATTTCTTTTAGGCTTCTTTCTATCTATGGATATTTCTATTTTGTTCACACTTTGTCTATTTGACTTTCTCCACATCTTCTTTTGGTTCTTTGTACATGTTTAAGGTCACTGTTTTATAGTGTTTGTCCAGCAGATCTGCTATCAGGTCTTTTTCAGGGACAATTTCTGTTGATTTGTTTTTCTCTTTAAATTGGGCCATATTTTTCTGTTTCTTTGTATGTCTTGTGATTTTGTTGTTGTTGTTGTTGAAAACTGGACAGTTGAATTCAATAAAGTGGTAACTCTGGAAAATAGATTCTCCCTTTGCCCAGGGTTTCCTGGTTTTGTTTGTTTTATTTTTTTGTACACTGTCTCCATACCAATGATCAGCCTGAGTTATAAACTTAAAGTCTTCTCACATCTTTCCTGAGCTCTCACTTTCCCTGGGCATGCACAGTCACTTGGTATTTCTTCCCTTACATGCAATTGCTTTCGAGTGTTGTAGTCTTTCATGTCTGGCTCCCAAAAGAGGAAAATAGAAAAATAAAGGGGTGGGGTAGTGGTGATAACAAAGGGAGCAGGACCTCTAAATCCCCCAGCAGTCACTTTAGCTGAGGTCCTTGCAGCACTGGTGAGAGATGAAATAACAACCGATGCCTAACTATTTTTCTTCTTTGTGGTCAGAAGCAAAAATCAATGATCAGAGCACAGATCTGCAATTTTTGGAGGGTAGGGTCCTTTTGCTCATCCTGGCTCCAACAAGCTATATGCAACCTGCTCCAGGAATACGTGCACAGCTTGCTGGATATAGAGATGGGGAGTTGCTACTCTGCTAAGAGCTGAAATTGACCCCAAACTAACGGCAATTTACTGTTTAAGTCGTTCTCTAGAAGTTGCAAGCCTTTTATAGAGCCCCAAGTTCCAAAATAGTTATATCAACCAGATTCTGCCAATACAATTGTTGTCTAGGTGGGAAAACAGATTCCTGGTATTTCCTACTCCACCATCTTCCAACATGTTATTAACTTTTAACTAAAAGGAAAGTGAGACCAGTTCTCTGACAGAAATTATATACATGTGGGCACTGGACACTGGGCAGTCAGTTCTTAGTGGTAAATTAGATCAAGGCATCTTTTATGCTATATTTCATTTTATTATTACTGGGTCAACCCTTATATTTTGCTAATTATTTTAGTACCATCAATCAAATTGAGCCAGTCACACTGTGATGCCTACCCCTACATTATCAGGCCCCTTAGGAATTGAACATAGTTTATATAAATCATATAATCCACATGTTACACCAGTTTTTGGAATGTTTCTTTTTTAATTACTTTATTTTCTCTGAAACGATCTTGTGAGGTTTGTTTTCATTTTCCCTCCTTTGTTTTATATTTTTTTCATAGCCTTTATTTGTATTTCTCTACCAAACCCAGGTATTCAACAGAAATTTTCTATTATGCTCGCCAAAGTCTTTTTACATAAACCACAGAGGAAAAAAAGGTACTAATTTTCTAATTCAACAGTTATTTGTTTGTGAGCAAATCCTACACACTGAAATTCAGTAAAATATAAAACAATGAATCTCAACCTAGGTAAGTTTGGCTTGGCTTTTTTTTTTTTTTTATCCTCACCCGAGGACATTTTTCCATTTTTTGTTCAGGTAGAGTGGGAGGGAGAGAGAGAGAGAGAAACATCGATGTGAAAGGGACACATCGAGTGGCTGCCACCCGCACGACCAACCAGGGCCGGGGACAAATTGCAACCGAGGTACGTGCCCTTAGCGGGAACCGAACCCAGGTCTCTCTGGACCGCAGGCCGACGCTCTAACCGCTGAGCCAAACCGGCCAGGGCTGGCTTGGCTTTTTAAAGAAGCTTTGCCACTTTGTCTCATGCCTACCAGATAACTGTAACTACCACTCGATTTGTTTACACTTAAGTGCTTTATGTTATCACTTTCTAAGTACAAAATGAACTGGGCACAAAATAAACAACATACCCACTGCAGCTAAGAAATACTCATTTCTAGTGGGATCTTCTTATATTGGGTGTATGAATGGAAAGGAGTTACCCATTGCTTGATATACTCCATCAACCTGAGAAAGAGGTTATTCTTGTGTTGTGTTTAGGTTACTAGATCAACATATACCAGTTGTTTGATAAGAGGAAAGTTTCTATGTTCTGCAAAATTTATTCAATACTTGAGGTACATTGTTTGTTCAAGCACATACTTTGGAAAGAATGGGCACTATTTGGAGAGAATGATGATCTCTTGGTGCTTTTATCCTTGTACTCAGAAGAGATGGAGATTGTTTTAGCAAGTACCCTGAAATAGAAATAAGATTACTTTTCTTATATACTGATTAAAGGGCCAAGTCTAAGGCTATCAAATCTAAGTCTGAGATGGCAAATAGATATCATCCATCATTCAAACGCCACCCAAATTTTTTTATCCTCCTGAGGATATGCTTTCATTGTTTTTTTTTTGTTTTTTTTTTTGAGACAAAGGAAGGGAGAGAGAAACATGATGTGGGAAGGAAACATTGATCTGTTGCTTCCCGTATGCACCCTGATTGGGAATCAAACCTGCAATCTAGGTATGTGCTCTGACAGAACTGAACCTGCCACCTTTTGGTGTATGGGACAATGTTCTAACCACCTGGCCAGGGCCCTCTGACCAATTTATTGTGGCTGACTGGAATTCTATATAAAGAAAGATTTCAAAGATATTTACCAGGCTATGGGAAGGCATAGCCTTGGATGGAGTAACCAAGTCGCCTTGGGAAGGAAAGGGCAGGTGGGCCCTATCTGAAAAGCCTAGCCTAAGGTCACAGGTTAAATTGTGCATAATGTGAGAGGTTTCCAAACTTGTTTTTGTTTGTTTTTTTACCATGATACATGTAATTAACTGTAAAGCTAATATTAACCTAAGTTTGTTGTGTTGTTGTGGGTGGTGATGCTGGTTGGTTGTGGTGTGGTAATATCACTAACTAACATTTACTTAATATTTTCTACATTTCAGGTCCCATACTAAGTACCTTATATTAAGCAGCTCATTTAGTACTCAAAACCATCCTTTGACATAATCATGTTTGGACTTATGGCCAGTTCTCAGGGCGTTAGCTGTAGGTCCATCCCTCTTTCTTCCAGTGAAGAAATGTCAGAGTACAAATGAGTATCATAGAGATAATCTTGAATGCATTGAAATTTATAAAAGGTCAGTTTTCCTGAAGCGTTAATATTTTAACGGATGACTTATGTCATGCCCATAACTAATTATGACACACGAGCATGTTGCCCCAAGGTTTTGTACACCGGCATTACTCTTGGTCATTCTGGTTTTCCAGACTAAATTCCTAATTCCAAAACGAATGCCGTGGAAATGTTTGTATGTTGATAAAAATGAAAAATGATCATTGGTAGGAGTGTGATTGGCAATCCCACAACAGTATTAGCAAATCAGTTAAATATGCAGATCCTAAGATTAGTGTGCTGAGTGGGAAGAACAGTATAAACTTTTTAAGTGATAATTCTTTTAATTGTACAGATGTAAATATTAAAGACAATGGTTTTTATTTATATTTGATTGCCCTTTAACTTTTTCCTATATACATTGCTAAGAAGTGTGGCAAACTGGTTGAAAAAAAATTTAAATAAACATATATTTAGCTCGACTTAAAAGTACATTAAGCCCATCTGGTGTGGCTCAGTGGTTGAGCGTTAATCCATGCATCAAGAGGTCGTGGGTTCAATTCTCGGTCAGGGCACATACCCAGGTTGTGGGCCCGATCCCTAGTGGGGGGCATGCAGGAGGCAGCCAATCGATGTTCTCCCTCATGGATATTTCTATCTCTCTCTCCCTCTCTCTCTCTAAAATCAATTAAAAAAAAGAAGAAGAAAAAGTACATTAATAATTTTGAAAAAAAGTTTTAGTGGGCTTCCAGCAGTAAAACTGGATCTACTATACAGTATGGTCTACTGGAGGACAAGCATGGCAGGTGGCAAATACTCTGTGAGTGTTTATTTTAATTTAAAAAAGAAGGAAGGAAGGAGGAGAGAGACCAGGAAGAAGGGAGGGAAGAAGAGAGGGTTAAGGAAGTTTTCCCACTTAAAACAAATTAAAATCTCATTTACATTAAACAGAAATTTTCTAAACATCAGCATCTTTGAGCTTCCAGTGTGCTGTCTGGCAATCACACAGTAAGCTTTGCCCTCAGAGGGAAGTCTCCGCCCCTTCTTAAAATGGGAATACTCTAAATTAACATGCAAAATATGCATTATAGTAATTGGTACAAAAATGCGGCATAGTATGGAAATTTGTAGCAATGTCTTTGAAAAATAATCAGATCTCATTTCTAAGCTTCTATCAGGAAGGAAACATTTGTAAAATGAAAATCCCCTTTTTTCTGCAACTCCTGAATCTACTTTGAAAGCATTCTTTAACATACAGATTTAATATGCGCTATATACTCACAGTATCCTTTACTTTTGCTGTGAAGGATAAAGCTCCTCTGTGGTAAATTGAACAACAACAAAAAAATCTGTTGAGTTAGCTTTCCTGAGGCACACCTTGCCTCTGCTCTAACAAAGCCAATATGCCTCGAGCTACATCTAAAGACAAATTATTAGGCTGGAAAGAAAGGATCAAAGGCGAGGATAGCTTGCTATCGGGAACAAAGGAAATGAGAGCTTTATACATCTTTGGCTAATGGATTAGACAGAGGTGCAGAAGGTGATACCAGGAACCAGGTTCATTACCTAGTGAGTTTTCTACAGACATGCCCTCAAACTGGTCATTATGATGATTACATGATAAAATGACCTTGTTCAAATATCATATTTAAAAAATTAGAATTCCTTCCCTCAGCCAGGTTTACCAGCGCTACAATGACGTCCTGTCCTCTGGCTTTTTCCCTCCCCCTGCATTACAAGGTTAATAGAATTCATGAAATATTAATAAAAGGTGTATTGCAACAGTTATCAAAATTCAAGCTAGAAGGAATAGTTGATGTTCTCCAATGCAATCTATTTTATTTCTTAAGATGAGAAAATGAGGCTCTAGAGTCATTAATTGTTCAGGAAATAAGTGTCAGAGTTAGGACTCAAATCCAGGTCTTCTGATCCCTGCTAGACCCCAATTTGATTTGTTATCAAAAATAATTCACATCCATGCAAATGTCCACAGAAGCTTCACTCTGCAGAGCTCAAAGGAGGTAGTGACGTTTACAGAATCTCTATCCATCACCTGCCGTTGCCTCCGAGGCCCAATGCAATTCCTTTTACAAAGTCATCTTACCCTGCAAGCTTCTCCTTGCAGGTGATTTATGTCTAAGAATGTCTAAGAATATCACCTGGTGGCCTTTAGAAAGGAGACAACGTCTCATGCTTCTCCATTTTAAATCAGTTACCATTAAATTAGAAATTTTATGTGTCAGAAGGAGAAGTTAAGTATTTGAAGTACAAAGACTTTAGTAATCACTGCCTTAATACTCCTTCCCAAAGATGTTACAAACTTTGCATTGACAATAAAATATAAGGCTAAAGTTTTAAATCCTTTGAAATGAAATAAAGACTTAGCTTATTTTAACCCCCATTATTAATTTAATTAATTTAAAGAAATCTCAGGTGTAAAAGTGGAGAGTTACTACTTTGAAAACTGTGTACTCTTGCATAATTATTTTTATAACCATACACTCTGAAGAATCAAATGTTCATGTTGAATATGAGCTTATGACACTCCTTCAGTCAACAGATGTGAGCCGAGTACACACTGTGTGCCAGACCCTGTGCTACATGAGTGAGAGAGGAGAGATAGAGCAATCCTACGTGACAAGTACCATCAAACAGATGTTCACTAGATTCTATGGGAATTCACAGGAGAAAGCCACTAATGTTCACCCTCAACCCCTAGGCTGGTCAGAGAATATAAAAGGGAATTGTGGAAGGGCAGAGTGACATGATACATACTTTCATTTTCTTTTAAACAAATAAATAAACACAAGCTATTACATCAAAGGACAGCATAAAGGATTTAGCAAGCAGAAAATCATCAATATAGGATGAGAAAGCAACAGGGGCTTTAGTGGTGAGTCCAGCCATGGTCATGCATAGCATCAAATGACTGGTTGATGGAGAAAAGCAACCCTTGCCTGTTGGGTGGGCTGAAACCATTTCCCAGACAAAGGCAGTGATGACCGGAAACCCCTGCTAATGAAGTTACTAGCACACAAGTCTGGTTCCCCTCTTCTCCTTGCATGACTAGGTCTTTGTCATTGTTCAGCACCCCAAGCCCACCACCAGCACTGTATCATTGCTGTCTCTCTAGGGATCCGTTCATTTCCTTCGTAGCACTTGGCTGTCTCCCTCATTATAGCTGAGCTTCATAAGACTTGTTTATATCAGGCACCATACCTAGCACATGGCATCATACATATGTCTATTCATGAATTAATACAGAAGAAAGGAAGGATGAAGGGAAGGAAAGGGAAAGAGAGTCCTAACAAGTCTGAGGGATCAATGCAACTGTATTTATTTCACCTGTTAACATGTTGTTTTTTTAGATCACTATTTGTTAGATATATGTACTTCTAAAGAAAAATTTTAAATACAGGGTGGGGCGAAAGTAGATTTACAGTTGTGAGTACGTGAAACAGAGTTTATTCTTGTATTACTTATTAATTATTGTATCATTGTCCATATAAACAACTGTAAACCTACTACTTTTGCCTCATCCTGTATTGTTTAGGGAAATAAAATAATGTATTAATATAAACTCAAAGAAATGTACAGGTCTGCACCTGAACAAACTAAAAAACTGATATAACTTAAATTATCTATATTAATGCAATCTATTAAATGACATTTTTAAAAAGTAATTATCCCTCACAGCATGAATTAGGTCCTGACTGCTCTGGCAAAGGGGGCCTGGGATGGTTGAATCTGCCTACCACTTATCTCTGTTCCAGTGACTGGGAAACCTTTGTTCAGACAGTCCTGTATGGTGACATCATTTGACCTTCACTTTAAGGGAATGCAACATTTTCTAACTTAAATGTACCTCTTTTTTTTTTTTTTAAAGTGAGTCAATTTAGGAATACTAAATGGGCCTAATGTAATTATAAACAAAACACAGCTATTATACATGAGACAATCCTTGGTTATATAATAGTTAAGTAGATTTTTAAAAATTACTATAAATTCTTATATGATTCTGATAGAGACATAATTAATCTCTCATTTTGAGAGGCAGGCATATCCTAGGCTGTGGCCTATTTTCTGGTGTCAGTGCTCACAGCAGAAGATCTAGTTTTGAAACTTTGCTCAAAAACATGAGCTACATTACTTTAAGCAATTCTCAACTTTATTAAGCATGAGAACCCCTCTATACAAAACTGTAGTTTTCTCTGACCCTCAGTTTTCTCTTCTATAAAATGATAGACTCGGAACAGTTGATATCCAAGCACCATTCTATTTAAAATATCTGGGTTGACACATCACTAAAATGTATTATGATGACATTTGATGAAGAAGGTAGAAATATCTGAGACTTTCAACCCATCAACTGTCACCATGAGACTGCACACAAAGGCAGTAAAGCAAGGCCCAAAACACTTTATTGTTGGTTCAGGGTTTGGCCCAAAGTTCCTGCATAGATGTCTGATAACAGAGGGTTTGGCAAAAGTAGGTTTACAGTTTTCATATGGCAAATAATTCAACAATTGAAAAATAATAATACAAGAATAAACTCTGTGTTCCACATACTTACAACTGCAAAGTTACTTTGCCCCACCCTGCATAGTATTAACAAAGGAAGGCTCCTGTTCCCTATGCAAAGTGAGTATAAATGGTCTTAGTGTCTTTCTCTCTTTATTTCTACCCCAAAGCCCAAATCTAAATCTTAGCTCTTACCACTTCTCTTTAATGAAATGCCTCATCCCAGCAACAGAACTATAAGAATGGGGGTGAGAGTGAGAGAAAGAGAGGCGGAGAGAAACCGAGACAGAAGAAAAGATTGCTCCAAAGCAAGGAACCTTCCACTGTGAAGTTTCTAGAGACGGGCAAGAGCCCTGGAACCAGCTGCTGGAAGATACAATGGAGAAAGGGAGACAGACTGATGCAGAGATACAAAGAGACTTCAAACATCAGATGAATTTGGAAAGTCAGAAGTTGTTCCTCCAGTGAGAGACTAGGGTCAAGTCTTTCATAAGTTGGACCAAGAACAAACTAGATGCAAAGGATAAAAAGATAATTGGCACTTTTTCCTTCAAGAGACTACAGGGGGTAGGGGAAGGAACTATGGTCTGAGCATGCTCCATATTGGCCTTTCCAACCCATTACAGTGACACATTACGAGCACAGTGGTCAGTTAAAGAGCCCTCAAGCATGACTCACCAAAGGAGCACTTCCTTTTCTAGGATAGAGTAACTAGAATGGAAGGGAAGGTGAACATCTTTCATCTATTCAATTCCATGAAATTATAAAACTCAATTTCATTTCTTGCCGGAAATGCCCAAATCTATTTTCCAACATCATATCACCAGGTGTTTAAGTTCTCTGGCTTTTTTTTTTTTTTCTTTTCAAGTCATAAACCTAGAATTGATACACAGTTTAACAGAGCACTTGTACTCTGGATCATTTCAGGTTCCTTTCTAGGGCTTCAGCCACCACAGATACATTCCAGATCTGTTTCCATGGAATCCACAAAAATGAATGGCAGAAGGTGGGTCTGATAACAGTGCATGCCCTCCTCAGTTCCCAGTCACATGCCCAAGACCATCCTTGGTGTAGCTCCTGTTTTGCCATTTCTGTCTGAGCTATAGTGATTTAGCAGACACTCATTAGCCACTGCCATGTATAACTTTTGTCCTGTGTCAGAAACAGAATGCATCACATCTGCTTTGTCCATGAATTCTCTTCATTGTATGATTTTGTAAAGACAGCCGGAGATAAAACTCGGGGTTATATTAGATGGCGTTGATGGATCAGAGTGGTGTAATGTGAAACAAATAAAAGTGGAGACCACCTGCAAATGCCTACAGAGCTAACAGAGGTTCATTTCATGAATGACTTCAACTCTGCAGCTGACCTTAGATACATACTCTTTGAACATACCTCCCCAATAGCCAAGTATCATCTGCAGAAAGCCAACACCCCTCTTCTAGAACTTCTTGATAAAAATTATGAGTTATTAACACAATTCCTAGAACCCTAAGGATGCCTCCAAATTATCATCATTACTCAAAAGGTACAGGGTTCTTCAGCAAAGCTCTATGACAACTGTATTTATTAATGTAAGTATCCATTTCTTCTCTTTTGCTCTCTTGATAATGATACATTCTTAAAAACCTCTTGACACTAGTTTGGATCCTGCCCACCTCCTCAGAACATTTATTTTTTTCCTTCCTGGCCTTGTATCATTTCTGTCACTGTTCTGCCTGGTTTTGTCCATTGTTAGCCTTAGTGCATATATTTTTTAACCTTTACAAAGCTCAGTTTCTCTATCTGTGAAAGAACTACACATAGAGCATTGCTGTTAATGTTAATAAGATAATAATGTAGATAGAGTATGCAGCACAGAGCATAACAGTAACAGTATGTAATAAACATCTCCTCCCTTTCATCTTCCTGTGAAGTCACAGAAGAGTGAGGGATTATCTCTTAAAATGTATCTTCAATTTTTATTAGTTGAAACTATTTTTAGTTGCTACTCCAATAAAAAATAAAATTGAAGAATGGCTTGAATTAATTATTCTTAAAAATAAGAAAGTTTATTACTCCAGTAGTTTTTGCAATTTCAGATCATTGCTAATATAGTTTCCATGAGAAAATCTGAAAATCTCAGACATCAAAACAGAAAGTTAGAAAGTATTGACTGTGTAGAATTTCACATAATAAAGGTCCTCAGGGACAGAGAGCATCGCACAATCCTAGTACCCAATCTAGAATATAAAAGGAACAAAAGACAGAAATAAAAATGCAATTTCTCTTGAAGTAGCTGATCAGAGACACATACTCTTGAAAAGACAACAAATATTGCATTTAAAAAGTATTATTCCTATGATCAAAACAAATTATGTGATTCAAATATCTTAATTAGAATATGGCAAAACTTTCAACCCAGAATATTAACTGAGATCCATAAGTATTTTGAGAGTGTTTCCCGCACCCCCATAATACCAAGCTGTGTTACAAGAATTGGAAAATTAAGGCCCTATATTTAAATTGACCTCATTTTAAAGGTTTTTGGATAGTGGCACAAAAAAATGTTGTAGTCATTGCTATGAAAAATGAATTCATTGACAGAATTTCCAGCAGTAAAGAACAGTCTAGCCAATGATTTATGTATGTTTTTAAAAAATCCAGCCAAGTTTTCTATATTTTGCATCTCATAATTTTGGAAGGAAAGGGCTTCAGAGGGGGCAAACTCATTTGTATCTTGAGAATATTCTCAAGCATTTTTAAAAAGTCAAAAGGAGAAACAACATTTGAAATAAACACTGCCCTTTTATAATTGCATGTGAAATGAAGAGACTAAAGAGGATATTTTGAAAATATAAGTATTAAGTCTACACATTAAAAAATTTAAAAAATGATTCAAAATTGATAAAGGGATTTGGAACCACAAAGCTATTTAAAAATGTATTAGTGTTACTATTGTAATTAGCTAGGTATTAACAACAGGAAAGGAGCAAAAGGAAGGCCAGGCATTATAGACATGTCATTTGGGCAGATTCACCAGGAAGCTGCCACTTTACACTCCCCAGGGAACCACAGGTCCATTCCCTGCAACTCACAGAGGGAAGGAGCCCAGCAAAAGGGAGATGGGCACATGCACAGTAATGTAGGGAAGGATGCCTGTCAGTCAAACCTGGGAACAGAGATCATTGGCTAGAGGTGGTGGGGTCACTGAAAGCCTGTGAAAATTTGGGGATATATAATCTCCCAAACAAAGGAGTTAGCTGAATTGGTTCTCTCGGCTCTGGGCTCTCTGGTTCTTCTGTTGTTTACCCATGTTTCCTCCATAGCCACGTGGCCCTGAGGACTCCACAGGCAATGGGCACACAAACTAAGCTATCCTGAAGCTGGATTGGACAGAGCCCTGACACGGAATGGAATCTCTGGGCAACGGCTTTCATTCTAGCCCTACTGAGGACACAGCTGGACCTTTTCCTTGGCAGGATGAAGGGAAATGGGACCTTGGAAACTTCGGGAATTAATTCCACAGAAATAAAGCTTTCTACAAAATCTCATCCTCCTGTGTGAATCTCAGGAAATTCTTTTTCTCGTGATATCACAAGAAACCCGCATCCCCCCACAATAGGTGGGGACAGGGAGAGCTCCCCACCAATAATATTAATGTCTTAACTGCTGATGTTTCCCGTCATCCTTGGAGGAGGATACAAACGTTAAGTAACACAGTTAAATTAGGGTTACATTGCTTTATACAAATAGTTGGTGCATATCGCAAGCTAGGCCAGTATGTTTCACCCACAACTAGGGCACTGAGCTCATTGCTACAGATTCAGTTCTTTATTCTAGTTATCCACATTACAATTTCTTAAGATTGGCCACAGATAACCCAAGTAAATGTTGGGCATCTATTTATCTAAACTATTTTTTTTTTTACTTTAGTGAGGCATGATATATGTTTAAGCATTTGTGATCCCATATTAAGAAAAATATATTAACACAGAAATCCAGGTTCAGAAAAATGAACTAAGAATTCTGCTAATAAATGAAATTGATTCTGTTAATGTCTTCTAATGACTGTGAAAAAAACCAGAAACAATGAGTTCGAAGAAAAAAAGTGTCATAAGTTAGAATCTATGTAGCACTTAATGCTATGTCATTAGTACTTAAGTATTTAAAAATATTAAAAGCCCTACTTATGCGACATGCACAAGGCACCTGGCTCAAAAATGCAAGAGAATATATTTCAAGTGAGTAATCATAAGAAGTCAGACACATAAAGGACTTTGACAATCTCCAGAATTGTTAATGAGAGAATGTTAGTCCCATTTACCTGGAAGAAACATATACGTGCATTTGACTGTGAGTTGTAGTTGAAAAAAAAAAAAGGTAAAAGTATAAGTTTTTGTAATAAGGTGTTGAGTGAGAATTATCCTATTATCCCAGACTGATTTCTGGAACATACAACCAGAAATAAAGACATGTTACATGCCTTACTGTTCTGAGACAAGAGAATAGAGTCCAACCCAATCAGATAACAGCACTGGCCACACGTCCAGCTGTCTTCTTCCTGTTCAGGAAAAGAGGCCTTGGGGGAAAGCCACGACTCTCTCAATTCAAGGGAAAATCACCAGGAGAATCACTAGCCGCTGGAGAGACCGGCAGCTTACTCCTCAGTTTGTCATTGTCAGGCTGCTCTGCCCCTATCCCTGAGTAAGGACGAAAGAAGTGGAGAAAGATGCAGGGCAGAGAAACCTCTGAGGCATTGTGGAGGATGCTGCAATACCACATTTATCATGGCAAACAGGCAAGAATTTCTAAGAGTTCGTATTTAACTAGGGAAGGTAGGTCACTAGGTACTGAGATCCCAGCAAGTACTGTGGGTGTACTGCACCTGAGAGCTGAAGGAAGAAAAAAAATGTCCACACAAAAACTTGTTCACGAATGTTCCAGGCAGTATTATTTATTAATAGTCCAAAAGTGGGAACAACCCAAATGTCTATCAACTAAACAATGGATAAACAAAATGTGGTATGTTAATACAATGGAATATGATTCCACCACATACAGAAATGAAGTACTAAAACATTCTACAATGTGGCTGAACCTTGAAGACATTATGCTAAGAGAAAGAAGCCAAAATTCAGGAAGTGGGAATAATAACTCATGCATCTGGGGTTGAGCCCTTGTACATAAAATGTGATCAAATGTTTTCTAAATTACAATTCATGTAGTTTACAATTGTTAAATTTTCACTGAGTGAATGAGCATATGGTAACAGTACTAGAAAAACAGAGAGCAGCTGCATTTAGAAAGAATAAAGCTAAAGAAGAAAAGACAGGAGGTCAAGTGTCCAAAAGAAACCTAAAAGAATATGTAGCAAATGGCTGTGAAATATTTATATATTAGGGGGAAAAAAGCAGCTTTTAAAAATACATTAAACACTAAAAATATAAACGTTCAAATTGCATTTTCACTCACTCTTCCCCCACCACCCCAAATTCTCTTCTCCACTCTCTGGTATAATGGAAATATGCCTATATTTATGCTGACGAGATATGGATGGTCCATCTATAAACTATTTGGTTCTGTATATTGAACAGCATCACAGTTACACAAGCCTTCAGTAAATTACGAGTAAATGTTGGAAGCTGAACTCAAGGGACCCTACTTCAGTAGTTCTTTCTGCAAACTGGTGCTGAATAGGTACAGGAGACACGTGCTTATTTAGGTACATGCTGCACATGAGACAGAAAAACCAGGTTGCCTCTCTCTGGGTGGTCCAGTTTTGCAAAGAGAATCCTTCACGTCTACTTGGCTGTCATCATAATCATTTTGATAAGCTCTGAAGGAGCCCAAAACATAATTTAATCAAAAGGGTACAAAGGTACACATTGTTTTCTTTTAAGACTCTTTTCATGAGTTTAGTGTTTTGACAGCATAGGTCACAAGTAAAAACAAGCTCTCCTCTGCTCTAAAGTGAGCATTACTTACATGGGCTAATCATCTATTATTTCCTTCATTATTCAAGTAATGAGGTATATATTACAGATCCTGACTTCTGAACTGCTGTGTCAGGATATCCTTATGGTCAAAGATGGTAAAAATGGTGATGACGATGATAATAACAAGAATAATCAATATTTACTGAGTGTTTACTATGTGGCTAGGTACTGTGTAAGTATTCCTTCTGGAAATATAATTTCATGTTTTCTAACAGTTACTCAGTGAGATAGTTATTATTATTATTATTATTATTATTTATATCTTACAGGTGAATAATTTACCCACGTAACTTAACCAAGGCCCAGTGATGGAGTTGTGAGATAATAGAAAATAAATATATTGGTCTCTGCCCTGGTTCCGGGCACAGAGCTCCCAGTAATTCCCTAAGTGACATTGTTCAGAGGATCTGTAGTTTTAATATATGGGCTTTGACCCTGGTTCCTAACACAGGAACCCTTGTCATTTCATGGTGGGTAGAAATGTCTTTTGTTCTAATGAAGCAACTCTGGGTGGGCTTTTAAATGATTCCTGGGTGGGGGCTGGTCACCAGAAAGACCATGATTAGAGGCTTGGAATTTGTAGCCCTGCCCCATTTCGTCCAGACAGGATATCGGAGCTTGAAATAAAATTAATAATTAATCAGGCCTGCATGATAAGGCCTCCACAAAAATCCCAAAATCACAGGATTTGGAGAGTTTCTAGATGGGTGAATACATACATGTACCGGGCGGGTGACCCCGCCCATCTGCACAGAGACAGAAGCCCCTGTGCTCGGGACCCTCCCAGACCTCACCCTGTCTATCTCTTCATCTGGCTATTCATCCATGTCCTTGATCAGTAAGCTGGTAAATGTTTCCCTGAGTTTTGTAGGCTACTCTAGCGAGTTAATAAATCCCAAGAAGAGGGTTATAAAAATCTTCGATTTGTAGTCACATCAGACAGAAGGTGTGAGCAACCTGACCACCTACTACTTACGACAGGCATCTGAAGTGGTGGGGGAGCAGGTCACCCAGATGGCCTTGGAGTGGAGGAACCCCCCCACACACTGGGTGACCAGAAGTATCAGAAGTGAAGTGTTCTGTGTGAGCAGTAAAGGAGACACACAGGTAAAAACCTGGGTGGTGTTCCTATAGAGTCTAGACCAGCGGTTCTCAACCTATGGGTCGCGATCCCTTTGGGGGTCGAATGACCCTTTCACAGGGGTCACCTAAGACCATCGGAAAACACATATTTCCGATGGTCTTAGGAACCGAGACCGCTCCTCTATCCATGTCCAGGCAGGTCCGCCCACATGCAGATACGCCCACATACAACACAAGGAGCTGTATTGAAGGGTTGCGGCATTAGGAAGGTTGAGAAAGAACTACTGGTCTAGACTGAGCCCAGGCAGGCCGGAATCCATATATAAGACAATTGAGCTCCACTGTTCTATTTCCAGGGAAATGCCCATGCTGGGCAGTCAGATCTGGAGAAAATAACGGCCATGACATTGTCTCTCACCCTGTGATCCCTCTGGCCACCGTGCCTCACCCGTCAATGTCTGTCTCTGTCTGAGACATCGCTGCTGCTCCTTACCGCAGGTGCCTTCTCCAGCAGCCACAGATCGTCTGTTCTTCCTCCTACAGTCAAAAGTGACCTGGCAGTCTTTCCTGCCATGTATGGTTAGGCAATAATAGATGCTAGAAGTATTTATCTGTAGCACAGTTGCGTTTCAGTCATCTTTACAGAGATTTTTGTCATAATACAAAATACGCAATGATCATGGGAACACCAGACTGCACTGCAGGACCGTCAGAGGAGGTCTTTTTAGATAAGCAGGCATTTTTGCTTCCTTCACAGTGAGTGATACATAGAAGGAGACCTAGATTAACTGTTCAGAAATAAATCTAGGGGAAAAATGCACATAAAAGCAGGGGAAATGTAAAATCGTCTCAAGATAAAATACACAACCCTTAACACTCTTTACTGGACTCATAACATACTTCCTGTGCTTACTTCTCCAAATTCATTTCTCATCACTGCCTGCCTTATTTCTTAGGTGCTGGAATATATGACCACTATCAATTCCCCAGCAATCTACTGAAGGGCCATGGCCTACAGCTTTCAGTCTGTCACACACTCCCTTCCAATAACTTGTGAAAAGTTATGTCCTCCTCCAATTCTCAGGCTCAATATATATTCTTTTGAAAAACTCTCTCTGAACCTAAAGTAATTATAGGTGAGCCACCTATGGTCTCCAATGGTTCCTTTTTCCTTATTAAAATACTCACTACACTGTAGAGTAACACCCTTTGCAATTTAATACCATTTTCATGGATGTCAGAATGACGAAATCACCTGTAGCAGAGACTGCTAACTGGTTTCAATACCCACGTTCTCCTCGGCTCCCAGGACAAAGCTAGGCCACATGTCCAGCCTCCTTTGCAGTTAGAGATAATCATGTGACTCAGTTCTATCTAACGGAATGTGAACAGAAGTGATAAGAGCTTCCACCATACCTGGTCCATCTAAATTTTCTATGTCATACTTCTATTTATATCCCCCCTTCTAGATCTGGGAAGGAAATGACCCCATAGTAAGTTTAGAAGCCAAAACTTTGAATTAAAAAATCACTGGCAGCCTGTATTTCCACACAATTGTTTAAAGCAGACTCCTTTCACTTAACTAGAATCTCTCCAGACTTTCACTTAAGAGATAAATAAGATTCTCTTTTTATACATCAGTATTTGGGGGGAGGGCTATAGCATTGCTATGCACATTAGAAATCTAAAAATACGTGTTGAATATTTTTAAAAAAATCAAGTGGATGAATGAATAGTATGGATATCTTATGAAATAAATTCTTTTTGTCATACTAATAGTATAAAAATAGCTGACATTTATTTTATGCTTATTATGCGCTACTGCGTTCTAAGATCCTTTACATAAACTATTTCATTTAATACTCTTAATGATGTTACAAGGTAGGTACTATTATTATCTCATTATGAAGATTAGTAAATTAAAGCTTAAATCGGCTTATTCACTACCCAATGCATCATAATTTTAAGTGGATGAATTAAGATTTAACCCAAACAATTTGACCCAAAAAACGCATGTTTTGGACCACTCTAAAACAAGTGAATACCATGCTTAAATTACTTCTTCAAGCAGTAAAAAAGTGTTCAACTACTAGCAGAATAATATTTTATGTTAATAATACTATCTCTTGATATAATCATATCTAGAAAGAGCTAAGAATTCCCAAAAATTCATAATGATGCAGAACACCATCTCGTGTGTCATTGTAAATACCAAGAAACTTAAATGCTACAAAGAAAGAAAGTCAGTTTTAGATTTGAAGGTGAAGTTTCTAGTGTTACTTTAAACACATAAACAGAATTTTGGCTTCTTCTGGCTCATATATTTTAAGAGAACAGCAGTTTCCTTAGAGATTTCTAGATTTCATTAACTTACCAGTTTCATTAAATATATAGAATTGGAGCTTATTCTTTAATCAGCAAGGAGTTCTTGCACATTTAGAGGTCAGCCCTCGGGTTATAGCTCACTCAAAATCACTTTGTTCTCTAAGTTAAGAAAATCCATTGTGATCTAACAGTGTCATCTTTATCGTGTCCAGAAAAAGCCTCCCCTCGCAAATGGATCGATATCTGTTGTAGAAAGTCTAGACTAGATTAATTGGGTTGGTGCCTATTTGGATTTTAGTCATTTTATTAGGAGACTCAGACTGGCTACTAAAAAAATCAATGCTTTCCAGTGTCAAAATCTAGTACGAAGGGTATGTCAGAGACATTCCCTAGAATGAGGCTTAGTTATCACTTAACTAATAACATTCTTCATGACAGAAGTAAAGCAGATGGTTCCAAAAAGGTACTAGAAATGCACCACTGGATTCATTTAACAAAACCTACACTTATTTAGGATAGCTATAATAATCTATCTCTGATTTAGCTGTTTCGCCATGTTACAATATCTATGAGTAAGGCCACAGTCACTTGCCATGATTATTAACTAAAAGTAAGCAAACAGGTATTGTCAGAAATTCAGTTTAAATCTGTTTTTAAAATTTTTAATTAGCTATCCTAAATCCAAGGGGTGTGCAGGGTGCATAAAAGAGCTTTTTTTTTTTAAAGATACTTCTATACAGTATAAGTTTAATTTGTTTTTTTCCAAATATAAATAGGACTTTACTTTAGAGATTTAAAAAATATTACCTAAAAGCTGGAAAAATACAGTAGTATAAATTCTTACAGAAGTGGCCTATGAGTGACAGGAATTATTAATGTATTTATACATGTTCAAAAATTGGCTACATATATCACTTTTCTGTGTTTTTTTTTTTATAATCAAGCAAAATCAATTTTATTTTTTAAATCTGTTTTGAATAAAATCTATATCTATGGAAGTGAAAACACTGTGGAAAATGGTTTCTGGAGAGAGTTCTGGACTCTAAGGAGATGATTCGGTTAAAGGAGGTCATCACGGGGAGGCTAATTGAATAGAATTCCTGTCTTACTCTCCTGTGCACACAGGAAGGGCCATGTGGGGACACAGAGGGAAGGCGGTGTGTCTGCAAACCAAGAAGAGAGGTTTCACCAGAAAACAACTCTGGAAGCACCTTGAACTTGGACATCCAGCCTCCACAACTGGGGGAAAATAAATTTCTCTTAATTCAGCTCCCCAGTCTATGGTATTTTGTTATGGCCTTTGCAGATGAACGCAACAGGAAACAGTTGCCATTCTTTCTAACAAATTAGTGCAGTTTTGTAGCTTGAGTAGCACAGGTGTTAGGAAAATAACGTCCCACTGCTTACCAGAGAATCCATTCTTTGTACAACACATGCATCCCTTGCCGTTGCAGCCCCACCTCTCTCTCTGACCCCATTTCTTATCTTCACTGTCTTCACAACAAGGAACTACCTATAGATGTTAATTTTACCACTCCATGTCTTTCCTCTGTTCTGAATTCCTTTCCCTAGTATACATACCTGGAAAATGCCCACCAACCTTCAACACCCCAGGTAAGGGTCCCCTCTGGCTTTGTGCAGCCCTCCGAACCCCTTTAGACAGTCATCACTCATTCCTTGGCACTACCTGTATCTGTGCTTCGGAGCATTCAGCACGTACATGGTAGCCTGTCCCAGTGATAACCCGGCTTATATGTTTTCCCCAACTGATGGGCAGTTTTAATAATAAACTTAATGATGGAATGGAGTCTACTGAGTTGTTGAGAAATTCAATGAAAGTTCTACTGTAATAAATAGAGCACTTTTTCTAGGACAGGAGGGACACACCTATCAAGAGTTTTAACACTCTCATTTTAGAAATGCCTTCTAGGAAGGGGAAAAGAAATCCAGATTAAGTGCATTTAACACTTTTCACTGGTTAGGAATATTTAAAAGAATGAATTAATTCATTTCATTAGTTATTCTTTCTCTAGTATTATTGAACTAGCCCTCATTAGACTGTATGAAGACCAAGGACATTCTGATGCTTGAAAAGTGCCAGTACTGGAAATAAACAACCAAGAAGTATTTATGACTGAAAGCAAATCTAAAGAACAATTGAAGATTTATGAGCAAGCAAAAGGCTAAGCTGAGTAGACACTGAATCAGAAGCAAGAAATCTGATTTCCAGTCTCTCATTAGCCATTCGTTACTATCCCTTGGACAATACACACATATATACACACAAACACATTCACACACACATTAACACATACATACATGGTCTATAAAATGAGGGCTTTTATGACAACTACTTTTTTTCCAGTTTAAACATTTTTCAAGGTCTTGAATTGTTCTTCATTGAGGTGATCAATTCTTTAAAAGTTATTCTATAATATATCATCACAGAATGTATTTAATGTGACTTAAACTTTGTTGTAAATACAGAGTTGTAATTTTGATGTATGAAGCTAAGAATAGTCAGTACTACTGGTTCTGGCCCTGCCCAGCTTGGTTACAGACTCACTGACTCACTCACCAACTCATCCAAAAATATGCTTTAGCACTTACAGTTTGACCCTCATTTAAGAATCTGTTTTAAAGGGAGGAATTAGTCCATGCATAGGCAATTATACGGTTATTTATCATTATTAAGTGCCCTCTGATATACAAATTGCTGGTTTTCAATCTGATTCATTTTGTACACATTTAAACATCAGTGTAGAAGATTAAAATC
The DNA here is from genome assembly GCF_014108415.1 of Molossus molossus. NCBI lineage: Eukaryota > Metazoa > Chordata > Mammalia > Chiroptera > Molossidae > Molossus > Molossus molossus. The sequence goes on along the minus strand of NW_023425344.1, from coordinate 64,440,301 downwards.
TAAAAGTAAATGTTACAATTACCTGTGCCTGTACTGCTATGAAAGGTGATCATGTATGTGAATATATAATTCAAAGCTTTTTGACCCAAAATTTTACTGCTTTAATAGCAAATTTTTAATAAATAATATGTAGACAGAAAAATTAATGAAACAGCAAACAAATCACATTGACTAGCTTAAAACTGATTCTGCTCCCTTCAAGCAGCTTGGTGATTAATACAGTCCTGGCGGCATTTTACAGAGCCAGCACTGCGCATGTGCGCCAGTCCTACAGCTGCACGGGCCAAAGTCCAGCACCTCCCCGTGGGAACCGAAGGAAGGGACATGAGGAACTTGCACACTGGAACCCTTTCTAAAGCAAAAGATCTATTGTCTGGGAAGATCCAGTGCTGGAGCTCCTCACCATAAGTGATCAAGGTCCAAAATCTTCCAATTAAAACTTGCCTCACCAGGGATCCCACATACCCATTCTCCCTAACTTCTTAAAACCCTCTGATTGAAAGCCATCGGGGAGTTCAGGTGCTGAGCAATGGCTACGTGTTCTCCCTGCGTGGCACCCACCAACAGAGCTACTCCAGTTTCTCCAGGACAGTTCTAGGTGTTCAGTGGTTGGCCCTGCTGTGCACCAGAAGGCACGACCTCTCCTGCTCCGTCACAGTAAGGAAACTTTTTGGAGGGGAATGATGGTAGGTCATGTTTGGTTTGCATAAGAATTAGTGCCTTCTTGTCAACACAACTCTATTCTCATTTCAGTTATTATAAGTCTACAGATACTAGTAACATACTAATGTGAAAACATAACTTAGAAATAGGATAAATTAATGTAATTTTCATTTCGAGGCAGATTTTCTTTTGCATTAATCAGAAGTTTTTGCATTTTCTTGTTTATATTTTAAAGATTTTTATTAAAATCGTTGCACTGCATTGAATATTATCTGTGACTATGTAAACATGCGAAATTACACAGAGAGCATAGCCAAGGCAGTAAGATAACCTCCTCTTTGCACAGTTGAGGGCAGAGTTCCTCAAACTGGGGTTCATAAACATAGTCTCTAAAATCTGCATTTTAGGAATGTTGAACTTGAACTCAGGCTTGATCCTCTGAATCCTACCTTCAATACTAGAAGGTACACTGTGCTCACCAAAGAGAACATTGGTTAGGTGTGCTTTCAGGCCTCCACTCACTCAGCTTCTGCATCCTGTTTGCTTCCCTAACCCCTTGCTTAGGTCTAGGATCAGACTTAGTTAATCATTTAATTGATACCCATTCTGGTTAACAACCCAGTCCTTCTGAACCATGACAGAGTAAGAGTCCATGGGATCAAACATTGACTCCTACTCATACTTCTGTTTATTAAAATGTGTTCCTCTACATCAAAGTCCCCATGTTGGGTCCCCACTGTTCTATGTTTATTTTCACATTAACCTGACTCCTTTTTCTGAGTTTGGTAAAATGATTATATATTCAAGATATACCTTAATGTGAGCATTGACATAGCACAAAACAAGGTGCAATGAGAAAAGAACCCTAGAGTATGAGAGGAGAAATAAAAGACTATGGCTTTGTCTGTGATCTCTATAAATATTGATCACATCACTTCCTATCTCTAAAGCACTATTTCTTCATCTGTAATGATAATCCCATATCCTCAACTGGTATGCTCTGATGCATGCAATAACAGGTACAGAAATGCACTACAACTGTCATGATACCAATTATTTATGAGGTCTTTGGTTGAAGCTATAGGAACTTGGACTTACTTGGAGACAAAACTGTCTAACTCTGGGTCATCTGCGTTGCACCTAAACTTTGATCTCCAAATGCATAAATGGAGATAATGCTACCTCACAGAATTATGTTAAGCATTTCATAAGACAATATGAATAAATCTTAGTCTGATGCCTAGCCCTGGTAAATGCTCCAAAAGTAGTAATTTCAAAGAATGACTGGGGTTTGTAGTATGTATTGTCATTACCATTTTCTTTTTTTTTTTTTTTGGTAATCAAATTAGATGATTAAGAACTGTGAAATTATAATGTCTGAGGAATTTAAGACACTAAATCAGAGTCCTGATCCAAATTCCTATTAAGTTATTGAACTTTAACACAAAGAAACCAGCTTCCAAAACATACTGTTAGGGATGGTTATGTAAACTACTCTAAAGTGTTTCTTCTCTTATTTATATATCCTATAGGCGTAGAGGAAGGAAAAACACAGAGGGTTGCCTCAGTTTACATCTCCTTTCATCCACTGAGAAGCAATGATCAGAGCTAAGAAAACTTACAGCTACAGGGAGAGGAGATTTTTCTCCTCTTTCACTGCAGCCTAGAGATTTGCGGCTGAGAAAATGACTAAGTAAACAAGCAAATAAAAGATCGCTTAGGACCCACAAAGAAACATAGAAACTTCCCAGAACATATTGTGTAGAGCGGCTGGATGTATGAGCATCCTTCGCTTCAGCTCCACATCCATATTTCACGTGAGTTAAGGTGGAGGGACGCACCCCAGAGAATGAATACTGAAGGTGTCCACGAAATTACTGAAAGTTGCATTTACAGTCTTCCTTCGGATCTGTGCTTCCAAGTTATTTTTGAGAAAAGGAAAGGTGTTTGGCTATAATATATATGTTCTAGTAGATGTCCATTGACATTTTCTCATGAAGTAAGTTTGCTTGAGGAACTTAGACATTATGTTCCAGCTTAGTAGAAATCAAAATTAGTTTTAGACAAATATAATTTGCCTCTTGGCCTGCCTCAATGTGCAAGTCCATCATCTTGAACCAAGGTAAACAATGAGAACAACATATGAAAGATGCCAGTGAACTGGAGGAGACCAGGGAGATGAGGTTGGCCTCAGTCTCCACCAGCTTCAAGCAAACCCCTTCACTTCTCAGACTGCTTGGGCCCACAGAGCTTTTTATTGCCTTACTTACCAAGGGCTTGGTTTCATCTTCATCTTTGAAATAGTAGAGCTGATCTCCCTTGAGCACAAACCAGCGGGTATGCCAAGTCTTGACAAAGCCTCCTTGCTTCCTCAGCCACCCACACTTCAGGGCATTATTCCGCCCTTGGCCTTGTTGGGGGCTCTCCGTGGAGTCATTGTTCTCCTCCATTATCAAGCTCATGGACTTTCCTATTTAGCAAACAAACAAAAACAACAAAAATAAATAAAAGAGAAGAGTAAGGTGCTCTGATATATTCAATTTCACCTTAAATCACCCTTGTCCCTTAAGAAAAAACAGTCTGTGGAGTCAAAAATGTGTATTCACTCCCTTGCCAAATCTCTAGAAGCAAACCACAGACCTGACAACACTGCCTGGAGAAAACTTGGAGACAGTTCATTGTGTCTTCCTTAGATGAGCTAGTCAGCTGGGTAATAATATCCCTTTTCTACTAAGTAGAACTAAAGATGGGAAAGTTCTGGAGGTAATGTGTTAAGAAGCAATTTTTTAAAAACTAAACAGCCAACAAAAAACATAACTATCATGATAATGGGCCTCTGTGTCGTGTGTTCTGATTGGGGCCAGTTTGCACAAGCCTGTGATCATCTGAGCAAACACTAGCCTGACACATGTTCAAGTTTAAAGGGACTATTTAAAAAACCTCAATGAAAGACGATTGTTTTACATATGTGAAAATTGCTCAAGATGTATCTGGTCCCTTTCCCCCAAAGTGTATCCCGTTGAGAGTTTCTTTGACTGGCCAGCAATTAGTGCAGCTGAAAGAGTTTAGGGAAAAAATAAAAAATAATAAGAAGAAAAAGAACCCTGCTCAGCTAGTTGAGTTTCCTGCAAACATCAGGACTGAGTGGGGCGCTCCAGTCAACTGCATGATGAACACTGCAAGGTTACATGTGATGGAGTATAAGCCCTATACACTATACACAGCCAGGAAGTGAGTTTATCATAGAGAAAATATTAATCAACAGGTTAATTAAACTGCCACATTAAGAATGGGGGAGGTGGCTTTCTGGGAGAGCCAGGGACAAGTGGTTAAAAATAAAAGATACTTTCCTGTCCCAAAGGCTTTCTGCAAATTCTGAATATTTTGCATGTTTTCAGGAAGTAAAAAGTCTACTCTTACCCTTGTGTCTTTGAGGAGGATGTAAGGATATAGACTAAGAGACAGAACAGAATCTCCCTGTCCTGGCCTACCCATGCACAAAGGTCTGACTTTTCGGCTTGAGTCCAGAAAACAAGCTGTCTTTCTCTCTAGTCCTTGTTTCCACCATTACATTTTCAATTGATTGGTATGTACACAATCTTAGTTATAAATGCCATGAAGCGCCCACTGTCAGCCCTCAGTTCCTTAAGTTTCTCCTTTGAAGGGACAGGGTCAGACCTTCTGTTATTGGGCCTTTAGTGTCTTTGACTTTTGTCTTGCCCTTCCAGTTGCAGAGATGAAGCAGAACTTTGGCTCTAATTAACCGGGTTTTGATCACCTCAACCATCTTCTCAGTAGTTTTGCCTATTCCACAGGCAAGCATTCCAGTCTAACTCCATCCTCGCTTTTATCTCCGTCTCTTTAAACCACTTTTAAGCTTCAAGTCAGCCAATTGACCACCTTCTGTCTCATTCAATATTCACTTTTTCCTTTTTATACTGAAACATTTTTCTCATGAACAGGCCCTCATCTCTACAAAACATCTTGAAACTCCCTTTGCTGCATTTCCCAGGACAGAAACACCTTACTGCAGGAGACATTCCCCCATCATGTGCGTGCAGATTGGATCATGCCTGATGCTTTGTTTGTTATGCCCTCGGGGCAGGAACTTTCATCTCTTTTCTTTTACATTACTTGACCTAGTATACAGAGCCAAGTAAACTTCACTCCAAATGAACAGTAAATGCCTTAACCTAATTTAGATAATAAGCATGCTTATTTAGACCACTCTAAATAATCGTTCTGGTCTCCTGGTATTTAAATTGTTCAAATCTACACCAGTTGCTATTTCATCACCTATTTATTTTTTGACCAAATACCTTAACTTATAAATTTGAACTTATAAAGGTCTTCCTTAAAGTAAGCATTCCAGCATATCAACTCTCTCTCTCTCTCTCTCTCTCTCTCACACACACACACACACACACACGCACACCCCTAGAATTCATTGCATGACAACAGACTCTTTCTTTTGGGCCCTTCTTTTTCTTTTTTCTTTCCCCTTATAACTCATGCTTTCTATTAAGTCTAAAAAACCCTCTTTAAATTCTTCAAGGTAATTAGGAACCAACCATCAATAATGTAAAAAATATTCAAGTTCCCAATTTGGGTTTTGTCTACCATTAACGCCTTAGTAAAAAATGTTTGCACATTAGAACATTGTTTATGATTCTTCTTACACAAGTTGTTTACAAGTCTGGTGAAACCATGACAGCATCACCCACTGAACTCCTGGCTACAGTGACTATTTTCATAACTTCAGAATGCATCAGCAAGTATTTTAACAGTACTAATTGTAATAATTCATTAAAACAGAAATGAAAACAGATCATATCATTTCTCCAAGGGAAAAGAACACCACCACCATTGCTGGATAAGTAAAACTAAGCTTACTAAAATGACCACGATTTGTATAGAGGAGTCTTGATATTTCTGCATCTGAAATTAAATGGATCAAATTCCACCCTTCATCTGTAAAATGACAATGCTGGCCTGGATCATTTCTAACTATGCCACCTTCTAGCTCTCTGAAATCTACCATCTCTCTCATGCCACAAGCAGAAGGACCCTAGATATCCTCAGCACTCCATACCATGTCTGGCATAGGGTGAAGAGCAATCAATGTTTGATGAACTAATAAATATTGCAGTAGGTTTGGTGCTAGATATCTAAAAGTGAACATGATCTCCCTCTGAAATGTGATCCTGCCCAAACTTGATCTTAGTAAATGGCACCATGATATACACAGTTGAACAAAGAAGTGGTCATCTTTGAACCCTGACTCCTCCTCACCCTGGCTATCAAATCCATCAGAAAGCTCACAGATATTTTCAAATCCATCCAGTTGGCTCCCTTTCCACTGCCACCATGTGATCCAAGCCATATTATCTTTCCCTGAATGATTCTCATAGCCCTCCGACTGGTCTCATTGCTTTCATTTTTAACCACAAACACAAAGGCATGAGCACATGCTCACACAGAATTTATTCTCCACAAAGCAGCCAAAGTGAGCTTTACAAATTTCAATCAAATAACGATTCTCTACCCTTAAATTTTTGATTGGCTCCCATTATGCTCCTTTTAAAATCTAGAGCCTTACCATGGTCTACAGAGAAGGAATCATCTGACACTGTTGATCTTACCTAATCTTATGCCACCTACCCCACCATCCCCGTATTCCAACACACACACACACTCACAAACTTAACGGCTCTGACACAAGCAACCATACCAGCTTACTTTCAGTCCTGGAAACACCCAAGTCCATTATGCCCTGACTATTGATACTTGCGGATCCCTGCCTGGGCTACTCTGCCCCATGCTCTCTGCATGGCCGACCTCTTCTCACCTCTAAACCTCAGCATAAAGTCCCAACAAGACTTCATTAATCACCCAGTGAATTAACTACCCTCTTGTTATTTATCAATGAACTCTGCCCTCTGTTTTCCTGACACTTCTTTAAGTTGCCATTTCTTCAGCTGTTTATGGCTGATCGCTCTGCCAGGAGATCATAAGCGTCACAAAAAGCAAGGCCAAGGACTTGCTTTTCCTAAATGCAGTTTACCCAGTGCCTGTAAGAGGGCTCACTTGGTAATACAGAATTGAGAAGTTAAATTGTGTCTTCATATCAATCTTAGGAAAAAGTCTTAATGATGGCTTCTGTGCCAAATCAGGACTTAGAAAGGTGCCATCATTTGATGGACTTACAGCTTTGAATTATTTTCCCGATGTGGAAACTGATTTTACATCTACTCGTATGGTTCTGTTTTCAACCAGATGGTCTAGAAACAAACGGTATTACATGGTGCAATCTGAGATGAAATTCATGCTCCTAACAGAATTTCTAAAAGTCAAACAGCCACACACACAAGTACTTATATTTGTAACTTCAACAAAAGACACATAAACATGCATATAATCAAAGATGTATAAAAATAGAATGCCATAGAGTTGCAGTGTGTTTGAATTCACCTATACAACTACACGTGTTTAGCAAACACAAGAGACTGACAAAAAAGAAGGGATCTAAGAGTCAATCAGATAATGACAAATACCATATGACTTCACTTATATGTGGAATCTAAAGAATAAAATAAATGAACAAACAAAACTGAAACAGACTCATAGCACAGAGCATACTGGTGGCTGCCAGATGGGAGGGGTTGGGGGACTGGGTGAAAAAGGTAAAGGGATTAAGAAGTACAAATTGGTAGTTACCAAATAGTCTCAGAGATGTAAAATTACAGCACAGGGAATAGAGTCAATCATATTGTGACAACTCTGTAGGGTGGTAGTTGCATTACTGGAAATATCGAAAGGAACACTATGTAAAATATGTGATTGTCTAAGCACTAAGCTCTATATCTGACATCAACACAAAATTAAACTGAAAGTTTAAAAAAAATAAAGGAGGAGGAGGAGGAGAAGCTAGATAGAAAGAGAAGGGAGATCCTGGCCTGTTTTGCTCAGTGGTTAGAGCGTCGGCCCGCAGACCAATGAGTTGCAGGTTCAATCCCTGTCAAGGGCACATACCTTGGTTGCAGTTCATCCCTGGCCCTGGTGGGGTCACGCGGTTGACAACCAGTTGATGTGGCTCTATCACATCAATGCTTCTCTCTGTCTCTCTCTCTCCCACTCTATCTGATAATAAGTAGAAAAAAAGAAAAGGAAAGAAAGGGAAGGGAGAGAGAACAATGTAAAAGCATAAGCAGTTTCTGCACCTGCCCCCACTCCCCTCAGGGGACAGGCTCCCACAGGTGGAAGGCGCATGCACCCGGTCAGGGTCAGTTCCCTGGGCCTCAACAAGAAGTCTCGCCCTGCAAACGTAACCCCAGAGTTTCAGAGTTCACATGATTGCACACCATGTGGCCTTTCAACATAAACTACTCCAGTTGTTTCGTGAAAGAACAGTGATCTGTTCTATTGCTCTGGAAGAAAACTAAAATAAAACTGGCAGATTTGATAAGATACTGCCATTTGTGAGAGATGTATATAATTTTCAAGAATGATTTTGTTCACATACGACTGTCATCTTCTGTGTTGACATTAGAACCTAACTCCCTCATAAAAGAAATGTCGTTGCGCTGTTCACGAAAGCCAACATTTCTCTGAATTCTAACCTTTTCTATTTTTAAAGAACAATTCTGTCTTGTAGCTGTTGTCCACATGTTGGTTGTCAAGCAGTAGTACATTTTATTGTACTCTATGTCTAATGCTAGCATGTATCCTTTCTGTAGGTAATGGTTCACAAAACAAAATATAAACAGAAAATGAATTCACATATGTGCATGTGTGTATACATAGTTATGTGTGTTTATGAATGTATGTACATGTGTGTGCATGCATGTGTATGTGTGGTAGGTGTGAGTATATATACATTATGTGTGTTCTCTCCCTAAGGAAGAAAGTTCTTAAAAGGCAAAATATCTGCTGAGATTCTTCTCTCATTTTTAAATACCAAGTTCTACTGGAAGACATGTAAGCATGTTCCTGCAGATCGGACATTCTTTGATGAAGCAAAGAACATGAAAGAACGTTGTCATTCAACGTTCCCGGAACAACCTGAGTGTGCTATATTATAGTCAATCCTGGAATTTATAGATTTATTTTTATTATTGCCCAGGACATTTCTTCAATAACCACAATCGTTTACCTAATTTAGAACTTAATATTCTAAATAAATAACTTCAGGCCTGATCTCTCTTTTTCTCTGCACCTCCTCCCTTTCCTCTAGCAGGCACCAAGGAAAGGTGACGTGAGCACACCGCGGAGAGGTGGCACCTGCCGCCACTACCCACAGTGGACACGCCCCACCGGTGAGGCAGGTGGCGAAGAGTCTCACTGGAACCTCACCATGCTGGCACCTTCGTGCATACCTCCAGCCTCCAGAACCGGAAGAAAATAAACATTTGCTGTTTAAGCTACCCAGTCTATGGTGTTTTGTTATGGTAGCCAGAACAGATTAAGCAATGCACATCTACAAAACAGTGTATAAGAATAAAACAAATAATTAAATCTTAGATGTGAGGTAACTGCTCACTAAAGAAAACATAAGTTAGATGCAGCTCATATTCTGTCCCTCACTCTCGACCACATCTCCTCCTCATTTGAAAATGCATCAAACCGTGGTGCCCACAAGGGAATAAGCACTCTTGGTTTGATATTGCAGAGGATCTGCTGGAAATTGTTTTAGCTGCAAGATAAATTCCAGGAGCCTAAATCTGTTTTCAGGAAGCAACTGAATTTCTTAAAGTAACTTGGATTCTCACACCCAGTTCTCCTCATTTCCAGGACTGCATGGTTAACTTTTTTTTTTTTTTTGGTACACTCCTTTTACTTTTTAATTTTATTTTTCAATCACAGTTTACATTCAGTATTATTCTGTATTAGTTTCAGGTGTACAGCAGAGTGATTAGACAACCATATACTTTACAAAGTGGTCCCTCTGGTATTTCAAGTACCCACCTGGCACCGTACGTAGTTATTACAAAATTATTAACTATATTTCCTATATTTTACATCCCTGTGGCAATTTTGTGACTATGAATTTACATCTCTTAATCCCTTCATTTTTTTCACCCAGTCCTCCAATCACCCTCCCCTCTGGCTACCATCAGTCTGTTCTCTGTATCTATGAGTCTGTTTAAATTTTGTTTGTTTATTCTGTTCCTTAGATTCCACATATAAGTAAAATCATATGGTATTTGTCTTCTCTGACTGACATTTCACTCAGCATAATACCCTCTAGGTCCAGCCCTGCTGTTGCAAATGGTAAGATTTCATTCTTTTTTGTGACCAAGTAATATTCCATTATGTATATGTACCACAGCTTTTTTATTCACCCTTCAGCTCCTATACAAAAGCTTCCCCAATGCCACTGTCATTCCCAGTCTGGATGCTCCCCTTCCATGAGTTCCCATGTCACTCTGGACATAATCTTTATCACCTGTGGGCCACATGCTTCTTACAGACATTTCCTGCACCATCACTCATTGAAGTAAGTGCTCCCTGGAACCCCCAGACCAACTAGCACATACTGAGTACTCAAAGATTTGTTGAATAAATGTAAAGGAAGGAAAGAAGGAAGGAAAGAGGGAAGGAAGGAAAGAAGGAAGGAAGGAAGGAAGGAAGGAAGGAAGGAAGGAAGGAAGGAAGGAGGGAGGGAGGGAGGGAGGGAGGGAGGGAGAGAGGAAGACATCAGTCAGTCTTTGGGGCCTATCAGAATTGGCTCCAGAGGCCTCGAGGCTCCCCAGAATACAGTGCAAAAAAACCCAAAAACATAAATATTTTATTATTAGACACCAATGTAAGGACTTCAGTCCAAATTCTCTTACCTAAATCGAATCCTTTAAGCTTCTAGCAGTTTAAAGCTAAATTGACCTTCAGAAACTATTGAGCAAAAAAAACTCCCATCTGTCTCACTGGTGATGCTACCCTTACTCATAATTTGAGTTAAAAATACATTATTTTTTCTTAAAACTAAAGAGTGTAAGTGTGATGAAAACAGGGGAACTGAGTCAAGTATAACGATCATGAACACAAAGTTTAAAGCAGTCACCCGAAGAGCGCACCTGGGGGAATCTGACAGTCATCATTCTGTAAATGTGCAGTTATTTTCCTGAGGAAACACGAAATATCCCATCGCTTGATTCATTTGAAATGAGATTGTCCAAAACATCAGAGAATAAACAATAATAGAAAATATTGTATATGTTGGGATGAATCGGGAATGTCCACCCACATTTCATATTTTAAGCTTCAATATTTTCATCTTCATTTGGTAAAAAGCCACAATGACTTAATGGATGAATTATTTAAAAGAAAACTTCTAGTATGCGTTTATTTTGTTTGTGTTGTATATTTAATGTCTCACACTTTGTAGAGAGAATCTTCTCCCTCTTAAGGAGGTCCTAACCCAATAAGGAGGAAAGAGTTTTAATTTGTACTTAGGTTTCCTGGCACCCCTTCACTCTCCGAGGGGAGTGGGAAAGAGGACCTCTGGAATCCCCAATGCTGGCAACTTGAGTAGAAACAAAACTCCAGTCAAAACGCTTGGCCGCTGATGGGGTTGGGAGGGAAATGAGGGTGTACCGCTGCTCTGCGAGCTCGTGTCCACGTTACTATTAGTCCCAGTTCTCTCTCCTGCAGAACCTAGTCACACTCCCAGATGCGTCTCCATGCAGCTCTCCAAACAGTCACAACCAATCAATCACACAGGAAAAGGGGAGGGAGACTCTGTTACTTCAATTCTATAAACAAACCAAGAACTAACATAAAATAGAAACTCAGGTACGCCCCAAGAGAGAATGCCATTTAAAACAGGAAAAGAAGAGAAAGTCAGCTCCTTCCTTCCTTCCTTCCTTCCTTCCTTCCTTCCTTCCTTCCTTCCTTCCTTCCTTCCTTCCTTCCTTCCGTTTTTCTTTCTTTCTTTCCCTCCCTCCCTCCCTTCCTCTTTCTCCCTCTCTCTCTTTCTTCCCTTGTTTCATTCTTTCCTCCCTCCCTTTCTTAAATTGAGGTAAAATTGACATAACATTACATTAGTTGCAGGTATACAATGTAATGATTCTATATTTGTATATACAGTTATTCGTCAAATAACAGGGGAGATACCGTCTGAGACATGCATCATCAGGAACTGTGTTTTTGGGCAAACATCATAGGTTCACTTACACACACCTAGATGGTCAGCCAACCGCACACCTAGGCTACATGGCCTATTACTCCTGGGCTACAAACATGTGCAGCCCATTAATGTACAACATGAGAAAATCAAGCCCAAGAGAAAGTCATGCGATCCAGAGACGTGGTAACCAGCACACTGTTTTACAGCAGGTTTGTTTTTTATCAGCAGAAAAAGTACACTCTAAAATAATAATAAAAGTATAGTGGATCAACTCACAAAGCCATAACACAGTTGTGTTTTACCACTGTCAAGTCTTACGCACGTCACATAATTATGTGTGCTGTACTTTATATGACTGGCAGTACACGGTCACACCAGCATCACCACAGGCATGTGAGTAACACGTTGTGCTATATGTTAAAGATGGTTCTGCCGTCACCAGGCAATGGAAACTTCTCAGCTCTATTCTATTCTTACAGGACCACCATTCATCGTATCCCCATCCTTGACTGAAGTGTTATTACGTGGTGCATGGCTGTGTGGCAAAATGATTATCACAGTAAGTCCAGTTAATATCTGTCACCATACATAGCTACACGCTTTTCTTCTTGTGATGAGAACTATAAGATCCACTTCCCTAGCTACTCTTCAATAGGCAGTGCAGTATTATCACCCATGGTCACCGTGCTCTACATGACATGGAAGTGTGGAACGCTCCATGAACGTGCCTGTCACCCTGGTGCGGGGCCACGCTCTCCCTCTCTGTCCTGTTCCAACTGTGATAGGTGTGCTGCCGAAGCGAGCACAGAAGCCTCCTTCTCTTCAGGAGAGAACGAACAGCTTGCTAAGGACTCAGGGACAGCTGCGGTCATGGCATCATATGACCACAAAGAAGACGGGTTTGAAGCAGGGGAAAGGAAACAGCAATTGCGTGTCCTTAATTTTATATGAATTAGTCCAATCTATTACTAGACCCATAAAAATAAGATGAGAAACCTGATTCTATAAACAACTCAATTTTTAAGCTTTTGTACACAGTGGGATAATGTGGGCAGAGCTGAGCAAGTAGGCCCACAGGGGAGGGAGAACCTTCCAGCTGGATGCTCCCCTCACAATAGGGAAGGAACCTCTAGGCCCAGCACTTACAGAATTTCTTCATCTCTGTCCCCGCATGGTCACATTTTTAAACTTAGATAAAAATTTGTCTGAAATACAACTTGTAACATCAGATTCCTTTAATGAGTCCAACCCAGGAAGATCAGATATATTGTCAATTACATTATCATTTTAAGGCTGTCCATGGGGCCAGCTTTTTATTCAACCGCACTTCAAAGAAAGTACTTTTCAAGTTGGCAGAGATAGTCTTTCGTCTTCAATAAACTCTCAGGTTTTCGCCTTCAAATGCAAGCCGTAAGGTCTTTAATGATTTCCAATAAGGACCTCTTCTTTGTCAATTCATCCTACGGCTTGGACATCATCAGCCATGTTTCAGAAAGCTCTGGAAAGTTACTTGGCTCTCTGAGTACATACATCTTGTCCTAACCACTGAACCACCATTCTCTCCCACTGGGTTATTGCACTGACGTACTGACAATACAATTGTTTCATTAGAATTTGAGAAGAGTGAGGAGATGTCAGAGTGAAGAAAGCCGACTGCGATTCCACTGTATTCGGCATCATGCACATTGCTATGCACTTTGCTGTATTAAAGTTTGATCTTTGAGGAGGTACCATTATTCTCACATAATTTGAACATGTAATCATTCTTCAAAATATCTAATTAATTCACACTTTCGTTTTTAGATAAACGGAACAGAAAACTAGTTGTACTGCACTTGAATATATTTAATCAGCCGTGTAGGGGAAGATAAATACTACACATAAAAAGCCATTACTGAAAAATGGGAAGCTTTGTGGGACATATTTTTGGCATGTCCAGAAGCCCACCTTTGGGGAACCCTGTCTCCTTCAAGCCATGCTGTTTCCGTTGGCAGCCCTATCCCCCCGCCAGAATGCAGGTCTGGATCAATCACCCGGGGCCCTGAGCTGCCTAGCAACAGTGGCCAGCCCGGGGAGTGGACATGCGACTGAAGCAGTGCCAGGTGGGGTCCTTTCTTAGGTCAGCAATAGAGACACTGGAAGGATGAGCACCTGCGGCTGACAGCGTTATCTCCGCTGCTCGCAGAGCAAAGCTGTCTGCAAAGTGAGGCTCCGCAGAGACAAGCAGATGTGAGAGGAGAATGGGGAGGGCCCAGAATAGCCCTCCTAGTTCTAGTTCCTGAAGTCCTGGCCTTTGTTACCGTCCTTGGGTCCTATGAAATGCGAATTATTGTTCCCAGCAAAATCGGAAAATAAAGTCCTGTTTGCTTAATCTCATTTGAGTTACTTGCTACCCTAAAGAGTATTAATACCAAGAAGAAACACTTAAAATATTTCTGCAAAAATTTTTTTTTTAAATCATAAAATTCTAGGTTTATAACATAAAGAGATTCCTCTATTTTGCCATCAAACAAAAGTTAATTCAAGATGAATGTTAAAACTAAATTTAAAAGCTAAAACTTCTAGCCCGGCTAATGTGGCTCAGTGTTGAGCATCAACCCATGCACCAAGAGGTCACTGGTTTGATTCCCAGTCAGGGTACATGCCCAGGTTGTGGGCCAGATCCCCAGTGGGGGACATGCAGGAGGCAGCCAATCGATGTTCTCTCATCGATGTTTCTATCTCTCTCTCCCTCTCCCTTCCTCTCTCTCTAAAAAAAAATCAATAAAGAAAATGTTTTTAAAAGCTAAAACATCTTGAAAAAAAAAAAAAAAAACAACACAGGAAAACAAATTCACAACCTGAGGAAAGAAAGCAGTTTTTATTTACTTAGTTATTTATTTTTTATCCTTACCCGAGGACATTTTTCCACTTTTTGTTCAGATAGAGTGGGAGGGGGAGCGGGGAAGAGAGAGAGAGAGAGAGAGAGAGAGAGAGAGAGAGAGAGAGAAACATTGATGTGAAGGGGACACATTGAGTGGCTGCCACCCACACCACCCAACCAAGGCTGGGGACAAACTGCAACCAAGGTACATGCCCTTAGCAGGAACGGAACCCGAGTCTCTCCAGAGCGCAGGCCGACTCTAACTGCTGAGCCAAATCGGCCAAGGCAGAAATCAGTTTTTAAAAAGGATACAGAAAATAATAACTATAAAATTTATAAATTAGACTTTATTAAAAGTAAAAAATCTTCTAATCAAAAGACAATATTAAAAAACAAATAGGCAAGCCAGACATTGTCAGAAAATATTTGCAAAACATATATGCCAAAAGACTTGCATCAATAATTTACAGAGGATTCCTACAACTCAGTAAAAGAAAAAAGAAACAATTTAGAATATAGAAAACAGTTATATAGACACTTCACAAAGGAAGGCACACAAATAACCAATAATCCCATGAACAAGTCCCAGCATCATGATATATCAGAGAAATGTATATTAAGACCTAATAAGATGCTATAACATACACATTTGAATACTTAAAATGCAAAACAGATTGATGACACCAAATGTTGGTGAGAACGTGGAGCAACGAGAATTGTCATGCATTGCTGGTAAGGGTGTGGATGGTATCACCACTTTGATAAAAGGTTTGGCAATATCATGTCAAGTTAAACATACCTCTACCTCTGACTTAATTCCAATCATAGATGTATAAGCAAGAGAAATGAAATCCATATGTTCACAAAATATTTGTACAAAAATGTTCATAGTAGTTTTATTCAGATTAGCCCCAACTCAAAATAACCTAAACAATGCCACCATTTGTCTTCACTAATGAACTGTACACTTGAGATTTTCACACAAATTATATTGTTCTAATAACTTGTATTACCCCCCAAAATTGTGAAAAATATTGAATTCTATTCAGTCAGTTTGTTTTTTACTGTGGAATGGATTACTAATTCTGAAATTACCTTCTGTGTATTCCAAGTTAAGCAAATAAATACATAGATTGAACATAGGGCAAAGCCAGGTGTTTCACTATTGGAAAAGGATGTTACAGATAAGCAAATGGGAAGACAAGAATGCATCTTGTGGTATGGTATAGGAACTAGAGATATCAGTATGAACTTACGGCATACAACATGATTTGGTTCACACATACATAGTGACAAGCTAATTAATATATCACTCACATAGTTACCAGTTTTGTGTGTGATGAGATCACCTGAAACCTACTCTCTTAGCAGATTCCCAGTATTCAATAAAGTATTATTAACTCTAGTCATCAGACTGTACATTATATCTCAGAATTATTTATCCTACCTAACTACAATGTTCTACTTTTTGACCAATATCGCATGGTTTTTAATAGACAGATATATAGATATTGAAATAAATATAGACATACATTTACTAATACTGTTAACTGGGAGGGCCTGGAATTAATGACACGCCAGTAGCAATGAGTAAATACACCTAGTGTCCAAATCTTGACTTGTGAGCACTATATACTTTGAAATAGAAGCATGACTACTTTGATAAAAGGTTGATTCCAGGGCTTGGTTAGGGAAAGTATAAGATAATCCTTGAATAATACGTGCCAGAAAGTCAGGAAACACTCAATAATGATGTGGAAATCTCAAAAGGACACAGAAGCCAGTTTGAAGTGGTTTTCATTGGCCAAACATGGAACAATTTGAGAGACTGAATAAATAATGATAGTATGGGTCATAACTATAGAATAAAGCATAAGACTACATCAGTTCTATTCATATAATAAATAAATAAGCAATTAAACTCATAGAAGACATGAAAAAGCTCTTCCTTTCAGAATGTCCACTAATAAATATATGGAAGCAATAACAAAGTTAAAAATTATCAATGGATGCAAAAACTAATGGCAAAATTTGGTGGGGGAAAGATATTTACATAATTTCCAAGTATCTTCCACAAACAAATTGTTACTTAAAAGGAGTAAAACAGTAGCTCACTATGGAGAAACCCGGCAGCTCCTCTGCAGTCAAGTTTATGCCATCGGATGGCCTAAGCTACTGTTCTGTGCCTCTGGTTGCGATGTTCTGAGGACACGCCACCTTCCCCTTCTGTGCAGTCCTGCCCAAAATGCACACCCTGAGCCTGATCTTGAGGAAACAGTACAGAAACCCAAACCTACGAAGTTTCTACAAAATAACTGGCCTGTATTCTTCAAAATCTCAAGGTCAAAAAGACAAGAAAAAGGGTAAAAGACTGTTCCAAATGAAAGTACACCAAAGAGACATGACAGTTAAACACAGTGCTTGACCCTGGCTTGGATCCTCAGAGCCACGGGAAGAGACAGAGAAAGAAGGTATCATTGGGAAAATGGATAAAATTTAAATATAAACTGTGGCATGGATGATGTTATGGTATCAGTGTCAATTTTTCTCATTTTGATCATTGATAACTGCAGTTCTGTGACAGTGCACGCATTTCTAGGAAATACACACTCCAGTGTTTATAAAGGGCAAGATGTCTCTATTTTTAAACAATTCAAAAAAATCATAATAAACAGACTGATATATGGCTAGAAAGATAAAGGAAATGGAACAGAATGTAAACAACTTGTGAATCTGGGTAGAGGGTGTTAGGAGTCCCTCAGCTACAGCACACCCGTGGCTTTAAGAACACACAAAGGAGAAGCACATTCTCTTCTTCACTGAGCCACCAGCAGGCTTCAAGGATACTGCTGTAATTGAAAGGATACTACACTAGAAGTTCGTAAACTAGACTCTGAAATTAAACAGTTACCTGACCTTGAGAAAGTCATTTATTTTCTTGACCTCAGAATTCTGAGCCCCCAAATAAAGAGGCTGCATAACTATTTGATATCTAAGATTTTTGCTAATTCGAAAATGCTATGATTCTTAGAAATTCTTAGCATTTACTTCTAGAAGTAACATGATTAGTGGGAAGATTTTCTAGTTCAGTTACAGCGAAGACTTCTAAAGGTAAAAGGATGATAAATAGAGCAGAAGTCTTATTCTATTCCTGGCCCCCGTTATTGAAGTGCCATGCCATTTTAGTTTTATTTTTTGAAAATGTCATTTCTTAATTTAGAAGACTATGAAAATCATTAGCTACCACTGAAAATCTGTATATAACCTTCTCTTTGCTTTTAGATAGAAATGTGATTTTTTTCTTGCTTAATAAATAATTTAAAATGTTTACTATATGCTCACTATTCTGATACATATGTATATATGCACCATGTATATATATGTGTGTGTGTATGTGCATGTATGTATATATACATGTGTAATAGTCACAACAATTCTATAAAGTAGTATGATTATCACACAGTTAACAGATGGGAAAACTAAGGTATCGAAAGGTAGCTATAGTCCTACTGCCAATAAGTGGCTGTTTAAAAATAACCAAGCATTCAAACTGAGGCAGTGAGGCAGCAGAGACTGTGCTCCTAACCACTGCTCTACATTGTCCCTCAACTACCATATGAAAATAAACTCTAGCATCGAATAGCTTACACACTCAAAAATTCCATGAGACAAAAAGTAATTCTGAATTATAAAACTATTTATTCTTTATGTTGTAAACATATAGCCTCATTTTCCAGATCTATCACTAATATAGTCTTATCTTGATATAGCTACACACACACACACTACACACACACACACACACACACTACACACACACACACACACACATACATATTCTGTTTTGAGTTTTTATTTTAATTCTAATACGTGGCAGACCCTTCTATGGGAACCTCTGGTGACATTAGTTTGCTACTCTTTCCCCTTCAGCAGCTTCAAAGCAGTCAGGTGAAAGAGCTCAGAAGCTGCTGCCTGACTGCTCTCTGCAGCTGCCAGCAAACAAAGCCCAGCCAGCCAGGCTGCAGCACACTCAGTATTCTCAACCCAGGGGAACGAGAAGAGGCTCATGTGCTTGGTCCTTGACAAAGAGAAAATTTGCACCAAAAGTGACAAATTCCTTTTTGCCTATAAAAAACAAACAAACAAAAAAAACAAACAAAGAAACAACTATGTCACTTTAGTTGGAAAAGTACAAAGTTATCATTCCTAAGGATTCTATGACAGGAGGTCTGTTCCCTCTCTCCAGGTCCCAATACCTGTAGCTACCTGTTTAGCTCCGTTAGGCCTCCCTAGATGCTGGAAATTACTCATGCAAATCTCAAAGCTGTCTTTCCTGAGACCCAGATTGGGAGTAAAAGATAAAGCTGAACAGCTGTTAAGCAAGGGTGCTATTAACTGGCGATAGAATCACCTGAGAGAGATATATACAAAAATATATAAGGCAACATTAACAGACCATTGAGAAAATATCCTAACATTACTGAATTTTCATAGAGCTGCTTTAGGATTAAAAAAATTTAAATATAAAATGGAGATATCACAGATAATTAAAGACAGGGATTTATGATAAGAGTGAGACTAGGAATCCATCATATTTTAACATGTCTAACATATTACCTTGCAAAAAACAATCATAAGAAATATTTATACACAGGACTTCTTGTAAATTCCATATACGTCATCTGAATTTCATAAACTCCATATAATACATGTAATTCCACATAATCCTTACAAAGGAGGGCTGATGCTGTACATAGGATCCAAGAGGCTAAGGTGACTTGCTCAAGCCACAAACCTAGCAAGTATCCAAGAAGGTATTTTTTTACTCTGGATCCTGAAGTGCTTTCTTTTGTTTTTTCCCTTTTCCTTTTTTACCCACTGAATTATACTGCTTCATACTTATGCCATTACCTGATACATTCCCCCCAAATGAAGGAATGAATAAAGTAATAATGGAACCAAGAGTAAGCACTTAAATATTTATTATAGCTTAACATTGTTACAAAAATATATAAGACAACATTAACAGACCATTGAGAAAATATCCTAACAGTACTGACTTTTCATAGAGCTGCTTTAGGATTTAAAAAAATTAAATATAAAATGAAGATATCACATGAAGGGTCTCGGCTAATAATTTCAGTATTAGCACAACTTAAATTACAATCATAGAGTGAAAAGAAAAATAAAACATTTCAAGGATTGTAACAAATTCTGCTTCTAACATGGTTATGAAATGCCATACTCAGGTTAACATGATGTCTAATAATGTTGTCTTTCATAACATGAACAGATGGCCAATTTCCAATTAATTAGAAAAAAACCTATTTGTCATCAAAACTATAATCAGCATAATTCAGGCTTGTTTTGAGATTCAGAAGCCATTCGGGATCTTGAAATACTGTCATCAGTATTTTTATCATTTACAAGACACTAACTAGTCCTGATTCAATCATCACCCTCTCTTTCCCAACTATACCAACAGTTGATGATATCATTCTTTCTCTTCCCAGAGAAAAGAAATATTCTTTTTTCCTATCCTCCTTTTTCCCTTCATCCTAACTAATTTTGATCTATTCTCTCCACCACCCCTTTGCCTCATAACTATGATGACTTCATTCTAGCCCTCAGTTACATGCTTCTAAGGGCCCCTCTCTCATTGCTACTACCAGACTGGTCATTCTTTTATATAGTCCAGAACCTTCAATAGCTGTCAATTGCATAGCACATCATTTTAAAACTTAGCCCCATTTCCAAGGTGTCATAATTTAGCCCAATTTACCTTTCCAAATGACTGTTCATTACTCCCCCAACAACCACCCTATGAAGGAGTCATCCAAATCTGTGTACTCAGTTTAACCCAAACATGCAGTGTTTATTCTTACCTCTTCCTTCTTGGAAATTACTACAACTAAAATCATTATCATCATCATCATCATCATCATCATCATCATCATCAAAAGTAAACATATATTACTTCTTATGCACCAGAAAATGTCACAAAGACTTTAGATATTTTAGCTCACATAATTTTCAGAAGAACCTTGTGATGAGAAGCTATTATAATGACTCTCATTTTGCAGAAGGTCCAAAGCAGTCAAGAAAGTCATGCAAGGTCACACAGCAAGTAAATTGTAGAGCCAGAATTCAAATCAAGCAGTTTGGTTCAAGATTCTATATTCAACCACCATCAATGTGCCTCTCAATGACCAATGAATACAATTTCCTTGTTGTCATTACATAATTAGCTATTAATTTCACATATACTCCTTTATCTCTTTAATAAATTATAAAGTTACCCACGTGTTTTATTTCTTTGAGGAGTCCTAGTATTAGATACACAGTTCGCCCCAAACAAGTGTCCTTAGGGGAGACCATTTTATTAAAAAAATAAATACTATAAGAGGCAAAGATTCAATAATTATGATTAGTCGAAATGTATAGATTTAATTAGATCTCCTGTCACCAACACAGTCCTCTGAGCCAGGACTTGCCTGTGGCAAGAGTTCTGAGAGAATAAAGACTGGAGCATGGGCTGGCAGGCGCTGCTTGCGGACTTCTACACCCAGCGGCAACAGGACAGGTTCTGCTTGCAGGAAAGATCAGAGATCCCGAAAACTTGCTTTGAAGCTATAGTTGCCCAACACATATTCTTATTTAAAATGTAGTTTGCAAACTAATAAAAACAGCAGCATTTCCTAAAGATGCTCTTACTTCCTCTCTAGAAAAGATTGGGAAAACAGAAATAACCCATAAAGTTAAATTATTATTCATGTATTAACTAGGGGGGAGGATAGACAGTACCCCAGTAATCCCTCAAATTTTTAGTGTCACCAGTGATTGATCATGGTGATGTGCTGAAGGAAGAATCAAAAGTTTGAGGATGCTTAGAAATTTAGAAGAGTCAACTTTCTCACTTTTAAATGAAGCATATAACTTTTTGAAAGAAAAAAGAAAATTCGAATGCATACAAGAACATATAAAATTGCTAGAGGGGAGAGGGGTTGGAGGACTGGGTGAAAGAGGTGAAGAGGTTAAGAAGTACAAATTAGTAGTTTAAAAATACTCATGGGAATGTAAAGTACACCATAAGGAATATAGTCAATATTATTGAAATAACTATGTATGGTGCCAGGTGGGTTCTAGAAAAATCAGGAGGAGCTCTTTGTGAAGAATACTGTCTAAATACTATGTTGTACACCTGAAACCAATATACAATAATACTGAAAGTAAACTGTAATTGAAAAGTATAAATTAAAAATATGCTAAACTCAAAAAATAAATAAAAATTTTAAAAGTTTCAATACTAGATAGTTGAATAGAAGTCTGATTTCTTTCTGATAAGGCACTAAGCCAAGTCTGCCAGACTCTCAAGAGGAGTAGAGACTCATTCTTTAAGGTCCAGCTGAAATGTTAACCCATCAGTGAAGATTTTTTCCCACAATTAATCACCCCTTCTTCTATATTGTCATAGCATTTTATAAACATTTCAACTCAATTATATAGTATAATAACTACTACTTAGACAATGTGCTTATCTTAACTTCTAGAGTGTTACCAACCCAAACGTGCAGCAAACGAACAGACAAACCAAGTTGATATGTAATTATGAAATTAGTACAACTCAGCAATAAAAAGAAACTATTAATTTGTGAAACAACATGGATACTTCTTAAAAACAGTACTATGTTAAGCTTAGGAAGCCAAACACAAAAGAACAGATGCTGTTGTCAAGAATTGTGAAGGATCTGAGATTTTGCTCAATGTGTAAGCTTGTAAGTTTCATGAATGCTGGCAGAAATCATTAGTCTCCCGAGTCAGAGACAAAGGACTTGATCACTCACAGCAGTAGGATTATCCAGAAGACCACACCTGCACAAACAGTGGGTTGTGTTATAGGAGAGGAACCTGGGAGCTTTGGGAACCTAAAGCTATTATAACAGGCAATAAGCCTGCCTGACCTTTGCCCCAGAGGGACACATTATCTTTAGTACACGGCATAATTAAAAACCTGTCCTTTTCTTAGGGAAAAGACGGTATCTCTAGCTTCCAAGGTTGTTCACAATACAAATACCTTCAGAAAGTTCTGAACAAAAGCAGCTGGTACCGCCGCTCACAAGACATGCAGAATCATGAAAGACTCCTGTCTCCTAATACCTACATGTTTTTATTCAGATAACATTTCTGAAATAGGCAAAACAAGTCTATGTTGGGAAATAAATAAAAACAGTAATTGTTTGGAACACGAGGTAACTATAAAGGATCACAAGAGAAATCCTGTATATTTTTTGAATATCATACATATGTAATATATACAGGTTGAAGGAAATGTTAGATATTTCATATGGGGTGGGGGTTACAAAGGGATACCTATTAGTCAAACATCATACTGAACATATAAAGGTACGTGTAAATTACATATGCATATATTGGGTATGTAAATGATACCCAATAAAGTTGGTATAAAAGAAAATACATTAATCACAGCTTCTAGACTGTTTTCTTCTCAAGGATTGTGTCTTACTCATCTTTCCTGCTGATCAACGAGAAGAAACTAGCCAATTTAGTATACTGAGTAGGCGCTCATGAAGGTTTCTTGTACTGAATTATTAATAATGTTTAAAATGAGCCTCTAAGTATTCTTCCTTGTCCTATGTTGATTTGAAATTCCATTACATGAGATTTTTAAAAGTTTAATGTGATTGTGTTTGTTCATAAATATTAATACATGTGACTATCAAGGGGCTATTACAAATTTGTATTTTTAAAAATCCTCTAAATACTAAATTATTTTGATACAGATTAGTTTTAATAATGTGGTGAGTTGTTCAAAAAGATAAAAGTTTGTGCAAGCCATAATAAGGAAAGACAATATTTGGAAAGATAATATTTTCCATATCATAAACCTAGTTGACTAACTGTTTTAGAAAAATAATACTTTTCAAATAAATCTTCAGAATTAAGACAGTAGAAAAATATTTGAAATTTAAAAGTTGCAAAGACTTTTACTGATTTTCCTTTCACTTAACCAATTTAAATTTAGTAAAAACATCTGGTGTCTAGTAGGTGGTAATTTAGGCCAGCAGAGCCTGAAAAGCAAAAGTTTCAGTTTTAATTTTCATTTGCAAAATATTTTTTAAACCCTTTATTCTTAATATATATTTTGGGATGATTTTTCTTAACTCATATTAAAATTTTCTTGGAATAAATCAGTCAGAGAAAAGACAAATACCATATAATGTCACTTACATGTGGAATCTAATGAACAAAATAAACTGACAAAATAGAAACAGAAGCATGGATAGCTGTCAGAGGGACGGGAATTTAGGGGAGCTGGATGAAAGAAAGTGAAGGTATTTCAAAAATAAAAAATATATAACACATAGACAAGGACAACAGTGTGGTGACGGTCAGAGAGAAAGGGGGTTGGAGGGTAGGGGGAGGTGGGCAAAGGAGGGGAACTGGAACAGAAAAAGACTTTTCTTGGGGTGATGGGTGCCTGATGCAGTGAGCAGATGGTTTATTGAGTTATATACTTGAAACCTATATAGTTTTGTCAATCAGTCACCCCAATAAATTCAAAAAATATATATTATTCGAGCCCTGGCCAGTATGGCTCAGCAGTTAGAGCCTCAGCCTTCGGACCAAAGAGTGGCAGGTTCGATTCCAGTCAACGGCACGTACCTTGGTTTTGGTTCGGTCTCCAGCCCTGCGGGAGGGAACCAACCAATGTGTCTCTCTCACATCAATGTTTCACTCTCTCTCTCTCCCCCTCCCACACTGTCTGAAGATAAATGGAAAAGTATCCTCAGATGAGGATTAAATATATATATATATTCTTTGAAAACAAATAAGACAGTAGATCTAAATAAAGCAATACAATGGGTTATTATCTTAGTACATATTATAAGTTAAAAATTTTGTCTTATTCTTATATTTTATTATGTTATCCATCATTTTTTTCTAATTGAAACTTGGAAGGAAAGTAATTCCCGCATTTGCTAAATGGAACATAGAGGAAAACACTGTATCTTCATTTCTAAGAAAAATACTGTCTTATGCTTGTAGCTTTGCTATAATAAAGTAAATATTTTTGGTTCAGATCTTAGAGACTGTGTCAAAATCCATACGCAGGGATACATATTTTCTCATTTTGTAAGTAAGCTCTCATATTCCATGTTATATTTACCACTTACACATCCCCCTGATTATACACAAAGTCAGTGATTGTATAGGTTAAGTATTCATTAGTAGTCATGTGGGGAAAGTGGAAAAGTCATCAGGACTTAATGTCATTAATAATGCTAATTAAATTGAAATTCCAATACTTATAATATTGATCTTTCATCACTGTATAATAAAGTCAACTTTCCATTATAAACTAAGAAGCTATCTAATGACTGACATAAAATATTTTTTGTTAAATTTGAATATTTATACTAACTGAATTAGTCCATACATTTTTGTACTTCTATTATGTTTTTGAGAGCCTTTAAGTCTTGGTAGCTATGATCTCAAATATCAAATCATAAAACTGCTAACACATACTCTAAATATAATTTCTTTCCCCACAACCCCTTGATTAGGCTGATTCATACACAAAATTTATAATATTTGATAGATTTGACTGGCAAAAATGGTAAATTTGTCCAATTTAATCTAATATAAAGTCAAATAGTAAAATGGAAATAATCAACAACAATGGACAGTATATTCAAAATACACTGTTCCTTTAATTGTCTTCTGTAGACAAGTTTATTTGCACTGAAGACAATTTTCTACTTTCCTCCTTGAGCCCTGATAATAAAACTGTTGAGTAAAAATTCAGATCAAAGTGTTCATATTACCACTGTTTCCTAGCTCATTTTATACCTCAGAGTTCCAGAAAAGAGAAACCTATGAGAATTTTGTTGGAGTTTTTCCCCTTACTTACTAATTAATGGTTACCAGGGTAAAACAAAAATTGCTTTTTCCCAAGGCAGCACAAATGATTTCCTTGGTGTTTTTTTTTTTTTCTTAGATTGCTAAATTGATTCCCCAGGTGTACATCTTCCCTAAATTATCTAGTCACCTTTCAGACTTGGTACACATATCTGTGCCTTTAAGGAAGTATCTCTTCATCAGAAGTCAGTGGGGGGAAACCCAGACACCAAACTACAAGAGAAATGTGACTAAGTGACTTGTACGCGCCACAACCTATGCTTTCTTTGAATACATTTGCATGACTATTTATACGATTCTCCATTCCCAAAATGAAAATAAATCTCTAGGGGTACAAGTTCAACAATTACAATACTTTCCCTCAGTGATATGCTGGTTACTAAGGGCCAGACAGACTCTGTTTGTAACAAAGCACACTTCGTGAAGCCAAGAGTTCATCACAATCCTGAGGAAAGTTTTCTGTGATTGTAGATGCCACAGGTAATCATGGGCACCAGAATTGTACAAACAAGCAATACTTTTCTAGATATTAGAACCCAGCTTACCCTAGAATACTTTCTAAATGTATCTGGCAGAACAGTATTTTCCTCTACAGCAGTGGTTCTCAACCTTCCTAATGCCGCGACCCTTTAATACAGTTCCTCATGTTGCGGTGACCCCCAAACATAATTATTTTTGTTGCTACTTAGTAACTGTAATTTTGCTACTGTCATGTCTTAGGTGACCCCTGTGAAAGGGTCATTTGACCCCCAACAGGGTCACGACCCATAGGTTGAGAACCTACTGCTTTACAGGAACATCTCGGCTCCATATGGAGTTTTACAGTTGAATAGGGTTTTGCTCATATTCCTTCACACTAAAGTTCAATATTCCCTTACATTGTTTAAAATAAGCACTTTCTGCCCTAGACTAGTGTCAATAATCAAAAGAGGAAGAAAAGAGCAGATTGCTGAGGTAGGAATGGCTGGACACAAAAGGGGAGATGTTGCATCAATAGCTGTGATTCTCTCTAACTGTGTCTTAGGCCTGAACCAATCAGATTAAAACTGTTCAAGGTCGAGGACTGCGTCTTATAAATCCCTTGTGCATAGCCCAGAATCGAACATGAAGTGGATACTCAATATGTGCTTATCTAGTGATTAAAATGTAAATGATTAAAAGGCTGTAAAAACAAAAAAGCAGTAGATATAGAGTATCTAACATAGCATATTAGTCAGTAAAGATTATTTTCCTTCTCTGGATTGATTTTTTCCTTGAGAAAATTGGAAAAAAAATAATGAGGCTTTTTCCCACAAAATGTGCTGGAGTACCACGGCCTCCCATATAGCCCGTTAGAGGAGCGCAATACATTCTGTGGCTCTGAATATTGATTTTTGATAAAGCACTGTGTAAAATTACTATGACCTAGAATGCTCATAAGATATATTTTTAACTGAAAACTTATAAATATTCATGCACACACACCTTGGTGAGTGTATGTAGGCACACATGTGTATTTTCTAAGTTACAAAAAGGCACTATCCTTCAAATCACGTCAGCCAAGCTATACATTAATAATAATTTCTCATGGACAGTTTTATCAAAAGGTAATTCTTTCTCACTATTCTTCATTTTTCTTCAAAATCTTAATTAATTTAAGTTCACAAAATTTGTCCAAAGTCTTCCATTATAAAGAAATATTGTCTGTCATAGTTGTCATAGAGACTCTTAGCAAAATAGCTATAATTCTTGGCATCTAAACACTAAATTTTCTTTCTGATCAAAAGCTCACACACCTGCTTTTGTTTAACGGTAAATTCACTGAAACAGCAATCTATTATAATTAGACGTGTTTATCAGAGTTTGAATTAATAATAAGGTATTTGAAACAGACTTTAAAACAAAATATGCGGGACCATTTCGGATAATTATGGTATCAGTGTATTTTCAGTGATATGTAATTATATCAAGTCTAGAGAAAGCATGTTCATCAATAACATATATTTCATCTATACTTGGTATGTATGGCTTATACAGTATGCATTTGAAGGTGCTAAAAAATAATAAAAGGGCCCTGGCTGGTTTGGCCCAGCAGTTAGAGCATCAGCCTGTGGTCCAGAGAGACCTGGGTTTGGTTCCCACTAAGGGCATGTACCTTGGTTGCAGTTTGTCCCCCCGGCCTTGGTTGGTCGTGGCAACCACTCGATGTGTCCCTTTCATGTCAATGTCTCTCTCTCTCTCCTTCTCCCTCCCACCCTATCTGAACAAATAATATTAATAAAAGGTAGCATATTAGCTGATGTTTCCTCATGTCCTATACAAAGGAAATAGTATGGATATTCTACACTAGGCATTGGGATATTTAATTCCCATGTAGAGGTAAGACTCCTGGGCCCCTTAGCTACCAGAACATAACAACTGCACCTCTAAACAAGGCACAGGTTGTCTGGAAATAAAATTATAGGTGAGGCCATAATCTTCAAGTATTTGTCCAAATAACTGAAGACTGACATTAATTTCCTCAAGGAAGCATTTGCTGGTCTCCCTGATAAAGTTTTAAGTATTTATAGCACCATATATATCTCCTCTGTGGCACTTTCCACAAATATAATTTTATATTTATTTTTGTGGCTCTTTTAGTAATGTCTAGTCACCCACCCAGACCTTAAGCTCTCTGAGAGTAATTGCCAAGTCCTTTTCCTGTGTGTGGCAGCAAGGGTCGTAACTTCATCACTTCAATGGAAACATGCCTGGCACATAAGAGATAGTCAATGGCCCTGGCCAGTTTGGCTCAGTGGTTGTTAGAGCATCAGCCTGCAGACTAAAGAGTCTTGGGTTTGATTCCGGTCAAGGGCACCTACCTTGGTTGCGGTTTGGTCCTGTCCCTGGTCAGGGCTGTGCAGGAGGCAACCAACCAATGTGTCTCTCTCACATTGATGTTTCTCTCTCTCCCTCTCTATATGAATATAAATGGAAAAGTATCCTTGGGTGGGGATTAAAAAATAAAAAGACAGTCAATAAATACTGTTGCCAAAGCTGTTGAATGAATGTAACACAGGTGAATGTTGGACACTAGAAATGTAAACTAAGTTATGGCATACATGTTACGATTAACATGAGACACAAGTAATCACCAACTGGATGCCTGAAAATAGAGCCCTTCCTAGTCTCGATATTCATGAGGTGAGCCACAGGAGAATGGATGGAGGAGATGCCTAAGGAAGTGTCAGAACACTCAGCATTTGGGATAGTGGTAGGAAGGAAGTCAAAGGAAAAAACTGTAGGAGTGAGTGATGCATCAGGGCGAAGCAGGTGGGGAACTGAAGAGAGGCCACCAAGTGTGGAGATGGAGGTGCCTAGAGAGTTTAGGCAGAAAGCATTTCAGAGTGACAGAAAAAGAATTAAAAGGGAAATGAAAAAAAATAGACTAGTAAGAACTAGCGAGTTTACTCTTCCAAAAAAATCAGTAGTGAAGAAAACAGAGAAACAAAGCCATAATTTAGGCATATGGGTTTTCTTAAACTCTATGAGAGATTGAAAGACATATTCATAGACAGATGGACAGACAGACAGCAAACTGTATCATAGAAGTATTCTGTAAACTCCATCATAGTCTTTTTTGGGGGTGGGGGTAGGTGAGAGAAGGGAAGTTATGAAGAGTTTGATGGACAGTAGGAAGAGCTCCATGATTCAGACATGATAATATTTTGCTTTGGAACTGATTTTTCATCATAAACAAATCATATCCCTTCTTCTGAGTTTTTGTGGGTTCCTTTGTTTTAATCATCACTAGAGTTGTCAACTGAGGTAATCAGGGGATTCAATTCTCTCTCAATCTCCTCTGAGCCCTTCCTAAATTTCATTCAATTTATATGCTACCAATAACATGGTGATTTCCACATTCTAGATTCTTAAGTATTTACCATGTACCTGATTCCCACATTTCAATTAGTAGTATTATATTTATGGACTTGAATGTGTACTCTTC
Source organism: Molossus molossus (assembly GCF_014108415.1). Taxonomy (NCBI): domain Eukaryota; kingdom Metazoa; phylum Chordata; class Mammalia; order Chiroptera; family Molossidae; genus Molossus; species Molossus molossus. The sequence continues at coordinate 64,410,745 of NW_023425344.1, read as the reverse complement.
ATACATAAGTAGAAAAAATAATTTGTGTCTGACTTGCAACAGTGAGGAATGATTTGGATACCATAAATTTTTACTTTATCATTTTTTGGTTACTTTCTTCTCTTTAACAAAAATGGTATAATATATTTACCGCCTATTCAAACCTATAAAAAATAAGTGGAACTATACAAATAATGCATCTTTATCCTTCTAAACATGACATGTAGAAACCTATCAGTATCCAAATGTGAAGCATTTTATCACTTTATTCGCAATGAGCTCAAGGAAATAACACATTCGGAGTGAGTTGGACTGTGTGTGGAACACACACTTCAACTCCTTCATTTGGGAGACTCAGATTCACTTAATGCAAAGCTTCAGGGAGGTTATTGTCTTTGACATGTAATTAGCTAGGTGTGTTTTGAACTGGAAGAATAGTCCCTTTCATCCAATGCTCTGAGGCTACTACTAGTGATTTTTATTAGGTTAGGAAAGTAGAAAAGCCAAAAGGTAAGATTCCATTAATATCACATATGTCTGCAATTGGCAGCGAGAGGCTTTGTACACACAACTGTGTGCATTCGAAAACTATGAGGACCAGCTAGCACACCCTTCTTCACTCAGCTCTAAGACTTTTCACTAAGTTTTTATTATCACCCTTCTTTTAACCCTCACATTCTTCCATCCCTCTTCGTATTCTCAAACTGCTTTCTCTCTCAGAAAACAGGCCAACAACCCCTGCCTGTAACCAGGCAACTCTGTCACCCATGGGCTCCTTTTGTTATCCCCAACCACAGTCCTTCTGCTGAGAGGAGTTGGCAAGAGGGCACAACGTAGTGGTCTAGCAGACAGACCTGTGTGAGAATCCCAGGCAAGCCATTTCCTAGTTCTGCAAAGTTAAGGAAGCTATTTACATTAACCAGTTATTAATAACTTAAAGGTTATTTATTAATTGTTCATAAATTAAGGAAGTTATTTTTAAAACCAAACTTGTGTGAGTTGCATGAAACAAGGTGTATCAAAACCTAAAAAATACCCCTAAATGAAGAGAAGCCACTCAATAACCCACACTTTTCTTCTTTCCTTGCTGTCTTTTTCAAGTTACCCCATGTTTACTGAGTATTGCTGGCCATGCCTTCCATTTCCATGTCTAATTATCTAATTACCTAATTATCTAATTATCTCTATATCTGTAGCTCTATATCTGTCTTCTGCTATAACCTCCCTTCTGTATTGGCTGCTTCACTTCCTTCCCTGGACTAGTTCCATCTGCATCAGATCATGCCCCTCATTCCCTTGTCCACGACTTGCAGACTTCTCATTCCCTAATGCCTGAGCTCTCATATACATGTTCAGCCAAACTCAGTGATGTAACAGGAAAAAATGTCTTAACCAAAGTTAGAATATTTCTACATATCCTTTGGCTCCTTGGAAGAAAAGAACTTAACATAGGCTAGTTATTGAGATAAAGTCTTTCTAAGAGTTTTAAATGAGTGATTATCATAGTGCATTCTAGTATATCTAGTGGGGTTTCATTGGATAATGTATACTAATTTGATATTTATAATAATATTTATAATCACATAATAATATCTACAACAACACAAAATTTGCTAATGATATCATCTTGTTTTGGGGGTGGGGTGGGTATTTTATAACTAAGACAGAAGCTGAGAGACCAGATTATATAAACAGTTTCATATCCAAAGGCACATTTCACCCCAGTTGTGAGGGAGGATACTCCTATCTCTATGGCATAAATAATGTAGAATGCTTTAGCCTATACAGCTAACTAAGTGCTGAAAACTACATCTTCAAAGATGTGGGACAGGGAAAAAAATCATTTTAGAGACTATTTTCATTCAAACTGATTCCTGAATGCATATAAACTATTAATACAATGCAACCTGACTGACAGAACAGTATAAATGTAAAGCCAAAAGTAAAATAATTAAAAGGAAAACAGAAAAAACATTAAATGAATTTCAATGAAGAACACTTACCTAGCTCAGCAACTAGAACATTTCATTATGAATAACAAAAACAAGAAATAACAAAAGGGCAAAATGTTTCCTCCCTTAAGATGAGGGTTTAATTAGCCCCGGCCAAATGGCTCAGTTGCTTGGAGCACTGTCAGGTACAGCAAAGGGTTATGGGTTCAATCCTCTGTCAGGGCACATGCCGGAGGCAACCGAGTGATGTTTCTCTCTCACATTCCTCTCTTTCTCTCTCTAAAAATCAATGAAAACATATCCCCTGGTGAGGATAAAAAAAAAAAAAAAGATGAATATTTTATATGACGATTCCTTTGATTAATGGGAAATATTTTCCTTTAAAATTAATACTATACGACCACACATAAATATAACTAGTAGCTACTTTTTAAACTCTCCATGAAACATCCTCACTATATATTTTATCTTAGATGTCTGTTAGAACATTTATTTAGGCTCTTATAGCATCTCACATATAGAAAGCAAAACACACAGCTACGGCCTTGAAGGTGACTTTGCTGCAGGTGTCACCCATGGTCTAACAGAGAGGTTTCCTCTCCCAAGTCAGCGCTTTTTGTTGACAGATTTGGCTTTTGCCTATTGGGAGCTGCCACTGATCAGTGACTAGAAAGAAGAACCAGGAACGTAGAAGCTTTCCATCACTGACAAAAAGTGGTGGGCAATATAAAAATAGCAATACCCACTAAGGATTTGTTGAGGCTTCTTAGCAGTGACAGGACAAGAATGGTCACCCCACAAAGTTTGTTTTTATGCAGCAAGATCGGGAAATGGCATGGAAATGCTCAGGGGAAATAATAAGCCACCAGGAGCAATTGTTATCAGATGCTGGTGTTCAAATATTTATGGTGCAATCACAGCTTGTAGTTTTACTTTCAAAGATCACAAAACATTATGTTTGGTATTAAATATCATGTAGTCTTTCAAGGAGAGGCTAAATTCTGCAGGGTAAAATTATAGATAAAAATGATGCTTCTATAATACCAAGCGTATTCTCCAATTGTACCATATACTCTCTATCTAAAGAAAATTATATAGATAAATATGATTATAAATACAGATAATGTTTCAAAAATTAATTATACAGCCCTTAGCATAAGTATTTGTGTTAATTGTTCTTCATTTGCCACCCACAGCCTTCACTTCCATTCAGCCTTGATAAGAAATTCATTCCTTAAAATCTCTTTATTACAACCATCAAGGGGAAATTGTCTTTTTCCACGTGACCATAAGTGAAACACTACCACTCACAAAGAGACAAAATATGAACCAATGAAATGTCCTACCACATGTCCATATTTTTAGCTCATAATTCATTTCACGTGACTTTAGAATTGATTCCGTAAAACAATGGTGTCCATAATCCCCACTGGTTGAGATTATATGGCTGAGTCATTACTGTAACTTGATAAACATTTGTACTTTGCAATTTTCCTGTAGAGACAGTGTACTCTAATGAGTCCTGCAAGCCTTAGGACTCTATAGTTAATAGATATTCACTGTAAAAAGAACCGCAGGAATCGGTCACTGATACAGCATCCTGTGGAAAGGGATAGGCTTGGAAATTAGAAGCCTGGGAATGAAATGCCAGAACTGGTACCTTCTAGTCTGCACAAGTGATCTTGCACAAATCCGTTTAATTAGCTTTTGTTTTTTCACTTGTTAAATGGAGGAAATAAAAACTCACTTTATAGGGTTGTGAGGAGAACAAAAATAAACTATGAATATGAGTATTTAATGAAAAAGCAAAGTAACATACTCAGCATAGTTTTTAACTTATCACTCATTGATTCATCTACTAGACAAATATTCATTATGAGTTTCCTACCTACCAGACACTGTTCTAACTGCTGGGGACAGAGCAGTGAACAAAATATATCAGTATATCTTGGCAACAATGTCATCTCCCAGAATTTGGTGTGCACTTCTTTTTTTATTGAAATCTTTGTTTTACCTTCTATTCTTGAATATATAGTTTTGTTGTTAATCCTCACCTGAGGATATTTTTCCATTGTTTTTTAATAGAGTGAAAGGAAGGGAGGGAGGGAGGGAGGAAGGGAGAGAGAAACATCAATGTGAAAGAGACACATTGATTGGTTGCCTCCTACACAACCCTGGCTGGGGCCAGGAATTAAATCTGCAACCCAGGTACTTGCCCTTGATTGGGAATCAAACCCATGACCCTTCGGTCCACAAGCCAATGCTCTAACCCCTGAACCAAACTGGCCAGGGCTAATCCTATTTTTTAACCTCTCGGTCAGGGATGGACTTATGGCACTTGGTCAAAGAGTTGGCACACAAGGTCCCATTGATACGCTTAACACATACTGTATACCCTAAAAAAGGAAAGACAGAATTTTATATAAAAAGAGAAACAAACCATCTGGCCCATATAATTTATGTTTCTAGAAAACTATAGAATATTGCAAAACTGTATCAAAGCTATTTTAAAACCCTGTATCATCTTGATTTTGAAAAATAATTTCTGCAGTCATGCAAATACAAAACCTAAGGCCTAATATTTATTTAGTCAATTATTTCTTTGGACAAAAATTGTGAAGTGCCTACTTTCTGTCTCAGTCTTTAGAATGAGTTTCCTAGAGATCCTTATATAATTAAATACATAAAATAATATCATTCAGAAAGATAATCTAGATTTTCTGAGTGATTTCTGACTCTATTCTTATACTAGAGAATGTTAAAGAGTATCAGACAATTTCTAATTAAAGAGAGCTTAAAATCTGTTTAGAGAACTGAAATATTACATTTGGAACAAGTAGTAAAGCCATTATTAAATATATATTTATTATATTTTCTCAATAGTGTTATTTGGGTATTTATTATCAAATCACAATCCAGAAATACATTCCAAGTACCTTTGTCATACAAAATGAGGAGTTTAAAAATGTACAGTAGAGAGAGTGTTCTCTGATCCTTTGTGTTCTTGGAGACTTCCAAGTAACAAGCCCTTGGGACTAGTAAAGGGGTGAAGAAGACTTCCTTCTCAAAGTTAAATATCACCATGAAATAGTCTAAATCCAATATTCATATAGATGATCTGGTAATAAGGTAATACCGCACTGTGAATATGAACAGCTTGTCATGATTCTCATTTGTCTGGAAAATGAAATATATACAGTGATACTTCGGTTCTCGAACGCCTCGGATTTCGACCAAATCGGTATTCGACCAGGAGATTCGAGAAACTTTTGTCTTGGAATCCGAACAAATACTTGGAACTCGAACTTCCGAGATGAGCCGAGTTGAGCCAAATGGCGTTCATTCGGCCCAGCGCGCCTTGCTTGCGTCATCAGTGTGAGTGCAGAGAGAGAGTCACGCTTTGTGGAGAGAGTCACGCTTTGTGGAGAGAGTCACGCTTTGTGGAGAGAGTCACGCTTTACACTGAATTTAACCCTTAGACATACTGTACACTTTTATTTCTTGTTGAGACTTATGTTTTTCTACATATTATATACAAATTAGGCCAGTAAATAGGCATTTTCTGGGGCTTGGAACGAATTAATCCAGTTTCCATTATTTCCTATTGGGTTTCATTGCTTCGGTTCTCGAACAATTTGGTTCTCGACCGTCCTCCTGGAACGAATTATGTTCGAGAACCGAGGTATCACTGTATTTGTTATAATTTCACTAGCTTCAAATCTATCTGATGTTTTTTAATTTTTCTTAGACACACTGGATCCCTACATTTTTGATAAAAATGAAAAGTACCTTGGGCTTGGCCAGTGTGGCTCAGTGGTTGAGCATCAACCCACGCACCAAGAGATCGCTGGTTCGATTCCCGGTCAGGGCACGTGCCCAGGTTGTGGGCCTGATCCCCAGTGGGGGCCCTGCAGGAGGTGGCCAATTGATATTCTCTCTCATCAGTGCTTCTATCTCTCTCTCCCTCTCCCTTCCTCTCTCTCTAAACTCAATAAAGATAAAAAAAGAAAAAAAAATTTTAAGTACCTTGGAAATATTCATTTATTAACCAGACCTAGAGGAGTATAAGCACTTCATTTTTTTAAAATTAAGAAGCAGATCCTTCTTGTAGAAATTGGAACCTTAATTTTTTCACCATAGATACACATGAGAGTGAGGCCCATTGTTTCATACTTTCATATATTCAACAAATATTGACTGAAAGCCACTCTGGTCCTTGGTATTGTGAATATAACATGAAGAGGCTTGAATTAACCAATTTTTAAAAGAAACAACATGAAGTAGAAAGACATTTTTTTTTTTTTAAAAGCACAATACTCATATGGCTGAATACAGAAATGAAGAAATTATCTTCACAGTTAACCAGATGGTACATCAGGTTTTGCTTGGTAGAGACCTTCTAAATAGAATACCTAAAATATTAATAAGCCAGTAAAATGATTTGGAAGAAAATATGTTTACCATACTCTCCCCCACAAGATAAATGTATTGCCTGAGGAAGACTAGTAAAAAACTGAAATTGTTCAGATGAACCCTGAGCAAATCAATATTTTGGATGCCTGACTCAGGAAACTGACATGTTTTTATATCTGTTCATCATCATTTAGAACAGTTGTTCTCATTTAGGGGTAATTCCTGTTCTACTCCACTCCACCCAGGGAGCATTTGGCAATAGCCGGAGATACATTTGGTTGTCACAACAAGGGAAAGAGGTTGTACTGGTATCTGGTGGGTAGAAGCCAAGGATGGTGCTGAACATTCGCTATATCCAGATCAGACAACGCAACAAAGAATTAGCTGACAAAACAAATATCGGGTTGAGAAACTCTGATTTAGAGTATCTAAATGGTGATGAAAAGCCAAGGAAAGGGTGATCTAAAAAATTTCAGGCTATTGAACTTGAGTAAGTCCTCTGACAGGTTTCATCAGTATTTTATTCTCAATCAGCAATCGTCTTATACCTACAATCTGAATATTAGACCAAGACAAGTAAGTCTTTTCACACTGCAAAGTTAAACAAAATTCAGTTATAAAAAAGCAGGTGCTGTATTTAATCAGACTTAGAAGTAGCACACTACCAAAGTATGCATCACAGTGCACTTGTCAAAATCTATTTGATTTATGATGCATCTAGAACACTGTTTAGCTCACTGTCTTCTAGGGAACAACTTAGAGTTCTAATAGAATCCTTGATGATAACCATAAGTCATTGCATATATATGTGCACATAACCTGTAAAATATGTTCATCTCTGATGTACTACAATGACTACTACATGCTATGCATATGAAAGATTTTTACACCACTGAAGAAAACCAGCTGAAGAGTAGTCAAGATGCTATTACATACTTGATTCAGAACAGCAAATTTTTATCTCTACTTTGATAGTATTACAAGTATCAATTGGATATTATAACTATAATCAACTGAAATGAGCAGTTCTTTATTAGTGCCTATTCAGAGGAATTGCCATAGATACAATTCATGATGAATTACAACAATCTAGGACTCGTGCATAAGCAAAAGGCATACAAGTAATATTCACCTGTATGAAATTTGTTAACAAACACATAGTACTTACAAGGCACTGTTATAATAGCTTTGAAAATATTAACTCATTTAATCCTCATGGAAATCCTATGAATTAGATGCTATTATAATCTCAATATTTATGAGGAAACTGAGATACGATGAGGTTAATTCTCGCACCCATATCATTAGAACTTACTTGTATCTTTCCTACATTCTTGTTACAATTGTCATCTGATCATCTCACCCCCAGACCTTCTCCTCACAATCTATCTACTATCTAAAGAGAAAGTATTTCTATTTTCAAAGTGATGCCAGGGCCATTTTCCTGTAGCATATCTACTTGTTAATTTCTCTGCCTAAAAATCTCCAATGACTCTTGATTTCTTATTAGATTTTTATGATTAAAAGCAAGCAGCAGTCCAGCTGGTGTGGCTCAGTGTTTGAGCATTGACCCATGGACCAAGAGGTCACCGGTTTGATTACCAGTCAGGGCACATGCCCAGGTTTCAGGCTCCATCCCAGTGGGGGGCATGCAAGAGGCAACCAATTGATCAATGTTTCTATCTCTCTCTCCCTTCCTCTCTCTAAAAATCAATAAAAATATATTTGAAAAACAAAAACAAGCAACAGTATTTTTAGCAATAACAGCTACTATTTCTTTTTTGCTTTCTGTGTATAATCCCTTGCATTAATCACTTTGAATGTACAGTGATACCTCGGTTCTCGAACGCCTCGGTTTTCGACCAAATGGAGATTCGAGAAACTTTTGTCTCGGAATCCGAACAAATATTTGGAACTCGAACTTCCGAGATGAGCCGAGTTGAGCCGAATGGCGTTCATTCGGCCCAGCGCGCCTTGCTTGCGTCATCAGTGTGAGTGCAGAGAGAGAGTCATGCTTTGTGGAGTCACGCTTTCCTATTGGTTTCATTGCTTCGGTTCTCGAACAATTCGGTTCTCGACCGTCCTCCTGGAACGAATTATGTTCGAGAACCGAGGTATCACAGTATTATCTTGTTTAAATCCAATTGTCATGGTATGGAATTCAGGGTATGCCACAATCTGGCCCAAATCTACACCTTTTTCCATGCTTCTGTCCTTGTATAGATTGGTTCCTTCCTCTAGTGACCTTCTCTCTCTCTTTTCTTTCTGGCACAGTGCTACTCTTCAGCTCCTCCAGAGCTAGGCAGTCCATTCTTGGTGTTCCCAGCACATCTCAGACAGACACTGATATTATAGCATTGACTGTGTCACATTGTAATCTATGGTTCATAATACACTTGTCTCCCTTATCAGTATTAGAGAAACTCATTCCAGATTTGTTTATGTTCCTGGCACATAAAGAGTACTAAACAAACTTACTGCATTGATGTCTCAGGAAATCAGGGGAAGAAATTGGGTGTTTGTTGTCAATTTTGAGCAGCAGGAAAATCTATATCCACTTCTTTGATAAAATCAAAAGATTGTGTGCATTAGGTGAAATTTCAGGAGGCATTTAAAAGGTGGAAGAAAAAAAATACTTGGCAGGTTTGAGAGAGAGCAGTTCTGTTTTCAAAGTAATGCTTGGGAAGCAGTGTAAGAATGTGTGTATAAAAGAAAGCACTATGTTATTCTCCCTTGGACAAGAAGAGAACTAAATGAAGGAAGAAATGAGTGTAATAGTTCAATACATAGGAAAATTTTCTATATGCAAAATAAAAGACTGCGGGTGGATAAGACTGGCAATGGGAGACATTCAGGGAGAGGAGCGTCCTCCTGGAGTTGGAAGTGACCTAGCCATATCTTAACTTCCACAATACTTTCATGGAAACATTATGGCTCAAAACTTTTAACTTTGTCTTTCTGTTATTACTGTGCATTTCTTATTCTCCCAAATAAAAAATATGCCCTCTTCTCCACTTAGACCTGGATTGTTAGAAATAAAATATTGGAAAATTTTTTGGAGAATTTTTTACTACCTTGAAGTAATCAATCATATTGATTGCACTAGGCTACCATAAAGTAGTCATATTGCTGCTTCTTCATTATTAATGCATAAATTGTTATACTTGTAGATAAATATAAATATATTTTCCATATTATATTTTTATATTTGATGTCTAGTGTTAGCAACACATATAACATCTACAGTGTTTGTATCATATAAGACAATATAGATGTAGGTACTGACAGATAATTTCTCTTGTAAACAGACAAGGCAAACTTACAGTATTGATAAATATAGTACTGTACTGTAAATGTATTTTCTCTTTATTACAATTATCTTAACATTTTTTAACTTACTTTACTGCAAGAATACGGTATACATGTAACATATAAAATATGCATTAATTGATTATTTATGTTATTGGTAAGACTTCCAATCAATAGTAGGGTATTGTTAAGTTTTGGAAATCAAAAGTTATGCACAAATTTTCTACTGCATAGAAGTCTGTGCCCCTAACCTCCTCATTGTTCAAGGGTCAACTGTACTCTATAATCTACATAGTGCAGAGTTTAATATAATTAATGCCCAAAACTGGTTTGCTAATTAAACAGAAATCACAAGTAAAGCTTATGAGGAGGGGAAAATACACCTAGAGCTAAACTGAATGCAAGAAATAGAAAATTACTTTATAGTCTAAATTATAATGAATTATTAATAAGGTGTAGCTTCAGAAAAGCCAGTAATGTTCCCTGAAAATATTTCCACGTCAGCTTTCCCTATAACAGTGAACAATATTTCTATCACACCTTTCTCTATAACTCAGAGTGCCTATATACATTCCACTGATCTATCCTATGTGTCCTAAGAGAATTAAACGTTCAGCATAATGCTGACTCATAGTAGACAAAGCAGTGAGTACATATTAAACAAGAATAAAATTACTCCCCTGGCCAGTGTGGCTCAATGGTTAGAGTATTGGCCCATACACTGAAGGGTTGAGGGTTTGATTCCCTGTCAAGGGTTGTAGGTTTGACCCCTAGGCCCTGTCAGGGTGAGAGCAGAAGGCAACTAATTGATGCATCTTTCTCACATCGATGTCTCTCTCTCTCTCTCTCTCTCTCTCTCTCTCTCTCTCTCTTTTCTCTCTTCACCCCTGCTCTACTCTGTTTAAAAAAATCAATGGAAAAAATATCCTTGGGTGAGAATTAACCAAAAAAAAGAATAAAATTACTATTTGAACTTCTGAGAAATAAGTTACGCAACAAATGTACAGATCATACATTAATACTCCTAAAAGTAAAATATTAACACAACATAATAGATTTCTTAGTAAGTACATAGCTTAAAATAAATAAGCTGAGCAATATTTATCTTTAAGGCTGATAGAAGAATACTTCTCTACATGTATATATTCTGTATAAGTGACTCATAAATGTATTACTGACAGGTATTCAATAGGAGTAATTAAACTAGAATTTGCTATCAAAATTTCAGTAGCTATCTAAAGCAAGCTCCAATAGAATCCTAAGAAAGAGGTCAGATCAAAGTGATTTTATTAAATAGTAATAATCACACAAAAAAGTGATTCTATGAGTTTTCTCTTTCTTCATATAGGCAGAACTCCTGTGGTATTCAACAGTGACTTCAAGATAGTCCCATACCATTGGTATTTAACACTTAAAATCATTAAGGTTTTCCCAGGCACTACTTTTTATCTCATAATCTTATTTTAAGAAAGCTATATTGAGCTGTGGAAAACAACAACAACAACAAAAACAGCCTTTAAACATATTTCATGCTCTGTCCAGTCAAGTTAGTGTTCATCAATACAAGTTCGTCAAAACAAACTCGGAATTCATTAGGCTCCATGATCTCTGTTTCATGAGCCTCAAAGGAAGAAAATAGTACAAAGCATACATCCTTGAGAACAGGCACCCTGGGGGAGTGTAAAGGCTCCTACATAAAACCTGATTCTATTTTTCTAACATAAAGAATAGGTACAAAATAGAAGGCTGACCTAGAAAAGAGGCACTTAGGGAACACCCGCTACTCTCTCTCTAGGAACTCCAGGCTGGGGCTCACTGTGTAGGTGGCACCCACAGCCAATACACTAACAGCAGAATGCTGGGATGCTTTTTTTCTGGGAATGGTGGCACGTCTGTACTGAAGCAGCACGGTCCATCTATCACCCATTCCCCTGGAAAGCTATTTCCAAAAGACTGACTGTGATGATTACAGTTAATGAGCTAAATACATTCAAAGAACATAGGACAGAATATGATACACAGTAGGTGCTCAATAACTAGTACAGCTTGTCCATATAACATCCTTGGATCAATAGAAGTATATTCTAAAGATTCAGCAATTTTTTTTTGTCTAAGAAATTGATGAATTTCTTTTTTTAATCCTCATTCGAGGACATTTTTGCATGTATCTTCAGATAGAGCAGGAGGGAGAGAGGGAGGAAGAGAGAGAGAGAGAAACATCAATGTGAGAGAGACACATCGAGTAGTTGCCACCCACACAACCCCAACCAGGGCCGAGGACAAACTGCAACCGAGGTACATGCTTTTAGCGGGAACTGAACCCAGGACTCTCTGGTCCATGGGGCTGACGCTCCAGCTGCTGAGCCAACTGGCCAGGGCCTTTTTTTTTTTATTTTTATTTTTTAAGAAAATGTATCATAATTGTGATAAGCTGATTTTTAAAAAAATGGGATGGTTAAAACCTCTTGTGGTTTTCTGACATACTAGAATTCCAGTGGAGCGAATAACAAAAGCTTGAATCAAATACAGTAAAATATCTAAAAGGTGAGGTAGTAGGAATGTAAAAAGAATGTAAATATGTAGCATGAGCCACAAACATGAGCTATTTAATTTTAAAATGCTGATAATAAATGAGCATGTGAAACTATTAACAAAATATAGCTATAGGAAAAAGTTCAATTAGATTTTGACTATTATATAAATATTACTGCAGTTTGGTATCAGAGATGCACTTTGGATGTTATTAAAATAGTGGATACAGTATAGACGTAGATAAAGCCAAGTGAAACCATACAGGACTCCTGCTAAAAGGTCACTAGATCATACATTATCCTCCATCACAAAACAGGCCTGTAAAGCCACTCCCCTGCACAAGAACCCCAAAGGCAATTCAAATAAATCGATAGAATTCGGCAATTAACAAGCCATCTCCTAACTTTTGCCTCTCTTCATCCAGTCACACTTACTGAGTTCTAGTCTGTTGCTCACATTTTTTTTTGTGTGTGTGCTTATATTAGGTCTATATTAAGGAGGCTTAGAATTTTCTGATGAAAAGTATCATCTCAGCTTCCATCTACAGTAATTCAGGAAACTCACTGTACAGGGGCAACTGATTGGGGGGACATCTACCTCATGCCCTGAGCATGCACAATGGGCTGCATCTCTCAGAAGGATGAGGAGACTTTTTCTACTTCATAAAAAGGTGCCATATTAAGTAGGGGTGGCCCTGTGCACCACCACAAATTTGCAAAAGGGCATTCTGCCACCGTGACTCCATACAGGCTTTGGACTAAATCATATTTGGATTTAAATCTTAACTCTGTCTCTTACTTTACGTATGGCCTTATCCAAGCTACTTAGCCTCTCCAACCTCTCTCCATATATAAAATGAGAATAATGTCATCCACCATAAAGGGCTGTAGTGAGAATTACAGATCTTGAGTGATCATGGTACATCATTTTATGTTCAGATGTTCAATATGTGATAGTTAAAAGTGTTATTAATTCTGTAGTACTGTGATAGAAACTTTCTTTAACTACATTAAAGTTCTATCCATTAAGAGGTTAAGATCTTATGCAGTGTGTATTCAATGTTTACTAATTACTGACTAACAGTAGAAGCAACATTACAGAGTAAAATGTCAATAATATGGTTACTAAATATTAAAATCTTAAGGTCACCCAAGAATTGGGTTAAAAATATAGCCCCATCGGAAGAATCTGGTTCAAGGGTCCAAAACACGGAGCCAGGATTCTGCAGAAGAATTCTCCAGGTAATTCTGACATACGCAAACCATTATTTGCAAAACTATGCTACATGTAGAGAATACTGTTATCTTCAAATGAACTTGTGAGTAATAACTGGTAAATTACCCAATCTCCAAAAACTGGCCAGATATATACGTAGGCACAGAATTGGGTCACTCAACATCACCTCTACAGAAAATGAGCAACCTCTATAAGGACTAATCCTCATCACAGTATAATCTTGTCAGTATATAGGTTTCAGAGTCAATAAGAAATATATGTATTGATATGCCTGTTTTCTATAAAATTTTCATTCTGATGCAATAAAGCCAATGGAATCAAATTCCTTAAATACTTTGCCTCATTTCTCACCAAGAAACTTTCCCCACAGAGGAGAAAAATAACCATTGTTCCTGCCAACTCATGTCCAAGGTATTTCTTTGTAAGCTATGCAAGCCTAGCTGCTAACTATACATACATATTATGGATAAGAACTGCACTTAGAAATCTAACATGTTCCTTTAAAATATACTGAAAACTTCTAAAATAACATTCTCAGCTTTATGCCTTCACATTGTTCTAGATTATGCAATTATTTTTAGTTACATGTAAAATTTTGGTAATTACGACATTTTCCCATCACCCTTAAGGTAAGGAGAAAAGCGTTTCTGAGTTGTTTTATATTTTGTGTTTGTAACGTCATTTTGGAATCTTGAAAATTACAGAAAGTATAATCTCTTAGTCTAGATAGACAAGACAATTCAACTTTGGCTTGGTTTGAAAATGTTACAACTTCAGAAGGCAAATCATACTAGCAGCATTTGCCCACAGTCCTCACATAAGTTCCAAATCTGGATACTATTATAACAGTGGCCAAGATAATAAACACCGACCTCTATTCCTAATCTTCACTTTCGTGCTAAACTGAACCATAAGGAGAGAAATGTCACATGCATAAGCTCTGTGAACCCCATATTTACTGAGAAGCCAAGCACCCAGCACATCACATAACCAGAGGGCAGCAGAGATCCCTGAACCCCAACGGTGTACATGACCTGGAAAGACCTTCAGTACCCTCATGCACCAGCGACAGAGCAATTTGTGACACAACTAGAAGACTTGGCCATGCCTATATGATGAATTCAGAAAAGAAAAGGAATAATTGCAATTTAATATCATTAGGAAAAGTTTCATTTATGTTGAGGCTTTAAGTGGCACAAATAATAAACATTTATATTTACAGAATGCTATGTTTATCTCCTCCAGAGCTGCTACCCTCATCATATTATGATTGAGTCATGTCTAAAATTGGCTTACATTCTTTGAGACATACCAATGGGTGGTGATGAGAAGGTGCTCTGGGCCATGTATGATTCTAAGCTATAAATGTGAGGTGGTTTTTTTTTTTTAAATTAGGAAATCTAGGTCACATACAGTATTCGATTAAGCACTTTAGTTCTCCCCCAAAGAAAACTGAAGTTCCTTGAAACATTATTTTCATCATAGAGTTAGCAATAAAATCAGAGGACAAGTGGGAAAGGGTTAGACATGCCATGAGCATCCGTAAATAGTCGAGGCCTTCCTCACTGTCCGAGAAAAGAATGCGGTCTCCATTTATGTATGGACCTTTGTTCTCAGTCCTAAATAGCTAACATTATCTGAATACATCAGATACCATTCCAGCGTGTCAAAGACTGGCAGAGCCACCTGGATGTGTGTCAGCCGCCCAAGGCCCACAGGACCAGCCCATCTGGCATGTGGTCATGTGACTAGCAGGCTATTTACATACACACATCAGGCAGAAAAATACAAAAGCAGCCAATTATTTGAATTAGCGGGAGAAAAGGCAAGCCAAGACAAAGTGAGAGACTATAGTTCTATATATCTCTAGCTGGCCCCAAAGGGGGAAAAAATCATATGATTGTATAAGTCCCTTACTTTACATTATATGGATAAACTAAGACAGGATGACATGACAGCACAGTGCACTAAAACAGGCAAGAGTTTTGGAGCCAGGAATCTGAGTTCAAATCCTGGCTCTTCCTAAGTATGAATTGTAAGACCTTATATATATTACTCAAGTTCTTTGAGCTGCAGTCTCCACTTCTGAGAAGTTGAGATAGCATCTACTTAGGTTGTTGTGATGTTTATAGATGATTCTTATGAAATACCCAGAAATGTACTTAACCAAATAAGAATGTGGGTAAATGGTGGGGGGAGGGGGGAGGGAGGAGTAGTATAGCAGTAATAACAACACATTTCCTGTATCTATCAACACCAAGGCCTTCACTTCTGTCGCTGCTGCTACTGCTATTTCTACTACTGACACCTACACCAGTACGTATAATATACAACATGATGGTGAGCATGTGAAAATGTTTTATAGCAAGTTAGGTACTTGCTATTTTGACGTTTAATCACCTGAGTTCATCACCTAAATTGAAAAACAAAACCAAAACAAACAAACAAAAAAGACCCTCTAAATGTATGATTCAATTGTACTAAATTTGCTGGTTTTATTTTACGAATGTGTCATTTAAAGTGTATTTATCTTCACAATGGTCTTTAATAAATCAAAGGTCAATTAAGTATCTTAATATTTTTTCCAGACTTCGCCTATACTCGGGTACTATTAAAACAGACTGCCTAGCATTTTTCTATTCATTATTTATAAAGTGTTAATTGAATACTTGCCAGAAGAGTTCACACAAAATGTGAATCCAAACACATGCTCAATTGAAAATCGGCACTGTCATACATCAAGATATATATCCTTTCTGTTTTCTTTAAACTTCTCAGCAAATTCAACAAAACAGACATCAAACCTATCGATGATTTAAGGAATGAGAGCTTAATGGCGTGATAGCTGGAGCTTCTCCACTGACAGTCTGATGTAAACCATTTATTTCTGGCATAACAGCTTGCAATTAACTTTGGTTAGTGTCCTTGATTGTCACTAATAAATGATAACTATGTTGGCCTCTTAAATGGGTCACAGTGAGAGAGTTCCGGTGAAGTTTCTTGTGAGACTCATGAAAAATGTGTGCCTTGTTCCTAATAGCACTTTAAGCAAGCGAAAATTAGTTAAAATGAACATCAAGGGCAGTTTTAATGAACTGAGTAGATAGTACATTAGGATCAGCAGGAGGCGGTGATGTTTAACGTGGGGAAAGGAGTGACCCAGAGTCTGGAAATGTCGCAGAGAAGAGCAAACAGTCTGCGGATGATGTGTGACGAGAACGGTGAGGTGTTTAACTGCAAAGCTTCCCATTGGAGGTCTGCTCGTATGACCCTGGGACTCCGGTTGGGAGGCCGTTAGCAGAGGGTGGCCATGCACGAGTGCGAGTATGTCTAGGTGGAGGGTGTAAAGGAAGGGCGAGCTGTACATGTAACATTTATATGACCATGTAACATTTATATTACCATTTCAAGTTGTTCTTAAGGCCATCTGGCAGCACCTTGCCCTCCGTTCACCTGGTATCCTCACTCTCAGTCACTACGCAACTTCCAGTGCTTTGCCTTCACAATATTAGAGAATGTGAGAGGTTAGTATTGGGGTGAGGAATTGATACAAAGAGCATCAGCCAAGAAAATGGGATAATAACATTGTTGCTTATGAGTGAAACAGAATGTTATTTTGAGAGTCCATGTATTGAGGCCACTGTTAAAGAGCTTGGGGAAGACCATTAAAGTGAGTATGTCATATGTTCACTAATGGGATCCTCCCCTGTGATCCATTCTGACTTGCTGGGAGTTACTTTGCTGAAACAAAGGTCTGATCATGTCACTGTCTTACCCCAAAATGTAGCTTCTTCCCTGATGCATACTAAATAATATCTGAACTATAATTGGACATAGTTTTTCTTAGCCAAAGTTTCTGCCCTGAAATCCCCCTCTAATCTCTTCCCCACACTTCCAATATACTCTCTACTTGAGTAACTGTCATCTAGCTGTTTGTTTCCTAAGGACACCACTGATTTCATTGGTCAAATCATTAACCTTACTCCCTTTTGCTCGTATTTGCCCATCCAGGTCCAATCAATGCTAATTCACATCTGCACCCTGAAGATTTCCTGTACCACGCATTTTACATACTCGACTGAACATCCCTGAGTCAACACCGGTAGAGCTGGGCACTGCATGACGGTTGAAGATAGGTGACCTAGGTAAGTTCATTATCTTACAAGTAAGAGAAAAGTCAAGGGTCATCACACAGTAAATTAGAAGACAGAGTGTGGAGAAATAGGAAATTTCCTTCCCCCTTATCACTGCCCCCATTTGCAAATATTTGTTATTGATCAAGTACCCATTTTTTTGTTTGTTTGTTTTGGTACCACATCATTGAAAGTTGTGTGACAGAACCGACATTCCCAGAGGGAACATTACCTCTGCTTACTCTCTTTGTGAACGGGCCTCCTTTATTGAATGAAATTAAAAGAAATAATGTCGCTCAGTTTGGGCATTGGCTATGTTCCCTGAGAAAATGGTATTGTAATCTAAGTAATTCATCAGTGGCTCTGGTGACTTATCTGCATCTCTCCTCCATCCAGGCACTCAGATTTATGGATCATTTGAAACGTCCCTGACAGCCTTTTCACCTTTTGCATGACAAAACTGCATAAATCTTATGTTTTCCTACACTCAATGTGGAAATTAAACCTCTTTTTAACACACAATTTGTCTTGCTCGGCTGGTTTATGGTGAGAAAGAAGGCCAAAAATGTTTTTGAAGGAATAATTCATCAAGTATAAAGGAAGGGTGTGCAAACAGCTTCATCTTCCTAGGTAAACATGTTTTTAAATCCTCAGAGGATACGTCATACCTCAACAAAGCTGAAGAGGGGAGGGGGGATAATTAAATGGAAGGAAAAAGTATAATGATGATTTGCAAAAACCATCATCACATAAACATTTTCTTTGTGGAAATGGAATGTAAAAAATGATGTAGGAGAACATTTGACAACAAACCTCAGACAGGGAGGGCTTTGAAGACAGACAAACAGCTATCTATTGTTTCTCTTTTATAATCAGCAAGAGTAAGAGACTTCCAGTCTCCGTGAAGAATTCAGTGGGGAAGGGTGAGAGACCATCTGACATGTGACTATATACAGTGCCTTGATCCTGGTGTCAGGTAATGATTCATCGTAGTCCCCCAAAACAAATACATTTAGATCTAGAAGAATCCAATTGCTGTTCTGTAAAGGTTTCTGGGCTGCCCAGTTGCTCTCAGAAAGGACATTAAACGGTGGACCTTAAATCATAA
Source organism: Molossus molossus (assembly GCF_014108415.1). NCBI lineage: Eukaryota > Metazoa > Chordata > Mammalia > Chiroptera > Molossidae > Molossus > Molossus molossus. Next base: position 64,392,083 of record NW_023425344.1, on the reverse strand, counting down.
TTTGATTGAGATCTTGTTTCATGTGTATGACCTGTTTCTGCAGTATAATTGTAAACTATGTCACTCACTTCCAACCTCTCATTAATAATCATTCAACATATTTAATTTTCTGTTGTCCTTGGCCAACAGTGAAGCAAGTCTAGACATGACACTGTACCAGGTATCATGAGAAAGTGATTAGCCATGTGGGGAGAGCATATAGTCCCGGGTTCAAAACCAACCTTGGGTAAGGAGTGTAAGCTCTCTGAACCTTTGTTTCCCCCCGGGGCGAGTAGGATGATAAATGGATTAAAAATAAGTATCTAAACAATATCACCCAGCTGGCATTTAGTACCTACTAAATGTGGCATTAAAGAATATTTGAGAAATAAATCATGCTCACTATTCCCAAGGAGTTTAGAATCTGGGAAGTCACACAAAAGAGGTAATAAAACAATTTTATAACATGTCATCCTACTGGTCTCTCTGGACACAGGTCATTCTGCACAGCCAGTTTTGGTTAGCTGAGGATGTTACGCCTCTACGCACTATTACTGGCATCATTTGAATTAGATATGTTTTTAGAAGCATCACCTTTGTTTTTACCCCATGGTATCCTCAAAATCATTTCATATTTTTATAACTTTGCAGTTGCTTTACGGACATCACTTTAGGGCACTTTGAGGTCTGTTTGCTCTACCTTCAGGTGTTAGAGTGCTGTAATTTTGAGAATTTCCGGGTGATAATTTTAGAAAGTCTCTTGTCCTTTCTTGTTCTTTCATTAGATGTCACTCCTTAAAGATTCCAGAGTCCCTTCCTGCATGGTCACTTCTGCCTTCTAACTTACTGCTTTAAATCTACATGAGTTCAGGGGGAAAAATTACTAGGCAAGGTAGAATTGTTTTTATATTTTTGATAAATATTACATTTATTTTAAATTATAAATATACATTAACCCTACAAATGAGAAATAACTTAGAAATGACTAACGATATAATAAGAGCAAAAAGTCACAATTTTTCAAGCTAAAGTTTAAAATATCAATCTGAAAAAATGCAAATAACATTAGAAATTTAATAAACTGGGTAAGCATTGTGGTAAGCAAGAATGATGAAGGATCAATAACTTTATATGCAAGTTCATATAAATCAATTTTAAAAATTGAAGGATAAGGCAACAGGAAAAGCAAGTAACAAAGAATGATAATTAGTGAGTGAAAATATGGAAAAAAATATTTAACTTTTTAATCAGCTAAAAAGTGTAAAAAAGCCTTATAAGTAATAACCTTTAAATATTTTTTTCCTTAAAAAAAAAATTTACTTTTGTGACAGTTGTGTCCAGTTATACCATTTTGGAAAGCAATTTGATAACCTCTATGAGTCATAAAAATGTCCACAATCATATGATATTTGGAAAACCTATGTAGGTAAAATAACATATTAATGATATTTGTTGTTAAAGTTGGAAGAAAAATCCTAATTGTCCAAAAATAAGGGATAATTGAAGGAAATTGTTGTATTAAGTAAAATATAGTCATGAGGTGGTAGATTAGCTAAACTTGCTAATACATAGGTGTAAATATACTATGAAGTTTTTATGTTAAAAATGGTAGGGTACTGGCTATTGCATAGAGAGACCAACAGAACCGAAAAGAAAATTCAGGAAAGGACCTAAGAACCATGGAAACATGTTACGTAATTTAAGCATCATCTCAAATCATTGAGGAAAAGAATGAACTTTTTAAAAATCAAAGTTGAGGAAACTAGATAGCCATTTGGAAAAACATAAAAGTGGATCCTACTTCCCACCATATATGAAGAATAAACACCAAAAGAATTAGATATTGAAACATGTAAACAAACACAAACACACAAGTACTAGAAGAAACATAGGTGTATATAAAGACTTTCTAATTATGGTTTACAGTCCAGATCCAATAAAATATTGATAAATTAAATAATATAAATTATGGGGGGAAAAGTCTGGCATGATTTTTTTTAAAGTAGCACAAGATTAATGACAGAGAAAATATTTGCAATGTGTATCACAAAGACTAAATCCTTAATTTATTTCCCTAATATTAGAAATTGAAGACTGGAAAAAAAACAAAATACCAGTAGAAAAAAAGTACAAAAATATAAAGTTTACCCAAAAAAGATAAATTTCCTGGCCCTAAGAAATAAGGAAAGATGAAATTCTCAAAATACTAATTATAACTATACTTTTGATATAGACAAAAATGTTAAATTTTGATAGCATATTAAGTTGGCAAGGCTGAGCAGAAACAAACATTGTTATATATTGATGTGAGAGTACAATTTTGTATAATCTTATAGATAGGAACATAGCAATATCTGAAAAAAGCTACATGCTTTTGACCAAGCAATATTACTTCTTGAATTTTGCCTCAAAGAGTCACCTCTAAAATTATAAAACAACATATGCTTATGTTTACTTAGAAGTAAAAATAATAACAATTTTATAACAATAGTAATAGCTTTGAATAATACTTTTCTAATAGCAAAATATGGAAATAGGCTAAATGCCCATCCGTGGGATGCTGGCTGTAAAAACTTCTGATACTGCAACACAATCACAGGACATATTGCTAAGCGAAAAAAAACAAGAAAATATTAAGGAGAATATATTCTATACCTTTTGTATAATAAAGAAGAAAGAATATATATATAATCAGCTTATTTATACCTTTTGACATGGTTTTAATTTTTTTTGTATCCTCGCCTTAGGCTATGTTTATTGATTTGAGCGAGCGAGAGAGAGAGACATCAATGTGAGAGAGAAATATCGATTGGTTGTCTCCATAGACACCCCGACCAGGGATCAAACCTGCAGCCTAGGTAAGCACCCCGCCTAGGATCAAACCCGCAACATTTTGGTGTATGGAATAATGATCCGACCAACTTAACCACCCAGCCAGGGCTGGTTTTAACTTTATAAGCTATGTAAAAGATTTACCACTCTGAAAATAAAAGTATATCTAAAAGAATAAAAAACAGTATCCCTCTGCTCAGGGAAGTTTTAGATCATAGGAGCTTGGCTCATGCACACAGGAAAGGCAGGAAGTTCTGAAGGATAAAGCGCAAGAATCTGGCTTCCCAGGTGAGTTAATTCTGAAGAATATTCTATATCATTTCCCAGAGGATCCCCAGTAGAACTGGGTCCCAGTTCTCAGAGCTGTCACTTCCCATAAACTGCTTCACTGGTTGGAATCTCCCTCCCCCCTGCCTGGCTTCTCCACTCTCTTACCAGGCCTCCTTGGATCACCAACCCTCCACCCCCCTGCCCCCCCAAATCACTCTCACTCAAGTCCTTCTTTCAGGGTCTGCTCTTGGGGGTACCCAAACCAAGACAGGTTCTATAACTTTCATTGACAAATTTCGTATAATTTATATATTTCCTATTAACGCAGAGATAGCAAATGATCCATTTGGGCCAGTGCAAGTTTATGGTCATTAGGTCACTGAGCAAGACATTTAGACAAGTTTAATTAAGGACTTTCTGAGGTTGGGAATAAACAGTAGGAAATAGCCCTGGCCGGTCTGGTTCAGTAGTTAGAGCATCGGCCCTCGGACCAGAGTCACAGTTTTGATTCCAGTCAAGGGCACGTACCTCAGTTGCGGGTTCGTCCCTGGCCCTGGTCAGGGTCCTGCGGAGGCAGCCAATCGACGTGTCCCTCTCACGTCAGTGTTTGTCTCTCCCTCTCTCCCCGGCCCTCCCACTCTATCTGAAGATAAATAGAAAAATGTCCTCGGGTGAGGATTAAAACAATAAATAAAACAGTAGGAAATAAATGTGATTTTCTTTCCACTTCTGTGTTCTCTCTGCTGCTCCTGGTTCAGATGGTTACTGGGCCTGCCAGTGGCCAGGGATCTGAGGAGAAATCCCTGGGAAGCTGCTTCCCCTGGGGCCGAGTGACAGCACATGTATATCCCTGGCCGCTCAGAGCCCCAAGAGGAAAGTGACTAGGAAGTCTGAGCCCTCGAGGCTCTTAGGTTTGGGAGACGAAAAGGAAGAGAGCAGGGAACCTTCTTTCAGGCATCACAGCAGCAGAGTGAAGGTCAGTTATCTTGCTCCACATGGAGGAGGGGCAGCTGGCGGTCAGCCCCTCGACGAATGGAACTGAGCCCAGTGAGTCACTGTCACAAACGTCTAAAAGAGCTCTAAGAGAAAAGTCAGTGTAAGGACTGGAATATGGGTAAAATCGGACAATAAAGCCACATCTTCTCCGTGGTTTTTTTTTCCTACTGTAAATGGCACATTAGTTTTCTAGTCTATTGTAAAAAATTACTACCAACTTAATGGCTTAAAACAACATACATTTATATCTCATAATTTTAATTTTTTTGAGCTTAGAAATCTGACATTGTTATCATTGGGCAAGTCTGGGTTCTTTTCTGGAGGCTGCCAGGGAAGGATCCACTTTCTTGCCTTTTCTAACTTCTAGAGCAGTGGTTCTCAGTCCTCCTAATGCCACGACCTTTTATTTTATTATTTTATTTTATTTTATTTTATTTTATTTTATTTTATTTTATATTATTTCCATTTTTTGTTCAGATAGAGTGGGAGGGAGAGAGAAAGAGAGAAACATCGATGTGAAGGGACACATCGAGTGGCTGCCACCTGCACGACCCAACCAGGGCCGGGGACAAACTGCAACTGAGGTACGTGCCCTTAGCGGGAACCGAAACCCAGGTCTCTCTGGACCACAGGCCAACGCTCTAACCACTGAGCCAGACCGGCCAGGGCACCTTTAATACAGTTCCTCATGTTGTGGCCCCCAACCATAAAATTATTTTTGTTGCTACTTCATAACTGTAATTTTGCTACTGTTATGAGTCGCCATCAGAAATATGTGTTTTCCAATGGTCTTAGGCGACCCCTGTGAAAGGGTCATTCAACCCCCAAAGGGGTCGCGACCCACAGGTTGAGAACTGCTAGAATCTAGAGACTGCCTGTGTTCCTTGGCTCATGACCCCTTTCATCATGAAAGCCAGCAAGGTCAGGTAGAGTCTTGATCATGTCACATCACTCTGACACTGTCTCTTCTCCCTCCTGCTTTCACAGTTAAAGGACACTTGTGACACCGGGCCCACCCGGAAAATCCAGGATAATCTATTTTAAATGGGATTCCATCTGCACATTTAATTTCCCTTTGCAACTAACCTAACATATTCATGAATTTCAGGGCAAACATTACTGGCGAGTCACTATTCTACTGATCACAAATGGTGTATATTTTTTCTTTGATATTTTCTAGTTGGCTAATTGGTATTTTCCAGGAATGCTATTTTATGTATATAAATCTTGAGTCCAGTGAACATGCCAAACTCATTTCTAAATTACTCCAATGATATATCTGATGTCTCCCTTGGATTTTCTTTTTAGTCGATTTTGTATTAGCAATTTTCTTCTTTCCTTTTTAAATCCTTGCACCTCTTTATTTTTCTTGCCTTTTAAAGTTGAACTATACTTGTATTTTTAGATAAATAATTTTTTGCTATCATGTTTTTATATACTGCTGAAAAATTTTGTCAATATAATATTAAGGTCTTTGCTTTTATACTTATAAGTGAGAATACACTATAATTTTCTTATTCTACCCTTACTTCTATTTTTAACCTCAAAGTTACACTTGCTGCATAAAGTGGTTTGGTTAGATTTTCTATTTTGAGTCTCTAATCCAGTCTGCTTAAAATAGGGATTTTCTGCATTTACAGATTTTTCAAACTACACCTATAAATACCTGAGCTTGGTGTCATTTAGAGATGGTAAGAGGTAGGGGGAGAGAGACATTTTATCATTAATTTGATTTCTTTAATGGTTACTAATTTATCATGATTTTCATTTTTTCAAGGCCAGGTTACTAATTTATAATTTGCAAGAAAATTATCCATCCAATCTAAAATGTCAAATTTACTGCTAGAATATTATTATGCTCTCATGAACTTTAAAGTCCCTCTATATCAACAGTTTAAATGCATTTTTATTTCTAGTGTTGTTGATTTTGCGTTCTCTGTTTCTATCCTGCTCCATCTATATAGATGGTGGTTTCTCCTGCAGCTGCCTGCAGATGGTTGTGCCACAGACAAATCCCGCAGAAAGGAGATGAGAGGCATCTGGGAGAGATGTAAGTAAAAGGTCAAATCACCTGAATGAGGCTGCTTCTCCCCTTTGAAAAACAACATGCAAAATAACTTAGAAAAGAGGACACCAGTTAGCGACTTGAATAAATATCTGGAGAACAGTCTGTTGAAGTGGGCCTCTATAAACTATCCTCTATGAATATGGAAAGAAGACTACAATACCGTTGTTACTCATCTAACTCCATAATTTATTGTGCATTTTCAGACTCTGATAAATATTTAATAAAGTGTTACTGACACGAGAATTTGAAACAATATAAATCTATTTATGTAATAACTATAAGACTCACTTGTGACGGACACTTTGCATAAGCGAAGCAATAAATAAAATTATAGATGACAGTTAGTGTATTGCTACAAAAGGCAATCCCAATAGCTCATTCTTAAACTCATTAAGACATACATGGATTACCTATAATAGTACGGATGGGATATGATTAGTTACCAAATGTGGAAAAGGTGAGCAATGTGACAAGGAATTAATACAGAAAAAGGGGAAATCATACACTCCGTGTGCAGTATTATGCTGAAAGGGAGGATTTTGTACCATCCTAGAGTAAAAGTTGTAGCAATTTTAATACACTTAATTATTCCACAAAAAATTTCCATAAAACTGATGAAGCGTTCATTTTTCGAGACAGAAAAAAGGAATGCACATATTTTATAAAAGAACAAATTGCAGGTAAAGGCAAAACACACACATTAGGACCCCTGTCATGACAGCTCTCAAGCAAAGCAGGTGAAGACATGGCGACTGTGACTTAGATCAAACCTCTGAGATGAACACCAAAACTACAGGCAAACCAGAATCAGCAATCTGAGGAGTGAAGAGGAGAATCCATCACAAGGGGGAAAATTTCATGAAAAGAAAAAAAACAAGATAGCGGTAGTTATGAAAATATTTTACAATATGAGATACGTTGGGCATTTATTATTGTAGCCCCCAAATATCACCTGTTCTTTTGAAAGATTCTCCTTCACACAGGGGACTCTGGTGTCAGCTGACTAGGTCTGAGTCCCACCCCACTGGCTACAATGTACGTACTCTCTTGAGCTGAGCTAATCAGAGCCTATTGAGGAGACTGACCAGCCTGTAGTAGAAGAGAATTCTTTTCTTTTCTCATTATCTGGCTGCAGGAACATGAATGAAGTCTTCCTACCAAAGTTCCTTTCTGGTGGACAATGCGGTCTCAGAGAAGAAGCCACCGGGCCGAGAGGAAAGGAGAAAAGCAGAGAATGCTGACAGGAGTCGTTCCCCAGTTACCGTCAGCCCTAAGATTAGCTACACATCCATCCTTCCTATAGTTGCTTGAATGAGCCAATAAATTCCTCTTTGTGTTAAAACTTTTTCATACTGGTTTTCTCTTTTGTAGACAAAGCTCATAACAAAGAGACCAGATATGTATGTAGTAAAAAAAAAAAAGAACAACAAAAACAAAACCAAGGAACCTTAAAAGGAAAAAGGAAGTAGTTCTAAACAGGAAGTATTTAGGAAGCTGAACAAGAGAACTGAAAACTGAACAAAAGAAAGTATTTCTTCTTACATATGATGAGCTATGAATTCCCACTGTTTTCATAAGGGCACAAAAATTATGATGGTCAGACAGGTGAGGGTGTATTAGAAGTCCCAGGGGCCAAACTGAGCACTACAGTAGGGGTCCCCATGTGGCCAAACATGGTGGCAAGATCTATGATGGAAAAGCTCTCTGCTCCCCCCGGCGTGGCCTTGCTCAAGAATCCTCGGTTTCCTAGTCGCTCACGGTGTCTCTGGGGGTCTGGCAGCCACTTCTGAACTGGCAGTACCAAACAAACTTCTTTCCCAACCGCTTCTGAAGTCAGATGGGAAGTTCTACCTTTAGTGGAATAATATCGGAACTTCCACCACACCATAGTTGAGTATCCTCCGACAGCACGGTCAACATCCACAGTTCACAAATTGTGACTGAAATTTAACATTTGATGAGCAACTACAGAGGGCCAGGTACTAAAATAGGGTGTCTCTTACACCACCATAGTGATAAAAAGAACAACCTAAATAATTATAACTAAAATCACGGTGATCTACTATGTGCCAGACATTTTGCTAGGCATCATATCACACAGCACTATGAGGTAGGGGCTAGGATTATCTGTACCTTAGAGTTGAGCCTCAGGGAGGTTAAGACATTTGCCAGAGGTCACATGGTTAATTGGTGGAAGAATGAGACTAGAACCCAGGTTGCTGGTTATAGGTTGAAATGTGTTTCCCCCAAAAAAGTATATTTAAGCCCTAAGCCAGAATATGGCCTTATCTGAAATACAGTTGTTGCAGATTAGTTAAGATGAGGTGATATTAGAGTGAGAGGTCATATTAGAGTAAGGTGGCTGCTAACCCAATGTGACAGGTTTCATTATGATGCCACTGTAATTAGCTAGTTATTAATAGAAAAGGAGCAAAGGGAAGTCCAGACATTATAGGCATGTTCCCTGCACAACGAAGGGAGGGGGACTGGACAAAGGGAAGACAGACCTGTGCCCAGTAAAGCTGGGGTGACATAGGGAAGGTGCATGCTGTCAGTCACACCTGGAGACAGATGGTTGGGTAGAATGTGCGTGGCCACTGCAAGCATGCGGAAATTTGGGGATATATGATCCCTAGACAAAGAAGTTCGGCTCTTGTGCTCTTGGCTCTCGTGGGACTCGTGGGACTCTGAGCTGGTGGGCTCTTTGGCTCCTGCTCCCCTGCATTCTCCCACACAAGGGACTAATGCACTGTGACTAGCCTGGTGCTGAACTGCACCCAGCTCCAACATGGAACAAAAACTCTGCACACTGGCTTTGCTTCTAGCTCTACTGAAACCCCAGCTACACTTCTTCTATGACTGAGCTAAGGGAAATGGGACTTTGGAAACCTAAGTATTTAATTCTCCACAAATAAAAATCACTCATTCTCCCAAGTGAGTCTCAGAAAATTCCTTTTCTTAGGATGCTGTAGAGTCCACCCCCCAGTGTCAATTATAAGAAGACGGCTGTGAAAACAGAGACACGCCCTGGCCAGTTTGGCTCAGCGGTTGGAGTGTTGGCCTGGGGACCAGAGTCCTGGGTTCAGTTCCTGCTAGAGGCATGTATCAAAAAAGAAGACAGAGAGACACATGAAGAGAATGCATGTGATGATGAAGGCAGAAACTGGAGTGAGGCTGCTATAAACCACGGACACCCCAAATTGCAAGCAAACCACCAGGAGCTGGGAATAGGTAAAGCAGGATTCTTGGATGGGCTTCGGAGGGGGCACAGCCTGCTGACACCTTGTCCTCGGGCCTCCAGCCTCCAGAACTGTGAGAGAATAAATTCGTGTTGTTTTAAACTACCCAGTTTGTGGTACCTTGTTACAGCAGCCTAAGAAACTATCAGACCTAACTCCAAAGCCTTCCGAGTGCCTTGTTTTATTACCACACGAGCTTGGAATCTTTCCTGGGTGATAGAAGAAACATTTAATGGCATGTAAAATAGATATAATTTTCAATTGTATTAAATTCTAATTACATGAAGATCCATTAAGGGAAATCTTTTTAAAAGCACTGTTTTCTGCCTCAGCTGTGGTAAACATCATTTTTGTAGTTATTTTCACATATTTTTAAAAAATAGCTTAACTCCATTCTTTTAAATTACTGGAATGGTCAGTATCTACTCTGAAAGGATTTTCATGTTCAAAAAAGGAGTCTTTGTATTGTGTGGGTGACTGTTAGACTGTCTTATTTGAATTACACACTTCAAGAGCTCATCTAGAACAAACAGACTTACACCAGGACAGGCAGACAAGTTTACACAGAACACAGATCCTACGCAGCCAGCATCTCACCGCAGAACAGACGCGGCTTTTCCTTGCAAAAGAAATGGTAGAGAGATTACAGACTCAGAGGAGAGTGTGCAGAAGGGCATAGTTAAGATATATTGCCATGGAAGTGACAGAGAAAGAAAGGAACAAAAGAAGAAAAGCAAGGCGAGCTGAGCAGAGGAAGAAAAATGAGTCTGAAGACAGGAGAGGAGGCAGAGGTGAGAACCTGGGAGGGGGAGGAGAGGGTGGTGAGGGAAGGGGGAGGGAGTGGGGAGGGAAGAAGAGATGAGGTGAAAGGGAGAGTAGAGGAAGAAAATGTGCTGAAGAGATGTGAAGGTGTGACTCCTTCCTCTCTGTTTAGCAGGATGCACAGGAGGCACTGTCTGCAGGGTTTGGTGCCATCTTTAATGAAATGAGACGCATGTCACGGCACTTGCTCATGAGTTAAGCATGCAGTCAAAAACCCGAAGGAGGGAAATGCTCTTATAAACTCTTTTTCTTTGATCTTGGCATAGTCTTTTCTCTGAAACCAAGGAGGAGTGTACATTCCTATCACCTTATTTTGAAGAAGTCCTTTCAAGAGCTACCACATCACGTGCAATATTCAATTGCCATCAAAACCCAAGTTTTCTAGTGCCAGCAGCCAAGTGCGCTGTGGTCTGACTTTGAGAAAGTGTTCCAGGTAGTGAAGATCAAGGACCACAGAAAGGAGGCACATATTGTCACCATTGTGTCATTGTGCTGGGAGTATATGACATCGATTAGGAGCGGAGATTTCTCAGTAAAGCACATAGGGACAGCAGCCTATAATACAAAAGTAGCCTTTCAATGTAGTCTATTTAATTTAGATAATAAATATAAATATATATATTTAAAATTTTAAATCCTGTGAAAAGTCTCAGGGTTCAAAGTAAAAATCAGTCTTTAATGTAATCAACCAGGAAAAGCATCATGAAAAAGCAAAATGGAAGCTGGCAACATTACAGTTGCAGATCCCAAACCAGGTTAGAGCAGATGAGCATTTCAAAATACATGGATAGACAGTCTCGCAAAGAGACAGTGTTCCTGAGGTACTGCTCCAACTTTCGGTGCTAGAAAATGTTTCTGTATTTAATACATGGATAATGTTGTCCTCTTTCTGTAATGCATTGCATATGTTTTTAAATGGGTGTATATCTTTTTATAATCTAGACATCCTTTCTCTTGTACTTTTGTGTGTGTGTGTGTGTGTGTGTGTGTGTGTGTTTTAAATTCAATTAAGAATCGTGCAGTTAGGCCGATGTACAGATGAAAGATGATAGTACAAAGTGGAATTTTATAAATGATAAAATCAATGGTATACCTAGAGTCCTCTGAAACCAGGCAAAGGAGTGATCACTTAGCAAGGGCAGACTGGAGGAAGGGCTGGTGAAGGACCAGAACAGGAGCCGGCATGACCTCGGACAAGGAGGGAGGAGGGAGCTCCAAGCACAGAAAGGTGGAGGAGGGCAGAACGCAGGAATCCGAGAGGGACAGTGGAAGACACAGCCAATGGGGAAGCACACACAGAGAAATAAGGTGACTGGGTCAGTGATGACTAGAAAGTTCCAGCGAGAGAAGGCCACTGCAGACTAGTGGACAAGGAGAGACATGAAGAAGGCGGACTGCAGACTGAACTGGAGCCAACATGAAAGGTGGATTGAATTGCCGCTCAGGCCAAAGGCGGGAGGTGAGGCCGTTGCACAGAGCAGCAGTGATGCAGGTGTCCCATGGCGAGGGCCTGGGCAGGGTGACAGCAGTGGCAATGGAAGAAGGAATATCACACAAAATGAACTGTCAGAGCTTGGAGACACTGTGCTTTAGGGTCTGCATTATGTCTGTCTTTGGGTTGGCAGTGGCAACGTTTTCTGTCCTTTAGCCTTAGGTCAAATCCTTACAAATCAAACAGAGAAGCATGCCTTGAAAAAAACAAACAAAACACCCTGGCCAGATGTGCTCAGTGGTTAGAGTGTCAGCCCGTGGACCAGAGAGACCCGGGTTTGGTTTCCGCTAAGGGCACGTATGATGTGTCTCTCTCACATCTATGTTTGTCTCTCTCTCTTCCTCTCTCTTTCTCTCCTGCTCTATTTGAAGATAAATGCAAAAAAAAAAAAAAAACAAACTGTCCTTGGGTGAGGATAAAAAACAAACAAAAACTTTATCAACGTATAATTGACAAAATGTAAGATCTTGAAATTGTCATCACAGAAAAACACTCCTTGAAAGCTGTAATTTAATAATGGAAGTTCACTCCTGTAACCTTCAAATCAAACCACTCAATTCTGCAAACAGTTCTCTCAAGACGGTACCTCTCTTTTTTAAGGTTAGCCATGTCAATGTACTGTTTTCCTTTTTATTTTTTCTTTCCCAGCTTCCTGGTATATTTATTTCCATTGCAGTCAGGGAAAAGGAAGGGATGTAAGTAAAGAAATGAGATCATTTTAGACAGTAATCAACAGTAAGTTGTAAATGAGGAGTAGCTGGGTGAAAGAAGAAACAGGGACCCAGCACTGGGAGGCTACTGCAGACAGGTTGTTCAGGAAAGGCCTCTATGATAAAGTAACATGAAAGTTGAGACTTTAATGATGACTGGAGCCTGCCCACAGGACCTTCTCAGTAAAGAGCCCGCAGACAAAAGGTATACCAGCATTGGCATATGTCAGAGTAGCACAGGTGGGGACAACCTCAGACTTAGAAAGAATAGCAAGGCCAGTGTGTGAGGGCTGCCATGGACAAAGGTGAGGATACTATTTACCTAAGGATGGCAAAAAAACTATGTATCAATAGTGCTGAAAAGGCAATATAAAAATATTCATAGACTAATACCAACTTTCTACATAAGCAAAGACTCCAAGCTTCTCCTCAAGGTTCAATCAGAACGTAGACAGTTTTCTAATAAGCATGGCTGTCTGCATTTTCAGGCAGATGTAAAATACAAATATAGAAAGTGCAAGGGTAGGGGCCTCCCATTCATTCCTTGACTCATTTATTGAACGTGTTTATTGAATATGCAATGAGACAGCCACAGAGACAAGTAAGAACATGTCTCAAGATGAATAATTGAGACATTTTGGCTTTACATAGGACACTATAGTTTATCAAGTCCTTTCATGTAATGTGTGAACATCTCCAGCCATCCCGGGCAGTTAGGAACCATTTCACTTATGTAGATCAGAAAATAGAATCATGAAAGTTCTCTTGCTACCCACATTCTCATGCTGGCATCCATCACTGGTTCTCTGGTAATTTTCTTTCCTCTGATGAGAATGTTGTCATTTACTCATTCAGACATGGATGACAGTCATAAATGTAACTGAATTCCCACTGTGTGCATGGCACCAAAGGCTTTGGGAGGGAAAGGTAAAATAAACAGAATCACTGTTCTCAAGAATTTCACATCCCAGGGAGTAAAAAGGCAAGTAAACAGTTACGGAGAAGTGATCAATGACCCGAAAAAAGCCCGATGTGTCAATGTGCAGATCCCCTCCTCCAGTCCATGCAAATCCAAGCCCAAACCCATCTGCGCTGTATAGCCTTTATCATAACCTCAGTGTACATTTGTTTCATTTTCTTCTTAATTCCTAATTACAATCTATACGTGTCGTTTTATAGTTCCAAATGTTGAAATGTGTTTCTTCCCTACTATACTAGATTTCTAAGTACTACATGGAAAGAATGAAGCCTTATGAGCTTCTGTATTACTCTCGAAAGCCATAAGCATTCATCTGAGCCCATGATTCATAAATATGTACCATTTGATTTATATACACCATGTGATCTATTGGAACAATATGTTTTGCTTTGCTAATTTTGACTAAGATATATTTCTTTAATTGTGGTATGAAGGCAATCTTTAATAAGAAAAGATTTGGGTAAACATTTATTCAGTGCTCACATTTCTAGTTGTTTGAATGAATCGATATCTATTAGGTTGGCATTAATTCCATTTGGTTAATAATCTGTATTCTCAGTCATAAAGTAGTAAAATTATTTTTAAGGTCATCAAATTATTTATTGTCATTCATCCAATAATACATATTTAGTCCTTATTGGAGCTATGGTTTTAAAATGAATGCCATGGAATAATAGCCTTCTCAGTATCCAATACTATGGAAATCTGGGCTCTGGTAAACATCTAGATCAATGCTATCCTGCAGAAATATAATAAAAGCCACATATAAAATTTTTTATCTACACTAAAAATGTAAAAAGAAACAGGTGAAATTAATTTTCATAATGTATTTTGAGTCAATATAGCCAAAACATTTGTTATTTCAACATGTAAACAACATAAAAATATTAGTGAGATATTTCACAGCGTTTTTACTAAGTCCTACAAATCTAGTATTTTATACTTACAGCACACCCCAATTTGGAAGCTATATTTTTTGTCAGACATACTTGACTTATATTAGGTGTCATAAAAATTTCACTTTAAAAAGTAGATTCCCAGAACTGAATTATTTCAAAAAAATAATTTTAAAATAAAATTTAAATTGTTTTCAGTAACTGAAAAAGTATATGTCTTCCGATTAAAAAAAATTGATCAAAATTAGAAACAAATTAAAAACTCAGTTCCACTGTTGTATATCAGCCCCATGACAAATGCTCAAGAGCTCTGACCACCACACTGAACAGCACGGATCTAGATCACTCCGTCCACACTTCTTCTTCAGCAGTAATACACATTTAAGCCACATGTTTCTTTGTCTTATTTTGGTTTCTACCCTTTTGTTCAGTGGGACCTTCCTGTAGGCGGTGATGCTGCGAGATAGTCATAGTAGTAATGCAATGGAAGAGCGATCCTGGGTCCGGTAAGAGTGCAAACTAAGTGGGAGCTGTCTTCCATTGAACCTCTTGGGAAAGCTCCTCAACTTTCCATGGCTTCAGTGCTGTGAGCCTGAGTCCTCCCCATAGACAGGTGGAACAGAGGGCATGAAGACCAGCAAGACTTTTTAGTCTTCTGGGTGTTTCTTATTTAATGTCCGTGAGTACCGAGTACCTGTTAATGATGGTACTGTTATCTTCTGAATAATCTAAAGCAGAGCATTTTATTAAATTAAAACATGAGTGTTTATTATAAAAGCTAGAAGTTCTAATAGGTAAACTGAACTTCTATCTCAACCTATCACCGATGCCTTTTTTTAATCCCACCAACTTAGAAGGGTATCCATTTTATAACAATGCTGCTATTACCAAATATATCTGTTGATATATTCTTTCAAATATTGGTATGTGTTCTTATTCTAAAACAATAGGTCTTATTTTAGAAGTCACTTTGAGCAAGATTTAGTAAGTAGTAACTTCCATTTTCTTAAAAAAAGTGGCTACATGCTTATGAGTTATACGTAATTGCAATATTTTTTAAATAAAAGGACTGTAGTAGGGTGTGGACTTTGTGGTAAACATTTTTAAACCTTAGGATAGATAAGACTCGCTTGAGGAATAATTTAGAATGTAGATCCCAGTGTCCAGTTTCCAAAGACTCTAATTCCTTTCTCGAGGAGAAAGGCCCTATTCACTCTCGTGGCCACAGCAGCACGTCAGCCCGTGGATTTCCCCACTTGAGGGAGGGTGTTCTCACCCTCCAAAGGCCGCTCGGCGTGTGGCTCGGCCCAGAAATGAGGCAGAGAATCAACCCGTTCGAGGACTCTCTTCCTTTTCCCATTAGTAAGACTGAAAACTTCAGAACACCACAGTAAGCATGTCATAGAGAAAACAGCAACACCAACCATCTGAGCCGCTTTCTGACTAGGATTGGGTTAAAGGAGCAAGCTGATGTCTGCAGACTTGAGTGAGGCCTGGCCCCGCTCACTAGGTGCAAGTCACATCAGAATCCGGGACTGAGAGCCAAGCCAGGTACTAAAGATGGCCAGTATTGTTCTGCCCTTACGTCCCCTTTAGGAGGTGTCTGGAGGAGATTCAAGACGTTAGTCGCCTTTGACACATCAACACTGATTCTCTGTAAACAAGTATTTTGTTTCCTCACAAAAATCTCCTTGTTCCTGTTCGCAAAGAAAAGAAAATAAGCTATTAGCCTGCCTGGTGGCTTGTGCATTTATTTTACTTGGAGAAAAGGACTGTACACTTTTCATTAATCAACTTAAGAGAAAAAGGAATTCGACCATAACTGCCTCTTGTTTCATTTAAACAAGAAATTAAAAAGAAGAAGAAGGAAACTGAATGCTGGACAGACCGAAGAGTACGGCAACACTGCGGTGAGTCCAGAGACCGCCACAACAATGGGACTGGAAAGATGGGGACACGGTGTCTCATTTTTTCAACTTACATGAAGGAACTGATTTTGCAAATGCACGTTTTTAATGCTGACGACTGGCAGCAGTTGACAACAGGATAACGACACATTTTGCATTTATATAGTTATTACAAAGTGACTTCTGTCCTCCAATTAGTCTATATAAAATCTCCAAGAAGTATCCTTTTTCAGAATTTAATACTCACAGAAGTCATTTCCCAAAGCTGTACATATGACTGACAGAGTTGAAACATGAAACCATATTTTTAGGCTTCACAAAAACACATGGTTTTATACCCTGATTGGGCTACTCAGAAGTGCATGGGGCAGAGTAAGACTTAGTCACTAACATCTGTGACTAATACACTCAGTTGGTCAGGGTTTTTCCAACCTCCTTGTTCTTAACCTTCTTCCATTAAAAGTCACCAAGTTTAGTCATTCTAACCCTTTAATAATTCTTCACTCCATTCCTTCCACTTCATCAGCAGTATCCAAATTCACCCTAAATTCCCGGACATTTAGTAAACATCCCTCTCTTTTTTTTTTTTATCTTCACCCAAGGACATTTTTTGCATTTATCTTCAGATAGAGCTGGAGGGAGAGAGGGGGAAAGAGAGAGAGAGAAACATCAATGTGAGAGAGACATATCGACTGGCTGCCACCCACACAACCCCAACCAGGGCCGGGGACAAGCTGCAACCAAGGTATGTGCCCTTAGTGGGAACCGAACCCAGGACTCTTCAGTAAGCAGGCTGACGCTCTAACCACTGAGAAAAACTGGCCAGGGCTACCAAACATCTTTTAACAGTCTCATCATACCATTGTGTCTTTGTATATGGGTTTCCCTCTACCTGAAATGACTTCCTTCCTCTCTTGTCCACTTGTAAACTTTAGAAAATGACTTTCTTCTTTGTCTATCCATAAATTTCATGCTCATCCCTCAAGTTTTTTTGTTGGCAGAATCTTTCCCAGGAAGGATAAACTTCACTAAAAGACATTTGGGTAATACCAACTTCCAAAAGGTGTTGTTGTTTTTTTTTTATCGTCACCTGAGGACATTTTTGCACTTATCCTCAGATAGAGCGGGAGGGAGAGAGGGAGGAAGAAAGAGAGAGAAACATTGATGTGAAAGAGACCCATCAAGTGGTTGCCACCCACACGACCCCGGGGATACATGCCCCTAACGGGAACCCAACCTGGTCTCTCCAGTCTGTGAGCCAATGCTCCAACTGTTGAGTCAAACCAGCCAGGGCAACTTCCCAAAGGTTTTAAACTTCTGACCAAAAGTATGGGTGCTAATATCTACAGCTAGAAATGTTCAAAACTCCCATGAAAATGTGGCATAACCCATGAGACGTAGAACACCTAAGGTTGAGCTTTTTTATTATTACAATTGAATGTACCCTGGATCTTGAGTATGCCTGTCTTCACATTGTGGCATCGTCATCTTTATTAATATGTTGCTGAACTTTATCCTTGTGATTAAATGCTGTCTGACATGACGTGACATACACCTATGGTCAAAAGGTAATCAATATATTATGCAACAGATTATAATCTTGTCAAAAGCCAGAAGGGACATAGAATTCTTCATGGAAAGAGTTCTTTACTTGAGGTTATGGAAAGTAAACAAATAAACATTCCCCCCATACCAAGGATTCCAGTGCACAAATCAACAGTGACTGGGAGGGACCTGTTCCGGCTGCTGATGGCCCTGTCACATGGTGACACTCACAAGCTGCTACTGTTTGACAGCCGCGAAGCCAGAAAGCCTCCTGCAACCCAGAGCTCTCCTGGATTTCTGCAGACAAAGGATAGCGACATCAATAACTTTCTTACTAGACCTCAGTAAATAAACACCTGTGGGATCTTTCTTTTCATAGTTCCAAGTGACTCTAAACTTGCACCCTGCATGAGCTAAGAAGTTACAAAAAATGTTGGCATTTGTATAAAAGAAAACAGAACTTTGGAAGCACTAAGTGTGACTAATACGGAAAAATGCATTCACTAAAAGGAAAAGTGTACTATGCTATTTAAGATAAAAGAGCAAAATCTCACAACAACAACAACAACAGTAGTCCTACTACTACATATGTTCCCCAGGTTTTGGAAGCGACCAAATCAAAAGTAGATATAAACATATATACAGTAGGAGGCCCTACTAAAAGATTAAAATTTTCTTTTTCTATCCAAGAGAAATAATGCTGATACTCATAAATTACAGGTAAGGAGAGGAGCCTGCGCACCAAATCTCTATCATATCTCCATCCGGGCATCAGGAATGCCCACCACACCTGTCATGTTATCGGGTACTAAATTCCAACATGTTATTGAAAACGGACATCGTAATATACGTTAATTTGTCCTCATATCTGATAAATCATTATCCATAACAGTAAACGTTTTCTGTACTTAACTTTAACTGTTGCTTGATTTGGGCTACTACTCTCTGGCTTTTCCTACCTTCCCCTGCTCTGCCTTTTCAGTTCCCTTCTCTCTTCACTGGAGCCCAGAAAAAAGCAGGGGAAGAGACGGCTCAACTCTGTAATTAAAGTCTCATCTTTCAGAAGGACAAAAGGGCTTGTCAGGTTGGAGTTTCTATATTGGGCCTAGGTCACTCCTTATCTTGGGGCTTTTGACAAAATTCTATCCTACTGAATAAAGTTACAGAAATGTAAAAGAAAGCTGTTTCCTGTTATTTTACTTCATATATGAGTGACCAATCAATATTAAAGATATTGAGATAGTAAAAAATATATAGTGATGTTATATCACTTATTCTTTAATAGTCATGTCCTCTTTCACTTCATCCCTATCTAAGGAATTGAAGATATCTGGTCTTGACTCCTTGTAATACAAAAATAACGATTCCTGCTCTGTACTGTGATTATATATCTCACACATGCATGTAGCTAGGAATCTAGAGAATGCAGGTGTGATGAGGAGAGACCCAGTTAAAGGTAGGATACACAAATAATAGCAACTGTAACAGCAATAACACTTGGTGAGTGCTACTGTGTGCCAAGAGGTTTCTAAGCACTATACACCTAGCAGCTCATTTAAACTTTACAACAACCATGTAAAGGTCTTCTATTTTTTCTCTCTCTCATTTTCCAGAAGAAGAAACTAAGGTTAATAGAGATTAAGTAGCTTGACCAAGAACCACATAGCTGATGGAGTAAGGATTAGAACCCAAGTAATTGACCCAAAGCCTATGTACTCTGAGCTACTGAAATATGCAGATTCCCAGAGAAGGGAGAGAATGTCAAGTGCAGATGAAGAAAGTACTACTCTATGTGAAGGGAATGTAAAAGTGCCACATTCTTTTTTTAAAAAATGGAACATTTCTATGAAAAGCAGAAAAAGATTATTTATGCTGTCAACCCCACCCAAAGTTACATGGATTTTGAGGAGGGTGGGGCTGGGGATGGGGTTGAGAGAAGCCTGAATGTCAGGTATTAGCTGGGATCTAGTGGTTTATCAGCCTTTTAAGGTTGGGCTAACTAACAAATGACCATATGCTCCAAAAACCAGGACTTCTGGTTTTTATTTGTTTGGGGTCTTCTTTTGTTTTGTTTTTTGTTTTTGCCTTTCTATCCAATGAAAGTTTTGATACATACCTATAATGACAAAAGGTATTTGCAACAACAAAAAAAAACTTCCCTTGTCTCTTTCAACATCTCCAATGCAGAATTATAGGAAGGATAAAATACATTCAGAGACGTAAAAAATGGGGAATGAGGCTATCAAACTGTATATAATGCCCACCTTTACAGCCTGAGGCGGATTCAATTCTCTGTGTGGACAAAGGAGAACAATCAAAGAACGTGGAGCTGGAAACACTGTGAAAGAACCGGAGCAATGAGGATCAGAGTTACAGAAAGAGGCTTGAAACGACGCCGTAACGGAACTATTGTTTATACCGCTTCCTAACCAAACTCTAGCAAAAACTTTAAAAACTAATAAAAAAGCTTCAAAATAGAATGGTATGCAGTTCCCATGAGGTTTCCTTTACATGTTGGTAACAATACAGATATAGAAATTAGTCTATAAAAAACACACACCTTGATCTGTAGGTTACTTGGTTAAGTATGTAAATATTCAAATCAAGGCAACATCTCCATAGTTTTCTATGCAGGTCATAGCGTTTTGACTTCATACTCTAAGGCTACAGAAAAAAATAATTTTACACAAATAGTATCCTCTAGTTGGCAAATCTATTTCTCACAGAGATATGGGTGAGCAGCTCCGAAATTATTTCATGTGTACTGAAGGCTTGAGGAAATAAGCAAATGTATCATAAGAGAAAGAAGCTACACTATTTTGTGAATGAGGACATCTAACACCCAGATCTTGATTTCTAAATACCATTCTTCACTAAAAGAAATCTGGGCTCCTTGAATGGCTAATTCAAGGGCTGGATCAGCAAAAGTATAAGATGAGCCCGGAGCATCTTGTGTTACCAGAAAAAAAAAACAGAAGTATTCTACAAATGATAGTGAATGAGGAAAGGACACAGGAGTCTAGTTGAAGATTGTCTATTTAACCAAATCTGGACAATGTGAGTAACAAAATAAATACCCGTTGTAATGGATTATAACTCATCGATTAAAACAAACATCCAGGAGTATATACTGATATAAATAAATAGCTGAATATGTAAATAAGTGGAGGAGAAAGGAAAGCTCATTCTTACTGAAGAGTGTTAACTAACAAATGTTGAAGGAATGATAAAATAGAAATTGTCAAACACCACAGAGACAGCTATTTCAAGCAGGGAAATTTGCAGTTGAAAGTATAATGAAAAACTGGTCATTTACATAGTTTCAAACTATCTCCCCACAAGATGTTTACTAATTCCATAAAGAAAAATAGCAACTTAACAGCGGAGAATCCTGGCAGACCTCAATTGAGGAAGCAAAGTTCCCATCATTAGTAAACTCCCTGACATCATGTGCCTACTGATATAATGAACTGAGAGGGTAGAGCATCACCCTATGTTACTTTTGCCAAAATGCATAACCTGAACTTAATCATTGGAACACCCAAATTGGGAGACATTCTTCAAAATAAATGATCACTACTTTTCAAAGTGTCAAGATCATGTAAAACAAAAAATTGAGGAACTATCCCAGATTGGAGGAAACAGAGAGACAAGACAATTCAAAATATGTGTGATTCCTGTTTATACCCAGAAAAAGAACATTGTGGTTTCATTGATCACATGTGAATAGCATCTACAGACTAGTTAACAGTATTATGTCAAAGTTAATTTCCTGGTTTTGACAACTTTAAAACACTAGTATCTAAAAAAGGTTATATGAGCATTTTTTGTGTTACTTTTGCAAATTTTATGTCTGAAATTATTTCAAAATAAAAAGTTAAAAATAAAACACAAATTTTAAAATGTCCTATATATTGAATGGTGGCCCTCTTCCACAGTAATTCTCAGTAACAATAACCAACATTTGTACTATGAAATACTTCCTGCTCCATTATCACATTTGACCATTATCCCCATCTTACAAAAGATTTTAAGTGACTTCTCACTGCTAGTGAATATCTGAACTGACTCTCAAATCCAGAGTGTTCTGAACCAAGGACCAATTTAACAGTTTCCAAATCCGCTGCTTATCTGGTATTACATTTCTACAAAAGCTTTATGACGATGGAAATAGCAAGGAGTTAATAATGATAGTTACACAGCAGTCCCCTTTATCCTCAGGGCAACTGCTCTAAGACCCCTATTGGGTGCCTGAAACCGAGAGAGTACTGAGCCCTATATACACCATGTTCTTACCTATACTTACATACCTATGATCAAGTTTAATTTGTACAGTAGACACAATAAGAGATTAACAACTATAATAAAATAGAACAATTTTAATAATATACTGTAATAAAAGTTATGTAAATGTAGTCTCTCTCTCTCTGATAACCTATCTGATCGCCGAGGTGGCTACTAAACGACCTAGTAGGCGGGTAGCATATTCAGCATGAACACACTGGACAAAGGGATGACTCACGCCCTGGGCAGGACGGAGCAGGACAGTGTGCGATTTCAACACACCACTCAGAACAGTGTGCAACTTAAAACTTATGAGTTATTTATTTCTGGAAATTTCCATGTAATGTTTTCAGACTGCACTGAACCGTGGGTAACTAACCTTGGGACACTAAATCATTGATGAGGAGGGATCACTGCATAGCAGTTTATTGAAGCAGCTGGGATAGACAAAGTGCATTGTCTAGTGCACAGATTGTCCCAAATGAACAAAAACAGCAAGCAATGCAGGACATCCTGCCTAATGAGCAACTGAAGAAGAAAGAGAGCCAGAAAAGCACCCTGAGCAATGGTAATAGAAAGGACTAGGCAAAGAAAACCAGAAGCGGATTTGACAGGTTCTGGGGTGGACAAGAGATAAAGCAAAAAAAAAAAAAAAAAGTAAATGAAATAAAAATGTAAGACAGAGAAAAGAAAGAAAAGAGTGGTAAGAGGAAAAAAATAGAAGCAAGACAGTGAACTTTAAGAGAGAAGGGCCTATTATTTTGAATTAGAACAAGAGGGATGGGCTGTTGAAATGGTGGCTCACTCATAGCTGTCACCTGCTCAACACAGTTTCAAGTTTGTTAGAATTCAGAACACGAAGCAGCTGAAACTTCTACAGGAATTTAAGGTTAATTCTGATATGACATTACAGATTCCCAGAAGCAATGGGGACCGTCATTACAGGACAAAATCTTTGGTATTCTGGTTAACGCTGTGCTCTGGTCAGTACCTTTCATGGACCAAGAAGCAAGTGGAGGTTCATGACAAAAGTCTAGAGGACAATCATTGGCTCCAAGACCCCAGTAAGCATCAGTCCGTTCAGGTCTCTCCTGGGACCCCTGCCAGCATCACTGCTCCCCTCAGCCTGGTTTCCACACAGCCAAGAGGCTGTGACCAGACTCCAGGAGTCCTGGTGACGTTGAGAAGACAGAGAAGCTGAAATAAGGCCTATTGATTTACTATAAGCAAGTGCGAAGCCACAGAACAGTTAGGTGGCAATAAATAGCAGAAGTGACCCATTTCCATGACATAATTCTGTTGTCACGATCTGACTCTGAATATTTAAAGTCCAACAAAAAAATTAGCAGGAGAGATGAGAGAGAACAAAACTGTCATTTTCTTAAAGTCTCACACTAAGTGGAAGAAATGTGCCAAATTAGTCATCAGTGAACTACAAAATAAACAATTATAAATTAAAAACTGTCATTAATTATGGAAAAGTTATCAACTTAAAGTTAGTCTAAAAGAGCATTATTTTATGTGATAAAGTATAAGACATTTAATATCATGCCTGATTTAGTCAAACCTTTGACAAGAACAGAGCAAGATAATAGGATAATTGATCAGCCCAGAGTACCAAGTTTTGTACTAACACTTATAAATACCACTCACTGGTTAAAAAGAAAAAAAAAAAAGCCAACTGTGCTTGAATATCAGACAAATGTTAAACAAACCTATTAATAAAAGGCATATTGGAATCTGTAGAAAGAAGCGCTTGTTATGAACTACAAACATAAGGATTAAAAAATCTGAGATTCAATATTATACCACATAGTCTCAATAGACAAACGATTCATTAATAAATTATACAATAATAAAAAGTTTTTTTTATTGTTGACACTATTACAGATGAAGGCTTTTCTGATATCATGCCACACAAGTTCTGTTTAGAAAAAAATTTTCAAATAAGCTATCAAATACCAGTTAGTGACCACTTATCTAACACAAACAAAAAGTGCCCCACACAAACACCTGCAGAGGTAAATGCATCACGCTAATAGGACTTGTGGCTGCCAGATTAATTAATAGCTTTCCCAAGCTGCCAGGCAACATTCTATGGCTGAATTGTTTATCGCAGTTCTTAACAGTCAAAAAATGATGGTGGTTCCCTGCCTCTGGCTGAAATCAAATACAGTATCAAATTCAGTGGCTCAGAAAGCAGGGAGGTAGATGGGCTCCTGGGTGAATGCACACTGAAGAGAATTCTCTGAGAACGTGACAATGGGATAATAGGACGTTGCAAGCTAAAGGAACTACCAACTCTAGAAAAACCAGCTAATACCTTGGTTTCAAATCAAAGGTCGAACTTCAGATGAAAATAGCAGGCCGGGAGCCCTGCCTGCCCCCAAGTCTGTAAACTAAGTCCTCATCACTCTTGTCACAATTTAAGGGTCAACATTGCTATCAGGAATCAATCTTGAATCTCTTAAGCGGGCACAGGATCTGTTCCCTGACAACCTTGACAAACTGCAACACCAGCTGTAATTCAGTATATCCCAGGCTACTAGGAAATCTCACCAGCAATTTCCCTGCATTCCACCTTAACATCACACATGTATTCGTTTATTTTCATTCTCTCATTCTCTCTCCCTCCCTCTCTCTCTTTCTCCCTACTTCCCTCCCTTCCCACCTCCACCAGGCTCATGCTAATATGACCTTTACATATCATTTACTCATTCTGAATTATTTTAGCATCGCCCATTAATAATACAGCTCATAAACGATATTGCTTGGCATTTCCACAAAATATTTCAATATTTTATGTTACTTAATGGCTCTAAGATAGTAAAAAAAATATCTTTATTAAATCAAACAAACAGAAAATAGCAGTAAAAAAAATATGCCACTATTTTCATTGCTATGCATTTGGTCAGAATATTAAACATTAAACCAATAAAATTAACCCTCACAAGCCTCTAGTGTCCTATTCTTGCTTGAAAATAAATAAATTGGAAGCAGAGTCCCAGATAGGACATCACTGAGCTGCACACAAAGAACTCAAGGAAGTCTGAGCATTCAATATTCTCTCTTTTGAGAACCTCTCTTTTGAGATACGAAGTACCTCCACTTTTCTGTGATCACATCCTACACTTCAGGGCGGCTGCACAGATCGCAGAGCCGCCTGCTCCGGCCCCGCAGCTAGTGGCACAAAGGTCTCACCTTGCTCCTGATGCAGAGCGGTCTCCACGCGCTGAGCCGTGCGCTGCACAGACAACTTGCTCTATTTGTCCTCTCTCACTTGGGAAAGGAGCCCCTCAGAGCTCTCAAGCCCCAGGCCTGGGCTCATGTCAGGGAAGCTAAGGATACTCTCTGGAATGTTCCACAAATTAAACAGTAGAGGATGGGACTGCAAACAGTGAGATAATAAAAGCACCGCACAGAGTTTTGTTTCTTGGCTGTACCCCCAGTAAATACTAGCTGAAGCGTTCCGCTGCTCCGCTCTCCAGCTCACCTTCAGTGATTATTTGACTCAATCTCTTTAGATGTGAACCAGTTTTTCAAATTCTTGTTTTTGTTTTCTACATGAAATCTCTTAACTGTTAAATACTAACAGGTTCACTTATTTCTTTGTTTTTCAGGAATATGTGCAGGAATAAGAGAACAAGGTATAATTATAGCGTGGTTTGAAGACTAAATTGAATGAAAATCTACAGCGTTATTGACAACATTCGCATTAAATGAGTTCAACACAATATTGCAAGAAATTAGCTTAAAATGTACCAAAAAAAAAAAAAAAAAGCCCAGCCTGTGTGGCTCAGTGGTTGAGCGTCCACCCATGCACCAAGTCACCAGCTGGATTCCCAGTCAGGACAATGCCCAGGTTGTGGGCCCAAACCCCAGTGGGGGACAAGCAGGAGGCGGCCAATCCATGCTCTCTCATCGATGTTTCCATCTCTCTCTTCCTCTCCCTTCCTCTCTCTAAAATCAATAAAGAAAAAATTTTTTTTAAATCCCCTTCCTCTCTCTAAAAGAAAAAAAAATTTAACCAAACCAAAAAATTTAATTAAACCAAAAAAAGAAAGCTTTACAAGTTACACCTTGATTTCACTTTGGTGTATTTTCAGCTGCCTTCAAGGTTAATGCAGCCTCAGAAAAAATGCTTTTGAAAATGTTAGTTACAGATTCACTCGCTCTGTTCTCAGCCACAATTCCTTACCTAAACTACAGAACACAGAACATCTTTTTCAGTTTTGCCAGATGGTACCTAAACAACACCCTTCTAGTTGCAGACCAAAGGAAGTAATTCATTACATGCATTGGATGCCTTGGGCAGGCATTTGGTTTTAATTTTAATTTTATTTTTTAAATTGTTTCCATTTCATTTTTTTTTTTAGTTTTAATTTGTAATTGGTTTTCAAATTTTTGGTTTTGTAAAATTTCTGTTTTCATTAAGTTTTTTAATTTTTAAAAAATTGGGCTTAATTTAGCTTCGGGTTTGAATTTGGTTTAAGTGTCTCAGGGGAAGGTAAATAGGGCAGAGGGCAGAAAAACCCATCATAGAAAATCAAGAGCCTGATGCACCTTGTCCTGACACTGTTCTGGGCAAAATACCTAAATCACTTTGGACTCATTATCCACATTAAAAGATTAAGGTAAGATGGCTACAGCTATTTTCTAAGTGTCTTTTGTTCTGATGAACAATAAATTCATTCCAAGGGGAATGTACCATGTAACCTCCAATTTGTTAAGAGTGGAGGCCTTGTATAGGTAGTAAACATGAAACAATACCCAAAACATTTTCTTAATTCTGTAATTTCAACCATCTCTTGAACTCTAAATTTGTCACAAATTTATAAGAAAAGAAGAGTTGCGCATTTCAAAGCCACCTCCTTTCCCCTTCTCCTGCAGAGGTAGTAGGCCCAGATTCACCCAAGATGGGAGAAGCAGGGATTCCCTTTTACTCCTAGAAAATAGCAAGTTGGCTTTGGTTTGTTAGACAATTTTATCCATACAATGTCTTTTTTTTTTTATCCTCACTGGAGGATATATTTTTGCATTTATCTTCAGGAAGAGAGAGAGAACCATCGACATGTGGGAGACAAATTGATTGGTTGCGACCCAAACAACCCCAAACGGGGCCTGCAACAAACTGCAACCAAGGTATGTGCCCTCAGCGGGAATCAAACCCGGGACTGCCCAGTCCGTGGCTGATGCTTTAACCGCTGAGCCAAACCTGCCAAGGCTACAATGCCTTTTATACTCACACTATCTGAGAGCTGAATATAGGCAGTTATAAATACACACATTAACTAACCAAGAACTTGACAAATACGAAATGAAACATGAGACAACAGAATTTTACGAAACTGATCCTATGATTTAAGTGATTCCAAGCAAAATTCACCTCAAATTTGAAAACGTTACCTGGGTTCTTGAGACAGCCCTGGATGAGTCACTTTTGTTAAATAGGCTCTGTCCTTACCTGACCCAAAACATACAAGGCCAACCCAAGGCCAGAAGAGGAACAGGAAATACTCACGTCACTCATCATCATGCACAGAGCTGTTAAGCAGGTGGCACTTCTCATAGAGAATCAAACCTATGCATTTAATGTCTTAATCATGGTATTTATTTGAACACAAGCAATGTCTAGTTACATTGAATGGAAACTTCTGTTAGTCATTTCATTCAAACTATGGCTGTCATTAGGAAACTAGTAACTTCATACTCACAAGAACTATTTCTAGTATCTTCAAGTTATATTTGCTCACTGTACTAACAGAGCTGAGATTTTTTACTGCATAGTCAATATATAGTGCAGGAAGCTAGAGGCTGTCCTCTCCCATGCATCATAAACAACAGTCGTCACGTAAGAATAGATATTGTTTGCATTTGTGTTACTGAAACAGCAGAAAGTTTACGACTTCATTCTAATTTCCCAGATGCCTATGAAAAATGGAGTTAAACGTCTATCCTTTAACTTCATTAGCTAGTTTCTCAGAGGGGATGTTCTCAGCATTTGGGGAGGGAAAACTCTTTGTAGTGAGGGACTGTCACACACATTGTAAGACGTAAGGCACTCCTGACCCTTAGGCACTACATGTCAGTAGCTTTCCCCAATCATTGTGATGACCGAAAACACCCTCAGGAATTTTTAAGTGCCTCTTAATGAGTGGTCCACCCATGCCCCCAAACCCACAGCTGATGTAAACTAGCCCATTGGAACATGAAATTGGTCCAGAAGAGGTCTTACTAAACTTTGTTATGGAATCTATATGGCTTCCAGATTCTCAGTCCACTCTAAAGTCAAACACCCAGTGTTTGAGCCCTGTCAATGCATAGACATAGCCACCTGTTTATTAAAAATGCCCCCAAGGAACACACTACCATTTAACAATAGAGACTTTTTCAAGGCTGGAACAATCTTAGGATGTGTTTACTCCAGTCTCCTTATTTTGTAGATAAAGAGATTAACATCCGGAAAAGCGAATGATTTGCCTGCGTTCGCAGATGCTAATTAATGCCAGAAGCAGGATCAGAACACACAGCTCCCAGCTGTTCTCCCTTCCACTTTTCTCCAGCCACAAAAATGCAGAGGAGACGCAGATCTCTCAAAACATCTTTCAAGTTCTGTTTAAAAATGAAATGTTATCTGTGGTGAGCCAGCAGGTAGGCTTTCTCACCTTGAAACTTTTATCGAAATATTTTCACATACCACTAAGAAAAGTTAATACATACCTATTGAAAGCTGCTATTTAAAAATCCAAGTGATATTTGTGGAATATAATGAACCTAACAGTTTGAGGAACAGAGTACTCCCAGAGACGTGGAAGTGGGGTACAGACTGACAATCCCCAGAAGAGGGTTGGGGGGAGAGTTAAACCACAGAATTTATATGCATGTATGCATGAACAATGGACATGGACAACAAAGCTGGAGACAGGGCAGGGAGGGTGGGGGAGGGAGGAATCAGTGGGGGGAAAAGGAGAAACATCTGTAAAAAAAAATTAATTAATTAATTAATTAAATAAATAAAATAAAAATTTTTTAAAAATCCAAGTGGATATAATTTTTAATGGAAAAGAAAGTTCTCAAGTCTTCTCTAGTGTTTCTTTGTGGATGCTGTGTTTTCAAAGAGGATTTTTTTTTCTTTTCTTTTTCATTAAATTTATTGGGGTGACATTGGTTAATAAAGTTATACCGGTTTCAGGTGTACAATTTTATAATACATCATCTGTATATTGTATTGTGTGTCCACCACCCAAAATCAAGTCTCCTTCCATCACCATTTATTCCCCCTTCACCCTCTTCTACCTCCCCCCAACCCCTTTTCCTCTGGTAACCACCATACTGTTGTCTGTGTCTACGAGTTTTTTGTTTTTGTTTTTGCTTAGTCCCTTCACCTTTTTCCCACAGCCCCTCAATCCCCTGTCCCCTGACATCTGTCAGTCTGTTCTCTGTATCTATGAGTCTGTTTCTATTTTGTTCATTAGTTTATTTTATTCATTGGATTCCACATATGAGTGAAATCATATGGTACTTGCCTTTCTCTGGCTTGTTTCATTTAGTGTAATACTCTCCAGGTCCATCAAAGAGGATACTTTTAAGTATTAAAGTAAATACACCCTCCAAAGAAAAAAAAACAAAAAACAAATACAACACTAAGTTACATTAAAAGCAATGATGAACAAAGGCTGGCCAATGCAATGTTACCTGCTTTCTCTTTAAAGTAATGGTATGCAACCAGTAAATACCTTAACCACCCTCACTGTTTTCTTTAAGGGGGGAAATATACCAGTATAAAAATTTATCTCACTTCCATTTTTGCCAAAATACTTTTTATCATCAATATTAGTTTTACATTAATTAGATTGTCAATATCATCTTGTCTGCATGTGCTTTTCGAAATAAATATCTCAATTAGTAAAATATTGATTGCAGGTTTTAATGAGTTCTTAATTTAATTTCTAACTGTACAGCTATTCAGGTATCATCTGGACTATTATCATTAAAATATTTCAAATTGAACACAACTTAGATATTCAAAGCTCAGGGCTACTCACAAAGAATGTAAAGCTTTCATCCTGCAGTTCTAGCGGAAAGTACAGGAGCTAACACTCAGTGTCCTCCATAGAAACGAATCGAGGTCTTTGGATCATGCCCACCTGCACTATGAGTGGGCAGCACAGAAAAACAGGGGAAACAATTACACAAAACCAAAGTTACACAACACAGGACAGGAGCATTCTGTGGAGAATGGAATCTTCAGTCAGTACAGCACATCATGTACTTTTAACCACTGGCAAGCACTTTAATGTACCCTTACCTAATTGTTTTCATGATTTCCAAATGCCACTTGTGAATATGTAATTGTCCTTAATCACCTGGAGGCCTTGTTAAATGCACATGGCTGAGCCTTGGTGGGGCTCGGTGGTTCCCCTTTCTAACAGGCTCCCAAATGAAGGTAATGCTGCTGGTTCTGGGATGACACTTTGAAAACTGTCACTTGAAAGGATTTTTAAAAGTACTTTTTTTGGACAGCTATCAATGGTCAGAGTACCTTTTTCATTTTTACCCAGTATGCGAGATACACACACACACACACACACACACACACACACGGAAATGAAAACATATAAAACAATTCTTCCTTTTACTACATGTAATGAACCCTGATTTCGTGCTGCTGTACTTTATCCTCATTTATTCCTTTTTACTGAAAAAGAAACACTGATCATGAGCCACTAATTTGATTTCATTACCACTGATAGTTTAAGACCTACCGCTTGAAAAATACTGCTCAGGACACCCATATTCATCATTTAATTTAATAATAACAACTGTTTAATACCAGGTGCCAGATAACCTTTCAGTCTCTTTACATGCATTTCTCACTTCATAACTTAAAAACCCATAATAACACTATGAAGTAGGCATTACTAAATGCCCATATTCAGCCCTGGCCGGTTTGGCTCAGCAGTTAGAGCGTCGGCCTGCAGTCCAGAGAGACCCGGGTTCAGTTCCTACTAAGGGCATGTACCTCGGTTGCAGTTTGTCCCTGGCCCTGGTTGGCTCGTGCGGGTGGCAGCCACTGGATGTGTCCCTTTCATGTCAATGTTTCTCTCTCTCTTTCACTCTCTCCCTCCTACTCTATCTGAACAAAAAATGAAAAAATGTCCTCGGGTGAGGATAAACTAAATAAATAAAAAATAAAAAATAAATGCCCATATTCACAGAGAGAGAAAACATGAGGTTTAACTTTAATGCAACTTGCCCAAGGTCACAATGTTTGTGCATATCAGAGACTGGTTTGAACACAGGTCTTGTTCCAGAACATAATGGTAAAGATTGCTTCCTTGAAGTGAGATGTTTTAATTTTGAATCCCAGATCTGCCATTTACTGTGGGGTTTTGGTAAATTACTAAGCCTGTCCAAGTTCCAGTTTTCTCATTTCTAAAAGAGATAATAACAGAGCCTCCTTATGTGGGAGCTGAGAGGATTAAAGAAGATAACCCATGACAAGTGCTTGGCATACCTAGCACACAGTAAGGCTTTAATAATTATTATTTATTATCAGACAGACACTGAATTATTGCTACGTCATCCGCTGCCTCCCTTGGTTTCTAGTTCCCAGTTTTGTCTCTGGGTTTGCTTTTCTTCTGCTGCCTTGGCTTCTAACATCTGTTATCCTATGACCTTGGCTCTGCCCTTCTCTCATCCATCCTCCTCTGCAGCTGTGTTGTGCAGGAGTTCTTAAAGCTCCGCCCCCAGATAATGCCTTGTGGACAAAGACCAAGGCTCCCCCGTCGAACCTGCCAATTTGAGCTTAACATCATCATGCAAAAGTTATTCCATGATGAAAGTATGCGTCGTTACCAAAAAGTGAAGAATCTAATCAGCAAATCACAAATGTGAGAAGGCTGAAGGCTTCTGTATACCCCATAAATGCACTTATATAAAATCATCAACACTGCACTTGACCATTTTACAACATAAATCATAATAAGATATAAAAATCCAAATGAAACTCTGAAGGCAACATGAACAAAGCTAAAGCCTGGGATTAGGACATTAAGTGCAACAAGATAACGGTGGGCTCTTTTGAATCCCCTGGCTCAGCTTTTCTTGCTGGAAGTTCCTTCATATGAGAAATTTTAAAACCAGATATTCCAAAAAAAAAAAAAAAAAAAAATCACAGATGACCCTCAAGAAGGACACAGAATTCTCTTCCCTGGGTATGCAGGAGTATATGCACGCCAACGATTTTGTGACACATGTCCTTCCTTGAGAAAGACAGGCTTGGAAATCTCTTTCCCTATTGCTCGTTTCACTTCTGTGTGCCCAACTTTTCTCCGCTTCTCCGGTGCAATCTCCAACAAAATCATCTTTCCTCCTATCTTTCAGCTTCCCCAAGGTGGGTCTCAACTCCTCAGACGGAGGACTACTTGTCCCTTTCTCATTCCTCTACTTCCACCTGTCATGGACAGAGCTCTGGGGCATGTGTCCCCACGTCTGGGAATTAAGTAATGGGGATAGATCACAGAAGCCCTAATTACTTTTCTGTTTCCGTTTCACCAGAAAATAAAGTCTGGCCAGGCTAATTATCATAGTGACTCAGTTCCTAGCCTGTAGTATGCAGTAGCTGGAGTCTCTTTTCTCATCAGAGAATCCATCCCAGGGGCCCTAACTCATGGGCACAAGTATGCTGTCACCCAGAAGAACCACCAGAGAGCTCTAAAACCAGTTCTTGCAGATTAAGTTGAGAGACCACGGTCTCTACCCATAGAGCATACGGATTATTACTCTAAGATTAATAACTGAAGAGAAAAGCATGGAGAGGAAGGTCACATGGTAAAAACAGCAGACTACTTGGCTGCAGGGGGACCTGATTTTCATTCTCAACTCTGTATTGCTTACTAACTATATTACCTTGGGTAAGCTTCTTCATCTCTCTGAGCCCAAACATTCTCATACAGTAGGAATAAGAATATCTGAGTTCGATATAACATGGCTTGTTTCTAGAATTACTAATTGCTACTCATCACTTCTGGAATTATAAGTAACATGAAAAAAACTTCATGGAGTGCCTGGTACTTAATAGGTACTTAATTCATTAGAGTAGTGGTGTTCAACCTTCTCATCTCATCACACACATAAACTAATTATTAAAATTCTGCAGTACACCAAAAATTACATATGTTTTGCTGATCTGACAAAAAATAGGTATAATTTTGATTCATTCACACTGGACAGCTATTGTGTTTGCTGTTGTCATTTTTTATCTGACAACCTAAGGGAAAAGAGCTCAGTGCCCCTGACTAAATAGTCAGGTGTCACATGTTTTAAAAATTCTTACAGCAAGAGGCATGTTGGTTGAAAATTGATGCATTAGAGTGATTATCATCATAAGAGTCTGTGAAACTCAAAGAGAGAGAAAATTTTCAGAACAAAAATGAGGCCGTTTCCAGCACTACCCCCCACCCCCCACCCCGCCTTTTGGGGAATTTGAAAAATTACTTTATTTTTCTGAAGACTCAATTTGACAAGCAGAAAACAGCCCTAATTACAGCTCCATAAGCCTCAATTTATTAATAGGTTTCACTTGTAAAGAAAAGAAGGCCTTTTTCTTGTTTCTCAGAGTTCTCCCTAAGGTCAGTCTCCTATACATTTGTGATATACATATTGAAAAGAACTCTCATATTTGGTCTTATAATACTTTCAAAATAAACATGATTTTCCTTCTAAGCTTTGCAAGAAATGTAACATTAGGGGCAAGGCCATTTGACCTATCCGGGAATACAAAAACAGTATCTACTATGATGTTTCAAGGAACCACAAAAAGTAATCTGGAAAAATTATTGCCTCTAAAATACTAGCCTAAAACTCCAAAACACAACTTTATAAATACTTAATAAATACTTAATTACAAGTCCAAAAAGAGTTAAAAGAATACAAAATGTAGGTGAGTCAACCTGTTTCCATAACAGATTGGAGCTAACTTATTTAAAAGGTATGGGCAGGACAGGTGCACTAAAGCAAGGCTAACAAGGTGCAAGTCACATCAGAAAACCTTGACTAGGGTGCAGCTGAGCATCACATTTTAGTTCAGCTTTTTGGATGACAAGCCGGAAACAAGAGACTGGTGATTTCTTAGCCTCCTTTTCCTTCTAACAAAAGAAACAACACCAATTAAGAAGAGACACTTTTTAAAGCAGTAAAAGCAAAGATGAATTTATGGAGATCATTATATAAAGAGTATCAAAATAACATAACCATCAGTGTCAACACATTGTCCAAGCAGCCCATCTCTTTTATATTGACTTTCAGTAAAAAATTGAATATTAAAGCACAGTGTAATGAAGATATTGTAATAAAAAGGTATTGTAATATGATTAAGGTAGGTATATTTGTGATTGTGTAATTTGATAAAATAGAGAGCATGGAAGATTTAGTGGACTTTTTTTATTAACTATCAACTTGAGCTTCAGATACCTGACTAGTGCTGAAGACACAAGTTTTATGCATTTAAAAGTGTTTTTTTGTTTTTTCTTTTTTCTTTTTATTCATTTTAGAGAGAGGAGGGGGGTAGAGAGAGAGAGAGACATCGATGAGAGAGAACATCGACTGGCTGCCTCCTGCCCGCCCCCTACTGGGGATTTGACCAACTGGCGACCTCTTCGTGCATGGGTCAATGCTCAACCACTGAGCCACACCAGCCAGGCTGCTTTTATGTACTTTTTTTTTTTTTTTATCTTCACCCGAGGACATTTTTTTCGTTTTTGTTCAGATAGAGTGGGAGGGAGAGAGAGAAACATCGATGTGAAAGGGACACATTGAGTGACTGCCTCCCACACAACCCCAACTGGGGTTGAGGACAAACTGCAACCGAGGTATGTGCCCTTAGCGGGGACTGAATCCAGGTCTCTCTGGAC
Organism: Molossus molossus; assembly: GCF_014108415.1. Classification (NCBI taxonomy): domain Eukaryota; kingdom Metazoa; phylum Chordata; class Mammalia; order Chiroptera; family Molossidae; genus Molossus; species Molossus molossus. Next base: position 64,357,150 of record NW_023425344.1, on the reverse strand, counting down.
CGCAGGCCAATGCTCTAACCACTGAGCAAACTGGTCAGGGCGGTTTTATGTATTTTTAATTGAAAAATTATCCACATGCTAAGCAGCAGGTATGCAAGTGACAAAGGTATCACTGCTCAAATGAACTGCAACCCCCAAGTTATGTAGCAGAGATCACTGTAGAAAAAGACATTTTTTCATAAAGAAACTTTGAATTTGCCTAAGTGCTCAAATGAGATGAAATGAAAATCAATATAATAAAGAATCAGCAACATGAAAGAAGGTGGCCCTCTGAATTTCCTCCTCTCCGTCCACCTCCACATTCTCCTTTAATTAAATCCAGTTTCTCTCAAGCCCTAGCTCTCAAGATAATTATTAAATAGCCAAAATTAGTATATTTCGTTTGATTAAGATTATCACCCATTCCACAGGCAACAGAATCTCCAAATTTAACTCCATTATCAACCCTCACAGCCAAATCAAATCCAGGACCTCCCACTGGGATCTGGTAGAGTACAGATTTTATAGCGTAATGTGAAAAACAATCGTGGAAAATGTGCACCTAGTATAACTGTTTCTATTATCTTTAAGCTCAAGTATATTTTGTGATTTCCAGAAAAAAAAGATGATTCCACAGTAGCTTTTTGTTATGTTTTACTTTTGCTTTATAATTGAAAAACACAACATTTCATCTGTTGTAGTAAATAAATAGGCATGTGTACACTGGTCTGGAAATTGAATTATGTGTTGTAGCATGTTACTTTGAGAAAAATAAGCTGTGAGTCCAAGTAGGTATTTTTCAAATAAACTTTTTGTAAATAATGATATGCATAAAGTGGGGTCCACTAGTACTTTATTCATACATGACTTTGCTTGCTCATTTATTAAGGCAACATTAACAAGTGTCTACTATGTATTTTAGACACTGGGCTGGACGGTAGAATACAGGTGGGTCCCTCGCCACCAATGTACCCATTAAGAAACTCACTATAGTTGGTTAGGGTGGGAGACACAGAAATTATTATTCAAAGTGTGTTCAAAACACCATGGAAACAGACAAAATGAAATGATTCTTTCTGCATGGAATTGGGTACATTCTACAAAAAGAAGTTCTACTTGAAATAGACCATCAAGAATCAAGAGGGACTTTCCGGGAAGAGGGAATTCCAGGAGAATGAATATCCATGAGCAAGAAATCAAATGTGTGAACTGTGAAGGACCCTTGAAAGGAAGAGGAAGCTAAAAAGGAAAGGTTTTTAAGAGCTTTTGGTCACTATGCTGAAGAGTTTAGAGTTAACGTAATTCATTGGGATCCGCCAAATGTTTTAGAACTTACACAATTAAATTTGCACTTTATAAAGATTAATTATAGCAATGTCACACAGTACAGCAAAGATGCTACTTAAAAGCATGTACATACACAATAACTTCCCAAAACTGAACATTGTTTGAGTCCATCACAATAATTAATCCACTTCCAAATGTGCTTTAACTCAGATACTAAAAACCATCATAATCTTGTGAAGTTTGAGTTCACGTGCCACAGACAGATGGGTTATCCCTGGGAGACTCAATATAAGGCTTCAACTCTTCACAGGAAGAGCATTAACTTCATGGCTGAGTTGACTACTTACAATTTTATTTTATTTATTTAAGATCCTCACCTGAGGATTTTTTCCATTTATCTTCTGATGGGAGAGGGAGAGGGGGAGGGGGGGGGAGAGGGGAGGGAGGAGGGGGAGGGGGAGAGGGAGAGAGGGAGAGGGGGAGGTGGAGAGGGGGAGGGGGAGAGGTGGAGAGGGGGAGGGGGGAGAGGGGGAGGGGGAGGGGGGGAGAGGAGGAGAGGGAGAGGGGGAGGGGGGAGAGGGGGAGGGGGAGGGGGGAGAGGGGGAGAGGGAGAGGGGGAGGGAGAGGGGGAGGGAGAGGGGAGAGGGAGAGGGGGAGAGGGGGAGAGGGGGAGAGGGAGAGGGGGAGGGAGAGGGGAGGGAGGAACATCAATGTGAGAAAGACACATTGATTGGTTGCCTCCCGCATGACCCCAAAGGGCTGGGGACAGAACCACAACCGAGGTACTGCCCTTGACTGGAATCAAACCAGTGACTCTGGTTCAAGGGCCAACACTCTAGCCACCGAGCAACCAGCCAAGTATTTATTTTTATTTATTTATTTTTTTATTATTATTATTTTTTTTTAATCCTCACCTGAGGATATTTTTTCTATTTTTTGTACAGATAGAGCGGGAGGGAGAGAGAGGAAGGGAGAGAGAGAGAGAAACATCGACGTGAAGGGACACATCGAGTGGCTGCCACCCGCACAACCAACCAGGGCCGGGGACAAACTGCAACCGAGGTACATGCCCTTAGCGGGAACCGAACCCGGGTCTCTCCGGACCGCAGGCCGACGCTCTAACCGCTGAGCCAAACTGGCCAGGGCCAAGTATTTATTTTTAAATACGTTTGTCTGTTTGCGAAAAATTGTAATCCTTTAGCCATGAAATTAAGAGCAAACAGGAATTTTTAAAAGTTTAACTCTCCTGCTATTTTCCACACTGTAGTAGGAATGCTTCTGTTCTTATCAACCTCCATCGCACCCACATGTAACCTATTGGGTGGTTGTCCTCTCTACTGAGTTGCAAAATGAAGCTCTGCCCACCTCCTCAAACTTGTTTTTCCAAAGCACACCTTTACCCCAAACTGAAACATGACAGAAAGGAGGAGTCCGCATTACTTAAGCCCAACTCATGAGAAAAGACCCTTTGCCAATGGCCAGAAAATATCACAGAAGAATAGCTACAGGTAACCAAGATGGTCCTACAGCAAACACGAAGGGCAGGAACCAAATGCATAGCCTGGAATTTGCAGCAGAACCACCAGCTTTCAGCCCAGAGAAGCCATCCTGGGCGCTAACAACGCCAGAAAGAAAGCTCATTTCGTTTTGTGGGCCATTGGGTCACAGCCAAACGACTTGGGGCACTGTTGGTAAACATCAAGTATGCTTTGGGCCAAGACAGCAAAGTCATCAGAATCAAACCCTCAATACCACCTGCTGCACATTCCTCACCCTTCCTGCCACGCCTCCCACTTCCTTTAACCCCTACCCTTCACCCTGGAGAGTCCAAGATCACACATGAATAAAATCATGCCTGGATGAAAATTCTCAGAGCTTTGGCCATTACTGTTTCAAGCAAAATGTCAAAAACTTTCACTGGGAATTCCAGCCAAGAACACTTTTCACTTGAACACTTAGGTCTCTGCTCTTGTCCTGAAGGATGCATTGCTATTTGTTCTGCAGTGAACTGTTTTTTCTTGAGAACTTAATTCTTCCCCACTTACACTCAGGTTTGTGTTTTAAAAATGGTTCAAATTCACAGTATATACTACAGCCCCAAAGAGAATTACTGGGAAGCCACCCCCTTCTCAAATCCAAAACCCTGAGATTAAGCAATAAAACCAAATAATACAGTTGAAAGCCAAGGACAGACTGAGCTTCAACAGCCTTTCACATGTAGAAAGTATTATAGATTTTCTTTCCTTTTATCATGCTACTTGTGTATTCCTTACTCATACCTCAAACTAAATTCCAGATCTGAAAAACTCAGTCTATCCCTTCTTCCCACGTAAAAGCCTTCTATCAAGAATATACCTCCTCTGAGTGGTAGGAGGATATTATTTATTTTTAAGTTTTATCAATAGCTCTGTTCTCCAAGATGTTTAAGGTGAATTCTGACACTCAGCAACGACCCTAAAGAGAAAGGATTTCTGGACTTGATACCTAAAAGTCGGGCACTCAGGGAAAGCAAAGAGGGGAACTGTAGTACTTGGGCTCCCGTAGAAGTTCAAATATCCCCAGAGAAGAGGAAGTATTAATAAATTTAAAAGGGAGAGAGAGGTTTTAACAAGTCTTATGTGGCTGTATACCTGTTTTCTGGCTTTTCCTAATATAGCAATTCTGTGTGTTTTATGTTTTATGATGTCCAGTTTAATACCGCCATCCATTCTTGCCCTTAAGGATTGGTTTTGCATTTTAATGAGAATCAGGGGACTGGTTGTATTTAATCCATCTGTCCATATTCTTCTCAGTAATTGAGTAAACCTCTTAACTCTACTGTAAATATCCCTGGATTCCAATTAATTTGTCTTACTTAGTAGACACAGCAGCACATATTGTTTTACTTATGGAAAAGCAAACCCTTTACAACTTTTATGTTTCAAATACCCAGCATGATATATTTATTTCCTCTTCTTAGAAAAAGATGAAAGAATGATGTCTTGTTAGGTTTAAAAAAAAAAGAATGACAAGATAAATTGTGATGAAATCATTACTTAGAGATGATTTTTTTTAAAGAAGGTATTTCTTTTTTAAGTTTATCTTTATTGTTATATTACAGATGTCCCTCCTTGTTCCCCATTGCACCCTGCCACCCCATCTGCACCCCTCCCCCCAGGCCTTCACCTCACCATTATCTGTGTCCATGAAAGATGATCTTTTAATTCAAATGAATTAAAATACATTACAGGGGAGTCTGGTCTCCCCTTTACTAGTTGGTATTGAAAAGCTAAGGAATCCAGAGTAACATTATTTCCCTTCCAATTTGGGGACTTATAGAAGAAAGCAAGTCTAAATTACCTTTTTAATGAGACTATATTACATATTTGTCCTCAGAATGGATACTTCCTCAAAAGTTATTGTTTGCAAAATCTAGACAACCTCTTTGGGCGGCTTAAAACTTACCAAAGATTCCCTAATGTTTTGTGCTTGCAATTAAAAGGTTCACTATTAAAACCTACCTCTGTATGTCTGTTATCTAGAAAAACTCGAACATAAAACATTAACGGAAACAATTGAGGAACGAGAGGCTGGATAGTAAGGGAGGGTACTGAATTACAAATATAAAGAGTTTGTAAAATTAATTCTAAATAAACTTTAAACACATGCTACCAGCTTGCGCCGTTTTTTATCCTTTTGAAAATGATTTTAAAAGGAGCATTGTTTTCCATCATGCGCGTGCGCGCGCGCGTACACACACACACACACACACACACACGCACGCACACACACTCACACTCACACTCACACTCACTCTGCACCAGCACGGGATTCCTGCGGTCCTTCCTCGCCCTCCAGCCACCCCCTCCCCTGTCGCGGGCAGCTGTGCCCGCAGCCCCCGCGCGCCCCCCAGGCCGCGTCCCAGCCTCCCGCAGTGGCTCTGGTGCACATCCCGGTGGCGGCGTCACCTACCCTGCTCCGAGCGCGCGACAGACACGGGACGGCCGAAGGAAAGGCTCCCAGGACCAGCCGAAAGAAAAAGAAAAGAGATAAAGGGGGTGGGACGACTCCCTTACTTCCCACAACAAGGGGAAGTGTTGCGCCCCATGCACTCGGTTGCTCCGCAGCTGTGGTTTCGGAGGAAATTCTCGGCGGCCGAAAAAGCTGCGGCTGGGGTGGAAAGTTGTGGGTGTTTTCCCCCGCCGCCTGCGCCTCGATCCTCTCCTGTCCCCGCCGCAGCCTTGACAGCTCCCGTGGCCTCAGGGACCCTCCGGAGCCCTGCCGGTTTCCACCCAGAGCTGGGCTGAGTTGCCACATGCACTTGAGAAATCCAAGCAGTTGCGCAAAGAAGAGTCCCAGAAGTTAGAAAGAGTGATTGTGTGTGAATGAGTAAATATACAGTACAAGAGGCTGGAACAACTGAGCGGGGCCAACCCTCAGACGCAGCTCGGGGTTTCAGATTTCATTTGGCAACTGGCAGCTTCAGAAGATCCGAGCCGATTTAAGGCACTCTACTGGGGAGGCCGGGGGAGCCTGCCCTCGCCCAGAGCCTCCCTGCGACGTTATCTCTGCCTCCCAGCCTGCGGACGCCTGGGACCGCCGAGCGGAGCCGCCCAGCCTCTCGCAGCTGCCATCGCTCATTTCTTCTCATGTGTGTCATAGGTACATGTTGGTCGCAGATCTGGAGCTGTGGGTGCGTGCGAGAAGGGTGGAAAATAATGTCTCCTGACCTCTAGGAATTCTGCGTTTCTTTGACCAAACCCCACACACCGGTTTTACTTGCTTCCCTCAGCTCTCTGTGTAAAATCTTATTTCTCAATCAGAATTACCTGGGTCGTTAACACCGAATTCCTAGAAATGCTTATTGGATGCCCTCTAGTTAGATCCTTAGAGAAATTCAAAGCGTAAGTACTTCCTTATCATGGTTTAAGAGCCCTCAGAATCACACAGTATGAAAGAAAGAGAATGAGTAAACATTGTGCTGGTGCAGCCCTCCCTCTTCATGCCACCACCGAATATCTAATTTCAAATCTGTATCTTACAATATTGGTTACCTGGAACGCCCACTCGAATTGTTTCTAAAAGCTTTATAAAGCTCTCTGCTTTCGATGATTTAGAAATCATCACCAGATTTCTTTAAGACACAAAATAAGAGTGGCCTCCTTCGATTTTGCCAGTGATATGAAAAAAGAGCACACATTTAAAAAAAAGAGAGAAGAGGAGGAAGAGCACACACTTAAATTTAGAAACACCAAAAATAAAAGTCTGTGTGGACACTGAGATGTTTTGGGGGTTTGTTTGTTTGTTTTTGTTTTGGGGGGGTTGTTTTTTCTTCTCTCTTTTATTTTCTTTCTCTGGTTTCTTGGAGTCTTACTTCCTGGTAAACTGCCCCATCAGGCTTTTTAAAACGTGTGTAGGATTCCCACCCAGAAGCAATGTAACTTATTTTCTAATTAGTAGAAATAGATGACCTTCATCAACTGATTTGGCTTTAGGTGTTCTAGCAGTTTTAGATGAAAGCTGGAAGACAATGAAATAAACCAAAACGGAATCTGCACAGATGGACTCAAAAGCCTCAGGAAGACAAGTGTTAATAGGTATGATGCTAGATAGCGACATTTTAAAAAGGCAAGGAACCTATCATGTCAGTATCCTACTTCAGGATCTAACAATTATTACTACAAGCAATGTAGACTCAAGACAATACAACACTGACAGGGTGGTTACTGGGTAGTCCCTAATCCAAAAGATGAAGGGATGCCTCTGTGACACAGCCTGTGTCCAGACCTTTCCCCTTCACATATCCCGACTGTCTCCACCCTTTCCATTTGACACCACTCCATTGACGAAATGTGATGAAAGTGATTATCTCAAACTAGACCACACAATTTAAGGATAAGAAGATTGTCACTTGGGGATTAAGCAGTGGGGAGAGATATCTACTAATACAAGCCTTCTCTGGCCCTCCCGCATCTCCCCAGAAAGAGAAGGCCACTCTATTCCTGTCCTTGAAGCTCCTCAAGGATTTAGCAAAGATCTTTGTTAGGAGAGAGAAGAACCTGAACTAGAAACACTTGGTTGGTCACAGAATTCAGACTACGTCATCCCTCTTATCTGTGAACTAAATGGGACTGAGAGATATTCCTCATACAGATTGAAGCAACTTTAAAGGAGAAATAAATTCTTAAACAAGAGACTTGAATGATTCTAACCAGAGGAGGATACTGAGGCAACTGATAAAGACTCCGGGAAGGGGGTATCTGTCATTCAATTCCTAGGGTCTCTGGTAAGAACTTTCCCAGGGAATCACTTAAAGCCAAGTTTTACCAGTTAACTCAATTCTGAATTAGGGGCTTGCTTTAGACGAACTCCACAAACCCACAAATGATTCCAAGGTAAGGGCTAATTTTCTAGGATTCCAAAGTCATAAACACCCTCAGAAGAAGATCTATAGCAGGCAAGGGTTTGAGGAACCTCAGATTTACAGGGGTTTGTGTATAATATATTCAGGACCAGAGGGATTTCAGGGACTTAGAAATAAAATAGGAAGAAGGATGAGGAGGATAAAGAGGAGGAGGAGGAGGAGGAGGAGGAGGAGGAGGAGGAGGAGGAGGAGGAGGAGGAGGAGGAGGAGGAGGAGGAGGAAGAGGAGGGGCCCTGGCCAGTTTGGCTCAGCGGTTAGAGCGTCGGCCTGCGGTCCAGAGAGACCCGTGTTCGGTTCCCGCTAAGGGCACGTACTTCGGTTGCAGTTTGTCCCCGGCCCTGGTTGGTCGTGTGGGTGGCAGCCACTCGATGTGTCCCTTCACGTCGATGTTTCTCTCTCTCTCTCCCTTCCTCTCTCTCCCTCCCACTCTATCTGTACAAAAAATGGAAAAATGTCCTCGGGTGAGGATAAAAAAAAAAAAGAAGAAGAAGAGGAGGGAAAGATGATAATGGCCTCACTACACTTGGATAAATTGAGTATCAGCATTGCCAGAGTCAATGACAGGAAAAGCAACCATAGATAAAGCCCCTTGGACACTTGTTCTCAGGCCACTTTGATTGGAATTTAGTTAGAGGAAATTCAGCAAGAGTTTGTATAGTCATTGTCTAAAATTTAGGTATATGGATCAAATAGTACTATTATACAAGTATGGATTAAAAATGCGTTGTAGCCTGGCCGATGTGGTTCAGTGGTTGAGCATCAATCCATGCACCAAGAGGCTGCCAGTTCGATTCCAGGTCACAGCACATGCCCAGGTTGTGGGCCAAATCCCTAGTGAGAGGCATGCAGGAGGTGGCCAAGAGATGTTCTCTCTTATTGATGTTTCCCTCTCTCTCTCCCTCTCCTTTCATTTCTCTCTAAAATCAATAAAGAAAAAATTAAAAAATAATAATAATGAAAATGCATTCTAATGTACTTCACTAATTTAAAAATTGCCGTTTTCCACCAGATTCCTTGTTTGATTCTTTGAAGATCTTAGCATAGAGTAATGCGTTGTCGTGTTACCCACTTGTCCATTAATATTAGATACTGGGGCTCTTTAATTATGTTTTCTTTTGGGAAAACATAAATTCCTAAGAGGGCAAAAAACACAGTAACAAAAAAGAATAGTCAAGAATTGCCAGAATCCTAACATTTCCTTCAGGCTCTCACCAACAATGCACAATTTGTGTGGGTACTGAAATATGCCAAGATCTGATTTCAGGATTAAGATAGAAGCCTATGCTTTAAAGCGTCTCTATTGCAAAACATCTGTTTTATTGTTTATTTGTTTTTTCTTTATATTTCTTGATAGAAGTTCCTTTTCAAGAACTGATAGTTCTGTCTTAACAAAATAAGGTTTTGTGCTCACCTTCCCCCAACACTTTTAATCGCATGATTCAGGGAACGGGGATGTACTACTATGATGAAAATGATGGGACCAAATCAATCCAGCTAACCCCCTGTAAGAAAGACAAGGAGAAAAAGAACAAATGAGAGAAGGGCTACTATAGCCATGGATTTCTTCCTGCCCTATGATTCCATCAGAGGCCTGCTATCAGTCAAGGGTTTCAAAAATGAAGCATCTTATGTGGACTTTTAGATCCTGAGGAGAACATAGCATTGACCATCACTATATTCTTACTTAATTGACATAGTTTGGATGGCAGCCCAACTCACACTCCATCATCCCCTAGACCCCCAGAGTAGATGGTACAACAATCAAAAAGTCCCTAATTAAATTTATTTTTGAAAGTGTTTTTTTTGCCTAATTACGAAATTAATACATGTTCAATGTATGAAATGAAGAAACAACAAAGAAGCATAAGAAGAAATTAAAAGTTGATATGTTCTCATCATTCAGAGATATTGTTAATTAGATAGAATTAAATTGGAAGTCATTTGAACATGTCTAATTGTTTCTTCACCTCTGTGTATGTGCCGATCTTTTTATTTTATTTTTCAGTCATAGTTTACATTCAACACTATTTTGTATTAGTTTCAGATGTACAGCATAGTGGCCAGTCATATATTTTACACAGAGATCCCCTGCTATTTCAAATACCAACCTGACAACATACATAATGATTACAATATTATTGACTATATTTCCTATGCTGTACTCCACATTTCATGTAACTATCAATTAGTACTTGTTAATCTCTTTATGTTTTTCACCCAGCCCCCAAAACCCCCCTTCCCTGGAAACCATCATCCAGTTCACTCTCTCTATGAGTCTGTTTCTATTTTGTTCTTTAGATTTTATATATAAGTAAAATCACTTGGTATTTTTCTTTCTCTGTCTGACTTATTTCACTTAGCATAACACCCTCGAGGCCTGTCCATGCTGTCACAAATGGTAAGATTTCCAAATATATATATATCTGAGTACTATTCCATTGTATATATGTACCACAGCTTTTTTATACACTTGCCTATTAATGGGCACTTGGGGTTGCGTCCATATCTTGACTACTGTAAATATCACTACAATGAACATAGGGGAGCATATCTTTTTTCAAATTAGTGTTTTGGATTTCTTTGGATATGTACCTAGAAGTAGTACTTCTGGGTCATGAGGCAGTTCCATTTTTAATTTAAAAAAAAAAAGTTTTTTCTTGATTTTAGAAAGGTGGAGAGAGAGAAACATTGATGAGATAGAGAACCATCCATCCCATTGGCTGCATCACACATGCCCCCTACTGGGAATCGAGCCCTTAATCCACGTATGTGCCCTGACAGGGAATCGATCTGGGACCTCTTGATGCAGGGGACTACCCTCAACCAACTGAGCCACACCAGGCTAAGGCCCATTTTTAATTTTTTGAGGAACCTCCATGCTGTTTTCCATAGTGGCTGCACTAATCTTGAATCCCTCCAATAGTGCGGAAGAGTTTCCTCCTCTCCACACCCTTGCCAACACTTGTTGATTTATTGATGATAGAGATTCTAACAGGTAATAATTTGAATTTCTCTGATGATTAGTGATGTTAAGCATCTTTTCATGTGTCTATTGACCATCTGTATGTCTGTTCAGGTTCTTTTCCCACATTTAATTGGATTGTCTGGGGGGGTTTTTTGGTGTTAAGTTGTATGAGTTCTTTAAAAATTTTGGATATTAACCCCATATCAGAGGTATCATTGGTGAATATCTTCTTCTATTTGGACCATTGTCTTTTTTTTTTTTTTAAGGTTTCCTTGGGTGTTCAAAAACTTTTTAGTTTGATGTAGTCCCATTTGTTTATTTTTGTTTGTTTCCCTTACCTGAGGAGATGTCTGAGAAAATAATGCTACAAGAAATGTCCAAGATTTTACCGCCTATGTTTTCTTTTAGAATTGTTATGATTTTAAGTCTTTAATACATTTTGAGTTTATTCTTGTATATGGTGTAAGAAGGTAGTCTGGTTTCATATTTTTTTCATGTATCTGTCTAATTTCCCCAACACCATTTATTGAATAGACTGTTTTTACCACATTGTATGTTCTTGCCTCCTTTGTTATATATTAATGGACCATATAGCCATGGGCTTATTTGTGGGCTCTATATTCTATTTCATTGATCTATATGTCTGTTTTTTTATACCAGTACCATGGTATTTTTTTTTTTTATCCTCACCCAAGGACATTTTTTTTTTTCAATTTTTTTGTTCAGATAGAGTGGGAGGCAGAGAGAGAGAGAGAAACATTGATGTGAAAGGGACACATTGAGTGGTTGCCACCCGCATGACCCAACCAGGGCCAGGGGACAAACTGCAACCGAGGTACGTGCCCCCAGCGGGAACCGAACCCGGGTCTCTCTGGACTACAGGCCGATGCTCCAATCGCTGAGCCAAACCGGTCAGGGCAGTACCATGATGTTTTAATTAATAAAGCCTTATAGTATACTTTGAAACCAGATAGTGTAATATCTCTAACTTTGTTCATTTTCCTCAAGATTGTTCTGGCTATTAAGAGTCTTTTATAGTTTCATATACATTTTTTTGAATTATTTGTTCTAGTTCTGTGAAAAATGTGAGTGGTATTTTGATCAGAATTATGTTGAATCTATATAGAGATTGCTTTGAGTATTATTAACATTTTAAATATTTTAATTTTTCTATCCATGAGCATGGTATATGCTTTCATTTAGTTGTATCTTTTTCAATGTCTTAAAATTTTCCAAGAACAGCTGTTTATCTCCTCAATTATATTTATTCCTAGGTATTTTTTATGCAATTGTAAATGGGATTTTTTTTTTGTTTCTCTGTCAGTTTACTGGTGTGTAAAAATGCAAAAGATTTTTGAATATTTATTTGTATCCTGCTATCTACTGAATTTATTTATCAGTTCTAGTAGTTTGTTGTTTTGTTTTGTTTTGTTTTGTGATCTTTCGGGTTCTCTAATACAGTACATGTCATCTGCAAATAATGACAGTTTTATTTCTTTCTTTCCAATTTGGATGCCTTTTATTTCTTCTTTGTGTCTGATTGTTGTGGCTAAGACTTTTAGTACTATGCTGAGTAAGAGTGGTGAAAGTGGACATTCCTGACTTTTCCTGATCTAAAGGGGAATACTTTTAGTTTTTCCCCATTGAGTATGATGTTAGCTTTAGGTTTGTCATACATGGCCTTTCTTACGTTGAGGTATGTTTGTTTTCTCCCTTTCCATTTTGCTGAGAGATTTTATCATGAATGGGGGCTGGATTTTTCAAATGCTTTTTCTACATCTATTGATATGAGCACATAATGATTATCCTTCATTTTGTTAATGTGGTGTCATGTTAATTGATTTGCAGATATTATATCAACCTTGCATTCCAGGAATGAGTCCCACTTGATCATTATGTATGATTTTTTTAATGTTTTGTTGAATTCAGTTTGCTAATATTTTGCTAAAGACTTTTGCATTTATGTTCATCAGGGATATTGGCCTATAATTTTCTTTCTTACTAGTGTCTTGTTTTGGAATCAGGATAATGCTGGCCTTAAAAATGAGCTTGGGAGTCTTCCCTCCTCCAGAATTTTTCAAAATAGTTTGAGAAGAATAGGTGTTACTTCTTTGAATGTTTGGTAAAATTACCTGTGAAGTCATTTAGTCCCGGACTCTTGTTTGTTGGGAGTTTTTCTTATTACTGCTTTGATTTCATTAGTGGTAATCAGTCTGTTCAGATTTTCTAATTCTTCTTGATTTGTTTTGGAACATTGTATGTTTCTAGGAATTTATCCATTTCTTCCAGATTGTCCAATTTTTTGGCATATAGTATATTATAGTATTTTCTTAAAATCCTTTGTATTTCTGTGGTGTCTACTTCTCTTTCATTTCTGATTTAATTTATTTGGGCACTTTCTCTTTTTTTCTTGATGAGTATAGTTAAAGGTTTATCAATCTTGTTCATCTTTTCAAAGAAGTAGCTCTTGGTTTCATTGATCTTTTGTATTGTGTTTTACACTCTATTTCATTACTTTCCATTCTAATCTTTATTATGTCCTTCCTTCTGCTCACTTTGGGCTTTGTTTGTTCTTCTTTTTCTGTTTACTTTAGGTGTAAGGTCAGGTTGTTTATTTGAGATTTTTCTTGTATTGCTATGAATTTTCCTGTTAGGTCTGCTTTCACTGTGTTCCATAGATTTGGGGTTGTTGTTTTTATTTATATTTGTCTCAAGATATCTTTGGATTTCTTCCTTGATCTCATTGTTAATCCATTTATAGTTTAGTAACATGTTATTTAGTTTCCATGTATTTGGGTGTACTTCAGTTCTTTTTCTTGTAATTGATGTCTAGTTTCATACCATTGTGTGTAGAGGAGATGCTTGATATGATTTCAATCTTCTTAAATGTATTGAGATTTGTTTTGGGGCCCAACAGGTGGTCTCTCCTGAAAAATGTTCTCTGTGTCCTTGAAAAGAATGTATATACATCTGCTTTGGGGTGAAATGTTCTAAAAATATCAATTAAATCCATATTCAATCTAATGTGATTTAAGGCTGCTATTTCCTTGTTGATTTTCTTTCTGGAAGATCTATCCATTAATGTCAATGAGGTGTTAAAGTTCTTTACTATGATTGTATTACTTTTTATCTCTTCCTTTATGTCCATCAAGATTCGCTTTATATTTAGGGTTTTCCATGTTGGGTGCATATAAAACCTTTACAAAGGTTATATACTCTTGTTGGATTGATCCTTTTATCATTACATAATGTCCTTCTTTCTGTCTTTTATGGCCTTTGTTTTAAGGTCTATTTTGTCAAATATAAGAGTTGCTACTCCAGCTTTTTTTTTTCCTGTTTGCATGGAATATCTTTTTTCATCCCTTTTTAGTCTCTGTGTGTCTTTCTATCTCAAATGGGTCTCTTATAGATAGCATATGTATGGTTCTTGTTTTCTTATCCATTCAGCTACCCTTATGCTTTTGATTGGAGCACCTAAATCATTTATATTTAACATGATTACTGATAGGTATGTATTTTTTACCATTATATATATATATAAATATATATATATATATATATATATATATATATATATATATATATATATATATATATTTTTTATCCTCAACCGAGGACATTTTTCCAGTTTTTGTTCAGACAGAGTGGGAGGGAGAGAGAGGAAGAGAGAGAGGAAGAAACATCGATGTGAAGGGACACATCGAGTGGCTGCCACCCGCACGACCAACCAGGGCACGACCAACGCAACCGAGGTACGTGCCCTTAGCGGGAACCGAACCCGGGTCTCTCTGTACCGCAGGCCGACGCTCCAACCGCTGAGCCAAACCGGCCAGGGCACCATTATATTATTTATATTTATGTTCATCTATTTTTTTTCTTTTTTTAAAAAAACATTCGTTTACATTTCTTATAATACTGATTTATTGGTAATGAACTCCTTTAGCTTTTACTTGACTGGGAAGCTCTTGTCCTTAAATTTAAATGATGACTTTGCTGGGTAGAGCAGTCTTGGTTGTAGGTTCTTACTTTTCATCACTTTGAATATTTTGTGCTAATCCCATTTGGCCTGAAATACTTCTTTTGAGAAATCAGCTGACAGTTTTATGCGAGCTCCCTTGTAGGTAACTGACTATCTTTTTCTTGCTGCTTTAAAGATTCTCTCTTTGTCTTTAATCTTTGCCATTTTAATTATTAAGTGTCTAAGTGCAGGTCTCTTTGGGTTCATCATGATCGAAACTCTCTGCATTTCCTGGACTTGTGTATCTTTTCCCTTCACCAGGTTAGGGAACTTATTAGTCATTTTTTATTCAAATAGATTCTCAATCTCTTACTCTCTTTCTTATCCTTCTTGTACCCTTATGATGTGAATGTTGTTACATTTGATATTGTCCTAGAGGTCCCTTAGACTTCCTCATTTATTTATTTATTTAATTGTTTTTATTAATTTATTTTTGTTACAGATGTTTCTTTTTTCCCCCATTGACACCCTCCTCCCAATCCACCCCCCCACCCCAGCCCCATTCCCAGCTTTGTTGTCTAAGTCCATTGGTTATGCATACATGCATATAAGTTCTGTGGTTTATCTCTTCCTCCCCGCCCCCACATCTTCTTCTGAGGATTGTCAGCCTGTAACCTACTTCTATGTCTCTGGGTCTATTTTGCCCATCAGTTTGTTTTGTTCATTATATTCTATGAATAAGTGAGATAATGTGATATTTGTCTTTCTCTGCTTGGCTTGTTTTACTTAGGATAATACACTTCAGGTCCCTCCATGTCGTCTCAAAGGATAAGAGATTTTTCTTTCTTCCAGCTGCATAGTACTCCATTGTGTATATGCACCACAGCTTTTTATCCATTCATCTACTGATGGACATTTGGGCTTTTTCTACATCTTAGCTATTATAAATAGTGCTGCTATGAACATGGGGGTACATATATTCTTTCTGATTGGTATTTCAGGCTTCTTAGGGTATATTCCTAGAAGCGGGATCACTGGGTCAATTGGAAGTTCAATTTTTAATTTTTTGAGGTAACACCATATTGTTTTCCATAGTGGCTGCACCAGTCTGCATTCCCACCAGCAGTGTACTAGAGTCCCCTTTTCTCCACACCCTCGCCAACACTTGTTGTTTGATGATTTGTTGATGGCGGCCATTCTGACAGGTGTGAGGTGATACCTCACTGTTGTTTTAATTTGCATCTCTCTGATGATTAATGACATTGAACATTTTTTCATATGTCTCTTGGACATTTGTATGTCCTGTTTGGCGAGGTGTCTCTTTAGGTCCTCTGCCCTTTTTTTAATTGGATTCTTTGTCTTCCTTGTGTTTAGTTGTATAAGTACTCTATGTATTATGGAAATTAACCCCTTATCTGATCTATGATTGGCAATTATGCTCTCCCATACAGTGGGTTCCCTTTCCATTTTGATGTGTGCAGAAGCTTTTTAGTTTGATGTAGTCCCATGTATTCATTTTTCCCTTTGTTTCTGTTGCCTTAAGTGATGTAAAAGTGAAAATTCTGCTGCGTATGATGTCTGAAATTTTGTTGCCTACATTTTCTTCTAGGATTTTTATGGATTCATGAGTCCCATTTAAGTCCCATTTTTAATTTATTCTTGTGTATGGTGTAATTTGCTGGTCTAGTTTCATTTTTTCACATGTAGCTGTCCAATTTTCCCAACACCATTTATTAAAGAGGCTGTCTTTACTTCACTGTATGCTCTTGCCCCCTTTGTCAAATATTAATTGAGCATATTGTCTTGGATCTATTTTTGGGTTCTCTATTCTGTTCCATTGATCTATCTGCCTGTCCTTTAGCCAGTACCCGGCTATTTTGATTACAGTGGTTTTGTAGTATAACCTGAAATCTGGTAATGTGATCCCTCCTACTTTGTTTTTCTTTTTCAAGATTGCTGTGGCTATTTGGGGTCTTTTTTTGGTTTCACATGAACTTTTGAAATATTTGTTCTAGTTCTGTGAAGTATGTCATTGATATTTTGATAGGGATTGGATTGAATCTATAGATTGCTTTGGGTAGTATGGACATTTTAACGATGCTAATTCTTTCAATCCATGAACAAGGTATGTGCTTCCACTTTTTTATATCTTCCTTTATTTTTTTTTCAATGACCTGTAGTTTTCTGAGAATAGGTCCTTTATTTCATTGGTTAAGTTTATTCCTAGGTATCTTATTTTTTTTGCTGTGATGGTAAATGGGATTGTTTTTTTAGTTTCTCTTCCTGTGAGTTTATCATTAGTGTATAAGAATGCCATCGATTTCATGACGTTAATTTTGTATCCTGCTACTTTGTCAACTTCATTTATTAGGCCTAGTAGATTTTTGATAGAGTCTTTAGGATTTTCTATGTACAATATCATGTCATCTGTGAATAATGACAGTTTCACTTTCTCCTTTCCAATTTGGATCCCTTTTATTTTTTTCTTCCTGTTTGATTGATGTGGCTAAGACTTCCAGTACTGTTAAATAAGAGTGGCTAAAGTGGGCACCCCTGTCTTTTTTCTGTTCTTAGGGAAAATGCTTTTAGTTTTTGCCCATTGATTATAATGTTGGCTGTAGGTTTTTTTATATACGGCCTTTATTATATCAAGATATGATCCCTCTATTCCCACATTGCCGATTGTTTTTATAAGAAGTGGGTGCTGGATTTTTTTTAATGCTTTTTCAGCATCTATTGATAAGATCATATGATGTTTATGTTTCATTTTGTTTATGTGGTGTATCATTTATTGATTTGTGAATATTGTACCATCCTTGCATCCCTGGGATGAACCCACTTGGTCATGATGAATAATTTTTTTATGTATTGCTGGATTCAATTTGCTAATATTTTGTTAAGGATTTTGGCATGTGTATTCATCAGGGATATTGTACCTGTTTCTGTGTATTAGGTAGCACTGCTGTGTCTGCGGACCTTGGTAGAGTGGCTTTATGGAGAATGTATTCTGTGCGGCTCAGTGGCACAGTCTTCCTGATCACCTGAACTGGGTGCACCAAAAGTGTCTCTTTTGTGGGATTTGTGAGCCCTCTGTTGTACTTGAGTCTTCATTGCTGTCGGTCCATTCATGGGTGGGTTGACCCCCAGGCTGGCGGACTGTGATGTTTGACCCCAACCACAGAGTACAAGCTGCTGTGTGGTAACTAACAAAATGAAACAGGATTTGTTTTAGCAGGGTCTGGTGTCTGCCAAGATCTTTTATTCAGTGTGCTAATTATGGAGCTAATTTGGTTCTATTCTCTTATGGTCTGAGGCCAGCCACCAAGTGTATTTGTCCTGGGGCCTCTTAGGGGGAACTGTGGTGCAGGTCAACGTCAGAAGCCACCTGTGATTGGCCCTGGGATACATGTTAGGAACTACAAAGCAATTCACAGTTAATAGTTGCCTAGTCTGGTCCTGGGTGCAAGTGGGAGTAGTCAAATTTCATACTGAGGCTGGCTGCCACCAGTGCCAGGTCTGAGGCTGAGCAGCAAAAGGCCCAAGGCACCCGTCGGTCTGCTGCTGCCTGCTGACTGCCTGCTAGGCTCAGCCGCCGAAAGATCCCGAGGCAGTATGTGAGCGGCATGAGGCAAGATCAGAGTGAGTCACCAGGTAGGGGGTGAGGGGTGCTCAGCAGGTTAATACAGATTCAAACTCAGTGTCAGTTTTCAGTCAGGGACATTTTGTAAAATGTCAGGATACCCCAAGGCCAGTTGTCACCTGCCTGGGGCCTGCAGACTTTTGCAGTGGGGCAGGATCTCAGGGAGTCATCGGGGTAGGGCCAGCAGAGAGCATCAGGTTAAAGCAGATTAAGATTTGGTCCTGTGGAGGGAGGGTTCTGCACAGGAATGGTGGCCCCTATAAAGAGTTTCTCAAGAATGACTGCAACATGGGTCCAAGCTGTTCACCAGCAGATGCCTCTGCTGGGAGCTGGGAGAGAACTTGACAAGGTGGGACCTCAGAGAGTCAGCAAAGAAGGGCTAGTGCACCTCCCTAGGATGATGCCTTTGGGGGTGGGGGGTGGAGAGTGGGGAGTGCCAAACATAGGATCAGTGGCAACAGTGGGGTGCATGTTGAGAAAAAAAAATGGCCCTTGCCTGAAAGCTACACAATGCACTCTTGCCCCGTGTGTCTCTGAGTTTGCCTGAATTTTCTCAAGAGTTTTTCAAGAAAGACTGCAATGCAGGCATAGGCTGAATGCCAGGAGATCCCTATACCGGGGGAAGCTTAGCAAGGGGGGGCCTCCAGCAGGGAAGGTTTAGTACATTTCCTCAGTCTCGTGTCATATGGAGGAGAGTGCTGGACCCAGGAAAGATGGCATCTGTGGGTGTGTGGGAGTGAAACTCAGTACTGGGAAATTGGTGGCTGTCCCTCCAGCCCTCTCCCTGAAGCCACACTATCCAATATCTCCCTGTATCATTCCAGTCCCCTCTCAGCTGCCATCCCTCCCCCGGAGCCCAGGGTGAGTGTCTGTGAGCGAGATTTTGTGTGTTGGCCATTTAAGGAGACACCTGGATTTCCAACAGTCTTCTGTCTCACCCAGGTAGATGGAATCCCCTCTGATTTTTCCAGTCAGATATTATATGGGCTCCTCTTAATAATAGAGGTTTGGGAACCTGGCATGGGGTGAAATACCTAACTCCTCTGGGGGCAATTCTGCTGCTGAGTATCCCTCCAGATTCTCAACCACTGCATTTGGGTGAGGGGTCAGCCCTTTTGCATCTCCGCCCTTCCTACCAGTCTTAGTGTGGCTTCTGCTGTATATCCTTAGTTATATGACTTCTGGTCAGTTAGTCCTCACATGGTTATCCAGGTTGATTGTTCTAAAATTTAGTCGTAATTTTGATATTGTTCTGAGAGGAGGTGTGTGTAACTTGCACATACTTCACTGCTACCTTGAACCCTCTGCATGCCTATCTTATATAAATGTTTGGATCATATTACAAACCAAGCAAGGTTCTTTTTGCCTGAAATTCAACCTCAGTTTCCAATTAAAATGGTTATCTATTTTTTTATTTTATTTTATTTTTGTTACAGATGTTTCTCCTTTTTTACCCCATTGAAACCTCCTCCCCATCCTTCCTACCCCATCCCCGGCTTTGTTGTCCATGTCCATTGGTTATGCATACATGTATGTAAGTCCTGTGGTTTATCTCTTTCCTCCCACGACCACCCCTTCTTCTGAGGGTTGTCAGTCTGTACCCTACTTCCATGTTTCTGGGTCTACCCTATTCCTCAGACTGTCATGTTAATTATATTCCATAAATAAGTGAGGTCATGTGGTATTTGTCTTTTTATGCTTGGCTTGTTTCACTTAGGATAATACTTTCCAGGTCCCTCCATGTCGTCTCAAAGGATAAGAGCTCTTTCTTTCTTACAGCTGCATAGTACTCCTAAAATTGTTATCTTTGATGCGACTGAGACCTAGACTCAAAAGTTTATTGGATTCTTATTAAACAACTAAACTCTTCTTTCCAAGATTTGCAGATTCCTCATCAGCTCCCAGAAAAACCTTCTGCTTTATACTTTTAGTGGCCATTTGTAAATCTCCCACTTACTGTTATAAAGCTTCTTTGTGCTTGATGACTCACACTCTCTAAACAACCTTTATTTTCCCATCATTCATATCTCAGTTCACCACATCCCCTCTCCTTTCTCTACTTACCCTTGAATACAGGCATGCGTGTGTGCGTGCACACACACACACACGCACACACATCATGTACATTCACATCACACATATACACCCATAAAATGAAATGTTCCTCCAGACATGCAACTATCTCCTTGTGGACTAAGCTTTTAATATAAACGTGGCAGGAAACTTTAAAATATTTTAAAATCTAATTCCATTTGAGTACCTAAATAATAGCAAGATGGGCTTACTCTCCAGACACATACCTTTTTGTAGAATTACAGTTAATTATCATATTGGAATCACCTCATTAAGTTTGCATGTTTTTAGAAAATTATATACCGTCATAGAAATAAAACCGTTCTGCCCCCCAGGAATTATTTACTTATAAACTACCTAAATTATATGTGACTTTAAAAACAGTTTCCTTTGCCTAGTATTCAAATGAACAAAGAGTATGTTATCAATAGGTTCTTTATGTCTCTAATTGCAGTGCCCTGTACACTTCAAGCCTAATCATTTGTCTAGAAAATCCTTATTCCATCCTATGTTCATCGTTCTAAGCCTTTGCACACTTATCTTATTTTCATCATATTTCAAGATCTTTAAATATGGATGTATTTTTTCCTCCTTTTCTATGTTTTCTTCCCTTCTGCATTGCTTGCTTTATCTAGTTTCAGATCACTGGAAACCTCAAGAACAGAACCTTTACCTAATTTTAGATTCCTGTCTCAGTGGTACAAAATATTCAGTCAAAATAAAAAGGCGAGCTACCAAGGCTGCTAATGGACTTGGATAGTAGGCACAATTGATACCATGCTTAAGCAAATGTAATTTTCTTGCTTTAGGCTGTGTCTCAGTTAATTAGAGACTTATGACTGAGGTTATAACTTTAAGTGACCAATTAGGTTATCAAGGAGAATAACATGTTTTATTGTTACAGAGTACAGATATAACATCAACTTGCACAAAAACTAAATAAGAAAGTGTAAAAGAGTCAAAACAACTTATTCAAATACATTAATAATGATAATGAATCATAATAATTATAGGAATAGTCCTTAGAGTTTTTAAGGTGCCTTCCTATATGTGATGTCTTTTCATTGCAACAACTCTATGAAAACAATATGATTGTTTTCATTTTATAGAAAAAAGAATGGAGAGAAGCAGTGTATACTCCTTGCTCAGGATCACATAAGCTTATAACACATGAAGATAAGACTTGAATTCAGGCCATCTGACTACAGATTCTGAATTGTTTTCACTAATATGTCAGTAGCAGCATCCCCTTTGCAAAGAACAGCAACATTTCCCTTCCGCATATCACTTGGTCAATTGCTTGATATTAATTATCACTGCATTCTTTTGTGAGGAGAAAGATTGTCACCCTCCTACATTTTAGGTATTAATTTTAATGTCCTATCTTACCAAATCTTTTATTCAAGTTTCCAACAAATAGCAAAATTAACTTTTCTTCCGCTTTCTCTCTCTGCTCACCATCTGTTGGAGGTGCTAATGAACATTGAATTGGCTATAACGCAGGTGGAAACATCAGAAAGAACAGCAAGTGATTTAGATAATTTACAAACATGAAAATCAGTTCCTAAAAAAATAAGTAGTGGTTTTAAGATCTTGAAGTGAAACTAAAGAAAAATTAAAATGGTAAGTTTGCTTTTCAAGACACAGAAAATATAGACAGAGGCTGATCATATAAGGAATAGAAGTTAGAATGCCTACTTCCTTGATATTTGAAAAAGTATTAAACAATATTCTTGGGAAATCAAAGAAAATAATATGATGTTTGAAAGATTTTCTAAATAAACTAAGAGAACGAGCCAAGGAAACAATGTCCAAAGGGCAATTCAAGATGTGGGCCATTAAGACGACGGAAAAAAACAACAACAAAAAAAGGACTACAGCCCTGGCCAGTTTGGCTCAGCGGTTAGAGCGTCGGCCTGTGGTCCTGAGAGACCTGGGTTCGGTTCCCGCTAAGGGCACGTACCTCGGCTGCGGTTTGTCCCCGGCCCTGGTTGGTTGTGCGGGTGGCAGCCACTTGATGTGTCCCTTTCACATCGATGTTTCTCTCTCTCTCTTCCTCTCTCTCCCTCCCACTCTACCTGAACAAAAATGGAAAAATGTCCTCGGGTGAGGATAAAAAAAAAGGACTACAGTTACCCTCTTCATTTCCTTTCTTGTCTCATATTTCTCAACTTTTTCTAAGTTTGGAAATGGTGGGAAGCAAGCTTTGTTAAGGCTTACTTTGCAAGAGTGGAGAGATAACATAGAACTAACATGGGGTAGAGACTGAGGAGGAGAAATTCTAAATTCTGGGAAGTCTATTATTGATTACATCAATAGAAGACTCTCTGCACTGTGTGTTTTATTCAAAAAAATGGCAAGACCCATAAAAAAAGCTTCTAAGCGGCTCCAGTGGGACCAGTACCATGAGATGGAACTCAAAGCTCCAAGATTTCAGCTCAAGACACTGATACCTTTGAACAAAAAAGGGTGCCTTCGGATATGATATCAGACGAGTCCATTCAAATGTTCTCTGAATCAAATTTGGGGAAAATAATTCCAAGTCCCTCAATAAAGTAAATTTCAGAAACAAACAAAAGATAGAGAATGAGACCATCCTTAGGGAGCCCAATTAAATAATTTTAAGATCAGTTTAGAGAAAGCCTTTTCTGTCTGGGATGCTCAGCATCTATAGAAGCAATCAGCATCAAGAACCAGATCAAACCCAGCTATGCCGTCTAGATCCAACCCTGGAGCAGGCTAA
The DNA here is from genome assembly GCF_014108415.1 of Molossus molossus. Classification (NCBI taxonomy): domain Eukaryota; kingdom Metazoa; phylum Chordata; class Mammalia; order Chiroptera; family Molossidae; genus Molossus; species Molossus molossus. Next base: position 64,334,102 of record NW_023425344.1, on the reverse strand, counting down.
AGCCACCAGGTAAGAAAGTGGACAGTAGTACTAAGATCTATGGCAGGAAAATTCAATAAATCCCAAGAAGAGGACATAAGTGGTCTCATATCACGTATAAGGGGTAGATGGGAGACTCCGTTGGACCGGGATTTCCATTGATCCTACTGTGCAGACTCAGAGCCTAAAGTGTAAAGCCTAGATTTTAACCAATAGTAAGTGTTCATCATTAATGCAAATTTTACCCATATCCTTGCCTAAATCCCTTTAAACTGCTGTAGATACTAAAAATCTATCACAAGGAGTTAGAAGTGCACAGAGGAAGCAGTTAAGTTCCATAATAGTAATTAAAATAATATTGGGACAAATGAACAAATTCAAGAAAGTAGCTTGTTGCCATGTAGGTAGATGGTTTCTTTATTTTGGCAAAAGGTGTGTAACGGCTCCCAAATACAAGTCTTGTGCAAAATGCAATCAACTCAGACGTTCCCCGTGCCTTCAAGAAACTTATTTGCAATCACTAAAAATGAGTGAACTAAAAAGGTTCAGAATGTCAACCCCAAGAATAAATGTACTTGTTAATAAGACTCCTGGTAGCCCTGGATGATGTGACTTGGTTGGAGCGTGGTCCTGCACACCAAAAAGTGGCTGGTTCAATTCCGGGTCAGGGCACATACCAAGGTTTCATCCCTGGTTTGGAGTCAACTGATGGATGATTCTCTCTCACACTGCTGCTTCTTTCTCTTTCTCACTCTCAAATCAATTTTTAAAAAAATAAATAATACTTCTGGTAGCTAACTGGGCTGAAATTTATAAAGAATCTAGTAGTCATTGCCAAAAAGGGGCCTCTCGTGTACTCCCTGCTTCAGGGAAAAGCAGCACTGAGCTGCCTGCCTCCTGCACTGTGTTCCTGCCACCTGAGCCAACCCTTATTAATGAGCTCCTAGGCTCAGAAATCAACCAATGGGTTGAAGCTCTGCCCTGGCCACTCAGGGCTGTGCAGATATATCCTCAATTGCAGCCATCTGAGTGGCTTCATTTCTACCAATCAGGATGGTGCTATTTGGACCAATCAAACTATGAGGACTTAGAGTCCTCACTTGCATAGAAATGGACCAGTCAGGGATGGGCAAGGGCATTCACTCTCCATAAACCAGCTTCACCTCTCTCTCTCTCAACAGAGCACACTTTCCTTTTTTTTGGAAGTGACAATATTGAAACACCTGTGCATTCTAACTCACTTTTGTGAGCCACCTCGCTGGGGCTGCTTCACCTGAGCTGTTCCATGGCTAAGCCAGTTCACAGCTGAGCTTTCACTGCACCCCAGACTGGGGACTCCTGTTGGCATTGAATGGTGGCAGCAACCTGCAGTTAACAAAAGTTTCCCTTTTCCTTCAAAGGCAGCGGTTCTCAACCCATGGGTCGTGACCCCTTTGGGGGTCGAATGACCCTTTCACAGGGGTCGCCTAAGTCATAACAGCAGCAAAATTACAGTTATGAAGTAGCAACAAAAATAATTTTATGGCTGGGGTCACCACAACATGAGGGACTGTACTAAAGGGTTGCAACATTAGGAAGGTTGAGAACCACCTTAGAGTCCAAGGTAATGCAGAGATGACGCTACAATATAGACATTTATTGTTGGCTCATATCCAGCCTCTGAAACTTAACTACTGGCCTTGTTTTCACAGGCAAACAGAAGACTGCCTCCTGATATGGTAATGTTCTATCATCATTTTAGACAGACACAAACCTGGACTTTAACTAGTATGTAAGGACATCTTGACATACTTTTTATTTTTGCTCATTTGTTCTTTAAATCCTCAACACATTGCTCTATGGACCAGAAAACAATAAGCATATTTAATGTAAAGATTTTTCAGGTACTTACTAGGTAAATTTTTCTTAGCATACATTGCACAGAATCTCTGGTTTTGAATTGTACAATAATTGAAAACACATTCACTGTTTTTAAATACATGACCAAAATGTAGTGATAGTATCAAATCTTAAAAATCAGTTAACAAAGATTAAAATATTTTTGGACTGAACACTACACTAAGAAAGCCTACAACAAAAACAATAAAACCCTTTTATTTTAATCTCTAGCTTTAATTGCTTATAAAATTCTAAAACCATGAATATTTGGGCTGAAGTTTCCCATATTTATAAAACTTAACAAAATTTAGAGACCTGTAATCTGTAAGCTTAAAAGTGATTTAAGATTAACCTTCCCCCTGCCATTTCTCTTTTCCTTTCTGGGAATTACTGTAAAAAATATTAATTTTATTAGACCATTTATAAAATTAATGTTATTAAACAAATATTTAATTTTAAGAGACTTGCCATGTATAAAATGACTTAATTCCTCACATGGTGCCTTCCTGGATTAAAAATAGAATCAAATGGTTGTTTAAATAATAAACTTTGCACACAAAGATTATTCTAATTTGGAATTTTTGAAGCTAAGGATTTATGTTAATATTTCAGTGAAAAGAAAAAACTATAGCAAACTTGTGCTTCAATGTTATTAATTTAAAATGCCACCTTTAGAACTAAAATACTTGCCTAAATTTAGCCTTGTCTATATACACTTTCTTTTAATAGCTTATCATATTCAGAGGTTATCTTGCAAACAAAATGATTTCTAAGCATAAAACACAGTAGACCAAAAATTCAATACTCTTAATACAAATATGCTCTTCACTGACTCACGTTATACCATGTTGACTTTATAATTACTGGTTGCGTTTCCGAAACATACAGTTTTGTACAATATACATTTATGTGCCACATTACGATGTTTCTGTCAATGGCAGACAGCATTTAGGACAGTGGTCCCATAAGATTATAATGGAGCTGAAAAATTCCTACCACTTAGTGATGTACGAGCCGTCCTAACATCACACCACAATGGATTACTCACATGTTTGTGGTGATGCTGGTGTAAATAAGCATGCTATACACATATGTAGCAATACAGTGATATATTATCCACATATATAGCTCATATAATTATGTACAGTACATAAAATTTGATGATAATAAACAACTATGTTACTGGTTTATGTATTTACTATACTATACTTTTAATCATTATTTTAGAGGGCAGTCAGCTACTTACTAAAAAGAAAAGTTCACAGTAAACGGTACACTGTGTTACAGCAGCAGCAGCCTCATACATCTCATATTTACTGCGTCCCTCGATTGCATCATTTTCTCTTGCACTTGGTTTAATCTCATGTTGTTTTGTTCATCACAACACTCAAGTGTACAAAATTTACTGCTAATATTACCATTAAGAGAGCATGTTGAGTGATTGACCCAGAAACAAAGTGAACAGTGATTAAGGACTATGAAGATGGAAAATCAGTGATGGTTATTGCTCACCAGTCTGGCATGTCTCATTCCACCATAGCTATGATCTTGAAGAACAAGAAGAAAGTGATGAAAGCTGATAAAGGAACTGCTTCACTGAAGGCAACAAGATTAGCAAAAAATTCAAGGACCTATATCAGACATAGGGAAGCTTCTAATGACCTGAATTGAAGACTAAACACAGAAGCATGCCCCTCTCAGCACCATGATGACATGGCCAAACCAAAAAGTTTATGATGTTGAAAGAATAGGCTGAACTCGACTACACTGTTCAATTTACTGCTAGTTCTGCGTGGTTTAAATGATTCAGAAACTGTTATCCATTACATAATGTGAGAGTTAATAATAAGTTTGAAAGTGGCTGGAGAATCTTTGGAAACTCTAGATAAACTGATTGTGGGGGGAAATTACTTGCCAGAGCAAATATTCAATACGGATAAAATCTCCCTATTCTGGAAACAAATGCCTGAAAGGACTTTCACTCATAAGGAGACCAAGGCAATGCCAGGTTTCAAGGCTTTTAAAATCAGAATAAATTGCCCCACCAGTATGGCTCAGTAGATTGAGTATTGTCCCATGGACTGAGAAGTCCTGGTTCAATTCCCAGTCAGGGCACATGCTCAGGTTGCAGGCTGGATCCCTGATTGGGAGTGTGCAGGAGGCAGGTGATCAGTGTTTCTCTCTCACATTGATGTTTCTATCTCTCTCTCCCTTCCTCTTTCTCTAAAAAATAAATAAAATAAAATAAAAAAAAACATACTAAAATAAATAAATAAATAAAAACAGAATAAGTCTTGCTTGGGGCAATGTTGCAGGCTACAAATTGAAAACCTTGTAATCTGGCACAGTGAGAACCCCAGGGTCTTCCGGCATTCCATTAAGCATATACCACCAGTATACTACAGGAGCAATGAGAATCTTGGATGACTCAATTCCTTTCCCAAGATGCCCTCCCGAATTGCTATGCCAGTGAAATGGAGAAGTACTGTTTGAAGAATAACATATTTTTCAAGATTTTGCTGATTGTTAATAATGCTCCTAGGCATCCTCCTTTTATTGGTGAAATGTATCCCTTTACCAAAGTGGTGCTTCTCCCTCCAAATACCACCTCTATTGGAACCAACCAATGGATCAAGCAGCTTCTAAGGCCTACTCCCTGAGGAGGACCTTTGAGAAAGATGGAATTCTGGAAGGATTAGAATATCTATGAGTACATCAAGAACCTTGCTTGGTCTTGGGGTGATGTCACCAAAGAGTGTATGAATGGCATCTGGAAGAAGACACTCAAGAGATTGGTCCATTGATTTCAAAGAATTTGGCAAGAATGAGAAAGTTGGAAAAATCAACAAGGCTATGGTTGAGATGGTAATCGACTCTAACTTGGGGGTGAATGAAGATAACATTCAGGAGCTCCTAAAGGTGCGTCCAAAGGAACTGACTAATGAGGAGTCGTTGAAACTGGAATAAAAGTGCAGGAGAGGCAAAAGAAAAAAAAAATAGCAGGAGAAGAAAAAGAACCCCAAGAAAATTCAAAGTAAAGGGTTTAGCAGAAGTTTTTGCAGACAGATTTCAACAAGCTCCTTAAACATTTGAAAGCATGGGCCCCAACACTGGAAGGTTTTCATTAACCGAGAGGAATGTTCATGGTGCATTATCTATTTATAAACAAGTCTATGATTTAAAATATAGAAAGAAAAAAATGCTGAACAAATTACCATGGACATATTTCTGAAAAGAGACACACTTCCTCAAGAAAAGACCCAGGCAGCTCCTTTGGGAGGTATTTCAGATGCAGGCACTGTTACAACAGGAGATGAACGCTCCTGAGGCCTTCCCAGTGGGGCAAGTTGTGGGGGTGAGGACAGCGATGTTGATGGTTCTGACCCTTTGTCAGGGACGGCTAATGTGTGTGTGTTTGTGTCTTAGTGAAATAAAACTAAATAAATAAATAAAAAAGTTTAAAAAGTAAAAAAATAATAATAATTTTTAAGATGGATAAAAAGCTTACAGAATAAGGATATGAAGGAAATATTTTTGTGCAGCTGGACTATGCATTTTTGTTAAAAGCTGAATGTTATTACAAAAGAGTTGGAAGTTTAAAAAAATTAACGTTTATAAAGTAAAAACGTTATAGTGAGCTGAAGTTAATATATTATTGAAGAAAGAACATATGTTTATAAATGTAGTATAGTCTAAGTGTACAGTGTTTATAAAGTCTACACTAGTGCACACTAGTGTCCTAGCCCTCACATTCATCCACCACTCATCACTGACTCACCCAGAACAACTTTCAGTCTTGCAAACTTCATTCATGGTAAGTTCCCTATATAAGTATATCATGCTTTATCTTTTTTTTTTTAATCCTCACCCGAGGACATTTTTCCATTTTTTGTTCAGGTAGAGTGGGAGGGAGAGAGAGGAACAGAGAGAGAGGGAGAAACATCGATGTGAAGGGACACATCGAGTGGCTGCCACCCGCACGACCGACCAGGGCCGGGGACAAACTGCAACCGAGGTACGTGCCCTTAGCGGGAACCGAACCCGGGTCTCTCAGGACCGCAGGCCAACGCTCCAACCGCTGAGCCAAACCAGCCAGGGCTCATGCTTTATCTTTTATAGCATATTTTTACTATACCTTTCCTATGTTTTGATATGTTTAGATATACAAATACTTATCATTGTGTTATGGTTGCCTACAATATTCAGTACAGCAACATGCTGTACTGGTTTGTAGCCTAGGAGCAATGGGCTATATATATCCTGTGTGTATAGTAGGGTACACTGTCTAGGTTTGTGTAAGTGCACGCTATAATGCTGAATCACAACAAAATCACCTAACGATGCATTTCTCAGAATGCATGCCTGTCGTTAAGCATCACATAACTGTATATGGGTAAACCCATTAAGAGCAAAATCATTTGCATTTTATCAAGGTAGATTAGTAACCTATGGTTACATGTTTTATTTGATAGCTGAAGGATCCTCCATGAAAATAGCCCTTTTTAGGGTGAAGCACACTATGCTCAAATGTAAACTAACAGCCCATGAGCACACAGCTTTGTTAAAACCTAGGACACTGTGACAAATTTAAATATAACTCCTAATTAGTCTATTAATGAGCTTTAATAAGTCAACCTATGGATATTTATCAGAACTTTGTGTGTCTTTTGAGCAGTCATAAAGCTTTAAACTTTTAAAAAGTAATTTACTTAAAAGACTACAATAAGATCAAAAAATTATCTATACTGAGTAATATTTACTAACATCATTGGTCATTCCTGAGCCCAATAAAGTCAAGATTTGTTTACTATATATACAAAGTCTTATTTGCTTAAAGTCTCAATATTCACAGACTTAAGACAAAGACTAACTGTCTAGTTTTAATCTTCTTTTAATTTTTTTTTGTTCCGATATATAAAATAGAAAGTTGTAATAAGTTATAAAAAAATTTCTTATGGAAAGAGCAAGTAGATGACAAAAGTGTTACTATACATCACAGTAACCCACTTTCCCTTTCCCCAACTTCCTGCTCAGATAAACATCCCAAGGAAGAAGTTGCAGTAACATGAGGGCTTGTGGTTTTCCACTCCAGATTTCCACTACCAATGGCCCTGTCCCGCGGAGAAAGTGAAAGGGAAGGACAAGAAGACAACAGCTTTGTCTGAGAACTAAAACATCATAGGCTAAAACAAAAAGTCACTTAAATTACCCTTATGCATGTAGAAGTTGTGACTAATAAAATAAAAATTACTACCGAATTCATAGAGCTTTTGTGTCATTATGTCTTTGATTAAATCAATAGGATACTAAAAATACAACTATTTATATGTGAGGAGACTTTAAAAAATATATATATAAAAAAAATATATATATATATTATAAATCCTCACCTGAGGATATTTTTTCATTTATTTTCAGATAGAGTGGGAGGAAAGGAGGGAGTGAGAGAGAAAAAATATCAATGTGAGAGGGACACATCGACGGGTTGCCTCCTGCACCAGCCTAGCTGAGACCAGGGATGGAACTGCAAGAGGAACATGCCCTTATTGGAACTGAACTCGCGACTCTTTGGTCTGCAGGCTGTCACTCTAACTGCTGAGCAAAACCAGCCTGGGCAAGGTGTTTAAATATTTTGACATTAATAAGAGTTCCCAGTAGTTAAGAAAAGACCAGACCTTTGCCTTAGACGGCTCTACTGTAGTGTACACACTGGTCTTTGAAGGGGGAGGAGTTGAGCTGGGAGGGATAACATACCTTGGTTGTCACTGCTCTTCTCAAAGAGCACACAGAATTAATTCATTGCATCATCCACAGCAGAGCACTCAGGACCACAATTATTTTCAGAGTTCAGTGTCTAATATCCTGCTACTACAGTTTACTGATGGGGACATAAGAGACATAAGAGAAATGTGCACCATAGATTCCTTATAAAAGTTATTAAGCTGGTTTCAAAAATAGCTGAATTATTATTCCTACATTCAATGGAACTCATTAAAATGGCTGTCATGAGTCTATCTAGAGGTTTCCACTATAATTCAATTTTAATTAACTCGATCAGTTTTAACAATACTAATAAACAAACTATGCTCCGACCTTATCTTAACTGTGAATCTTTCAACACAGAATTTAGAGATTTAAACTTTTTTCTTTCCTTTATTTTAATTGCCATAGTGATAATGAACATACTGCAGTGTTAAAATTGTCTAATTCTTGTTGTCATCAATTAGTCTTTCATCAGCAACCTTCAGTATATTTATGTTCCAAGAGAATTTCAACTGTACTTTTGTCTGACCACTACCTTCACATCACTGCGCACAGAGGCTCTGGCATAAACAATGTGTATGTTGACATTTGCATGTCATAGGTACATGCACAGGCTCAAACATTTTATAATATACTCATGGACCTTTCAGGCATTTTGATCCTTTGGAGAAAATGAGAATTGTTTAAAAATGGAAGTGTTCAAATCTTATAGTTCAATGTACAATACAATTTGGATCACTGTTAATATTATGATTGTATGAGAATATTGAAACATGAAACATACCAGCATCTGCATAGGTGCTTCGCCCAAAGGTAGCTATTTTCCCAGAAACTCAACGAAAAGATGACCCACCTGTCATACAAGAACCGTGAATTTTCCCAGGAAATCCTTATTTTTTGTTTGACTTTGGTACCAGTTTCTTCTATCGTCTATGTCTATTCTTCAGTTGCTGGCTGACCTCCTGTGGTTATATAATAATACTCTAATAATGGATTTAGTCTTGCTTGGTCCTTGTTAATTAATCAGTGTTCTCACCAGAGATTTCCTTGGCAAGTGTCAGGACCTGTCCCCCCATAGGTGTGTCCACTCCAGCTAGGAGTCATTAGTGTCATAATGGTACACCACGGAATTGCTTTAAACATAAAATGAATTATTACATGTGAACTACAAAGCACAGTGCCTGACACATGGAACTCACAATGAATTGGGGCCTTACTATTCCTACCATTCAGCTTTAAACATCTCCCTTCACTCTATGCTACCTTAACACCCATAATTCATCCCCCAAATGCTCTCTGAGACCTTCACCTTCATGAGTTCCCCAAATATGGCATTTCAGAAACAAAACTGCATTGATCATACACAGACTAAGGTGGTCAGTATAAGCAATATGATCACTTGTGGCAAATGCTGGGAAAAGCAAAGATTTCAAACACGAAAATCAGGAAGATGTGCTTTGGGAAGCTGAGATATTAAATGAGGTTTTAATGCAAGAAAACGCGATGCTATCTAAGTTTTCAGTTAGGTCGTTTTTAATACATACACAGCTGACTTATGCACAACTTTTCCATTTAAATTGCTGTCTCACCAAATGCCCGATTGAATTTTCCATCCTATCCATGAAACTCCTCTACTTTCCTTTGAATCATTTTCCACCACTTATCTCTGTTTTACACACCAATACAAAAATAACTCGGGATGGGTTTTGCAGAGCTAGGAAAGGGTCGCTGAGGATGAAGAGAAGATGGGAGGGCAGTCCCCTCTCTCAAGGGCCCTGTCCCAGCTCCTCTTTTCCTTCAAGACCGCTCCCAGGGGTTTCCCGCCTTCACACTGGGATGTTTGCTCCGGCTTTTGGACAGAATTTCTAGGACGGCCTTCCTTATAAAGACTCTATATTCTCTCCTAGTCGAAGGCGAGTCTTCATTCAGCCTGTAATGTGCCTAAATCCTGGTGTGAGTGAGGGGACAGGATATCATTCCAAGCCCAATGGTCTAATTTCAGAGGTAGGCCCCACTGACTTAGGACTACAGCACGGGTTCTTCCCTGAGGCAAAACAGCAAGAGGACCAGAACGAGACCTGAAAACATGATTTTCTTTTGCCTGTTTCCTATTTTTGTTAAAAATGAACAAACCACCATAACAACAAAAACCCTATCTATTAACTTCAGAGACAGGGTAGAAAGGCCAACGTTGCAGACCATTTTGTCACAGTCCATAGCATGAAATAAATTCATGTTGAAAGAAAAGGCTACTGGGGGTTACAAAGAAAAGGAAAAGCTCAAGAGAGAGCAGCGAAACAAGGCAGGAAGCAAGCTCGAAATGGAGTAGCCTCCCTAAAGGCTCTTTGTTGCCCAGGTTGCTCTGGATCCTCACCTGCCCAGCTCAGAACTAGAAGGATCCTTGGTTCATCTACTGAGTAGTCATGCGAGTAGGACACTGGGAAGCAATCTGCCCTGGTGCCAGACATACAGCAGCAGGTAATACATTCCTAACAACTTTGATTGAAATTATAAATACATTATCTCATATAAATTTTGTTAACATGGTAGCTAGGTCTTAAAATATCTCTTTGTGATGGAATTACACTTATATAATGAGATGCTATATTTAAAATAGTAACCAATGTATTCTTATTTCTAGTATTCCCTTCTCATATGTGTCTTAAATCTACTAGTTCATTGGCCTCAGGCAAGGAATTGTGACAGCTTTTTAACTATAATATAGAAAAAAAAATGTTCCCAGTGTGGAGAAATAGAGATGATGATGAAGAAGATGTGATGAGAGACTGTGTGGGAGATAAAGGAATGAGTCATAGAGCAACACACAAACTTGGGCAAAGTCGTTCTCCTGAGATCTCCAAGTGTGCCTAAGTGTACATGTCTACTTGCACTGAGGAGTTCCATGGGAACTGAGTTTATAGGTGGTCCAGTTTCCACCCCAGTAAACAATGTATGTTGTGTACTCAGAGAAGATATGCTAGTCTCTCCCTTTGTTCATAATTGTCTATCCATCCAGCAGAAAAACCAGCCATTTGCTCAAGACTTTGCTCAATTCCTATGTAACCTTATTTTACCTTCCATATGGACAACCTTTTTTTCAACCCTAAACATGGAAATAGGCAAAGAGGCAATTGCTAAAGTCAAAGATGGTTTTTCTGGATAACTAAATGGTGGTGGTGGGTAGGAGGGAATGTCCTCCCAAACATGTACATTATGTTCCATGTACCTTAATGTGTAAAATAAGACAGTATGGCTATGCTTTAAGAATTTTATCTTCATTCTATGAGTTTTTACTTCATTCTGAGATACTGAGGGTCTAAGAAATAAACTGATGTGATCAAATTTCTGTGTAGAGCAGTGGACAAGAATGGAAGTTCTGATGAAAGAGGATATGGGTTACTAACATTCATTAAGAACTTATTTTGGTCTAAGACTTATGCTAGACTCTTTGTGTATATTGTTTTACTTGTTTCTTTGACCAACAGTATGAAGTCTGGAATAAACTGATATTCAGAAATGTTAAGTGACATGTTCAAGTTACCTAGGTATAAGCAAACAGTTCTGGGGTGAGAACATAAGTCTATAAAACCCAGTGCCTTTTCTTCTACTCCAACTTATCTTCCAACTTCATTAAACCTAATTTAGAAATAGGCATTAACAACCTTTTCACAAATTGGGGTTTTGTGGTCATGGACACCAACCATACTTTACTTTGTTTCCAGTTTCAGAAGAACTCCCAAAACACTATTCCTCATTTCCATCCAATCAGCAATGAGTTCTGAATGGTATTCAGTCTTCTAATACCCAAACAACCATACCTCATTTCAAGATTTTTGAAACAGGTATATAAAGACTAAAATTCACATGATGAAGTACCATAGAGAAAACTAAAGCAAGGCAGCTACAACCACAGGAAGAGATCGGATTTTACAAGAATACTTTTGGAGAGGATGCAACAATTGCAGAAAGACAATTCTGCCCTTTAATCACCTGAGAAGCAACTTGCTCTCTATTTTCTTGAGATCAAGGATTAGAGCTTCAAGACCAGGCAGCAGTCTTGGCGTGAACAAAACAGGTAGGCAGCAGCTGAGTCCAAATTCAAGTAGGTAAACATCCAAGAGCGGAAGGTAGTAAGAAGCTCAAAGTCCATGCAAACAATACACACTAGATCCTTATAAGTTGACTGAGCAGTTAGCGGCATGTGGTCAAAAGCCAAAAAAGGGTCATCACCAAGGGGTATTTGGCATTGTAGGAGTGAGGAGAAAGGCAGAACAACAAATGCCCAGCTCCTGTCATGGGAAAAATGCTCATAGAAATTCACTCTGAAATTTTTAGGGTGAGCCTAGATACTATATAGTCTGGAGACCGAGTCCTTGAAAATTGAACACCACTGTGGCAAAGGTATTTTCAGATGAGGATGGAGACAACAATCATGCAGGCAGCGTACAAGGTAAAATGGCTTAGTTTAGTAGCTACTGAGTTTGTGAATTGCTATTAGAAGGCTGTCAGTGAAGGTTAGACTACCTGTCACAAATTTCGGCATCATTATCTGCATATACAAACTTCAATAAACAGGCATTAACACTGTATTTGCATAATTTTGTGATTAATTCTAGAGCCATCCACCCCTCCCCCAACACACACACATGCACACACTTTTTAAAGTATTTTGGGAAGGTTGGACTGGAAACCTAACCCAGGAAATAATAAAATATTATTGAATGCTCACAGCCTATAAATCAGTTGTCAAGTAGGCAAGAGTTTCTGAAGAGAGATTTGAAGGGACTTGACCTTTGTATCTGGGACATGCTAGGGAGATTTAAAATAAGAAAAAGCTTGATTTTAGCAGTTGTCTGCTCTTCCCTGGAGAATGTTGTTCATATTGATGAGTTCCAGAATACTGGAAAACAAGATTGTCTCCAATGACAACATGGCTAAAAAAACAGGAGGGAGTGAGAGGGAAAGTGACTAGTAAAGGTGGCCATGTACATGTTCTGCCCTAAAGAAGGTTCTGTGGTAAATGCTGCTCTAGGATATGGAAGATTTTTGCTTGAATTATGTCTTTTTTCTTTTTGCCAGTATTTAGAATCAGAAAGCTTTTCTCTTCTGCCAGAGCCTGTAAAAGCAAAGGGAAGAACTGGCCTTGAACTATGGTATGCTGTTCATGACTTGCAGCCTGCATGACCTGTTCTTATTCTGCAAAACTCTGCATTATCCCCCATCATAGATACCACCACCCTTGCCAAGTCATACAGTAAGATGTCAGGGCTTTTTGTTGTTATGTCTTAACATTTTATTTTACTTACTATTTAATAATGCATTTTGAGATTGAAAATCTAGCTACCTCTACTGTGCTAAAGTGAATATGAGAAGAGATTTTTGTTGTATTATTGGCCTGGAGAAAGTGGAGCCATGACACAGAATAAGGTAGCAGAAGCGACACATAAACAGATAACTTAAACTAAGTCAATGTCAGAGCTTGATTGAACTGGAGTCCCCTTTGTCATAGCATCTCCTCCAGGGAACTTGACTTATGTGCCGGAGTAGAGCAGTGTGTATTTTGTACAAAAGGGCCAGTTTATTTATATAAATTTAACTTTTATCTTCACAAGACTAAATAGCCCTGGCCGGTTTGGCTCAGCAGTTAGAGCGTCGGCCTGCAGTCCTGAGAGACCCGGGTTCGGTTCCCGCTAAGGGCGCGTACCTCGGTTGCAGTTTGTCCCCGGCCCTGGTCGGTTGTGCGGGTGGCAGACACTCGATGTGTTCCTTTCACATCGATGTTTCTCTCTCCCTCTCTGTTCCTCTTTCTCCCTCCCACTCTACCTGAACAAAAAATGGAAAAATGTCCTCGGGTGAGGATAAAAAAAAGACTAAATAAAATAAGCTCCTTAAAGGCAACAATATTGGCATATTTTTCCTGTAAGCCCCCAAATGTCTACCACATTTATGAGTACACACAATTATGAGTACATAATTGGTTTTTCAATCATTTGTTGGCTGCTTGAGTCATGCATGAATATATTAGAGCCTGAAGATAATAGTGAGGGCTACAGAATTCTTGTGACAGTCCATAAAATAGATGGGGCCCAAAACATTAATGCCTACCTCAGTGGGGAGTGTGACCAAAAAATGGCAGCACAGAAATGCAGGTAGGAGTAGGTCACTAAGTATTTTAGCTGTTGACCCTTAAGAGGGAAGAAACCAGGAAGAAAGGACCACAGCCGGACACTTATTTTCTTCCAGGGTATTGAAAGAGCTATTTTCTCTTAGGGAGGGAAGCCATCTGAAACAGTATAAGGTTCAAAATTCAGAGTCCCGGGCGAAAAAATTAGATGGTGGGAATGCCAGGGCTGGCTGAATCAACAGCACAGACACACACAGGAGAGCCAGGGGCAACTTGAGATCACACTGAAATATGTAAGCTTGCTGCAAATTTGGCAAGATCAGAGCACCGAGTTGAGCAATGAGAGGCAAGGATGGAGCCAGAGGCCAAGAGGGAGTAAACAATGTCAGTGTGGCAGAATGAAGTCATTATTTTTGTGAGACTTTAAACTATGAATACAAAGCTGTTGATAACCAATATGTTTTGAAATGACAATCTAGACATTTTGCTATTTCTAAGGGTCTAGCCCCAGGTTAGGTTTTAACAGTTCCATAAGAACTTTACCAGCTAATGATAGAAAAATTGTTGTCCACTTCCTAACCCCACTTCCCTGTGTTCATTCCCACTGTGTCTCTTTCCTCTTACTCCTGAGAGCATTGCTCTCAGTGAGCCCAGCCCGGGGGTGGGGGTTGCACGGGGCAAGTATGTATAGCGTACAGTTATTTTAGATTGTGTCAGAAAGGTTAATCAGCATCACTTGGAAGTCCTAATATATTTTTTCCTAAACTGATGGCTCCAAAATTCTGTTAGTTTATTTCATGATGAGGGATCCAAACAGCCTGAATACTTAAAGATCCTTACTTCAAACACATAGCATGTCTTAAAATTTTTAATGAAACTTATAATTATTATGAAAAATGTAGAACTTTAGTTCCATCTTTTACTACATTTCAAATCACATTTATGTACTTTTCTGTTATTTATTACTTCTTTTTACTGGTCAATTTTGTGTTCAAGTATTTTTTCCTTTAAGGAGCATTCTCTCTCTCTCTCTCTTTCTCTCTCATTTTATCTGATCAAGGAATGTTGATGGAGAAGAAAAAAAAACCTGGAAAACACCTTATTTAACGGTTTAAAAACTTCTGTAGATAAAGTCACTCTCATTCTAAGACAAAATCTATGAGAAAACATGCCCTGGCTGATGTGACTCAGTGGGTAGAGTGTTGGCCTGTGCACGGAAGGGTCTAGGGCAGTGGCTCTCAACCTTCCTAATGCCGCAACCCTTTAATACAGTTCCTCTTGTTGTAGTGACCCCCAACCATAACATTATTTTTGTTGCTACTTCATAACTGTAATTTTGCTACTGCTATGTCTTAGGTGACCCCTGTGAAAGGGTCGTTCGACCTCCAAAGGGGTCGTGACCCGTAGGTTGAGAACCGCTGGTCCAGGGTCAAGGGTTCAATTCCTGGTTAAGGGCTCCTACCTGGGTTGTAGGTTAGTGCAGGTGGCAATCGATTGATTTGAGGATGTTTTTATCCTCAGGTGAGAATTATCAATAAATAAATATGGAAAATAAAAAAAATAGTTCACAAAATATGATGGTAAAGGATCATGGTTTATAATATATTTTTAAATAATCAAGCAGATGACATATTTATAAGTCATATAGGCTGCAAATGTTCTATGAACTCACTATGTTACCTATGAACCATACTGCTGAGCATGGGAGGCTGTGAGCAGCGGAGTCTAAATGCAAGTTCTCACTCTGCTTGCGATGATTCTGGGCATCAAGGACTGCAGTTGATGACATTAAAACAAAACAGAACCAAGATTCTAAGTAAATTAATGACCAAATATGCCAGAGCAGCTATATAACATCCAATATACTAAATGCTAAACAGATAAAAACGCCACATGAAATTAACAAAATGAGGAATTCTGGGTAATCACTGGGCTTGGTAGCATTCGGTGTCGGTTAACAACATAAACTTTCTAAGAAAAAAACAATATTTAAAAAAATTACTTTCCTTAGCAAAACTAATATCAAAAACAAATTGACACTCCATTTTGAAATTAACATTTTAACATCTGGGTAAACAGAGAAGTGGACTATTTGTACACACCAATACACAGAGAATGGAGGAAAAGGAATGTGTTTCCTAGAATCAGTTCTCTGTGATGGTTGGATTTCACAGAACCAGGGACTCTGACTTTGAAATTGACTTAGTGTTGCTGCCATTTGTTCCCACTGACCCCCTTAATAAGAACAAATAGTGCGTCTGTACTGTTGCTATTTTGAGCTTTTGGAATTTCCGCTTCTAGTGGTCAGCCACACCTGAATCCTCAGGGCTTAACATCCTTCTCCTTTTGAGGTTGCTTGCAATCACCTTCTGGAAATGTATGTACATACACACATACATGCTTCTGTCTTGGGTGAGGAAGCAGTATGTGAAAAAATCATTGAAAGCGTTCGCTGTTTGGAGAACACTGACACTTGGAATAGTGCTTCACACTCTAAAGAGAGGTCTGTCCAGGTGCTTCTGTTTTGTCAGCTACCCTCTCATATTTCTATTTACCTCCATGGCGAAGGGAAGGCCTGCGAAGCCAGCGTCCCTGACAAAGTGCTTCTTTTATCTCTTAAGATCAAGAGCCCAGGACTTCTTCTTCTTCCTCCTGTTCTTCTCCTTCTTTCTCCTTCGCCTTCTCCTTATCCTTTTTTCTCCTCCTCCTCCTTCTTCTTTATTGTTGAAAGTATTACAGATGTCTCCCCTTTTTCCCCATTGACCCCCTCCTACCCACACCCACTCCCCTCCTGCCTCCCCAGCCTAACGCCTGTGCCCATTGGCTGTGCACAGATAAGGGCCCAGGACTTCTGAGCACCTCACACTATGGCTCTAAAATGAGTGTATCCCGTTTGTTCCTTTCTAAGTGAAGTAGTTTATTCGTCTAAGGAAAACTGTAGACTATAGAAGGCAATCCAAAATTATAAAGTAAAATATGTGTGAAATAATGGAATCTTGGTTCTCTCAGGCCTGTAGTATTTTGCACATTTATTAAAATGTATGAATAGGAGACAGTCTTCCATCAAGTACAGGGTGGGGCAAAAGTAGGTTTATAGTTGTGAGAGAACGTGAAACATAGAGTTTATTCTCCCATTATTATTTATTAACTATTGTACTATTTTCCATGGGAACAACAGTAAACCTACTTTTACTGCATCCTGTATTATGGGTGAATACTAATGCCCTCTTAGTAGGTTTAGGTGAGAGATATGTCCTATACTCCACTTCCTTGGAGATCTCAAGATCGTCACCCTGATTTCGAAAATAAACATATGTTATGTTCCCGATCACTCACGGAGAGTCTTGGTAAATATTATTTCACATACAATATTTACTTGAATATTTCCCAACTTACAGGAGATTAGAAGCGGCAAGGAGAAAGGTATGATCAAAGGGAAGGAAGAAGAGAGATAAGTGGACTCGAGAAAGTATGAGAAAAGCTATTTGAGGAAGATAAAAAGCAAAAGAAACAACAGTTCCAGGAATTATTTTCCTGCTATGACTAAGCAAATAAAACACACTAAATAGTGTTACTATACTAAGTAATAATTTATGTTTGCAATGTTACAAATATAGACATCCAAAAAAAATCTAGTGCTTTTTTTTTTTTACATTTTTTTTCTTTATTAATTTTTTAGAGAGAAAGGAGGGGAGAAAGGGAGAGAGACAGAAACATCAATGAGAGAGAACATCAATTGGCCGCCTCCTGCATGCCCCCCAACTGGGGATCGGGCCCATAACCTGGGCATGTGCCCTGACCAGGAATCAAACCAGCGACCTCTTGGTGCATGAGTCGATGCTCAACCACTGAGCCACACCGGCAGGGCTAGTACTTTTCTTTGAGAATTTAGAACATTTCCCTCATACTAAATAAAATGAGCAGGAGGTGAGGAAGAACCAAGCCCCAAGAATTTGGAAAATGATCTAGTGTTAAGCATATAAATACTGAATAAAATCATCCTGAATTTATGGAATTAGAATATTCAGGCTCCTTTCAGTGCTAAAGCTTTTCCAGTGGCATACTTTTATTTCTGATAGTAAACTTTATCATTAAGTTACTTCTTAATAGACTACAATAGTGAGTAGAGCAGATCAGACACAGTCTAGAACAAACACCCATCTGACCCTGTGGTGTAGCTTTATGGGAGCATTCTGACTAATTCTTGCAACTGAAATTTCTGGTCAAATAATTCTTTATATAACATGAAATATATGTAAACAGCCTAAAAAGATCTCAAAAGACATATGTAACATTATCAAGGAAAATAAAAAGACAGTTTTTACATAAGCTTCAAAAATAATTAAAAGAGGAGAAAACAGGCTACTATGTCCGAGGCTAAGATGTCAGGGAGACTTGCCACCTTTCTCAAGAAAACCTTGGCCAAAGAGCTAGTGCTGGTTACACCCTTCATCATCTGGGGTCTTGCTATAATTTTGCCCTCTACACCCCTACACCAATTACACCATCGTGGTCAACCAAGTCACACCCTACAACTTACCCAGGGCCCAAGTTGGAGTGACTGAAGAGACTGTGAACACCTCCACTGCGAGGGAGGAGGTTCCCTCCCTAGTGGCCCCCAATAAAAATGTGAAAACTGAAAAAAATTAAATAAAATAAAAGCAGAAAACAAAAGTCATTTTAAGAGAGAAAGAGAGATGTCTTGCATCTAGAGATTCAGTGGCATAATCACTGTGTTAATTTATTTCTTGGGATCCCATTGGCTCTTTTTTCTCAGAGGGTGGAGAGAAGACCTGGTTGTATTTGTATAGAAAGCTGGGCATAGTTAACTATGTAGTTCTTAGTGATAACAAAGCTGGCAGAACCAGCTGTCCTTTGTGCTATTGTGACCCCCAAATATTACTGAAGATTCTTCTTAAGAATGAGGGTTTGCCCCATTCCTTATAGAAGGGTAGGGCTTAAAACTAAAACAGTGAGGAAAAAATGCCCAAGAAAGATGCCAATCGAAAATTTAAAAGCAAGGTGAGTAAACGGAGGCTAACTCAGGGAAACGAGGATACCTTGACTAACACCGATGACACAGGGGGACCTAAATGAAGAGTGCATATTGTCTCTCAAAAGTCAGTGAAAAGTTGGAACTTCAGAACTTTACTTGACAAGAAAAATGGAAACAAAGCCAGGAATTTTTGAACAGACTGAAATGATCAGGTTCTGTAGACAGGCAAGAACGTAGAAGGGAAATTATGCTATTGAGGCGACTTAAAAACCCAGTGCACCACTGGAAAGTTGATGTATGTATCAAGAGTTAACAAAGATATTTTGGTTAGTTGAATACGATATGAGAAGAAAATGAGACCTGAGAATCTAAAATTATCACAGATAGTATAGAGGGCCAGATATAGAAACATTGAGTCAAGGCAATTGACAGAGAGAGCTCACCTTCTAAAATAAATATTAAGATGGGTGTCTTGTTTGAGAAGCCAAGAATTAAGAAGTATTAAAATAAGTCACCTTCTGAAGAACTGAAAAAGGGAGAAAAGCCCCATGTCTGACTAATACTGAGTGTCTGTTACGATTGTAAAAGTTGGTCTGAGTTGATCTGGAAGACATTATGGTTTCGCAGCTCTGTTTCCAACTCCTTCTGAGAACAATTTTCTGTCTATACAGCTATTACCCCATCTCCTCTCCTTAGGAAGAGACATGAGACAAAATACAGCTGTGTGAGGTATTAGGTTCCCTCCAGCAACAAGTGGTTGAGGAAGGCTGGATCCCTCCTCTCACGGATACTGAGCCATGTAACAGCACACCCAGACCATCATGCCCTGGGGTGTGCAGTGTGCTTAGAAAACAGGGTGACACACCCCTGAGGTGTGGATGGCAAAAGTCTGTTCCTACTGAGACTAGGAAAACCCTGACGACTAATTGTGAAGGCACCGTGGTCATTTATATTTGCCCTTTCTGAATGCTGACAGACACAGCCCCTCGCCTATTGCAGCTTGAAATTTTACTCAATGGAATGGGTGTGTCATCTTAAACACTAATCCAGTGACGGTGCATATTCAGACTCAAGGTTATGTCAGCTATCACCCGATGAAATAAAAACAACCATCCAGTGAAACAGCAATAGATTTAAGAAGTGGAAAAATTGCTACCTGGAGTGATTTTGACTACAGGAATAAACATTTCAAGCATGATAAAATTTTAATATGGCAATGTTGATGGATAAAAGAATGTTAGACAACTCACAATAATTAAGTTATAAGAATATCATCTGATCCATATTTCACAATTCCCAGGCCCTTTGCTCAGCTATGTGCAATCGCTGTCCAAAGGGCAGAATTATCTGTGAGGGCTCATCCTGAAAAGACACTAGCAAGCTGAACACATGAACAGAGGATTTTGTGCTGCACTTTTTTAAAGGTGGATGACCGAAGGAAAGGGGTTGCTGGTTTTGTATTCTCTGGGATTCTAACAATATCCCTTCAATCCTGAAGCCACATTCGCTGGTTTGGGGATCTACATAACAAGAAAACAAATTTTCTTTTCTAAAATATATTGGACCAGCAGGCCCATAGATTCATCAATCCACGAATGCTGTTGCTCCTGGAAGTCCTTAGATTCTTGTTCGATTTCTATACATGACTCCTGGCCTCCACTACAGCCAGCTCTGCACCCAAACTCGGTCACTGGGACACTCCACTTGCTTGGTGAAATTGTGGTAAACACATGAACCCTCTCCTGAAAACCTGCCCATTTTTTTTTGTTTAAACTGGAGCGCCTGCCCTGCCTTCGGTCTTTGACTAGAAGCATCCTTAGTCCCTCAGGAAAATAGATACATGACAGGGAGCCTTTACTAGTCTCTAGGATATACTAAAACATTACCTATATCCCAGAGTAAACAACAGTTTAGTTTCCAGCTGAAGTTTCTGCTGCACTTGCATTTAAGTAATGTTTATGTACTAGAAATATAGCATCAAATACATCACTTCTCGAAGACTTGGCGTCAGTAAAAATAGCCTATAGTCAACCTTTGGTTAAGCTGTCCCTCCTAGAGACTACAATTACCTTTCAGACTGATGGTAAGCTCTCAAAGAATTTAAACATTAATTTTTATTTAATTGACTTTTAAAACAAATATATATTAGGCAGCAATAAAGAGAAAGTAAAACTCACTTTAAAATAAGGTTTTGTTTTTTTTCTCTCAGTGACTGTCATTTATTTAGTACATACAATGTGCCAGGAACTAGGTTGAGTATTGAAAAAGTTTAACCATGTAATCCTTGCAACAGCCCTATTACAGATGAGCAAACCAAGGTTCAAAACAGTAAAGCAACAAGGTCCCAGTTGCTCATTGTAGAAAAATTAGAAACTGTCACAGAGAAAATGAAGAAAAGTGGAGTTCACTCCACTTTGAACACTTTGATATATTTATATATCTAAAAAAAATACATTTACCAACTTGTTATACTGTCTTTCACTCAACAATATATTATATCTGAATGGTTCGCATCATTTTTATTAACTGGTTTTGCATTGTGTAGGTATACTAGGATGTATTTACGGTCGCCTGTTGATGTTGCACATTTATAAGACTCATCAAATTGTACGTGCTCAAAAGAGGAGGAGGCTGTTCCTAGTGCTGGATGTACCAAAACCTGTGGTGTTTTCCAAATGTGTGGCTTAACTTGGTGGTGTACCATGGTCAAGACATTTAGCATTTGAAGTCTGTTTCCTCATTGTAAAAGGAGATTATTACACATCTCAATTTTTGAAAGGATTAGAGATGACCTCTGACCGGACATAGGGCCTGTGCTCACCAAGCCATCTACATCAGGACCACTGGGTGCCTTCTCACATTCCACCTCTCTGAACCTACCAGAGGATTTTATTAGCTGATCTCTAAGGACTACTTAGTTAATTATGGAGACCTAAGATTGTGATTGTAAATTTTCATTTAGAGACTTTAGAAATCACCTAATCCAGTCTCATGATGGTGAAGTAAAACTTGGAAAGAGTTATCCACAGGCACACAGGTAAAATCACGTCTTAAACACCTTTGTAGTCATGTCCACACTGATGCCACACTACTTCCCATGGCTGTGTGTAGGAATTAGTCGTGAACTGTTGAGCACTTCTTGTGAGTGGGATTTTAATGTATTGGTTTTAGTATCTGCAGTGCTATGATGCATTGGAGTAAATGTCACAAGTCATGTGGTACTGATAATAGTTAAGGAAGCAATATTTTCAAATGAATCATGAAGAGTAATAGAATGAAATTAAGAGTATCCCCCTTGCTATGATTTCCAATCTTCTCTATTCCATTGTGATATGCTTCTTTCATGAAAAAGAGATGGGCTTAAACTGTGTGCTCTGTCAGGACTCTGCTTCATGTGGCTATCCCACTTGTAAAATAGTGTTTAACATGTTAAGTTTATTATATTAATCTTTATCCTTGTAGGATATGCTTCAAGACCCCCAGGGGTGCATGAAACCACAGAGAGGAACCCTATACTATTTTTCCCTTTAAATACATATTTATGATAAAGTTTATTTTATAAATTAGGCACAATAAGAAATTAACAACAATAACATAATGAAATAGAACAATTATAATAATATACATTAATAAAAGTTTTATAAATGTGATCTCTCTAAATATCTTGTTGTAATCTACTCACCTTTTCACTTAAAGGAAGACTTTATGGCTTCTCTTTGGCACAACCAACTTGTCTGCATCACAACTCCTGCACTTTGGGGTCATTATTAAGTAAAATAAGGGTTATCTGAACACAAGCACTGTGATACCCACAACAATCTATCTGATAACCAAGGGGGTTACTAAATGACTAACAGATAGCAGAGTATACAGTGTGTATATGCTGGAAAAGGAGTGATTCACAACCTGGGAAGTTGGACTGGGATTGTATCACACTACTCAGAATGACATACAATTTAAAACTTATGAATTGTGGGACTTCTGGTCAAGATGGAGGCATAGGTAAATGCGGTACTCAAATCCCCCCATGACCACATCAAAATTACAACTAAACTACAGGACAAGTATCATTCAGAACCTCCTAAAACCTAGCTGAGTGGAAGTCTTACAACTAGGGATTTAAGGAAAAAGCCACATGGAGACTGGTAGGAGGAGTGGAAATGAGGAATGAGTTGGTCCCACATCCACCTGTGCCAAATAAAAATCAGGAGGGATATCTCTTGTGGAGGTCCGTTTTAAGGAGAGAGAAATCCCAGGCCAACACCAGGACCCCCAGCCCAGGGTTCCAGTGCCAGGAAGAAAAGTCCCCATAACTTCTAGCTGTAAAAATCAGTGGGAATTGTGAGTGAGTGAGACAAAGGCTGCTGGAGTTGGGCATTCTTCTTGAAGGGCTCATGTATGGATTTACTCAGACTCACTCCCTCTGAACTCCAGGGCTGGGGCAGCAGCTCAAAAGGCACCAGGGACAAATGGGGAGGAACTGAATGGTCTGGCATCTGTGTGAGAGCTGGAGGGACAGCGTTCTGCCAGACAAAAGTGCTGGCAGAAGCCATTGTTCCTTTTCTGAGACGCCCTCCCCCAACACAAAGATCCTGAAGGCAGAAGCCATATCTGATTCTCCATCAACTTGGCTCACACTGTTCACCCCACCTTTTTGGTGATTTTCTGAGAATCTATTCCACCCAAATTGTGGGCCCATTCAAGCCATTTTCAGTGGCTTTTCCATATGAACTACTTGTCTTGGATCCTGCAGCAGACTTTCTAAAACCTCTCAAAGGTTTACAAATTACAAACAAGCAGTATCTGTCCTTGGTGTACCCCATACCTCTTGCTAAATGGTCCCAGGCCCAGCACCAGAGGCAGCCAGCCTTTATTCACAGGTTGGCCTTTCCTGGGCACTTCCAAGACCAGCACAAGTAGCAGCCATCTGCAGATCACTCTGTAATTTATGTGAAGTGGCCTCAGGCAAGGCACAGGTGGTGGTGTAGGATCAACTCCTGCACAGCAGCTCCTCCACTGTAGTCAGAGCTGGTCTTCACAGATGATTGGCCTGGGGAGTTAGTCCCTCCCTGTGATGCCAATAGGAACAGAACACAGCCCACACAGAGACATACCAGGAGTGCCCAGCTCAAGTGACTGGGGAGGCTGTGCCACAGGGCCCTATAGGATACCTACTACACCAAGTCTGGGAGATGTAGCAGCTCTACATAATACATAGAGACAAACTTAGTGAAACAACCAAAATATGGAGACAAAGAAACAGATCCCAAATGAAGAGCAGAAGGAATATCCAGAAAAAGAACTCAATGAGATGGAGGCTAGCAAACTCTCAGATACATGAGCTCAAGAAATGGTTATAAGGATGCTCAAGGACCTTAGTGAGAACATCAACAGCATGAAAAAGGACATAGAAACCATATAAAAGAACCGATCAGAAATGAAGGACACATTAACTGAAGTGAAGAATAATTTATAGGGAATCAACAGTAGAGTAGATGAAGCCAAGAATCAAATCAGCAATTTGGAAGATAAGGAAGAAAAAACACCCAATAATAACAGTAAAAAGAAAAAAAAATAAAAATAATGAGGACCATGTAAGAAGCCTCTGAAACAACTTCAAGCATCCTAATATTTACATCATAGGGGTACCAGAAGGAGAAGAGAGAGAGCAAGAAATTGAAAACCTATTTGAAAAAATAATGACAGAAAACCTACCTAAGCTTATGAAGGAAATAGACTTAGACGTTTAGGAAGCACAGAGAGAGTCTCAAACAAGATGAACTCAAAGAGGCCCACACCAAGACACATCGTAATTAAAATTCAAAAAGTTAAAGACAAAGAAAGAATCTGAAAAGTAGCAAGAGAAAAGCACTTAGTTACCTACAAGGAAGCTCCCATAAGACTTTCAGCTGATTTCTCAACAGAAACTTGGCAAACCAGAAAGAATTGGCAAGAAATATTCAAAGTAATGAAAACCAAGGACCTAAAATCAAGATTACCTTATGCTTCCCAGAAAAGAAAAAGCTAAAGGAGTTTATCATCACCAAACCAGTATTATATCAAATGTTAAAAGGTCTTTAAGAAGAAGAAGGAAAATATAAATAATAAAATGACAATAAATGCACAATTAAATCTAAAAAACAATTGAATTGAATCTAAACAATTGAATCTAAAAAAAACAAAATAAACTAACAAGCAGAACAGAAACAAAATCAAATACAGAAAACATTTTGACAGTTGCCAGATGGAAAGGAGGTTAGGAAGATGGGTGAAAAGGTGAAGGGATTAAGAAGTACAAATTGGTTGTTACAGAATATTCATGAAGATGTGAAATACAGCATAGGAAATATAGTCAATAATAGTCTAATAACTATGTATGGTTTCAGATGGATACAAAATTTATTGGGATGGACACTTTGTAAGTTATATACTGTCTAATCACTGGGGTGTACACCTGAAACTACTATAATTTTGTATGTCAACTTAATTAAAAAATTTAAAAATGTATTGTCAAAAAATAATAAAAATTAGAAAAGTTAAAAAAAACCTTCTGTTTTGTACAGCTCCTGGGAGATCCCTTTTATTTGCTAGATGGAATGCTGCTTGGTTCATGAATCATTCAATAAAGTCATTTAGATATTTAAAACTTGTGAATTATTTATTTCTGAAATTTTCCATTTACTATTTTCCGATTATGGTTGACCATGGGTAACTGAAACCGCAGAAAGTGAAACCTCAAAGGGGGGACAACTGTGCTCACATGGGTCAGGGAGGAATAAGGTAGAGAACCAGTAGTTAAGAGTACTGGACTGAGACAAACCCCGTGTTTAAGACCAAACAGCTTCATTCTGTGCCATGACCAGAGACCTTTCCTATCCAAGCACTTTGAGCATCTGCGGGAAAGCACCAAGGTGACTCCGTAGAGGCTATAAACAGATCAATATAAATCTATTATTCATAAAAGGGAAATGTCAAGGAGCCACGGCTTATCAGACTGCTTTGTTCCTAGAAGAGGACCAAGCAATACATATCTGAACTGAAAATACATTTAGCACTTTACAAATTTTAAGAAAACGCTTGCCCTGGCCAGTGTGGTTAGAACATTGGCCTGCACACCATAGGGTCGCAAGTTCAACTCCCAGTCAAGAGCATGCATCTGGGTTGCAGGTGCAATGCCCGGCTGATTGGGGGCACATGTGGGAGTCAATCAATCAATGTTTCTCTCTCACATCAATGTATCAATGTTTCTCTCTCCCCCCTCCATTCTCTCTAAAAATCAATGAAAAAAATATCCTCGGGTGATTTTAACAAAAAATAAATAGATAAATAAAACACTTGTTTATGCATTAGTATTTGAAATTGAAAAACATGCAAACTTCAAATGGTTGAGTGGACCCACAGGAAAAGATCATGATTTTCACACAGCTGCAAGACGGTAGAGAGGAGGAAGTGAAGTAACTATGAGTTTATTTCAGCAAATTTATGACCATTTTGGTACTAAAGTTTGAGGATAAAAAAAATGAACAAATACCAGTATTCCCAGGACACAAACCAATTATTTTTATTGGTAAAGGGACTCGTTGATGACAGGAAAAGGGTAGATATTCTGAAGCCTCCTTTGATTAAACGGCAGACACTGGAGTTTGTAAGGATGGCATTCATCCACGTAGGGAAGTGAAAAAAACACCAACTCACACCTGCAGTTTGTTTTGTGTAACCCCAGCAGAGGGTTCCAGCACAACTTAATGAATTCATGTTCCATGTCAGAAGAATGTGTTTGCAAGGCTGATGAAAATCTGATGGGCATTCTGCCTGGAAGATTGTAAGGAAATGAACAAATGTTTTCTACTATGATTATCAAGTCAACAAAACTCTAAACTCTAACTTAGGGTCACAGAAAGGAATACACAGAACACTAACACAACTGGTAATTTTTAAGATACTACACTAAATCAATCCTCTTTCAGGATAAATATCTCAGAATAACATAAGAATCTTCATTATAAAAATAAAGTTATCATGGGACAGAAATAGTGTCCTGTGTGGCACCAGTGCTTTTTTGCTTTTTTTTTAGGGTTTCTCTGTGTTAAGTCTAAATGGGATCTTTGTCTTTTTTGTTCTGTTTCTTCCCCCTAACTCTAGGGAAAAAATGTGAATGGACCAAATTCTGCTAATAGCTCATCTCTATTTCCTAGTGTCATTGACTTATTCATGTGTTTAGTTTAGATATTAACATTTGGTACATGTCTTCAAGTGTTTAGTCTTATCTTTGAAATTACTCTCCTTTTTCAAATATCCTTTTTAGATATATTTCTCTCTCAGATCTCTAAATGTTTCCAGCTAAACTATCCCTTCACTTTCATCAGAAAATATTTATGAATGATGATGGTACATCACAATGACTAGAACCTAGCAGGTGCTCAACAAATACTGTTTCTTCTCCCTTGATAGCTAAGGTGTCAACCTAGGCTGTGAGCCATTCAAAGGATATGTTCATTTTACTGAAGACTCTTAAATACCCAAAGAAATAAAACTATTAACAGGAAATGGTAAATGGGAAGGATAATATTTGGGGCAGAGGATTAAATGCTGAGTTAAATGCTATGGGTATCCTTCCTAGGCCTGTTTTACCAGGCAGGGTACCCATTCTAGCTTCAGTGATTCGACTGCCAGGGCACACAGCTGCCTTCTCCTCCAGAATATTGTCTTTATTCAAAATTTGACTGTCCCTGGGGTACACCCTCTTGCCTTGGGTGGGACCAACCCTGTGGTGTTATTGATGCTTCTGAGTTCTCTGTGGGACTAGACTGAGGCTAGAGTTCTGATGATACATCAGTGCTTAGTTTATTTCCCTGTGCAAGCTGGCTTCCCTTCCTCCAAGTTATGTGCATCTAAATCTTTATCTCAGGCTCTGCTGCTGGGGAACCTGACCCGAGGCATCCCCACCAATGGCCCTATATAGCCAGTTACCTAGAGGGTGTATTCTTCTTGCTCTAGAATTAACAAAAACAAATAAACAAAAATAATGCCTAAATCTTGAGAAAGATTATTAAATTGTTTAACAAATTCAAGACATTCATTATAAAAAAGTTACACAGTGACCCAAATGTCAACCCCCCTAATAAAGTGGTTACTGATTTTTAAATGTCCAAATAAATAATAAAAAGTAATCCTTTTTTATGTTAGCAATATTATAAAATTACTGTCATCGTTTATCCTGAGAGAAATAATAAGTAAATCTGGATTTATTTTACAAATAGGTGCAGAAACAAAACAATCCTATGACAATAGTGTACCTGTACTCTTCAGATATTCGTAATTGGCTTGACTCATTTTATACACTGAAGCTGAAACATCAGCAATGTTTACCAAGGGATACAAGAGTCTCCTGATATTGCCTCAGCATCATTAATTCTATAGTGCTTTAAGTTTTAAAATGTTAAAATACACTATCCATTGATCTTCATAATAACCTCAGGACACAGAAAATTTAGGTACTTTTTTGTTTTAATCAGATGGGAGTATTGAAACCCAAATAATCTATCAACTCTGAGTGCTCATTAGCATCACCAAGTGGAGGTTTATAAAATTATGGCGGGCTAGACCTCATGCCAAACTATTTAAACCCAAGCCTGGGAGATGGAGAGGACCTCTATAATCATATTTCATAAAGTTTTTGGCTGATTCTAATGTGTCACCAAGTTGAAAAACACTAGATTCTAAGTGGTATGGCCAAATCTCTCCAGCTGGTGAGTCCAAGACTTATATCTGAATCCAAGTTTCCTTTGCCCCATCTGACTTCCTTTCAGTGATTCCACTTCACTAGAAAATTTTAATTTTAACTAGTATTTAAAGAATGTGGAGCAGGGCTATACTGCAGTCTACTGAAAGGCAAAAGATATAAAGAAAATCAAAACAGATTTGGTTTTTCACTAAGTCATTTGAATGGGTAAACCCTCTAGGGTGTGCAAATGAAATTCCCTTTTCAAACATAAAAGGGTTTATAAATGACAGAAAATGCTCAGCAAAGCATAGGCAAAGCCTGGCTGTTCACCAAGTATTTATAAAACACAGTAGTTGAGTTTATTTAGCCTAAAATAATTACACCACTGGTAGGAGCACTAATTAGACATTTGATTTTTTTTTCTTATAAAATAATATTTTCTTGAATTTATATTTGCATCAAGCTTAGTTTATAGAAACATTTTTACCCATCCCTTAGAAGTCACTGGTGAGAAATTCAGTGTATAAAACAAGGTTTTTTAAGTTTTTTTGTGCTAGCCAGACTATCCTCATTGTCCATGGTGGTGAGGGAAAGAAAGAATAGAAGGGTGTTAAAACTGAACTCTGGGGTCCTGAACTCTCAAATCCCATTTGATTCCTACAGGGTTGATTTCCTGCTTGACGTGGAATTCAGCTTTCATCTATAGCCCAGTTGAATCGAGTGCTGAGCCCCAGCCAATACCTACTAGTCCCCAATCTTTTAGATCAGGGTTTCTTACATACTACCGTGCTGTGGACTCCTAGACATTCTGATAAAGTCTGTGGACTCTTTCTTATATCCTTCAAGGTTGTAAAGAAAATTATATTGAAAAACTGTTCTAAATCAAGGTTCTCACCATGAAAAATAACCCCTAAAAATATAACCATGATGTTTATTTGGCATTGAAAACCACTGCAATATAGAAGTTCTTTCTTAGATGTATGATGATGCTGGAGCTTCAAAGAGATAAGGCAGCCCTGCGGTTGGCTCATATTTTCCACCATCAACCTCCAGAGAATCTCATATTCCAAACATATTCTGAGGCCATGTGGCTTATGGTTCAGCTGACCATCAGAAAGAGGCTGGGTTGGGTCATAGTGTGATTTGTATTCCAAGAAATTGATCAATTTATTTATGCTAAAGGTGCTACCTATGTGATAAAGAAGACAGGGCTCTTTGATTTTTTTAAAAAATTATATTTAAGACAGAACTTTACACTTCACATTTCTTTTCTTTTATGGATATGAATATCAGCTGTCTTGGTATCTTCCACCAGCAGTAAAAAAACAAACAAACTAAACACACACACACACACACACACACACGCATGCACATACACAATGGACTTAGGCAGGAACAAAAATGTTAATTGTTCATTACACTGCTAGACCCCATGATTTAAATCCTTACCTGGGATCATGGATTTCTATTAATAGACAATATATTTGTCTTTTTCACTGTATACTTTCTCCAGCAGTTATTCTTAAGTATTATTGCAAATTGTGAACAGATTTCTCTAATTATTTTGGAAAAGAGTAGCAAAAAAAGAGGCATTTTTTATTTTTTAGAATAGAAAGCTTGATTTTTTTCTTCTCATTAATGTTCGCTGAATATTTAACAACCACCTATTGCATTGATAACGCTTCACTAGTGTTATGAGTAGATGAGTCCATCAGTAGATGAGTGGATAAACAAGCTGTGGTACATTTACACAATGGAATACTACCCCACCATACAAAAGAGAGAAAACTTTACCCTTTGCAACAGCATGGGTGGACCAGGAGAACATTATCTCAGTGAAATGAGCCAATCAGAGAAAGGCAAATATCATATGAATTCACTCATATGTGGAATTTAATGAATAAACTGAACTACCAAGCAAAATAGAGGCACACTCATACATAGAGAGCAGGCGGAGAGCAGCTCTGGTGGTGGAGGGTGCCAGAAGGGGGGTAAAAGGATTGAATAAAAGGAGAGAGAGAGAGAACTCATGGACATGGACAACAGTGTGGTGATTGTGGGGAGAGAGGTGGGTGGAGGTGAAAGAGGTCATAGAGGGGATAAATAGTGATGGAAAAAATAAAATAAGATAAATACATCATTTATTTAAACAGTCTCAAAACATTTATTGAGCAAATACTTTTCTACAGTGGCTGAATTAGCTACAATATTTTTTTCAATTTTTATTACTTTATTTTTGTTATAGATGTTTCTCTTTTCCCCCCTAGACACCCTCCTCCCTATCCCACCCCCCCACCCCCACCCCCCCCACAAACCCAGCATTGTTGTCTATGTCCACTAGTTATGCATACGTGCATATAAGTTCTTTGGTTAATCTTTCTGAAAGAGAACATTCAAGTCTGTAAAATATTTAAGAAAGCAACTTCTGCAGTTATTTGCCTATTGGTCACTGCCTGTAAGTTCTCCCCAGCCAACATGAGGCCTAAATCACCATAAATAATGCTGTTGAAACCCGCTTTGGACCATGATGTAAGATATGAGCCACATTTTCATTATTGTAAAGGCCACATGCTTTGGAACCACAGGTTATTGTTCATGGCACATTTTGGATCTTAACATTCATGAGAAGAAATTTTAGATGTCAAATAAATCAATAAAAAGTCTTCATTTCACCTTTGATAATCATAAATTAAATTTAACTTTAATGCTTTATTCTGTTATAATTGCTTCTGCTTTGTAAGTTTCCCTTTGATAGGATTCATGGCTCCCAGAGAAAGGGACTGGCTGACCAAGGTGGTCACCCATGTTCTGGCTTTAATTGTGTATTAGTTAGGTCAAAATGTGTGCTCCCATAACAAAGAGACTCCAATGCCATGAAGTGAGTAAGAGAGATGTTGAAGTCTTCCATGGGACTGTCCACCAGGAAGGGGGGGCAGCGTCACTCCAGAAACTTAGACTGAAGAAGCAACTCTCTATCCCTAGCACAAAGCTTCCAAGTATGGGGTGGTTGTCACCATACTTCCGAGGAAAAGGGGGACACCCTCAAGGAGTGCAGGTGCAGAGCTTTAAGGACAAGACCTGATGGGGCACGCTCACTCTGTCCCTCCTCCATTGGCAGGCACATCATTGCGCGGCCATGCCAAGCTACAAGGGGGAATGGGGAATGTAAGTTCTAGCTGGGCAGCTGCGTACCCAGCAAAAATTCTGCTGATAAGGAAAAAAAAGAGAATGGGTTTGTGAAACAACTGTCAGCCTACCACGAGCTGGGTTTCATTTCTGTTTACATTTACTGTTTTCAAATGACAAAAATATGCACAACTCACCTTTATCAAATATGGTATCAGGGCAACTGGTCACAACCTTCCCATTTGTAGGATTTAAATGAAGTGGGCATCATATGCAAAATATGTATTTTTAGTGTTCAGACCCTTTGGAAAATGTCTTCTATTATGACAGTTTATATACAAAATATAGGGGGAACTTTAGACTTTAATTTCTGCCATATGTTCAGAAATGTTCTCACATTTTCAAAGTTACATTTTTAATAATTACACAGAGTTAAGAGTAGATTGGGCTTCCTGGAATTAAATGTATAAAATGTTTTAAATTTTAAAATATATATTAACTACAACCATCTAGGAAGTGTTTATTATGATCTAGTGTTTGGGTTAGGTTCATTATGTATTTATTACACCTTAAAAAGTAGGCACAATTCACCCAGCTTTGCAGATCAGAACACTTAGGTGCAGGGAGTTAAGAAAACTTGGCCCAGTTCCCTAAGTGGTAAAGTAGGGATCTGAAACCACAGCTGTCCGATTCTGAAGCATTTTCTATTCATCATCTCACTTAATCCTCATCACAATTCTTTGATGTAGGCAGCTAGTGGTTGCCTCATTTAATACAGTAGAAAGTAAAGATCAGAAAGGTTAAATGACTTGACAAATAAACAGTTCAGTAACAAAGGGAGAGTTTCTGATTATAAAAATCTATGCTCTTTGAATAAATGCTTTTGAATTAAAGTCACTGTATTTACAATCAACAAACTTGTTCAGTCAAAAGAACAGGCATCATCTTCTATTTGGGTGATTTTGGGCAAGCTGTTTAATTTCCCAATAATCCAAGAATAATAATAGGCATCTCAAAATGTAGCTTTAGAAATTTAATACATATATGTAAAGTATATGCAGGAACTTGGTGACAGTAGGTGCTCACTCTATTTTCTGCTCCTTCTCTCTGAATCTTAGTTTAGGTGTAGCTCTATAGAGACTCCAAATCCATGTTTAGAAACAGAAACATGAAATAGAAAATGGAGCTTACCAAAGTTATAACATTAATTTATAGGCCTTGAGATCCTGCTAAATGGTAAAGATTAAAGGTATTGAAGAAGTCAATTTGGAAAAAGATGGCGGCAGGAAGGACCAGAGGGAGGGTGAGTGCGAGAGTGAGCTAGTGTGTGAGAGATTGCGAGTGGACATGAAGGTGGACGACTAAACTCATGCAGTGCAGAGACTTAGAGCAGAAGGTTCCTGTGCTGTGAACCAAAGTAGCCAGCTACTGCAGTAAGCAACTCTTTAGGGCGCTTCCCCCTGCACTGCAGGGAGGTCCCACCATTTTGGAAGATCCCAGGTCTTCCCTGGGAGGAGGCATTGGGAGCAGCTAGGGCCCAGCAACCTGAGCCCACCAGTGCACCTGGCACCATCAAACTAGTGGACACCCTGTGTCAACGCAGACCAGTGCACAGTAGCGGAGCTGTCAGGGTGCCTGCTGCGAAAGCTGCAAATGGCTGGGAGCCCAGCACCATCCCCCACAGTAGCAGCCTGATCATAGTCGAGATATACCCCCAGCAACAGTCTGGGGAGCAGACATCCATCACCAGGCAACAGAAGCACAGATCAGCAGCTGAGCCCATCCCCAAAATCTAAAGCAAAGGCTGAGAAGAAGCTGAGCCCCACTGGGCAGCAGCACTCCCCAGCCACCAGTGGCAGGACCTGGGGTTCCACAGGGGCCTGGGCAACAAGCTGCCCACAAGAGTGGTGTGGAACCTGGGCACCAGACAGACCTGTGCAACCCAATGGACCACAAGAGCGGTGGGGAGCTGGGGATTGAGAGGGATTGGTGCAATCCAGCTGCCTGCAGGACCTGTGGGGAGCTGGGGCACCAGAGAGGCCTACGCAACCCAGCTGCCCACAAGATAGGCTTGGAGCCAGGTCTCCACAGGGACTGTGTGATTCAGCTGCCCATGGGACCACCAGGGAGCTAAGGCATCAGAGAGGCCTGTGCAACCCAGCTGCCCACAAGATAGATGTGAAGCCGGGTCTCCAGAAGGGACTGTGTGATCCAGCTCTCCATGGGATCAGTGGGAAGTGGAGGCTCCAACAGGGCCTGTACAACCCAGCTGCCCACAAGATCAGCAATGAGCCAAGGTTCAAGTGAGGCCTGTGTGACACAGCTGCCCATGGTGCGGGCAGGGAACGTGGCTCCAGCAGCAATACAGCTACAGGTGGCACCAGTGACCAGCTGGGAACTCAGTTCCAGAGAGGCCCATGTGATTCAGCAGCAGCACCTACCAGGACATACCAATATCAGCCCCTAGTAGTCAATCCTCAAGGATCCACAGCAGGCAAGAGGTGACACACAACTAAACAGTTTGGGAGGCACAGTAACCTTATTTGATATACAGTGAGCTGCCTACACATCCAAACATCCCTCACCAGGCCTAGGGCTACTAGACGGCTAAAATGGGGAGAGAAAGAAACAACATCCAAAAGAAAGAAAAAGAGGAATCACCAGAAAAGGAACTACAGAAAATGGAAGACAGTAACTTGTCAAATAAAGAATTCAAAGCAATTATTTTAAGGGTGTTCAAACAATTTGGTGAGAACTACAAGCAACTTAATAAGAATTATGAAGAGCTCACTGAGAACTACTTCAGCTTAGAAAAAGAGGTAGAAGCTACACATAAAGAGGTAGAAACTATGCATAAGAATCAGGAGGAAATAAAGAATGATATAGTGGTTATGAAAAATACCTTAGAAGGGTTCAATAGTAGATTAGAAGAAGCTGAAGACTGAATCAGCGACTTAGAAGACAAAGTAAAAAAAAAACAAAAAACACCCAAATAGAACAGCAAATGGAAAAAAAAAAAAATTAAACAGCAGAAGAGTTTAAAGGAGCTGTGGGGCAATACAAAATGTAACAACATTTGCATTATAGGGATACCGGAAGGAGAAGAATAAGAGAAAGGAATAGAGAACCTGTTTGAAGAAATAATGACAGAAAACTTCCCTAAACTGGTGAAGGAAAATGTCACACAAGTCCAAGAAACACGGAGAGTTCCAAGCAAGATTAACCCCAGAAGACCCACAGCTAGACATATTATAGTAAAAATGGCAAACATTAAAGACAAAGAAAGAATATTAAAGGAAGCAAGAGAGAGACAGAAAGTTATCTACAAGGGAGCTCCCATTAGACTGTCAGCAGATTTCTCGATAGAAATGCTGCAGGCCAGAAGGGAGTGGCATGAAGTGTACAAAGGAATGCAAGGCAAGGGTCTGAATCCAAGGCTACTCTATTCAGCAAGGCTACCATTCAAAATTGGAAGAGAAATATAGACTTTCACGGATAAAAAAAAAAGCTAAAGGAATTTACCACCACAAAAACAGCACTACAAGAAATGCTGAAGGGACTTTGTAAGAAGAAGAAAGAGAGAGAGAGAGAGAGGAATCACAGGCATAAAATTAAAATGGCAACTAATAACTATCTATCAATAATTACCTTAAATATAAATGGCTTAAATGCTCCAATCAGAAGACATACGGTAGCTGATTGGATAAGAAAACATGACCCATATTTATGCTGTCTACACGATACCCATCTCAAAACAAAAGACTCACACAGGATGAAAATAAAGGTATGGAAAAACATTTTCCAAGCAAATGGAAATAAAAAAAATAGCTGGTGTAGCAATACTAATATCTGACAAGATAGACTTCAGAACAAGGGCCATAATAAGAGATAGAGAAGGTCACTACATAATATTAAAAGGATCAATCCAACAAGAGGATATAACCCTGGTAAACACATACACACCAAATACAGGGGCACAAAAATATATTAAAAAACTTCTGGAGGACTTCAAGGGAGAGATCAATAAGCAATACGATCATAGTGGGTGACTTTAATACATCATTGACACCACTGAATAAATCTTCTAGACATAAAATTAACAAGGACATAGAGTCCTTACAAAATGAACTAGATCAGTTGGACTTCATTGATATATATAGAACATTTTACCCCAAAGCTGCAGAATATACATTCTTCTCAAGTGCACATGGGTCATTTGCAAAGACAGACCACATGTTAGAACACAAAGCTAGTCTCTACAAATTCAAGATTGAAAATATATCAAGCATCTTCTCAGATCACAATGCATGAAACTATAAGTCAATTACTATAAAAGCACATAAAAACATTCAAACACTTGGAGGCTAAATAGCATGTTATTAAACAACAAATGGGTTACTATCGAGATCAAGGAAGACATTAAAAACTTCCTGGAAACCAATGAAAATGAACACACAACAACACAAAATCTATGGGACACAGTGAAAGCAGTCCTGAGAGGGAAGTTCATAGCACTACAGGCCCACCTCAAGAAACAAGAAAAAAATCCTAATTGACTTTCTAACCCTACAACTTAAAGAACTAGAAAGTAAACAAAAAGAAAAACCCAGAGCTAGTAAGAGGAAGAAAATAGAAAGGTCAGAGCAGAAATAAATGACATAGAAACTGAAAAAAAAAACAATTCAAAAGATCAATAAAACAAAAAGCTGGTTCTTTGAAATGATAAACAAGATCTATGGACCTTTAGCCAAACTCACCAAGAAACAAAAAGAGAGAAATCAAACAAACAAAATCAGAAACGAAAGAAGAGAAATAACAACTGACACCACAGATATACAAAGGATCATCGAAACATACTATGAACAATTATATGCCAACAGATTGGACAATCTAGGAAAAATGGACTAATGTATAGAAAGACACAGCCTCCCAAAACTGAACAAGAAAGAGATAAAAAATTTGAATAGACCAATAACAAAAAAGAAAATTGAAGATATAATTAAGAAACTCCCAGCAAACAAAAGCACAGGCCCAGACGGCTTTACGAGGGAGTTTTACCAAACATTCGAGGATCTAATACCCAATCTCCTAAAACTGTTCCAAAAAATCCAAGAAGACGAAACACTTCCAAACTCATTTTACGAGGCCAGCATAATCCTAATTCCAAAACCGAATAAAGACACTACAAAGAAAGAAAACTATAGGTCAATATCCCTGATGAACACAGATACCAAAATCCTTAACAAAATATTAGCAAATCGGATCCAGCAATACATCAAAAAAAATTACTCATCATGACCAAGTGGGATTCATCCCAGGCATGCAAAAATGGTACAATATCCACAAATCAATAAATGTGATACATCACATAAACAAAATGAAAGATAAAAATCATATAATCATATCAATAGATGCTGAAAAAGCATTTGACAAAATCTAGCACCCATTTCTGATAAAAATGCTCAGCAATGTGGAAATAGAGGGATCATATCTTGACATAATAAAGGCCATAGATGAAAAACCTATAGCCAACATCATACTCAATAGATGAAAACTAAAAGCATTTCTTTTAAAAACAGGAACAAGACAGGGATGCCCACTTTCACCACTCTTATTTCACATAGTACTGGAAGTCTTAGCCACAGAAATTAGACATGAAGAAAAAATAAAGGGGATCCAAATGGGAAAGGAGGAAGTAAAACTGTCATTATTTGTAGATGACATGATATTGTACATAGAAGACCCTAAATACTCCAACAAAAATCTACTAGACTTAATAAATGAATTTGGAAAAATAGCAGGACCCAAAATTAATGTCAAGAGATCGATGGCATTTTTATACACCAATGATGAATGAACTCACAGAAAGAGAAACTTTAAAAAATCGCATTTACCATCACAGCAGAAAAATTAAGATACCTAGGAATAAACTTAACCAAAGAAGTAAAGGACCCCTTCACAGAAAACTACAGGTCATTGAAAAAAAGAAATAGTAAAAGATATATAAAAGTGGAAGCATATGCTTTGTTCATGGATTGGAAGAATAACATCATTAAAATGTCCATACTACCCAAAGCAATCTGAAGATACAATGCAATCCCCATCAAAATACCAATGACATATTTCACAGAACTAGAACAAACACTCTAAAAGTTTATATGGAACCAAAACAGACCCTGAATAGCCACAGCAAACTTGAAAAAGGAGAACAAAGTGGGAGGGATCACATTACCAGATATCAGGTTATACTACAAAGCCTCTGTAATCAAAACAGACTGGTACTAGCACAAGAGCAGGCAGATAGATCAATGGAACAGAACAGAGAACCCAGAAATGGACCCAAGACAATATGCTTAATTAATATTTGACAAGCTGGCAAGAGCATACATTGGAATCAAGACAGTCTCTTCAATAAATGGTGTTGGGAAAATTGAACAGCTACTTCAAAAAAATGAAACTAGACCACCAACTTACACCATAGATGAGAATAAACTCAAAATGGATAAAGGACTTAAATGTGACTCATGAATCCATAGAAATTCTAGAAGAAAATGCAGGCAACAAAATTTCAGACATCATATGCAGCAGAATATTCACTGATACAACACCTAAGGCAAGAGAAACAAAAGAAAAAATTAACACATGGGATTACATCAAACTAAAAAGCTTCTGCACAGCAAAAGAAACAACCATCAAAATAGAAAAGGAATCCACTATATGGGAGACCATAATTGCCAATGATGCATCAAATAAAGGATTAATTTCCAAAATATATAGAGTGCTCATACAACTCAGCAAAAGAAAGACAAAGAACCAATTAAAAAATGGGCAGAGGACCTAAAGAGACACCTCTCGAAATAGGACATACAAATGACCAAGGGAGATATGAAAAAATGCTCAGTGTCACTAATCATCAGAGAGATGCAAATTAAAACAACTATGAGGTATCACCTCACACTTGTCAGAATGGCCACCATCAACAAATCATCAAACAATAAATGTTGACCAGGGTGTGGAGAAAAGGGGACTTTAGTACACTGCTGGTTGGAATGCAGGCTGGTGCAGCCACTATGGAAAACACTATGTTGTTACCTCAAGAAGTTAAAAATTGAACTCCCATTTGACCCAGTGACCCCACTTCTAGGAATATACCCTAAGAAACCTGAAACACCAATCAGAAAGAATATATGTACCCCTATGTTCATAGCAGCACTATTTACAATAGTTAAGATCTGGAAATAGCCCAAGTGTCTATCAGCAGATGAGTGTATAAAAAAGCTGAGGTACATGTACACAATGGAATACTATGCAGCTGTAAGAAAGATCTTTTATCCTTTGAGATGACATGGAGGGACCTGGAGAGTATTATGCTAAGCGAAACAAGCCAAGCAGAGAAAGACAAATATCACACGATGTCACTTATTTGTGGAATATAATGAACTAAACAATCTGATGAACAAAATTGACCCAGAGACATAGAGGTGGGGTACAGACTGACAAACTTCAGAAGAGGTTTTGGGGGGAAAGAGATAAACCACAGAACTTATATGCGTGTATGCATAACCAATGGACATAAACAACAAAGC
This sequence comes from Molossus molossus, assembly GCF_014108415.1. NCBI lineage: Eukaryota > Metazoa > Chordata > Mammalia > Chiroptera > Molossidae > Molossus > Molossus molossus. The sequence goes on along the minus strand of NW_023425344.1, from coordinate 64,294,926 downwards.
TGGGGATGGGTGGAGGGAGGGGAGGAGGGTGTCAATGGGGGAAAAAGGAGAAACATCTGTAACAAAAACAAATTAATATAAATAAATAAATAAATAGACAGCCAATACCAATAAAAAAAAGAAGTCAATTTGAAGCCAAGTACAGGAAAGGATTTTTTCACATAATTTAGTAGGTATAAAATACAATTGTCATTTATTTGTACCTAAGGAGAAGAAAACTAGAAGCCATCTAGCATCACCTTCTCAACAAGTTCTTCTTTTGACCCCTCTGTGATTAACTCTTACATTGAATAAAACTCAGATTTAGGGAATTGTCTAACCTCTCTGTATTCATTAGTGCTATGGGTATCCTAGATTTTTTTTTTTCTGTTTGCCTCTGAATTTATTTTCTTTATGCTGTTGAGTTCTAGGATTACAGTAGAATAGTCACTCTTATGTCATACAACATGAATGATAGAACTAGTAATGATTAGTAGTCTTAGTAGTAAGTTGTTTATTTAATAGTTTTTTTTACATATGTTTAGTCTATTAATTCTTTTTTTTTTTTAAGATTTTATTTATTTTTTATTTTTTATTTTTTTTATTTATTTTTTTATCCTCACCCGAGGATATTTTTCCATTTTTTGTACAGAGAGAGTGGGAGGGAGAGAGAGGAAGGGAGAGAGAGAGAAACATCGACGTGAAGGGACACATCGAGTGGCTGCCACCCGCACGACCAACCAGGGCCGGGGACAAACTGCAACTGAAGTACATGCCCTTAGCGGGAACCGAACCCGGGTCTCTCTGGACCGCAGGCCGACGCTCTAACCGCTGAGCCAAACTGGCCAGGGCGAGTCTATTAATTCTTTTAATTAACAACAACCCTATTAGATAGGTATCTTACTTTGCATATGGGGAAAATGAAACACATAGAGGTTATGGAACTCGTTAACGGTCCCACTGTTGGTAAGAAGAGGAGAGAGGTTGCCAACCCTGCAATCTAGCACCAGTCTACCCTGGTAACCACTCACTATCAGGCCTCTCCTTGAACTAACTAGTCCTACTAGTTACAAGGAAAAAAACTACAGTGAGTTGTAGTGCTCCTTTTTTAAAATTTTTTTTTACCCTTACCCGAGGACACCCTTCCATTTTTTGTTCAGGTAGAGTGGGAGGGAGAGAGAGAGAGAAACATTAACGTGAAAGGGACACGTCGAGTGACTGCCACCTGCACAACCAACCAGGGCCGGGGACAAACTGCAACCGAGATACGTGCCCTTAGCGGGAACCGAACCCGGGTTTCTCTGGACCACAGGCTGATGCTCTAACTGCCGAGCCAAACCAGCCAGGGCTCTAGTGCTCCTTTTAAATGTCTTTTTCTGGTAGAGGATTCATACCACTATATTCTTTTATCAAAATCTTTTATTGGAGAGTCAAAATGATTTATTTGTAAAATTCTTCTTTAAGACATCAAAAAAAATCTGACATATTTACAAGTCTGTCTGCACTGAACTCTCTCTCTCTCTTTTTTATGATGCAGCACAGTTAAAAATTAAACTTCATTTTTCTTTGTTGTCAAATTATGAGTGTCGAGCATGCTATCTCCCATTTTTTATAGTAAGCAGGCCAGGCTTGACAATGCTGAGTCTATGATTCTGACAGAAGGTAAATATTAATTATTACACAAGTAGTTCCCTGTAACCAACTCACCATAGAATAATTTCATTTTAATAATGCATAAGCATAGAGAAGAAATACACAAAGGCAAGAAAGCTGCACCTCAAAGTGGTTTTCTTCCTCTACCTCCTGTTCTAGCGAAGGCCTGGTGGTGGAAATCATCTCCCAATCAGTTTTTCAGTGGTCTCTTGATTTGTCTTAGGCCTCAGGGCAATTTCGCTTTCTTTCTGCTGGGCGGCATTATTCAGGTCTCAGTCCATGAGAGAGCTGAAAGACTATGCAGTTCTCCTGCACGGCGTGCTAAGCTGGCCTTCCAGGCTGGACCTGCTGCACAGCGAGAAAGACGCCGTGCCCTTCCTTCCCAGGAGTTTTCCTGGCTTCATCCCTGCCACTCCCTGTCCTGTGACCTGCGGCCTCTAAAGGCCCACCTGGCTCCTACATCTACACAAACAGCTCTGCACTGAGTTGTGCCCATGTTTCATCCAAAGTCATTTTCACTTTGATATAAAAGATAGTGAGAAAATTGATCAGAAAAACTCCCTTTGTCCTCTAACACATTTTTGATCTCTGTATCTCTTGGACTTGAAAAATAGTATCTTAGAGAAGGTTATTGCACATTCCCCATGACTCCTTAAATGTCAGTCTGAGGCAAGTTTAAAGTTTCGAGGTACTAAACGATTGTATCTTGTCAGGGCCTGATGCCTTCACTGACTGCAACTGCATAAGAAACTTTTAAAATTCATTCCATCACGTTTGATATATATTGATTTGAGAGTCATGAGAGGTCAAAATAATTGCTTCAGGATTTCAATGTATTTGTCTGCCCTCTTACTTTGCTTTATTTTTCTTCATAGCACTTATTATCTAAAATTATGCAAAGTAGTAATTTATTTGCTTTACTGTCTACCTCATATACCAGGAGGTAACTCCATGAGGACAAGGACTTCTACTTTGCTCACTGGTCTATTCCCTCGACTGTAAGAGTGGCTGGTGCATGGTAGCCCCAGGCTGGAATAAATGAATGTATCTGTCATGCACGTATGAATGAGTGCTCAGCATCTGTCATGTAAATGGTTGTTCAACCGTAGGGCTTAGAGGAAGCGGCTTGCAAAACAGAGTAGGAATAACTAAAAGAAGCAGAGCCCATAAATTCACTGTGAAATGGAAAGTTGCTGTCAGCAAGAGCAATGTGAATGGGTAGAGCTTTGGTGCTGACCACGGCCCCTTCAGTGCCCTCACTATTAAACATCAGGGCACTAGGGGGAAATGTTGGCTCCCTTGGCCTTGGGCAAGGGCAGCACCAGGACAATAACACCTTCAGTCAATGGGGTGTCTGCCACTTTGGGCATCAGTAGTAAGAGGTATTATGATGAGCCAGAGCAAGTAACGTAGCAAATGAAAGGCTTTGATTCTAGACTTCCAACTCTGACCATTCTAGATTTTTCCTAGAAAATTTAGAGTTCCTTCAGATTGTGTGGATCAAAGCTATAGAAACACTATTTTACTTTTTTACAATTGTTATTGTAACTCTGTTTTTATAACTGACTGCTAGAAAGCACAGTGATTGTAATATATTTAAATAGGGTAAGGGAAGAGACATTAAAGGACCGAGTAGAAAGATGGCCAAGTGGAACCAAAGAGCAATTTGTTTTGTTTACCAGAAAATGTTTATTAGAACTTTAGTGTCATTCCTTTTTTTTTAATGTAAACAAGGTATAATTCTTAGTTTAGGTTTTCTATGTCATTAAGACACACAAATACTGAATACATAAGTAACTACTAAAATTAATGCTTAAAAACACCTATCTATTATCTAAAGCCAAATTTAGAGAGGATTTGTTGTTGTAGCTTTATTTTATTTAAATTTTTTTTAGTTTTATTAATTTATTATGGTTACAGATGTTTCTCCTTTCCCCCCATAGACACCCTCCTCCCTATTGTCCGTCCCATCCAGTATTGTTGTCTATGTCCACTGGTTACGCATACGTGCATATAAGTTTATCTCACCCATCCCCCCCTCCTCCACTGAGATTTGTCAGTCTGAACCTTACTCTTTTATATGTCTCTGGATCTATTTTGTTCATCAGATTATTTTTTTCATTATATTCCACTGATAAGTGAGATCATGTGGTATTTGTCTTTCTCTGATTGGCTTAATTCATTTAGCATAATATTCTCCAGGTCCCTCCATGTCCTCTCAAAGAATAAAAGATCTTTCTTTCCTACAGCTGCATAGTACTTCAATGTGTTAATGTACCACAGCCTTTTTATCTACTCATCTACTGATGGACACATGGGCTGTTTCTAGATCTTAACAATTGTAAATAGTGCTGCTATGAACATAGGCATACATATATTATTTCTGATTGGTGTTTCAGGCTTCTTAGAGTATATTCCTAGAAGTGGGATCACTGGGTCAAATGGCATTTCAATTTTTAACTTTTTGAGGAAATCCATATTGTTTCCTTAGTGGGTATACCAGTCTGCATTCCCACCAGCAGTGTAATAGAGTCTTCTTTTTTCCACAACCTTGCCAGCACTTGTTTGATGATTGTTGATGGTAGCCATTCTGGCAGGTGTTAGGTGATACCTCATAGTTGTTTCAGTTTGCATCTCTCTGATGATTAGTGACATTGAGCATTTCTTCATATCTCCCTTGGCCATTTGTATGTCCTATTTGGAGAGGTGTCTCTTTAGGTACTCTGCCCATTTCTTAATTGGGTTCTTTGTCTTCCTTTTGTTGAGTCGTATGAGTACTCTATATATAATTTTGAAAATTAACCCTTTATCTGATGTATCATTGACAATTATGCTCTCCCATATAGTGGGTTCCCTTTCTATTTTGATGCCTGTTTTTTGTTTTGTTTTGTTTGAATTTTTTTGGATTCACAAGTCACATTTAAGTATTTTATGAATTTTGAGTTTATTCTTGTGTATGGTGTAAGTTGGTGGTCTAGTTTCTTTTCTTTTTTTTTTTTTTTTTGCAAGTAGCTGTCCAATTTTTCCAAAACCATTTATAAAAGAGCTTATCTTTACTCCATTATATGCTGTTGCTATCTTTGTCAAATATTAATTGAGCATAACATCTTCCGTCAATTTCTGGGTTCTCTGTTCTATTCCATTGATCTGTATGCCTGTTCTTATGCCAGTTCCAGGCTGTTTTGATTACTATTGCTTTGTAGTATAAACTAATATCTGGTATTGTGATCCCTCCTACTTTTTTAGTTTTTGTTGTTTTTTTCCAAAATTGCTGTGGGGTCTTTTTTGGTTCCATATAAACTTTTGGAGTATTTAGTCTAGTTCCATGAAATATGTCATTGATATTTTAATGGGGATTGCATTGAATCTATAGACTGTTGGGTAATATGGACATTTTAATGATGTTGATTCTTCCAATCCATAAACAAGGTTTATGCTTCCCCTTTTTAATATCTTCTGCTATTTCTTTTTTCAGTGTCCTTAGTTTTATGAGAACCGGTCCTTTATTTTTTTGATTAAGTTTATTTCTAAGTATCTTAGCTTTTTTTGCGGCAATGGTAAATGAGATTATTTTTTAGTTTCTCTTTCTGCGACTTCATCATTGGTGTATAAGAATGCTGCTGATTTATTGACGTTAATTTTGTATCCTGGTACTTTGCCAAATTCGTTGATTAGCTCTAGTAGATTTTTGATGGAGTCTTTAGGGTTTTCTATGTATAATATCATGTCATCTGCAAATAATGACAGTTTCACTTTGTCCTTTCCAATTTAGATCCCTTTTATGTTTTCTTCATGTCTAATTGTTGTGGTTAAAACTTTCAGTACTATGTCAAATAAGAGTGACAAAAGTGGGCATCCCTGTTTTGTCTCTGTTCTTAAGGAAAATGTTTTTACTTTTTGCACATTGATTATGATGTTGGCTGTAGGTTTTTCATATATACCCTTTATTATGCTTAGGTATGACCCCTCTATTTCCACATTGCTGAGTCTTTTTATCAGAAATGGATGCTGAATTTTGTTGAATTCTTTTTCAGCATCTATTGATATGATTATAAAGTTTTTATCTTTCATTTTGTTTATGTAATGTATTACATTTATTGATTTGAAAATACTGTAGCAGCCTTGCATCTCTGGGATGAACCCCACTTGGTCATGGTGAATAATTTTTTTGATGTACTGCTGGATCCGATTTTGGCATCTATGTTCATCAGAAATATTTGCCTATAGTTTTCTTTCTTTGTAGTGTCTTTACCTGGCTTTGAAATTAGAATTATGCTGTCCTCATAAAATGAGTTTGGAAGGCTTTCTTCTTCCTGGATTTTTCAGAATCATTTGAGGAGAATGGGTGTGGATCTTCTTTGAATGTTCAGTAAAACTTCATGAAGCCATCCAGGCCTGGGTTTTTGTTTGCTGGGAGTTTCTGGATAACATCTTTAATTTCCTTAGTTGTTATTGTGTTGTAACATGCCAGTGAGATAATCAGAGATGCACAGCCGAATTATAAATGAGAGGAGTGCTTTATTCACCCATGGGCTGCAGAGGGCATAGTCTCTCCAAATTAAGAGCAATGAGCATTCTTACAGTCCCACTTAAAGACCAAAACCACATCTTCTTGATGCTGCCTTGGTGTCATTAAGGGGGAAACTGATACAGATAGGGGGCATGAGGAGCTGTTATAAAGGTCAGGGTAATCATTAATCACAGTATTTTTATATTTTGTCTGGGTTTTCCAAGGTTATTACTAATCCCTTTATCTCTATGGTTCCAGTTCTGTAAGGCCATTGTGTTTAGATGAGTCAGGGTGTGTACGTGTGTCAGTTGCTGTTTGGAATAGAGTTACTTAAATTAACTAGTTTATTTCAATTGATCTGTTCAAGTTTTCTATCTCCTCACAGTTCAGTTTTAGAAGACTGTGTGTTTCTAGAAATTTGTCCATTTTACCTAGTTTGTCCAATTTGTTGGTAAACAATTGTAAATAGTATTTTTTAATAATCTTTTGTATTTTTGTGGTATCAGTTGTTGCTTCTCTGCCATTTCTGATTTTTTTTTTTTTTAATTTGGGTCCTCTCTTTTTGTTTCTTGGCTAAGGGTCTATCAATCTTGTTTATCTTTTCAAAGAATCAGCTCTTTGTTAGATTGATGTTTTGAATTGTTTTTGTTAGTTTTTATGTTGTTTACTTCTACTCTGACCTTTACTATTCTTCCCTTCTACTTGCTCTGGGTTTTTCTTTTTGTTTACTTTCTAGATCTTTAAATTGTAGGGTTACAAGTCAATTAGAAATTTTTCTTGTTCCTTGAGGTAGGCCTGTAGTGCTATGAACTTCCCTCTCAAAACTGCTTTTGTTGTGTCCCATAGATTTTGTGTTGTGTGTTCATTTTCATTCGTTTCCAGGAAGTTTTTAATTTCTTCCTTGATCTCTTTGGTAATCCATTTGTTGTTTAGTAACATGCTACTTGGCCTTCACTTGTTTAAATGGTTTTGCTTGCTTTTGTTGTAATTGATTTCTAGTTTCATGCCATTGTTATCTGAGATGCTTGATATGATTTTAATCTTCTTGTACTTGTAGAGACATAGCTTGTGTCCTAACATGTGGTCTATCTTTGAGAATTTTCCATGTGGTGCGACCCAGCAGGGACTGTGCGATCCAGTTACCCACAGGACCTGCAGGGTGCTGAAGCACTACAGAGGCCTGTGTGACCCAGCAGAGACTGTGCCATCCAGTTACCCACGGGACCTGCAGGGTGCTGAAACACCTGGGAGGCATGTGTGACCCAGCAGGGACTATGCGATCTAGTTATCCACGGGACCTGCGGGGAGCTGAAGCTCCAGAGAGGACTGTGTGACCCAGCAGCCCATAACATAGGCATAGAGCTGGGTCCCCAAAAGGACTGTGCAATCCAGTTACTTGCGGGATGTGTAGAGTGCGGGGGCACCAGAGTGGTCTGTGCAACCCAGCTGAGCACAAGATAGGCATAGAGGATGTGAAAATGGAGGCAGAGTGAATGAAAGCTAGACAATATCCCAGGACAAATGGGAATTACAATGAAAATAAAGACAAATCCTCAGAAAAATGCAATAGAAAAGCAATAGGACAGGACCATATAACCAGGGACACTGGTAGGATCTGCGGAGGTGCCAGAGGGTGGTGGGCTGGGAGCCCACAGACAGCAGGAGTCTTAGCTGTGAGCAGTGCTTTTGGAGAATAAATACCAAGCCTGCTCCATAGCACAGAGAGCCAGGAAATAGCCACAGCCAATCACCTGAGGGCTATGGCAGAAGGAGGGCAGACTGGGCTGGAAATCTGGGGGGACACCCAGGATTTGGAGGGCACTCAAAGTTTTTGCTGAGTTGCAGCCACAAAGGATGGTGGCCAATGTGCTCCTTCCCCAAGCTGTGGGGAAAAGCAGCAGCCCCCCCTTGGAGATTCAGCCTTTCCCAGGTGAGGCAAAGAAATGCAAATTGAGACTCATTAACAACCAGCATCTATCCCACCCTTTGGAAATTCTCTTATGAAGAACACCAGGCTACATTACAAGTCACTGAGTAACTGAGACTACTAGCCACCAGGAAAAAGCTAGAGGATAACTGAAGCATTCCTGGGCTTGCAAATCTACCCAGAAAAGTAAGACTTGACAGTGGTGTTTAACGTGGGTCCACCCAGGCTCATCCAAACTCAGTAGAGGGTACCACAGACAACAGAACACCAACACCCACAGGAAACATTTGGCAGGCTCCAAAACCCACTGTGATAGCCAAAATGGTGAAACAAAAAACAAATCCCAAATGAAAGAACAAGAGAACTCTATTGAAGATGAGATCATTGAAATGGAGTTAAGCAGATTATCAGAGGAAGAGTTCAGAGCCATGATCTTCAGGAAGCTTAACAGCATAAGTAAGGACATCAGCACCATAAGTAAAGATATAGAAACATTGAAAACCAACCAAGTGGAAATGAAGAATGACACAGCAAAAATTAAGAACACATTGGAAGGACTAACCAGCAGAGTAGAGGAAGCTGAGGACTGGATCAGTGAATTAGAAGACAGGGTAGAAAAAGTCAACAAATCAGAAAACCAACAGAAAAACAACAACAAGAAACAGGAAGATAGCTTAAGACAACTGTGGGACAATTGGAAACGTAATAACATTCACATCAAAGGAGTCCCCGAAGAGGAAGAAAATGGGCAAGGGTTAGAGAATATATTTGAAGAAATAGTGACAGAAAACTTCCCTAATTTGATAAAGGAGGAAGGCATTCAAGTTCAAGAAGCACAGAGAACCCCAAGTAAGAAGAACCCACACAGGCCCACACAAAGACACACAGTAATTAAAATGCCAAAAATCAAAGACAAAGGGAGAATCCTAAAGGCAGCAAGAGATAAGCAACAGCTTACCTACAAAGGAAACCCCATAAGGCTCCCAGCTGTCTTCTCAAGAGAAACACTACAGGCCAGAAGGGAATGGCATGAAGTAATAAAGGTCATAAAAAACAAGCATCTGAATCCAAGACTACTCTATTCAGCAAGGCTTTCATTCAAAATAGAAGGTCCAATAAAGAGCTTCCCAGACAAAAAAAAAAAAAAAAAGGCTAAGGGAATACATTAACACCAAACCAGCACTGCAAGATATGCTAAAAAGACTGCTGTAATTAGTAGGAGAAATAGAAAGAAAAATATAACCACACTAAAAAAAAAAAAAAGGCAATAAATAAGTACATATCAATTATCACCTTAAATGTGAATGATTTGTAAGCTCCGATAAAAATACACAGAGTAGCTGACTGGATAAGAAAGCATGACACACATATATGTTGTTTACAAGAGCCCTACCTCACAACAAAAGACTCACATAGGTTGAAAGTGAAGGGACAAAAAAAATTATTCCCAGCAAATGGAAACAAAACAAAACAAAAAGGCTGGGGTAGCAATATTCATATCAGATAAAATAGATTTCAAAATGAAGGCCATAACTAGAGACAAAGAAGGCCACTACTTAATATTGAAAGGATCTATCCAACAGGAAAATATAACCATGGAAAACATATGCACCCAATATAAGAGCACCAACATATATAAAAATCTTCTGGAGGACTTCAAAGGAGAAATCGACAGCAATACAATCATAGCAGGGGACTTCAACAACCCGCTGACATCACTGGATATATCATCTAGACAAAAAATTAACAAGGAAACAGAGACTCTAAATAAAGTGCTAGATCAAATGGATTTAATAGATATATAGAGGGAATTATACCCCAAAACTGCATAATTCACATTCTTCTCAAGTGCACATGGGACATTCTCCAAGATAGACCACATGTTAGGGCACAAACTAAGTCTCTACAAGTTCAAAAAAATTTAAATCATATCAAGCATCTTCTCAGATCACAATGGCATAAAACTAGAAATCAATTGCAAATAGAACATGCAAAGACATTGGAACACATTGAGGCTAAATAGCATGTTATTAAACAATGAATGGATTACTGAGGAGATCAAGGAAGAGATTAAAAACTTTCTGGAAATCAATAAAAATGAACACACAACAACACAAAATCTATGGGATGCAGTGAAAGCAGTTCTGAGAGGGAAGTTCATAGCACTACAGGCCTACCTCAAGAAACAAGAAAAATTTCTAATTGACTGTCTAACCTCACAACTTAAAGAACTAGAAAGCAAACAGAAAGAAAAGCCCAGAGAAAGTAGAAGGAAGGAAATAGTAAAGATCAGAGCAGAAATAAATGACATGGAGACCAAAAAACAATTCAAAGGATCAGTGAAAAAAAGAGCTGGTTCTTTGAAAAGATAAACAAAATTGATGAAACCCTAGCTAGACTCACCAAGAAACAGAGAGAACCCAAATACACAAAATCAGAAATGAAAGAGGAGAAATAATAACTGACACCACAGAAATACAAAGGATCATTAACAAATATTATAAAGAATTATACAGTAAAAATTCGACAATCTAAGCAAAATGGACAAATTTCTAGAAACACATAGTCTCCCAAAACTAAACTTGGAAGAGATAGAAAACTTGAACAGACCAATAACAACTAAGGAAATTGAAGATGTAATCAAGAAACTCCTAGCAAACAAAAACCCAGGCCCGGAGAGCTTCATCGGGCAGTTTTACCAAGCATTCAAAGAAGAACTAATACCCATTTTCCTGAAACTATTTTAAAAAATCCAAGAAGAGGAAGACTTCTAAATTCGTTTTATGAGGCCAGCATAATTCTAATTCTAAAACCAGAAAAAGACACTACAAAGAAAGAACACTACAGGCCAATATCCCTGATAAACATAGATGCCAAAATCCTGAACAAAATACTAGCAAATCGAATCCAGCAAAACATCAAAAAAATTATTCACCACGGCCAAGTGGGATTCATCCCAGGGATGCAAGGCTGGTACAATATTCACAAATAAATAAATGAGATACACCACATAAACAAAATAAAAGATAAAAATCATATGATCATATCAATAGATGCTGAAAAAGAATTCAACAAAATCCAGCACCCGTTTCTGATAAAAAATGCTCAGCAGTGTGTGAATAGAGGGATCATATCTTGACATAATAAAGACCACATATGAAAGACCTACAGTCAACATCATACTCAATGGGCAAAAATTAAAAGCATTTTTCTTAAGAACAGGAACAAGACAAGGATGCCCACTTTCGCCACTCTTATTTAACTTAGTACTGGAAGTCTTAGCCACATTAATCAGACAAGAGGAAAAAATAAAAGGGATCCGAATTGGAAAGGAGAAAGTGAAACTGTCATTATTCACAGATGACATGATACCATATGTAGAAAACCCCAAAGGCTCCATGAAAAATCTACTAGACTTAATAAATGAATTTGGCAAAGTAGCAGGATACAAAATTAATGTCAAGAAATTGATGGCCTTCTTATACAACAATGATGAAGTCACAGAAAAAGAAACTAACAAAACAATTCCACTTATCATTGCAGCTACAAAATTAAGATACCTAGGAATAAACTTAATCAAAGAAATAAAGGACCTATTCACAGAAAACTACAGGTCATTGAAAAAAGAAATAGAGGAAGACATAAAAAAAAGTGGAAGCACATACCTTGTTCATGGATTGGAAGAATCAACATCATTAAAATGTCCATACTACCCAAAGCAATCTATAGATTCAACGCAATCCCCATCAAAATACCAATGACATACTTCACAGAACTAGAACAAATACTTCAAAAGTTTGTATGGAACCAAAAAAGACTCCAAATAGCCACAGCAATCTTGAAAAAGAAGAAAAATGTTGGCGGAATCACATTACCAGATACCAGGTTATACTACAAAGCCACTGTAATCAAAACAGACTGGCACAAGAACAAGCACATAGACCAGTGGAACAGAACAGAGAACCCAGAAATGAACCCAAGACAATATACTCAATTAATATTTGACAAATGGGGCAAGAGCATACAGTGAAGTAAAGACAGCCTCTTCAATAAATGGTGTGAAAATTGGACAGCTACATGCAATAAAATGAAACTAGACCATCAGCTTACACCATACACAAGAATAAACTCAAAATGGATAAAAGACTTAAATGTGACTCATGAATCCATAAAAATCCTAGAGGAAAATGTAGGAAACAAAATTTCAGACATCATGAGCAGCAGAATTTTCACTGATACATCACCTAAAGCAACAGAAACAAAGGAGAAAATGAACACATGGGATTTCATCAAACACAAAAGCTTCTGCACAGCAAAGGATACAATCATCAAAATGGAAAGGGAACCTACTGTATGGGAGAGCATAATTTCTAATGATATATCAGATAAGGGATTAATTTCCAATATATAGAGAGTGCTCATACAACTCAACAAAAGGAAGACAAAGAACCCAATTAAAACATGGGCAGAGGAGCTAAACAGACACCTCTCCAAACAGGACATACAAATGGCTGAGACATATGAAGAAATGCTTAACATCACTAATCATCCAAGAGATGCAAATTAAAATAACAATGAAGTATAACCTCACACCTGTCAGAATGGCCACCATCAACAAATCATCAAACAATAAGTGTTGGTGAGGGTGTGGAGAAAAGGGGACTCTAGTACACTGCTGGTGGGAATGCAGACTGGTGCAGCCATTATGGAAAACAATATGGTGTTACCTCAAAAAATTAAAAATTGAACTTCCATTTGACCCAGTGATCCCACTTCTTGAAATATACCCTAAGAAGCCTGAAATACCAATCAAAAAGAATATATGTACCCCCATGTTCGTAGCAGCACTATTTACAATAGCTAAGATCTGGAAACAGCCCAAATTCCCATCAGTATACAAATGGATAAAAAAGCTGTGGTACAGCACTGGCCAGTCTGGCTCAGCAGTTGAGCATTGGCCTGTGGACCAGAGAGTCACAGGTTTGTTTCCCCCTAGGGCCATGTACCAATAAAAATAAATAAATAAAAAATAAATGGTGTGGTACATATACATAATGGAGTACTTACTATGCAGCTGTAACAAGGAAGATCCCTCATCCTTTGAGATGACATAAAGGGACCTGGAAAGTATAATCCTAAGCGAAATAAGCCAAACAGAGAAAGACAAGTATCACTTATTTGTGGAATATAATGAACATAACAGTCTGAGAAAGGGGGTAGTCCCAGAGACGTGGAAGTGGGGTACAGACTGACAATCCCCAGAAGTGTGGGTGGTGGGCAAGAGATAAACCACACAACTTATATGCATGTATGCATGAACAATGGACATGGACAACAAAGCTAGGGACAGGTCGGGGAGGGTGGTGGAGGGGGGGAATCAGTTGGGGAAAAAGGAGAAACATCTGTAACAAAAATAAATTAATTAATTTTTTAAAAAGTGAGAGAATGTCCCATGTGCACATGAAAAGAATGTGAATTCTGCAGTTTTTAGGGGTAATTCTCTGTAGATATCTATTAAATCCATTTGATCTAGTGCATCATTTAGAGTCTTTGTTTCCTTGTTCATTTTTTATCTAGAGGATGTATCCAGTGATCTTAGCGGATGTTGAAGTCCTCTGTTATGATTGTATTGCTGTTGATTTCTCCTGTGAAGTCCTCCAGAAGTTTTAAAATATATTTTGCTGTTCCTATGTTAGTTGCATGTATGTTTACCAAGGTTATATCCTCCTGTTGGACAGATCTTTTAAAAATTATGTAGTGGCCTTCTCTGTGTCTAGTTATGGCCTTCATTTTGAAGTTTATTTTATCTGATATGAGTATTGCTACCCCTGCTCCTTTTTCCTTTCCATTTGGTTAGAAAAATTTTTTTCATCCCTTCACTTTCAACCTATGTGAGTCTTTTGTTGTGAGGTGGGTGTCTTGTAAACAACATATATATGAGTTAATCTTTCTTATCCACTCAGCTACTCTGTGTCTTTTGATCAAAGCATTTAATGTTTACATTTAAGGTTATTATTGATATACACTCATTTATTGCCATTTTTGTTTATTATAGTTATATTTCTCTTTCTATTTTTTCTGCATAATACAGTATATTTTTTAATATATTTTGGAGTGCTGGTTTGGTGCTAATATATTCCCATAGCCTTTTTCTTTTTCTTTTTTTTTTGTCTAGAAAGCTCTTTATTTCACCTTCTATTTTGAATGATAGACTTGCTGGATAAAGTTGTTTTGGGTTCAGATCCTTGTTTTTCATGACTTTGATTACTTTATTCCATTTCCTTCTAGCCTGTAGTGTTTCTGCTGAGAAGTCAGCTGAGAGCCTTATGGGGGTTCCTTTGTAGGTAAGCTGTTGCTTATCTCTTGCTGCCTTTAGGATTCTCTGTTAGTCTTTAATTTTTAGCATTTTAATTACTATGTGTCTTTGTGTGGGCCTGTTTGGATTCTTCTTACGTGGGGCTCTCTGTGCTTCTTGAACTTGAATGCCTTCTCCCTTCACCAAGTTAGGAAAGTTTTTGGTCACTATTTCTTCAAATATATTCTCTAACCCTTGCTCATTTCCTTCTTCTTCTTCGGGGACTCCTATGATGTGAATATTATTACGTTTCCAGTTGTCCCACAGTTCTCTTAAGCTGTTTTCTAATTTTTTTTGTTCTCTGATTGGGTGATTTTTTTGACCCTGTCTTCTAATTCACTGATCCAATCCTCAGCTTTCTCTACTCTGCTGGTTATTCCTTCCAGTGTGTTTTTTATTTCTGTTATGTCATTCTTCAATTCCAATTGTATGGTTTTTAATGTTTCTATATCTTTACTCATGCTGTGAGCTTCCTTTTGATTATTACTCTGAACTCTCCCTCTGATATCTTGCTTAATTCTGTGTCATTTATGTCTTCTGCAGAGTTATCTTGTTCTTTCATTTGGGATTTGTTTCTGTGTTTCACCACTTTGGCTGCCTCAGCGGGTTTTGGAGCATGCCAAATTTTCTCTGTGGGTGTTGGTGTTCTGCTGGTTGTGGCTCCTTCTACTGGGTTTGGATGAGTGCAGGCAGAACCACATTAAACATCATTGTCCAGTCTTACTTTCCTGGGTAGATTTGCAAAGTTTTCAAGGAAAGTTCCAGTTATCCTCTAGCTTTTTACCTGGAGGCTATTAGTCTCAGTTACTTGATGAGCTTCAATCAAGCTACTAATTAGTAGCCCTGCAGCTGAATAAAAAAAATCCATCAGGTATTAGAGAATTTCCAGAGGGTTAGGCACTTGCCAGCTATGAGACTTTAGATGTTAATGAGCCTCAATTTGCATTTCTTTGGTCTGGCCTGGTGGTGTTGAATTCCTGCAGGAGGGGTCATTGCTTCTTCCTGGGGCCTCTGGAAAGGGGCTCTTTGAGTAAAATGACTACTGTCCTGTAAGGGTGTGATTAAAGAGAAGACTCCCAGTGCCCTTCTCTCTAGCTCTCAGCTCTATCCTGAGCCAGGAGCCCTGGACTCTCTCCACACAGTTCCAGTCCAGTTCATCTTCCTTCTGCTAGAGCCCAAGGTAGTGGTTGTAGGTGATTTTGGTGCTTTAAAAAATTCCTGCTTTCTCAGCAGGAAGCACACTCAGCTAAAACAGTCCTCATTGCTGTCTGTGGGCTCCCAGCCTGCCCCCAGGCACGTCTGCAGTTTCTACCAGGCTCAATTTGGCATTTTCTCTGTCCCTGGTTGCATTCACTCCGCCACCATCTCTGATTCCCCCAAATTTAGAGGGTTTTAAAGATGATTCTTCAAGGTCTTTCTGGAAGCACTGGCTCCGAAAGCTGCATGGGTACCCAGGGCTCTTACTTTTCTGGTTAACTTCAGGCTCTTTGCTTCATTCTTCATTTCTGTGCATTTTAGCAGCAGAACCCTTGCTTCTACCTTTTCTCCATAATAGTCTCTCCCCAGCCCCTATTGGTGGAATACTCCAACCACTTCTGGTTTGGTGCTGCTCCAAAGGAATATTTTGCTCAAATAAACTCTTAAAATAGTTAATATGCCTTAGGTTATATTTCTTATAGTTCTGGTATCAAAAGAGGAAACCAAAGGAGACTACTGATGACCCCAAGAGCAACAGGCAACCGAGCTTATGCACCTGTGAGCTTTCCCACAGCCTCAGGAGGTGGCAGCCCCAAGGAGTAATATTTTCTTTATTGATTTTAGAAATAGAGGGAGGAAGAGGGAGAGAGAGAGATAGAAACATCAATGAGAGAGAACATTAATTGGCTGCCTCCTGCATGCCCCCACTGGGGATTTGGCTACAACCTGGGCATGTGCCCTGACTGGGAATTGAACTGGTGACTTCTTGGTGCATGGATCAGTGCTCAACCACTGAGCCACACCAGCTGGGCTCAAGCAGTAATTTTATTTGGGGAGAAGGGGAAACAGATGTTGCAACCCAACAAAAGTGAGAAAGAGAAGAGGATAGTAGCATTCAGTAAATTGGCACCAGGAGCCACAGCCTGAGCATCCATTAGGTAGAGCATGGCTCCAGAATGACCCATGTATTCTCAAGAGGTTGCCCAAGTGTAAAATGTGGCTGCTGTCTGAGAGACCACTGAGAAACCAAGAGGAGGTGGAGGAGTTTCTGCAAGAATGAAGTAAAGGAGTTTTAGGAAAAGAATGACATTTAAAAAGAATCACTGCCTGGCCAGTGTGGCTCAGTAGTTGAGCATCAACTCATGCACCAAGAGGTTGTTGGTTCGATTCCTGATCAGGGCACATGCCCATGTTGTGGGCCAAATCCCCACTGCAGAGCATGAAGGAGGCGGAAAGTCAATGTTCTCTCTCTCATCGATGTTTCTATCTCCCTTTTCCTCTCCTTTTCTCTCTAAAATCAATAAAGAAGAAATAAAGAAAGAAAGAAAGAATCACTAACATTTTATTTATTTATTTATTTTTGTCCTCACCTGAGGACATTTTTCCATCTTTGTTCAGATAGAGTGGGAGGAAGAGAGAGAGAGAGAAACATCAATGTGAAAAGGACACATCGACTGGTTGCCTCCTACACAATCCCAACCAACGCCGTGGACAAATCGCTGCCTAGGTACGTGCCCTTGACAGGAATCAAACCTGCGACTTATTGATCCAAGGGCCGATGCTCTAACCGCTGAGCCAAACCAGCCAGGGCAAGAACCACTAGCATTTTAAAAGAATCACAGACTGCCAAGGAGAGGTAAGAGTGGAAGTAGGCAGCAAGCAATAATCTTTGACTAGCGCAGTAACTGTTACCTATGAGAAAGAGCTAGATTCTGGAAGTATTTTGATGGTAGAAGAAACAAAACTTGCTGATGGTCTAGATCAGCCATTTTCAACCTTTTACATCCCATGGCATACATAAACTAATAAATAAAATTCTGCAGCACACCAAAAATATATTTTTTGCACATCTGACAAAAAATATATAGGTATAATTTTGATTCATTCACATCATATGGCTATTGTGTTGGCTGTTGTCATTTTTTAATTTTTTATTTGATAATCTAAGGGAAAGAGGTCAATGCCCCTAGCTGAATAGTCAGGTATTGCATGCTTTAAAAATTCTTCCGGCACACTGGTTGAAAATCTCTGGTTTAGATATATTAGATATATAGTGCTAAGGAAATTGTAGAAAGGATGGCACCAAGGTTTTTTGGCCTGAGTAACTGTAAGGATGTAGCTCCCACTTATGGTGATGGCAAAGGTGCAAGAAGAGCACGGAGTATAAAATTAGTAGTTCCTTTTGGCATGCTGACCAGATATCCAAGCACAAAGGGCACGTAGCACATGGACATATGAGTCTGAAATTCAAGTGGTGGTCTAAGCCAGAGCTATCACCATAGAGATGGGTTTAAAGCCAGAAGACTGGATGAAATCACCTTGGAAGTGGGTGTAGATGAAGTAAATACCTGATGCTTGCGTCATGAGAACACTAACATCTAAAAGTCAGGAAAAAAATGAGGCAGACCCAGAGGAAGACTAAAACACTAAAAATATAAATAAATAAATAAATAAATAAATAAATAAATAAATAAATAAATAAATACAGGCAAAGGGTAGAAAGAGAACCTAATAATATCATTAAATATGTATATGTGTTCAAATGAAAAGACAGAAGATGGATGGAAAGAAGGAAGGAAGAAAGGGAGGGAGGGAGGAAACCAAGAAGGTAATAATAGCTGTCTCTAGGTATTGAAACTAGAGGCATTTTTATTTGCTTGTTTGTATTCTTCTAATTCATATTTTCAATTGTCCTATAAAGAAAATTTTTTGGAAATAAGCATTTATATTATAAAATTTAAAAATACACCAGTTTTAAATATTTAAAATGCGGTGGGAGAGGAAGATTGGGACTTCTCGGGACTAGATGGTGGATTGTCTTAGACATGGGAAAGTATACATTACATTCCTGAAAAGAACATGAATGAAGGGACCACGGGCCCAGCTGTTGGGCGCGGGGCCCTTAAGCTCTGCTATCGGAGCTGATGAGGTTATGAAGAGTGAGACTGGTTTCTTAGAAAGAATGGCAGGCTGGAAGCCAGAAAGAAAAAGTAAGCAGAGAGAGGGAATGTAAAGTGATCTCTAGAGTAAAAGAGGCCGAGAGAAAAAACACCCAAAGGCGTCAGACTCGAGGATGAGAGGAGTTTCCAGGTGGAAGCCTAAGGGCGGTACCAACTGCGCATGTACTCTTGTCCCTGATTGGAGACCAGAAATAAGAGCCTAAAACCCCTGGAGGCTGAGAATAAAGCCTAGACAGCAGATTACAAAGTCAAACTCCCGAGAAAAACTGTATTCCGACAGCATAATTAGAGCTTGAGGATCTCGCCATGACTGAAGTTGTCCCTGGATTTTCCCACTATCAGCTAATACAGTTTTTGCGTGTGTGTTATAGAAAGTTTGAGTTGGGTTTTTTTATCACTTGCTGACACAAAAATCCTGACTGACAGAATAATGACATTAAAATCTAAGTCAATCCCTCCTAGCAATAGATTCTTTTAAGAAACCATTAATTTTGAAGTGGAAGGCAAAGGTGACATTGTAGTGTGAATAAAGCTAATTAACATTTATTTGACACTTAAACACATGTTAGACTGGGTTCCAACTATTTCACAGATTTTAATCTCCTTTAATTTATCCAACAATGAGACAGGTGCTATTATTATCATTATTAATTTCATTTTATAAGTGAAAAACCTGAAAGAGGTGAAGACACTCGCCCAGCTTCACACCATGTAAATGACTGATGGCCAACAACAGACATTCTCTGCAAGTTCAAAGAAGAGTGTATTCTTGAGCGACAGCTTCTAATTTCTCGGTCTTGGGTTTATTCTCAGCCTGATGATGCTTCCAGGTCATGTGACATTATATTCGAGACAATGAATTTTCATCTCCAGGCCACTTAGCTGTCTTTCTAAAACATTACATTTCATTTAGAGGTTAGTAACTGGGAAGGAAAAAGCCTCTCATGTTTCACCCATGCCAACCAGACCCTGCAGTAAAAACTATAAGTATGACATGAAGAAATTTTTCCTTTTGATTTCCAAAAACCATTTGCTCTCAAGCTGACACCAAAAGGGGGATGTTTCTTCTGGTTTATAACAGAAAGTTCACAGCAGCCGTGACTCCTTCTTTCACAGATGGTTTTGGAAAAGCTCAGAGGCAGAAATCACGGTTCTTGCAGAAGACTCTCCAGACAGCATGCCTCCCCCTCCTTCCATTTAAACCCGTTTTCTTTTCTCAGCTTTCTGAAAAACCTGAACGAAATTTCAACTTGCAACAAAATTGTGTATTTGCTCAGCCCTTAGTTTAAAATTTTTTCACCAGAGACTCTCCACAAGGTCGATATGATGATGGTGTTCAGCTTAAACTATGGCTCACCGTCGATTAAAGTCGGTGTGTTTTTATTAGACTGGCTGAAAATGGCTTTTGTATTTATAAATTTATTTTGCAAAGGCTCAGAAACTATACCTCTTTGCTTTAAGTTGCCTCAGGCCACAGACACACATAAAACTTGGTTAATTAAAATACTGAACTTCCTAGGTCATAAATAAGGAGCTGGTAGTTATACTGATTATTAAATATAGGCAGCTAAGATATTAGGGTTTCCAAGCTGAGCTGGTCAGACTAAAAGTGTTTTAAACGTTTTACTGTCACTTCTCAAAGAAAATTTTGGAAGAGGTATGAAATGGTAGGGAGAAATAGGAAAATATTATATAACCAGAGGCTCAAGCCATTTTCAGGCTGAAATCTATAGACTAATGTGGACACTTATAAACCGAGAATCAGTTAGAGTTTCTTTGAACTGCAGCCTCTGGATATTATGGGACATGTAAGTCCGAGCCTTGGTTGAGGGGTCTGGACTGTATAGAAATTTAAGAGTTATCAGCATACAGATGGTAGGTGAAACCCGATACTGTAACAAAGTCAGTTGGGGAAGAAGGAGCCCAGAAGAGAAGAGAGGGGGAGGGGAGCAGAAGGAAGGGGAGAAGGGCAAAGGAAAGGACCTTGGAGTGAAACAACCGATGGAATTACCACAACAGAGATTCAGGTGGCATCTGTTCATGTTAAATAAACTAAAAAAAAAATTATTCAGATTTTTTTAAAGTAACCTACTTAGCTTCAAAATAATGGTACTGAATATAAGAGCATCTTTTTGAATCAATTTTCAGCTTAACTGAATTGAACTATTCTTCAAATCAGTTTAAATGTATTGGTGACCATGCTAAGGTTCACAACAGGTAAAAGCTCTGGAAAGTTCAAGACGTATCTTCTGTTCATGTTCTGAGTAAACTACACCAATTGCTGCATTTATTTGCATATATACACATATATATTTTTTTCCATTTGGCAAATAAGTTCAGTCTCATCAGCCCGATTTTTCACACCAGAGATCCAAACTCAGTCACTGCCCCATCTGAGTTAGTTAATAACTAACATTTAGTCCTTTGAATTAAAGCACAAAAGGAAGACAAAGAAATAAATTCTTAAATGTATTCCATTTTTATTATTTTATAAGTTGGTCAACACTTTGTCTCATTTTTATAGTGTTGATAAAACTGAAATATATGTCTAAAAACCACACTAGTTGACAATTTATTTAACATCTTTTAGAAACTTACGTCTCTGTTCATTTCTCTTTTTTCTCCAACTGGCATTCAATGGCTTACAAATTATTGTCAGTTTTATATTCAAAGCAGCTCATGATTTCTCCTTTTTTATGCCCACTGCTGCTCCCATATTTTAATACATTTTTAATTGATGTATAATTCATAAACAAGAAAATGCTCAGGTTCTAAGTGTATGATTTAGTGAGTGTTACTATATGTCAACTCTCGAGTAATGTTCACCCAATCAAGATACTGAAAATTTCCACCACCCTATGTGGTAACCTTATGACCCTTTCCAGGTAATTGCACCCTTAGCCTCATTCTTTTTTTCCTTTATTAATTTGAGAGAAAGAGGAAGGGAGAGGGGAGAGAGATAGAAACATCGATGAGAGAGCACATTTATTGGCTGCCTCCTGCACGGCCCCCACTGAAGATTTGGCCCACAACACGGGCATGTGTCCTGATCAGGAATTGAACCAGTGACCTCTTGGTGCATGGGTCGACACTCAACCACTGAGCCACACTGGCTGGGCATCAGCCTTATTCTTGAAGCAACTACTGTTCTGATTTTCCTCCCTATAAATTAGCTTCACCTATTCTAGAACTTCAAAAAAATAGAATCCTATAGTTAGTGTTCATTAATTTTGTCTGATTTCTTCCATTTGGCATAACGTTTTTGAGGTTCATCCATCCTGCTAGTATTAGATATTTGCTCCTTTATATTGCTAAATAGTATTCCCTTGTATGACTATCCCACAATTTCATTTATCCAATCTCCTGCTGATGGACACTTGGATTGTTTTTTATTTGGAGTTTTAAGCTGCTTTGTGCATTGCTGAGCAAGTCTTTTTGTGGACATGCATTTTCCTTCTTTTGGGTAAATATCTAGGAGTGAAATTGCTTGTCCATGACCTCATTTAATTCCTCATCATTGCTCACCTGAATTAGAGAAACTCTCTCCTAAAGAATATCCCTATATCATTTCTCTCCTCTCACTTTGTGGTAGGCAGGATAATGGCCCCATAAAGATAAAGATGTCCCTGTCCTAACCTCTGGAAACTGTGTGTTACCTTACATGGCACTTTGCAAGTGTGATTAAGTTAAGGATTTTGAGATGAAAAGATTATCCTGAATTATCCAGGTGGGGCCTGGATAAAATAAGAGTGAAATGAGAGGGGGGAGAGAGGGAGAGAGAGAGAGAGAGAGAGAGAGAGAGAGAGAGAGAGAGAGAGATAGAGATTTGAAGTTGCTGTGAAAATACTACACTGCCAGCTTTGAAGACAGAGGGGCCTGGTCAGGAAATGCAAGCAGCCTCTCAACACTGGAAAATTCTCCCTTAGAGCCTCCAGATGGAGCACGGTCCTGCCAACACTTGGATTTTAGGGCTCCTGACCTCCAGAACTGTAAATCGGTGTTATTTTAAACCACTGTGTTTGTGGCAATCCATTACAGCTGCAAAAAAAAGCACGAATTCACACTCTTCAAAATCTTCCTATTCATTCTACCATCAGAAAGATAATTTTGACTTGAATATTGGATTTTCTTATTACCTTGCCTGAATCTTTTTTTCTCTAGGATTAAATCAAAATGCTGGCATATTACATAAAGCTCCTTAGTCTCGACTCCTACCTGTCTGCCCAGTCTCACTGACCACCACACTCTACGAGTACTTTGCTTCCTATTAAGCAAGCCATTCTTCATTTTCCAACATTCCATACTCTTCCCAGAGTCTGTGACTTCTGCCCCAGGGGTTTTCCCCCTAATTATTTAGCAAGGAAATCTCTACTCATTCTTACTGTCTTAAATTTATCATTACCTTTTCTGCAAAGCCTTCCCTGACATTTTTAGTCAGAGTGCAGACCCTTTCTTTGAAGATCCCATAAAGCCTCTATTGGATATTTGCATAGTATATCACACATTTTCCCTTGAAAATCTGCCTCCAACTAATCTGTGAGCTTCTTGAGGGCAAAAAGATCATGTCTTTCTATTGTTATTCTCCCCTTACCTCATAAATCTTAAGTACTCAGAGTTACTGAATAAATGAATGAATATATAATTTAATATTCATTGAATCATAATACAAAATTTCCAGTTAGCACTTACATACATTTTTATCATCTTAAATCTTGCCAATATTCTCACTAATCATTTTGGTCTTTAATGTGTTCATACATACTTAAAGGCAATTATTATTATTATTATTTGTCCTCACCCGAGTACATTTTTCGATATTTTGTTCAGATAGAGTGGGAGGGAGAAAAAGAGAGAGAGACACATTGACGTGAAAGGGACACATCGAGTGGTCGCCACCCACACAATCCAACCAGGGCCCGGGACAAACTGCAACCGAGGTACATGCCCTTAGCGGGAACCGAACCCGGGTCTTTCCAGACCGCAGGCCGACGCTCTAACCGCTGAGCCAAACTGGCCAGGGCAAGGCAATTATTATTGTATTAATAATCAATAAAATGCTAATGAAAGAGATTTCCCTCGTTCTAAAAAAATATATTTTTACATGTTTTGGACAATACATTTAAAATAAAAACATGTTTCTTAAAGAAACAAATACCCCGATATATAATTGTTTTCACAGTACTCTTACACACACATTTTGTGTCATGATCTACAAGCTGTGGAGGTTTGGTCTATAATCGTGGATGCGTACCTTGGGAGATTGCGTTGAATCAAGGGTACGTCTAGTTCTAATAATAATTTTGATTCCTTGAATGATTCCTTACTTGGGGTCAGTAAAATCTACATGATCTCAAAATTGACACGATAGAATTCTTCTTCAGAGCCAAACCCCCTCCTCCAGGTGGGGTTGAGAAGTGCCATCTATGAGGGGTGGGCCCACACACCTCTTGTTCCTTGTACATGTAGTACCAAAGCACAGTACCTGAAACTCTAATAGTTGTTGATTTAATAAATGAAAATATCCTACAAGATGCCTTGGAATTAGAACTGAGTCAGAGAGGAAAGAATTCTAAGGTTGTTACTTGGCTAGAATTCACAGTGGACATAATTAAAATGATTGTTTTTAGGTTTTTACAGCCCCATAAACCTTTCTCAGCAGGATTTTTTCCCTGGTGGTCACCATGAAACTTCTACTATTTTTCTATTTCCTGCATTATGTGAAAAGCCCAGTGAAGTTTATTATTTTTGTCCACAGTGAATAGCCTCTTTCCATCTGCCTACAAACCCTACAGAGATGGTAGCTTCCTGATTATTTTAAAATAAAGATTACCAAACAATATTGCAAGAAAGGGAAATGAATTAAGGAGAGTAACACAGGAAAATATGTGCTCTTCTAATGCCATTCCCAAGCTCACATCAGTCGAACCAAACACTAAGGCTCATTTGGTTCCCCCATCCCCGCTTGCTCCAATCGCCCACAGACCTGGGCGGTGTAAAGAGGCTCCAGATGTTCCAGAGGTCTCTCCCTCCCTCTGTGATCTCAACCCTGTGCTCTCTACACTCCCTCACCAATTTCTCCCAGAGTAATTCCTAACCACTCTGCTTTGTGCCTTATCTGTTGACAGTGTCCTGATATTTCTCTGTCTGCATTGGGCTTCCTCCAGGAATGCTGGTTGACACCAGGAAAATGGACTCTGAAACTCTTCTATCACAGAGAGCAGAGTCTTCCAGGTGACACTTGAAGACAGAGACTACAGAGTGTGGGCAGTGTACAGTTCCCATGCTGCTGTGCCATTTGAACCTCTGAAATGCCCACACATGGAGTTTTCCTTCGTTTTTAATAACCCTATGCTGCATGGCTCAGTGCAGGAGACTCGCTTATATTCTGCCCTACTTTTGGCACACACCTTCCTGTTTTTAAAATAATTTTTTATTAATTTATTTTTGTCATAGATGTTTCTCCTTTTTTTTCCATTGACATCCTCCTCCCCATCCCTTCACCCCATACCCAGTTTTGTTGTCTGTGTCCATCGGTTATGCATACATGCATATAAATTCTGTGGTTTATCTCTTCCCTCCCCCCACCACCCCCTCTTCTGAGAGTTGTCAGTCTGTACCCTACTTCCACGTCTCTGGGTCTACCCTATTCCTCAGACTGTTATGTTCATTATATTCCACAAATAAGTGAGATCATGTGGTATTTTTCTTTTTCTGCTTGGCTTGTTTTGCTTAGGATGATACTTTCCAGGTCCCTCCATGTTGCCTCAAAGGATAAGACATCTTTCTTTCTTACAGCTGCATAGTACTTCATTGTGTATATGTACATCAACTTTTTGTCCATTTATCTACCCATGGACACTTGGGTTGTTTCCAGATCTTAGCTATTGTAAATAGTGCTGCTACGAACATGGGGGTACATATACTCTTTCTGATTGGTATTTCAGGCTTCTTAGGGTATATTCCTAGAAGTGGGATCACTGGATCAAATAGCAATTCAATTTTTAATTTTTTGAGGTAACACCATATTGTTTTCCATAGCGGCTGCACCAGTCTGCATTCCCACCAGCAGTGTACTAGAGTCCCCTTTTCTCCACACCCTCGCCAACACTTGTTGTTTGATGATTTGTTGATGGCGGCCATTCTGACAGGTGTGAGGTGACACCTCATTGTTGTTTTAATTTACATCTCTCTGATGATTAGTAATGTTGAGCATTTCTTCACATGTCTCTTGGCCATTTGTATGTCCTGTTTGGAGAGGTGTCTATTTCGTTCCTCTGCCCATTTTTTAATTGGGTTCCTTGGCTTCCTTTTGTTGAGTTGTATGAGTACTCTATATATATTGGAAATTAACCCCTTATCTGATATATCATTGGTAATTATGCTCTCCCATAGAGTGGGTTGCCTTTCCACTTTGATGGTTGTTTCTTTTGCTGTGCAGAAGCTTTTGAGTTTGATGTACCCATGTGTTCATTTTCTCCTTTGTTTCTGTTGCCTTAGGTGATGTATCAGTGAAAATTCGGCTGCGTATAGTGTCCGAAATTTTGTTTCCTACATTTTCCTCTAGGATTTTTATGGATTCATGGGTCACATTTAAGTATTTTATCCATTTTGAGTTTATTCTTTTGTATGGTGTAACTTGATGGTCTAGTTTCATTTTATTGCATGTAGCTGTCCAGTTTTCCCAACACCATTTATTAAAGAGGCTGTCTTTACACCATTGTATGCTTTTGCCTCCTTAATCAAATATTAATTGAGCATAATGTTTTGGGTCCATTTCTGGGTTCTCTGTTCTGTTCCACTGGTCTATATGCCTGTTCTTGTGCCCGTACTAGGCTGTTTTGATTACAGTAGCTTTGTAGTATAATCTGATATCCGGTATTGTGATCACACCTACTTTGTCCTTCTTTTTCAAGATTGCTGTGGCTATTTGGAGTCTTTTTTGGTTCCATATAAACTTTTGCAGTATTTGTTCTAGTTCTGTGAAGTATGTCGTTGGTATTTTGAAGGGGATGGCATTGAATCTCAGGATTGCTTTGGGTAATATTGACATTTTAATGATGTTAATTCTTTCAATCCATGAACAAGGTTTGTGCTTCCATTCTTTTATATCTTCCTCTATTTCTTTTTTCAATGTCCTGTAGTTTTCTTCAAATAGGTTCTTTACTTCTTCGGTTAAGTTTATTCCTAGGTATCTTAATTTTTTTGCTGTGATTGTAAATGGGATTGTTTTTTAGTTTCTCTTTCTGTGAGTTCATCATTGGTATATAAGAATGCCGTCAATTTCTTGACATTAATTTTGTATCCTGTTACTTTGCTAAATTCATTTATTAAGTGTAGTAGATTTTTGATGGAGTCTTGAGGGTTATCTACATATAAGATCATGTCATCTGCAAATAATGCCAGTTTCACTTTGTTCTTTTCAGTTTGGATCCCTTTTATTTTTTTTTCATGTCTGATTGCGGTGGCTAAGACTTCCAGTAATATGTTTAATAAGAGTGGCAAAAGTGGGCATCCTTGTCTTGTTCCTGTTATTAAGGGAAATGCTTTTAGTTTTTGCCCATTGAGTATAATATTGGCTGTAGGTCTTTCATATACGGCCTTTATTATGTTGATTTATGATCCCTCTATTGCCAGATTGCTGAGCATTTTTATCAGAAATGGGTGCTGGATTTTGTCAAATACTTTTTTAGTGTCTATTGATATGATCATATGATTTTTATGTTTCATTTTGTTTAAGTGGTATATCACATTTATTGATTTGCGAATATTGTACCAGCCTTGCATCCCTGGGATGAATCCCTCTTGGACATGGGGAATAATTTTTTTGATGTATTGCTGGATTCAATTTGCTAGTATTTTGTTCAGGACTTTGGCATCTATGTTCATCAGGAATATTGGCTTGTAGTTTTCTTTCTTTTTAGTGTCTTTTTCAGGTTTTGGAATTAGAATTATGTTGGCCTCATAAAACAAGTTTGGAAGTCTTTCTTCTTTTTGAATTTTTTGAAATAGTTTGAGGAGATTGGGTATTAGTGTTTCTTTGAATATTTGTAAAATTTCCCGGTGAAGTAGTCTGGACCTGGCCTTTTGTTTGCTGGGAGAGTCTTCATTACATCTTCAATTTCCTTAGTTGTTATTGGTCTGTTCAAATTTTTTATCTCTTCCCGGTCCAGCCTTGGGAGACTATGTGTTTCTAGAAATTTGTCCATTTTGCTTAGATTGTCGAATTTTTTGCCATATAATTGTTCACAGTACTTGTTAACGTTCCTTTGTATTTCTGTGGTGTCGGTAGTTACTTCTCCTCTTTCATTTCTGACTTTGTGTATTTGGGTTCTCTCTGATTGTTTCTTGGTGAGTCTAGCCAAGGGTCCATCAATCTTGTTTATCTTTTCAAAAAAACAGATCTTTGTTTCATTGATCCTTTTTTTTTTTTTTTTTTGGTCCCCATGTCATTTATTTCTGCTCTGATCTTTACTATTTCCTTCCTTCTACTTGCTCTGGGGTTTTCTTTCTGTTTGCTTTCTAATTATTTAAGTTGTAGGGTTAGATAGTCATTAGATATTTTTCTTGCTTCTTGAGGTAGGCCTGTAGTGCTATGAACTTCCTTCCTGAAACTGCTTTTGCTGCATCCCATAGATTTTGTGTTGTTGTGTGCTCATTTTTATTGGTTTCCAGAAAGGTTTCAATCTCTTCCTTGATCTCCATCATAACCCATTCATTGTTTAATAACATGCTATTTAGCCTCCATGTGTTCCAATGTCTTTGCATGTTCTTGTAGTAATTTATTTCTAGTTTCATACCATTGTGATCTGAGAAGATGCTTGATAGGATTTCAATCTTCTTGAACTTGTAGACTTTCTTTGTTTTCTAATATGTGGTTTATTTTTGAGTATGTTTCATTTGCACTTGAGAAGAATGTGAATTCTGCAGTTTTGGGGTGTAATTCTCTGTAAATATCTATTAAATCCATTTGGTCTAGTGCTTCATTTAGAGTCTCTGTTTCCTTGCTAATTTTTTGTCTAGAAGGTCTATACAGTGATGTCAGTGGGGTGTTGAAGTCCCCTGCTATGACTGTATTCCTGTTGATTTCTCCTTTGAAGGTCTCCAGAAGATTTTTATTATATTTTGGTGCTCCTATATTGGGTGCATATATGTTTACCAAGGTTATATCTTTCTGTTTGATAGATCCTTTCAATATTAAATAGTGGTTTTCTTTGTCTCTAGTTATGGCCTTCATTTTGAAATCTACTTTATTAGATATGAGTATTGCTACCCCAGCTTTTTTTTCCCTTTTCATTAGCTTAGAAGATTTTATTTCATCCCTTCACTTTCAACCTATGTGAGTCTTTTATTATGAGGTGGGTTGCTTGTATACAACATATATATAAGTCAAGCTTTTTTATCCAATCAGCTGCTCTGTGTCTTTTTATCAGAGCATTCAATCCATTCATATGTAAGGTGATTATTGATATGTACTTATTTATTGCCATTTTTCATTTAGTGTGGTTCTATTTTTCTTCCTATTTCTTGCACTAATTACAGCAGTCCTTTTAACATTTCTTGCAGTGCTGGTTTGGTGCTAATTTATTCCCTTAACCTTTTTTTTTGTCTGGGAAGCTCTTTATTTGACCTTCTATTTTGAATGATAGCCTTGTTGGGTAGAGTAGTCTTGGATTCAGATCCTTGTTTTTCATGACCTTGATTACCTCATGCCATTCTCTTCTGGCCTGTAGTGTTTCTGTTGAGAAGTCAGCTGAGAGCCTTATGGGGGTTCCTTTATAGGTAACCTGTTGCTTATCTCTTGCTGCCTTTAGGATTCTCTTTGTCTTTAATTTGTGTCATTTTAATTACTATGTGTCTTGGTGTGGGCCTGTTTGGGTTCTTCTTACTTGGGGCTCTCTGTGCTTCTTGAACTTGAATGCCTTCTTCCTTCACCAAGTCAGGAAAGTTTTTCGTCACTATTTCTTCAAATATTTTCTCTAACCCTTGCTCATTTCCTTCTTCTTCTTCGGGGACTCCTATGATGTGAATATTATTACGTTTCCAGTTGTCCCACAGTTCTCTTAAGCTGTCTTCCTGTTTTTTCATTGTTTTTTCCTTTTCGTTTTCTGATTGGTTAATTTTTTTCTACCCTGTCTTGTAATTCACTGATCCAGTCCTCAGCTTTCTCTACTCTGCTGTTTAGTTCTTCCAATGTATTCTTTATTTCTGATATGTCATTCTTCTTTCTTCTTGGTGGTTTTTAATTTCCAATTGGTTGATTTTCAATGTTTCTATGTCTTTACTCATGGTGCTCATGTCCTTACACATGCTGTTGAGCTTTCTGAAGATCATGTCTCTGAATTCCAGCTGTTAACTTGCTTTACTGCATTTCATTTATCTCATCTTCAGTAGAGGTCTCTTGTTCTTTCATTTGGAATTTGTTTCTTTGTTTCACCATTTTGGCTATTTCAGTGGGTTTTGGAGCCTGCCAAATTTTCCCTGTGGGTGTTAGTGTTCTGCTGTTTGTGGCTCCCTCTCCTGGTTTAGGATGAGTGAGGAAGGACCCATGTTAAATACCACTGTCAAGTCTTACTTTCCTGGGTACAGTTGCAAGTCCAGAAAAGATTCAGTTATCCTCTATCTTTTTGCCTGGAGGCTATTAGTCATGGTTACTTGAAGAGCCTTGGTTTCTCAGTTGAATGAAAAACTCCCTCTCATGTTTAGAGTAAGGGGATTTCTGGAAGGTGGGGCAGATGCTGGTTGTTAATGACCCTCAATTTGTATATCAATGGCCCACAGGGTGGGGTTGAATCTCTGAGGGAGGAGTCACTTCCTCTCCCCAGAGCCCTGGGAAGGAGTAAGATGGCCACAGTTCTGTGTGGCCACAACTCAGCAAAAGGTCTGAGCACCCTCCAAATCCCGAGTGTCCCCACATAGTTCCAGTCCAGTCTGCCCTCCCTCTGCCGGAGCCCAAGGGAGTGACTGTGGCTATTTCAGCGTCTGTCCCGGCTCTGCACTGTGGAGCCACTTGGGAGTGTAACACTGAGGGTGCTGCTCACAGCTAAAGCTGCTGCTGTCTTGGGCTCCCAGGCCTTTTCTCACACCTCCGCAATCCTACCAGGATCAAGTCAGTGTCCCTGGTTATATGGTCCTTGCAAGCTGCTTTTCTGTCACTTTTTCCTGAAGATTTGTCTTTATTTTAGATGTTATTCCAGTTTGATCCTGGGAGACGGTCTGTGTAGCTTCCATCCACTCTGCTGCCATTTTGGAATCTCCCTGTGCAGCTCCCCTGGGGTGAACATGGCAGAGAGCTCTTCCCTAATAAGAAGCTTCTCTTTCATAAGGCGACCACCACCAAGTATGTTTCTGAGAAATGTCATACACCTTCCTTTTAAAACAGTAAATTCTTTTTACTTTTAACCTGTTATTAGTGAATGCACTGGGAAGATATTGAACAAATAACTTACCAGAGTGTATATAGAAAAAATTGCTTCTGGCTTATACATTTTAATTAGTATCTAAATGAACATCTGATTATGGGTGAGTCTCTGCCAAGTCACCTGTTCCAGGCCACACATGGCTTGGCAAAGAGGTTCAGATGTCTTAATTGCAGAAGGTATTAATGATAGTATTAGTTTATTCTCAGTCTCCACAGTAATCCCTTGATAACACCTCACAGCACAGGGCACCGTCTGTACTCCCTCACTGATAAACTGCTTTACCGACAGGCAATTGAATAAATAATGCAGGATGAAGATGATGATGACTAAAACTGATTAAACAAATGCAGATCTCATTCATGGTTTCAGCATTCACTGAGCATCCCCACGAGCCTGGGGCTGCACTGGGCCCTCTGAACACACTAGAGATACAGCTCCCAGTCCTCAGGAGTATTCCCAATAATGAGGAAATGAAGGAAAGTTCCTCCTGACCTTTTCCACCAGGTTAGGGCTTTATGGATAGTAATAAAAACGAAACAAAATGCGTTTCCTTCTATGTTAAAAGAAAGTTCTTAAGGTAGAATTTTCTAGGTCCACTTTCTCATTTAAACTCTCCCAGTCCATATAACTTTGGGTAACAGGCTCCAAAAATTATGTGTTTACCAAATTTGCCTCCCTCAGAGTGCCACTTTATCAGCTTCTCAGATCCTGGACCCTTCACTCTTCTGACCCAGTTCCTCATTTATCCTTTTTGAATCTAGAAGCCAAAAGCTGATGCTGAGCCAGATCTTGCTATAAAGTTGTCCTCGCCTTTTCTAAAAGTCTGGAAAAGACTCTTCTGTGAAGAAAGTGTTTACAGAGAAAACTGTTACTTGTCCTCTGCTCAGTCCCCTTGCATCTCCCCACTGGCTACCCGGTTCCACCCTTTTCTCCTAACCAGATGCGCAACTGAGCAGAGTGAACGAGCCCAAGACTGCCCCAAGCAGACTCCTCCATCCCTCAGATCCATAACCTGCTCCCAGCTCTCCTCCCTCCTAAACCCAACCATCACGCTTCTAGCTTCTTGCAGTTAAGAATATATGCTTTCCCCGACCTGATCCACCCCTTTTCCTACAGCTTCTCCTAGGGGTGACCCTCTTAAAATAGAAATTAGATCATTCTTTTTCTTAAAACCAATAGCTTCTAAGTGCATTTACAATAAATCCAAACTCTTTCCTACAGACTATATTAAAAGGCTCTCTCCTCTCCCTATCCCTTGAACCACTCTCTACTGCATACACACACACACACACACACACACACACACTCTTTCTCTCTCTCTCTTACACGACTAACTACTTTCATTTTTCAGGCCTTAGCTCCTCAACATCACTACTTAGTTAAAACTACCCCAGGCAGAATAATGGCTGCCCGAAGGTGTGTACCTCCATATCCCTGGGACCTGCGAATGTTGTTACATGGCAAAGAAGAGTTATGACCACAGACAGGTTAAGGTTGCTAATCATCCAATTTACAATAAGGAGATTAGCCTGATGTTCCCAATGTAACCACAAGTCCTTAAAAGTGGAAGATGAAGCTATGACTATGGAACAGAGAACCACACATGGAAAGAAACACAGAGCCAGGCCCCAAGGAATGTGGTTGCCTGGAGGCTAAACAA
The DNA here is from genome assembly GCF_014108415.1 of Molossus molossus. Taxonomy (NCBI): domain Eukaryota; kingdom Metazoa; phylum Chordata; class Mammalia; order Chiroptera; family Molossidae; genus Molossus; species Molossus molossus. The sequence goes on along the minus strand of NW_023425344.1, from coordinate 64,262,266 downwards.
AGAGGGCAAGGAAGTGGACGGATTCACCCACAAAGCCTCCAGAGGAATGCAGCCCTGCTGCTGACACCTTGATTTTATCTGAGCGAGACCCAGTTTATACTTCTGAACAACTGGACTGTTAGGTAAGTTTGTGTTGTTTAATTAAATTATTACATTTGTGATAATCTGTTGCAATAGCAATAGGAAACTTCTATATACATCTTCTCTGATTCTCACTAATACAGACCCCCTACTCCTGATATTTGCCAGATTTATTCAATGAATATTTTATTTTTGCAGCTTCTGTGTTCAAATGATATTTCTGCTCTTGTAAATTTTGTTCCAGTGAATAGACAGAAAATATCTTCCCTCATTTTGCTTAATCTAACACATAAGCCCAATATTTGTTTGTTTGTTTTAATCAGAATTTGGGTTTTTTTTTAATGTAATATTTTGCAAACTGTTTGGGTTTTTGTTTGGAGATGTTTTTGTTTGTTTGTTTGACTCTCCCGTTAGAGACACCATTTCCACATAGCTCATCACTACACAAGTCCAGTAATGTCTGACACATAATGTGGTCAATAAATATTTATTGAATTAGTGAGTGAGTGATAATACATATTCCTCAGAAGTTCCTCTTCTCACTATTTATTCTCTCTCGGGTTCCTTTTGTTCCTGTGCATTTATTAATCAAAGACCTATGGATCAACCATGTATAAAGAAACTACGGCCCAAAAAGAATCCTAGCAGTAAGGCTGCCATGACACACTGGGGCTGCTGTATCAAGAATACCATGGACTGTGTGGCTTCCACAATAGAAATTCGGTTTGGGGAGACCAGAAAGTCCAAGAGTAAGACATCAGCATACCCTGGGTGTGGTACGAGCCCTCCTTAGAGTTGCAGATGTCTGTTTTCTCATTGTTCTTTCACAGGGCAGAGACCATCTCTATTCTGTCTCTTTTTAGAAGGGCATTCATTTCATTCATAAGGACTTTACCCTCATGACTTAATAATCTGTCAAAGGTCCCCACCTCTAATACTATCACATTGGGGAATTATACTTCAAAATGTGAATTTGGGGTGATACAAACATTTAGTCCAAAGCAACAACTATATACAATTTTGTATGTTTGCTCCCCAGGGGCTGTGGTAGATGCTGTTTCTTTCCTTGATCAGTTTTGACATTTCCCCTTAGACTAATGTCTCTGAGAGGGAAGAAACCATGTCTTATTCCTTAATTGTCTTTATGATCCTAGAACTTGTTTTTGTGCCTGGAACACTCAAAGAAAGAATAAACAATGAAAGAATAAACAATGAATATATGTGTATTTCAGATTACAAATGTTTAGAAATTGAGGCTTCATATAAAGAAGTGTTTCCCTCCACTCAGAGGATGTGTAGCAGATACTGGCTTGCTATAATCACAGCAGGATTACCCAAGAAGGTAAGTGGACACAAGCCTAATGGTGTTTGGCTTTTTTCTTTTTCTTTTTTGGAGGTTGGGGGTGGTGAGTACATGGGGTGCTTTTCCATATTTATGTAAGGGAAGAGTAATTCGAGTCAAGAATTTGTTAAATAGTTAAGTAATGTCTATCCCTCTTCAGGGTGGCCATATCCTGTCATCTATGAGAATGTTATTTATCAAGTTGATGTCCTACGAAATTTTTCAACCTGGCCTGTAGAATAGCACCCTTAGGCACAAAGGAAGACTGAAGGACAGTCATGGTGTTGGGGTGTGTGTGGGGGGGAGGAGATGGGCCATGGTCAAGGGCATAGAGAAAGCATTAGCAAAACATAGAAATGAAATAGACTATAAAATCTCTTAGTTGAAAAATCTCCCAAAGTAATCAAAAATGAATTTAAAAAAATGTTTTTATTGATTTTTTTAGAGAGAGATAGAAACATCCATGTGAGAAACATCAGTTAGCTGCCCCCTGCACGCCCCCTACTGGGGATTGAGACTGCTACCCAGGCATGTGCCCTGACCGGGAATGGACCCGGGAATGGGACGATGCTCAATCCACTGAGCCACGCTGGCCTGGTAAAATGAATTTCTTTATATAAGTGCATGTCATATGAGGATGTAGTCAAGCATGATTACTTTAAAATGAATATCAGTTGTTTTCATATATAAAAAAATATTTTTAGATTTTTTAACCTTTTTCATATTTACTTTTCTTCTAAAAATTTTGAATAATATAAACATGACTGTAAAGAAAACTGAGTATTTAATGAGCTATTCTTCCCTTTTATGAAACTTCCTCAGTTAATTATTGGTATATTTTTAGAACACTATCCCTTTTTCTCCTTCTCCATTACTTTATGTTAAAAATATTCAACGTATAATAATCTTTCTGTTCTCTGTTAGAAAAATTTGGACTATCTCAAATATTAACGTAGGCATACTTACTATCATAAAAATCTCGTTTAATTTTTTTCCCCAGACCTGCTTATCCAGCACTCGAATTTGTCACACTACAACTTGACTATTACATTAGGATTGCAATGCCTCTGTCAAGTTAAAGGCACAGCACTTCAAAATCTTAACCAGAGCAAGTAAATATTATGATGCAAAGTTAACTTAATTTTCTAAGAATAAAGATTACTCTTAATCTCGTGGCATCATGAATTATGTATGGGCTTCAAAAAGCCTGGCTGTTGTTTAGCAAACCTTTAGCGGTGCTTTGTGTCAATGCCTTTAAAGAGATATTGGTTGATGTCTAAAACATTTATTTTCCGAGATGCTGAACTACAAGGTTACCCATTATTTTCTCTTGCCTCATATCACCCCATTGAGCTCTTGATTTTCAACATACTTTGAGCAATAGTTTGGGGATAAGTTTAGCTTTGGGCTTCTCTGTTAAGGAAAATCTGTCATTGCTAGTGTGGGAGTGAATGGTGGTGATTGCTGCGAACAAGGGGAATGATTGCTCCGTGCAGCAGGTCCTGCTAGTGCTCACATCCAGTGATAAAGAGATATGTTGACAAAGGAGAAAGATAAAGGTCCTGTGTAATCTAGTCACAGATCCCTCAGGTTCTTGCTGCTTGTAGAATGAACCGATCCAGAGCCCTTCTTGTGTGAGGAAGCCCTTCTTCTCAACTGCAAGACCACATTTCAAAAAATGTTATTGCTTTGCTAACTAGATACACTTCTACAGGAATATGTGTGTAAAATATTAAATATGTCTTTAATATATAATTTGATATAAGAATGTTTTAAAATTTGGCATTTGAGTTTCCTGAGTCTAATTATTAGTAGGAAGGAATCTGTTAAACTGATGGTTGTACAAATCAAAGCGATGCTGTAGGGATCAGTGAGTTTGTAATGTACTCGAGCTCAGCTGACTAAAACACGACATTAATGATGCCAACTCACTTGCCTGAACCCTATAGAGCCATTTAGTGTCACACAAGGGAAGAGGTGACTAATTAAGGGCCCCTTGGACTTGATTCCGAAAGATCTGCATTGGTCACAAACGAGAGAGCCTGCACACTTTCATGGGTGTCACATTCCCTCTGGAAAATCAGTTCATGTGCATTATTGAAAGTCAATAGCATTATCTGTCTGACAAAGAAAGAGAAGTTGCATTAAATGGAAAACATAAATAAGCCAACCAAACTCACCATATAAGCCAGTAATGAATTTAAACACAAAATTATTAGAATGTAGTTTTAAATCTATTATGGTACTTATTACCTAGATATAATTGGACAAGGAATTTAAACTTTTCTGCTCTGACACAGACATACATAGGGTTGTTGTGAATTTTAAAGGGGCTATTTAGCATATAGTACGTGCTCAATTAAAGAGAGCACATCACTGTCAGGTTTTGCTGACTTTCCCTTAATACCCACCACCCAATAGAGCAGAGATCCATGAGTACAGGGACCTGTTAGTAATCCCTTATTTGCCAGCAGCAGTCAACCCAATTTAGTTCAAATCAATAGATATAGATTGTGTCTTTATTCTAAGGCAAGTGCAGTATGTATACTCAGGATACAACAAAAGATAAGGCCATACCTCAGGGAGTTCAAACTAGTAAAAGATTCACAGACAGTTTATAGTAAAACACTGGCTGAATTAACAGATAAATAATGATAAATGGACAACTAATGACTGCTCTTATGTTATTCTACCCTTCTGTATCAAAACTCAAAATCACAACATATTTGTGTTTTGTCAGATCCTGCTAGCCATAACTGCTAAATTAATCAGTTGGTGAATGCTACTAATGACTTAAGATGCAATATGACTAGGTTGTCTTTATTGTGTTTCACTCACTCCAAAATGACTGTAATGACAAGTTCATAAATTAACTGTGGGAAAACCAAGGCAGAAATTTATACTGAAGGGAGTTAAATTTGGCCAAAGAACACTGAATAGTTTGCTTTACCCTCTGTTTTCAACACAATCTGAAGAAAGAGCAAACATGTACTCTGAATTATGGATTCTCAAAAATACATTAACTAAAGCTATTTTCTGTAATATATGCTATACTGATACCTGGATGTAATATATTTCTTTATGATGGCAATAGCAGTTTTTAAACTTCAGTGTCTTGCAAAGCTGCATAGTTCACTTGTAATCCAAGCCAGTGTTTATATGTGGGAGGTCACCAATAAATACTCAATAAAAAGAAGAGAGATGAACAAATATGATATTGACAACAAGCTTATATGTAACCTTTAAGGATTAAAACTTGGAATAACTTTTTCCATTCACTCTTGGTTTCTCTTGTCTTCATCTTTAAACCATTTACATGGCAAGTATAATATTTCAAAAGTATAGCATAATTTAAGTTGGCTTTCAAACTACAATTTTGTTCAATAAAAAACAAAACAAACTCAATGTTTCCAGTATGAGAGAACTCCGTTTCCCTTTCATTTAAAATTCAGTTCTTCTGAGGCAAATATTCAGTTAAAGTCAGGGTTTCCTTTTTATTTCTTTGTTCCTTAAGATAATTTATTAAAGGGCTTATATATCATCCTGTGAAGGAGACTGGGTTCTGGCCTTTGCCCTCTGGAACCACACTGAGGCTTAGCTGACCTCGCCTGTAGCCATGGCAGCCAGACTCTGTCCCTGCACATCTATACCACTAACCTTGGCAAGGTCTCTGATTGGTACGTGTGTGTGGCTGTCATCTTTCCTTTGAACCTCAAGCTCTCGCCTGGCCCCCAGCTCACTGCCAATTTGAGGTACATGGAAGCTTCAGATACCTGTCCATAAGATTTGTAGGAACCCTGGGCCCTGTGATGCTGTCTAGTGTATTCTCCAACGCCTTAAGGTCTTGGGTCTAAGGCATTTGTACTCTCTTCACTTGTCTGGGGTGTTCTCTCCAACATATCCATGTGGCTCATATGGCTCTTGGTTAAAATGTTGCTTTCTCAATGAGACAATCCCAATCACCCTTTAAATGTTAACATACTCCTGCACTACTGATTCCCCTGCTGTCTTTTCATACTATGTTTTCCATAGTAGTTATGACCTTTTAAGATATTTTCATTTTTATTATGTTAATTGTTCATGGTCTGTCCCCATTTCCCATCTCCAGTGTAAACTTTTACTGACTTAATCCAAGTGCCTAGAATAGAGCCTAGAATAGAGTAAATGCTTAAGAAATATGTTTTGAATAAATCCACCTCTGGCCTTTTAACTAAAACCAGTCCTTCATGCAATGTAGAACAAGTCTATCAATACAAGCCATAGGAACAATGTCTGTCTCTGTCATTCACACACACAGTACAGCCTCTAGCCACCCCACCTCCCTGCTCACCTGTTCTCTCCCTTCCTATCTATCCCGACCTCTCTCATCTCAGGTTCTTTTCTCACATGTTCAAGATCTGTCTTTGTCTTCCTCTTTCACTGGTGACCTCTTTTACTCCTTTCTCCAGCTTATCTGCCTTTCCTTCGCCGTAAGTTATGGTTCTGTAAACTGCCTCAAGTAAGGCATAATTCATCTAGCAGTCCGCATAGTGGAGCTTTCGCTATACCTGTCCGCTCACCTTCCCTGCTTCAGACGGTAGAGCTGGCAACTGACATCGTGGGAGGGAAAACAACTTCTTAGGGTGACAGGATAGAGTGAGACAGGATTGAGTATGGAAACCTGGGAAGTACTAGTAGTATGAGAAAAGTCAAATACGGGAGAGGAGACTAAAATGAAATTAAAGAAGTAAAACACTCTTGGAAGCCAATAAGGAAAATTTTATTTCATGAAGACTATGGCCATCGTTAGTACCAAAGCTGAAGTACAATCAAGTAAGAGTAGATCTGAAAAGTCTCCATTTGTTTCAGTAATTAAGTAGGTCATTGTCATCAGTTTATTTAGCATTGAGGAAGGGTGGAATCTGGACACCAGATGGCAATGAATTGAGGCATAACAGATGAAAATGGGGTTTCCCCGCCCATTACTACGCGTTTATGAGTGAATCCACCGGTCACCAGAGAATTGCTCCACTGAGTCCAGCCCAGAGCACTTACCCATAAACTCATGAACTGAATAAATGGTGGTGTTTTAACTCACTGAATTTTGAGTGGATTTTTATGTAGCAAAATTGATATATGATCAAGACTTCATCATGTAGAAAAATGAATGGGAAGTAGTTTGGGAAGTGAAAGAATCTGAAAATTTGAAAAAGAGGGGATAATAAAGCAAGGTATGTAGGGAATGTGAAAGAGTGAAGCTCTAAGCAAATGTGGAGGAATAGGTGTGGATTGAGTGAGTCTATAGGTGAGGGGATAGGAGACTGGAGGAGAGAATTCACATCCTAAAGACTGACAGTCACAGCCTGGAGATGAGTCAGAGGCCTGAAGAGAATTACAAAGCTCTGATTGATTCCTCTTAATTAATGCTGTTGCTTAGAGACTCTGTCTAGTCACACTACATTTATCACTGTACTCTTCCCTTTCCATCCATTTCTGAATTACCTTGCAATGAATACCACACATAATTTAAATCATTGCTTATTGGGTGGTTTTGCCTATGTAGTTTCTATGCAATGGTTATCCAATTGTAGCAATTCTATATTTTCTTCAAATTAAGTATCCGGGACACTACATCGATCTTAGGGTTTTCTTGTCAGCATCCTAAAGAATCAAAGATTAAAACTACATGTCACATGATTGTTATTTGAAGTTCAAGTAAAATGCTTCAATACAGATCTGATTTAGTCAAATACCAAAAAAATAAAAAGTATTTTCATTTGGGAAAATGAGGTATAATGGACTGAATAGTGTGTCTCCAAAATCAATATGTTGAAGCGTGAGCCCTCAGAATCTCCAAATATGACTATATTTGGAGATAGGACTTTAAAAGAGGCATTTAAGTTAAAATGGAGTCTTTGGGGTAGGCTTTACTCCAGTATAACTAGTGTCTTTATAAGAATGGCAGATTAGAACACAGACTAATCAGAGGAATAAACATATGAAGACACAGAGAGAAGGCAGCCATCTGCACACCCGTAAGAGAGGCCTCAGAAGAAACTAATTATGCCAACACTTTGATCTTTGACCTCTAGCTTCCAGAATTGTAAGAAAAATAAACCTCTGTTGTTTAAACCACACAATTTGTGTTCTTCGTCATGGTGACCCTAGCAAGGTAATATATGAGGATTTTTTAATTAAAAGTAGAACAAAGAAACAAAAGTTATATTCTATAAACATGCATCAAGAGGAATGTCAGCAATTTGGATTTATTGAATAAGAGAATGAAGCCATGAACTAGAGGAAACAGATTGAGGTTGGTGCTGGTAATAACCAATGGTGGTGAAGGACTAACATCCAATAGTGGCAAATGGTAACCCAATGTGTGACCAAAAAACCCACTTAGGTGGGAGGAGGTCCAGACGAAAATGTAGGGAGCCCCAGCAAATGCATAGGCATAATCACAGGACAATGCTAATAGTCAGGTGGATGAGGTTCTATTTATGATGTTAAATGCATACAGAGTAGACTATGTCTATCTGTAGACAAGGAGAAGAGAGTTCAGTTCCTGGACAGAAGAGGGTTTGAAAAACTAGGGAAGATACCAGAGTTCCAATCAAGTTGATCAGACAGATAGGTAGTCAAATCCTACATGGAAACCAAAAGGCTCAGCCAGACATACAGCTTCATCACTGAGTCACCTGGAAGGTGGTTATGGGGAATAAGTCTTTGAGTAGCAACTGAGACTTGATTGACTCTGCTGGAGCATGGCCAATTCTATAGCCCCACCTGCTGGTTGAAACTAGAGGTGGTTAACATACAGCCAGCATTTTCCAGGGCTGTTCCAGAAACTGGTTTGAGCTGACCCCACTAGTATAGTCAATGTCCTTGGCTAAAATAAGTGTAACAATGTTTACTGGAGAAATGCAGACATGGTATAGAAGCAGCAAGGTGTTCTGGGATGAGAAATTGCATTAGATTCTCCAAATTGGCCTTTTTACATCCTGAAAAAGGATTTAAAATGTTTTGTTATTCCCCATTTCCACTTTCTTAGAACTCAGATATCTAACGTAACTGAACGTAGACTGTATTTCTAAATCAATATGTCAGGCACTACGTCAGGACTGAATATATTATCAAAAACTTTTGTGCGTGACCCGGCTGGTGTGGCTCAGTGGATTGAGTGTGTCTCATGGACTGAGAGGTCCCAGGTTGATTCCTGGTCAGGGCACATGCCTGGGTTGCAGGCTCAATGCCCGTTGTGGGCGGGTAGGGGGACAGTTGGGTGCAGGAGGCAACCGACTGATGTTTCTCTCTCACATCGATGTTTCTCTCTCTCTCTCTCTCTCTCCCTTCCTCTCTCCCTCCCACTCTATCTGAAGATAAATGCAAAAAAAAAATGTCCTTGGGTGAGGATAAAAATATATTTTTAAAAATAAAATAAATAAAAATAAAAAGCAGAACTTAAAAAAAAAAAAGCTTGTGTGAGGAAAAAAGAAGGAACAGTTTAAATCACCTTTCTTGTTTTTTCTTTAAAAGTCATCTCAACACAGTGATACTTCCAAAAGAAACACAAATCCTACCTCCAAAAGCTTTGGTTTATTGAGATCTTGCAGAGATAACCACGTCTCTTTAGATGTGCCCATTATTATTTATAAACCTCACAGAAACCTGAATTCACAAAGGAAAATGATGGTCTAGATATATTAGCCAGAATTCTGCTACAATAATGCTATCTAACACACAACCCCAAAAATCTCAGTGGCTAACAACAACAGACATGTATTTCTCTCCTGGGTCTTCACATTGGTCAGCTTGCTTCTGCCCCAGGCTGCAAGTCAAGTTTAGTTTCAAGTCTGCTACACATGCCTCTTATCCTGGGACCACTGGTTTCCCAGAATATTGTCTTCTTAGAGTCTTCTCATGGTGTTCCCATCTGGCAGAAGGATAAGAAACCACACCTAACCATGTAAACATATTTTGAACCTCAGTTCAAATGACATCTGCCAACATTTTATCAGCCAAAAAGTCACATCACCAACCCTGAAGTCAGTGGGGTGGGGATGCATACCCCACCTATTCCACTGGGAGGTAATGCAAAGGCTGAAAATGTATAGTTTATTGCGGAGTGAGAGTGAAGTTAGGAAACAAAAGCCCAACCCATCAGAAAAGTGTGTCAGTAGTTGTAGCTGTGGCATCCTCAGTGCTGGAGCTTAGTCGAGAATTTCCTGCCTTGATGCCCCAGTTTCTAGGAACTTGGGCTACACAGGACTTGTATAAACATGGATTTGTACCTGCTACCAAATTCTGTCTTCAGGGGGTATATAATTTATCAAGGGGAATATGTCTAAATTATTTGCTTTTAGGTGATTGAACTATGATATAAAATTATTCCTTTGACTTCTTTATTAATGAATAACAGTAATCTTATTCGCCAGCTGAGTAGTTAAAACATTTCCAGGCAGCCAATGTAACATAACAGAAATTTACAAAACTATTTCTAAGGGCCTTCACTACATGGGAGGTCCTAGAAGTTTACTTTGACCAGTGATCAGTAAGAAAGAAATCCCAGACGCAGAAGTAGTGACAAATCAAAGAACCCAATTCTTAGATGAGACAAGTTCTTGGATACTGATAGAGTGCTATGCCCTGCTTAGTTTTTGTTTTTTTAAATATATATTTTTTGATCTTTAGAGAGAGAGAGAAGGGGAGAGGAGAAAGAGATAGAAACATTGACGTGAGAGAGAACCATCAATTGGCTGCCTCCTACACGTCTCCTACTGCAGATTGAGCCCACAACCCAGGCATGTGCCCTGACCAGGAATAGAACCAGTGACCTTGGTGCACAGGTCGATGCTCAACAACTGTGCCACACTGGCCAGGCCATGCTTAGTTCTTAAACGAGGCTCTGAATTCCTTCAAACTGAGAGTCTCCCACTACTTCAAGCAGCAGCAATCACTGCAATTTGTGTGCTTCTTTGAGAAGTTGGAGGCACCAGAGCATTGTGTCTATTCTTGAGATCTTAGTAGTTAAAAAATGTGTGAAAGGAACCTTGATTCATGTCTGGGTAATCATTCTCATTTTCAGTCTTCACACGTGGATCCTTCCCTAACCCATGCCATTTGTAACAAGGCTTCCTTTCATTGAAAAACCAGTGAAATTTAATCTATCAGAATATAGTAGAAAAAAATTAAAAGTAAGAAATACTAGAAGCTGCTTAAGATTCTAGCAGTTAGGAAGTTTGCAGTTTGTACATCTGGATACCAAGCATCAGTATTAGTAACAGGGCACTAACAGAGATGCCTGCACTTCACAGGATCACAAGTTTTTCAGTAACCCAATTTCTGATTTTGTATAAATATCAACTCAGTATTGCTGATCTTATTACTTCTGAGAACTTGTTACCATTTTTATTTCTCTTTAGTTCTTATAGTTACATAATGTAGAGTCATTGACTGAGATATTCCATAGTTTTGGAACAATACAATCCTGCCTTATTGAAGGCCCCTACACTAACTGACTTATCCATCATGTATATTCAGACATAAATAAGGAATTCAGAGTATTTGTATTTCCTGTTCTCCCTGAGAATTCCGAGTTAAAAGCAGCCAACGCAAACATCATCATGATGTCTACAGAGTGACTCCTGAGAATACCAGCCTCCACCAGGATGAACAAAATTTTGAATTCTTACTACATTTACCAAGTAAGAGATACCAGAGGAAGGAACCTACTTTGTTTTCACTCTGTATAGATACAGCGGCAACTTCTTAGAGCTGAGGTCGGGGACTCTTGGCACAGAGGGGTCCCAGAGTCCAGAGCCTGGTGAGCCAGGCTGTGCAGGACAGGTGATGCCTCGTCCTCCCTTCAGATTGCTTCCCCTTCCTTTGACATCCTTCCCTTTACTCACAGCCTCCCTCTGGTTTCCTCAATCTCCAAATATCCTATTTAAATGTTCTCATTTATTTTGCTTTTCTTCAAATAGCAAGTGTCTGACGTGCTAATTTGCTGGTTCTTTCTTCTCTCTTTCGTCTCCATAATATTTTCCCTTCCGTTTAGATTCTCTCATTCCCTTTCTTTTCCTTATTTCCACTCTACCTTCCCAAGTGCTTGTATACTCATTACTTCTCTTTAAACTATCAAACTGGAGCTGTGAAGGAAGCATAGAGACTGCCCAGTCAGAAGCATTTGGGACTTTCTCAACATCACCTGGCTTGTCCCTGAACTGAAGACTAGAAGGCAGAACTACTGACACCCGGCTCACTGTCTTCCCACGATGGCTGGCACAACCGCCAGCTCCTGAGTGACGGCGACAGCTTTCTTCCATTTTCCTCATGACACTACCTATTTACTGGCAACCAACAATGTGACATTGCTTGGCTTTGAACAGGATGCAAGTCCAGACACTTCTGCCAGCTCCAAATTAGAATCAAATAATATATTAGTCACCAAAAATTCATCCCATTGCATACCCTTCTCCCACCAGCTCTATTTGCCGCCATGTCTAATCTCAGGGACATTGCCCCCGTTCTTTTCTAGGTGCCAGTGTTACAGAAAAGGGGACCTGGCCCTGAGTGGGTCTGCCTGGGGCCAGCCGGTAGGGTGCGGGTTCCTGACTTCATGCAGGAAAAGTTTTACAACATGAGTCCAGGTGAATTTTAGAGGATGTTTATTAAAGCCGGGGACAGTGAAACAATGAAGGGCTGGGGAAATGAGATTAGACTGGTCTGCTTCATTTCACCAAGAAGTCAGAGAAAAAGGGACTCTGGGGACAGCCTCAGGGGGTTTGCCTGGGATGAATTGCCACTGCCCGTTGCTGTCCTGGTTGCAAGCCTCAAGGGGTTCCTTGGAGTTTAGAAGATACATGTCTGTGGGGAAGAAGGAAAGGGGGGAGGTGTGGGCATGCTCCTGGGAAGGAGAACAAACACTGGAACCTCTGTTTTAAGGAGTTTTAAAGACTGGATGTTTAGGGGAGAATTTCAAGAGAATATTAATCAGCTTTATGCTGATGTACCAAAATGAGACTTACTCTCTTAACTTCATCTGTCCTTGGGTGGGGTTGGCAAATAGCACAGATTGGATTTCTGCTGTCTCCCCAAGTAGGGTGATTTAAGTTATTTACCCTCTTGTTGAGGAGAAGTGCAAACCATTTCCTTAAGTATCCCTAGTTTGAGGAAGACAGGACTTACTAGATGCTGTTTAACTATCTGTGTCAGTTTCTCTATTCTACTTGCCCTGACTTACTGGCCTGTCTCATCAGGCCAATCCCACCCACAGTGCTGTGAAGTACAGAGAATGGGATCATAGTGTGCAGGTGATTAGGCAGAGATAGTGACAAACCCTGAACCACACATTTCAGCAGTATGGGGTGACCTGCAGTGGGCAAAACTTCCCATTATTAGAGAACCTAGCTTGCAGCTAGACAAAGTGTGGTCTGTCTAACCTTTAGCTTTTACATTACTGTTGTTGTTACTGCTGTTGTTTGCTTGCTTGCTTGCTTTTTAAATCTCAGAGATTGATCAAGGCAGGTTTTCTGAAATAAAATTACAGCTATGAATACTTTCTGACTTTCCTTCCATTACATGGGTTGCACTTTCATATTTTCTGCTTCTAGTAATCAAAAGGAAGAATGATGATAGCTAACATGTATTAAAAGCAGATTCTGAGACACTTTGCTTAGTCTTTACATGAACTACCTTATTCCATCCTCACGGAAGTTTCATAAATTAGATACCATTATTAGCTGTGAATTGTAGATCCAACAGCTAGCAACGAGAGGACAGAAACCCAGGCAGTAGGCTCTGGAGCTGGCATTCTTGAGGTACTTGCACAAGGGCGTGAATATAGCCACTGCAGTCATTTCTAATTCAGTCTACCCTTTGCTATGCTGAGTTCGTGTTTTGAGGAATTTTGACTCTGAGTCTGGGGGCTGCAGAAAAGCAGTGGTTCTCTTGCCTACCAAGCTACACTTGAACCCTAGCAATGTCTTATAAATTAAAAACAACAACAAAGGGTTACCCTTTCTGCTGTTAAGATTATAAATCTGATCCTGAATTAACCCAGCAAGTGTACTCAAAATCTGCTTAGCCATTTCTTCTTCTGGCAAAAAAAAACAACAACAGGGGTCTTATTTACCCTTGCACTCATGATTTCCTTATTTGCATTTCATCTCATATAGTTGATCTATTAAAAAAATTCACTTGTAACATATCCTTGTCAAACAGATTAAATGTAGCTGGTGTTAGGCAAATGCATACATCGCTTTCAAATTTTCTAAATTGAACAACCAACAAAGAGCTAATGTTTTGACAATATAACATGTCCTCGTCCTCTAATACAGAAACCGGGAGACTTTCCATAGATGTGTTATTGTTATGCACATAATTTCCAAACTGAAACATAAATTCACAAGCAAGCTTTTGCATTTTAGCCTGCACAGCATCTCCTTTTGCAAATTATGGCTGTGTCCTTTCTAAAAGGAAATCTGTAATTTAGAAATAGAACCTTTGAAAATAGTGCCAGGTAAAAACTCAAGACAAATAGCAGGTGCTGACGGCTGACTCTGAATAGTCCTTAATTGCAAACACCACATGCAGGAGAATAAATCAGTTTAACCTGAGCCATTTCGAGTGCAAAACACAAATAAAATGGAGGAATTTATGCTGTGCATTTCTTCTAGAATCTCCATTGACTTGCAAAATATTTTGCTTTCTCCCATTGATAATTTTTATTCTGAAATTAAAGGAAGCTCACAGAAAAAAGTATTTTTGCAAAGATAACCCTTCCACCTGAGAACTCTATCTCATCTTCTGTCTCCCTCTCTACTAGCTCCCATTTTTCCTACTAATTTGAACATATCCAGATTTCCTCTTCTGTTTTAAAAATAATGCTTTTAACAATGCCCTCTCTCATAGAGAAAGACAGTCTATTCTTGAGTCTGCACTTCTCCTTTAATCTATTCATTCATTCATTTCAACAAATATTTATTAAGCATCTACTATACATAAAGCCTTGTGTTAAATGCTGTTGGAAAAAAATATATAATCAGCCCTGGCCAGTTTGGCTCAGCGGTTAGAGCATTGGCCTGCGGTCCGGAGAGACCCGGGTTCGGTTCCCGCTAAGGGCACGTACTTCGGTTGCAGTTTGTCCCCGGCCCTGGTTGGTCGTGCGGGTGGCAGCCACTCGATGTGTCCCTTCACATCGATGTTTCTCTCTCTCTCTCCCTCCCACTCTATCTGTACAAAAAATGGAAAAATATCCTCGGGTGAGGATAAAAAAAAAAAAAAAAAAAAAAAAAAAAGAAAAAAATATATAATCATATTCTGTGTTTATCCTAGCATCAATTTGCCACAGAAATTAAACATTAATACAAAATACTTATAATTTTGAATAATTGAAAATATGTAATTTCTTCCAAAGATTTGCATCTTTTTTATTTTATTTTTCTTTCTTTTTAAAAAATTTTTGTTACAGCCCTGGCTGGCTTGGCTTAGCTATTGGAGCGTTGGCCTGCAGACCAGAGAGTCCCCCTGCTAGGGGAATATACCAAGAAAAAAAAATTTTGTTACAGATGTTTCTCCCTTTTCCCTCATTGACACCCTCCTCCCAATCCTGCTCCCCACCCCCCAGCACTGTTGTCTATGTCCATGGTTATACATACATGCATATAAGTTCTGTGGTTTATCTCTTTGCTCCCCCACCCCACCCTCTCTTCTGAGGTTTGTCAGTCTGTACCCTACTTCTATGTCTCTGTGCCTACTTTGTTCATCAGCCTGTTTTGTTCATTATATTCCACAAATAAGTGAGATCATGTAATATTTGCATTTTTTAAGGCTGTTCAAAGCTATGTCTTAACTTCTAATGGTGGCATTTTAGGCACCAGAAAGGAATGCATTTTGTAAGGGACTACTGCTTCTGTCTGGTAGGGGTTAAATGAGAGGCTGACCAATAGAGGGTGTTAGATGGAGGTAGATGAAAGTGGGAGACATGATAAGATACAACATATTAAAGGAGGTTTCAACCAGGGGCGATACTGCCTCTCAGGAGATATTTGGTGATGTCTAGAGACATTTGGTTGTCACATGGGGTGGGTGGTGCTACTGGCATCTCATAGGTGGAGAGCAAGGATGCTGTTAAACATTTACAGGTCAGTCCCCATAACAAAAAATTATCCAGCCCCAAATGTCATACTGCTGAGAGGAAACTCGGGATTTTAGGAACAAATATAACATTTATTTTTCCTTACATACCACAGCAGTGATGACCAGGTAGCAATTGTAAATGACTGGGTGGGCCAGCTGGCATGTATAAGAAGACAAGTGCCCCCCCCCAACCAATTATATTAATTTACAGGAAATGGTGCAATTATTTTAATAAAAAGGGAGGTGGTGTTAGAACTAGCAAGAAGGGGAGCGAGTAGCTGTGATGTTTGGGAGAGAGCCTTGGTCTGCTCCTCAGAATACCTGGGTTTGAATCCAGGTTCACATTTACAAGATTGTGACTTGGAAAAGTCAGTGAAACATCACTAAGTTACTTTCCTCATCTGTGAAAACAATCTGACAGGATAAAAACCTAGAACAGTTAACCAAGAATGTGTCTAACACACAGTAACAATTACATGGCTTATATTTTAGGAGCTCTTACCATCTGGCATTGTTCTAAGCATTTTTTATGTATTAACTAATTTAATCCTCATTACCAAATTCCAGTAGGTAGTAGTGTTATCTCCATTTCATCAGATAAGGAAATTTAGGCACAGAGACATTAAGCAACCTGCTCAAGATTGAACAGCTGGTAAATGTTAGAGATGGAGAGTCTTCAGAACCCACACACTGTCTCACTGAGCTTTTCTAAAGTGTTGGTTGATCTGTTGCCCCAGACATTGAAGATAATGAAGTATGAGGTAGGATATTCAGTTAAATAATTTTTAAGTGCCTACTATGTGCCACTTGCTAGAGATGGAATGATGAGCAAAATAGATATCATGCCCACCCATGTGGAATTCACAATCTCAGCCAGTGTGTGCACAAAAAGAAAGCTCGTCAAAGACGAGGATTCCCAGGCACATCCCTGAGACCCCAGTGTGGTTGATCTGCGCTGGTGCTCAGGATTCCTCGTTTCTAATAAACACACTGACTACCTGAGACTAATAGTCTGCTGACAACACTTTGCAGAACACTTGGTCAACAATTGGTTTTGTAATGTGTATCACTGGATTGAAGCCGGGACCACATGAGTTCATTATAACTCAAAACTATCCACTGGAAAAACAATTCAAAATATATGCCAAATGCTAGAGTTGACTCACTGAGGGCAGAGAGAGGTAACCTGATGGGCACTAACTCCTAATAAGAGACCAGTTGAAAGCCAAGAATGCTCAAAGCCCCTTTCCAGAAGGAAGGCTTTCTGCTATTCACATAACATGTGTCCCCTAGTTAATTCTTCTCAAGGTCACACAGGGCAGTGACTCACTGTGGCGAACACTGACTATGATCAAGCAACCCAAAATCTAGATCTCAGGAGGAGCTTTTCAATTTCAATGCTCACATTACTGAGCTTCTGCCTGGTCCCTCTTTGCATGCTTACTAACAGGAATGATACCCACAGATCTTGCATGTATTATTCTCTAAACAATAGAATTTAGTATATATTTATATTCAAAACTACTATATTGTTACAATGACAATCCCTCTGTAGCCCAACATATACACTGTCCAACAGAAACATTAGAAATGAATGTCATTTAATTAAACACTGGTATTGAGAACAGAACATACCCAGAAGAATCAGAAGACCTGGGTTCTCAGCCTAACTAGCTATTAAGCTTGTAAAATCTACTTGGTTGCTAAGACTGGCCAATTCTTCTATGAAGTGAAAAGCTGGTCAAGGTGATCCAATTTCTGTTCACAACCATGTATAAAATATGTGCCACTTATAAAATATGAAATTAACTTAGTGAGTCAAAACAGAGTAGAGAATAAGTGCTTCTTTATGGCAAGTATTATAATTATTAGTGTGTGTGTGCACGCGCGCGTGCACACATGAAAATTTTGTTTTAGACACACTTAGGCAGACACTGATATAAAATTAATTTCTTATTGTAGGTTTTAGTCACTCAGTTGGAGCCACTAATTTAGACAATCCCTCCCAGCACCAAAGTCCTCTCCTTCTGTGATTTTACCTCACCTGTTAGTGACCTTGTAAATCACTATATGATGCTAACTAATCCAAATTTGTTTCTGCTTTTCTGCAGCTTCAAGCACCAGATGTGTCCACTATCAGCATAGTCTGTAAAATACTTATGCACCCAGAAGGTCACTGACCAATCTCCTGTGGCCTCTTCTTCTCTTTTGAGCTGATTCTCGTCTTTTCCACGGACCAACAGAGCTAAGGGAACAGTGGGCTACACAGCTACAGCTATATATTCATTTTTTTAAAGAGGTAAAACTATTATCATCACACCAACCACTCCTGAAGAATGAGAAAAATATAACAGCCCACTTGAGACATGATCTCAGAAAACTGACGGGTATATAATTAAACCTGGATGTTTGGAGGAGCCAGACTAGAAAGCACAATAAAACTAGGATGAATTAAAACCCTGGAGAAATTACAAGCAGAGGTTTCCCAGCTCTTACTCCTCGACTCTCTCACACCCATTCTGAGAATTCTGTTCTACCTACGTTAATCCTGCCTAAGAGTAATTAAGTGAGGCACATTACTTTATAACTTCAGATTTATGATAGAGTCTGTTAGTGACAGCAAATTTTTTTGGTATAGGGTACAAGGTAGGTATCCTTCCCCAGTATTCGTGCTTCCCTTTCATTTCCACCGTCTCTATTCCTACCGAAAAGTGTATCAGAATCCCCTGGGAGAACTTTCGCTGTTGTTAATCCTCACTCAAGGATATTTTCCCACTGATTTTTGGATAGAGTGGAAGGGATGGTGAGAGAGAGAGAGAGAAACATTGATGTGAGAGAAATACATCAATTGGTTGCCTCCCAAACAATCCCCCAACCAGGATCAGGGATGGAACCTGCAACCCAGGTATGCGCCCTTGACCATTCAGTCCTCAGGCCGACATTCTAACCGCTGAGCCAAGCCGGCAAGGACCACATGAGAGAACTTTTTAATTACAGCTATGCACCCGGATATTCTAAGAATCAAAGAGTAAAACTGCTCACTTTTCCACACCAAGAGGCCATCCTAGCTGAATAGCACAAACTGGAGCTTTGGAGTAATGTGACCCCTTTGTATCACGCTCCTCCCCGTAGCTAAGGTATCAGCTGCCTTCACCCCTGCGAGGAGCCGCCCACTGCGCATGTCACTTATCTAGGAGCGGGGCCAGGCGGTGGGGGCTGCCAGGAGTACATTTCAGGTGGGGACCGCAGGGGCAGAGAACACTCACGGGAAAGGTGGAGGAGAATTTACACAGAGTGAGCATCAGAGAGGAGATGTGGTTCCAGATGCGCAGTTACTACAAGAACCTCTCCCCACCTAGATTCTGGGTTGGTTTGCATACACTTTAAAGCAAATAAAATGTTCAAATTTGCTAACTAAAGGAAATAGTTCATTAAACTCTTAACATCTTGAGGTATAAGCGACCTTGCTCAGAAATCCCCGCGGTCTATCATGTTCTGAGCAAGGCTGCCCATGTCCGTGTCCACTCCATGGTGAGAACTGGGGAGGATGCGAGAGCTGGTGACCCGGGCCAGCCTGGCTGCCCACACTGCTGTGGGAGCCTTGTGGCGGAGGTGGGTTAGACCGCTGCTTAGCAACCGTAAGAGCGGACGTGCACCTGCAGCCCAGATGGCAGCAGTGATTGCACACCCCTGGACTTGGCGATAGAAGCAGCAGCAGTGGTGTTGCTGAGTCTGAAGGCAGCAGCATGGACTACGCGTCTCTTCTTGTACAGACCAGCCTCAGAGGCCTCCAGCAGCTGCCGCATCAACAAGCAGGGCTAAGTCGGGGCATGTGGCAAATGTCCTTGCAGAATCTCAGAAGCATTTGAGAAGAACTTTGCAGGCCTGGAGAGCCTGGTATGTAGTACAAGCTTTTTTGCCAGTAAAATTTGGATTCAACTGTTATTGAGACATTATCACGAACTGGTGAGGGTGACAGGTATTTGCACTGCATACAAAGGGGAGTAACTTCATTTTAAACAATCCCAAAGAAATCACTAAAGCCATTTCTGAAACAAAAACATTAAGCATTCGCAGTGATCTGTGCGGGGAGAGTAATTGCAAAGACACATTCTCCTTAGTCACAGGAATAAACAATTATTAAAAACAATAATAATGGGGTTTCATTCATTGTTTTCAAGGTACACTGTACCACGCAAACTGCTGGGAGGGGAGAAGAAATTCACCCATTCAGGATTAGATGCTCACTAATATCTCCTGGTCTATCTGACTGAAATTTCTCTGAGATTGAAAAGCACAGTAGTTTACAGTGATTCCAGTGAAAACTACAATTTTCTCATTACTTGAGAGGTGAAAATAACCAATTATTGCAATAAGCTTTTCCGGGAGTTTTAAAAAGTCTAAGCAAAATCAGCATTGATTAAACTTGAAAAACATTTACCTTGTGAATCTCAAAATAAATTGATTTCTCAGTTTTTGTACAATATCAATTCCTTAGTCCTTTATTTAATGAGGATGTATTAAATCCAGTATGGCCTCAGGCATTTGAACATTGCACTAAACATCACTGTGGATTTAAAAAACAGGCTGAGCCCTGGCTGGTTTGGCTCGGCAGCCCATGGACTAATGAGCTGTGGGTTCGAATCCCAGTCAAGGACACATACCTCAGTTTCGGGTTCGATCCCCAGGCCAGGGTTGTGTGGAAGGCAGTCAATTGATATGTCTCTCTCACATTGATGTTTCTCTCTCTCTCCCTCGCTCCCTCCCTCCGGCTCTATCTAAAAATCAATGGAAACATATCCTCAGGTGAACATTAACCAAAAAAGGGCTGAAAGGCCACCACTTAGTTCTTTGAAAATCTAAAATCTGGCTGAGAAGAAAAATTATACAAAACTGAAACAATCAAGATTATAATTTGCATAATATTCCTTTGCTCTTCCTGTGGAAGATTTATGAAATCCCTTAAACATTTCCTTCTTACACAATATGTGAGTGAGCATTCTTGAAAGAATTGTTTGATATACCTAAGAACATAAAAAAGATGAATAGACTATTCATATAAACAGTGTCTGTGACAAATACTTCAACAATTTTTTTTTTTTTTTGATCCTCACCTGAGGAAATTTTCCCATTGATCTTTAGATAGAGTAGGGGGGAGGGAGAGAGAGAGAAACATCAACGTGAGAGGGACACATTGACTGGTTGCCTCCCACACGACCCTGACCAGGGCTGGGGATGAAATGTAACTGAGATACGTGCCCTTGGCTGGAATTGAACCTGTGACTCATTGGTCTGCGGGCTGACACTCTAACTGCTGAGCCAAACTGGTTAGGGCAACAACTTTTTTTTATTTTTGTAGTTCAAATTCAATAATGTGTCCAAGATCCTGTTGAAGGCCACATTTCATAAAAAATAAAGATAGTAAAAATTTATTCATAGAAAAAGAGAGCAAAGAAATGGGAAATTGGGTAATCTTTATGAAAATTAGTCCAAAATATGGCTGCTATCTTTTAGGTAACTAAGAACTAGTGAATATGTCAGCTTTGTATACATATAGCTATAGGCAAGGTATTACAAAACACCATCAGCTGTTAAATTTAAAAAATAAAATAACCTTTTCCCAAATAATTGGTTTGCTTCTCAAGAAATCACAAACTAATAGAGCCTCTGGATTAGGAGAAAAATGTTAAGTTCTTCACTTTGAACATCCACCTGAAAATCAAAGTCCCTATATACTGATCAGCAAATGTTTATCTCTTCAGCCTGTGGTTGGATCTTCTATGGAGAATTCACTGGGTCCCAGGACACAGGTGGTCACTGATGCATACTGTCTCCCTCCTTCTTTATTATTGTCAGTGCCCATTTACTGGCAATAAAAATACCACTTGCAAACAACTGACCACCTCAATTCACTGTTCTTTTTCACTTAAATGAAAAATTGTCCATTATTTCAGTGACACCTCATTTATGATAGTGTTTACTGTCATAAAGTCTATATGTTGTTATTCTTCATCCAATAGCAACATTATAAGATACTCCTTACAAATATAGACAAGCCCATGTTTTTCTCATGTCATCCTTTGACTTTTCAAACATTGCTAGGCATAAAAGATGTTGTTTAATATGCTAAGTACTACTGTGAAATTAAATTTCTAAAATCTAAAAATCACATCAAAGCACAGATTGGGTAAGTAAGCAGAAATAAAAGCCTTGTTGTTACCAGAACTTAAGATAAGAAGCTCCTCCCACTCTAATGTAAGCTCCTTGAGTATAAGGACTATACCTATATATATATAATCATTAACCCCCATCAGGGTGGTCAATTAATGTTTGATAAAGAATGAATAATTTGCACCAATGGTTTCCTGGAGAACCAAGATCTCGACCTCTAGTCTTCTTCCATGTGATTTTACTTTTATTCTATTTTAATTTTACATTTTTAAATTGAGATATAATTTACATACGATCTTAAGCATTCAATTCAATGACCTGACAAGTGTATACACCTATATAACCAGAACCAGCTTCCTGGGTGTGTGACCTGTGCAGATACACAGGGACCCACGCTTGGAAGGGCTCTGTGCCTGGGCTAATGCTCTGTGATCCCCAAAAGTCTATTAATAACTTTAGAAAAAGGAGCCCACATTTTCAATTTGCACCAGGCTCTGCAAATTACGTAATAAATCCTGTGTAAAACCCACACCTCTATCCAGATTGTTTCTTCGTGACTTTCACCATAGATTACTCTCATGTATTCTAAAACTGGAATAAACTCTCTCTCTCTCTCTCTCTCTCTCTCTCTCTCTCTCTCTCTCTCGGGGCTTCACCTGCAAAGAATCTTACAGCAGAATAATTCTTGAAATGTAGTGTCTATGTAACAAACAGGTCAATAACCAGTCCTTGGTAGTATCTTTTCATAATCTCTGGTCTACCTGGAACATAGTGGTAGCTTAGTAACTCGGCATGACTAAATACATTAATAAATTATCTTTAGTGTTTTCCCAGACTCTGAAAACCTGCATCTTCAACATCAGTGCTTGGATCAAATGTTTATTTTCCTCTGAAACCTGGATGATTCTGAAATATTTTTCTTTGAAGGACAGAAAATTTATGGAACAAATCAGAAAAAAAATATAACTCATCTTTTCATGTATTAAATTAGTTTAAATAAGTAAATATGTAATACCTTTGAAAATTTCAGAACAATTACATTTTTAGAAGAACAAGTATTACATTTTATGTAAATGGAGGCCTATAATATTATCACATATATAACATCAAACTAACCACATTTGCTGAATTCCAGAGGTACTTTATTTGACTATTTTCTTATTTGCCTGTTATAGATGAACAGATGTTAACAATAATATTAATAATAAATAATTTCAGCAACAAACATTCATCAAGTTCTTATCATTGCCAAGCAATGGGTCAAGGGCTTACAGGTGTTAATAGTGTGATTTTGGACAAGTGACCCCACTCCTTTATTTAAAAATTAGAATAATAATTGTACCACCCTTAGATTTATGGTAAGGATTATTGGGATAGTGCATATAAAGTGCCTGGAATAAAATAAGAGCTTGGTGAACATTAGCTTCTATCATCATTAGGTTACAATGTAACCGAAACAACAGCGTCTGCAGAGACAGATGCACTTGCCAGGCTGGTGCTGCCATGGAGGGGAGGGAGCCAGGACTCTGATCCAAGTCCCTCGGACTAAATGCTCGTGTTTACTCTGAAATACTGCTTCCCTGAAATGACAGAATATGTACTTTACAGTTCAAAACACAAATGGTAATTATGCAATGTTTTTCTAAATAGATAAATGAATTGTTCGTTATCAAAATATTTGCCTGCAGCTTCAAGTGTGCTCATTGTATATTTGTCTAGTGCCATGATTTACTCTGAAAGTCTAGTCAACGTTTTGCATACTTTTCAGCAACCAGTGAACCAAAGATAGCAACGTTTTCTGATTGTTTTGCTGGGAAATATTTGTATGAAGCACAATTTGGGACAAAGTTAGTTGCATGCATAAACCAACTTAATAATTCAAAATATAACAGAAGCTGTCCTTTCTGAGATGTATTTCATAGCAAGAATGAGCAACATTACACCTATCCATTCAAATGTTTCTGTTCTTAAAGTACTGGAAGGCTCTCTACATCTGTCTCATTAAATATAACACAATTTCACAGATTATTTGCCTTTAATTTAGAAAGTTGCAATTTGATAGTATGGAATGTTGTGCCGGTGTCTTCTCTTTGCCCCTCACGGCCACCCTTAACCTTCTCAAACCTGGGATGCTGACCTGCACGGGTTGCCCTGGGACCACCCAGCCCTCTGGCTTACAGGGAGGCAGCTACTGGCACACAGATGAGGCAACAACAGACTCAAAAAGAGGGAGGAGAGGAAGGTCAGGCACTTATGTCCTTCTCACCTTCCAGCTGGGTCGCCCAAGGTTGGCTGCATTTTTCTCCTAGAGGCCACACCTTGCCACTCAGCTCTCTGTCTCTGCAGTTTCAGTAGCCAGGAGCAGTAATGACTCTGTGATGGTATGATCCAGATTTATCACTCTCCCTTGTTCTTTTACCTAAGTTGATCCCACATATTTGCAAATAGTCCCATTATTAAACTCTCCTCATGTTACCCAACCCTGGTTGATACCAGTGATTGCATGATACACCCGTGTCTGGTCTATAGTGACTACAGCAGCATTCTCTAAGGATAATCTGGACAGAAATATATTTTTAATTTCCAGTGTTAAATTAGTTTGATAGACTTGGTTAAGCAAAATTAAATGGGGTTCTTCCTTTAGACTCTCACACATTTTTGATGTATAAATGTCCACTGAAAGTTTCCAAGAGGAGGATGTTATAAGCAGCATTTTCTACATTTTACTTTTGCCACAGAGCAGCTTCTAAGACTACAAGGACAGAATCTGAGCAGGACTGCAGTAGAATGATAAATGATGTGCTGATGCAGAAGGCTTTGCTGGAAGGAGAGGCGGTCCGGGGACCACAGGCTCTTGTCCTCTGCTGGTTGGAGTGCCTCAGATAGGACACTGAGAGTCGGGAGCAGAGCTGTGCTTGCCAACACAGCAGGTGATCCCCAGCTGCTGGATTCCGCTAACTGGTATTTCTTCTGCCTCCTCCCTAGTGAGAATTCTGTTATTGGCTGTCAAATCTCATCACATCTCTCAAGACTATTCATTCTTTCTTCTCTCTTCTGACCACATTATATGTGCAATGAGAGTAGCCAGTTGTCTTTCTGAAAGAACCAGCATGTGGATATTTCAAAATATCCTTTCATTAATCTTTTCTCTGTTAACCCTGTTATTTCTCCAGAACTTCTTGCCAACGAGAACTGAAGTTTGTTGTTATTATTCACCAAAGAAATAATGCTTTTCCTTCCAGCCATTAAATAATCTCAAATACATTATGAGTTATTTTATTGTTTGGGATTATTAGCCTTTTTGCGTGTTTTCGTATTCATTATGGTTCTGAAAAGTGAATAGTACCAAACATCTGAAAGTCAGAGAGTCACCCAATTGTACGTGCTATTTTTATTTCGCTCATTTTGTTGGACTCAACCCAGTTCATTTTACTTATGTGCAGCTCTCCTTTGAAATATGTTGACACTCTAATTGGTTTTGAATAGCACTAACTACTGTCTGCATTCAATGATGTATTTTACCATTCTCAGATACATCTATTTACAAAGGACATGTGATCTTAGAGCTTAAAACCTAAACACAGTAATGACTTCTTGCCCCCATGGCCCTTAGTACCACAGCTAGGGAGTCTTAACCTCAAAAATCTGGATTCAATCTTGGCCTGTGGTGTAGGATCAGTCCTAAACTAAAATACCAAGATTTAGCTGCAACACAGGCTTGCCCCTGATCCGACACTCATCCTGACACCAGTGTTATCTGTTTACTCTCGTCTTATTCCTCCTGAGAGGCTCCTGCCTCCGCCAATTGCAATGACTAAGCCTCAGCTCCACAGAGGAGCACACAGTAGTGTCTGATCTTGGTGATATATCTGCTGGTGTGTAGTGATAAATGTGAGGACTTTAGAGCCCAACTGCTTTGGTCTAAGTCCCTGGTCCTCCGATGATTGCTACATTTCTGTGCTCCAGTTTCCTTATTTGTTTAATAAAGTTAACAATAGTTTCCACCTCGTAGGTTTGCTGTGAAGCTTAAATCAACACACAATAATGGCTCAATAAGTGTCCAGTATTATCTTAGGTCCTTTGAGACCAAGGTCTTATCTTTTTTCTCTAGTTATAGTAGTTGGAGTCTCTGTAGGAAACAGAATCTCACTTAAAATATTCAAGAGATTTGAATTAAGTTCAACATATAGAGGAGTGGGCACAGTTAAGAAATCAGAGAAGGCTTATGAGGCAGTGGACACTAACATCAGAGGCCATTACCACCTCATCTTGAAACACTGGGATCCATGAGGTCCCGAGCTGTGGAGGAGGGGTGGCATGAGAAGCTGGAGCTGAACTTACGGAAGAACTGATTCACTGCCATGGCTCAAGCAGAGCATAGAGAAGAAATCCCCTACCTTTCTCTTTCCCCAACCTTCATCACTATTGGTGCCTCCCAAAGGAAGCCAGCTGGCAAGGGATTCTGGGTAATGTAGTCCACTGGGGCGGACCTCTTACAGCAGACATCAGGGCCACCAAGGATGGAAAATGGGTCTAAAGACAAGGCCATGCAGAAAGGAACCAGTTTTTTCTAATCCAGTTCCCTAGATTAGAGCTACAGCTGCCACCTTTGCTGATACTCAGCTTCCTTTCAACTCTGTGTCTGCTCTAGAACTGGGCCCTGAGGTCCTCAGATTTCAACTATCTTAGGATTTACCTTAGGCCAGCTTTACTCTTAACCCTTAAGGCCTTGGTTCTGAGAGAAAACATTTTTCAGTAGGGTGTTTTTTACACGATTGTTATTTTGTACAACCTTAACAGCCAACCTGTGAGCATATGATGAGGTCAGATATAAAACCATACAAACTGACTAACAGACTGACTATTTTTCTCTCTGTTAGCTTTGGTCATACGTGCAAGGTGATGGTGTGGCAGGGGTACTGGGAAGGGAAAAAATGTACACTGAGAAATAAACTGTTGAGAGATAATTCTCTATGAGTCTTTTGCATTTCTACATATTTTAAAAGCAAAGGCACTGATTATCCTTTGATGCAGACCATATTTTCAAGGATGCTTGTATGGTAAGCAGCCTTGGAAGACAGAGACAATTTTTCTAAAGCAGAGAATAGGGTTGCTCACTGCCCGTTGTAAAAGGTTGTTGATGCCTAAGTCCCACATTCCTCTCCTGTAACTCAGCCCACTGTGTGTGTGTGTGTGTGTGTGTGTGTGTGTGTGTGAGTGTGTGTGTCACAGTGGGAATCACACCACCCTGTGGGAATTGGAGCTGAGGAAACAGCACAAAATGCTGATTATCTACAGGTATTGGCTGTAAGTAATAAATTGTGCTACATCTCTAACCTAAGAGATTTGTATTCCTACTGTCAATTAAATTGTGGTGGGCTAACTTGTTAGGTTGCAAGTAAGGTAAAATCTCAAACCTTTCACAGTTCTTGATATACATTTATAATTAGTTTAATAATACAGGCTCCTTTAGATAATGCCTTGTGTCAACTGGTGGCTCTATTTTAAGAGATTTTTCACCTAGTTCCAACTTTTTTATTAGTTCATGCTCTAAGACTTGAATTCAAATTTTAAAATGATACATTTTATAATGTATATAATTATACATTATATAATGTACATATGTATGCATCATATAACAATATATATATTAAAATGATATATTTATATGTGTTTTTAGAGAGAGGGGGAGGGGGAGAGAGAGAGAGAAACACTGATATATGAGAAAACATTGATCAGTTGCCTCCTGTACACAATCCACCAGGGATCGAACCTAAAACCCAGGTATGTGCCCTGGCCAGGACTCTAACCTGCAGCTTTTGGTGCACAGGGACAATGCTCCAACTAACTGAGCCACACCGGCCAGGGCGATACTATATATATATATATAAAATATATATATATATTTTTTAATCCTCACCCGAGGACATTTTTCCATTTTTTGTTCAGATAGAGCGGGAGGGAGAGAGAGGAAGAGAGAGAAAGAGAAACATCGATGTGAAGGGACACATCGAGTGGCTGCCACCAGCACGACCAACCAGGGCTGGGGACAAACTGCAACCGAGGCACGTGCCCTTAGCGGGAACTGAACGCGGGTCTCTCTGTACCGCAGGCCGACACTCCGACCGCTGAGCCAAACCGGCCAGGGCGATACAAAATATTTTTACTTAAATGGAATAAAAGGCCATATGAAAACTGAATTCTTACTGAGCTACCACTGTTCTATTATTGCAGCTCACATCACCATTTCAGACCTACTTGTAACAAAAACCAGTGCTCTGTACTCTAAGGAAATATTCACAAGTACAGGGCTTTCTGGATCTTGAACCACAATGGATTTAGCAAAGCTTCATCCTGATTATGGGGTCATGGGTTGTATGGGTGTGGCAAGGAAGGGGACCCACTTAGCTTTCGCTTTCCAGGTAAGCCCGTTCCCCCAGTCACTACTGTGTGAGGAAATTAGCCAGGAGACACGACTCAGAGTGTTTCAGGCAAGACCCCAATTCTCTCAAAACCTGCACCACCAGTGGAAATTCTGTAGAGTAAGATTTATCCATTTGTAGTAAGCACTGCCTGTGGATTATATTCTTTTAATAAAATTGTCATAAATGTTTTCATCTCCAAGAAAAATAGACTAATAACTTTACACATGGAAGGGGCTGGGGCAGCATGAGGGAACTCTACACCTGTAGTGGAAGGGAGGGAGATTATAAAGACATGAGTGTACAAATCAAGAATAAAAATCACAGTGTACAGAAGATTTTAACCATCTTTGATCAAAATGGGGAAATCCTCCTCACTGTCCCTGGAAAGATCCTAATCAAGAAAGCAGCACAGTGTAATGAAAACAACAGAGGCTGTGGATCTGGAGTTAGGCAAGGCAGGCTTCCAATCCCAGCTTCCCTTTTATGAGCTACTTGACCTTATGCAAGACACTAAATCTATCTGGACCCTGGCTTCCTGACCCATAAAAAAAGAAAGAGATCGTCTTTTAAAATACCTGCTACAAAAAATTACTGAAAACATAAAATGATAGCATCTGGAACATAGTCAACATTCTCTAATTGTCATCAGATGTCATTATTATTTTGTATTATCATTAACCATTACACCACACTGCCCAGAAAACAATCTAGATACCAGTTTCCCCAAAGTAAGTCCCATTGAAGTGAGGTGGTTGATTACAAACATAGATACATAGATTTTTTTTTTACACTTACATGTTGATTATCAAATAGTCGGCGCGAGGCAATGATGAAATGTCTCAGTATGTGCATGAATATTGAAAAGGAGAGGAACATGTATCTATTTTGCAAAAAGGATGTTTAACATACCTGTTGTTTTTACGAC
Source organism: Molossus molossus (assembly GCF_014108415.1). Lineage (NCBI taxonomy): Eukaryota > Metazoa > Chordata > Mammalia > Chiroptera > Molossidae > Molossus > Molossus molossus. The sequence continues at coordinate 64,233,204 of NW_023425344.1, read as the reverse complement.
AAAAACAAGAGAAATTAAACTATGATAAAATTATCTTGGAGGATGACAATCTGAAGAAGATAAAGGGATTGCAGAAACAGCATGGATTAAACAGGGTCACTTAGAGGATGCACGAATCTTAGAACTGGAAACCAGAAGGCCCTCATTCCCCCTATCTTGATAAATATATGTAATTTCCTTATTGTTCTGTGTTAAATTTCCTCCTTTCCACAAACAACTAGTTCAGGTTATCCACTCATCAAACTTAAAGGAACACACACATCTATTAGGTCCAAGATGATGTACACTTTCCAGATGGAGAGGTCACATCCAGGCCCAGCCTGCCTGAGAAATTCTGGCTTGTGTCCTCCCATATGGATCCATTTCCCAGCCTACTTCATGTCAATGGTCCAGGTCTGACATAAGGACTGTAATTTATTTCTTCCCACAAATAACCTTGAGAGACTCTATGAGTTAATGGATGACCACTGCTATAGATGTGAGAAATGATAGCTGATTTCTAAGCCAGACTCTTCTAGCTGATTCACAAGTTGTAGACCATTTACTGTCTCAGCAAGGGGTTTCTTGGGAGAGAAGTTTCTGTTTGTTCTTCTTTATATAGTTTAAATGTTAGTACTCACAAAACAGATGTCTGCAAAGCAGTGCCAGATAGCTTAAACACAAATATGAAATTAGTCACTTGTAAAGCAGATTCACATATTTCTCTGATGGGCTGCAACACTCTGATTTTGAGCACTAATTCACGTTTTAATACATTTCTAGAGGCTCTTGAATTAGCTTTACAGCCAAGCATCAGGGACTATTTTTGGCTCATTGGACTATTAATTCTAAGTACAAAACAAAATCCTATGAGAGAATGGATAAAGAATTTGTCCTTGAAGTTACACAAAGAAGCAAAAATTCCCTCCAGGAAATTAATACTCTAATTATAAACTTTCTGGTTGAGAAAGTCTTGAAAAGCTTTGTCTCTTCCATGAAGTCAACAGTCTTTGGTTTGGCTTCATTTAATTTCTTCCATTCAGAACATATGGGAATATGCCTGGAACATCAGAGCAGCTGGCCCTTTCGAAATCAGAACAACTTTTCTTTCTAAAGCTACTTACACTACAGAAAAAGGAATTCACACTGCTGGCAAACAGCTGTTCTTATTTCTGAAGGATATGGCCATGTCCACAGCAACATGTTTTCCTGCTTAAATTACAGTTTTGGAAAAGAAAAAAGATCAATCATTGTTTATATATTGAGTTGTAATAATATCAGTTCCCTTCTTTTAACTTAACCCCTTTAGAGTGTTTTCAAATATCAGAAGCATTACTACACAGTCCAAAAGCTTTATATTTTGACTGACTTTCTCGGTTTACATTTGAAAGGTTGACATCTTATAGTAAATACAACTTTTCTGGAAGTTTCTACACTGCACTGCATTTCTCCCAGTATTTCCAGTTGTACATGCAAGACATCAAGAAATGTTAATGATGAAGGAAAAAGAGCCAATTGAACAAATCAAAAAAGTATGTTCAGAGTTTAAGCAATATTCTAAATCATATATGTCCCCAGCAGCAGGGTAGAATTGAACACTCTGGTATGTGCTCTCTGGGTCCATTGAATACAAGATTGTCACAAACCTTAAATGTTCTCTTGACAATTCTTAGCTTTCTTACACAAATGTGACAATTTTCCCATGCAAAATTTTCACAATTGAAAACATGAAGTATTCCCATACCCTTTTGGGGGGAAAAATATATACTTCTTAGCAGAGTAAAGGTTAGAAGAAAAATCACTTCCCTGGATTAAAAAGGGTGCATTATAACAGAAGTTTTACAAATATTTGATTAAGAAAATATTTAAAGATTCAAGAATAAAGAATCTATGTGGCAAATTCCCATTTCTGGCAAGATCACAGCAACTGTAACTCCATGTCATCGCTTAATTGATATGATCTATAGGTCACCAAATTGTTGCTACAGATTAGTAAATCCAAGGTCAGATTTTCTAGTTATTGGTTTAGCAACAAAATGGGAACTGTTTACTTTGCAGAGCTACTTAATTCATGTCATCTTGTGGTAAAAAGAACTACTTTAAGCTCCTATTGTATGATAGATATGGAGCTCAATGCTTACAGGCATGGTTTACTAATCTTTGCATTATGCCAATGGTGTTGGTCAAATTACTCCATTTTACAGAAGCGCAAGTGAATATACAGAGTTTTATGTTCACTCTCATTTATCTTAAAATTATTCAGCATGGACAGTGTGACTATATCTTTGACATATAGTTTTATTTTATTCCCTAGAGTGATTAGTGACATGTGAAGTGCTTATATGGGAAAACACTCCAGGGTTAGTCAGCACTTCGAAAGACTAATCAAAAGTCACCCTCCAGAGGCTGACATTCTAAATTCTTCATTCATCTTTCAAAAAGTCAGAGCTTTTGTTAAGTAGCATAATGGAGGATACTAACATTTACTAAAGAAGTGCAGGTGACCCAGTTGGTTTGGATCAGTTCACAAGACTGGTGACTAGTTACAAAACTTGCTCAAAATGGTGTAGCTGGGATTTGAACATGGTTTTCAGATTCATAGACCCTTGCTTTGAACCGCTGTGTTTAATCCCCCGGGCCTTACCTTCCAACATACGACAGAGTAATTCACTTATTGAACACTTGATTATTAAGGGAGTGATATACAAGAAAAGTAAGGAGAGAAGGAAAATGCAAGAATATTCCTCTCAAGTCTGTCACACACACATGACCCCACCACAAAATTTTTATTTTGGCAAATTTAGGTCCTAGCTCCTTCTCTGTTCTCTTACATTTGGCATTTATATAGTTAGGACTTGCATAACAAAGTGACACAGACTGAGTGGTTTAAACAAGAGAAATGAATTTTCTCATAGCTCTGAATACTGGAAGCCTAACATCAAAGGTGTCAGCAACACTGGTTTCTCCTGAGACTCCTTTCCTTGGCTTGCAGATGGCTGCCTTCCTGATGGTTGCTCACATGGCATTTTTTTTCTGTGCGTGTGCATCCTGGTGTCTCTGGTTTGTCCTGATCTCATGTTCCTTATAGGGACACCAGTCAGACTGAATTAGAGCCCACCATAGTGGCCCCATTTTAACTTACCTCTTTAAAGACCTTATCTCCAGTCTTGGCTGGTGTGGCTCTGTTGGCTGGGCATCATCCCATGCACCAGAAGGTTGCTGGTTTGGTTTCCAGTCAAGGCAAATGTCCATGTTGTGGGCTCAATCCCCAGTTGGGGGTGTGCAGGAGGCAGTCAATCAATGTTTCACTCTCACATTGATGTTTCTCTTTTGCTCTCCTTCTCCCTTCCTCTCTCTCTAAAAATCCATTTAAATTTTTGCTGTTGTTGTTCAAAAAGACCCCCTCTCCAAATACAGTCACATTCTAAGGATTAGAACGTCAACATCCGAATTGGGGTGGGAGTTACATATTCAGTCAATCATAGCCTCTTACAATTTCTAACGAGGACATTCTGCTGTCCCTTCCTCTTCCTTGGAATTTTTGCTCTCTTGATTTAGGTTTTGAATATGTCCTACCTGCCCAGTACAACAGCCTACCATATCCTGTCTCACACACATCCAAAGTGTTCTTTATATCAGTGCTCTGCAGAAAATTGTTGATAAAGTCTCTTTTTTGAGAATAAACCCCAAATATATATAATTCTTGGTTAACATAATGATAGATGTGATTTTCTTTATTGCCTCTAGCTCCAAAGGATGAGAACCACTACAAAAGAAAACCTGTACCAAGATTCCTAAAAATGCCGCTAAATCACTTAAAAGAATGTGCTGAGAGACAGTAAAACCTATTCTTCAAGCATTAGAGATCACTAGCCTCCAGTTAGAGAAAGGCTGGGATTATTTTGGAGTTTGAAGAGTTCTGTGGAGCAACCCCACCTTCTAGGAGGAGCTCTTTCCTATCTCCCAAGCCATTTGATAAGCGTTTTGAGGATACCAGTCACATAGCTAAACAGGTGTTTAGGAGTTTAGGGAGCTTAAAGACTAGTATGAGATGCTGAAGTTATGAGACTAGTATGAGACAGAAGAGAGAGAGAGAAATAATGTGTGTGTGTGTGTGTGTGTGTGTGTGTGTGTGTGTGTTACAAAGAGAAAGAGGAAGGGAGACAAAGTGTTAGAGTGAGCTAGAGAGCAGGGACTATCTTAGGAATGACACACTTTTTCACTTCTTAGGGGGATGAAAGTGAATATACATATGGATCAGATGAGAAGGAGCTCGCCTGGGGACATCTTGAAAGGGTCTCCATCCAAAAGGGCTGAAGTAACTCTGCAGTGGGGTGGATTTCCAGGAATCAGAAGGGCTGGTGAAGAGTATATAGCAAGTGGCCTGCTATAAAGGAAAAGAGAGGTATCTCATGTGGTAAGAATTGCCACTACAGCAGGTCAGTAAGTATGAACCTCCAAGAAACCCTCAAAAGCACCTCATGACAGCAACATCTGCTTGGCCCCAGAGGGCCCCAAAGCCCCATCACAAGTGTAGTGTACTCACTACACCTCCACCCTTAATCTTCTCCAAGCCCTGTATATGAAAAGGAGAAGGAAGATGAGCACAATGGCAGACAGAAAAGAAGCTTCTGCCCTCCAGGATTCTTTGAGGAAGAAGCCCCTGTCTAGGGGAGAGAAGAAAGCATTAACTTCAACGTAAGCATCATTCTTATTATTGCAAGGACTTGGCATTATACCATATTTGTCCCTAAAATTTATAAGAAAAGCAACGAGGGCTGCACAAAATTTCATCTAGTAGTAGGAAGTAAACCATCCCACAGAATGGGTGAAAAAGTGAGAGAAAGAATAAAGTTTCCTTCCAGTGCATCTCATCAAATTGAGCATAATCCAGTACTTTCATTATTTTAAAGATATATGACAAGCATAAATATAAGCTTCAATACTTCCTTCTCAGTGGGCCCTACAGCAAAGACTACTGCCCCACTGACTCTGTGGTTGTTTTTCCAGGCTGGCCCCATCAAGCTACTGCCCAGCTTAAAATCCTAGATGAGTTCCCATTGCCTGCAGCTGGGAACTTTCTGATGAGAGCATGCAAGGTTTGCATGCTTTTCTGTCTCCTATGCCTATCTACTTGCACTTGAGATCTACCAAAATGCATGCAGTTCCCTGTACAGACATGAAAGACATCTTTCTGTACTCTACTCATTCCAGTTCATTGAATTTATCTGCTTTTTCCCATTCCACACTAGGCTTTTGTTTCTATTGAAAACTTAGTTCAGATGTTCCATTCTCCAGCGTCTCAGCCTGCCCTTGTTCAGACATCATATACAGACGTTTCTTGACTTGCCATGGGGTTACATCCCGATAAACCCATTGTAAGTTGAAATATTCTAAGTCAAAAATGCATTTAAAACACTTAACCTACCAAACATCATAGCTCAGCCTAGCCTATTTTGGCATGCTCAGAACATGTATAAGCCAACAGTTGGGTAATTACGTTGAGTTTCATCTTAAGAGTAACTGCCTTCTTCTTCTTCTCACCATAATCAGAAGACACAGATAGACATTTTGTACACATGGTGGGATGTGAAAACACAAAATACAATATCTGAAAACTGCTAGCAACACGGTACACTCCATTTGTTGTTTACCCTCGTGACTCTGCGGCTGAGGAGCTGCGGCTCGCTGCCACCCAGCATCACGAGAGAGAATGGTACCGCATATTGCTAGTCCAGAAAGGATTAAAATTCACAATTTAAAGTATGGATTCTCCTGAATGCATATTGCTTTCTCACCACCATAAAGTTGAAAAGTGGTTAAGTTGAACCATCAAAAGTTGGGAACCATCTGTAATAATTTCTCTCTCTACTACAGCTTCTACTGCAAAGTTCTTCAGCTTCTGTTACAAAGATAAGCAGTAAGAATTTTTGGTTGTCTTGTTTGTTTTTTCTATTTTGTCATTTTTCAAGAGACTAAATAAAGCATTAATGTTTTTGTGGAACTCAATACACAAATGAAGGTTCCTCTGAGTTTGGTCTAACAGAATTTGATCACAAAACTATACAAAAGAATTTTTCATATGATCTAGAAGATCCAGTAAAACTGCCTGTGAACTCCTAAATCTAGGCATGTTAAACTTTAGACAACTAAATTTTACAAGGGATTTTTTCTTTGATCTTTGTTTCAGTTAATTCTTTTTTTTTTTTTACTTCAGAATAAAAAATAAGGTTCATTTTTGTCACTTGTCAGCTCCTTTTATAATAAATTTTACCCAGCAAGATAGCATGGAGGACAAGTTTGTTTTGAGACACTGTCTGTGGGATGACTTATTTCAAGCCATGATATTATGATGTTAGCATGTGGTATTCACAGAGGCATTGATTAAGATGCTTTTGCTCCTGACAGCATCAAAGCACCAGCCTGCCTGTTTCTCCGTACCCCTTTCTCCGTACCCCTTTCCTCAGCCTCGTTTTGCAGGAGGGCCCGTGGCACATCACACATCCCAAAGACCAAATGCAGCATTATTTCAGTCTCTGTAAGTTGTATCAAGCACAGAGGCCTTTGTTACTCAGTGAATGGAAAATGTCACTTCAAAAAGAAAAAAAGATATTTGTAGATTGTTTTAGCAATTTATCTGGAGTTATTAGAAGATCTGCAGTGATAAAATTAAAAATTAAAAATGAATTTTATTAGCAAAGAATTGATAAAGTTCAACAACTCCTGGGGGAAAAGAGCAGGTTGTAATAAATGACTTTAAGATGCTTGACTTCCTCATAAAGACAGGGGCTCTGGCATATTTCTCATGAGAATCAGATTTCTTTCTCATCAACCAAATATATATCACTTAACTGTCAGCATTCAAATGTTAATAGAGTTCAATCAATCTTACTACCATTAATAAGTAACAAAAAAAGTAATATTAAATGAACAAAAAAATTAGTTAATTGTAATATTTAATGATTGTCAGAGTACAGTGAAGGGATTTCTTTAGAACAACTGTTCAGAGTAAAAAGTTTTAAACCTATAGCATCAAGAGACTCAAAAATACTAACAATCTTTGACCCAAGAATTGCACAGATAAGAATCTGGCCAAATGGTAAAAATATTTATTTACAACTGTGTTCATTGCAACACAATATTTATAATATCTTTAAAAATAGAGAACAATTACATGTTAAGGTACATGCATAGGATACAATATCCAGTTACTAATGTTTTAAGAGTAATAAACAAGAACAACTCAATGGCCACTATATGCCTAGTATCACTTTAAGTGTTTTACACAAGAGATTCAATATTTATAACAACCCTATCAGGTCTCACCTTTTGTTATTCCCCATTTTATAGGTTAGTAAACTGAAATATAGAAAGGTTAGCATGCTCAAGATGATACAACCTGTCAGAGATAGAGTTGAGATTTTAGACCAAAAACTCCTGCATTTCATACTATTTTAATAATTTAAAATGCAATAATGAAAATCACATCTATTATCCACGCACTTCACCACCATGCTGTATGCATTGGTTTGCTAGAGCTGGCGTAACCAGTTACCACAAACCGGATGCCTTACACAGAAATGCACCGTCTCAGAGCACTTGAGGCTAGAAGCCTGCAATTAAAGTGTTGGCAGACCTGGTTCCTTCTGAGGGCCATCAGGGAGAATCTATTCCATGCCTCTTCGCTAGGGTCTGGTGGTTTTCTGGCACTCTTGGGTGTTCCTTTGCTGGAAGATGCTTCACCCCAATCTCTGTTTTCATCTTCACATGGTTATTTTCCCTGTATGAGTGTCTTTGTCCAATTTCCTTTTTTTTTTTTGGTTAGGACACCAGTCACATTGGATTAGGGGCCCATCCTACTCCAGTATGACTTCACCTTCACTCTACGTATATGAGGACCTTATTTCCAAATAAGGTCACCTTCTGGGGCGTTGGGAGTTAAACAAATAAGAATTTTGGTGGGACACTATTCAACCGATAACAACATAGTTTCCAATCCTCTCATATTGGAATCCTCCAATCCTTGTCATATTCAATGGTAAGCGAGCAAAAGCTGAAAATAAAAATGTATATACATTGTGATCCCAGGTTAAAAATGCACACTGGGAGGTGGAAGGGGGGGGGGATATACCAAACAGAAGCATCACTGGTTTTATATTTTTCTTTATTCTTATTTGTATTTTATGATAAGCACTTCATACTACTTTAATAATTGAAAATGCAATAATGACCATCACATCTGAAAAGAAGTAGAAATGTGTTTCCAAATGTATCAAGTTTATTTTGCATCACAGGGTCCCAAAAATCTTTTTTAGCCATTTGTGTACACAGGTCAGGGCTACATCCTGGGACAGAATTTTAACTTCAGTGTCCATGTTTCCCACTCGACATCCTCCGAATGCCATGTTTCGGTCCCATGTCCTTCCTCCCACGCTTTCTCTTTCTGCTGTGTGGCCGCAGTATGTCATTGATAGGACTCTGGCAACGTGGCTCAAACAATCAAACAGACATGTTTTGAGATGTAAAAATCCCTCCCTGCTAGTCCCCAAAGCGGGGTCACCCCAGGTGTCCTGCAAGCCAAACTTAGGTGTGAGGACAATACAAAAATGTCTCCTAGTATTTAGATAGTGATATTTAATACAGGGTTATCATGCTTACCTCACTCAGTTTATATTTAGCTGAACAGAATTCAGGTATATATTTAAATATCCTCTGGGATAGCAGCACGAACAGTGGAACCTGTATTTGTTTCCTAGGGTTGTCATAACAAATGACCACAAAGATAGCAGCTTAAAACAACAGAAAATTATCCTGTCTTGGTTCTGGACTACAAAGTCAAGATGTCAGTAGTGCCATGTGCCGTCCAAAGGCTGTAGGGGAGAATCCTTCCTTGTTTCTTCCACCCTCTGGTGGCTACAGGCAATTCTTGACATTCCTGGGCTTGTTGATGCATCACTCCAGTCTTTGCTTCTGTGTTCCCATGGCTTTCTTCTCTGTCTCTCGCTGTGTCTTCTTCTCTTCTTATTTATCAATCAGACACCTATCACTGAATTTAGGGCCCACCTAATCCAAGATGATCTCATCTATAGATTCTTATCTTAATTATATCTACAAAGACCAAATAAGGTTACATTCTGAGCTTCCAGGTAGCATATCTTTTGGGGGTCCACTATTCAACCCTACATGGCCCTAAAGTGTTACCTGGCTTTCAGAGTAACGAAGTCCCTTTCAGTATGGATGAGCATGGTTAGGTGGATTTATGGATCATGGGATCCAGTTTTAACCAAGTTAATTTTCTCGAATTGACAAATGAATCAAAATTTTCAGGCAAAAATAAAACCAAGAAATTGATCACAATAAGAATAATGCACGTCCAAGAGAAAACCAAGAAAACAGCAAGGTTGACACCTCTTTCATCCTCCGTACAAGGTCTTTGTCAGACATTGCGAACTGCAATGACATTATACCTAATAAGTAGAGTGAAATCTTTTAAAAGTGTCAAGAAGTTTATTTGAAATATAAATTTCCATCTACTACCATTAACAACAAATCTCATATAAAAAGTGTTCCTTGAGATGTTCTTTAGTGATAGTATGGAGTCATTGCAATTAGTAAGACATTAAACTGAGCACTCAAGACATGAAGACACAGCCCCATAATTTTTCAGTCATGTTTAAAAGTCCCCTTAATTTTATCAAATTTACTAATTTCATAATAGACATACATATGCTTTTAAAGTTCCTCACTATGAGAAAAAAAATTTAAAGCCACACACTATCTAGGAAAACCTTATTCCTCTTTTCCTTGGTGAAAATTAGCTGAAGACACCTCTTGCGCACGCATGTGTGCGTGCTTGCACACACACACACACACACACACACACACACACACACATACTATGGAGACTAAATAGTATGTTTTCCCTGTGAGTACATAATTTTGAAAGATGTATTGAACTCACGTATGAAGAAAGAAACAAGAACTGGGACAACAATTGATCCATGGTAATATGTTTTCTCTAAAGTTGGATGAAAGTACAGATAATTCTTTTTTTATTATTATTAACTAACTAATTTATTTTTACTACATATGTTTCTCCTTTTTCCCCCACTGATTCTTCCCTCCCTCTCCACCCTGTCCCCAACTTTGTTGTCCATGTCCATTGTTCATGCATAGATGCATATAAGCTCTGAAAGTACAGATAATTCTAATATGACTTAGCATACTATATTTGTTATACTCTATTTAAAAAATAAGATATGTCAGAACTAGCTTTTTGTACACCTCAGAGTTAAAGATGTATCATGAAACATATATTATTGATAGAGAGTTCTTTAATTTTTAAAAAATAGTTTTTAAAATTGGTTTTTAAAATAATTTTGAAAGCTACTTTCACCCAAAATTTACATTACAACATTAATGATTTTAAGGCCAGCCCTGCCAGGGTTCAAATTCAAGCTTTATGCTTAACTAAATGTGTAACCTTGGCCTACTTAATTAACTCTTTTGTGCCTCAGTTCTATAAAATGGGAATGCCTACCTTGTAGATATTTGATAAGAATGTTATAACTTAATACAAGTAAAACACACAGACAATGGCTGGCCCAGCAATGACTCAGTAAACATTCTCTATCTGTGCAGAAGCCCTCTAACCCCCTGCATTCCAGGTACACTGACTACCCCAGCCTCATAACATTTGACTGCTTCAGACATGTTGCACTGTGCATGGTGTTAACATGTCTGTAAATTCACTTCTCCCATGGTGTCTGAAACGCCACAGGGCAGAGACCATATTTGCCTTGTTGCTTCTTGTATCCTACAATCATCCCAAGGCCTAATGTATAATAAGTGCTTTTGAGTGGATAGACCTACACTTTAAATGTTTAAAGATCTTGGTAAAAGTCTGAAAAACAAATGCCTTTGAAAAATGGCAGAATAACCTCGAACCAGTCTACAAATTCCTTGAGAAATTTTAAAATATGTCTCATTTTTGGCCTTCATAAAACATGTGCCTTGAAAAATACTCAACAATATTTGTTGAAAGAATGAACAGAGGTGTACTTCATTAGTCATTTATTTAAATATTTATTGAACCTGTTCTAGGCACTACAGATAGAGGAAAACAGAAAAGAATTTGTCTTCATGGCGTTTATATTTAATAGGAGAAACAGACAATAAGCAAGATATATAATAAGAAACTGAGATACAGAAGTAAATAAGGTAGAGGATAACACGAAGGGCAGTTTTAGTAGGGCTTTATTGTTAGGGTGAGAATTCATCCCAGTACAGTACTAGTTTATGCCTGTTATTCCAGTATAATTATTATCAGTTCCCCTTTCACTCTCAAAGTGTCCAAATGTGGAAAATACAGGCTATGATCCTTCTACTCACAGTCATTGCTCATTGCAATGACTTTTACTATGAAATGGACAGACATTATTGTTACTCTACTGAAAACAAATGAAAGGAGCCAGCTGAGACAGAGGAACACCAAGTAGGAAGTTTTTGGAATGACTCATAAGAGAGACAATGGTGACTTGGATGGTGATGGTAAGAGTGGAATAGGTGGGAAGTGATCACATTTTCTTATGTATGTTCAAAGTATAACTAACCCATATTTTCTGATGAATTGGACAGATAATCCACTAGAAAGAAAGAGGAAAATCAAGAATAGCTACAAGGTTTTTGGCCAGGGTACATGAATGAACATAATTGCTACTTATTAAGATGAGGAAATTGATTAAATGAGCAGGTTTGGGGGAGGTTTGAGATTATTTTAGGACATATTACACTAAAAATGGTTATCAGAAATCTATGCGTTGATATAAAATAGTAATTGAATTTATAAGGACAGGGTTCATAAAAGTGGTCCAAGCTTAGGTTATAAATTTGAGATGAACAGCAAATAGAGTGTGCTTCAAAGTCATAAGATTGGGTGAATTTACTGAGGGGGAGAAAAGAAAGCCCATTACTGCTTCCTAAAGTACCCCCACATAGAGGAGTTAGAAAATGGGGGGGGGGGCACAAAAAGATTGAGAGCAGTGGTCAGAGAGGTAGGATGAGAACTAGGTATGTACAGTGTTATGAATGGTAAGTGGAAAAAGTATTTACAGGCTGCTGATAGGTCAAGAAAGATGAAGACTGAGAACTGATTATTGACTTCACAACACGGAATTCATCAGGAGATTGCTAAAGGTGGTGGGTTCAAGAGAGAATAGGAAGAGAAAATATAGTGGTAGCATGCATAAACAGCTTTTTCAAAGATGATAAATAGTAATGGAGAAGTATCATGTGGGGGAATGAGGTCAAGAAGGGGTTATTTTTGTTTTTCAAGAGCAGAAAAATATTGACATATGGGCATCATGATGGAAATAATCCAGCAAGGAGTAGAAATTGACAATGTAGAAGTAAGAAAAGAGTTGCTGGGCAGTGACTTTGAGTAGGTTTAGTAGACAAATGAGAGGGTCTACCCGAAGTGGGAATATGGAACCTTAATCCACAATAAGGTAGCATGTACTGCCACAAATGCAGATGGGTACATGGGTGAGATCATGTGGAATTTCTCTTCTGATTGTTTTTATTTTTTCAATGACATGGACAGCAAAGTCATCAGCAGGGAGTAAGGCGAGGAAAAGAGGCACTGCAGGTTTGAGAGAGCGAATAAAGCATTAAACATTCAGCTGTGGGACAAGAGCGATAAGATGAGAAAATGTAGATTTGAATAGTGTAGTAGATTGTTGCATTAATGTAAAAGCATTTACTGCCCTTTCCTACTAGTTTTTTCTTTACCTTGCTTATCCTTGAAGAAGGATTATAATTCCCATCCCATTGAGGTTAAGGTTGGCCAAGTGACTTTCACTCGTGAGAAAACAAAAGTGAAAAAGGTAAGTAACAACTTAACAATTTTATGAAAATAGGTTTTAACCCACGGGCCCTGGTAAAGTCTCTTGGGGCTGTTAGGGTATATTGGATCTCACTGTAAGAACAGTTGATCTGAGGTATGGAAAATGGAATAAGTATCTACGCAGGACTTAGAATAAAGTGATTGGAAGAGACAAGTTCAAGAAATCGAGAGGCTAAAAAGCTACTGCACAGCAAAAGAAACAATCAGCAAAATGAACAGGGAACCCACGGTATGGGAGAACATATTCGCAAATGATACATCTGATAAGGGGTTAATTTCCAAAATATACAAAGAACACATACAACTCAACACCAGGAAAACAAACAATCCAATTTAAAAATCGTCAAAATCTTAATAGACATTTCTCTAAAGAGGTCATAGAGATGGCCAATAGACATATGAAAAAAAAAAACACCCTCAATGCCACTAATCATCAGATATCAATACTGCATTGAAGTATCGCCTCACATGTGAGAAAATGGCTATCATCAATAAATCAACAAACAAGTGCTGGTCAGGATGCGGAGAAAAGGGAACACTAGTGCACTGCTGGTGGGAACGCAGACTGGTGCAGTCACTGTGGAAAACAGTATGGAGTTTCCTCAAAAAATTAAAAGTGGAACTGCCATTTGACCCAGTGCTCTCCCTTCTGGGGATATATCCTAAGAATCCCAAAGCACCAATCAGAAAGAATATATGCACCCCTATGTTCATAGCAGCGGTATTTATAATAGCTAAGATCTGGAAACAGCCCAAGTGCCCGTCAGTAGACGAGTAGATAAAAAAGCTGTGGTAGATTCACACAATGGAATACTATGCAGCTGTGAAAAAGAAGGATCACTTACCCTTTGAGACAGCATTGATGGACCTGGCGATTATTATGTTAAGCAAAATAAGCCAGTTAGAGAAAAACAAACATCACATGATCTCACTTATAAGTGGAATGTAATGAACAAAATAAACTGATGAACAAATTAGGTCCAGAGGCATGGATGCATGGAACAGACTGACAGATCTCAGAGGGGAGGGGGGGTCAGGAAGACATTAACCAAAGAACATATATACATATATCCTCAGCCCATGGACACAGACAATAGTGTGGTGAAGGCTTGGGGTGCAGCAGGGGCTGGGTGGAGGGGTACAAACAGGGGGAAATAGAGGACATTTGTAGTACTGACAACAATAAATTAAAACAACAAAAAAGGGAAACTGAGAAGCCAGAGGATTAGAAATCACCAATAATTGTGGCAGGGGTTATGTTGAAGAGATGGCAGTTTGCCAAGAGCTAAACATCTTCAAGGCATGAAGGGGAGAAAAGCAAGAAAGTGGTAGACCCTGAATGATTGCACAGCTGAGCATTGACTTTTAGAGTCTTCCTTTGGAAGTTATAACATTTGAACAAAACCACTAAGAAGTGTTCAGCTTATTACAAATCAGGAAAACTAGTTAATTCAAGTCTTTACAGAGCATTCAATATGATGATACCAAAGGAGAGCAAGGGATTAAAATTCTTTTCATTCTCTCCTTGGTGTGATTTCTGCTCATTTATATTTAATTGATAGTTGTTGATTGCAACGATTTTATTACCAGAAGATCTGGATGATGCTAGCTAGGCATGGTTTTCATTTTTTTTTTTTTTTTTTGACACTCTATAAATCCCCGCCTGTGGTACAAGAGGCCAAGAAAATAAGCATTCCAATCCTTCAAGAAACAGTCAATAGTTTATAAAATCTAGACAGTGATTGACGTGTCTGGTTTTATTCTCTGCCAGCTATTAGTAGCAAAGGTCAAAAAAGAACTATAAGTCAACTGAAATTTCAAATGAGCTTACATCTCTCTTTTTCCGACAAATGAGACCCATGCTCCCAGGAATGTGCAGCTTAGAAATCAAAACGCCATCTGTGGCTGAGCTATCGAAATAGAGATTTGGGAATTTCAAATAGACCTAAATGCCACACTTAGGAAGGTTTTAAAATAAATCACATCTAAACCCCAGACCTAAAATAAAAGGCAATTACTCTTGTTCAGTTTTGGCATTTCTGAAAAGCTCTTAGGAAAGAAGGCAGAACAGGAGACCAGGACAAGAGAACAGAATCTGAAGACCTCCCGCTTTTGCCATGAAAACATTATTTAATAGAACAGGAATGATTTGTCAAGATGACATGCACATTCCCAGAGTAATTAATTTTCATTCCCATCATTGAGCATGAAGAATTAAAAAGTACATGAAGCAGGGAATTATAAATGTTCCTGGTGAAAAATGAGAAGTACTTGACAGTATTGGTATTCTTTAACACTCCGTGAGCATCAGAAATGGGCTGGGCATCTTCCAGAACAAGGCAGCAATGTGCCATAAGTCCTATGAACTGCGGTGGTGAGCCCAAGCCCCTGTGTTTCATCAGTGATGCTATCTGTCGGGCTGGATTAAGTAAGCATTCAAGTTCTGGTCATTGTTTGGGAATGCTTTGTTATACCATTTCAGCAACCACATCACTGCCATTAAGCAAACTCAGCAATTGCTTGCGTGATTGTATGCCTATTAAGGATATCTTCCCATTGATTAATGATACATACTTGCATTCTGTGTACTGGAAGAAGGAGAAGAGCTAAAGTCACAATTTACAAGTTTACAAACCAGTTTACCACATCTTCCTCCCTGTCTTACCTGCAGGATTTTATAAATAAATAAAAGACATTTCTCTTATTAAAAGAAGTGTCAGAAAAGAAAGCAGATGCATAAATCTTTGTGGGTGAAGAAATCAGTGGACATTTACCTTATTCAATTCCCATTCCTTACACACCCATCTGTACCCCAGATACGCCATAGACTGCTGGCTCTTCCTCCCCTGGCTAATCAAGAGCATTTAAGGCACTGCGCGCTCCTTGTTCCTAAGCAACAGGTTTCAGCAGATGTGAGAATGGGAAAGCACAGTTACAGAGCTTATCACAAGAAAGAGCAAATACTGGAGCACTAAAACCTTAAAGGGAATGATGGATTTAAACATAACCACAGCCAGTATCACAATCTAAACAGGAAAAAAGGAGGATAATGGTCTAGGCTTAAGATTTCTTCCAGAATTCCAGCGAAACACAGAGAAAGCCTGTTGTGTCATTACTGTGTGATCACAGAATCATGTAAAAGAAGTGGAGAATTTTCTTTCATTTATGCTACCTCTTCCCTCAGAGCTAACATGTTTCATCCACAACATAGCTGTATGACACCTTGACACAATCTAGACAGACATGCCCCTTTTAAATAGCAGTTCAAAAAAAGTAAACTAAAAGCTTTTAAACTATTCTGCTCTTCTAAGTCTGTAATATATTATTTTTAATGTGTATTTCTAACAGCATTTTCCAGTTTATCTCTCTTAACTCTTAACATAAAGTTTTGCTGATAGGTTGCTGACGAAAGATTTACTGTAAGAAGGTACCTTATGTTTCGGTAAATGGCCAACTACTGATAATACGTTTTCATGGAGCCCACTCTCATTACCTTCACCACTGCTTTACTAAGGGTCTAATTGTGGAAACATGTTCACATGTAAATAGGTTTTTCTATCATGTTTCATTCCACTGAATGTGTTTTTGTTAAATAATAATTAATGACGGTATATGCCCAAGGTCAATTAATTTGTTCATTTCATTTACGTCAAGTTCAAAATAATATAGATTTAGTTCAGACTCTTATCACAAATGATGATATTTTAGATAATTATACTAATTCATAAACTAATCCAACTTTAATTTTTTTTCAGGAATGTAGATAATACATTATGTCAACATGAGCAAAAAAGTGATGACCAGGGAAGTGATAGTCAGAAAAGACGAATACCAAAGACTACTATTTCAAGCAAATTTTCTCATCAAGATAATTTATCCTATGTTTAAACAAGTGAAGTATTTTTAATATGGATTGTTTGATTTTACACTTTATCAAGGGTTTAGCTATAGTCAGCTAGAATGATTTTGTTCCTGGAAAGCTCTCAGTATGACAGAAAGGAGTTTTGTGCCTTCTTGAAATTTTTTCAAATAATATTCATATTTATTATCTCATATCATTGTCATCACCACAGTAATGTCAGTACAACTACACTGAATGTGATACTTTCAACACATTTAATGGAAGACATTGAGGCAAAGCCCCAATAAATATTATCTTAAAAAATAGAAAGATGAAAGAAAAGAATGAAGAAGAAAAGGAAGAAAGAAAAAAAGAAATGGTGGGAAGCAGGAAGGGAGGGAGGGAGGGAAGGAGGGAGGGAGGGAGGGAGGGCCAAAGGCATTATGAAGGCACCTGCAGAATTATTTAGAAGAAAGATTCAGACATACCTTCTGTCCCAAACACCATCTTCCACCTCTTAATTAGCTGCCAACCTTCCTATCCACACATGTCCGTCCTGTCACATCACCACTGTGGCAGGTCTCACTTTCTTTACTGCTATGCTCCAAAAGAAAAAAATGTGTTGAAGGATATGAATGTATATGAAATATATAAAACCTAGAAGCCTGTGTTCAGTTTCTAAAATGCCTCTAGTAATACACCATTTTCATTTGACTCTTTTTAGGTTGCCTCCCCACACCTTTCTCTAGGAATCTGGTACTTATGCCCTGGGACTGAGGCAAAGGTTAATTTTAATGATGCTTCATTGCTAGGTCTAAAAGTATCTCTCCTCATTGCTCCATAACTAGAATACTCCTAAAATCTTCATTGACTTGATTCTTCCCTTATTTTACTTAAAATTTTATTTTCAATTACTGTCAATATACAATATTATATGAGTTTCAGGTGTACAACCCAGTCAGTGATTAGACATTATATAACTTACTAAGTGATCATTCTGTTAATCTAGTACCCATCTGAAAGCATAGTTATTACTATATTATTGACTATATTCCCTATGCTGTACTTTACACCCCATAACTATTTTGTAACTACCAATTTGTACTTCTTAATTCCTTCACCTTTTTTACCCATCCTCCCAACACACCCTCATATCTGGCAACCGTCAAAATGTTCTCTGTATCTATGAGTCTGTTTCTGTTCTGCTTGTTGGCTTATTTTGTTTTTTTTTTTAGATACAATTGTTAAAAGATATGTATTTTTTGACATCTTATTATTCATATTTTTATCTTTTTTTTTTTCCTCTTCTTCTTAAAGAAGACCCTTTAACATTTCTTGTCTGGGAAGCTTTTGTATGTTCTTCGAATCTAAATGGTAGTTTTGTTGGGTAGAGTAATCTTGGTGGTAGGCCCTTGCTTTTCATCACTTTGAATATTTCATGCCAATCCCTTTTGATCTGTAAATTTCTCTTGAGAAATCAGCTGACAGTCTTATGGAAGCTCCCTTGTAAGTAACTAATTAATTTTCTTTTGCTGCTTTTATGATTATCTCTTTGTCTATAAACTTTTATATTTTAATTATGATGTCTCTTGGTATGGGTCTTTTGGGGCCCATCTTGTTTGGGACTCTGTGTTTCCTGGACTTGTATGTCTATTTCTTTCAACAGGTTAGGGAAGTTTTCCTTCATTATGTTTTCCCATAGGTTTCAATTCCTGCTGTCTCCCTTCTTCTTCTGGCACCCCCATGATGCAAATGTTGGTGCACTTGAAATTGTCCTAAAGGCTCTTTATATTACCTTCATTTTCTTTACTTTTTTCTTTTTGCTATTCTGATTGAGTGTTTTCTACTTCCTTACCTTCCAAATCTCAGATTTGCTCCTCTGCTTCATCTGCTCTAGTGTTGATTCGTGTATTTTTTTTTTATTTCAGTTACTGTATCCTTCATTTCTGAGTATTTTTCTTTCACATTTTCTAGTTCTGTTGTTATGTTTTCTATCTCTTTGTTGAAGTTCTAAGTTCATCTACTCTTCCCCTAAGTTCATTGAGCATGCTTATTACCAGTGTTTTGAACCCTGTGTCTAGTAAATTGCTTGTCTTCATTTCTAGTTATTTTTCTGGAGTTTTGTTCTGTTCTTTCATTTAGGACATGTTTCTGTCTCTTTATTTTGGCAGCCTCCCTGTGTTTGTTTCCCTGTAGTAGGTAGAGCTGCTATGTCTTCTGAGCTTGGTAGAGTGGCCTTATGTAGCAGGTGTCTTATAGGGTCCAATGGCATAGGCTCCCCATTCACCTGAGCTTGGCACTTCAGGTGCATCTCCCTCTACCCCATGTTGGCTGCATACACCCTCCTGCTGTAGTTGAGCCTTGATTACTGTGGACAGCACAATGGTAGAGATTTACCCTTAGGTAGATCAGCTGCAAGAAATGGCTGCCACCAGTATGGAGGATCAGCTGTGCAGGGCCCCACCCCATGGAGCAGGACTTACTTCAAGTCCACCCCTTGAGTGTGTCCCTTGTGGAGGTGGTTGGGTGGTGCTTGGACATGGTCTGAAGCTGTCCACTGGGTGCGCTGGCACTGGGGTTTTCCTGGGAGGTACAGGCCAAGGTCAGCTGCTGCCTGTGTTCTGCCCGGGGCCGCCTCGCATGAGCTACAAAGCAATTTGCAGATGACTGCTCCTTGTGATTTACTTGGAGGTTGCCAGAAAAGTCCAAGCTGCAAACCAAGTCTGGCTGCCTCTAGTGTCAGGCCTGGGGCCACTTTGTGAGAAGTATGCAGCATGCTGAGGCCAGATGCTGCTTATTTGGGAAATTTTAGCAAAGTCTGTAGCATGAGCCAAGACAGGCCATTGGTATGGAAAAGCCACTGGAAACAGCTTGGGTGGGCCTGAAAGTTGGATGGGATGGGGTCTCAGAGAATCACCAGGATGGGGCAAACAAAAAATAATCAGGTTGATGGAGATTCAGATGGGGGCCCACCTGTTGGCTCTGTGAGGGGAGGGCTTAGGGAAGAAACAATGGCCTCGGCCAGCACTTCGTTCTAGAAGAAATTTGCCCCTCCAGCTCTCACCCTGATGTCAGACAATTCAGTTCCTCCTCCTAGGTCTCTGGAGCCTTTCGAGTTGCTGCCCCAGTGCTAGGGCTCAGAGTAAGTGAGTCCCAGTAAGGCCGTGTGCGGGCTCTTTAAGTGGAAAGCCTGGGGCTTTAGAAACCCTCAGTCTCACTCAGCCACAATCCCCACTGGTTTGTACAGCCAGAAATTATGGGGACTTTTCTTCCTGGCACTGGAACCTGGGCTGGGCGGCCTGGTGTGGGGCTGGGACTTCTCACTCAGGGGGGACCCCTGCAGGTGAAATACCCTTTCTGATATTTATCTGCTCCTTCTACTAGTCTCCATGTGGCTCCTCCTTTATTTCCTTAGTTGTAGGACTTCGGTTCAACTAGATTTCAGGTGGTTCTGAATGATGGTTGTTCTGTACTTTAGTTTTAATTTTGATGTGGTTGTGGGAGGATGCGAGTAACGCCTTGACCTATGCTGCCATCTTGATCGGGAAGCCTTGACTCTTCTTTCATTGTAATCATGACTTCAGTGGAGATATTAAGGGGTGGCCCTTGATCTGATCACTTAAGGATCTTAGTGGAGGGTCAGCAGAGGCAACATCTATCAGGCTCCAATGTGTCCAGTCTTTCTCTTTTCCCAAAGTCTTCTGGAACTTATATGCACATAGAACTCCTGATAACTACATCATTACCTCTTCCAACAATCTCAGACAAGGGTGTTTTTAAGCTCAGATCCTTGCCCTTGTGCCTCATTCTATAAAAAAAAAAAAAAAAAACTTAGGAAAAGGTTGAAATTCACAAAGACTTTTATAAAGGTTTCCTTGGTGAAGAGATGTTTGAATCTTTTTATGTCAGAATAAAGGTGAAGGTTAAAAGCCTCTAAATTCCTGAAGCTACAACTCTTTTTAGAGTGTGTAGTTTATTGTTAGCTTATTTATGTGAAGGAGACACACAAACAAATTCATTTTGACTAAGACTCAGTGGGCATGCACATTGCATTTCCTTTTAGTAAAAAATCCTATAATTAATAGAAACAATATAAGCTAGTGACAAGACAATTAGTTTGATGGTTGTTCAATTAATAGTTGTGCTGTAGAAAATTTAACTTTAATTATAACTTAGACTTTTTTGTTATGCTATTAATTATTACTCTAAACTGCCTCCAAGTTGAGCTTAAGATGATGGTGGACATTGAAGTGATGATGTCCTGTAAATAATTGGAATAAAAATTAGAACACAGTTAAGAAGCCATGATCAGAGAAATGGATTTATGGAGGTAATAATTGAGCAAAATAATTGGTTACACAGAATAAGAGAACAGGGCCTTGGAAAACTTGCTGTTGAAAAACAAGCAAATAAAAAATAATGATGTCCAGCCGGTGTGGCTCAGTGGTTGAGCATTGACCCATGCACCAAGAGGTCACTGGTTCAATTCCTGGTCAGGACATATGCCCTAGTTGTGGGCCTGATCCCCAGTGGGGGTCATGCAGGAAGTGGCCAATTAGTGTTCTCTCTCATTGATGTTTCTCTCTCTCTCCTTCTTGCTTCCTGTCTTGCTAAAATCAATAAAGAAAAAAAATTTTTTAAATAATAATAATAATGAAAAGTGAGGAAAAGAGATATTCACCATGAGAAAGATTTCTGGAGAGCAAGGCAACTCACTGTCACTGAGGCCAAAAAGTGTGTCTTCTTTTACAAATCTCCTTAGTGCCTAGCACAGTACGTTTCTGTAAATAGTATATATTTACATATGTGTGTGAGAGTGTGAGTGTGTATGTGTGTGTGTGTGTGTAGTAATTTCTCTGTAAATATTTGGTGACTATAAGTAACAGGATGTTAAATCATATATCACAGTTGAAGTACATTCCAAATTTACGTGCTAAGTACAGACAAAATTTGAATTAAAATTATAATTTTCAAACATAGTAGAAGTTTGCTTTTCCCTTATGTAAAATCTAAAATGTGTATTGCTAATGAGTTTTTCTCCTATAGGTTTTGGTTCAAAAACTCAAATTCTTTTTAACTCATGTCTCTGCCATCTTTAAAACCTGCTTCCAAGATGCAGGAACACCTGGCTGTGCTCATCTGCATAGAGCTGCTAAAATAAGAAACTGGCAAATTTCATTCCTCCTCACATTCCATTGGCAAGAACCAAGCTCCTGGACTTACTTAGACCCCAAATAGCTGGGCAATATAGTCCCTGGCTGGACATTTCTCTCAGACAACTATAGTACAAGAGAGAGTACAACATGTTTTGCTGGATAACTAATCATCTTCAAAATAAATTAAAATTTTTATTTTGTTTTATCTTGGTTTGTTTGTTTATACAATCCAGGTTAGAAGAATTAGCTTGATTTGAAGTGTAGTCATGCAATGCCAAGTAACAATTGTCCATTTAAAAGAAAATTGGATGGAATGGAATATGTAGAAAGATAGAAATAGTGCTTAACAAACCGTACAATATTTATTCTGGGGAGAAAATTCTCCTGTTGGTCATCGAAACCATGGGATGGTGGTGATGACATAGTAAACAAACTATACATACCTGATTAGAAACTAATTTATGTAGTATAGAAGTTTTGATTCTTCAACTCTACTGTTTTTCCGTTGTAATGTAGACCCCTTCCCAACCCCTCCAATAAAAGTCTACATTTAATGTGATGTCCTTCAGTATATCATGCAGGGATTTACGTAGAGTCAAAAAACACAATTGAAACAGCAAGAAAATTAATAATAAATAATATTTTTTATCCTTTGTTTTATTGTAGCTTAGAAACATAATAATGGCCATAAATCCGCCTTTCTATGTGATGGTTCTACTACTGTCATCAACAACCAAGTCAACAGGTTCAGCATTTGCACTCTGCAGTCAGATAACTTGGCTCCACCACTCACTGCCGCTTTAGGCAATTTTTTAACCTCTTCTGTGCCTCAGTTTACACATCTATAAAATGGGAATAATAATAGTAGTAGCTACCGCATAGGGATTTTAAAAGGTTTACATGAAGTAAAATATATCATGTACGTAGGGCCTTACTCTGTGCAGTAGCACAGAATAAACACAGAATGTAATAATTTGCTCATATTGATATATTTGTTGAGAATTAGGCACTATGCTTCATAAACCTAAAGCTACCTAAAAGTACCACTTATTATCAGTCATTACAAGAACAGAAAATATAAAGTCAAATAATTAGCTTCAAGGAGTAGTTCCTGCCTGGGATGCCACTTGCTCTAAGATGATACCACTGTTAAACTCATCCAATTAAGGAGACTTAACTGAACAATATATGGATGAATGATTCATCAACAGTGAATTGCATTACTTGAGAAGGCCTTGAAACTAGGCACTAAGTGATTATTGCCTTCATATGTGGAATAGCCTTAAAAACAAACAAACTAACACAAGCCAAGTATGAGAATTTTCACTTGGAACTCTGAAGTTTGGAATCATCGGCCTGTGCCAAATAGAAAACCATAGATCCTCTGACTATTAGTCGTGCTCAGTGGGCATGTCCAGGTCTGCCACGCTGAGGAAATAATAAGTAATAGCCACACACAGGTTGATGTGTAATGGAGTAAGTGAATAAAAAGCAATATAAAAGCTGACAGAAATCCGAGTAAATGCTATGCTCTAAACATATGTTGATTGATGAGCCAGTGATGGCAAGACACTATCTGAATCTACCAATTAATTACTCTTGTAGAATCCTTCCCAGTGTTCATCTCCTCTAGGTAAATTTCCCAAGTAATTTCTCTAAGTAGAGTTAGACATGGCCACCTATCTTCATTTTTATATAAACTATGACCTAATTTATCTTCCATCATATTTTATATCTGACAGGAACCAATATTTCTGATCAGTATTTGGAATCCTAATTCTTAAAGAATAGCTTGCTTGTTTTAAGCCAAGAAAAGAACAGCTGTTGATTTTTAAATTTGCTGTAATTGTCCTTTTCAACTTCTGTAATAGGTGAATAAAGATATTGTTGGATCCTTTTATCATTTCATTCATTTCTGCTAATCTGTTATAGAGCAATACTTTCTTAACTTTAGGATTCCTTAGACTCCTAAAATTTCCCTCCATAAATCTGGGAAACCGACATTTTTCCTGTCTTATTGTAGACTCGTGGAAACCTGTCACTGACAAGCACTGGTCTTTAGACCAGCACTCGAGAACCATTGTTCCGGGGAATCAATGCTAAAATGACAAGCATCCTGAACATGTGATAAATTTGAAGTCTTCCCAGGAATAAGCCTTGGTTTTACTGATACCAAGAAAAAAAATCCAAAACTGCTTGTGAGCTCAGAGACCAAAGAGTCTGTACCTTCCTGAGCCTTTGATCTCAAGAGACAGCTAACCTTAACCAAGTGACAAACTACAAATTCTTAGTGGTTCTCATGGTTCTCTCAACGTGTACCTTCCTCTCAGCAGACTGCCCACATCTTTCCATTCCTAGGAGGCCCAGACATATTGATAAAATAGAAAGTGTCTAATGATAGTTTGGGGAGACCGATATTCTAGGACAATTGGAAGCCACCTGCAGAGATATTTTCAGGCATAGACTCCATTTTCCACCCCAGTTAGCATTGCTAGTTCTGAGTTTGGTTCATGAACCAGGGCAATCTGATACATTTTTTAAGTCTTAACCAGAAGTACTTAGATTACTGTGTCATGAGATGCAAACATAAGTAGACAAGAGCAGGGATGTGCAAGAATTCAGCTTCTTTTACAACCCTGAAAGGATCTTAACAGTCCAGGAAACTTACAAGCATTAAGAATCTGGGAGCAAGAGAAAAACCTCACTAAAAATATGTCACCTGTTTCTTCTATGTATAGCTACCTCACTTCCATTCCCCTAGGCCAGGATTAGAGACAGAGGAGAGGGAAGGAGAGAGAGCAAGAGAGTGAGAGAGTGAGAGAGAGAGAGAGAGAGAGAGAGAGAGACATGAGTGGTGGTGTCTCTCCTTGTCAATCCATAATCCAATGTGCTACACTGTACATAACACCTATTTAGCTATCAACTGACTATTGCATTTGTTGGTAAGCCACCAAATTCCGAGAACACTCTGAAAAATACATAGGAAATATGATTTTAACACTATGGGTCACCATACAGGTGTACAGATGCAGGTGGAGTCTTATTTGCAGCAGAAAATTTGATTATATGGAATTATATCATCCAATTAATTACAATCTGATCTCAGTAAATTTATTACTTCCACCTGTGTATAACTCCTCAACTCCACTTTAGCCTGAGGGACAGGAAGAAATGAAGCAAACACTGGAATAGTTGAGCTCAGGTTTCTCTGATCTGACAGTGTTATGACAACAGCCATATGACTAAATAACTCTGTATCTATACCCCTATACACTGGGCAGTATGAACAGAAAATAGTGAACAAAATATAATAACCATATTTGCAAATGATAGAAAAATGTAATGTCCATAACACAAAGTCTCTAGCACATGCAATCATTTTAACTTTCTCCTCACGAGAAACAGCATATTGTATTTGGGGCATAAGGCAGAGTTTGTGAAATGTTATACTTATTTAAATCTGGCAGTTGAATTAAGTGCTCTCGGTTCTGTAATCCTTTCAGAGAATTTATTTAAAATGACCCTTTAGGAATTTTTAACATAATCAGAATTGGAGGGGTGTCACACAAAGTAAAAATGGAAAAAAAAGACTCCATATGGAACAAAATTTTCTGTAAGAGAAATTTGTTGCGTCGAAGGAGATGACAGGCAATGATGAGCAGAAAGGACACAGAGTGACGTGACATTGTTGAGCTTTTCACCAGGCACTAAATTAGTGTCTTCTAAGTTATTTCAATCAATCCTCAAAAATACTATGATTTATCATCAGTGGCATTGTCACAGATGAGGAAATGGATTTTAAAAATAAGGTCACTTGTCCAAGTTCACACAATTGGTAAAGGGTAGAGTGGGGTTTTGAATCCAAAATTTTACTTGCTTTTTACAATGCAGACTTGGCTTATTCCAGCATAGTTGGGAATTTGAGGTCTACTCACCAAATCTGAATTTCCTCCTTTATCCTTTTCTTTTATCCATATTGCTTTCACGGTGCACCTGAAGAAACACACCTTTGATAAACATTTCCTACATGCTACCAGCTTCCAGGTTCTACTCCCTTGTGTGAAATCCTGTGGCATTTGTTTACTCCACCACTTACATCTCCTACATCAGATGCTACCTAGTTCACTAGTCAACATCTACACACGACTTACCTTTTTAATTAAACTGTTCACTCGAGGGCAGTGACCGTATCTTAACAATCTTTGGGTTCCTTATTGTACAGAGATGCAAAATAAATGTATTCTCTCCTGCCAACTTTGACTAATTAGTGGTTGCTGCTTAGAACGCCATGTTGACAGCCTTGTACAGCCTGTTTTCTGTCTCAGGAAAAACAATCCTTTGACTGATTGGTGATGGTGTCATGACTGTTTTGGGGGAACGTGAAGAATAGGGGTTCAAGGATGGGCAGGAAATGAAAGCACCTATGTATGTGTTTGCTAAACCTGTCATAGTACTTCAAATAGAACTGGGTACATTTTAGATTTATGTTTTCAATGAAACTAATTCAGATAAATTAAGGTAATTTGTCTAAAATTTACATGGAAAGTATAAACCATTAATTAAAGTAATTTTTAATCCAAGTGAAACATGCAGAGAAAATGAAGCTTTTTTCATTTTGTTCTAACAAATTTCTATCCACAAATCATCCTTGTGGTTGATACCCTAGTGAGTGAGGGGGCAGAATTAACTCTCCAATCCAAATGAAAGCTGTGGAGTTAGAACTAAATCTGTAAAGGTTTCATTCGTTTTGGATTAAATTCTCAGTGTCTCTAATACTCTCCTCCTCCCTCTTCCTCTCTGAAGAATCTGCATGAGTAGAGAAGTTAACACAAATGTCCTTGTAGGCACTGTGGTTCCAATGGCATTGACGTCATGCTAATCCTCTGATATGTGCTCCCTGTGGTCCACTGTCCTAAGGGCTATGGCCTTTGGTAACCTTGTCACTATGAACCCCGCTGGCCTCCTTTGCTGCAATTTACAGCTGGTGGTTCATGACTCAGTCTTATGACTCTAGAAGCACTCAGACGAAGCATCAGTCATCTAACTGTTATCAACTCAATCTGTTTTCAGTTCTTCATGGCTGCAGCTCCTGGGTCTACAGTGACTCCTCCAGTGGGTTGAGCTGTCCGTGCCAGCCTATACTTTGGGCATCCCCTTGCCCCTTGCAATACCTCTTGATTCTTAGCCCAGAATTTGTAAACTTCAAGGTGTCCATGTGGTCAATGCTACATCCCAACTTTAATGTGTTTAGTTTCCTCCCAGAGACCTAATCAAGAACTAGGTTAGAGCCCTAACTTCCTTAAGGCTCCTAAATTTAGTGAGCTCAGAGTTTAACCCCAGCAAAGGCTCCAAAAGAAACTGGGACACACATACTTTGGCATCTTCTTTCCTTTCCAGCTTTCTTCATGCAAATACCTGCGCCAGCCTTGGAGGAGAGAGCTTTCTCATACTCCCCTACGTCATATCTTCCTCCTCTCAGGGAAGGCCTATCGTAGAAGGAAGAAGTGTCTTTTTTACACTATTGGAGAAAACAATGAAAAGAATTCTTCAAATCTAGCCTTAATATGATAAAAAAAAAGGGGGGGGGATCAAAAAATTTGGAAAACATTTTTCAACTCTACAGTAAGATTTGTATGGCATAATTTTATTTGCACATCAGAAGGAAAATATTAACTACGTCTTTCTCATTGTATTCTAGGCTATCAGTTCCTAATATAGTCCCAGGCAGTGTCTACCCCCTACTAGTTCGGAACTGGTTCGGGCAAAGGTCTTATATTCAAAAAGGCAAGGGAGAAAAACATACTGATAATTTTCAAACTATATTATCATTATATCTCAAGGTCAGTATTACACAAAATTACTGGTGGTTAGTGTATTCTGTTGCTCACAGGCCTAAGTCAACACTCCAACTCCCTAAATGACCAGTTTGCTTTAGTAGTTTATTCTTATAGGCTAAACTCTAACTTCACGCAATCATTCATTAAATGCTTATTACTAGTCATAAAAAGAGAGAAAACTATTATGGGTAAATAGTACAAATTTTCATCATAATTCAAAATTGTAATTGTAAAATATATGCCCTCATGGTATTGATCATCATTATCATCATCTTTATAATATGCAATTCAATCAATTTAAATTTTGATATTCTGAGCCCATAAAATAATAGGGTTGTATTCCTCTTTAAGAGCATATTGATCTCGGTTCTTCATCTCCCCACTCCTAATTTAGCCTACTGTTGAAGTTATATAAAATTGTATTTCCAAATAAATTAGAAGTTTTTCTAGTTTTTATTCACTGGCTATTTCCAAAAGTAGAAAAGAAAATGGTGTTCAAATAAACCTAAATAGGTTTTTTTTTAAAATCTAAGCCAAAACTCTTTCTTCACTTTGGAAATAATACCTGGATCTTTAAGGAAAGAATCAGCCTGATCTCAAAGGATCTCAGTGATGTTTCTAAGTCTTGTCATTGACAAAATTGGTTTTGGATTCAGTGACTGTCCAATTAACGAATAGATGCCTATTTATGGCCGCTTTCAAATTAGAAAATGACCAGTCCCTATTCATTCATGCAGTGCTTCATTCACTCCATCCACAGAGTGCAGGACCAGACACTGTGCTTAACTCAAGTGGTTTTAAACATCGACAAACAGTAGGGCACTGGAATTCTGCCTCCTCCTCCAAGGATGGAGTATAAGGAAATGAACTTACACCCTCACAGTAAACAACTAAAACACTGAACAAAATACATTCCAAAACTGTGTTCAGACTTTAGACAACAGGCAGCATAAAGTGCTGATCCTTTAAAAAGTGGAATATAGCCCTGGCCAGTTTGCTCCGCAGTTAGAGCATTGGCCTATGGTCTGGAGAGACTGGGGTTCTGTTCCCTCTGGGGGCATGTATCCCGGTTGCAGTTTGTCCCCGGCCCTGGTTGGGTCGTGCGGGTGGCAGCCACTTGATGTGTCCCTTTCTTTTTTTTTAATCCTCACCCGAGGACATTTTTCCATTTTTTGTTCAGGTAGAGTGGGAAGGAGAGAGAGGAACAGAGAGAGAGAGAGAAACATCGATGTGAAAGGAACACATCGAGTGGCTGCCACCCACACAACCGACCAGGGCCGGGGACAAACTGCAACCGAGGTACGCGCCCTTAGCAGGAATCGAACCCGGGTCTCTCAGGACCGCAGGCCGACGCTCTAACCGCTGAGCCAAACCGGCCAGGGCTGATGTGTCCCTTTCACGTCAATATTTCTCTTTCTTTCTTCCTCTCTCTCCCTCCCACTCTATCTGAACAAAAAAAATGGAAAAATGTCCTTGGGTGAGGATAAAAAAATATAAATAAATAAATAGGGGAGGGAGAGAGAAAAATGGCGGCGAAGTGAATGGAGGGATTCAGACCGTCTCCCAAGACCAAACTGGATTTACAACGAAAACAAAGGCAAACCGTCAGGAAAGGGTAGCTGAAGGACACCTTGGAGGACCACTTAACCAGAAACACCCACTCAGTCCTGGTAGGCTTGCGAGGACGGGAGAGGGGACCAAGAGCCCAGGGTCCGCAGCGGCCTGGGCAGGGGCCAGGGAACTAGAGAGGAAGTTAACTCTACCGTCTTTCTTCCCACCGTGCCCGGCCTGGAAACTCTGCAGCCGGCTAGGCTAGGCTCTCCGCTGGAGCCACACAGACTCCTGGCCCCCAAGGAACTGGGCGGGACCAGGGAACTCGGAGGGACCGGGGAACTAGGCGGAAAATTAATTCTGCTGCCTCCCCTCCTGCCGTGCAAGGCCCTGTAGCCGCTGAAGCCGCACAGACTCCTGGCCCCCAGGCAACTCGGTGGGACCGGGGAACGCGGCGGAGAGTTAACTCTACCGCCTCCCCCCCTGCTGTGCACGGCCTTGGAAACTCTGCAGCCGGCTAGGCTAGGCTCTCCGCTGGAGCCACACAGACTCCTGGCCCCCAAGGAACTGGGCGGGACCAGGGAACTCGGAGGGACCGGGGAACTAGGCGGAAAATTAATTCTGCTGCCTCCCCTCCTGCCGTGCAAGGCCCTGTAGCCGCTGAAGCCGCACAGACTCCTGGCCCCCAGGCAACTCGGTGGGACCGGGGAACGCGGCGGAAAATTAAGTCTACCGCCTCCCCCCCGCCGTGCACGGCCTTAGAAACTCTGCAGCCGGCTAGGCTAGGCTCTCCGCTGGAGCCGCACAGACTCGCAGCCGGCTAGGCTAGGCTCTCTGCTGAAGCCGCACAGACTCGCAGACCCCAGGCAAATCGGTGGGACCGGGGAACGCGGTGGAGATTTAACGCTACCGCCTCCCTCCCTGCCGTGCACGGCCTTGGAAACTCTGCAGCCGGCTAGGCTAGGCTCTCCGCTGGAGCCGCACAGACTCGCAGCCGGCTAGGCTAGGCTCTCTGCTGAAGCCGCACAGACTCGCAGACCCCAGGCAAATCGGTGGGACCGGGGAACGCGGTGGAGATTTAACGCTACCGCCTCCCTCCCTGCCGTGCACGGCCCTGGAAACTCTGCAGCCGCTGAAGCCCCACGGACTCACGGCCCCCAGGGAACTGGGCGGGACCAGGGAACTTGGCTGGAAATTATTCCCACCACCTCCCTTGCCACCCTGCATGGGCCCTCCTAACGCTATAGCCTGCTAAACTCTCCGCTGGAGCCACACAGACTCCCGGAGAACAGGGGACTTGGCGGGATTAAAGTGGGTCCTCCCTGGTGCATCCAAACCCAGGAGAGGGAGCCACAAACAGCAAAACACGAACACCCACTGGGAAAACTTGGCAGACTCCAAAGCCCACTGTGATAACCAAAATGGTGAGAAACAGAAACAAAAGCCAAATGAAAGATCAAGAGACCTCTACAGAAGATGAAATAAATGAGGTGCAGTTAAGCAAGTTAACAGAACTAGAATTTAGAGCCATGATGTTGCGGAAGCTCAACAGCATGTGTAAGGACATGAGCAACATGAGTAAAGACATAGAAATGTTGAAAATAAACCATCTGGAAATGAAAAACCAACAGGAAGAAATGAAGAATGACATATCAGAAATGAAAAACACACTGGAAGGTCTAAAAAGCAGAGTAGGGGAAGCTGAGGACCGAATCAGTGAATTAGAGGACAGGCTAGAAGAAATCAACCAATCAGAAAACCAAAAGGAAAAAAAGATTAAGAAACAAGAAGAGAGCTTAAGAGAATTGTGGGACAACTGGAAACGTAATAATATTCGTATCATAGGAGTCCCTGAAGAAGAAGAAAGTAAGCGAGGGCTAGAGAATATATTCAAAGAAATAGTGACAGAAAACTTCCCTAATTTGGTGAAGGAAGAAGGCATTCAAGTTCAAGAAGCTCAGAGAGCCCCAAGTAAGAAGAACCCAAACAGGCCCACACCAAGACACATAGTAATCAAACTGCCAAAAATTCAAGACAAAGAGAGAATCCTAAAAGCAGCAAGAGATAAGCAACAGGTTACCTACAAAGGAACCCCCATAAGGCTCTCAGCTGACTTCTCACAAGAAACATTACAGGCTCGAAGGGAATGGCATGAAGTAATCAAGGTCATGAAAAACAAGGATCTGAATCCAAGACTACTCTACCCAGCAAGGCTATCGTTCAAAATAGAAGGTCAAATAAAGAGCTTCCCAGACAAAATAAGGCTAAGGGAGTACATTAGCACCAAACCAGCACTGCAAGAAATGTTAAAAGGACTGCTGTAATTACCAGGAGAAATGGGGAGAAAAATAGAACCACACTAAACAAAAATGGCAATAAATAAGTACATATCAATAACCACCTTAAATGTAAATGGAATGAATGCTCCCATAAAAAGACACAGAGTAGCTGATTGGATAAGAAAGCAAGACTCATCTATATGCTGTTTACAAGAAACCCACCTCACAACAAAAGACTCACACAGATTGAAAGTGAAGGGATGGAAAAAAATCTTTCAAGCAAATGGAAAAGAAAAAAAAGCTGGGGTAGCAATACTGATATCTGATAAAATAGACTTCAGATTGAAGGCCATAACTAGAGACAAAGAAGCCCACTACATAATATTGAAAGGATCTATCCAACAGGAAGATATAACATTGATAAACATATATGCACCCAATATAGGAGCACCAAAATATATTAAAAATCTTCTGGAGGACTTCAAAGGAGAAATCGATAGCAATACAATCATAACAGGGGACTTCAACACCCCGCTCACATCACTGGATAGATCCTCTAGACAAAAAATTAGCAAGGAAACAGAGACTCTAAATGAAGCACTAGACCAAATGGATTTAATAGATATCTACAGAGAACTACACCCCAAAACTACAGAATTCACATTCTTCTCAAGTGCACATGGAACATTCTCAAAGATAGACCACATGTTAGGGCACAAACTAAGTCTCTACAAGTTCAAGAAGATTGAAATTATAACAAGCATCTTCTCAGACCACAATGGTATGAAACTAGAAATCAATTGCAAGAAGAACATACAAAGACATTTTAACACATGGAAGCTAAATAGAATGTTATTAAACAATGAATGGGTCACCGAGGAAATCAAGGAAGAAATCAAAAACTTCCTGGAAACCAATGAAAATGAGGACACAACAATACAAAATCTATGGGATGCAGCAAAAGCAGTTCTGAGAGGGAAGTTTATAGCACTACAGGCCTACCTCAAAAAAGAAGAAAAATCTCTAATAGACTACCTAACCTCACAACTTAAAGAACTAGAGAGTAAACAAAAAGAAAACCCCAGAGCAAGCAGAAGAAAAGAAATAGTAAGGATCAGAGCAGAAATAAACGACATAGAGACCAAAAAAACAATCCAGAGGATCAATAAAACAAAGAGCTGGTTTTTTGAAAAGATAAACAAGATTGATGGACCCTTAGCTAGACTCACCAAGAAACAAAGAGAGAGAACCCAAATACATAAAATCAGAAATGAAACAGGAGAGATAACAACTGACCCTACAGAAATACAAAAGATCGTTAACAACTACTATGAAAAATTATACGGCAACAAATTCGAAAATCTAAGCGAAATGGACAAATTTTTAGAAACACATAGCCTCCCAAAATTGGATCAGATAGAGATTGAAAACTTGAACAGACCAATAACAACAGAGGAAATTGAAGATGTAATCAAGACTCTTCCAGCAAACAAAAGCCCAGGCCCAGATGGCTTCACAGGGGAGTTTTACCGAACATTCAAAGAAGAACTAATACCCATTCTCCTCAAACTATTTCAAAAAATTCAAGAAGAAGGAAGACTGCCAAACTCGTTTTATGAAGCCAGCATAACTTTAATTCCAAAACCAGAAAAAGACACAACAAAGAAAGAAAACTACAGGCCAATATCCCTGATGAACATAGATGCCAAAATCCTGAACAAAATACTAGCAAATCGAATCCAGCAATACACCAGAAAAATTATCCACCATGACCAGGTGGGATTCATCCCAGGGATGCAAGGCTGGTACAATATTCGCAAATCCATAAATGTGATACACCACATAAATAAATTGAAGAATAAAAACCACATGATCATATCAATAGATGCTGAAAAAGCCTTTGACAAAATCCAGCATCCATTTCTGATAAAAACGCTCACCAGTGTGGGAATTGAGGGATCATACCTAGACATAATAAAGGCCATATATGAAAGACCTACAGCCAACATCATACTCAATGGGCAAAAACTAAAAGCATTTCCCTTAAGAACAGGAACAAGGCAAGGATGCCCACTTTCGCCACTCCTATTTAACATAGTACTGGAAGTCTTAGCCACAGCAATCAGACAGGAAGAAAAAATAAAAGGGATCCAAATTGGAAAGGAGGAAGTGAAAGTGTCATTATTTGCAGATGACATGATACTGTACATAGAAAATCCCAAAGACTCCACCAAAAGCTTACTAGACTTAATAAATGAATTTGGCAAAGTAGCAGGATACAAAATTAACGTCAAGAAATCGATGGCATTCTTATACACCAATGATGAACTCACAGAAAGAGAAACTAGGCAAACAATCCCATTTACCATTGCGGCAAAAAAATTAAGATACCTAGGAATAAACTTAACCAAAGAGATAAAGGACCTATTCGCAGAAAACTACAGATCTTTGAAAAATGAAATAGAGCAAGATGTAAAAAAGTGGAAGAACATACCCTGTTCATGGATTGGGAGAATTAACATCATTAAAATGTCCATATTACCCAAAGCAATCTATAGATTCAACGCAATCCCCATCAAAATACCAACGGCATACTTCAAAGAATTAGAACAATTACTTCAAAAGTTCATATGGAACCAAAAAAGGCCTCGAATAGCCACAGCAATCTTGAAAAGGAAGAACAAAGTTGGAGGGATCACAATACCAGATTTCAGGTTATACTACAAAGCCACCATAATCAAAACAGCCTGGTACTGGCACAAGAACAGGTATATAGACCAGTGGAACAGAATAGAGAACCCAGAAATGGACCCTAGGCAATATGCTCAATTAATATTTGACAAAGGTGGCAAGAGCATACAGTGGAGTAAGGACAGCCTCTTTAATAAATGGTGCTGGGAAAATTGGACAGCTACTTGCCGAAAAATGAAACTAGACCATCAACTTACACCCTACACCAAAATAAACTCAAAATGGATAAAAGACTTAAATGTAACCCATGAATCCATAAAAATCCTAGAGGAGACTGTGGGCAACAAAATCTCAGACATCATACGCAGCAGAATTTTTACTGACACATCACCTAAGGCAATAGAAACAAAGGAGAAAATGAACACATGGGACTACATCAAACTCAAAAGCTTCTGCACAGCGAAAGATACAATCATCAAAACGGAAAGGCTACCCACTGTATGGGAGAGCATAATTGCCAATGATATATCAGATAAGGGGTTAATTTCCAATACATATAGAGTGCTCACACAACTCCACAAAAGGAAGACAAAGAATCCAATTAAAAAATGGGCAGAGGAACTAAATAGACACCTCTCCAAACAGGACATACAAATGGCTAAGAGACATATGAAGAAATGTTCATCATCACTAATCATCAGAGAGATGCAAATCAAAACAACAATGAGGTATCACCTCACACCGGTCAGAATGGCCGCCATCAACAAATCATCAAACAACAAGTGTTGGCGAGGGTGTGGAGAAAAGGGGACTCTAGTACACTGTTGGTGGGAATGCAGACTGGTGCAGCCACTATGGAAAACAATATGGTGTCACCTCAAAAAATTAAAAATTGAACTCCCATTTGACCCAGTGATCCCACTTCTAGGAATATACCCTAAGAAGCCTGAAACACCAATCAGAAAGAATATATGTACCCCCATCTTTGTAGCAGCACTATTTACAATCGCTAAGATCTGGAAACAGCCCAAGTGCCCATCAGTAGACGAATGGATTAAAAAGCTGTGGTACATATACACAATGGAGTACTACGCAGCGGTAAGAAAGAAAGATCTCTTGTCCTTTGAGACTACATGGAGGGACCTGGAAAGTATCATCCTGAGTGAAACAAGCCAAGCAGAGAAAGACAAATTTCATATGATCTCACTGATTTCTGGAATATAATGAACATAACAGTTTGAGGACAATCCCCTAAGGAGTGGGGAGCTGAGAGAGGGATGAACAACAGAATTTATATGCATATAGGCATGAACAGTGGACATGGACAACAATCGGGGGAAGGGGCGGGGAGGGAAGGGGGAGGGGGGAACCACTGGGGGAAAAAAGGAGAATCATTTGTAACAAAAATTATTCAATAAAAAAAAAAAAAAGAAAGAAAAAAAAAAATAAATAAATAAGGGAATACACGAGGTGGACCCTACAATCTTCCCCACTCCCTACCTCACAGTACTAATCAGGCCGTGGTGCTCAGTTAAGAAGATAGAGATTTGCCCTGGACTATTTAGCTCAGTAGTTAGAGCATCAGCCCAAGGACCAAAGGGTCACAGGTTTGATTCCTGGTCAAGGGCACATACCTGGGTTACAGTTTGATTCCCGGCCCTGATTGGGATTGTAGAGGAGGCAACCAATCGATGTGTCTCTCTCACATCGATGTTTCTCTCTGTTGCTCCTTCTCTCCCTCCCTCCTACTCTATCTAAAAAAATCAATGTTAGAACATCCTCAGGAGAGGATTAACAAAAAATAAATAAATAAAAGAAGACATATCTGAGTGCAGTGAGGCTGGGTGGCTAGAATTTGAAGGGCAGTGTTCTAGAGAGAAAAGCATTACAGAGCAGAAATTTTCAACCTTTTTCTTCTCATGACACATAAACTACTTATTAAAATTCTGTGGCACACCAAAAATATATTTTTTTGCTGATCTGACTGGATGGCTATTGTTGTATTGATTGTTGACTTTTTTAAAATTTGACAATCTAAGGAAAAAGAGATCAATGCCCCTGACTAAACAGTTAAGTATTGCATGTTTTAAAAATTCTTGTCACACACCAGTCAAATATCACAACTATACAGCTAGAGCTCCAGTAATACACATAGGAAACTCCTCCACCTTTGCTGAACACAAAGTGGTGATGCATAGGGTAGAACACCATAGATCAATGCAAATAACAGCCTGTGAACTGAGATCTGAATAAGAGCTCATAAGGGGTTGAGAGACACTTGAGTTTTGACTAATCAAAGAATAGAGTCTTTGAACACTTGGACATTCAAGAGAACCTCCAGAAGGAAAATGGCTTAGTAGTAGGTTGAACCTAGGCATAGTTTAAAAGCCATTCTAAACTCAAAAGTCACTATTACTATGATAACAAAACCAGAAAAAGACACTATAAAAAACTTCAGATTATTATGTCTCATAAACAGACAAAAATATTTTTTAAATATATGCAAACAAAATTATAATATTAAAAAGGATAGAATCATGACTAAATGAGATTAATCCCAGAATTCAGTATATTAGCAGGAAAAAGTATATATGTATATATCTATATAATAAAAAATATTATATATAAAAATATATTTTATATATAAATATATATATGACATATATATCTGACAACCTAATTGAAAAGCAGGTAAATATGAATGACTAATAAGCATTTGAAAATATGCTCAATATTATTTGCTATCAGAGAAATGCAAATTAAAAGCATAAGGTATCACTACATATTAGAATTACTAATATTAAAAAATATTGATAATTGCAAATATTGTGGTGGATGTGAAGCAATTCGAATTTTCACACAAAATGGTACAGCTATTTTCTAAAACAATTTGGCACTTGCTTACAAAATTAAATACTTCCACCTGGCCAGTGTGGCTCAGTGGCTGAGTGTCGACCCATATACTAAGAGGTCACTGGTTTGATTCCTTGTCAGGCCACATGCCCAGGTAGTGAGCCCAATCCCCAGTGGGGGGCATGTAGGAGGCAGCCAAGCAATGTTCTCTCTCATCGATGTTTCTATCTTTCCCTCTCCCCTCCTCTCTCTCTAAAATCAATAAAGAAAAAATAAATACTTCCAGGATGATATAGCAATTCCACTCCTAGGAATTTACCAAAGAAAAATGATATCTTGTGCCCACACAAAGAATTATACATAAATGTTCGTAGCAGCTTTGCTTGTAATAGTAAACTTAAAATGGGTCAAATATTCATCAATAGATGAATTTTTGAACAAATTTTGATATATTCATGCAATTGAATACTAACCAACATAAATAGAAACAAGCTATTAATTAATTCATACACAGTGAATTTCTAAAACATTATGTTGAGCAAAAGAAGCTAAATACCAAAGAGTGTGTATTATACAGTACTGTGTACAAAAGTCTTAGAAAAGGCAAATTTAATCTATAGTGATCAGTTATCAGTGGTTGCCTAGAACTGAAGGTGGACATGTGATTGAAAAGGAGCATGAGAGAATGAATTGTGGTGATATCAATATTTTCCAAATCAATTTTGGTGGTGCTTATAGAAGTGTATGCATTTTTCAACTCATCTATGAACTTATGATTAATGACTTTTGTTGTATATATAAATTATAATTGTATAATTGATAAAAAAATTGAAGGGGAATAGTAATTTACTAATTACTTTTCTGTTTGCATTTTTCTGAGTCATATTCATGAGCTATTAGCTCAACCTTGAATATGTACCTGATAGTCTAATTAACAGAAGTCTACTCATAGCACTATTACTCCAAAAGGTAGTTCCTTCATATCTTTGCACTATAGAGTCTAGATATTCCAATATCTTCTAATAGAATCACCAGCTTCTCCATTGCCTTAAAATGATGGCACAGGCTTCATCAGATGAGAGGTATAAGCAGATCAGAAAAAGACTGAAGCATAGCCATGAGCTCTATTGTGTAACTATGGAGAAAGAGTTACTAAGGATTAGAAAAAGGAAGGTGATCTGCCATAGTAAAATTTGAGAGAATGAAGGCAGGATGAAAATATAAGCATAACTCTCTAGTTGTTTACTCTTGAAACTTATAACATCATCTTGTTAAAGAAGTTTGTGAGATCCTGATTAACAATGGATTGCTAGAACCACAGGAAGAAGAAATGCCAGGGCCTTAGTGCAAAAGTAAGCAGGAAGGAGATGGAGTATCATCTCTTTTATGTTAGAGTGCTAAGAGATCTGGCAAAGACAGACAAAGAGTATTTTCTTCTAGGAGAAGAAAAAAACATGTTTTAAAGTTAAAAAGTAGAAAATGTCCTTTCAATGTATCTGAACTCATTTAATTAACATACCTTTTTAAATTATAAAAGTACCAAAATGATTTTTCTTTGTATTGAGCAGAGAAAAAAAATCAATATTTGCAAATGTGTCAAATGATCTTATGTGATCATTTTAAAATGCAGCCTGTAAAAATATATCCTATTGGTGTATTTGTTACCGAAACTACTTGCTTAGAAACATTATAGGGAAAATACTACCTAATTCTCTACAGCTGGTTTTTTCTTTCTACAACATAAATCCTTACACTGTAAGAAACTTCTGTGGCCTTATCGCAGGACAAGTTCCAAATTCTTTGGTATAGCAATACATGGCCCTTTATACTCTAAACACACCCTACTTTCTGGCCACATCTTCCATTATCCTCCCAGCCTGTGGCTTCCCTGAAAACTGAGCCCATCCTCATTTCACAAATATCCAGTGCTCTTTGCATATTCTTTGTACATATTCCTCCCTCTTTCCACCTATTCTTGACATAACCCTGTAAGGCCCAGATCCAATACTGTCTCTTCTGTAAGGCCTAGCTCAGTCCTGTCTGGGTGTTCCTGGTCCCTGGCATATAGTTCTATTACAGCACGTATGACAAGGCTCTTAAGTTTGTGTGCTAGCTCCTTTGGCTGTGCCAGAAGGTTTTTTTTTTTTTTTTTCAGGAACAGAGCTATATTCTATTCATTCTTGTTAGTTTGTATCTTCATTATTATATTTTCCATTTGCTGCATTGTCACTGTGAATAGTGGGAACACAATAAAGTCTAGTGAATTGAGTTGTATTGAGCTTCAAATTATTTGTGTTTGTTTTGTTTTTCCAGAAGGTAAAGTTATTTTCCTGTTTCCTTTTTTTTTCTTCTCTAACCTCACTTCTCTTGAGTGTGGTGTTTTTCAAGACTGATAAAATACTCTTGATTATTCTTAGTTGGGCTATTTAGACCTTCTGAGGAAGAAAAAATTCTTTTCTTACAAAGTAGTGATAAGAAGCTTAAATCATCACTAGTATGGAAAACTCCTCAAAGTGCATTTACCTTTGAGAGAGGGTCAATTAATTTAAGGGCAACATATTATATAGAAAATGATGTTTTCCCAAAGCTTTTTCTTTCACCACACACTTCCACCCAGATTATAGCCATATCTTCCTGAAAGATTATATTTATATTTTATTATCAATTTAAATAATTCTAAATTCCAAAACCCTGAAGCAATCTTAAACAGGATTTGATTTGTTACTAGCAATCTTAGACAGGATTTGATTTTTGATTTCAGAATTTCTTAAATTTGTTTCTGAAACTGTATTGGGCTGATGAAAACTCATTCTCTGAAATTAGTTCTCCACATATCAAATAACCAAGTCAATGTACTCAATTTAGTCAAATAATCGGTTAAAAAATAATCAGGCTGGGTATTCACTGCATAAAATATCCTGTCCCCCACCCCTCAGTTACTCAGTAGACATTCAATTAGTTGTTAATTTCCAAACACACATACGGGTGCATCCAGGCCAAACTTCAGTTCTCCACGACTCTGAAAATGGAAAGCTTGAGCTGTCCACTGAATCCCTCCGAAGCTGTTTCTCCCTAGATATAATGAGCTCTAGATAGAGAAGAACTTGATCCCAGGGGATGTAACCTGATGGGAGGGAGCTAAATTACAGCACAAAATCACACCTGGCAACTTATATGCAAAGCGAGAAAGGTCTATGATAGCACGTGGGAGCTCCAGGTCTTCACACTAAGGGTTTTTTCAGACAGAAAAGACTCTCATGTCTTCCTCATTGTATTTAATACTTGTATATATAGCACTAACTACAGGCAATGCTCTAAGGGATTTACAAATATTAATTCATCTCCTCATAACAAAACTCTATGAGGTAGGCATTACTATTGGTGCTACTTTATAGGGGAAGGTGAGGCTAAGTTAGTTGCCCAATGACTTACATCTGTTCAGTGACTGGACAGGATGAATCCAAGCAGTCTGGCTCCACAGTGTATGATCTTAATCTATTTTCAACACTGCTTCTGCGGTGGTTCCCAGCCTTCTAGGAACAGAGCTAAGATACCTGAAGGAATCCCTTCATGGTTCCCATGAGTAAGGAGAATTAGTTTATCACTAATAGCCATATATGGAAGAGTTGGTAAGGAAGTCACCATTGGTGCTACAAGGTTGCATTGTCCTTACCTATGGGTCCTTTCTCTTTTCTTTTAAGTTGAGCTACATATTCAGCCTTCTCAATTTTTGTACATAGGAATAACTTGCAAGATTACAGTTATATTTGCAATCATATGAAATTCACCCAAATACCACTGAGTCTCTGTTCCATTTCTAAGAATGTAAATGTGCCTTTTCTCAGCAATTTCTTAGTGATTTTTAAATCCACGGGTGTTTAAGCTATCACTGACCCCTACTTCTGATGCAAATGAATTTCTTCCCTTTAAATATTGCACATAAATTATTCAAAAACAATCCTGCTGCTTTACATGCATTATTTAACTTCAAAGAGTTGTTAGGAGCTAAACTTCCCTTTAAAAATTACCTGTCCTAAAAATCAGCACCAGTCACACCCTTATGAAATCCAAAGATGTCTGACAACATTAAATGGGTTTAACACAACAAAATAGGAGCAGTGGATGGATCAGAAGAGAGTTGAGTCCCATTTGATAGAGCCAGGCTCCCCCAAAATAGTCAACAGTATTGCCTGAGTCTTTAGGAACGGAACTACCCACATCTATAGGAGGAATTGAGAAAAAGCATTACTTTCAATTTACCTCCAAGCTGGGTATTCAAACATTTCTAAAACTAGGTAAATCCAAGTGAGGCCATAATAGTGTTGGGTCCTGCTAGTCTTTAAATCCCAAAAGAAGATTTCCTAAGTCAAGAAGTTTGTCAGGCCTGGGAGGAGGGTTAATATTTTGGTGTCTGGGGCAATCAGAGAAAGGAGCCTTTAGGAGAATTTCCATTTCTGTCTGACTCCTGTAACACCTTGACTCACAGAAACAGTTGGAAACATGTGAATACATCTGAGTCCTCCTAATTATTGAGAAGGGCCAAAGGGAAAAGTGACGATTTGATCAAGGCATAAAAATAATTTCCAAGAATAATGATCTGAAATGATATTATGTGTCTAGTAGCATGCAGTGCTGGAAGCGCACATAAATACAAATATACATGACAAAGTTTGTATGTGTGTGTACATAGCATTAGAAGAAATATGTAAATGCAAATATGAATGGAAAGCACAGTATAGTTTGGGGAATAATGATGGCTGGTCTCAGAAAGATGAAGAGCCACTACTCGAGATGAATTAGACCTATTTTATGTAGCTCCAAAGAGTAGAGCTGGATTGAAGAGTGGGAATTTAAGGAAAACAAATCTGACCCCTGTGAACAGAAGGACCTTCTAAAATATTGAACTAAATTGAATTTCTTATAGTTTTTTTATCTGAAAAATGTTCATCATTTCTACTATAGTTTTCCTTTGTATGGTACATTTATTAACCTCCTTGCTTTTTCTAATGCTGAACTTCCAAGAAACTAATTTGGCAATGCCAAAAAAAGGTTTTTAGTTTGTTTCAGTTTCTATAGCTAATGTAAATGTATAAAAAATAAGTAACAAGTATTGCTGGTTAAAACAAAGGTCTGATTAATTTTACAGTGTTTTACAATAGGTATTGCATTAAATTATTTAATGAATAATTATCTTTTAAGGAAGTAGGAAACAATATATGCACAAGTATTTAATTGGTTTTCTCGGTATATAAAGATTCCCTTCATTTCTTGGCAGACACCATCAATGTAAGATTGTTGTAAATAACTGAGAACAATGCCTCCAACTGGTTCCCTGAGGAAAGAAATATGAATAGCATAGCTTCCAACAGCCACCTTTCTTAGACATTGAACTATAATAGAGATAGAGATGTGCTTACATCAATATATACAACTGCTCCATTCCAGAGACCTGAAAAAGAGTAAAAATATTAGCAAATGACACAAAAAAAAAAACAACGTTTCTAACTAACAGATAGCATCCTTGATCTTCTTTTCTGTCTGATTAGGATGCAAATTCCTTCTACTATGTGGGAAAATATAATATAAAACCACTGATTGATATCTGGTTTACCTTAGGTGGAACTATAT
This sequence comes from Molossus molossus, assembly GCF_014108415.1. NCBI lineage: Eukaryota > Metazoa > Chordata > Mammalia > Chiroptera > Molossidae > Molossus > Molossus molossus. The sequence continues at coordinate 64,190,485 of NW_023425344.1, read as the reverse complement.
TTTTTCCCCAAGTTAATATGCAAAACAGAATATTAAGAAGACACACTGAGAGTCTATGCATCTCAATAGGGTCCCCAGCCCTTGATATTTGATCCAGTTCATTTCAGTGAGCTACTTTCCCTTCTGTGACCTGAAAAAGTAGAGCGGCCTTCAAATGGACTTATCTTCATCCCATATCTCCATCCACACAAGATGAGTCAGAGAGCGTGAAAACTGTTGTCTGCTGTCTGATTTTCCTTACACTCTGAAAGAGACTCCCTCTTTGAAAACCTGGTATTTTGGGTCAGCAGCTCCATGGCTGCCGGCTCTAAACCAGAGAAGCTGACTGTTTCGGTTCCGTATTTTCACCGATGCCAACTTGGAGCCGGTGTTAGCCATGGTGAGTAGTGAGGCAGAGCAAATGTAAATAGCGTTTAGGCCAGTGTTTCCTACATTTATTTAAACAGAAACCATTTTGCCCCTCAGCACATGCTTTAAAACCTCACAGAAATAATGCTTCATGAAAAACAGTTTGACAAACACAGGCTTAACCACATGCACATATTCATAAATCCTCACACATGCACACGCACTCACATATGCACACGGGCACACACGCACACTACTGTAAATAGTACCAATGAACTGACTGATTTATGAGAGTACAATGATATTTCAGGGGCACACAAATCCTTCTATTAACAGATGCTATGTTGTAAAGACAAGTTAGAAAATTGGAATAAATGTGTGCCAACACTGAATAATAAATATTTGCCAGGATGGCTTAAAATATTCATACTGCTGGAGCCACTAAGTCAGAAACCTGCCTAAAGAAAAAAATACAAAATTCAGGCAAATATTTATGCCCATCCACTTTTAATTGCAGCGTTATTTATAATTCCAAACGAATCAGAAACAACATAAACATCCAACAATAGGAGAATCAAATAAGTTAGGATATATGCATTTATTCAGAATATTCCTCAGTGATTTAAAATTATTTCCAAGAAATCTATAATGTGGTGGAAAATGTTCATGATATAATGCTTGGCGAGAAGCCAGCAGAATCCAAAATTGTAGAGACAGTATAATCTAAATGTATAAGACATATATGCATATTGAAAAGGGCCGAGCAGAACGTACCAAAATGTTGAAGTATTTCTACAGAGTAAGATAACAATGAATGTTATTTTCTTCTTTATATGTACTGGTACCCACAAAATTTTCCATAATTGACACATATTGCTTTTATTAGCAAGCAACAAAAATAAATTTCTGTTCCTCATAAATCTTTCGATGCCTTTCCTAAAGAAGCCATCTCTGGGTTTTTTGTTGTTGTTGTTGTTGTTTTTTATCTCTTACCACATTGCTTTTCTAATGACATTTTCCCCAGATTTAATTGGGAATTGTTAAAATGAGAGAAAAGAAAGCTAAACAGAAGAATGTGACCTCCAAAAAACACCTTTTTTTCCAAGGGAGTTTTGATTGCCATGGCAACTCTGAGGTAACTTGACCATTCAGGAGAAGCCTCCTCAGAGTAGTGTAAGGCAATCCCAGCCTCATATCTCTTGGGATCTCTGGCTTCCTCTCACCTCCTTCCAGATGTCAATCAAGTTCCAGATACACTTGGTAACACTGAATCTGAAGCAGACCATTATTAGTTTGTATTGCCAGCTCAGGGAATTTTAGGCTTTCTGGGAATTAAGAGCCATGTGGTTGCTAGGCACTGCCGGTCTCACATGTGTGACTTCATTAACTGCAGGTTACACAGGCTGGAAACCAAGCCATGGAAAGGGCGAAAAGGTCTCCAAGTCACAAGTTCTCTTTAGTCAGCCTGAAAGGCTTTTTCCCTAAATTGAGGGGGAGGAAAAAAAGGTTCTATGCAGCAGTTTGGATAAATATGCATTTATAAAGAGTACAACAATTAGGAAATATGTAGAAATCTTCCCCAATTACAACTATTTCTTCCATTCAACCTTCCCATGAACCATAATATAATTGTTGGGTGATTACATGTGTGTGTTTGAAATTAAGAATTAAGAACAATTACATAAAATCTCATCTTTTTGGCTTTACCAGTTCCAAAAAATGTTCATTTCAAAGACTATTTGTGGACAACAGCCTACTAGGTGAAACCGAGGAGACAGCAAAGAGATATATGAGCCAAATTTCTCTTTTGGTCAAAAAACAGAACAAAACTAAAATCATCCCCTTCCTCAATACTTTTCACTATTATTATTATTATTTATTTTATTTTTTTTAGCAGGTAAGTGTTCTCATAAAAAATGAGCAAAAAGCCCAGCTGGTGTGGCTCAGTGGATTGAGCATCATCCCATGGACTGAGAAATACTGGTGCTATTCCCGGTCAGGGCACATGCCCGAGTAGTGGGCTCAATCCAGTAGGGGGCGTGCAGGAGGCAGCCGATCAATGTTTCTGTGTATCCCTTCCTCTCTCTCTAAAAAAATCAATAAAAACATATTTTTTAAAAATGAGTAATAAACAGAAATGAATTATCTTAGGACCTATACACAAAAGCTTCAGAAATGACTGAGAAAGAGATGAAAAAAATCCATGTACAGATGTAGAGTTTAGACAAATCATTCAATAATTTCACAAATAATTTTAAAGTAATTTTAAAATACTTGCAAATAATTTTCAGATAAAAGCATAATATTCCTTTTATGATAACAAATTGGGTGGGCAGGACACAAAAAGTAGAGAAAAAATACTAGGGTAAAAAAAAAAAAACAAGCATAAAAATATCATACAGAATGAAATAGAAGTTATAAAGAAGATGACATAAGTAAAGGGAGATAAAGTGGTCTGGTATATAACCAGAGTTCATAATGCAGAGAATAGAATAAGTGACCAGGGGGAAATATCATAGAGGAAAACATTATCAAAATAAAACTGAAAACTAATTATTGAAATGGCTCACCATGTAACAAGTGGGAGGGGGACAGGTAGGCATCAAAATTAGGATAGATGCCTGGGAAATATAACACAAAAATTTGATGCAAAATGAGCAACATTAAGATATATTTAGAGAAAATAGTATAATTTCAAGGATTTTAAAAAAATTATAAGGGATTCAGAAAGAAAAAGCCAGGCACATACAAGTCCAGATGAGAAAGTAGAAAAAAGTGTGAACTTGCCAATTGATTTCTTCACCGTTTATGGTACTACCTAAAGTGGAAATGTAATTAAATATTAGCAAACAAAGAAATAAATAGGTGCTCTAACTTTTATTTTTCTTTAGCTTTAAGGTGATATTTAAAGACCCAATCAATTTCTCTTCTTGTAGAGAACCTATTATCTGAAGCATTTTGCTTCAGATAACTCAGCAATTCCTTGTTATTTCAGAGAATTGTACTTTTGTTAAATGTAATTAAAATAAAATTTAATGCTCAAAAATTGAATGTAGACTATAATGTATTTTCTAAAATTACCTTAAAAAATCTATCTGTACATATGGATAGATAGTTGAAATGATATCAAATTATGGTAATTTCTTAGTTGTGAAATATGAACATTCTTTTACTTTACTGTCTTCTTTATACATTTATATATTGCTTAATTTTTAATAGAAAATTGTTATGAAAGTAGCGATTATGGACTAAAAAATGAGAAAATAATTTGAAATGCTTTCTCTAAAAAAATAATAATTTTCGCCCTGGCCGGTTTGGCTCAGTGGTTAGAGCGTCGGCCTGCGGTCCGGAGAGACCCAGGTTCTGTTCCCGCTAAGGGCACGTACTTCGGTTGTGGATTGTCCCCGGCCCTGGTTGGTCGTGCAGGTGGCAGCCACTCGATGTGTCCCTTCGCGTCGATGTTTCTCTCTCTCTCTCCCTTCCTCTCTCTCCCTCCCACTCTATCTGTACAAAAAATGGAAAAATATCCTCGGGTGAGGATAAAAAAATAAATAAATAAAATAAAATAAAATAATAATTTTCATGCCTTTAATGTGTCCAGCAGGAGGATCACATCAATGTCTGCTGGACAGGGGTCGTGATCACAGTTCATCACTGAACCGAGCGCTCTGAACAAAGAGCATCACATCAGATGAAAGACAACACAGGAAATACAGGTGTAACTCTCTACATGTGTCAAAGCAAAGATGAAAAGTATTTGCTATATTAATGCTTTTTAAAAAATATTTTCTTTATTGATTTTAGAGAGAGAGCAAAGGAGGAGAAGAGAGAGACAGAAACATCAATCAGAGAGAACACTGATTGGCCGCCTCTTGCATGCCCCCCACTGGGGATGTGGCCCACAACCTGGACATGTGCCCTGACAGGGAATCAAACCAGAGACCTCTTGTTGCATGGGTCAACACTCAACCACTGAGCCACTCTGGCTGGGCCATTAATGCTTTTTTAATCAGTCATTTGTACAGCACTCTGAGGTACGCTGGATCTTTTGCTTCCTTTGGTTATTTTTATTCAGAACACTGGAGCTGCTCTAGAAATAGTTACAATTTGATATTAATCTATACATACCTATATCAAAAGACTTAGAGCATAGGTTAAAAAGTCACAGTGAATTAGGTGAGTGGACTTTTGATGATTTCTATCATTCTATACTTACATTGTAGATGCCCAAATATGCACTCATGTCTCACTCTCTTAGAAGTTGTCTTGCTTGTGGCTGTCAATTCTACTTAAGATTAGGGGGAAGCCTCCTAAGGGACCCTCCTGCTTTTCATCTCCATTCTCCTCTCCAGACCCCATCCCCATTCATCCTCTGTGGGGTAAGCCACTCTATAACGATCTTTCTAAACATCAAATATGTTTCTCTTACCACTATTATTACAAACCTCATTTTAGAGAGATTAATAGCACTTTTATTTCATTATTTTTTATTTATTGCATTTATTTGGGGTGATTTTGGTTAATATAGGTTTCAGATGTACAATTTCATATTACATCATCTGTATATTGTATTGTGTGTTCACCACCCCAAGTCTAGTCTCCTTCCATCACCCTTTGTCCCTCTTTTACCCTCTTGCACCTCCCCCAACCCTTTGGTAATCACCATACTGTTTGTTGTCTGTGTCTATGAGTTTGTTTTATTTATTTACTTATTTATTTATTTATGCTTAATCCTTTCACCTTTTTCACCCAGTTCCCCAATACCCCTCCCCTCTGAAAAGTCTTTAATAACTACCCATCTCCTTTCTTATAAAACCCAAACCCTGTTATGTCACTGAAAGTCCGCTGTGACCTCCCCCTTCCTATATAAATAAGTTTTAGAGGGAAGAATGTCTACCCACTCCAAGTTTTTTTCAAGGAGTGATTTTTCTCCTAAGCAAAAGAGAGGCATTTCTCCACCTTGTGCTCAGCCCAACACAAGGAGGTAGAGATCTGACTGGTAAATTTAGGAAAAACCAACTGGAATGTTTAGTGTCATCCTTTTTTCCGCTGGGCAGCGAGCTGCCCACAGGGAGTGAGATTTCTGCCCTTCCACTGAGTCAGTCTGCCCTGGTCCTTTGCTTCTTTGACCAGGCCCAGAAATATAATCCATCTGGGCTTCAGAATTATGGAGCTCATAACCCTAAAGCCAGCACACTGAGAGCTACCATACCTAATCTCACTCGCTCCCCTAAACCTCTACCCCTGAAAAAAGAAATATTGTGCCTCTATTTGTTACTTTTCTTTCTTTTTATTTCTCGGCTTTTTCAGAACCCTAGTGGGGGAGAAGGGTGCTATTTGCTGAACACCTCCCCCAAAGAGCCCAACACAAGCTCACATTTCATTGAGGGATTCCACTTGCCAAATACTATGTTGATGAATGCTGTCACGTGGGTTATGTCATTTGGTCACCATGGCCCTCCACAGCCTCTGCCACTCAGCCCTGGGCTCTTCCACCCCCCTTGCACCCCACACCTCAACCTCCATGTTGTCTCAACTGAGGTTGGTAGGGAAGGAAAGATTCCCTACTCAGATCTGTAAAATAATAAAAAGATGGAAATTTCAGGATAATCAAGAGACTGAACTGGTGAGGCGTTTCACAGATGCTGACTTTCCTATAAAATGCAAAGTTCATACAACATTTAGTTATCATGCACACCTTCTTGAACTTTATGCTCATGTATGTGGGGAATGTTAGTGATGCAAATGGTTCTTGGCCCTGAGCTCGTTTCTAGCTTGGTGAGTAAGCGTCAGGTGACAGGAAGGTGGTTTCCCCACTCCAGCTGAGTTACTCTGGGGAAATTTAAATCCAGAGTTTCTGCTCGGGAGCACAGAGCATATAGAATCTTTGTTATTTTCTCTAGTGTATGATATTTGGCCCTTGCTGAAAATGAATTCTGTACTCTACCATGAAAAAAAAGTCCACTGGACTTTGGGCCCATGATAAGATAACGTAATATATTACTTTTGAACACCTCCTCCCCCAACGGATAAAATCTCTCCCTGAACAAAATAAATAAGCACTCTTACAAAAGAATAAGGTAGTAGGATTCCTAAGAAGACAGTTTCCTAAAAGGATTTACCTATCATTTGTTATTCTTTAAAATATATTTGGAGACATATTATAGGAGGGGGAGATGCTATGTTAGCCTCCCCTATTTTAAGAATAATTGTCCTATTTTCTTCTTATCCTTTATCCCCATTATATCATTACATGGCCAGTGCCTGGGGTTTAGCCCATGGCAGGAGTTTTCCCAAATCTCACATAGCACATATTTCTCTCTTTTCTAATTCTTACTTTTTTCTGTTCTGTTCCTGATATAGAATTGGTAACAAAAAAGGACTCCTATTAGCTCTTGGATACAAATGTCATTAATTAGTATCTCTACAAAGCAATACACATAAATTCAGGTCAGTATAAAGTTAAAGGATTTTTTGTATTTTTCACATTTTTTAAATTCATCTTTATTGTTGAAAGTATTACAGAGGTCCCTCCTTCCTCCCCCATCAGCACCCTCCTCCCCATTCCCACCTGACACCCACCTTCTCCACACTGTTGTCTGTGTCCATTGGTTATGCATATTGCATCTTTCACATTCTCAAGGTAATACTGAGGATTAAAGTAAATTATAAATAAACAGATAAATAAAAGAAAAATAATAACTACATATGCACATTTTTAAGTAAAATTTTATTGTATTCATATTTTTAAATTTTAGAAAAGTGGTAGAGATTTTAAATTTTTGTTTCTTATAATAGTAAAAACTCAAATAAAAGACCTACATTTAATGACTCTATTAAAGTGTATCACAAACTTGAAACATAAAATTCTTATTTCATTAATTTTTTAAAACACTAGAGAGAAACTGATAGGTGTAACAGCCAGCCAAATAACTTCCAATTTGTAATAAATGAGACAAACCTCTTCCTAGGAAATACAGTTTCAAAATCAAATCAATATCTCATTTTAGCTAATTTTTTTCACTAAAAATGAAATTAGTAGCAAGTATCAGCCAGCATGCCCATATTTAAATTTAATCTGAAAGTGCTGTTTTCTGAAACTAGAATGTCTGTCAGGAGTGGCAGAATGGCCTGGGGACTTACTATTAGGTTAGCCATCAAGTCAGGGATTAAAGAGATGATTTATTTCTTCTAGGAGAAATTATATCTCTCTAGTGAGAATACATTTTATTAAACAACTTCTAACAAAAGTAATCAGATACATCTTTCTTGGCCTTAGTCAAATTACTGAGAAGTTAAATATAAAACCTAATCTTAGTGTTTAAACATAGGTACTCAACCATGTGCAAAAATGTGCTTCTATGCTAGACAGAAATAATAGCTCTGAAAAATGACCAGAAACATTATCTAAATCACCTCAGTAGATGGCCAGGACTTTGCAGGCAAAGTATGATTGCAGAACTATCAGTCTCTTAACATGGCTCAATAAGCATCTAGTAGACCACATCTGAAACTAAGCAATCCATGATATTTACATCAGTGTTTTGCATTCACTTTGGGCTGTGCAAAAATGTTGATGATGATTATGCCAACTTTTAACCTATTTGGAATAGACTATAATTCGCATAAAACAATGTATGATATTGTGTTGAAAACAACACATCTACATGATGAATCTGAATTCCGGAGGTTGGACTGAAAATCTTAAAGATTCTTTTCATTTTTGTTATTGATCTAATGTCATTCTTCCTGGGTTTCAGGTTGATTTTCTGCTAATAAGGTTGCCAAATATTGAGCAAGTTAGAAAGGTGATATTTTTCAAACATTGAGTTTCATAGAAAAAGTTTCTATAAAAACCCCAAGCAACAGTATTACTACTCATGATGTACCATAACACAAGAGAAATGATTTTCACTGAAATTAAAAGTAGCCTGTCTAAATTTGATAACAGAAAATGGTTTTCAATGGATTATCTAATAAACTCTTGAATGTTTCTGAGTATACTGTAGCAAATATACCACAATGACAAAATTTAAAAGACAATAATATACTCTTACAAATAATGATTTATTTTATTTTACTCAGTTTCATAAGTTCAGCTTTTTACTCTCGTGAATTTGCAAAGAGAAGTCTCTGATTGTACCTTTTCCACCCGTTAGTCTTTCTGCCTTTATTTTCTAGTTTGAATTAGAACCTCTTTTGCTTAAGTGTTAGATATAAGTACTTGTATTTTTATGATACGTTACTAAAACATTTTAATTCTCTAATTTATTCACTCAAAAACCATTTTTTATTGGGCACCTGTTTTGGGGCAGGCAATGCCCTGTTATTTATAAGGCGTGTTTTATTTATTTTTTAAAAAATTATTTTTATTAATTTGTTTTTGTCACAGATGTTTCTTCTTTTTCCCCCATTGATACCCTCCTCCCCATCCCCCATGCCCTTTCCCTAGCTTTGTTGTCTATGTCCATTGGATATGCATACATGCATAAGGGTCCTGTAGTTTATCTCTTCCCCCACAACATCTCCTTTTGTGGGGTTTGTCAATCTTCACCCTACCTCTATGTCTCTGGGTCAATTTTGTTCATCAGTTAGTTTAGTTCATTATATTCCACAAATACGTGAGATCATGTGATATGTGTCTTTCTCTGCTTGGCTTGTTTCGCTTAGCATAATACTCTCCAGGTCCCTCCATGTCATCTCGAATAGTAAGAGATCTTTTTTTCTTACAGCTGCATAGTTTTCCATTGTGTATATTTACCACAGCCTTTTTATCCACTCATCTCACTGATAGACACTTGGGTTGTTTTCAGATCTTAGCTATTGTAAATAGTGCTGCTATGAATATAGGGGTACATATATTCTTTCTGATTGGTGTTTCAAGCTTATTAGGATATATTTCTAGAAGTGGGATCACTGGGTCAAATAGCAGATCAATTTTTAACTTTTTGAGGTAACACCATACTGTTTTCCATAGTGGCTGCACCAGTCTGCATTCCCACCAGCAAGTGTACTAGAGTCCCCTTTTCTCCACACCCTCACCAACACTTGTTGTTTGATGATTTGTTGATGGCGGCCATTCTGACAGGTGTGAAGTGATACCTCATAGTTTTAATTTGCCTCTCTCTGATAATTAGTGACGTTGAGCATTTTTTCATATGTCTCTTGGCCATTTGTATGTCCTGTTTGGAGAGGTATCTCTTTAGGTCCTCTGCCCATATTTTAATTGGATTCTTTGTCTTCCTTTTGTTGAGTTGTATGAGCACTCTATATATTTTGGAAATTAACCCCTTATCTGTTGCATCATTTGCAATTATGGTCTTCCATATTTGGGTATCTCTTCCCGTTTTGATGGTTGTTTCTTTTGCTGTGCAGAAGCTTTTCAGTTTGAAGTAGTCCCATGTGTTCATTTTTTTCTTTCTCTTGCCTTAGGTGTGGCCAGTACATAATGTGTGGGTGAAGCGCAAACCAAAACATATGAAATCCTTTACACAAAACTTACCAAGAATTTTAAGAGCACTGACCAAGGTTAGGGTAAGTGTATGGCCTGGATGTCCATGAAGCCAGACCCACATGCGATTTTAGCACTGAGCCTCCTTTCTCTTTTCAGTGTGAAAAATATATATATATTAGTGTGCATTTAGAATGCGTTAGAAATTATGGAATAATAGGATGGAATAACCAGACCCTCCACTGAAAGTATATATATTTGCATATTATTTTTACATATTTCTTTATTTATTGAACTTGAAAGCACAACTTTCCAGGAAGAGCCTGTAATGCATTTGCATAATGTTGTTATTCAGCTATTTCATTTTTAGGTTATAGAACTGAATACATCAGAGATTAAGAAGCCCAAATGGTAGCCTCTGCAATTTGATTCTAGGGACCACTCCATGTTAAGAATAATACCTTTCTCTAATGGATAAATGGCTAATTAAACAGCCTGCTTATACAACCTGTAAAGTCAAGTACAGAACTACTATTAACTAGAAGCACAGCCGAAGAAGTCCTTAGCCTGTAGAAAACAAATCAGAGCTAGAATAAGATGAACATAAACCAATGTGATTGGTTCAACAATAATTTAATTGAGAGCCTTCGATATATCAAGTACTCTTCCACGGATCAGGGGGTATAATTGTCACCAAAACAATGATCTGTGTCATCATGGAGCTCAGTCTAATGATTGATAGCACAAAAGATCATCAGAAAGTTGATATCCACATGTAAAAATGTAATCTTTCTTTACAATTTATTTTAAAATAATTTTCTCTTGATAACACCTTTAGTTTCTATGTGTTTATTCACTTATTTATTTGACAAAAATTTACCAAATAGCTTCTAAAATCTAGGTACCATGCTGGAATTTAGAGCTGAATCTATAATTATACAGCCACAGTTGCAAAATATGACATTATTATATAAAAAGTAATGGGCTGCAACCTGGGCTTATCTCACGTTGTCTGTGCTTCCCAATGGCCTCGCTGTCCTACCCGGATATTTCAAATACATGGCATCTACACCACTATTCTTCTCTCCTTTGCCCAAGAGAAAAATCACTAGTGAATCTAATTTTTTTCCCATTGAATTTAAACGTAGCCTCAAAATTCTTTTAAGGTTAACCCATCAGCTTTCCACAATCAATCCTACAATTGGTGAATGAGATGAAAACCTATTTGCTATTTGGGGTTGAGCCTGGATTTCAAAACCCACAGTTGATTTCTGAATGGTAAGCTTAATATTTAGGAAGAATGGTACATCTGCTAACAACAACATTGCTCAAGGTAAGTTAACAGCTATACATAAGAGTTCCAAAATTTAGACTAGTGCCATAAAAGTTAATTTTCATTCACTTCATGGTCCTAAGCAGAATGTCAGCGGGCATCCGAGGCTCTACCCCATGCAGTTCCTCATACAACCAGTTTATTTGTGTTTTTTTTGTTTTGTTTTTTTTATCCTCACCCGAGGATTTTTCCATTTTTCCATTTTTTGTTCAGGTAGAGTGGGAGGGAGAGAGAGGAACAGAGAGAGAGAGAAACATCGACGTGAAAGGAAAGGAACACATCGAGTGGCTGCCACCCGCACAACCGACCAGGGCCGGGGACAAACTGCAACCGAGGTACGCGCCCTTAGCGGGAACCGAACCCGGGTCTCTCAGGACCGCAGGCCGACGCTCTAACCCCTGAGCCAAACCGGCCAGGGCTATTTGTGTTTTTAATCTAGTGTCTCTACCATTCTCTAAAGACTAGAAATCCTCCACTGAATCTCTCAAGAGCCCTGTGAATGGCATAAGAAAGAATGTGAAGGACAGTAAGATAACTTTATGTCAGGCCTATAGGTGGCATATTTTGTTTTCATCCACATTTCATTGGTCAGAATCAATTATATAAATATGCTCCCCAAATGTACGAATGCTGAGAACTGCAGTCTACTATGTACCTAACAGAAAAATAAAATAACATTTGGGGCTATATGATATGTTTCTACCACATCAGCATCAAGCAGGGTGAAATGATAATGCATCTCATCAATGTGAACTTAATTTACTACCAATATATAATTATCAGCTTATAGCACCAGCCTTTTAATACTTTGAATTTGGTGTTGATGACCGGTACCTCTAAATACTACTAAATCTGTGTAAGACTGACTATTGTTATGAAAATTTTTTTTATTATTTGGACCAATAGTTACTATTACAGAATTTTTATTTTCAGTTTTATTGCAATTATGATTATTTGCATACATGTCTTTTTAAAAAAAATTTTCTGTATGAGTCCATTGAAGTTTGTAGGTCTAAGTAGGTCTCAGTTCTAAGAAAGTTGTATCTTTCTAGGTCAACTAGGTCTACAAATTCAACTGGACTGGGAGCCTGGTTTGATATTCTATTTCTGAGGCTAGTTAGGCCTATCAACCAGTAATATACTTCTTGGAGATCCCAAAATATAATTTCCTAATTTTCTCCAAAAGCACCCAGAATTTTTCAGAACCACCAAGACGGTATCCAATGAGAGTGAATTTCAGGATAAGATGATCACTCTTGAAAACAAAGGACCTATATCTAAAAACAAAATACCACATCAATAAAAACTCAGCTTTAAATGTTCCATATCAAATAAGAAATTTTCAAGTTGGAAGGAATCCTAGAGAAGATGAAGTGTGCTGACGCGGATTCTGAAAGCCACAGGCCACATTGGGCCCTTCTGACTATGGAGTGGCTCAGGAATGAGGCTGAGAGAAGGTTAAATTCTGTTTACTGTTTTCTAGCCCTTAGAAATCCCTTGTTCATTGATGTTTTGTGGTTTTACTTCTTCGGTTTTGATATTGGGAAAGAATAAGTTGAATGTAATTACTGAGCAAACAATATAAGAAATTGTCTGCTCAGTGTGGAATAGAGAAGGAGAAAACAGCAGGTAGCAATGTGTGCGTGACAGGTTGTTTTCTAAATAAAACATAAAATACTTCTGTGGCCACTGCCAAGAGGAGGAAAGTGACTGATGAAAATCATATGTTCCAACACTAGGGGCCTGGGAAATAATATTTTTTAGATTAAAAACATTGATTTTTTTTCCCCATTAACAATGGGAAAATCTTGTTATGAAGAATACAATATCAAGAGTCCCTCTATGATGAACCACATTTTTCAATTAAGTGGTTTAGAAGGCTAGTAGGAAGGCAAAATAAACCAACTTCAAGAACAAATTTAATTCAGTTTCAACATTCTATCATGACAGCACTTTATTGTATTCCCCAAAATTTAATTCAAAAAAGAAATTCTTTATTCACAAATAAATAATAAAAGAAAGCATACATATAGTTGCAAATATTTCATTTCCTGATATAATACATATTTAATAAAATCTGTGTTTTATTTTATTCAAAGGATAATTCCTCCTGAAATGAAACCCATGCAAAGTATTGAGCTCACAACTGATCCAATCCAATGACCCCATCATAAAAGAGAGAAAAGGAATATCTGGAGAAGTGAAATATTTTCTCAAAGCCACAAAAGATACTTATACAACTGAATCACAAAGTAAGTCTCCTAAATGTGAATTCATAGTTTTCACTACTGAAAATAATAAGCTCAATGATATTATTTTTAGTGTTGTTTTGTGCCTGTACTCAGCAGGTGATGGCTGCTAGTTATAATTGCTACATATTCTAATTTGTATATTATTATATTAAATTGCATTTTAGATATGAACTGTAAACCCAAGCATACAAAACAAAATGAATACCAACTCTAAATCTTCTCTACTAGCATTTTAAATATAATTACCTAGACATGTCTGAAAATATAGAATAAATAATTTTAATACAAGAAAAGTGGGATGATCCTGGTATTTAATAGTAAAGAACAGAATAGCTTATCTTCTTGTCAGAATTCAGAGATATGATTCTAAGAAGTTTGCATGGCAAGACTCAATATAAATAGTTATAAGCTATCATTAGACATAAAGAGGAAAAATCCATATAACAGTTCCTAAAATTAGGAAAACTAATATTAGTGTTATAAAATAAACCACTTCTATAGCACAGAAGTTAATTATCAGTCGAGTACACAAAACAGTTTTGGGGATAAAATTTTGTAGAATGCAATACTAGAAAAGAATTTCTTCTGAAGTAGTAGCAACTAATGACAAATGAAAAAAAAAACAAAAACTGAATTTAAGTTGAGGAAAAACCTGTATGGCACTCAATCCATTTTCTTTGTTTACAAAAACATGCTCATTACCTTTTAGAGTAAACCTGGGGCAGTTCATGGTCTAGTTGGGAGACAGCTATACTTAAAATAATAACTGATACTGTCTCTCTTTTCCAGTATTTCTGATTCTCCCTTCCATTTGTGCAATAATCTTATTTTGTGGCATACAAGCTTAAAGGAATATTGATGACTGTAAAAATACATAAATATTTTAAAGTTTCAAAAGCCTAGCCTCTGAGGAGTCTCAAGACAAAGGAGAAACCCAGTGGGTTAAACCTAAATGTCCTGCATCCAAGACAGAATAAAAATTCCCCACGGTGTAAGGTAGAGAAATTCAGTAAACAAGAAGGCAGGGAGTGGTAATAAAAGACAAGACAATGGTAGAACCTAGGAGAGCACAGCCAGGCCTCCAGAGATTCTGCTGCAAGGAGAAGACCCACTACTCAGAGGCCACCTGGCTTCCAGCTGAGTGCCAATTTAAATCATCTTAGTCTGTAATCTGCTAGTAGCCTCCAAATGTAGCTGCATACCATTGTGATGATTGTGGACTCTACAATTCTGGAGAGTTATTACTCTTACAGGAACTGATGTAAATGGCACCCACTGGGGCTGCACCACCATTTGCAACAACCCTTTATAAAAGCCTTAGGAGCCAAGGCAGCTCTGTAAATCTGCCCAGTCTCCAACCATGGTACATTGCCTGTACCAAGAGGTCATGTGTACCTATCCTTCATGCTGGTATCTAGTGAGCTTCTTCTTTGACAGTCATCAGCAGCACCTTACCCACTGACCATCCAACAGGCTATCTGTGCCCTAAAACTTCACCTGGCCCACTATCCACCTACCCTCTATTCAGTCGTCAAGGACACATAGAGTTACAAAATTCTGTGATATTGTTAGAGAAGGAAGAACAAAATATATGGAAATGTGTAAAAGGAATCTTGATCCTATATTTGGTGATAAAAGATCAGGGAAATTTTTAAGAATGGCTATTTGAATTGAGTTTTCAATCTTGAGGAAAGTTGGCAGCTTGCCCACATTTTACTACAACAGTAACAACCATTAACAAATTTTATGCCCTTTTGGAAAAAAGTAGTATGGGATAATGATACAACATTTAAAATAACAATACAATTAGTGATTAAAAGTAAAGTCTCTGGGATTTGGCTGCCTGGATTTGTATTCTACTATCCCCTTAATAGCTCTAAAATCTTGGACAGCCCTGGCCAGTTTGGCTCAGCGGTTAGAGCGTCGGCCTGTGGTCCAGAGAGACCCAGGTTCAGTTCCTGCTAAGGGCACGTACCTCGGTTGCAGTTTGTCCCCAGCCCTAGTTGGGTCTTGCGTGCAGAAGTCAGCCACTCGATGTGTCCCTTTCACGTCGATGTTTCTCTCTCTCTGTCTCTTCCTCTCTCTCCCTCCCACTCTATCTGAACAAAAAATGGAAAAATGTCCTTGGATGAGGATAGAAAAAAAATCTTGGAAAAATTTCTTTTCTTTTGTGTGCTGCAGTTTTCTTATCTGTAAAATGTAGTGGCATGAGTGATATAATGAAGAAATAAATCATACCTCTAGTGATAAAAAGTACTATGTCTGAGGTTTAAAAAAAACACTGGGATGGGATAAACAATGAGTTAGACACTACAGAAGAAAAGATTAGTGAACTTGAAGATAAAATAGAAACCATCAAAAATGAATCAGAGGGAAAAAAGACTAAAAACAAATAAACAGCATCAGTTATGAGACAATTTATGCAGTATATGTATGTAATTATAATTAGAGTCCCTTAAGAAGAAGGGTAAGGACAGAAAACTATTTGAAGAACTAATGACAGAAAAACATCCAAATTTGATGAAAACTATAAACCCATTGATCCAAAAAGCTTTATTTAACCCCAAACACAAGAAACAAAAAAACTACTATGGAGCCACCGTGAAATCAAATTGCTTAAAATAGTGACAAAGACAAAATCTTAACAGCAGTCAAAGAAAAATGATACAATATGTATAGAGAAACAAAGATAAGAATGACTATAGAAACAAGGCAAGTTAGAAGACAGTGGAATGATATTTTTAAAGTACTGTTGAACTAGAATGAAAGTATCTTTAAAACTGAGGGTGAAATATAATGAGATATTCAGATCAGGAATGAGCAAGCATGACCACCCTCACCATTTTTTTTGACATTTGTATTAGAGGTTCTGGGTGGTCTGGTAAGGCAAAAATAAATGAATAAACAAACAAACAAACAAAAGGCATACAGATTAAAAAGGAAGAAGTAAACTATCCTTATTTTCAGATGATATGACTACATAGAGAATCCTATGGAATCTACAGAAAGCTACTAGAGCTAAATAGTGAGTTTAGTAAGGTTAAGAATACAAATAAAATATATAAATACCAATTATATTTCTATATATTAGCAAAGAACAATCATATTGAATTTTAATGTCATTTATAATAACATTTAAAAATAAAACATGCTTAGGCAAAAATTGTCAAAAGATATGCAAGTCCTGTAGACTGAAAACTAGAAGACATTGTTGAAGAAATTAAAGACCTAAACAATGGGGGAATTCACCATGTTCATGGAATGACAAATTCAATATTGATAAGATGTCAGTTCTCTTCAAATTGATCCATAGTTGCAATGTACTCCCAATCAAAATCATATTATGCTTTATATAGATTAATAAACTGATTCTAAAGTTCATGTGCAAATGACAAGTATCTAAAATAGCTGAAACAACTTAAAAAAAAACAAAAAACAAAGTTGAAGGACTTAGATCTGGGACTTTCAGTAGTTATTACAAATCTTCAGTATATTAGGGGGAAAACAATCAGCTTGTGACCTTAAACGAGGTCTAGTTCTAAGATATGACACCAGCAGCACAATCCACAACAATTTTTTTAAAATTTATAAATTAGACTTTATCAAAATTAAGACTGTCAATTGTTCAAAAGACACTATAAAGAGAATGAAAACACAACCACTGACTGAGAAAGTATTTGCATAGAGAAAACATCTATTAATTATATATCTGATTAAAGACTTATTTCTAGAATATAGAAAGACCTCCCAAAACCTAATACTAATAAGAAAACTATCTTAATTAATTCAAGCAAGGATTTTAACAGACATTTAATGAAGAAAGAGATACAAATGGCAAATTAATACATGAAAGGATTTTCAACATCATATGTCATTAGATAAATGCAAATTAAAACACAGTGAGACTCTACAGACCTATAACCCTGAGCAGACTGAAGGCTCGGAAGCTGTGGTGCTACTAGAACTGTCCTACACTGTTGGTGGGAATGCAAAGTGGGACAAACACATTGAAAAACAGTTTGCAGTCTCTTAAAAAATTAAATATACATATATCACATGACTCACCCATCCTATTCCTTGGCATTTGCCCAAGAAAAATGAAAGAAGACATTCATACAAATACTTGACTGTTCATAGAAGTTTCATTTGTAGGAGCGAAAAACTAGAACCAACCCAAATGTACCTTAAACATCTGAGTGGATAAATGGTGGCGCATCTATGCAACGGATGACTACAGAGCAAGAAAGGATACTAACTGCTGATACATGGACCAACATAGATGAGTCTCACAATAATCATGCTGAGTGAAAGAAGCCAGATGAAAAGAATACATACTGTATGATTCCATTTATGAATCGATCTTGAAAATGGCAGCTAATTTACAGTGCCAGAGAAACAGATTAGTGAGTGGGTATAGGCTGGGGAAGGCAGGCGAGCGGGATTACCAAGGGGCATTAGAAAACTTTCGGTGGTAACAAATGCGATCACTGTATTTATTGTGGTAATGGGTTTACTTTAATACTTATGTAGAAACGTAATCAAATTATGCACTTTAAATATGTGGAGCTTATTGTGTGCCAGTTACTCCTCAATGAAACTGTTTAAGAAAATAAGAATTTATAGCACCCCTAAAACAACTTACAAAGAAGGGCACAGTAGAGACAGACTTTTGCCACCCAGAGAACCTAAATATAAGAATATTTTCTCCTTGAGATAGCAGCTCTCAGTCATTCTACATACATGACAAGTATGCAAGAAGATACACAAAAACACAAATTTTTCTTTGTGGACCACCTAGCTGCCAGAAAGGTAATATAACACTGGGATACGTATAGTGAGCCTTCATTAAGTACAAAGATTTATTCTTTTTTCTCCTGTTAACTCCCTGGAAATTGAACACATGCCACTGGAGCTGGCCTGTCACTCATTCTGCTGCTATTATGGGAGTTCAGGTAGCTGAGGCCACCGAGGGCAAAGATGCCGACAATTTACATATCATATTAAGCATGTGATGACAGAATGGCTGGGCGACTTTAATTTTTTATTCCACATGTACTCCAAAGGTGCAAGATAGAAAAGGGGAGTGTATTTTGTGTGTTTCATGGGAAAATATACACTACGGAGCATTCCAGGAATTCCCTTGCTTAAAATAAATATATAGTCAATGGGGAAAAAAGGGAGAAACATTCGAAACAAACATAAATTAATAAAAAATAAAAACAAATAGTTTCTTTTAAATTTTCCAGCCTGCTTCGAACTGATTGAGATTTATTTGTTTAATATAATTTCATCAAACAATTTGGAGGTTATATATTCATTTCAAATTTGCGTAGTACAGTAACAACATTGTTAGTATTGGTATTTATATTTAAAATTCTGAACCATTTTATATTATCTTTTTTAGGTAAGAAAAGGTCATTACACATTAGCTGAACTCCTTGGGCCTAATTTGAAAATCTCTGTGTTTATGGGACTCACACATACATACACTCGCACCAAATATTTTCTAACCTTCCTTGAATTTAAATGTATATGTGAATATATGCACAAATATACTTTTCCTAAGCTTATTTGTTTTGCCGTTACTTTTCTCACTTTTGCAACTCACTGTCTCTATTTTTGTCTATAATATTGTTGGGTTAATTACTATTTTCGTGTGCTTTTAGTGAGTGTGTAAACAATAAAATATTTGAGACCATGAAAAAAAAAAAAAAAAAAAAAAAATATATATTCAGGAAAACGACTTAAAAACTATAATGAAGTTACCTCTGGGGAATTAAAAACTAGACAACAGAAAAAAGGTTTATTCTTTGGCATGGCTTTTTATATGCTTGGACGTTGTCATGAGCACAAGTTACAATTCCGAGAGGAAAATAAAGAATAATTTCTGTATAAAGCGCTGCTCTGCCATGGGCTTTGCCTGTCCCTAGGTCTATCCTAAGAAATGGGTCAGGTACTAGGGCTCCCTTCTTCAGATCCAAATAGCACTCTTTTTGTCATTTTCATTTTTACTGTTTGTTTTTTAATTTAATACTATTTTTTATGAACTTTATTTGACATATTAATTGGTATGCCACCTGCAGAGATAATTGGGTGGCTGGTAACCTTGTAATTACAAATGGAGGTGAGAATATAAATGATCAGTGCCTAGTGTGACCTAAGACCCCAGCTGTAATAGCCATGGAAATGTGGGTCAATCCAATAGATTGTTTTTTCATCTACAACTTGAGGGACATCTTTATCGCTTTTTGAAGTCATAGCTAATTTACATTCACTTGGCATCTTTTGAAAATATTCATCATATATAGCATTAATTTAACTGTTTCCATAGAGAAACAAAATGTGCAGTTATCCATCCTCAGCCATGTCACTGAAAGATATTTTTCTCTGTCATTTAGTAACTTTGCATTCTGTTCCAAAAGCTTCCAAAATGTTAACAGGCATCCATTATCAGATTAAATGCCTTTTACTTTCAATATTTCAATGTATCAGCTGAAGAATGGTATAAATGTTCTTTGTATATTGTCTCCTGATAAATTCTACTGGAGGAAAACAAATGCTTATGTTCAAGAAAATCTAATTAGAGACTTTAGTTTATCCTTGTGAAGCACCCACAGGAAAAGCAACATCTGTGCTTAAGTTAGTTATTTTCTTTGAAAGAAGAAATAAATGAAAAGAACATAAAATAAATGTTAATTATTCTTTAGAAATCTGCATAAACCCAGTTATACATAATAATGGATAATCTCCTTTATAGTACCTGTGTAGTCTTTAACAATAAAGTATTTTTAATAATAATATATTACTTTTCTTGACAAGATTATCAAAAATAACCTCAGTAAACATTAAATTGGTCAATGGTTATAGTTCCAAGAGCAATTTTTGTACCAAATCTATTACCAATTATTGTGAAATATCTGGTTTCAAAATCAGACTTCATCACTAACACAATTTGAACTAGAAACATGACATCTATAATACTTAATATTCTCATCTGTAAAATGGGAACAGTAGTTCATGCATCATAGAATTGTTGCAAGGTTTAAATCAGATGCCATATGTAAATGCTTGGCATATGGATGGAATTCAATAAATGTTCTCTCCTTATCCTTAGAGTTATGAAGTAGCAGATCCAACTCAGCCAAAATTTTTAAAAAGGAAAAAATTGAAACTTCCCTTTCTGTTAATGGTTCAATCAACCAAATGAACAATTATAATCATATCTTTTTTTATTCAACAAACTTTCCTTAAGTGCTTATCAAGTACCAAGCTTTGGAGACCCTAGATTAAAAGATGTACTATTTTCTCCCAAAGAATCCATTGTCTAGTGGCTGATGCTGTCAGACATGTAAACAGGTAGCATACGCTGTGATAAGGCAGGTCTAGAGAGTAGTATTGTAAGAGTGGCACCTGGCCCTGAGCTCAAGTGTGAGGAAGTATTTAAGGACAAGACAGCACCTGAGCTGCATCCAAAAGAATGAGTAGAAGTTAGCAAATCCCCGATGCAATGAAGGAGCCATACAGGCAAACACCCCTAGAGCCCCGTCTAAATAAAGAGCTGGTTTCAGGATGCTAATGAACTATTTGAAATCTGTGCCCTTAATATTAGTAAGGAAGCTTTAAAATGAAGCACAATTTCTTTGGAGCCTGACAGCCTTGTCACCTTAAAAGCATAAAAATGAGCTGCCTTATTACTAAAAATGTCACCACATGCAATTCAATCTTTATTAATCCAAAATCGTCAGGTAGCATATTTCAAGAAGCTGCATCACCAACCACCAACAACCAATATAGGCAAGCAGAATGATGAGATTTACTTCATGAAGAGAAAGCGTGGAGTGTGTTAACTAACGAAAGAGTATGCATCCAAATGAATTCATTACCAAGAACCTAACAGCTGCCTGTTGAAATGTAAACCACAAGAGCAGGGAGTTGAACAAATGGTAAAAAACACAAGAATATTGCCCAAAAGGATTCCAAAAATACGTCAGTTGGCATTGCTCCATTTTAAAGAATAATACTTGCTTGCTGCAACATGGGAAGTTTCCATGTTAAAACAAAGCTCAGTTTTGTATTTACTGTTTTTTACATTCACTGACCTGGGCTTTATATATTTTATGTTCTGAATGCATTTTAGGCTCAGAGCACCAACCCTCATAAGTGACCAAATCAATCCACGTATTTCAACATCCCAGAGGCATCAACATCATGATTATTATATGAAGAATCAAGTGATTAGAGTAAAATCTGAGGTGTTTCCACACCTCTAAGAAACCATCATTGGCACCTACTAACACATTTCAATATAAAAAAAGGTATGCTGATGTCCATTACTTGAAAAGGTATGCTGATGTTCATTACTTGCAATTACCCGTGAATGTTGGGAGAGTCCCCTTTGCCTAAAATCACTCTTGAAAAAGTACATTTTCTTTTAGACAATGAGATCCTACGGTCATCACATTATTTACAATGCACATTCTGAGCATGTTTTGCCACATCAGATTTGTATATTTTTCTTTAATAAGCACAATAATTATTTGCTACCATGCAGGAAAATATTTAACCATAATATCTGAAATTGCTTTAAGTTTAGTCCCCAATATGTTTTCATATTAATTATCCAAAGCATGATAAAAGTCATTTATGTTTACATTAATCTGTGTTAAAAAATATATTATAAACAAAATTTTTTTTTCCCTGGAAAGGTTAAGCACAGAGTGGAAAAAATTGGCCTTTGAGCTAAATACTGCCTACAAGCTTAAAGTTAAAGTATGTTCATTTATAGCTTGACGTTCTATGGAGCTCAAAATTCACTATCCAAAGATCTCTAAAGCAGGTTTTTTTAGTCTCTATTATGTTTAGGATCGAAACTGTATTTAGGATCAAAATACTATATTTCTTTTGTGAGAAGGAAAAATGTATTTCTTATTATGATAGAACCAGGTAAAATAGTTCCGTTTATGTTATTTATGAGAATTCTCTTTGCTGCCTTATATTGTCAAATGAATGTCATGCCTCTAGAAATGTTAAAAAACAACAACAACATGATTTCTCTTTCTTTGTAATGCCCCACAGTACCTGGTGCAATGTTCTGCAATAAGCAAATGATCTATAATCATTAATAATCTGTTGGCTAAACTTTTTTACATTTAGAAGTAACCCCGTAATCAAGAATGTCAAGTGCTTGGTAGCAATTCAATGTGATCAAGGAAACACTGTACAAAAGCTAACCTACTAACCCTTAGGAAACTTCAGCTTGACCATACTATCTCTGTTAAATGAGTAATGTAATGGTGACAATTATGGATTTATCCGTCTCACCCAGGGCTACTGGAGAGTTATTTTGACACCAATTTGTAAATGTTATAAAGTACAAATTAAATTTCTTTGAATCTGTTGCAGATTTTCTGAATGCTGAGTCTGAATCGCAGCTATTTTGTTTGAAGTAAATTTTTCTGATAACTTACTTTGGAAATACAGTTGACCCTTGAACAACATGGGTTTCAACTGCTTGGGTCCACTTATATGCAGATATTTTTTTCTGGCGTCAAAAACAGTCAGCCCTTTCTATCCATGGTTTCGCATCTGCAGATTCAACCTACCACAAGTAGAAAACAGTATTTTCACATTTCCATCTGCAATTTCTGAATCTTGGATTTTCCCTGTGGTTTGTTGAAACGATCGATGTGAAATAACAACTGCAGAGTCAAAAGTTATAGACAAATTTTGGGCACCTCTAACACTCGTGTCGTTCAAAGTCAACTCTGTTTGTGATTGGGGTTTGCAGACAAGTCTTAGGATGCATCCCTCACACATATTTCCTCCTCATTTCTTGTCATCCTCTTCCAAGCCTTGCCCACAACTACTACCACATGTTCACACAGCCTATTCTCAGTCTTACATTACAAATTAAAGACCTTCAACCTTTCTCCACCTTCTCATGTCTACATTCCTTTATAATGAGCAGTCATTAAACAGAGAAATAGCATAAACAGATTTATGTTTCATATAAGGCACTTTCAAAAGTAAGTTTCTAACTAGGTTTAATGAAGTATCTCTTTTCTATGCTATCATTGTCCCATGAGCATATTTATTAAAGATTTCAGGAACAACAAGACACAGATCCTCAAATTCCATATCTTCTCCCTTCAAATTTTGAGCTCTTTTTATTATTTGGCCTCTTTAAGATGTTTATCCTAAAATTATATGATTCTAGTATTTTCATTAGTATCAAGAAACCATTTTCTCTTCCAGGAAAGATGGAGCAACAGGGGATGGATTCATCTTTTTTTCTGAAAAAGATTTTAAATGCAAAAAATATATAAAATGACAACTCTAAAGATACTGAGCATCAGACAAAGAAAAAAAGGTATTTTTATTATTATTATTTTTTAATCCTCATTGGAGGGCATTTTTTGCATTTATCTTCAGATAGAGTGGAAGGGAGAGATGCGGGGGGGGGAGAGAGAGAGAGAGAGAGAGAGAGAGGAAGGGAGAAAGAGAGAGAGAAACATCTATGTGAGAGAGACATATCGAATGGCTGCCACCCACATGACCCCAATGGGGGCCAGGGCCAAATTGCAACTGAGGTATGTGCCCTTAGCAGGAACCAAACCTGGGATTTTCTGGTCCATGGGCCAACGCTCTAACCGCCAAGCCAAACTTGCCAGGGCAAAAGTTATTTTTAAGAGACATAAAACAAGGTGAATCCTACAATTGTCTAAGCTTAGTGCCTAGTGCGTTTTACAAACCATTATTCAGGGAGGGAGAACCTATGGCTGATAAAATGACAGTGGGACCGTATTCTCTGTGCTTCCTGGACCTGTGTGTCTTTTTCCTTCACCAGGTTAGAAAAGCTTTCAGTCATTATTTCTTCAAGTAGATTCTCAATCCCTTGCTCTTTCTCTTCTCCTACTGGTACCTTTATAATGCAAATGTTGTTATGCTTGATATTATACCAGAGGTCCCTTAAACTATCCTCATTTTTTCAAATTCTTCTTTTTTTTTTGCTACTCCGATTAGGTGTTTTTTGCTACCTTGTCTTCCAAATCATTTATTTGATCTTCTGCCATGTATAATCTGCTGTTCATTCCTTCTAGTATATTCTTCCTTTCAATTATTGTATTTTTTATTTCTAATAACCTACTGAATGGAAGAAGATATTCACCAACAACACATCTGAAAAGGGGTTAATATTCAAAATTTATAAAAACTCATAGAGCTCAACACCAAAAAACAAACATTCCATATAAAAAAATGGGCAGAGGACCTGAATAGATACTTCTCCAAAAAGGACATATAGATGGTAACATATGAAAAAATGTTCAATGTCACTAATCATCAGAGAGATGCAAATTAAAACACAATGAGCAATCACCTCACACCTGTCAGAAAGGCTATCATCAATAAATCAATAAGCAACAAGTGCTGGCAAGGGTGTGGTGAAAGGGGAATCCTCATGTACTCTTGGTGGGAATGCAGGTTGGTGCAACCACTATGGAAACAGTATGGAGGTTCCTCAAAAAATTGAAAATGTAACTTGCTTTTGACCCAGCGATTCCACTTCTGGGTATTTATCTGAAGAAATCCAAAACACTAATTCAAAAAAATGTATGCACTTCATGTTCATTGCTGCCTTATTTACAATAGCCAACATATGGAAGCAGCCCAAGTCTCATTAATAGACAGGTAGATAAAAAAGTACCTGTGGTATATCTATACAGTGGAATATTACGCAGCCACAAAAATGGACAATATCTCACCATTTGAGACAACACAGATGGACCTAGAGGGTATTATGCTCAGTAAAATTAGACAATCAGAGAAAGACAAATACCATATCATTTCACTTAATATTGAATCAAAAGAACAATAAATGAACAAACAAACAGAAACAGACTCAGAGATAAAGAGAACAAACTGACATTAGCCAGGGTTGGGGAGGAGGACTTGGGGGATTGGGTGATAAAGGTGAAGCGATTGAGAAGTAGTGATTGGTAATTACAAAATAGTTCTGGGGATATAAACCACAGCATAGGGACTATAGTCAATAATATTGTGATAACTATGTATAGTGCCAGGGGGGTACTTGAAATATTGGGATTACTATAAATTATATAATTGTCTAACAACTATGTTGTACACCTGAAATTAATATAAATTAACACTGGATATCAGCTGTAACTGAAAAAATAAATTAGAAAAAAAAAAAAAAAGACAGTGGGAGTTCAGGGAAACCAAGGCAGCTAGAGTTCAGAAAGAGAAAGACTGATGACAACTGTAAAAAGAGAGTCCCAAGATCTGAGGAGCATCCCCTTCATGTCTTCAGCTGAGTATTGGCTGGTGCATACGTATGAGGAATCTACCAGGACCAAGGAAAGAAGCATCCAAAAAGATTAATGGGGGGGGAAAAGCCCGAGTTCACAATGGTCACACCAGCCAGAACTGAAGCCTCAGTAGGGTTTTGCCTCAACATTGGGGAAACTCCACCCCAGAGTAAGTGCAGCTCTGTCTAGTTCTATCTAACACAGCTTATGATCGATACTCAAAATGATCAAGTAAAATCAATTAAACAGTGTCCCAGAATAAAACTGAACAATAATTTTATAAATACAAAAATATCTTGCACCAATAATGTAAAATCGACAGTGCATGGCATCCAATAAAAAATTAGCAAGCATGTAAAGAAACAAGTAAATTTCACCCATAATGAATAGAATAAAAAATAAGTCTATCAGCTGGAATTGACCTAGAAATTATACAGATTTTATAATTAGTAGACAAGGACAATAAAAACAGTTTTAACTAACTGCATTCCATCTGTTCAAGAAGTTAAAAGAGAACTGAGCATGTTAATTAGAGACATGAAAGATACATAAATATAGTGACATCAAACTTCTAGAGATGTAAACTACTATGCTAGCAAAGAAAAACACAGAAACCACAGTAAACAAAAAGACAAAAATATATTAAAAGTAAAAGGACCAATAATTTTAGAATTTAAGACACTTGCCATTTTTATAATGTTTTTTGCCTTGATTAAGAATTTATTTTAAAAGTGTATAACAAAATAGTATATTATTGTTTTATTTTTTCTTATTTACTTTTAGTGTTTCAAAACCTGATGTTTTTATTTATAAATTATCTAGTCTATGGTAATTTGTTTCAGCAACTCAAACTGATTAAGACAATATTCCAGTGGTTCAATTAGACATTAATAAAAATTAAATGTCATGGATTTTATGTTTTAGTATTTTGTTTATCATTCTCATTCTAACTTTTATACCCTTTGAAAAATCCTATAATTATATATTCTCCATGGATAAAACAATAGAGTCAAATTTATCACTTCATAATCTTAGTATTCTTTTCTTCGTAATAGATTAGCAAATTAGACATCTGTTTGCATCCCATGAAACTTTCAACAAGAGAATTCAGCCAAACTAGAAAACCTAGTATCTATTCAGAAGTACATCTTGTGCAACATTGTGGCAGATGCTTTGCAAACTGTATGTACATAAATGAGTCAATTTCCCTTTATTATCTATAAATATAATGTACAACTCGATATTTCACTGTTTACTGATCCTGATTTATAATTTTTATGCAAAGTATATTGATTTAGATAACCTTAAACTACTCAATTATAAATTATGAGTAGACAAGGATACTAAATGTCATTGCAAAGAAAAATACAATTAAAAGTAATCTTTCCAACAAGAAATATTCAAGTTTATATTTTTAAAAAGATATAAGGAAAGAGTACTCTATTTTATCAAATAATAATTTACAAAGATTTAGGATGATAGACATAGTAGTATAATTTAGAAGCATGAATATAATTACAAACAATTGTAAGACTATTTTAAAATTTGTTTCCTTAGAAGGTTTTTATCTCTAAATAAAATGCTTTGCAGAACATAATTTAAATAATATTTTCCCACTGCGATCATTACAATTTTAAGGTAGTATTTTTTAAAATAGAGGGCTTAAGTTACCAATAGACTAACCTCTTTGTCCAAGGACCCATAAAGAGTTAATTAGCTCATTGTTCATTCACTCAAATATTTATTAAAGCCTACTGCATACAAGATAGTCTGCTGAGAACTAGAACAACATAACTGAATAAAAAACAGTTTTCCCTTCAAGTTGTTTACATCTGCTATGGACTAAATGTTTATGTCTCCCCAAAATTCATATATTGAAACCCTAATCCTCAGTGAGACAATATTTGAAGATGGAACCATTGGTAGGTAATTAGGTCATGAGAGTGGAGCAACACAAGAGAACTTGCTCTTCTCCACATGGGGATACAGTAAGAAGAGGGCTATCTACAAACCAGGAAGAGGCTCCTCACAGAACCTGAATATGCTGGTACCCTGATCTTAGATCTACAGCCTCCATCACTGTGAGAAAGTTACCTGTTGCTTAAGCTACCCAGTCAATAATATTTTGTTATGGCAGCCTGAGCGGCTTAATGTAGCAGAGAGAACGAGGCTGCCACCTTCAACAGACCAAGACTGTATCATGCCAGGGATGGGATGGGACAATATTGACTAAAAATGCCACAAATTTTCTACTAATTTTTAGGCATTTTCTTTAAATTGGGCACTCACTTGGTTTCTCCAGACCCTTGACTATTTCCCAAACTCCTATAAAGTTAATTTAGCCCTTTTCAAACCATAGTTTTTTATTGATGTTTCTATAGGGAAATAAGGACTAGGAATTTCCTAGCCTGACATTTTGCTCACAACCAGCCTCAAATCTTTTTAAATAAAACTTTATTTAGTCATCACTATTACTTTATGTAGATCAATCAAGAGATAGTCTCTAAGTTAAATATTTATAATAAGCAAGATACACTGCTTTGTTTCTAAATCTTTTGTAAGGATATGGTAGCCATAAAATATATCATTTCACTCTTCTAGAAGAGGGGCACATATTATTACTAAATTAAACTCTTACTAATAAAATTTATAGTTTTATAATTAGTTCTTAATAAATTCAAATATACAATCACTGCAGAGTCATATGCCTTTAAAGAAAGAATCGAAGTATAAAAAGTAACATTCTTTCTTGTCCTTTCTTCGCCTGTGGAAGGATTCTGATGTGCTCTCAGAGGTGTGTAATTAGCCTCTGCTCTTTTTGTTGCCTTTTATGTCACCCACTGGCATTGTAATTTGAGCTTTATTTTACTTAAATACTACATGTTTTCTAAATTAGGATGTGATTCAACTTGAAAGATGGAGATTGTTACCTAGAATCATAAAAGATTTTTACCAATCATGGCTTTTGAGGTGATAGGATCAATGTCTTCATGATCCAGACATGGACATGATACATCAGATTAATGTCGTTCAGCAGTTAGTCCTAAAGTCATAGCACAAAAAAACCCCTTTACTAATAGTCTCATGCTTTTTATTACTTTATATTTTCTTTTATCTGTTATCCCAATTACTCTGATAAAAACTAAATTGAACCATATAGTATGGTCATTTCCAGCATGATTAAAATGTTTTACAACCAGAATGGCTGGAGCAGAGTTCTGGAGGAGGGTCTTATGGTTCCATATTCAACGCTTTAGATGTTGAAAGTAGAAATGAGCTCAGGAGAGGGAATAAGATAACTAGGGATGAAAAACACCCTTCTGGATTAGAGCAGTGGCTATTTATGAACTAGTATGCAAGTATTTCTATATTGTAATAACAGAACTAGGGCAAATTGGCTTAATGTAATATCAGATCATTCCCTGACTTTTTTTTTTTTTCTATCCTTAAGGCTTCCATGGTAATTTTTCAAATCTTATAATATGTTTGGATGAGTCTAAACTCTTCTAAAAATTTGTACAGCAATTTACCTAGCAACCCTTCCTGCTTTAGGAAGCTGATGGGCAAACTGATGGCTAGACAAAAACTAATTTCTTGCCTGGCCTGTGTGGTTCAGTGGTTGAGCATCAACCTATTCACAAGGTCTCCAGTTCTATTCCCGGTCAGGGCACATGCCCAGGTTGTAGGTCAAATTCCCAGGGGGGGAGCATGCAGGAGGCGGCCAATCGGTATTCTCTCATAGATGTTTCTATCTCTCTCTCCCTCTCCCTAAAATCAATAAAAAAAAAAAAAATTCTTTTAACTAATTTATTTTAGCAAGAATAAAAATGAACAGGTCACCCTGGCCGGATTGGCTCAGTGGTTAGAGTGTCGGCCTGTGGACCAGAGAGTCCCGTTTGGTTTCCGCTAAGGTCATGCACTTTGGTTGCAGTTTGTCTGGGGCCCCAGTTGGGGTCATGTGGGTGGAAACCAGTTGATGTGTCTTGCTCACGTTGATGTTTCTCTATCTCTCTCCCTTCCTCTCTACCTCTCGCTCTATCTGAGGATAAGTGCAAAAATGTCCTCGGGTGAGGATAAAAAAATAAATAAATAAAAATAAAAGTAAAAATGAACAGATCACCTTTTTTCCCCAACAAAACACAAAGCCTTAGTCCTGTAGAGAACTGACCAAAATCAGGTTTGGAAGCTTTCATTGGGGTCCCTTCTGAACACTGCTCGTAATTGGATAACTAAAATTCATTCTTTTTTGGGGAGGGTTATTTATTATTTTCATTTATTAAATTTATCTTTTTGTTTAAAGTATTACAGATGTCCCTCCCTTTGTCCCCCATTAACACCCTCCTCCCCACCCCACCCCCACATTCACCGCACTGTTGTCTGTGTTTATTGCTTATGCATTTTTGCATATAAGTTCTTTGGTTTATCTCTTTCAAAGGGAACCCACTGCATGGCAGAACATATTTGCCAATGATACAGCACATAAAAGGTTAATCTCCAAAATATATAAAGTATTCATATAACTCAACAAAAGAAAGACAATCAACTTTAAAATGGGCAGAGGACCTGAATAGATACTTCTTCAAAGAGGACAAATGGCAAAGAGACACATGAAAAAATTCTCAGTCACTAATCATCAGAGAGATGCAAATTAAAACAACTATGGGGTATCACCTCACACCTGCCAGAATGGCTGCCATCAACAAATCCTTAAACAAGTGCTGATGAGGATAAAACTCATTCTTATTCAAGAATTCAAAGGAGAAACTGCAAAACAGCTTATCACATCACAAATAATGAGAGAAACAACATTCAGGTAAAATGATAAGGCACAGACCTGTCAAGTCACCTTCTTTTCCAAAACTTTGTATTTCAATATCTATGTGTTAGAAGTACTATGTTATTCAAACTAGTATACCAAGTGGTATGTCAAATACTATGTTTCCATGGGGTAAATAAAGTGTTCCCTTCTTTGAGCATCTATTATCTTTAGTGATAGAAAAATTCTTAAAATCATTTCTGGGTCAAAATAAACAGAGAGGTGTCATTAAATAGATTCCAAAAGTACACAGGTTGTTAAGGAAACATGAGCAAAGCAATTTTACAATTATGGAGTGCACATTTGGATTATATTTCAGCTTAGACTCCCTGAATTTGGGAGTTGCACTCCTTAACTATTCTCTACTCAGGTTGTTGTGCTGATCTCTTGCATTATTAAAAAAAAAAAACACTCCAAAAATTAGTTTAAAATTATAATGAGTTATTATTCCTCATTGACAATTCCATTGTCAACTTGAGCATTTCTCTCTATCTTACTTGGGATCACTCATGTATCTGAAGTCATTTGACGGCTCCATGGAGGCTGGGACCCAGATGGCCTCACCTACATGTGAAAGCTGATGCTGGCAACCTATTTGGAAGCTGATTTTCCTGTGTTTGGCTTCTCATTCTCAATAGCATAGTCTGGATTCTTCACAGGATGGTGGCTTCAAGGTTCCAATAAGGTAAAATTAAAGCTATAAAACTCGTAATACCTACATTCAAAGACTTGCTCTATGTCACTTGTGTCACAAGGTATTAGTCAAAACAAGTCACAGACCAGCCCTAATTTAAAGTGCATAAAAATAGATTCTACTTCTTGCTTAGAGAAGCAGTTAACTCACACTGCACATGTGCATGGATATCAGGGGTTGTGATTCACTGTGTTCATTGTTGTAACAATCTACCATAGGGTATTTCTGTGAATTGAGAAGACTAATGAACTCAGCATCATCACTATACAAGTACTTAGGAGTGCAAATCCTTCACTTAAGTGAAAAGAATAGCAATTATTTGGTATAAACAATACCCTAAAACCTGATTGTGTTTTCAGTTTGGAGGGTAAAGCCAACCCAGAAAGGGTTTTTGTTAGCAAAGATATTGTCTTTGGTTAAGGCAAAGTCAGATAGAATGTGGGTGTTTGCTAAGATGCTCCC